>NC_040913.2:83159936-84401250 GCF_004126475.2 Phyllostomus discolor
CTCAGCATCTGTTTCAATGTGTCTCTGGACTGGCCTCTACGGTCCCTGAGAACCGGAAGAGGTCCTTATCCCATTCTGTCCCTCGGGGCCTGGCAAAGTGTGTAGCATAGACTGAGACTGAATAAATGTTTGCTGAATTAATTAATTTTTCTTTTCAGGCCAAGAGAAAGGTGGGGGAGATAGGGAGAAGTAGGTAAAAGGTACAAACTGTTAGCTATTGCATGCATAAGGTCTGAGGCACTAAAGTAAAACATGGTAACTATAGCTGGTAACACTGTATTATGTCACTGAAATATGCTAAGAGAGCAGAACTTCAATGTTCTCACACAAAAAAAGATAAATATGTGAGATAGATGTGTTAATTCAATATATACATACCTTTCATAATATACACATACATACAATCACAATATACACTTTATGTATCTTACAAATTTATCTATCAATTATATCTCAATCAAGTGGGAAAAAATAAATGCAGAATTATGATAATGATAGTAATAAAGCTATTAAAATTTCTTTTAAAGGCAAGAGTAAAAAATTTTTGAAATCATATTGTCTTCTCTCATTATCTACGTTAAAGCTTTAAAACTTAACCAAGTTTATTTGTCCTTCATTAATATTAACAGACTCTTTAGTCTATTAGCTAAATAAAAGGAGACATTTTTCTTTACATTCCTTATTATAATTAGCACATACTAGATATTCAAATATCCATAAGATTCTTCAATGTACAGTTAGCCACAAGTTTTACTTGCTTTTGGGAGGTATAGAAACACAGATTTTTTTTAAATATAAATTCACCAAATTGCTCCCCTTTCAGCAAAACCATTCTGATGAGTCATCATCACCGAAACCAGTGAACAAGGCTGGGCAAGTTACAGATGAAAATTTTGGGGCCACTGCCACATGCAACCAAGACTGAACAAGTTTGGAAAACCAACTTATTTCTCAGAAAGGGGCGTTTCACAGCTCTGTTTCTGACGGCACCGGGGGTCTACAGGCGTTCCTCAGCGTGCCTCAGGGTCGCTGCAGACCAGCGCCCCCTTAGAGCCCAGCACACACGCTGCCACCAGAAATAAGCTTTCCCTCAAGCGCAGCGATCACTCCTCTGGCCCGCCAAGTCACACTGTCGCCCCTCCCACACCGTGCACCCCCACTGAATGGCAATTTGCAGTCCCAGCCAAGTCTTGCCCGCTCTACCATTGCTTATTCTCCTGACCATTAGGCACAGAACGTACTGAATAAAGCTGACTTTACCAAAGGATGAGCCCCTTGAAACTCAGAATAATCCTAACAGCGCATTACTATTACTATCCCCAGTTTATAGATGAGAAAACTACTGAGGCACTGAAATGGCCTAGTGAAGTCACATACCTAACCAGTGACACTGAGGCCTGGAATACAGGCCACTTCCACCAGCCCAGTTCCCCCTACTGTGTCCCAAAACTGCAGCATCAAGGTCACGGTCATGGGAAGAGGTACCAAGTGCAGAGGCTGCCTGGAGCACCACCTCCTCTCACCAGGGCATTCTAAGGGTGCAATGATGAAAACACTGAGGCTACAGCAAGGTATGGAACTGTTTCACCAACAGCCCTAACATTGACCTTAGTGGCCACGTTGTAAAGCAGCTGTAAGCAGACTTCACATACGGCAGCAGTAAGACATGGACATCGTGAACAACAGTAAGGTAAGACCTGTCCATATCGGGCTGAGAGACTGTGAGCAACCCGAGCACCAGACTCTAAAAGGATGAAGTCGACACAGGACTGCTCTGACGGACAGGCCTGAAAAGGTGATGTCTATCAGCTTATGTCATATCATGTAATTTATCCCAGACGTGACCCACAAAGGTTAAGGTCTACCTTAGTGGTTTAAGTCCATGCCTTTAGCATAAACTCACATATAGAGAACTGATTTGATTCTATCATCATGACCATCTCTTGTCCAGGGAAAATATGGGATGAGTAACATTCACCCTTTGCCTTACATGGCAACCCAGAGAGCCCCCTGGGTTTGAATCATGCCTTCATCAAACAAGCAATCTGCTCAGATGACCACCTTGGGAAATCCAATTCAATGGACAGTACTCAGCCCCCCTCAAAAAATCTTTAAGAAATATCTTACAAAACAAAAAATCCAACAGAAAGCTTTATTCAGTGAAAAAAGTATACTGTTAATATTGTCCTATTTTATAAGTTTACAGTTAGCTATATATTGAAAACGTCCAGAAGAATATACCAGAGTTTTATCTCTCACAGGACACAGTCTACTGGGAGATGGAGGCAAAGAGAAGGGAAGAAGCAGGAATGGGGACTGTCCCCTCCACACTTCATTCCTCCACGTGAATTCTCTCACCACAAGCAGCATTCTTTTAGAATAAAAATGAAGAGATATTATTAAAGTCATGGGATTAAATATTTAATCGAATAAAGATGCTCAAGACAAAACAGATAAAGAAAACAAGGAAGCATAAATTGGATGAATAATTAAAGTAAGTAGACTCTAATAATTATTTTTATTCCCACACATCTGTAAGCATTAGGTATTTTTTTCATTCTTTTCATTTTACTAAGGGGAAAAAAAAAGACTTAAAAAACCAGTAACTCACACTGATGTTTTTACAGTATATGACTATGATGACAATAGCCACTTCACTTCTGGAAAATTCTTTATGGTACTATAATGGCGTGTTTCCTAGGACTAGAAACTAAAGCTAAAGAATGAACTTCTAAATGGAACTCCTTTGTTCTGACGCTTACAGATGACTCATTCTCCAGGAGAAAGCTCCCAGGAACTTCACCGGCATTCTCCTTTTGGCCTCCTCCACTCTTTAAGGAAAGGCCTCGGAAACAGGGTGGGTCCCACACAGCCCACAAAACACACGGTAATGTGAGAGGGTTCCAAAACCACAGAAACACCTACCAGTCAAAGCAGATTCTCGTCTCGGAACCCTCAGCAAGACAAGAATGAATTCAGCATTAGTGTATTTTTCACGAGGCTATTCAGCACTGAAAAAAATGACTTGCTGCTTTTTTATATTTAGTATAATTCATGGGTTTTGAAGATGTTTTAATTACCGTTTTTTTAAACTGACACCTCTATTACCTATACTAGAAGACACAGATTATCTTTATAGAAATCTGCATAATAGTAAGATAATTGCAAGTAATAGCAAAGCACAAATGCATAGGGTGCTAGAAACACCTGACATCTTACTATAGAAATCACTACCAAAAATTTTCAGTAAAAATGATAGACTAGAGAACACATTGCCTGTCTTCACACTGAAATATTTGTTCTGTGATTGGCGTCACTTAGTAGGAGCACAGGTGTCTTGGGGAAGAAACAGAAAATGAGACTGGACAGGAAGACACTTTGCAGTTGGCATCAGATAGCTGAAGACGGCTCGGACTTCCAGGCTAAAAACTTTAGACCTTCCCGGTGGTTGGCGGTGGGGTGTGGAGGGAAGACAGAGAGGCTGCTGCACTGCAGATTTCCTAGCCTCTGCACCAGAACTTGACCGTGTGGCCGCAGTGTGCAGAACTGACCGAAGGGAAGAGCTCGAAATCAGGGAAACAACTTAGGAGGCTGGTGGACCTGGCAGGGCTAGAGGCAGTGCACATTTTTTTTTAATTTTACTTATTTATTTTTTGAGAAAGGGAAGGGAGGGAGATAGAGAGAGAGAGAGAGAAACATCAATGTGCAGTTGCTGGGGGTCATGGCCTGCAACCCAGGTATGTGCCCTGACTGGGAATCGAACCTGCGACACTTTGGTTCGTAGCCCGTGCTCAATCCACTGAGCTATGCCAGCCAGGGCAGTGCACATTTTAACTGGAGGGCAAAAAGGGGATTGCTGAGGTCAGTAATATGTGAATGTTCGCTAATAGTGTATACCTATTAGTATATAGGTCATTCATATATTACTGACCTATATAGTTTAAAATATAAATTATACTGTTATAGAAGTATAATAAATATTAATAAGCATGCAAGTGGTAGGGTCATAAACTAGTAGAAGCAGTACAAAAAAATGCCAAATAAACAGATACAGTTAAACTACAGAAGAAAATGAGAATATGTTTATAGCTTTAATTATAAGTGGACTTCTTTAAACACAACTATATAGAGAAGGTGACCTTGTGCATAATTATCTACCGTAACTAGGAATTACTATAATAAATTAAACTGAATCTACCCAAAGGGATAAAAAATCAACAATGAATTATGTAAGAAATAAATTATACATACTCAAAATTGTGGCTGCACATTCACTCTCAACCTAAAAGGACCAAATTCTCTCATTACCACTAACGTAGGTATTAACAATTTTCTCTTCAATGGTAGCATAGTATTGTCTAACAACTATTTAAAGAAACCTGATACTATGCTTACAAAATACATAATATACAACAGTTTTCCAATGTACTAGGAAAAACTGAAAAAAGATCCTTTGCTTTAGCAACACCAAGTAGTGATCCGCACAGACATGTACATGCAACACACACACTATTTCTATGAATAAAATATCAAAAGTGCTAGTATTATGAAGAAATATTAACAATGAAGAGCATTAAAGTTTTGAATAAGTGAACCTACAGGTTTAATTCTTCCCTGAATTAATGTAACAGTTGAATGCTATTCCACTCTGAATCTACATGTGGTTGTTTTGAAAGGGAGAACTGGAAGAATTTTTTAAAAGAATCTTTTAATAAAAATTACCCATAAAAATCCTAATAAAATTCAAAGAGCAAGTCATTTCCTAGTACATTTCATAAAAGAACATTTTGTCCTCTTGCAAAAAGCTCCCTTCTCATTTAAAAGCATTTCTTATTTATAGACACAGGGAGAAATTTTTTAAATGCCTTAAATTAGTCCATAACAAGTCAGAGTGGCCAAAATTTTCTGGAACATAAAAATAATCAGAAAGACTACAACTCAACAACAATAAAAAAATCTGATTTTTTAAATGGGCAAAAGACTTGAACAGACCTTTTCTCCGAAGGGGATATACGATAGCCAACAAGCACATGAAAAGATGCTCAACACCACTAGTCATCAGGGAAATGCAAACCACAACCACATCACACCTATCGGGATGGCTATTGCAAAAACAAGACAGAAAGTAACACGTATCCGGGAGGATTTGGAAAAACTGAAACTGTGCTTTGCTGACAGAAAAGTAAAATGGTCTGAGTCCATGAAAATGGGAGGGTGGTTCCTCAAAAAGTCAAAACTAGAACTACCATGTGACCCAGCAAGTCCCCTTCGGGTATAAACCCAAAAGAAGCGCAAGCAGGATCCTCAAGAGATACTTGTGTATCTACGTCTCATAGTATCATTCACAGCAGCCAAAACAGGGAGGCAACCCAAGTGCTCAATGACATGTGAATAGATAAACATATGGTGGCACATACATACAATGAATTTTTTTAGTCCTCACTTGAGGACATGCTTACTGATTTTAGAGAGAGGGGAAGGGATGTGGGGGGGGGGGGTAGTGGCAGGGAGGGGGGAAAGAGAAAGAAACATCAATGCCAGAGGAAACATCAATCAGATGCCGCCCTACATGCCCTGAACAATCAGGGACCAAACTCTCATCCCAGGAATGTGTCCTGAGCCAAACCCGAACCCCAGACTTGTCTGTTTACAGGATGATGCTCCATCCAACGGAGCCACACGGGCCAGGGTAGTACAATGAAATTATAATCAGCCTTAAAAGGCAAGGAAATTCTGACACATACTACAATGAGGAATGAACCTTGAAAATATTATGGTTAGTGAAATATGCCAATCACAAAAAGAAAAATATTGCACAATTCTCCTTATATGATAGTCCTAGAGCAGTCAAAGTCATGGAGATAGAAGGAACTGTGGTTGTCAGGGGCTGAAAGAGAGGATGGGAAGATAGGGAGTTAAGAGGATGGGGATGGGCACAGGGATTCAGTTGGGAAGATGAGAAGTTCTAGAGATGCAATGCTGGTGATACTTGCACAGTAACATGAATTTACTCCAATACCACTGAACTGCACACTTAAAAAAGGTTAAAATGGTAAATTTTATGTAATGTCTATCTTACCACAGTAAAAAAAAAGTTTAAAAATTAGGTGAAAGAACTTGTGCTACTAGTCATTACAGGGTATTATAAAACAGTAAATGTTTATCACTAACATAAATCTATATTGACAGACTAGTAAACGGGTATATAAGTCTCAGAAATATAAAAATTCAGAACAGGATAAGGGGGGTATTTCAAACCAGTGAAGACGTCTGTGGTATTAAGATATTTGAATTTTAAAAAGTTAAAATTAAGCCCTGGCTGGCGTAGCTCAGTGGATTGAGTGCGGGCTGCGAACCAAAGTGTTGCAGGTTCGATTCCCAGTCAGGGTACATGCCTGGGTTGTAGGCCATGGCCCCCAGCAACCGCACATTGATGTTTCTCTCTCTTTCTCTTTCTCCTTCTCCTTCCCTTCCCTCTCTAAAAATAAATAAATAAAATCTTAAAAAAAAAGTTAAAATTGGAGAGGCAGCATGGTACAGCGATGCAAAGTCAAAACTCTAGTGCCAGGCCCCACCGCGTGCTGGCTGTGAACAGGCTCCTGCACCCCCTGAACCTCTGTTCCCTCATATGGAGGAATGGGGGTGAGTGATCAGAGTGGTACTTACCGTCACAGGATCTTGGAAGAGTTAAATGAGTTTGCCTTTTTAAAATGCTTAGAACAGCACCTGGCACCTAGTAAGTGACATTTAAATATTAACTGCCAGTTCAAACCATCAAAAAAAAATTGGGCTAATGAGGGGTTAAAACAAAACCATATAAATTTACCATAATAATTAAATATAGATCAATCTTCCTTTTTAGGAGAGAAGGTCTTGTAAAGCACAAACACAAAGGAAATAGTAAAGTAAAAGATGTATTTGACAACGTAAAAATGCAAAATTTAAAAAAATAACACCATATACAAAATAAAAAGGCATAAAGTAAAATATAGGACAAAGGGCAACAGACAAGGTCAAGCCAACAAAAAAGAATCAATGACATGTCCTAAAATATAAGTGAGCAAAAGCTCTAAGCCCAAGGGTAAATACAAGTAGCCAAGACTTAAGAAAAATTTAACCTGATGGTATCTAACGTCTTCCCTGGCTCCCTAACTGCCATTCCCAATCCCCATTTCCATCGCTCACATTCTACAGAAAGGTTTAAAAAGCCAAAGACTTGTGCTCCCAACCTTTCTCCTAGTCGGGGGTGACCTTGTGACCACATCCGTACCGACGGGGCTTGGAGAGAAGGGCGCTGGGGGGCTAGGTGCTGAGCAATCCCCCGCCCCCATAAACGTGGACAGGCAGGCCAGGAAGAAGCTCTTATCTGGGCCGCGGTCCATCACTTCCAGCCTTTGTGTGCAGCAGCAGGAGGACCTAACACCTGGAACTCTCGGCGACCATATTTTAACTGAAATGTCACTGACACAAGCAGCACGCTGGGGCAGGAGGGGTGGAAGGACCGAAAGATGGCATTATCGAACCAGCAAATCTGGAAGTGCCTACCTCTAGGACTTCCTGTGACATAAACACACGACCTTCTGGCTTTACACCACATTGTGTCCTCAATGAAATCTTCCCATGGGTGATGCCATGGATGGACCTAGGCAGTATTATGCTAAGTAAAATAAGTCAGACAGAGAAGACAAATACCATATGATTTCACTTATGTGTGGAATCTAAAGAACAAACTAAACAAGCAAAACAGAAAGAGACTCGCAGACACAGACAGCAGACTGATGGTCGCCGGCGGGGAGGTGGACTGGGAGCAGGATGGAAAAGGTGATGCAAAGTACAGCACAGGGAATACAGTTAATAATATTGTAGTAACTATGCATGGTGCCGGGTGGGTGCTGGAAATACCAGGGGGAACACCTTGTGAAGTATATTATTGTCTAATCACTATGCTGTATACTTGAAACTATGAATGTCAACTGTAATTGAAAAATGAAATAAAAAAATAGTTCTTAACCACCACATTCCCCTGTCAACAGCATTCAGTGCAGCTGGTTTCTTCCTTCCCACTGAAACACGCACTTTCCTTGGCTCCCAGAACACCGCTTCCGACTGCCTTCCCTCCTACCTTCCTGGCTGCTCTTCCTCGTCTCCTTTGTAATTCTTCCTGTCTCCCTGGCCCTTTAAAGCTTAGGAGTACCCCACAGGGCCCTTGTAGGACTTGAGGGAGGTCCCCAGGGGTGCTCTTGATGTGTTCCCTTTCTACACTTACTCTGGCGATGTCATCCCTCTAGCGGCTTTAAATACCATCTAAAAGTTGATGAGTCCCAAATTTATATCCCTAGAGAAGACTTCTCCTACGTACTCTAGACTTGCCTATCCAACTTTCTTCTCTGTACCGTCACTTCTATATCCATTACACAACTTACTGTCTCTGTAACTGAGTTGCTGACGTCCACCTTCCAACACGTGCCTCCACCATCCATCCCCGCCTCAGTAAACGGCAACGCTGTCCTTCCGCTGCTCACGGCAGAACATGTAGAGTTGTCTCCAACTCCTCTCTGCTGCTCTCACCCCCGCCTCTTGTCCAGGCAAATCCTGTCGGCTTCACCTTCAACATGCAAATCTGGAATCTGGCCACCCCCACTGCCGCAACCCTGGTCAAAGAAGCCACGCTCTCCCGCCACGGTTGCAGCAGTGCCTCCTCCCTGATCCTGTGCTCGCCCCGACTCAGTGTATCCTCCGCTCCGCTGTCTGAGTGATCCTGTTAAAATGTAAGTCGCTGTGGTTAAAAACCCAAGTCCTTCTGACTTTTGAGACTGTACCTGCTCTGGCTCTCTGCAGCCTGTCAAACCTCTCTCATTTCACTTTTCCTTCCCCCAGCCCTTGCTCTTTCCAGCGCACACAAGTCAGCCTCAACCTCGGGGTCTTCCCACTGAGGCTGGTATGGCTGTCTTCCGCATGGTTCACACGGCTGGCTCCCTTGAGCCTTGACTCAAAAGCCACCTATCCCTGGCTGCATGAGATAAAATTGTACCCCCTCTCTCTCCTCTCATATAGCGCTCCCCACCCACAGTTCAGATCCCTTTCTTAGTATTAATACTTTTCATCTCTCTTTAGAACTCTACACTATCAAACTCCCTATACACACTATGTTTATTTCTGTGTACACGATCTGTCTTTCCCGCCAGAGTATAACTTCTCTCCCTTAGCACTCTGACCACAGAACTTACATTTATTCAATAATTATTTGTGTATATTCCAAATGAAACTATAGTATCTTCCAATTAAAATAAGACGCCATTTTGTACTTTCCCAAAGAGTGAATACTTGGCAAGAGTGTTAGCAGTGTCGGAATTTTTATATAGGTGCTGGGAAGCACTCGCACACTCCGAGCAGAGCACAGACTGTTGCTGCTTCTGAAGGCCAGTTTGGCGAGGCGCGTCAAAAGCCGTAAAATGCTACACCCTCTGATTCCGCCAAAAGGAATGTATCCGAGGTACTTATCTGGCCAGCTATGTACTTATTACAAAGTTCTTCTGAATAGAGTTGTTTAATATAGTACCAAAAAGTACTGGAAACCACCCAATGTTTAAAAAAGTCTGAAGAAGTAAATCATAGCACATTCAGATGATGAAATATAACACAGTCATTTAAAATCATGTAACTAAGAAGACATAAGAATTTAAGAATTGAGGAGAATAGGTACTATACCTTTTATTTTTTATTTTTTTAAGAGTTTATTTATTTATTTTTAGAGAAGGGGGAAGAGAAGGAGAGGGAGAGAAACATCAATGTGTGGTTGACTCTCACATGCCCCCTACTGGGGGCCTGGCCTGCAACCCAGGCATGTGCTCTGACTGGGAATCAAACCGGCGACCCTTTGGTTTGCAGGCCCACGTTCAATCCACTGAGCTACCCCAGCCAGGGCAGTACCATATCTTTTAAATGAAAAAGATAATTTCATCAACTAATTACGTGCCTACTGACAGTTAAGTATGGGGTCTCCAAAATACTAGGAATGGTTTGTCCCCATTAATTTGTGTAAGCAGATGTGTGTGAGGATATGCAGAAAGAAAAGCACGGAATAGTTATAAATTATGAAGTTAAAAACCATTTGGTGTCGACAACATTAAGGCTAAACTATTTTTTTCTTTTTACCGTCTGGACCTCGTCTTTTGGTTGACTGCCAGAACACCAGTGTGGGTGTGTTTGAATTGCCCGCCTGCCCTCCTCCGTATTTCCTCCACGCATGTGCACTGACTTCCTCAGTCTTTACGTTCTGAACTCTGAACCCTAACGGCCTCCTCCTTTCTACCTCCCAGTGCACCAGCCAAGTCCTGAAAAATACCCCGACCTACATGTATCCTTCTGATTTTTCCTTCTGGGGTCTCAGCGGCAAAGATTACACGGCAGAAAGCATCAACACTAAACTAAGACTGGTCCTTATGTTCTAGAATTGCGTATATTATAGCAAGGAAGAATTGAAGTGAACTGGTATTGGGAATCTACTTTCTAATGAAACCCTACAGGTTTTTTTTTTCTTTTAGTATAAGGAAATGTGTGATAAAGGGCAAACTCATCATCTCCCCTTTTTAGCTGATAACACCTTGCGGGCAGCAACCACGTCGTACAATCCATAAGGGTCTGTAGTATGACTCCCACAGGACACACTATCGAACTGCTAAGTGAATGAATTCTCTTCCAGTACATAACACTCCCGTAACACTCCACATTTCCAGATTGCGAAATCCGACTTTGCTACTCCACATTCACGAGTTAGCGAAGGCAGTGCCACACGAGCAGGGCACAAGAAACTGGACTCTGCGTGACCATCGCCATCTGCTTAAATTCAAGAGTGAACTTGAAAGATCAAGTCATAACAGTGCAAGCGAGTCACAGCGAAAACAGAGCAAGGCTCAGGAGGGCGGCGATCTGACACAGCAGCGAGAGCACCCCATAAAGCAAGGCTCTCATGACGACTTTCACTGCCAGCAGCGGAGTGTGCGTGGTGATGCCGTCAGCAGCTGCCTCTGCAAGTGCGTCCACGCGAGACGTCTGCTACTACAGGCGGAGACTGAACAAGAGTGACTCCTGCGGTCACAGGCCTGGGAACTCGAGTCCCACGACCGCGGGTGTAATAAGCCAAACATGTAGAGGGGCCGCCTCCTGTCCCGAGCTACCAGACAAAGATGAACAAGGATCTTCATCCGTTCGTTTGTTCATCAGCAAATGTACTGACTGGCTGTGAACAAGCTCACCTGGCACTCAGCCGGAGAATTCCTAATAAGAACGAAAAAGGCACTCGGGGAGCCTCCCGGCTCATTAGAAGCTCAGGTTTACGAACGGCAGCTTTGAACAATGAGGTCATCGAAACTCAGAATTGATCACCTCAAGTTCATGTCCTTGACGAAGATTACAAAAGTAAGCAAATCAATAACATTTGCGCGAACTCAAACAGGAAAGTCAGTTGGAAGGTATGAGAGAGATGAAGCTGCCCGGCCTGTTATCCGCAGCGGCTACTCTGAACCTTGGCTCTTAAAACTCCTCTTGAATCTCCAACTGGATCTACGTCTATACACTGCTACGTTCTCTTCTTCATTTTTAATTGTCTTTAATCCTTACCTGAGGACACGTTCATTAATTTTAGGGAGAGTGGAAGGGGAAAGAAAGAGGAGAGAGAGAAAAAGTCTGAAGAGAAAGAGAAAGAGAAAGAAAGAGAAAGAGGACGAGGAGAAAGAGAGAGAGAGAGAGAGAGAAACATCGATGTAAGAGAAAGATGCATCAGTCACCCATCATATGTGTCCTGAGCTGGAATTGAACCCACAACCCAGGCATGTGCCCTACTTGGGAATTAAACCTGCAACCTTTTGGGTTGCTCCAACCAACTGAGCCACCCGGCCAGGGCTCCCTTCTGTAGTTAGTTACCTGTGCACTGGGCCCGTGCAGATGCTGGCACTGCCTGGTCGTCAGCCACCCCTGTTGCTCCTGCCTTCGTCTGCTCTTCTCCCAGAGGCATGCTTCCCCTGCACACATTTCCACTGTGTCAAACCTCCAGCACACCCACAGCCCTTTGCGCTGCTTCTCAGGCTTCAGTCTGTGCCACTGAACGTGACCTACACTAAAACTATCATTCTCCTGACTGCCTCTTCTTGACACTCTACCAGGAAAAACCTATTTTGCTTCATGGCCACTGGGACAAGAAAGCTGAGGAGACACCTAGGACTACTTCACCACCAACGGAGCCTGCCAGACTACCTCTTCCTTCAAAACATTTGTACTAATTTTCACTCTGCACTCGATTCCCAAATACTGGTCTGATTCTCACCAGTTTGTGTCCAGACTATTAGAACTGGTCTGCCTTAACCTCCCTTGGGGCTCACCTATCACTTACCCCAACACACCAAGGCATGCTGACTCTCCCCAAACACACCATACCCTCGCATAGCTCTACCTGAGCACCGCTGGGAATGCCAGCAACCTCCCCTGCCTAGCAGACTCCTACGGGAACATTCCAAGGCCGGTTCAAACGTCACTGGTCTCCTCCGGTGTCCCCTCGGGCTGGGTTAGCGGTGGTGTGCCCTTGACGGTGAGCACACAGCACTCCATGCAAGTCGCCACTCAGATCAAGTCAGGCAACATTCTTCAACACCTGTTGCATAATAGGTACACTGTGTTGAGCACTGGGGATATAAAAATAACTGAGGCCTGGACTTCATCTTTGTGAATCTCACAGTTTTGTAGGAGACAGACGTGTAAGAAAATAATTTCAGGGCAGAATAATAAGTGCCAGGTATCACAGAGGCCAGGACAGCTCAGCTGGGGTTTGAAAAGTGAAGACTGTGCATTCAAGTGATTTGCTTAAACACCCCATTTTCACCTCACCTTCCAACCAGTGAGCTCACTGAAAGGGCATTAAACATGCTTGTATCCTTGGAACCTCATTGACTGCCCAGCACACAGGAAGCACGCAAAACATTTCTTGAATGGGAAAATATGAAAGACTGCATAATGACATCATTTGAGTCATTCCATAAGGCAGTCTTCCCCAGAATTACTTGCCCAACCAGAATTGAGTGGAATGCCTGCAAAATGATCGAGAGTTTACAGTGATGACGTTAGGAGGGAACAGAAGAAAAGACACTTGTCTACCACGTGCCTACAAGGTGTTGCTCCGTAGGCCTCCCCCCGACCCCCAGCCCCAGCCCGCAGCCCACACGCTGGGCAGCTCAGTATTCCGAGGGCACTGCCCATACCGCCTCACCTGGACTTTGCACTTGCTGTTCCATCCGCCTACAAAGTCCTTCCATCTGCTACCCAAGTGTTTCCCTCCTTCTCCTCCTGCACGTGCTGACTCAAACATCGCCTGCTCCTCGAGGCCCTTTTTGACTGCCCTGTTTAAAAACCCAACTCCCTCCACCGCTTTGTTTTCCTTCTCATCTCTCATCTTCACCTCACACAGTAAACGTCCTAGTTTGTGTTCTGACTCACCTTACTAGAATTCAAGCTCTGCGAGGGCAAGAATCTGTCTCCTCTGTGCACTCCTCCTTCCCAGCGCTCTCCACGCTTCCAGCACACCAGGCGCTCAAGAGCTCAGGGAACCAGGGAGGGTGCCGAGGCTGCGCCCATGTGTGATGGAGGCTGAGAGCAGAGACCCGGGCCAGACTGCCCGGTCAGTTCCCTGTCCCCACCAGTGAGTGACTGGGTAACTTGGGGCAAGTCACTGAAGCTTTCAAAACCTCAAATTCTTCATTTGTAGAGCAGGGATAATCATAGTATCTATACTTCAGAAGCTATAAGAAGTAAATAAAATTATACATATAGAAAGTTTGGAATAGGGCTTGGCATCTCACCAGCACTCAAAATGTGTTATCACTATTATTTTTTATGGAAAGAAACCTTAAGATATATTCTTTAAGAAGTGTTTTAATTATATGTAAGTATAGAAACACCTATGAGCAACACATTAACGTTAGTGTTTAGAATAAGTATTAGGTGATAATTTCCAGTTTTTAATAATAAATTTATGCAAGCACGTGGATAAATGTTCCATAATTTTGCTTGCTATCTCTCTCAAACTCTTGCCTGAAAAAGTCTAAAATGACACAAAATAAATGGAAAAGATTTTAAATTCCCTTTAACACTAAATATACACCAAAAAACAAAACAAAACAAAAAAAAAACCTGTTTACAAAAGCAGTAAGAAAAGAAACCTACAGGACAGGCAAGTCATTACAAGTTTGGGCTGTACTGTTGGTCGGGGAGGAATTTATCTTATTAACCCACAATAAACTGAACTAAAGCAAAGGGACACTTTTGAAATGTTGTTTCTCTTTCTGTAGAACAAAACCAAAGCCCGTTTCTTTCACGAGGTCTTTCTGCAGGCTCTGATGCAATCCGGCGCGCCCCTGAGCATTCTTCTTTTCCCCCTGAGTCCTAAAGCACGCAGGGGCCCCTTCCACGCCCCTTCCACGTTGCATTGCGATGCTCCAAGGTTGCTGCATAAACACGCCCCTGCCCTCCCGGGGCAGGGTGACGGGCCCACAGGGAAGGTGGTGCATTCTGCACGAGCTCTGTCATCCTGCCTGACTCCGGCTGGTCCCTGGGAGGGCAATTACATGTCTGCCTGGAGGAACGCACACTTCTGTAATCCACAACCCGCCAGGAACTGGTACTGCCCTGGGAGTGGGGACAGGCGGGACACTGGACATGCCTGCAGTCCCTTACGCAGCCACAGTAACAGACATTAACCATGTAAAAATCACTGATATCGTGGTAAACAGATTTAGGCCTGAAAAGAGGAATGCCACAGTTTCCAGACCCTTCAGCTGAGCACAGGAATTTTAATTCACCGAAACTCATGGTCACCCTGGAAGTGTTTCAGGAGACAATGAGGTAAAGGTGAAGAGCACAAGCACAGGGTCCCCCACCTGGTCTGAATCCCACCTCTGCCCCTTCCCAGCTGCACAACCTGGACGAACCAACTCCTCAGTGAAGGTCTTCTCACCTGTAAAATGGGGGCGCGCCTCACAAAACCACCGTGCGGGTGAAATGAACTGGCAGGTGACATGACTGAGAGACAGCCTGAAACTCGTAAGCATTTGATAAGGGTGAGCTGCTATCCTGGGCGTTACAACCCTCGTCAGAAATAGTTTTCCCCACTATCTCGGTTTATTTGAGTGGCTTAAAACACACGCATGCCTCAAAGAAGCAAAGGTACTTTGGGTGTGCCCATCATCTGTCTGGCTTTATAGAAATTTCCAGGTCTGGGGAAATGGAAGCACTCCACTGGGCACAGTTACAATTCTTTCTCATACTCGCTTTACAGCTTCAAGCCAATGGCTATTTGAACTCCGGGTCTGGCTTTCTACTTAGTTCTCTGAAAGAATTTATTGAAAACCCCGGGCTGGCTGGAACATTCCTGCTGCTTACCTTTCAGCGGAGTAACTTGGTATGAGCACAGAGGATATCCATTTGGTTTCAATTTCTAATACACAAGCTCGTCATTGTACAGTAAATGGCAACATGCTCGCAATGCTCTGAAGGCACATTGTTTCTGCTCCCTGATTTCTGTTCCACTTTTAACTCTGTGGTGATTAGGTTTCCTGCCCGCTACAACAAACACCTCTCAATGTCTTGCCAGCATCCAAACAAGTTAGTTGCTGTTAACTTTTCGAAAACTTAACACAGCATAATCAAGTCTTTCAACGCCCACCCATAAAGCTTCTGGTCACATATTTTTTTTTTCCCGTTTATACATGGAAAACCACCAAGTAAAATATAATTTAGTTTTAACTCAGATTGAAAACTCTGAATGTATAACTTAGTTGTCAAGCTTGTTTACCCAGGTTAGTAAGAGCTTAATAAACTTCCCTGTCTTTTCATGAAGACTAAACAGACCAACTTTTCCCTCTTTACAGAAATGACATTATGCACTATACAGTAAACGGACTTTAAAAACTGATTTGGCCCAGGCTGGTGTGGCTCAGTGGGTTGAGTGCCAGCCTGTAAACTGAAAGGTTGCCTGTTCAGTTCCCAGTCAGGGCACATGCCTGTGCTGCAAGCCAGGTCCCCAGTTGATGGCACGCAAGAGGCAACAATCCATGCTTCCTTCCCTCTCTTTCTCCCTCCCTCCCCCCCTCTCTAAAAATAAATAAATAAAATCTTTTTAAAAAATGATTCATTCTTTGGTGAGACCGATCACCTACATAAAAGAATCCCATCTTTTAAAATACAGGTGGGTGAAGGCAGGTTAATAATAATAAATAATAATAAATAACTAATAACACAAGGATATATTCTGTTTTGCAAACTCACCAGCGTAAACCTACTTTTGCCCACCTCTGTACATCTGGGTACTGGTCTTCATCTTAAAAACTTAAAAGATGAAGTGCTCACACTTCATCTTTTCTGGGATTTGAGCATTGGGTGGCCCAACAGTAGCCCCCACTCACAAAACAAGGGAGCTCCAGAGTGCCCCTACAAAAAGGACCACAGAAGTCGACAGGGCCTTCCAATCTCCAGCCTTCACGCCTCACAGATGCTAAGGCCACAGGCCAGGGAGGGTAACAGACACGCCAGGTAGCTCCCTGGTGCCACAGTGACCTGGGAGCACAGGGCCACTCACTACGGGCCAGCTGCCATGGCAGTGGCTCACCAGGCCACCAAGCCACAGGCGCTCCTAATACCTGAGCAGGATGGAGCTCCCCAACCTCTGGCCAACTCCACGGGCCTTATCCACAGCAGCAGCACCAAGAACCGAAGCTCTGATCTCCCTTAGGCCTCAGCTCCCCAACTGCAGCCATATCCAAAACAGGGACCCTCATGTCTCCGAACATCTGCGGCTTCTCCTCTGTGTTTCTCCCATGAGTGTGCTGCTCACCTTCCCTCCTCCGCCCACACCTGTTCCTGGGTCTGCGCCTCCGAACCTCAGCACCCGGATGCCTGGCCTGCATCTAAATAAGTCACCCCTAAAACCCTGCCGCGCACTATGGGGTTCTCCCACAGGAGGTCTCCCGACAGGACTGGAAAACGCAGCCCACACACGCCAGGGTGTGGGGAGTGAGGACAGCCTCGGGGACTTGGCTGGCTCTGCTCGTGCCTGTGAAACGTTCTCATGGGTGTGGACACATCATGCCCGTGGCACTTTTTTTTTTTTTAAGGCCGTTCATTAGTAGTCACTACTTTTATAAGGGAACTCACTTCTAACCCTTTCTGACGTGGCTTTAATTTGCTCAAGGTGCTCCCTGATAAAATAAGGGGTGTTCCCTGCAGAGGATGCGCAGTCAGCTGGAACGGCCAGCTGGCTTCTGGTCTTGGCCCCTGCGAGACAGGCCGGCTTCTCCGTTTCCTGTTGTCGTGTGTAACACAGAAATCCGTAACACCTGCCAAAGTCAGTGCGACGCTCGACAGCTACGTGTGAAGCTCTCGAATTTCATAAAACTAGTATGCTTTTAAAACTGCTATGGCTAAAATAACAAACCAATAGAAATAGAAGCTCCTATCAGAAAAGTTCAACTTTTTAGTCACTCCTACGTCCCTGAAAATTTCTGATACATCTTGCAGCAAAATTAAAGAAATAAAGAAACCTAGTCTGTTTACACTGTGGTGAGGGCACAGTATAAGAACTATAATTAAGTGTTATTAAGCACGTAGCCACTTTTTTAACTTAAAAATGAAATGATTCATATATAACAGGGAGACGACTGAATATGTATCTCTGTGCGCTTTGGAATTGCTAATAAGTGGGCTTATGCACATATTTCTCTCCCCAACCAACCTTTACAAGGCTCAGATACAGGGGCTGTGTTCTCGACTTCTTTTCCTCCTTCCTAAATGCTTCAGTGACAGAACGCATTAGTTCTAAAACCAAAACCTGCCTCTTGCTTTCTGACGTGCCTGGTTTTACACTGGAATAACTCATAAACTGCTATGAGGCACAACTGAATTACTGCACGCTTACCAGAGCTGGACACACGCCTGATCCTCTGGTAAGATAAGGTGCGATCAGAACTGAGATTTCTGCTGTTGCTGTTGTGCCTCAAGCAGGAAACAGAAGGCCCCACTTTGGCTTTCGGGCCAGGCTTTATCCTCAGACTGGAGGAGTCGGGCTTGGGTGCACTCCTGCCGCCGGGGGTTGCAGTTTTTGAAGCAGAACCCTGCGAAGAAAATAGGAGGTTAGTTCAGATCACACCTTCCCCGAGCGATTCCCTTGCAGTGTTAGCTACGTGAAACGAACAATTTGTTTCTATGGTGCAGTATTTTCTGAAAAAAATTTTTTTGGATTTATTGGAGTGAATTTGCTTAATAAACTGGAGTTTCTCACCGGCAGGTTTCAGAGTCAAGGCTACAACGTCAACTCTCCCCTGAACTTCCACCTCCTAACCCACTCTCTGCACTTCGGACTGGTCAGCGGCCAGTCAGGTGGCACAGCCAGTCCCTGAAAGCAGTCTCGATTACCTCTCTCTCTGTCTATCCACATCTGCAGACACATCTGCATTTGTGTATATTTATATATATATGTATACACCCATATGCACACGCCCACCTACACACACACATAGTGCTAGAGAATGTTTGTCCCTCCCCCCCCACAAAATGTATAAATTGAAAACCTACTCTCCAATGGGGTCATATTTGGAGGTGGGGGCCTTTGCACGTAGATTAGGTCACAAGGGCGGGGCCCTCAGGAACGAGATTAGTGCCCTTATGAAAGGGACCCCAGAGCACGTTCTTGCCATCGCCGCCGCCGCGTGAAGTTGCAGGGAGAGGACAGCTGTCTACGAGGAAGTGGGCTCTTAGCCGACACCAAATCTACTGCTGCCTCGACCTTGGACATCCTAGCCTCACGAATGGTGAGAAATAAATGCCAGGCGAATATTTAATGTTCATTCTTACTATGAAGAAATTCAAACTCTTTCAAGTTTACTTTTAAAATCCTCATCTTCTTTCTGTCCCCATCAGTGAAATTGTTCCCGAGAGGACCGGTGCCACGCCCTGCAGGCCTTCTCTGTGGCATCTGGTGACAGTGAGTCCATCCTTCTTGGGTTTCTCCAACACGGCTCCTCCTGGTTTTCCTTCTACCTGTCTGCGTATTCCCTCTCTGCACCCGGTTCTGCTACACCTTTCCATGCTGGCCATCACAAGGGTGCTAAACTTGGCCTTGATCTCTTTTCTCACCATATCCTCTCCCTAGATGACTGTGTCCACTGTTTCAGCCACCACCTACACACTGTCACGTCCACAGTCCGCATGTCCAAGCCAGCACTCTCTCCGGAGCTCGCCACAGATCTAGCTCCTGCCCGCATGGGCCCACTGGGCATCCTTCAGGCCCCTCTACCAAACGTCATTGACAATAATCATATTGTTGTGATTTACTGATCAACATATATCGTAAGTTCAAAATGCATGTCCAACTCATTTAATCCTCATATCCTTATGAGGCTGACACTTTCATTGTATCCCATTTTATAAAAGAAGAACATGAAGCAGTTCCTAAAAGTAAACTAATTTTACCCATGCATCTCAAAACTTACCTCTTCCTACATTCACTACAACATTCTTGGATACCCAACTTGAACAGCAAAAGCCATTTCTAGGAGCACCTTTCTTACTTCTTAACCCCCTCCTGATGGTATTCCCTCCCTTCTCCGCCCACGGGGAGGCAGCCTGCGTCACTTCTTGGCAGGGTTCCCGAAACCATATCCTCGGGATCTTTCTGGTCTCACCAGCCTGCAATTCATCCTCCACTCCACGGCTAAGGCAATCTCTCTAAAGTCCAAATTAGGTTCAACGGCTTCCCTCTGTCTTCCAGATAAAGTCAAGTCTTCTTAACAAGTCACAGCAAGCCCTTTGAGACAAGTAGGCCCCTGCCATCCTCTTCTGCTTATTGCCTATGGTTCTGCACTTGTGGTTCCCATCATACGCACTACCTGGAGTCCCCTAAATGAGGATATCTTGTGTCTTCACCTTTGTATCCATTATCCCTCCACCCAGAATATCCTTCCAGTGCCCTTTAAGTTCCAGCTAGTGACTAACACAGTACCACTCCGAGAAGCCTTCCTTGGCAACGCTCCCCCCATGGCCCCCTCCCCATTGTGCCCCCTGCAGCAGCGCAGCCTACACATAGTCCCAGCTTACTACCAACACACCCCTTTGGTCCACCTTCTGATATCACCTGCCGCGCTAAGCCCTGGGGTGGCCGGCGGCTCTGTCTTTCTTTTCTATGCCCAGTCACCGTCACACAGCACGCAGGGGGCTCCCCACGAGTGTTCCCATGTTGCACATGGGAGATGAGAGCTGGCATCTTGCCCCAGGAGCAAATGCCAACAGTGTAAGCTGTCATTTGTATCCTTTACAGGAAGAAAAATTGGGCCTCCCAGAGACTCACTGGCCTGACGTCACTTGCCAGTAAATGATGGTGCTACAGTGGGAAACCACATCTGGCTCGAGAATCCTGGAGCTGTGCGTGAATTCTTCTTTGTTTAAATGGAACAATAAAGTTCCCCACAAACATCCAACAGCTGCTGTAGCAAACACATTGCTTTTCCACTGTGTAAGAATCAAATGGGCTTTGTTTACTTAAGGCACCAGAAATCAACACAACCAGGCTGCATGAGACCTCTGACATCACACTGGGGTCTCAAAAGATGACGGGCCCCAGTCACGTTAGCTGATCAGAGGCGGGATCCAGGGTCCCCCGGTGCACAGGAGAGGACACCCCTGCCCAGAGCCACTTCCTAACAGGAGACCAGGTGTGCCTTGTATGCCGATGCTATCTGCCCGCACTCCCCAGCCAGTTCTAGAATGTGGTTCAACACATTTTAAAGTTCGTTAAAAAACAACTTTTTTCATGAATATAAAACAATCAGGCATTTACTGTAACTTCAAATAACTAATTATACTCAAATATTAAAGTAATCTGTTCCCTTAACTTCTTACTATTCTATCAAAAGGTCCATTAATACTCAATACAAAATACTGAACTTCAGGAGTTTTTTTCCCAGCATGCAGGTTTCCAATGAACACTCTAAAATGTAGTGACCAGAGAAAGAATTATAACTAATATACGAACACCTGAGAGTAAATTCGCACAGCTAGTTCTGCAATATTATTCACAAGTAGTGGGTAACCAGGTGCTAATACATCTCTCAATTCCCTCCACCATTCTCAGGCAGCGATTTCACTTACCAAAAACAGAGACCCACATGCAAAGTCCTCACTCATGAATTCCTTTTTCAGTTCTTGTTGTTCCTGAGGTGTCTCGGTTTCTTTTTCACCCTTCTTTTCGGGGCTAATCCTTTGGATGCTGGAAACATAGGTCCTCTCCAAACAGTCTGTGCTTTCCATTTTAACAGGGAATAGGTCTTTGCACTTCTGAAAAGCTGAAGCCACGGACCCAGGCTCACAGGCTGAATGAGAAGAACTTGCTTTGTCAACATCTTCCTGATTAGACTTCACGGCAGATGTTGTTCTGGAAACCTTGTGGGAAGCGCTTTTAGAATGCGTTGCGACATGCTCAGCCTGGCTAGTGATGAGTTTATTAAATTGCTGCTTCTGTGTCTTGGTAATTGGGGTTTCTGCTTTTGTGTCTGCGTTCAAGTCAGATCTTAGTTTTTTGCCCAGAACTGTCAACGGTCTTGAGGAGGAAACTGACGAGGGTGATGAGGCACTGGTTAGCAGAGGTCTGGGTGTGACCTTTGACAACGTAGGGTCGTTGGACTGTAACGCTGGTCTAGACATAACTTTTGCTTTGACATCCTTGAAGTTTGGTTTCGGGTAACTTATGATTCTGTTTTTTCTAACTTTGCTGCCTACCGAGGTATTTGCTTTGGTGGGTGGTTTTCCTAGACTAGGTTTAGCAAGCTCTCGATTCTTCTTCTCCACTTTACTACTATTCTCCGTTGCTTCAACAGGTGACACAAAGAAGGTTGCATTCACGGGCTTGGGGACTGGCGTGGACATGCAAATTGTCTCACTTGTGCTAATGAACATATCGCTTTCATCCCAACTCAGGTCAAATGACGAAGCCAGCTTCTGTCCTGGGCGTCTGCTTGGTACCAATTCTATGGTGTGATTTTGGATCCCCAAATCCTCTCCCTCGGAGGCGATGTATGTGTTCCCAGCCCCAGTGACTTTATGTTCTGGGGTCCGCACTTGGGCTTCACTTTTGTCCAAAGCTGGCACGGGGAAAGGGCACTCATCATCTATACGACAATCAGACACTGTCTCTCTTAGATTTCGGAGCATTTCCTTCTGCCCATATGAGCTCTCTGAACGTGCCTCACTGTTTGGTTCCTCTTTAGGTAAACAAAAGAACTCCTCCAATACAGCCCCCCCGGGGACATCCATGCCACCGGAAACTGGCGTGAGAGTGTGTATCTCTTTCTCTCCCACTCGTCTTTGCTGTGGCCCATCTGTGTACTCACTGGTGACACTTGCTGAAGAGTACTGATACGCATTTCCAATATCCGGAACAAAAGCATCCGTTTGCATCACCATCTCAGAAAATGCCGTGTACGTGGTATCTTGGGCCTCTGGCGCTGTGGGTGACGGGTGTTTAAAGATGTCTCTGTCATGACTCGGTTCTGTCACACGGGCCTTGTCAGAATGGAAAGATGTATGGACGGAACAGGATAAAGACGTATTTCCACTTCTCAGGCCAGGTGGCTGCAGGCTTCCAGAGGCATGCGAACACTGACTCTTTCCGATGGCGTGGTGTGTAATAAAGGTGCAGTTCACGTGATCCACTTTCCTGTCAAACGTTTGGTTTAGCTGCAAGGCAGCCGGGTAGTCTGTACAGGCCAAATGCACATCATTAGGTTGCCACACAACAGGCCAAGAGGTCTCAGCACTCTGGTCCTGAGCTGATTCTGGGGAATGACAATTACTATGCAGGTACTGGGGCTCCTCTAAGTTTACAACAAGGGTGGAAGACTGGCATGGGGAATCTTTATGCACATATAGTACCTCCTCACTAATGACATCACTTGAAGATTTTGGGTGGTGATCGAGTACTTCAACACTCGAAGGGTTTAAGGAAATATTCTCACCAATGTCCACGGCAGAGTCGGTTGTATAATCAACCACCATGTCATCTGGGTTGGCAGAATTCCAACTGTTGGTCGAACAGTTTTGTGTAGGGGGTGATTTTTGGTTGTATGCATAAGTGTTGCCATTTTTATCGCTGATAAATAAGGTGTGCAGTTCATCTTCTGTCTTGTCTTTGGAACAATAATCATTCATCCTGAATATGAACTTTAACCGTCTGCAGTTTTATTTCTTCTCTAAATCCTTTCAAACAAGAGAGAGGGAAAAACTGCTCATCTTCTAAGTTTTTCAGCACAGTTGAAAGTTTCTTAGTGCAAGATGTTTTGACGCTGTTCCCTGGAAGAAAGAAAATGTTATACTCAAGGAAATGTTGGAAAAATTAACAAGTCACCACTTGATTCACTTCAATCACTTTATTTTTACATTTAGAACCTATGACTATGGACACGGGTAACTCAGACGTTAGCTAAAGCATCACCCCTTCGTATAAGGACAGCACACTAACTGATTGGGCCACTGGAGCTCCAGAAGTACCCCCTCGCCCCCTGTTCAAAGATGCTTTTTCATGTGAGGGAACAGGGCGGAATGAAGACAGGGATCACCACAACTGCCCGTGACTGGCGCCACATCGCAGATTCCTCCTCTCTGCTTTCAGTGATTCTTGTCATAAGAGAGAAGACAGATAAATCTGAAAATAGCGCTGCCTTCTTGTCGATTGAAAGAGTGACCATTGGTCCTAGTTTGTCTAGGACAGTCCCGATTTATGCCCATTGTCCCAACTTCATTAGTAATAATGTCCTTTTTGTCACTCAGAAGGGTCCTGATTGTTTCCCTGGAGGGTAACTGAATACCAGACAGAACTGGAAGGCACAGCAAATGAGCTGAAGATCAATAAAGATTTAAGGCATTACCACTTCTCTTCTCCCTGTTCTCAGTCAATAGCTCAAACATATTCCCTTTCAAAGTTGAAAAAAAAAAGTTATTGATTCTTAATAGTTAAAGTGGTACACTGCTGGAAGCTCCTAAAAATGTTAAACAGAGTTACTGCATGACATACCAACTCTCCTCTTAAATACCCACTAAAGGGAAATGAAAGCAAATGTCCACACAAAAACTTATCCAGAAATGTACATGATTCTTAATAGAAGCATTATTCATAAAAGCCCAAAAGTGGCCCTGGCTGGCGTAGCTCAGTGGATTGAGCTCGGGCTGGGAAACAAAGTGTCCCAGGTTCAATTCCCAGCCAGGGTACATGCATGGGTTGCAGGCCATAACCCCCAGAAACCGCACATTGAAGTTTCTCTGTCTCTCTCTCTGTCTCTCTCTCTGTCTCTCTCCCCCCCCCTTCCCTCTCTAAAAATAAATAAATAAAATCTTTAAAAATAAATAAATAAATAAATAAAAGTCCAAAAGTAAAAACAACCCAATTTCCATTAAGTGGTAAATAGATAGCTACACATTGTATTTATACCATACAACTGATACATTCTTCAGCCACAGAAAGGAATGGAGTATTGATATATACAACATGGATAGAACATGACAACTTAAAACATCGTACTTAACGAAAGAAGCCGGGTGCAGAAGACTACATGTGACGTGACAGTATTCACAGGAAGTGTCCAGAACAGACAAGTCTGCAGAGATAGAAAGTCGGTTTGTGGGTCAGGGGCAGAGGGCGTGGGAGGGAGGAGTGACTGCTGACTGGGATGGTGCTTCACGTGAGGGTAACAAAAATATTCTAAAGGTTACGGTGACGCTTAGACAATGGTGTGAATATACTGAAAACTACTGAATTACAGCTTAAAAAGTGATGAAAAACAATCCATAAAAGTTTTCAAATCCAAGGACTTCCGCACACTCATTTTTCATTGTGCTTTTACTCGTACTGTGATGCCTAAGAAAGGCCCAGGTGTTCACGCCAGGACACAGGTGTAGGCTCACTGGAACTGACTTTCTGATTCTGACATTTCGTGTCAGCCAGACGTCGTAGTTCTGTTCTGAAGAAATACAAGATCCGTGAGGGGGGAAAAAGACATTCTGTAACCTGTAAGGTTTGTGAATTATGAGTAGACTTATTTTTCCATCTTGCAATCTTTTCTCTGCATTCAGACTTCAGGGACCTGGATACCACCAGGAGCAAAGAAACGAAGGAAGCACGGAGAGGACGCCCGGAGCATACCAGGAGGGCAGGAACGGTGGAGGAAACCACGCCTCTGCACTCAGGGCACCGAGTGCTCCTGGCCACACACCCTGAGACCGGCCTTCGCCGGAGGGAAGAGAGAGGCTTCGATGTTTATCTTCACGGCACTCGTGCATGTGCGTGCACACACGTGCGTGCACACCCACTCGAAAACACATTCCGAACCCTAAAATAAACGCTGTATGGTTGCTGTATTGATGGAAAATGTAAAGTAGTCATTTTTCTCCATGGCAGCTCTTTAGTCAATACAGAAATTGCTGAAATAATATTTTTTGGCTAGCGCCTTAATAAAAGCTTTCATGAAACAAATTAATATGTTTAGTCCTTGGGTATGAAATATGGTCAAGCTAAATGTTTACACTGAGAAAGTACATTTATTCATTTTCTTAGACATACGTGCAGGGTATAATTTCAAAAAGCACTAAATATGCTACACCTTTCTGCTCCCGTGAAGGCCAATCCTCATTTACGAGATTCTGGGATAAGCAAATAGGAGTGACACCAACAGAAACATTTAATAAAAATCATGAAGTTATTTGTATAAACAGATTTATTAGATTCAATTGACAGAGCTTTTACTACCTGCGCTCCCTCTTCCAAAGTACATAAAAGATGATTACATACAAATACACACACAGCCCTACCCTGATAAAAACTGAGCAAAGCAAATGGTTCATACGTCAAAGCACTGCAAGTAATTTTTAACTGGCATAAATGTGTAATAGGATAAACCATGTTTAAATCGTTTCTGGTTTTCTCCTCTATAAATAACACTGCACTAAACATCTTTGCAACCTTTGACTACCTTTGATTATTTCCTTTGGAAAAACTTCCTGGGAACAAAAGCATTAGTGAGACAAAGGAGTCAAAGAATGTGATCTTTTAAGGCTCTTGATACAGTCTGCCAAGTTGTTCAATGAAACAAAAGGCAGGATTCTTTACAATATATGTGTTCATATATGTATATAATAGATATGTCTTGAGTGTCTCTTTTAAAAGCTTATGAATTTTGTTCAGCATTGTTTCCCAAGCATTCTTCCACATCACTGTAACATAAAACATGTGTAATGGTTGTGAAATTCCACTAAAATCGAAATGTTCTAGATCTACAAATCGGTAGTTTCCTAAGAGTAACAGAAACCCAGAGAAATTCCCACCCATTCAGCTTTCACATGACTGCTTAGCATGCTTGGCTGGGTCCATGATTATTTTTTTACATTCACAAATACAAACAAATTCTAACAAAATATGTTAGAAAAACACCACAAAATGGATTCAGAAGAAACACTTCAGGCAAGTTTTGATATAAAATAAATCTACTGCAGTCCTTTCTCCTTTGCAGATAAGAGCAAAGGGCTATGGTGCAGAGATTTGGATACCAAAAAGATTCTGAAGTCAGGCATGTCCGTTCCAGGATGACGATGACGCCATTCGCTAAAGAACACGAGAGCTTCACGGCGCCATCACTATGAAGACAAAGCCAGGGACAGGAAAGAGCTGACCAGCCTGTCCTCCGAATTGTGCCAGAAACGTGAGAAGTTAGACACTTAGTCTCATGGTCAATTCATCCCTCTCCTACTCTTAAGACTAGTACCCAAGTGAAGCCCTTGAAACAGGAGGAAAGCGGGAGCCGGTTTAGTGGGTTCCAAAAGGAAACAGAAATCAAGTTGTGAAAAAAAAAAAAAAAACACAGGTTGACTCAGTGGGTCTGGGGTGGGGCCTGAGAGTCTGCATTTCTGTGCATCTCCCTGGTGATGCTGATGATGCTCCTGGTCCAGGAGTAGCCGGGATGCAGCAGACAGCGTGGGAGCCTCGCCAACCAGATCAAGACACTGAGTGGCCGGTCTGAGCCGGGCACCTTCACGCCCCACTGTGCAATGTGTTTCTCCAACCAGGAGCAGACTTCCCTTAACTTTGACCCTTGACTTTTGCTTTTGAACTTTCCTCTCAGACAGCGAATACTCCCTCTACAGAAAATAACTGGAGCTTTCTAGTTAGAGAGACTATTCCATCTAAGTCCCATTGAGTTTATTCCTTCTGCATGGAGGAAGGTGTCAGTATAACAGTCTTGCCCTTTTCCTGTCCCTTTGCTCACGTCACCCAGGAGAAACGAAGTGGCGTAAAGAATGCTGGAAATTTGGGAAGAACTACCTGGCCAAGGACTAGGGTGAAGTGAGGGTGGCTCTGGCCTCAGTCTCTAAATTTTTAAGGCGGGGACAGAGTACTGATATTATTTTTTTATTTAAATTATTGCAGTGACAATGATTAATGAAATTACGCAGGTTCCAAGGGTACAATTCTGTAATATACTATTTGTACACTGTATTGTGTGTTCATCACCCCAAGTCAAGTCTCCTTCCATCACCGTTTATCCCCTCTTTACCCTCTTCTACCTCCCCCACCCCCTTTCCCTCTGGTAGTCACCATACTGTTGTCTGTGTCTATGAGGATTTGGGGGGTTTTTTTAAAGATTTTATTTTTTAGAGGGAGGGAGAAAGGAAAGAAGAGAAACATCAATGTGTGGTTGACTCTCACGCACCCTCTACTGAGGACCTGGCCCCATAACCTAGGCATGTGCCCTGACTGGGAATCCAACCAGTGACCCTTTGGTTTGCAGGCTGGCACTCAACCACTGAACCACCCCAGCCAAGGCATCTAGGGGTTTTTTGTTTTGTTCTTTGTTTAATCCCTTCAACTTTTTGACTGGGCACCCCAACCAGCCTCCCCTCTGATAACTGTCAGTCTGTTCTCTAGGAGTGTCTAGGAGTGTGTTTCTATTTTGTTAGTTTACTTTGTTCATTTGAGTCCACATATAAGTGAAATCAGACGTTGTTTGCCTGAGGCACCAAGTTTAAGAGTGGATCAGTAACAGTGCCCCACTGAGCCATACTGGAGCCCAAAACAAGGGAAAGTCCATTGACACAGACTATGCCTTTATTTTTAAATTTTGGGTTCTTTTTGTTCATCATGGAATTCTTGCATTAATGCTGATTTTTTAAAAAATATTTACTAAATATTATTTATCTTGATCACGAAGGGTTTTGGGGCACCACTGAAATCCCCTCACTCTTCTACCTCAGTCCCAGCCCTGCTCACAGACAGCACAAGTGCTAAGCTGTCTGTCCCCAGGAGCAGGCCCTGTCCCCACAGTGGAAGGGGGGAGGGGCATGGGAGGGGTGGTGGTGTGGGTGAGGCCCGCCCTGCCTCTGCACTGAAGTGACTGTGTGGGTCAGTAAGTGTCTCACACACACCTACCCTGCAAACTGGCTTTCATCTGTAATTACGGGTGAAGTCGTATAATTATACAATCTGCAATTATAATTCATCTATAATTCCATGACAATCTGTCTACCTTACTCTTTTTCTTATTTCTCCAATGGTTCCTAACCAGAGAGAGGAAGGAGGCGGGAATCATATTCAAAAGAGTGAAGGAGCGATTCTGACTGTGTGCTGGTCACAGCTGGGAGCAGGGTCCCGGAGACCAGGCCCCTGGGGGGACCAGGCATTTCCCCTGCAGCTCCTGGGTTGTGGGGAGCTCCAAGGGGTCCCCCAGAAAAGGCTGCAGTGGCTGCCACAACCTGAGGAAGCACGCGAGTCTCTGGGCAATGGCCATCTACCCACTGCTTCCGGAGACCGTCTATATTTCACCAACCAGCTCTGAATAGCTATCTTGAAAAGGGGATATTCTATATTGAGCCCTCTCCAACCTGTAAATGTTGCCCAGGCAACAAACCCTGAGATATAAACAACGAGTGATGTTTGTGGTAGGGGGGAGGGAACGACATGTGGGGGAATGGGGGCTTCTGTCCCAAGCAAGGTGGACGGCGCTTTGATTCACTGGCCACATGGGTGGTTTGCAGCCTGCGTGCTGCAGTCCAGCTCACTGTCTCGGTTGGGATGTTCGTGCTAAATAACACAGACGGGGCAAGGGGCTTCAAGCCTGAAACCACTCCTTCTTTTCATCTGAGTGGGAACTCCAGCTCACAGCAGCTCTGTCCACGGGTGAAGTGGCCGTGTCCACAGGAGGAGGCCCGCACAGGTACCTTCAAGGAAACAAAGCCTGAGCTGCACACCTAAAGCAAAGCCATTCGGGCCTTGGCGATACCCAGGCTTTCAGCAGGCAGCCTCCTTGTGCAGGCCACACGGCTAGACCTTGAACGACGCCCACACCAGCAGTTGCACCCCGGGCACCAGCAAGGCAGCAGAGAGCGGGCAGGCAGGTGCCCGCGAGGCTCGGTTACAGCCTCAGGGAGGAGTGTCTGCTCAGGCCCTTTTACACACTGGTGATCGACATAACATTTATTGCTTTTTAAATGGCCAAGCAGAAGGCTTCTGGGCGCCCTGTAGAAAACGAGAGCACATCTAGCTCTAACTTGTTAGGAACAGGTCTGGTAGGCAGTGCCGGAGGAGACAGCACCAGCCCCATCCGGCGAGCGTTAGAAGACCAGGAGGGAATGGTGGGTGGGGTAAGCTGGAGTCCTGGTGGTGGTTCCGGTCTCCAGAGTCCCAACAGCCCTCCCCGCCCTCACACTCTCTTTCTAGTGTTGCCAATTAGTATTTGATTGGATAATTAAATCTTAGGGGTAAATCTTCTCCAGGAGGCAGGTTTCTCAGACTTTAATTGCAGAGGAGAAGCCGAAGCGCCGGCTGGAGGTCACGCCCCTGGAAACGCCTGCTCCTGAGAGAGAGGAAGGTGTGTCCCGGGCAGGGGCCCACCTGGGCAGCAGGACAGTCTTCGCACACACTGCACACTGTTCCAGGAGCTAGGTTCTGAGACCGTGGTTTCCCCTGCGTTACTGCTTCAGGGTTAGGGGACTGGCTTGTTTTCACAGTGTGGAGGTTGGAGGACGACAGCTCTGTGATCATCTGTCTTCTTCTCACACTGGGTGCTGAACTAACACCTCTAATAAGGCCTGGCGGGAGCTACCGTCTTCCCCGCATCCATGGGGGGGATGTGTCCTAAGACCCCCCAGTGGGTGCCTGAAACCACAACTAGTACCCAGCCCTGTACACACCGTGCATGTTCCTCGGCACGCACACCTGGGATAAAGGTTAATTTATAGACCAGGCACAGTCAGAGGTTAAAAACGACTAATAAAATAGAGCAATTATAACAACACACTGTAATAAAAGTTATGTGAGCTCGGTGTCTCCTCTGAAGACCGAGGTGCCTACCGCGTGGAGACACGGACAAAGGAATGATTCAGTCTCTGGTGGGATAGAGTGGGGTGGCTCGGAAACTCATCACGCTACTATGAGCAGTGTAACATGTTAAAAGTTATGAATTGTTTCTTTCTGGAATTTTCCGTTGGATGCTTTCAAACTGAGGTGAAGCGCAGATCACCAACCACAGAAACCAAAACGGCAAATAAAGAGGAACTGACTCCTATACGGCTCCATTCACAGAAAATCCGCGCCTCGTTCGAGTCCCTTCACAGACGGTTGTTTGGAACGCAGGACACAGCTTCCATTATAGAAAGAAGCGCCGGGTTCCCAGACAGCCGAGTGATGACACTTGAACCTATAACGGAGCATAACTTGTGCCCAAGAGCACTGCTACTTCCCCCAGATGTGTGCATCACACAGACTGCATCACTGCATAGCACAGACGGCATGCGGGGCCCTAAATGTCAGAAACACACATCCTTTGCGATAGGCAGAGCCTCTACATAAATAAATGTCTTCTCTGGCCTCCAATGGGCGAAGCTGCAGGCAGTAGTCACTCTTTGCCCAAACACTCAAAGAAAGCGGTGCCTTGCTCTCGTCTTGCCCAGATGGCGAGCGTGCCTGCATCCTTGCTCCCTGACCCACTCCTGCAGCCCAGCTGTGCACGCAGTGACAGGAACAACTACATTCCCTCCTGACTTCTCTCTCCCTGTGTGTGGGGTCAGCCACAGTTAAAATAGTCCTTCCTCAGGAGAATGAGTGGCAGGAAGAAAATTATTTGATGGGAAAATCTTGGTATAAATTCAAAAGTATCTTTACCTTGGTAGAAGCCTACACGGGTAGCAACTAACAGTTCAAATGCTCAGCAATATTAATGCTCAGATGCTAGTTTGGAACCTTGAACTTTAAAGAGGTAAAGGCCTTGGAGCATGAGCACTTGCTGCACACTCCTCAGGATAGCCTCAGCTTTGCTGCAATAATAAACAAGCCCAAGATTCACTGGCTTAACATAAATGCCTAGGGTGTTGGCAGGGAACTCTGTTCATATCCCTGGTCAACCAGGGATCCAGGTTGGCTGATCTGTACCTCAACAAAAATGTCCACCGTCACCAGACACTGGGAAAGGACCACAGCAAAGCTGATACTCCCTCTTAGGGTTCCCACCTGAAAGTGACACACGTCACTTCTGCTCCCATTTTGCCAAAGTGGGCTACCATTTGCTGGAGAGCGAGAGAACTGGAAATATTTGTGCAAAGCATTATGGTAGTTAGGGAAGAATTCATTTCCTTTATGAATTAATTATGCCAACAGTCAGTATAGGGCACATTATGTCAAATTAGAACCTTCACTAAAATCGGCCTGACACTATAGTTTCCCTGCCCAAATTATATCATTTCAGCAGGTATCACTTTCCAGTGCTTTGCAGCTTTCAGGAAAGAAAAAGGAAAAAAAAGGTGAGACATTAAGCAAAGGCTTCTTAAGAAAGGCTTCACCAGCAATATCTGATTGTTCCCAAAATGTAAGGTGGTTTTAGTGACCAGTAACTGTGGCTGAGACCAGCTGGTCCCCAAACTCATTTCTTTTTAATAAAACTGAAAGCTCATTCCATTAGCAAAAACAAATCAGTATCAGTTCAAGTTTGGAGACAAGATCAGAGACTCGGCAACTAACAGACAAGGCAATGTCCACAGAGTACCCCACGCAGGACGCCCAGGGTGCGAGCGATCACCACCCTTGGATCCAACGCTGAAGACGTGGGGAACAGCTTCCACACTGCCCACCTCACAGGCCACAGGCGCATCCCGTTCCTCCAGGAACCCTCCTCCCACCTCACAACTGTGACACCATACAACAGCTAGGTCACGAAGACTAAGTGCAGCCGAAACAAGACTGCTGGGCACCAACGGCTACTCTAAGTGGCCACTGTGTTCTTCGCCAAGGTGGCGAGCCACCCACGTGGCAGCAGAAAGGCAGGGGTCCAACGAGGGTGTCACCAGGAAAAACACAGAACCAGCGCGCCTTGAAAAGTTTTAACCGATGGGAAGGCTGAGCTGAGAGAAACCTGAGGGTGCTTTTGGAGCTGAGCTGTTCCTGCCTCGTGTGCAAAGAAAACACACAGGGGGAAACAGCTGTGGGACGAAGGGGACACTGTCACAGCACACCACTTGGGTCACAGAGACAACATCCACAGGGTCGTTTTTTTAAATGTGGAAGCAAATGAAACAAACAGTGAAGAGAGGAACTGGGACTGCCTCTGGGAACAGACGTCAGGATGCTCTTCGATGTAATCCTTTTGTTCAGCATTTTTTTTTTTTTGTCTTCTTAAATTCTGAGCACATGATAAGAATTAGAGAGCTGTGTAAGAGGATTAATTTGAACCTTTATTATCTGTCCTGTTTTCTCCTTTCATTATGAATCGCCTTAATTCCTTTTGAAACCCGGGACAGCCTAGCTCTCCGGAGCTTTAGGAGAAGCGCGGAGTGAAACTGCACCCAGACTCCGTGAACAAGCTGGCAAACACGAGCTGCGAGTGGCCGTTCTCCGAATCTAAGAGTGAATTATTCAGGGGCTGCTCTGTATGACTCATCCTGATTGGCTACTGGAACCTGCTCATCTGAAGCCAGTATTCAGGCCTCAACATTTCTCTGCCGTTCACTCCCTAGGGAACGGCTGATGCAGAGAGGTCCAATCAGATCACGGGGGAGAAGCAGGGAGGGCCTCGGAGGAGGAGGCGGCTGTAAACTGTTCAGGACGAGACTGGTGGAGAAGCTGAGCGCTCCCAGGGCACGTGGGACTATGGGTGAGAAGATCTGAAATAAAAGAAGTGCTCTCAGAGCGCCACAGGCTCTCTCTGGCCCTGGGGATGCGTGGATGACTGGACTGCAGCTGCCTGCATTTCCCAGCGGACGGTGTCTTGGATGGGAAGGAACTCCGGGTGCAGCGAGGGTCAGGCTGGCCTGGCAGAGGGTGGCAGGGTTATTCCCCTTTGGCTGTTCTAGAGGGAACAGGCTCAGAGGCAGAAGCCTGCTATTCTTTCCAAGTTGTGGAGTTTTTGTATCTTAGGTTGTTTTAGTTTGTGAACTAATCCTACAGATATAAGATAATTTAAGTTAATGAGGGAGTGGTGGTGGCAGGGAAATGCTGGAAGAACTCAGGTGTTAGAGTTTAGCTTTAATTGATAGGTTTAAGTGACTTAAGCTATAACTAAGAGAATTAAAGAGTTTAGCCTTAATTGATAGGCTTAAGTGCCTAATGCATGTGGAAAAACTGTTATGCCAAAACTGCAAGACCCCTTTCCTTTGTCACCAAACTTTTTGCTCTGGAATTTTGCCTAGAGGGTGGCAGCAGGGAGTAGGACCCCAAGTGCTGTCCCCGTAACATATCTATGGGCTGTCAAGGTCAAATGCCACATTCTGCTCTAATTACGCGTCAAAGCAAAGAGGCTGCCTTGCAAAACATGTCCTAACATCAAAAACACTACAGTGTGAAAATATGTGTCTAAGAAATGATGAAACCTACAGAGCTCAACACTTCAAAGTCACTGACTCTCAGGGTTAGAAGTGACCTTAAACAAAGCTCAACGGATTAACACTAATCCAACATTTAAATCCCTTTAGACTATAACCAATCAAATCTCTGCCCACCCTGGAGAATGCGCCAGGGTTCCAGGCAGTTCCTGCCTCCCCTGCCAGGACACTCCCTGCCCAAAGTCACAAAGCACACTAGAGTACGGGAGAGTCAAAGGCTAGCCGCTGGAGACAGAAAACCGCAGATAAATGGCAAAAAAAAAAAAAAAAAGGACATTTAGTTCTGTCTCATGCAAAAGGCTGTCCAGGCTTAACCCAGCTCCACCCTTCTCATTCCTCCGCTGTGCAGGCCCTCAACCTATGCCCCAAATAGCACTATCTGTGTGCAATTTAAGAGGGTAAAGAAGGGTGGGAGGCAACGAGTATGGAAAGTACCTCCATACAACACCACACTTACTACTGGCCACAGCTTAATCACAGGGCCACACCTGCCTACAAGGCATGCTGGGAAATGGAAATCAGTACAGGCTACCTGCACCCAGCTAAAAATTCCACAACCATCAAGAGGGGGCAATAGAGACTGAGGGACAAACAGCCACCTCTGCCACGCTTACCAGGGACCCAATCCACGCTCTGCCCTACAGGGCACCGCTCCTCACTAATAAGAGTCTAGGTTTGTACTTAGACATCCATGGTGAACAGTTACATTTCAACTGTGGTTTTCTGGAAACCAAGATGCTTTTCAGCTCAGGCCCATTCTGCAGGTACCTCGCCAGATGCAGAGGAAAAGAGCTGTAAGAGAGCTAGGTGGCCCTTTCCTAGTTTTGACATAGATATCATAGTTACGACTACAGCAGTGGGCTAGCAGAGCCTAAGGAGAGATCTGGAGCACTTTGAACCATCTTGATGTAACAGAAAAATTTACTTCCTGCTCATAAAGACAGTCCATCGAGCTTATTTCCAGTCAGGTTTTGCTTTTCAATGAATACGTGTCCTTGAATGGTTCACATCAGTGTGATCCAGGGCAGTTGTGCTCTTGGCTCTTGGGCTAAAATTTGTATGCAATTCAAAACTGAAGACAGGTAACAATGGCAAAAGAAACCTGACCAGAGGCACTCTTTGAGGCACAGATGTGACGGCCACTGTGTGCGGGCACAGTCAGGCTCTGGGGCTGCTGCAGGCTGGACCGGAAGCACTCGTGCAGGGAGTCAAGCCACACCGATGAGCTACGAGCCGTACTAGAGGAAAGGTCAGTACGCAGCAGAAGGAACGAACAGACCACAGCTGAGAGATCTACGTTTGCTTAGGGAAGTCAGGGGAAACCATCGAGTAGACATGGAGGGATGGGCGATGAAGCCAGAAGTCATGGCACTGAGAGGCTGGAATGGCTGGGGACAGAAAAAAACTCAAAGCCTCAGCCAAGGTGCAGGGTGGGGTGGGGGAGGGGGCGGGGGGGGATGATGGGGGTGGTGAAGGGCAGCAGCCAGCAGGCTCAAGGGTTTGGATTCTATTCTGGGAACAATGGGAGTCTGCCAAAACTGTTAAGAGTCATTCCAACCCTTTGGTTTGGCTGGAGAATGGGGGGTGTCCTGGTGAGGAACGACACAGGAGGGCAGGAAACGGTGGGGATGGAGCTGGGAATGGAGCTGAACTAACCTAAACCCAGTGGGGGTGAGACAGAAGGGAGATGACATGCCAGACAAGCTTGGGAGGCTCAGCTCTGCGTTGTCTGCACTGAGCAGTGGAGAGCTCCACACACGGTGAGTGCCCGCACGTGACAATGAATTACACCTCATTGGAGAAGACAACGTCACTCTCACGAATATTGTCAGAAGGAAGCTACAGCAGATAGTACATACAAAAGATGTGTAAATAATCCCATACTAGATAGATACAAAAAGGCTTCAACGTTTGGTATGAATTTTAAAGAGTTTTACTATATCCTCTTTTTCAAATAAACTCACATGAGTCCAACACTAATTCTGGGTGCATCAGGTGCTACAGAAATACAAAAGACATACTCAAAGAACGAACAAGAGGTCTAGGTTAAAGTAAGGTATGAAGCAGAGAGACAAATACTACTTAGTTGGGCCATCCAAACAAAAGTAACTCAGTTCTTTCTAAAACACACACAGTTAAGAGCGTTTAAGTGAAGATACTACTCCACAATGAACACGATTGGAGAAATTTTGTTTATGCCACGGTAAAACAATGAAAATAAATGCCTCAACAAAAACACATCACTCTCTCTTCCCCCACTTAGCCCTAAAACCACACGAGGTTTGTACTGAAAATATCTTTAAGATCTTTCATTTCACTAATTAGAATGTTTTTTTCTATAAATACTGAACAATTCCCAAGTTTCCTAAGGGCAGATAGAAGCCCCTTACTTCCTCTGCCCCCCCCACCAAGAAAATATCCAAATTACAAGACCATCAGCAGGTAACAAAAAGTGTATTCCAAACTCATATAAAACATCAGAAAAAAATTTTAAATCATCCAAGGAAAATAACCTTTTTAGACTAGTGAAGATTAAATAATTAACCAATACTCTCTTTAAACCTCATGGGTAAAGTTCTTTTAAGCTTATGTTTACATTTTCATGAGAATGGGCATCTGAAAACTCACTTAATCTGTTGATAATACAGCACAGTAGGTCTTTCTTGGATAATCCACACTAAGCCACTAAAAGCCTTCGGGGGCTGGAAAGGCAGGCCCTGGGCTGATTTACAGCAGGGCAGCGCTGAAGAGGAGCTCCCAGCTCTTCCATTAGAAGAAGAAGAATTCTACTAGAAGATTATCTGCCCCCATCCCCACCCCCCAGCTACAGCCTGCTAGACAGCTCAACACAGAGCCGACTGCCTGACCTGAAATTCAGAAATTCCAATTCCTGGACGTTATTCCAAAAATATACTTTTAATCCAAGACTTTTTGGCTTAAGAATTTCCTAAAGCCTCGAAACCAGTACTTGGGAGACCCCACACATTGACAGATTCTTAAAACTGCATTTCTGAATGCTTCGTCAGTAATTTCGCTGAATGAAATGTTCCAATGTGCTTCTTTTCACAAATGACTGCATTTCAATATGCCCTACATTCTTTAAACATATCATAAAGTAGCAGAAGTAGCAAAGTTGTGTTCTCCCGATCCTCATATCTTGCTGCCAGGATAGTGTGAAAGCCAAATTGCTAGGTTAAAGCATGCTCAGAGCATTTTAAATCATAAATATTTAAATAGTTCTGGTTTTTTCCACCCCTCCCTCCCACTCTGCCTCATTCACTGACTGTTTGTTCAAGCACACACACACACATACAACACACACGCACAGGCACCCAGAGCTATAACAACAACAACAACAACAACAGAAAAGGATCCAAACATTTCAGGTGACACAGCACACTGACATTTACATGGAATAGTTTCCTATACACTCCCCGCTATCGCAGGTGTAACCGTGAAGTGATGGTTGTACTTGGTCAGCCGTGGTCAGCTGTAACGATGTGTTACATTTTTATGTGTTGCCTAATGAAAGTTTTTGTATTTGACAACTTAAGCTCAAAGCACCACATGTAACTCTTTCCCTCTCCAAAAAGTAGGTGTGAGTGCATTCACATTTATTCATAATCATCTTTGCATTGTCACACATTCCAGAATTTATCCTGAAGTAGAGGTGCTCCAATATAATAAATATCAAAAATATAGAGATAAAAAGTATGTAAGATTTAAAAACCACCTTATTTTTTAAAGCATCACTTCTAAAACTTAACTCTAGCATGTTTAATTGAAAACATCCCAAATCAATTACATCAAGGTAACGTACTTACATTCTTCAGAATATCAAAATCAACAGCTGTGAAAGTAAGCAAAAGAAGTATCATTCATGTTATTTGTCCAAAAAAAACAAACAAACATGTAGGATTGCACCTGACAGACTGTGTTTTGCTACAGTGCTGTAGAAACTACAACCAGACTAAAAGAAACCTGAACAGCAGACCACGAAATGAATCCTCTCCAGAGACCACGGTTATTGAAAGGCCGCTCGGCCTCACGGCAGCAATACGACCAAGTGTGACGACTTCTTCTCCGAAGAAAAGAATTTCCCTTGGACTCTCTGCCAACAAAACACCGCAGACTTTTCTGGGGCCTAGAGGCGGGACGCTCGTACGCAGACGTGTCTTGGTTGTACCGAGTACCACTTACGGCAAAACTCAAACAAAACAAAGACGGGGAGTTCTCCAAAATAAGCAACTTACTGGTCTGTGCCGACCTCTGAAAACAGGAGGGACTTCCTCTTGTCGGATTCAGTCCGCACTCACTGCCCCTGGGTGACGGCTCCTGGAGTAAAGTGACCAGAAGAGCCCAGTGACTTAGACAAAAAACGGGGGGCTGAGGCTGGAGGAGGTCTTAAAGGAAGGATGTTAAGTATGCATCCACACCACACCAAGAATCCTCTCTGATTTAAGGTATAAATCTTTTTTTTAAGGTATACTCTTTATTACTCTATCTACAATTTTACTTCTCATTTTCTATACTAATAAATTCTCAGGAATTTCATAGTCCTCAAACTTAGGAAGTCCTAAGGAGTCAAGAAGTTATCAAATTAAGAAGTAATATATTTTGTGTAAGAGAAAGTTCTAGAAGGATAAGTACCACACCATTACAATGGTTCATCACCATTCCCTTAGGTGGAAGGGGGAGGGGAGGTAGGAAGGACCTTTCACATTACAAATTTGTTTCACACATTTCTATTATTTAAATATTTATAATTACTTTTGGAAATATTAAAAATGTTTCTGCTCCAATGAAATAAGACACATTCTTTGTAGACGGTCCTTTTTTCGATCAAAATTTATTTCACGGAAACCGACATGAAAAGATCTGGAAATCAGTCACTCAGACTCTTGGTCTGGCTGCCTCCTCTTTGCAACATGAATAACCGGTGTCCTCAAAGATGTTACTTTACAAAGCAGTCAAGGGTAGCCCCTCAATAGACGGCACTTTCGAATTCTAACAACAGAGTATGTAAACCGGACAAACAGAAGCCAAGGCACCTTGCACGCAGGCAGTCCCCACGCGAAGTCAAACACGGCAACAGACACATTTCTCCCGAAGTAAAACAAGGCTCTGCTTCACAAAGACGACTTCCCCCTCCTCCCGTGAATACGGCCCATGCGTGGAAGAGGGGCCCACTGCCACTGCTGACCGGTTCACCTTCCAGCACGCAGCGTGGCTGGAGTTCACGCAGTCCACCCGACTTACTCTGTGTGGGAGAAACCTGCGGTCTAGACAGAAAACACTCATCTCTAGTGCCTCCTCTATTCCATACCTCTAGGGGTCGCCCTTCGCACCGCATCTCACGGAGGAGAAACCCCAGGGGTACCATTTACTCTAAAGATGATGGTAATGGTGCTCCCAGCGTTGGGCGACGTAGGAACTCGGATGACTTCCAAGTCCATACAACTATTTAGAGCCAGAACCAGGATGAGAAACTCTTACCTCCAGCCCCTTCCGCTCACCGCCACCCTGACACGTAAAACTCTGTGGGTGGAGGGAGGAAGCAAAAGGTGACGTGGGTTTTGGATAAAACCCCAGTTTTCATCCTCTCGAACACTAGGTATTAAACCACCCGAGGGGAAATGGCAGGAGTACCACCGACTAATTCTGCACTAAGAACATCAAACACACCAAAAGGAAAGCCTGCAGAAACTAGAGACCCATCTATACAGAACAGAAGAACTTTAAAACATGTGTACAAGGATGCCTTACACCAAGGAAACGTGTTCAAGAGTCTGTGCCCCACAGCTGCAGGTGCGAACAGCAGTGCACCCCTCACTCTCGTTCTCCCGCGGCCTCCTGGCCTCAGTCTCCTGCCACAAAGTAAACACAGCTGCCAAGTGCATCTGCTACAACCAAACTACCTGGGCCTGCCTCCTGGGAGGAGAGGCCAGCTTCATCCCTGTTGATGTCATACCAAGGAAGCACTTTTGGCTACGATCGCCGATGCCAATCAAGATAAGCAACCAGTACATTCAGTTCCCGACTCGGTCTCAAAAGAGATTACATTTTCCTACCGAGGGAAAGTAGGCCAAGCACGAATCTTATGTTCAACCCTTTTTGCAGCCTAGTCTCAGTGAGATAGAAGGCCCTCAGTACAAAACATTTCAGATCCTTACTCAGGAGGGTAAAGAAGCAGAGCAGTTCTCACAGTTCCTGAACGGCACAACTTCCCATGATTTGTCACCAAAAAAAACAGAGAGGTGAGAAGTGGGGAGAAAACGTGGGCACAGGTCTTTGAAAAAGGTGTCAGAGGAACCTTGGGAAGATTACAGAACGGGACTATTATAATCCATACTCCGGAACTGAACGAGATTAATCTTCCAAAGACGTGACCTGCTACGAACTAAATCATCCTTCCAGCTTCCTAAGCGTGTGCAACAGACACCCACAAACAGCCTCCCCCTCCTCCCCCTCCATGTCTGGAAAAGCCAACTGAGGCTGAGAAACCACTTGCTGTCATTCCCTGAGACACCCGCGAGGATCCAAGAGAAAGAAGGGCAGGCTGTGAAACAGCAAGACCAGGAATCAGAACCCAAGGAACGGAAGAACGAATTCAGCATCACTGGACACTGGTGTTTCTGAACCAAACTTGTAAAGCGTTCTGTGATGGCTCAGTCACCTAGCCCAGGCACAGTCATGAGGAAGGGGGCTGCCAGGGTCTGGTATGAGCCACGGAAACTGGAGGCGCTCAGAAAGCTCGGTGTGCCCATCAGCGGCCTTTGCTCACACGGGCACACTTAGCGGAAGACACTGCACTTGGGTCCAGCAGGGACTCCCAGGAGAGCGCTCCCACACCTCCCTCATCACTTGTTTCCATCCACCAGCATGCAGACACGACACCTCCACACACGGGTATCAACAGTTCGTGTTTCTGAGTAGAGACTCGAGCTCAAAGCACATGACAGGTGCGTGGGTCTCAGGTGCAAAGCAGCTCATCCGAAGCCCCACGCTCTTCCCACCCTGCAGCCCCGCACACACTGCCCCCCTCACCTCCATTCTCCTCATGAGGCCCCTTAGCTCTGCTGGGGGTGCAGGTGGTCCCCAACCTATGGTCCCCTAACAGCAGTGCATCTTCCAGAGGTCACCTGGAATTTATGTTCAGTCAAAACTAATTCTCCTAGAGCAACGCTATTAATGAGAATTAGGTTCCCAGGCTGGCCCCCACACAGAAACCTGTTTAACCCATAGTGCGAGCACCACTAGGTTCAGAAAGACCTGCTGAGTCTATCGCATATGGAAAAAGACCAAGAGGCTGAACTGAAGTTGGGCCATCACTTCAGTGGCCAAAAATGCGTTCCGAGTCAGGCAACAGAAGCCAAGAAGTTGCCTGTTCTGCAAGACTCTGGCCACCACCAGCTACAATAGAACGCTATTCAACCACAAAGAGGAATGACACTCTGATACATGCTACAAGCAAAGGAACCTTGAAAACATGCTAAATGAAACAGACCAGACACAAAAGGACAAATATGGTATGATCCCCCTTACATGAGGTACCTGGAATAGGTAAACGGACAGCAATAGAAAGTAGAACAGAGGTTACCAGGGACTAGTGGGAAAGTTGAATGGGCAATTATTCTTTAATGAGTTCAAAGTCTCTGTTTGGGAAGATGACAAAATGTGGAACTGCATAGTGGTGATGGCTACACAGCACCGTGAATGAACATAATACCACCGAATTATATGCTCAAAAATGCTTAAAATGGTAAGTTTATGTTATATCCTTTATCACAATTATAAAGAAGGCAATACCACAAAGTAGAAGTGCTAGGGCTAACGGTTTAACTTCATGGCTACAGCCTTCCCAATCTATAGGAGAGGAGGAAAATGTCAATATTACACCCCAGACCTTCAAATCTGGGGCAGCCTCATGAGCACTTGTGACGGCAAATGCTAACTCCACGAATGAAGAGGGTCTACACCAGGGGTGTCAAACTCATTTTCACCGGGGGCTACATCAGCCTCATGGTTGCCTTCAAAGGGCTGAAATAATTTTAGGACTGTGTAAATATAATCACTCCTTAACTGTTAAGGAGCTGAAATTACACTCGGCCCTTTGAAGGCAACCTCGAGGCTGATGTGGCCCCCGGTGAAAATGAGTCTGACACCCCTGGTCTACACCATCACACCCATCACCGCCCTGACCTCGGCGGCCCTGCACAGCTGCCAGCTAGAACTGGACAGTCACCGAGAAAGAACCCCCTTGTACCCAGGAATAGACACCTCACGCGTGCAAGTCTTGTTGTTGACATCTTCGTTTAAATTCTCGCTCTGTTACTGGGTGTCATAAAACAGATAAGCAATTTGAGCAAAGAGTAAGACTGTGCGAGCTGCCAGGGCGTACAGGCTGAGAAAGGGTTTTAGACGAGGCTGTTGGCGAGGAAGAAGGCAGCGCTAGGAAGAGCAGCCGCATCCACAGCCAACAGATAGGGGGCAGGTCCCGGAGAGCTCAGGCATAGACCCCAGGTGAGGCAGCCTGGCCAACCAGGGGTCTCCAGCTGGGGCCTAAAACTCAAAGTGAGCACAACACCCCCCCACCCCGCCCCACACTGGGTCACATGACGTAGGAACAGGCTGCTAGGAGGGATTTCACGGTTACACGGAGGTGCTTGGACCCCACAAACCACTCGTTAACAGTGGTGATACAATTTCCAGAGAAAGGCTAACGCACTGACCTCTACTTGGGGCATTCCCACTCAAGGTCCACGTAGGAAGGAACCACTTCTCCGGGGTCAAATAAATCTCAACTGGACCGCACGGTCCCGTCGAATCGCAAGAGCTGTCCGATAAACAGCCCTGTATGTACGTAAGTCTCGGGCACAAAGTCTCAGTTTCTGTAAGCGTTCGACATATGTTGACTGCAAATCAGATCTTCTCAGCTACCCATTAAACATCCCTCACAGACGACAGATCAAAACCAAAACGTGCTGCCCTGGCAGGTGCGGCTCCGGGGACCGAGTGCCGGCCTCTGAACCAAAAGGTCAGTTCCCCGTCCGGGCACAACAGTCCCGGGCTGCGGGCCAGGTCCCTGGCCGGCTGGACGCTTGCTCTGAGAGGCAGCCGATCAATGTTTCTCTCTCACATCCGTGTTCTCTCCCTCTCTCTCTCTCTCCTTCCCTTGCCCTCTCTCCAACAAATAAATAAAATCTTTAACAAATTTTTTAATTAAAAAAAAACTAAAAGTTTAGGCAAACAACTAGATTTAGCATCTAAACACAAATGTAAAAAAGTAGGTATGCATACTGCTCTCCTGACATGCTCCTCTTCAAGTACCTAATGGCCATTGTTCTTTTGCAAAGCCACGTCTTCAGAAAAACGGATTTTATGTCATCTGTGTTTAAGTGAAAACCTCTGAGTGTGAGCTCAGTTCACAATACCCCCCTTCTCTGAGAACAGCCGCTTTTACTCCCCGGAGCAGGGTCCGCTACAGGAACCAGCCCTGGGGCGGACGCTACTTCATACAGAGTCAGACTTTCTGTCCCCAGCATTCGGGATCTGAAACAGCCAGTGAGGCACGGAGCGTCCGTGCAACTCCCGGGAACTGAAAACCATGTCAATCCAAGCCCGGGGATGAGCTCCTACCTCCCCACACCCAGGAGCAGAGGAAGAGGGTGGGTGCAGAGAAAAGAATGCTACCCACGGCCCGAGAGATGCAGAAATGAAACACAAGGAGGGGACTGGTGCCCTCACTTGGTTCGTGACAACTTCCTTCACACTGGGTTCTGGGAATATTCCATGCCCTTACAACATGTATTTATTTTTTCCCCCAGTCAGCTTGGATTTCTATTATTTTAACTAAGAGTCTTAAGTAAACTGTTGTCAAGAATTTATCAGGGAAAGACAACTGTGATGACTCAGAAACAATCAAAATACTAACAAGGGACAGATTTGAAAATTACAGTATTGTCACTCAATGAAATACTACCGCTTAACATCTGTAGTTTCGAAAACAACCAGGAAAAACGTGTTTTATGAATGCAACCATGTAAGATACACAGAAGAAGAACATGAGAAAATGAGAACAGTAGACGTGAATGGGGTATGGGCTGTGGGTTATCGATGCTATTTTCATCCTCTGTGTTATTAATTAAAGCTGGAAAGAAAAATGCAATAATTGCCAAAAATGAGAGAATATAAATGTCCATCGCTGGCAGATGAATAAAACATCGTAGTACATCCACATAACGAAATTACGCTCAGCATCGGAAAGGCAGGACACTGACACAACAGGAACCACTGCTGACACATTCGAGAAGTGAAAGACGGCGACACAGAAGGTGCACGTGCCACCTGGGAAGATACTGACACGCTCTCTGGGAAGGCGGATCAAGGAGGCCGGGGCGCACATCAGTGTTTGCTCAGGAGTGGGGGAAGGGTGCACAGGGAAACTGGGAGATGACGGAAATGCTCACTTTTTATTGTGGTTAGTGATCACGCCACTCTGTGTTTGTCAAAATTCAATGAACTAACCACCTAAAAAAAAAAAACAAGGCCAATTTGACTGCATGTCAATGATACCTCAACAAACCTGACTGAACAATAAAGAAAACGCTGAGTTTGGAAACCAAACCAAAGCCAGGAGGAGGCACCTCGAAGACAGGATTTCTAACGCTGGGTTCCTCATTCATCAGACTTTATTTAAAGTGCCCAGCACACGCCAAACACTCTGCTAGGGGTTAACGTACAGCGAACAAAATAGAGCGAACAGAATGACACGACTGTGCAGGCAGAAACGGAGTGAACACGGAGAAAAGTGCAGGCACTCCAATGCTATCACGGGAGTCGGGGTCACTGAGCAAGCCACGTGTCTAGCTGAGACCTGAGGACCACGTGGCAGGTAAGGAGGCGAAGCAGGGAAAGGTTTTAAATGCAGTATTTTATCAACTGTCAACAGCAACCCAACTGTGCAAACAGACTGAGTGCAGTCACACGTAAGCACTTTGTTATGCGGTGGAACGGGGCCTCGAAGCAGCACCCAGGAGAACGAAGGCCTTCGAACAGCAGGGTGGACAGTGGCCAGGAGGGGCGAGCGAGGGTTCTGGGTTTCAGGGGCCCTCGAAGAGTATTATCATTCCCCCATCTATTACCGATATTTCACACACAGCTGATGCACACACTCCCTGAAATGAGGCTGCCTGAGGGCAAGTAGACATTGCTTTACACAGATGTGTTGTACTTGTTTTGATGTTGGGCTGATTTACCATGGTTTCCACAAGCTTACCAAAGATCCTAAACAATTACACACACAGGCACACACACTTAACTTACCAAAAAGTGAGCTAGCTAAGTGTTCCCTGTTTGGTAAACAAAACTCTTCCCCACACAGGCGACACTCGGAGGTGGTAGGGGTGGGTTCCAGGCCACCGGTCACATGAAAGTTTTCCTGGTGCAGGTCAAAGTCATGTTCACCCTTTACTGTAGTGTATTCAGTGTGCAATAGCATTATGTCTAAAAAAGCAACCTTCATACCTTAATTTTAAAAAAAACAACTTTATTGCTAAAAAATGCTCACCGCCATCTAAACCTCGAACAAGTCGTAATATTCTTGCTGGTGGAGGCTCCTGGCTCAGTGTTGATGGCTTTGGACCGACCAGGGTGGTGGCGGCCACAGGCTAGGGTGGCTATGGCAATTTATGGAAGTAAGAGGACAATCAAGTTTGCCTCTACAGTTGACTCTCCCTTTCGGGAATGCTTTCTCTGTAGCATGTGACACTGTTGGACAGCGTTTTAGCCACAGCAGAACTTTTTTCAAAGTGGGAGCCAGTCCTCCAAACCCTGCCCCTGCTTTAGCACCTAAATGTATGCAATATTCTCAGTCCTTGGTTGTCCTTTCAGTAATCATTGCAGCATCTTCACCTGGACTAGATTCCGTCGGAAGAAACCAGTTCCTCTGCTCGTCCACAGAAGCAGCTCCTCACCACTGACGTTTTATCGAGAGACTGCAGGCACTACTCTGTCTCCGCCCTCCCCGACTCCCAGGCTGCTCCTTGGCAAATGCCTTTGCTGGATTCTTCACTGAGCAGCCTCTGACTGTGGGGAGTGAGGCAGGGCTCCGGCCCTTAACCCCTTCTTCTCCTGCACTCACATCTTGTTCTAAGTGCATTCTGTTCGGCAACCCCCACAAGGGCAACTTCAGCTCTGATCCCTCCCTAAGGCTCCAGACTGGAGTACCCAACTGCCAGTCCAGCATCTTGAGTTGCCTGTCTAACTGGCATCTCAAACTTCGTTGTCTAAAATTAGAGAGCTCCAGGCCTGCAGACTCCCACCAGCTTCCTTCTTGCTGCAGTGTTCCTTATTCTCAGTGAAAGATGCCACCCCGCACCCAAGCTGGTCATGTGAAAACCCTAGCAGTCAGCCTTGATTCCGCTTTCCCTCTCACCCCAAAGGGACTCCAACAGGTGCTACTTTAAAATACACCCCAAACGCAACCATTTCTCACCTTCACTGTTACTTCAGGCAGAAGCCACCATTGAGCAAATCATTAGCCTCCTGCCTCCTTACAATTGATTCCCCAAATTGCAACCAGAATGATCCTGCTGCATTATAATTCAGCTCATGCAAATGCCCTCTCAAAACCTTCTATGTCTCAGCCCTGGCTGGCGTAGCTCAGTGGTTTGAGCACGGGCTGCGAACCAAAGCATCACAGGTTCAATTCCCAGTCAGGGCACATGCCTGGGTTGCAGGCCACGGCCCCCAGCAACTGCACATTGATGTTTCTCTCTCTCTCTCTCTCTCTCTCTCTCTCTCTCTCTCTCTCTCTCTCTCTCTCCCTCCCTCCCTTTCCTCTCTAAAAATAAATAAAATCTTAAAAAAAAAAAACCTTCTATGTCTCTCATCACACATAACATAAAAAATAAACCCCCTGATGTGGAACAATTGGCAACAGATTAGTCTTTGTGCTAAAGATGACAAGAACTATCTTCAAAGGCAAGGGAGTCCTCACTGCCACCCCCATGTCCGATGATTCATGTTGCTTACACGTCATAGTCAACTCTGAGACGCAGTGGAAGAATCACGGAAAATCAGTGACCACCCATTCCGAAATTCAGAGAGTGTTCCAACAAAATATGCGCCCCCCCCCCCCCATCCAAGCGGACATCCACAATTACCCTGGAGGCCTGGGACCAAACAGGAGGCTTGTGGCCTTTGGCCATGGACTGTTTACATTTCCAAAGTGGTCTGAATGCATCTTAAACAGAAAAAAATAAGTCTCTAAAATAAATATTAAGGTTTGAATATGTTATATCCAATCAGAAAACAGCTACCACTCTGAAAGGCTATTTTGTATCTTTATTTCAGACTGAAGTTTATTCTAGTCCATATGACTTCAACATAAAATGTGCACCGATGTATCCAGAAAGTATTAGTAAGTATGTTACATAACGCTCCTCCAAATTTTCTTTTTAAATGTACAGGTCTTTGTTCGAATGGCTGGTTGCCTGCGAGTCTTCACACAATGCTCACTTTGTGTTCCCGGGCCATATAGGAAGCAAGGTATGCTACTGTTTCCATTCCTCAGGCATACTGTGACTGATGTGAAATACAAAATATTTTCTTGCAAACGAGAAACACCTAGAAATATATCCCGCTACACCCAGCCTCATTAAAAAAAAAAAAGAAAGAAAACAAAACAAAAAAAAGGACTCCAATATTTACTCAGTAAAAGTTGCTGAGGTACGTCAGTCACTGAAAGCCGTACTTCCCCCACACAAGCCGGGAAGAACACACTCACTGTACCCTCCGCGTCTGACACCTGCATACGGGCAGCCCCTCCACACGGGACCTCCTTACCAACGCCACAAGACAGCACAGGCCCGAGCCAGGAAGGCCCTCCTCCTAGGCTGCAGCTATTTTTAGGCTCACAGCCTCTCTCTGATGTCTAACTTGGCCCTAGACACTCGGGAAGCAACCTTTAGAGAGAAACCCTTCAGAAGCCAGGCAAGTCCCGGTGGGACTAGCAACTCTCCCCGGCTAACACAGCAAGAAGCCCCTGAGCGTGCAAAGCAGAATGTCCTCCAAGGGCAGCAGGGTCATGGCCTTTTCAGCCCTACTGACCCACCTGCCGCCCCCAACCCCGGCTAGACCTCCCATTCCAAACGTGCCAGTCCACAGGATGCCTATATTTCATCAGGTTAAAAAAAAAATTAAAGATTTCCTAATTTTATGATACTTTTAATCCATGTCCTGGAAAATTGCAAACAACTCAGTAATGAGATTTTTTTTTTTCCTGAAATATCATGTCTGGCAGGCAACATTAAGACTGAAGATTTGTGTAACAGCCTTGGAAAGAGGTTGCTATTGATAAAAATATTCAAAAAAGTTTTAGTCACCTTTCAAAAAAAAGAAGGGCATATGCAGACAGTATACTAAGTTAACTATCCCCTTGTGTGATTTCACAGTATAACCATATACTTTAGTAACTGTAATTGGAACAGGCCTACCAGAAACAGTAAATATGTCTGATTTTAAAACTCTACACCAACTGGCCCTGACTGGCGTAACTCAGTGGATTGAGCGCAGGCTGTGAACCAAAGTGTCGCAGGTTCGATTCCCAGTCAGGGCACATGCCTGGGTTGCAGGCCATGACCCCCAGCAACCGCACACTGATGTTTCTCTCTCTCTCTCTAAAAATAAATACATAAAATCTTTAAAAAAATACCTCTACACCAACTACTGCTGCATTTCTGTCAAAGATGACTATAGCAACATGAATTGCACCCTACACGTGAGGTTGGTTTTTCCATCTCACGACTAAAATGAAGCATAAACACCTCCAACTAGGTTTCACTGTTTTAACAATTAAAATTTCACGGGAGAGCACATCTTAGAAGTAGAGGGAAAGATATATGTATGTATCTCATCTCGGACCTTTCCTCCAAGGACTTCAGGACATACCGAAATCGATCTCTTTCCTTCACCCCCGACTTGAGTTTTGCACATCTTTTCTGAACACACAAGTTTACTATATAAAAGTATTTGGTCTCCAGGTTCTCACTGACGACAGTACATGAAGGCCTCGTGAAAACCTGACGGACAACACGGTGGCTCCGGCAGTTGAGGAGACAGGCTGGCCTGACTCAGGGCAGCAGACCGACCCACGGAATGACGCAGATCCACTCTCTGGCGTGGCACGGCCGTGGGCATCGGTCGACTGGGAGTGTCTGGCCCCGAAGGTGAGTGGGTCATCCCTACCTGTCAGGCACCTTCCTGTCCATCCACTCTGGGGTTCCAGGATGGCGACACATGGGCAGGGGTGTGCCGAGAGGACAAAATAACACAACACAGGCCCCAGGAAGCAAGAAATTCAGCCAAGTCCCCCCGCCATCACCCTCACAGGCAGGACAAAATCCCACTGCTCTGCAATTGGCTACTTTTCTGTATTTCTCTGGTAGGATTTCTCCCTGTGGGATTTTAGCATCTGTCTTCAACAGACTCAGAGAAAGAGATGGTAGACTTTGTTTTAAAAGAGAAAAAAGGCATTAAATATGCATATTGAACTACAGAAGAACGTGGAAATTCATAAACTCGGCTTCGTCCAGCTTCACACGTCTACACTAACAGGTTTCCTGCCAAGCCTTTAGCTGCATGAAAGTGACCGGGTCTGGCTCCCGATCGTACAACGACCTGTGACAGCATTTGAAGCCGTTGCAACATGAAAGTCAGTCAAGACAGAAACCTCTCTGAACAGCCACCCACAGCAATAACTTCTCGACAGAAACAGTTCAGCAATAGCTGACCCGTCCTCCACGGCAGCCTGCAGCTCAGCTGAGGCCAACACATCGCAGACCAGCGGGGCCAGGACTACCGCTCTCTCCACACCCCCCACCCCCACAGGCCTGGGTGGGGGGCCCGACAGGCTGGCTCCGGGTTCGAAGGCAGAGATGGACGCAGTGAAGATCTGCACTTAAAAACGGGAGGGAAACGCTGTGCTCATGCTCACTCAATAAGTATTTGTGGCATTCGGGAGCCCAGCTTTTTAAAGTGAATCCTTCCAGAATCCACGCATGCCTTTCTCCAAATGATTCCAATCCCTTATAAAGTATTTTAATTGGAAGTTAAATGAAATAACATTCCTCTTCTTCGATCCTCACTTCCTTGCACAGCTGTAAGAGCAAGATGGCAGTGTGGTTTAATTCACCCACGTTTGCAGTCGAGAATAATTCTGTTCCCCACCATGACGTACCCACAGGACATTTCAGTTAGCAATACAAACCTTTCCAATTTCCTCACAACTGTTCTCTTTACACCAAAATCTTTAACAAAAGGAAAAAGAACCCTCTGTGACTTTTACTACACTCGTGGCCTCCGATCAGCTACAAAAGCAGGCACCCGTACGTACAGTGACACTGGTCCCACGGAAACCGACTGGCCACAGCGCGGGTAGGTTGCCTGTGTGCCACGCTGCCCACTCCCTCATCCCTGCTGGGAAGTGACCTTGTGCTACGAAAGCATACATTCATTCAACAAACATTCATTAACGGCCTACCACGTGCCAGTGGCTCTGCTAGGGGCAAAAGCGAGTCCCTATCTTCAAGGAGCCTTCAAGGAGCCTTCGGTGCAATCGAGAAGACAAGACAGGACACAAAAGCAGAAGCGACCAGCGCCTGCAGGAACGCGGAGGACAGGCTCCGCAGAGGGGACGCTTCCGAGCGGCTCCCTGAGGAGGAGCAGGTGCAAGGAGCTGGCAGAGGAGCGCTTCCCAGCCTCGTGGCTTTATGCACCAGTAAAATGTCCCCTCCTAACACCTGGAGACACAGCACAGGAAAGCCAGCTTTTCATTTTGCCACTAAAACCACGTCAGACAAAAGAACTTTTTACTACCACCAACAATTAGAAAAGGACATTTTCACGACTACCCACACGTCATAAAAGAACATTTTTTTAAGCTCAAAAATGAAGAGGGTGCATCATGCAGAATAAAGAACATTCTTTCAGTTGAGATTATACAAAGTTAGCTTGAAGAAAACTTGAGTACCTTACATGCTTTTTCCACTTTGCTGTGTCATGGCCCACACTTTGTTTCAGGCCCCCCTGGTTTGGAGGTCCCCCTTCGGGAGTGCGGGGCCAGGTGGGACGGGCAGCCAGAGGACGGGGAGAAGGGAGGCTGCCACACAGGACAGGAAGGGCCGTGTCCCAGCACTCCAGGAAGATCAAAGCTGAGGGCCAGAGAGCAGGACCCACCTAGCACAAGTGCTCGGAGGTCTGACGGCTCGGAACAGGCCTGGGACAGATCAAGGGAGTCCCTGTGTGCTGACCCCTCCCCTGGAAGCCCCAGCAGAGGCCACAGAAGCCAGCACACATGTGGGCAGGGCCACCAAGGGCCCAAGCATGAGGGGCCAGCTCAGCAGAGGCCAGGACTACTGTGAGCCACCCCCTGGACAGGAGGCACGCCCTAGGCAGGATGGCCTGAGCCACTGTCAGACTTGATGGTGCTCTTAACGCAGCTCAGGGACCCAGGCAGCCCCCCAGATGTGGGTGTGCCAGGGAGGGAGAGAAACCACCCTGGGGGGAGGGAGCAGCCCTGGACAGGAGGTCTGAACTGGCCGAGATTAAACCCCGCAGTTAGGCCAGTTAGGCGGTGTGTTTAAAAACCAGCCCTTACACGCACCGGGACAGTGGCTCATCTTCAGGAAGACGGGAAGCACGCACAGAACAATTCGGTCTGGGCCAGGACCCATCACCACAATTCTCTGGACTATTTAGGATCTCGCCCACCTCCCACCAACTCACACTGTTTCATACATACTCCAGAAAGAAAAATCAAAGCAGATTTTCGAAACAAAAAAAAAAGAAAGAAAGAAGGAAACTCTTTCCTAATAGAGTTGACAGGTATCATAGAGTGAGGCTGCTCCAACAGCTGGAAAACTATCTGAGGCTTCTGGGGGCCAGAGGACCTGTGAGCGGAAAAGCTGTGTCTACACCACCCAGGACATCAGGGACCAGCCGGGGAGAACTGTCCCTTGAAGACACGGTGTCAGGTCCTGTTGGTCCAGCCACAGCCAGCGAAATGTGTGTGTGAGGCCAGGAGTGGGTGGCGGGCAGCTACCTCTTCAGGGGGCAAAGATAACAAAGTTAGCACACTGCACTTCCAAGCCCACCAAGGGCTCTCACGGCCAGCCTCCCAGCCAGCAGCCCGTGGGGCCAACAGGGCCCATGACCATGGCCATCCTCCCCACCTCCACCCCTTTCAGAGATGTTGCACTTGACATTTGCGGAGCTTCGGTGCCTCATCCAAGAAACAGAGTTAATAAATAGCAGTGAGCATGACACCCAGTTCAGGCGTGCCACCTTGATCCCCCTCCACCCTCCTTCCCACAGGAACAAAATCAACAGACTTCTGGCAGCACGGAGGGAGGGCACGTCTGTTCAGGGCGGGCTTCCGTGTGTGCTCGGCCGTCGGCTCACCCACCTGGGGCAGGCCGGAAAGAATCCGGGCCCCGTTTCCCTCAGCTGTAAACACTGATGAAACAATTAACAATGCATCTCCCGAGGGTTATTTTAAGAGTTAGCAGACATTTTTGAAAACTTTCTAACCCACACACAGTTGGTAGTTGCTACTGTTATAATGGCAACGGCCCTGTGAAACAAGCTTTATTATTATCCTCATTTTACTTATGACCAACATTTGACAACACATTCATAAGGTCAAGGGGAATTGTATGGGGCAATGGACATGACAGACAGACAGACAGTGTTCCCTACATAGACAGGTTTGTCAAAACTCTCCTAATTGTGCACTTAAGCTGGATGCATGTCGTGGTAGTTAATTTTATCTCTAATTCTTTTCCATAGACAGCAGCACATATTCTGGAATACACCGATGAATTCACACTGGAACTTGCAAATGTTTTCTTGGCTCTTGCTCTGTAATCCCTCTTCCAACTAGTTCCTTCACACCCAATTTAAAAACCTGGAATGTGGACTCCACCTACTAACTCCCATGCATGTGCGATCTCATGGACACGGAACATGCCCTACTTGTACAGAATTGCATGTTCTACTGTCACCTCCTGAATGTATTTACCTCGGCCTTCCTCAAGGAGTTGGCTTTCTGGCCACGACCCTCTCGGCCACCATAGCCACAGACCCCGCATTCCAGGCGTCTAGGATCCCAAACCAGTAGACCTGAGAACCCAAAACACTCTCCAAGTCAGCCTTCCTTCAGCACCATGTGTATTTCTGAGCAACTGAACATAAAACACTGTTCTGTGTACTTCCGATAGAAAGATGAACAAAAATTCTTGCTCTTATGGATAGTCCATCATATTGTTGATAGTTCTCAGAATTTCACTAAAAAGGAAGCTTTCTCATGAAGATCAGTAAAAAGTATGAGTCAAAACAGTAAGACTGAGTCCCAGGATTGCACTGAGCCAACACAGAAAGGACTGTGCCCACACAGGCACAGAACTGAGACCAAACCACCACGTACACGCAGCACATAAAGGGCACCGACAAGGATCACACAGCTGGGCTTAAAAAAAAAGTGATGTAAAGACTCTACCTTCTGTTTGTTTCTCAATTACATACAGCCAGTTCAACTGCCCCAAAGGCAGCACAGGTTTGGGGGGGGGGGGGTTGGACTGGGTGTGCAGGGCAGAGTTTACCGCTAAACTAAAGCCTCTTCCTGAAAGGGTTAAGTGACTATGAACAGCTCCTTGTTCGAACCTTTCCGAGAGTTGCCCTATTTCTTCAAAGTCCACTTGGCCAAAAGGAAATAATTTTCCATCTGAATCACGTCCAGGTCAAATGAAAAATGCCGTGTGTGTGTGTGTGTGTGTGCAGTTGCGCAACGTGGCTGGCACCTCACACTGTATCTCCCAACCTTCAGTAACCACCTACTTCCTGCCCCCTTTACTTGAAAATGATTACCTCTGTTAGTCTTTCCACTGGCAAATAAGAGTTCCTTAAGGGAGGCCAATGTATGTTTCCATCGACCTTGCAGGAGCAGCCCAAAAGAAGAGCCAACCTCTGTAAAGGGAATTTTCCAGTCCGAACACCGTGCATTCCTTAGAAGTCACTGTAGTAACAGAGAGCTGTGGACCTTCAGGCTAGAAACCACGATGGCTCTCCAGGGCACAGCTGCAGTCTCATGGCACGGTCTCTTCCCAGTTCTGACTGACACTGGGCCTCGTCTCCTAGTTAGATTTCTGCCTGGGGTTAGCTCCGCTCACCCAAGAATTCCCTGCCTCCATGCAGCTTAAAATAAGAAAAGCAGGATTCAAAATTTCTATTTAAAAAGTGCTTCAGAAAAGCAAATATTAGTCCCTATTCAACATACATGATCTTGGATTGCTAACTGTAAAATGGGTACAGTTTACAATGTATTGTACAACTGAAAGATTCAAATGATTGTTCCAATAAAATTTTGTTTGGTTCCTCTTGAAAAAAGTCTGAAAACTATAAAATCACAGAGAAATGTAATAATATATCATTGTAATGATCTGTAGCTATCAATTGTTGTGTTTATGCTAGTAATGTAATGGCGTACAAGATTTGGCATCCTGTTTTATGCTCAGTGGTGAGATGCTGGAAAAATGACAAATCATAAGTCTAAGCTATGGCATCTGAAATGTTACATATCCAAACCAGTGCATGCCTTTGATCCCATCTCAGCACCAATGTGAAGAAAATTCTAGCAACAGCAATGTATTCTTGTGGAACTAAAAGCGGTCAAGTAACAGCATTGCACTGGGAGTGGACCAGGAGGGAAGGAAGACCTGGGCCTTGTCCCAGGTCCACAACTTACCATGATGCCAACATCCACCAGAACGGTGCTGGTCCTCACTTTCCTCTTGGACCCATCAGGGCTCTCACAACCTGCCCTGCACACCTCACACAGCGATGTGATAGCTGAATGATCATCCTTAATATCATATGGACAAGACACTTTCCAAAACTATAATGGAGTTACTATTTCACTTTGCTTGAAAAATGAAATTCAGAATTGCCTTAATAAGTAAACATAGGAAACAGTAACATTTTACAACCCAAACTCTTAAATATAAATGTGGAACTAAGCCACAGATTAAAAATTAGAACAGGGGACGGTGGTACTTTAAAATCCACAAGAGCCGCATTGGTTCGAAGTGATGACTCAACGCTAAACACTTTTAGAATGTGCTGATAGCAAACCAGCAACATAATTTACAGACTTCAGCAAAGATGAAAGTATCTGCTTTGATTTAAAAAAAATGCAGCTCAAATATAACAAAATATCAGCAACTCACTAAACTCAAACCCTCGAGAAAACCAAGGGGTTACAAAGCTGGAGTCCAAGAATAAGTAATCTCAACTGTTACTGGTACACACCAACTCTTTTTAAGAAAGAGGGGAAATTATTAAATTCCAGGCTCCTATGCAGGTCCGAGCAACACCTCTACCAAAGGTGAGCAGAGGAATTTCAACGACCCTTCCTATCCATGAATCAGAAGAGGTTGAAAAGAAGAAACGAAGGAAGGTTAGTAGCATTACTCACTATCTTCTACATACCTGACGCTGTGGTAGAATAATCCCAGCAAACGGGTATTATTATCCCCACTGTCCTGATGAGGCCAGCAGTGCAATGCAAAGGTAATGACATTCCTTACCCAAAATCTCGCGCCATAATATAGAAGAGCTCATGCAGGAGCCCAGCTTGGTCTAACCTAGAAGTCTAGGCACACTCCTGGATGCCAGCAACATTTTTTGCAGTTCTATAACCGAGTATGTCTCCAAGGTTTCATAATGGTCACTAGGGTGAGCAAAATCTAGCAAAATGCTGACACGCCTCTGTTTGTTTTATTATTCCAATTTTAATTTCAAGACAAAACAGGAGGAAGGAGAGGCCAAAAGCAACTCTGTGCCCTGTGCACTTCTTCTCATGCAATGTAAGTAGACAATAATTTTCACTTGATCATGTGCCTATAAGGTTATAAATTTTAAATATTTAGCATAATAAGAGATTACAACATTTTCTGCTATAGTGCATGCATATAGTAGTCACACCCACAATATAAAATTATTTAAGTTTTTTATAAAAGGAGGATGCCGGATATTTCCTATCTCATTCCCTTTTCAATGGCTAGACTCACTCTTCTTATCTCAGAATAAAGGTGAATTAGCAAATCCTTCTCCACAGTTATCATAAATATCCCATAAAGCAACATCAGAAATTTTTAAGCATTAAACAAAAAAAAGTCCATACTTTAGTATTAAATCAAATTCAATAAACCAGCAATTCTAGTGAACCATCAAAAAGTTTTCCAGAAATGCAAAACTACTGAGGGACACAAATTATATTAATGTGATAAGAGGAAGAACAATCCCAGACTGAAACTTCATGAGAATTCCTCTTTAAAATGTAAATACATATTTCTCTAAACAAGAAACATCCCCAATCTCCATCCACGAGCAGCTGTCAACTTGTAACTGTCTGCGTCCGTGGAGAATGTCATGAATTCTCACAGGCGGAATCCATTCTGTACCAGTATTTGCATGTGGGCATGCTCAGTACTTTAATGAAAACAGAATGATCGCTCAGAAGGGACAGGCACCTTACACCCTCCAGATCTGTGTTAGCCTAACTACTGATGGCACTGTCTTGCACAGGCTGAGCTGCCCTCCTTGGGCTGCTTGCTGCGTATATCAGAGAGGACGAGGGGGCAGGGCATCAGGAGAGGACAAGAAGGACAAAGAGGACAAAGTCAAGGAAAGCAGTAAGGACACTAGTATCCACAGCTTAAAAAGACCTTCTAGTAGCTGAGACCAGCTGAAGGAAGAATTTCAAACTCCATGCCATCAGAGCTCTCGAGAATTTATCCCAGGCTACATCTGGGACAAAGAGTTCTGAAAGTGCAAATGTATCCAGCCTGATAAGGTTTAGACCCTATTCTCAAGAAACATACAAGATGTAACAAAAAGACATTGGGAAAGGTCACTAAAAAGATTATCTGGAGAAAGTAATGCAGACACAGACTGTTCTGCTGAGTATCTCGCCTCTCAATGCCCGGTGAGAAGGAAGAGAGAAAATCATGAGTCTTGATGTGATGGACACTGTCAAACCAGCTTACGTTTACAAAAATTTGGTCAAGGTCACAGGCAGAATCCCCAGCGTGCGGCATGATGCTAACAATTTAGAAGACTATTCCTAGCAACCTGAACGCTCACTGAAACTTCCAATCTTGCACTTTTCACAACAGTTGAGGTTTTTCTGACAGACTGCCCTCAGAACCGGGGCCAGATTGCTTCCATGTCCCAGCCTTTCTCCTGTGCACAGTGCCTGGCCCACAGAAAACGCTCAGTACGAGGTTTGAGGCTCATGAAAATCAAACTTAAGATTCTAACAGCCAGGATTTGTACTCATGCCCCTTTTTACCGTTTAAGATGAAAACAATCCTAACTATCCCCTACACACTCTTGGTTCTACATAAAGGGTCTAGATTGAGGAGCTAATAAAATAAGTGCATTTTTCTTAGTAGAAACATTTACCTTTTGCAACCCACTCCTCGTTTCTCCAATCTTTCTTACTCCCTCGCCAGCAAGGAGGACTTCCACAATCCGCTCTGGTTTACGGTCTATTGGGTGAGCTTCGTAGAATGTGCAAATATGGTTCCATTTTGTAATTTGCCGAAATGAGACGACTGTGGTGCAGGGGTTTCATATATAATAAAATATAGATTTTTTTTTATAGTACAAAGTGATTTAACCAGTAGTTTATTCTGGTAAGTACAACTCAACTTGACACAGAGGTTGGGGGAAGGGGTCAGTGCAGGCCTGAAAGTCATCTCGGAGACTGCTTATGTCTACACGGGCTTCTGTTCTGGTTCCAGAAGCTAACTGGGTGACCTTCGCTTTAAAGGGACATGCAGTTTCCACCTGATATCATTGTTCAAGTCATCGAAACAATCTGCGAGATAAACATGAGAGAGAACTCCTCATTTCTCAGCGAACCACTGCTAGACACAGAGCTGCTAATCTGAAAGAAGGCGAAGGAGTACTGACTTTTCCTTCATGACCGGTATGTTAAGTAAATAATGCCGGAGTTAAACATTACCGAGTGTCCAATCCAGAAGAAGCACGGAGGCGAGCAAACCCAGCAGTCGAGACTCGATGAGCACGGGCAGACACATGACTTAAGCTGCATGTTTACTTACACAAGAATGTATTTTTACACCCCTCCTTCCTGCTTCTCTGATTAAGTGTGACTCTCGCCCAGAGGGGATTCTTTTTCTCAATGACAATTTAGGACACAAAACGTCCGAAAATATTTTAGTTAACTGGAGAGGATCAGGGAGGGCAGTGATGATTGATCAGCCCTCAAACCTTAACACGAATGCACCTCGCTTTGCATGGAGCTTAAAGAGAAACCGACGAGGTACAAATATTTAAAAGTACTTGAAAGAGTAAGGTCATCTAATGGCCGTAAGCCCACTTCCCCATGGCAGCTTCCCAGCACCTTCCGGAGAAGACTGCCTCGTTCCCTGTTGCAACCGTTCTCCTCCGCCTCCGCCGTGCCCCGGGAGGCTGGCCGGCTGGCGCTCCCGCTCAGCTCAGACAGAATCACACTGCCCGGGAGTCCTGTCCTTGTGACCCCTTTACCCTTCCGAGCTGGTTTGAGAATCTCACATCCTGCACTTGCTTATCATCTTCTTCCACTGCTCAAAGGGAATCTCTTCAACCCTATGATAAAAGTCCACCTTTCCTCAAGAGAAACTGAGAGATTTGAACACTTTCCTTTAGTTTTACAACTCCAAAATGAAATGAAACCTCTAGGCAAGTAATGGGCACACGAGAACATGCATTCATTCAGATCTGGGTCTATTAGCAAGACTTCAAAACAACTTCTCTTTAAGTACATACATTTTTATTTCTTTTCAACATGGGGTTTAAACTGAAGGCCAAGGAAAATTTGCTAGCTTTGAGGAACCAAAGGAAGGTTTTTTGGAATCAAAGATTTACATGCAAATATGTACTCTTAAGTGCTTCAGGCTATTTCCTTAAGTCACACACCTCTAGACTGAACTTTGTTCACACTCCCGAACGTGTTAAACGGACCATTTCTCCCTTGACTGTACAAAAGTCCGCCTTCAGGGCAATCGCAAACAACTAATCAGGTGCCACTGCGTGAAAGTGAAGCTTTACTGTCTCTGCCTACACAGGAAGGGTCAGCCCCCAACTCTGTCATCCCCCAAATGGAAAACTCCTTTTTTATCTTGAGCCAACTGAATAAGAAAATGCCACGCATGAATAGCATGGATGACTGCCCACATGAAAGTAATAACTGCTGATTTCAAAGACTATTGAGGTCATTTTAAAAAATAACTATCATCAGGGCAAGGTTTTATAGGACTTGGTTTAGAAATAAAATTTGTGTAGTGGCAGCTGACGGTCAAACTCCATTCCTACTTACAGCAGGCTGCCCTGCGCCAAGGAAAACGAACCCTGATCAAAGCAGGCTTTCTGAACCAAGGTTCAGGCTGGCTGAGGTCATACTGTGTCATCTAGTCCCTCTTTTCTCTTTCTTAAAACAAACAAACAAAAAAGCCTGGCTGGCACAGCTCAGTGGATTGAGTGCGGGCTGCGAACCAAAGTGTCGCAGGTTCGATTCCCAGTCAGGGTACATGCCTGGGTTGCAGGCCACGACCCCCAGCAACCGCACATTGATGTTTCTCTCTCTCTCTCTTTCTCCCTCCCTTCCCTTTCTAAAAATAAATTAATTAATTAAAAAAAATAAAAACGAAAAGAAATACTCGATGTGTTCCTTCATCCTCTGTCAGTCACTGCTCTGAAGGCCTCAAGCCACCACTGCCCGAGCACCTGCCGACAGAGTGGTGGCGGTCCCCTGCACTGCCCCAAGAGAGAGTCTGGGCCGCATGCTGAGTGTCCCCAGACACACACACCATGCCCTGACCTCATGCTTCCGGCCCGTTTGGTCCCCGGGCCTTTCATTAGGCTCTGAAAGATGGAGAGTGGACGGAAGGCCCCGCCTCTGACGGACAGCACCCTCAGGGGGCGGCCTGCAGCCTGCACACTGTGCAGAGAGAACTCCAGTTTGGGAAACCGAGAAGACTTCCCCCTCCTCAAATAAAGAGTTTAATCAAAAATGTATAAACTACATGACAGCTGACTAGACATCAGGAAAGACTCACGTCAACAACTCGAGATAAACTGTGATCATGAACAGAAAAATAATTCTGGCAAAATCATACTATTACAGATGAAACTACTAAAGGTAAATGGATTGGGAGCCTCGTTGACACACTCACAGGACAGCAGGTCTGAGAGACGTGCGTTCGCTGGAATTTAAAACGTTCTGTTCTCATCTGGGAAAAGGTTGTTCCTAATGGTGCACCGTGTGCGACTGCTTCTCACTGACATACAGTCTGTTTTGCAACAACCCTACTCTAGGACCTGCAGGTTCTCACCATGGGCTTGAAAAGAATCTAATCCAGAATTGTCTTCAGAGGGGGGATTCTTTTCAAAGTCATCCTCTGCCACTGTCATACATAGTTCTAAAGCTATGAATTAGGAGTGTTAAAACATTTTATTTTTGAGAAAGCCGACAAAGGTGACTACATTAAAGTATAAACTTTTATAGGCCAAAACCACAACAAATAGGTGCTGTCTTTATCAAAGACAAAAATGGGGAAAATACCTGCAACCTGAAAGGCAAAAGTGCATCAATCCATACAAGGTTCTTATAAATGGAGAGAAAACTACGAATACCCCAAGAGAAACATTTGGCATAACATTCAAATAAAAGGGAAGAAAAATGGAAAATAACTACACTTTTGGTGCTCGACATTATCTGTAATCAAAGAAATGGAAATTTAAATATTGAGATAGCACGGGTCACCTACGAAGCCAGCAAGAGTTATTTTAACTTTCAAGGATGCTTCCCCATATTGACAAGAATGTGGTAGCACGGGCATTCTCATGCAGAACCAGCGGGAGCACACTTTGGAGTAACATGTTTTGGAAAGCAAGTGATCACTCTGTATCAAGAGACCTTTGAACCGTCCACTGTATTTGCCGGACTCCATCCAACGGCCTAGGCTCTGGGAAGTTTTATAAAGAATAGTTGTGGCATCCGTATACATTTAATAATAGATATAGGATATAAGTTAAAACTTCAGCTCTAAGAAAATGGTTAAATAAATGGTTACATCTAGATGATATGATGTAGCTACTAAAACAAGATTTTTGAGGAACTATAATAACATGGGAACTTTTCATGTGTTAAGCAGTAAAAAAAAAATAAAAGAATCATCACACAACAGTATATTTGTATAAGCCACATCATTGCAAAAAATAATATATAACTTTTTGTTATATATTAACAAATATTAAGAAAATAATGATTGTGATGATCTTTTGATAATAGAATTATTTAACTCTTCCACTTCTTTCGAATCTACCGATTTTTATGCAGCAAGCATGCATTACTTTCGAAATCATGAGAGGACCAACAGAACAGGGCTAATCAGGGACCTGCTCTTTAAATGCTTAAGTCTAATGACTGCAGTTTTATTTCCAAGAAATAACCAAAGAAAAGTAGCTATAATTTTATAGTCCTATGATATTCTCAAGAGTCATAACCTTCCATTACTGATACATAATGCAAAGGTGCGGATCTTCCGCCAGCACTATCTGCTCCACATGAGGGAGATGTCAAAAAGAATAGGTAAAAAAAAAAAAAAAGTTGGTGTGAGTTCAACAAATAACGATACATTATTTTAAACCATATTGCACTCCCCAGTAACTAGTTTCTAATCATTTCTTTGCAAAACTTTCCTTGTGGAATATTGTACTTAAGAAAAATCATGGAAGCACATTATACATTGTAAAGCACTACAGACAAATAGGGCATCGTTGTTTCCATTTAAATTGTCCATGGATTCCTGCCCTAATTATCCCTGGAAAAGAAGTTTGTCTACAGAAACTGCGATGCCAACTGTGCAAATCTTTTTAGTGTCAACCAAACCCTGCTATCTGGACGTATCTACACTCCTTAAGGAAGGCCTGGGTTCCCAGGAAGCAGTGAGTTTCACTCCCTCCGCCCCCCACCCCAGGAGGAAAGGGAAGGAGAAAGACTAATAGCTCCCAGCCCACCCTCCAGCCCAGGCCTGAGGATCTGGACCCATGATGGCTGAATCCCTATCACCTGGTAAAACATGAACGCTTTCATCCCCGTGCCCGTTCTGCCTAAGACTTTGATTTTATTTAAACAAAGCACAACACACTGGATTTCCTTTATTTGTTCACTGACTACTGAAACAGTATCAGCAGAGTATGTGAAACTATATGCAGGCTAAATGCAGAATCAATCTCTCCATTTTCATCCTAAAATAAATTAATCTGAGTAAAAATCAACAAATACCAGGAAAGAGTACGTCTTGAGAAGAAAACAGAAAGATTCGTTTAAGGCACGTAAACACAGGAACCCACTAATTATTAGAGAGTAGTCCAACCAGGTGACCTCAGGGGTGGATTTTTCCGGAGAGCTGGAGAAGCACCAGAGAGCCGCAGGAAGTAGTGAGCACGGGACGAGAGGCCCCGGGGAACTGCAGCAACCCCATTAAAGCCATTTCCAGCCCTGATTACTTATGCTAAGACTCGCCCAAGCAAACCGCCCAGCGGGAGGGCTGGGACCGCTGCGCCCTGGAGGCTCCGGGGTCTGGTGGGCGGCTTCCCGCTGAAGGCACTTGCTTGTCAGTCTGCTTCACTGAGTCCCCAGTAAACCCCTTCGGTCACTTTCAAGGTGACAGCTGTGAGGTCTGCAGCGGTCCCTTCCGCGTGAGCTGCGCTGTGCCCACGTGAGACCTGCAGCCCGCAGCCTCCGCTCCGGCGGGGCTGTCCCGCCACCCTTCTCCCCCAACTCTGGCGCACAAGCCCCTAGAATACCCGCCCCCTCCCCCAAGGCCAGTCCAGCCACCTTAGGACGGGCGCGTTCACCACCGCGTCCTCTCCCACCGTCGCCCGCGATCCCCACCGCGGACAGGCCGGCTGGCAGCGATCGACTCAACTCCGCACTTACCTCCGCGCCGCGGAGCCAACCCCGAGCCCTCCGGGGAGCCAGACGCAGCAGGAGAGAGACCTGCATTCCGAGCCCGAGAGCGCTTTGGAACCCTCGGCGGAGGCGCTCCAGGTCCACCCGGGCGGCCTGCGGAGCAGCGGTGCCCGCGGGACAGCGTCTGCACCTGGGGACACACGGGCTGTCCCCACCCCCAACCGCACGGAGGCGGCGGCTGCAGCGGGGAGGGATCCCGGAGTCCGAGACGCCCCAGCCTCCCCCGCCCCCGCGCCTCTCCGGCCGCCGCGGGGCGGAGCGAGGGCGGGGAGTTCGGGAAACTTGTAAATAGAAAAGCTCAGCCGCCGCTGCCGCCAATGCCCCCTCGCCCGCTGCCACCCCTGCCAGACGGCCGGGCCTGCGCCTCGCAGCTGGAGACCAAGGCCAGGTGGCGGCCAAGTGGGCTGCGCCCCGGAAAAACTTGGAAGACGCGCGAGGCGGTACCTCGGCACCGGCTCCCCGGCTCTCGCCGCTCTCCGCTCGCCCGCGGGCTCCCGGCTCCCGCGCGCCCGGCTCCCAATCCCGAAGCCCCGCGCGCTCTCCGGCTAAAGGCGGGCGCGCTCCGGCCCCGGCTTCCGCCCAGCGCCGCGGTGCACCTGTTGCCACGTGCGACAGACGCCCCAGGCTGCTGCCGGCGCACCTGGCTGAACCTCCCGTTCCAGACGGCACAGGTCGCTGCCACCGAGCAGAACTCTGCCGCGCCCAGCGCGTGGAGCCCCAGGCCGGGCTGAGGAAAGGATCCGCCTTCCACGGCGCCGCTCGCACCTGCATTCCCGGGGCGAGCCCTCTGACTTGCCGCCAGCGGTGGGGCCTGGCAGGGACGACGCGCCCTGGGTGTGGCAGGGCTCGGGAGGGTTGCAAAATTATCGGGGCAGTGGTTTGTACAAGGAACCAGCGGGGCTCTTTCTTAAGTGTCCGACTCCCAGTCTGTAGAATTATCTTCATTTCCAGGAGGTTTACTAGCAAGTATATACTCAAGGTAAAAGAAATGAACTCCAGAGCTGCTAGATCTTCGAAGAAAAAGTGCTAAGGACGCTAGAACACCCAGGAGACAAGGCGCGACCTACTTTTCAACAAACAAGTTACGTCTTTATCCTTTGCCAAACAGAACGTATGTCATTCCTCCCTGTCTATTAGGCCCATAAAATACTTTCTTCTGTAGGCATACTTTTAACACAAAGCTTTTCTACAGATGCTCTGCCACTTTTGAGAGGTGTTACTGGTCGTTAAATGTCAGACAACCTAAATCCATTTTTTGTGTGTATTTTAATTATCTGGTGTGGATGGGCTAAAAGCTAAGAGAAGTAAGCTCTTTCTAAGGATATTGTATGTGACAAAGTTTCTGTACTGTCGATATTAGGTCAACTGACAGATGTATTGGCACTTACAGTTATAAAGCCTTGTCACTCGTTCAGTGTTCCATTACTTCCTCAAGAAGACCTCAGGGTGTATAGTCAGATTGTTACATCCATTTTCCAGCTGAAGACATGGGAGCTCAGGAAGGTCAAGTGACTTGCTCCAGGTCACACAGCTAGTGTGAGGCAAGTGCAAACTCAACAGGCTTAACTCCCACTCCTCTCTGTCGGTTTCCATATGTGATGACAGCTCTCACGTGCTTTTGAAGTTCCTGCTGTGAAGACAGGCATGTAACCAACATCTGTATGACTTTAGGGAAAGGCACGTGATCACGTTTAGCGAGGCAGCAGCATTAAACACCACTGAGGAATTCTTCCTTATGCAAAAGCACCCAAAGCAAAACCAAACCTAACCACTGACATTGTCTCTCTAAGTCATCAGGCAATTATGCTAATTAGCAACACGCCTCCTCCCAAAGCAGAATACTCCTAATGTTAAACATACCATTTAATCTTTATAACCCTCAGGTGACCGGGATGATTTAGTCCCACCCCCCTCCCCCACTGCAGCCACACACACGCAGGCAGTTCTAATGTATGGCTTAGTTATATCTATAGAGAACCTGCTGTATTTCATTTTTCCATGGGATAGAAAAAAAGAAGAAAAAACAAACAAAAAATGTTGTCTGTAAGTAATCAGAAGCAACTTTTGTAGCCATTAGAGAATCTGAAACTTAGCTTGTAATTGCATCCACATAAAAACAGAAGTTACCTTCTAGGGACATCATCAGGGAACTCTGTTGAGGCAAATATGCTTGAAATGGGCCTGCTGACCTTTCTTTCCATCTTGGTTCTGGGCAGGTTGCCATGTTCTTGATCTCTGAACTTGAGTGCCGACCTGCTCCTGACTTCACAAACAATACTCAGATAATAACTCCCCATAACTTCGTAGCCTTTTGTCCTGAAGTTAGCCTACCTTATTTTGTCCATTAGAAAAACACAGATCAAAACTACATCGAGAAACTACTTTTTCACTTAAATTAGCAAAAATTAGAAAGTTTGATAAACATTGTGTATTGGCAAAAGTGCAAAAAATGGGCAGTGACAAAGCAGATGTGCCTGTAAATTAAAACAACCTCCATCAAGGGCAATTCACAATGCCCGACAAAATTACAAATGCACACAGCTTCTGAGCCAGTAAGTCTGCATATAAGAATTTATTGTTGGGAACCACCCTGCCTGGTATCAGAAGCTGTAACCCCCACCAAGGCTAAGGCTGAGGGAATGACCTTGGACCTTAACGTAAGCCAGCAAGGAGACAAAAGCTTATCTCCCTGGAAGGAGTACCGCTTCTGCTCCTTTTACTTCACCCTGCCTAGCCCCCAATGCTTGGTCAGTTAGCCACTGACGGGTAAGATTCCCCAAGCGGGGGAATGACCTAAGACAGGCATGATCACATGGGAGGCCCCCAAGGAAGGACTTTGGGGGGTATAGCAAAAGGGGGTGATGGACCCTCACCCCTCGGCTTTGACAAAGCCTGAGTCCTCATTGTCTGTGAGAAAATCTCCTAATCTCTTGGTTGCCTTACTTCCTTTGCTCCACCTAAGCCTGAAACAATGGCAGAGGATGGTGTAGCCCTGTGCTGGAAAGGGCAGGTTCCCCGGGCAATCAGGCCTAAGAAAGAATATGCAAAATCCTATGAAACCTGCTTTGTTTAGAATGCTCTCAATGAAATGATAAGGGTCCAAGCAAGAAGTAAGTTTGTTCCTCAAAGTTTTACAGCTCTTTAGCTATCTGACCCTGACTCAAAATAGGCCCTCGGACTTCTTTGTTATCTATTGTTTGATCCTTACTTCCTGGCAATGATTAATGAGCTTTACCTGAATTCCTGTGTAAACGAACCCAATAAAAGCCTGCTCCAGCAGGAGAATGAGGCATTCTCCCCTAGGGAGTGTGGCCGAGGTGCTCCCCCCTAGAGAGAGTGGCCGTTCTGTCCCTATTTCCCCACAGGACCTGGTTGTCTCTGTATATGTTTTTCTCGTGTTTCAACAAGCCATCCGCAGCGTTCCGCGGTCACTGCAGGCCAGTGGTCGTGTCAATTTATCTTATAACACAAATGAGAAATGGCAGGTATATATAAGCTTGTCCATTTTGGCATCATTTATAATAAGAAAAGATTGAAAAGGTATAAATGTTCATCAATACAGGACTGGTAAATTACAAAACAGCCATGAAATTACATCTTATAAAGTCTTTTTTAAAAAATGAGAAAGCTCTTTGTACTTTTAGGAAATGATCTTCAACACATTATATGCACAGCTTTTTGAAATGCAAAACAAGTATGCTACACTGTATTAAAAAGGGAGTTTACATACACTTGTGTGTATGCATATATTACATGTGTTTGTTTGTATAAGTGTAAAACATCTCTGCAAAGAGACACCAGAAACTGGCATGATTGGCTGTGTCTTGAGAAGGAAGCTGGCCAGTTGGAGGGCAGGGCCTGAAGAGCAGCATTTTATTAAATGTAATCTTGTATTTTTAAAATTTTGAACCCTGCGAACAATAGCATCCATTCCAACACTTAACTTTGTTTCCGCACTTGAAGTTTTGCCATCAGAAAGGACTAAGATTCTCTCCCTACTAATGTCACTTACAGATAAAATAAATGATCAAATTTCTCAGGCATCAATGGCAGGGGTGGAGAGCAAAATGCTTTCAAATGTTTTCTCCTCTGGTTTATCAAAAAAGAGAGACTTTGGTACACAAAACTCTAACATGCCGTGATTTGGGTAAAAATGATGAGTTAGCAAATTCCTTGTAATTTTGTTAACATTGACATCTCCCTGGGGTAGAGCTTCCAGCTAATTTTCCCAAAGTCACATTCAATCAAAAATGAAGAAGAAAATTCTAGTTTAATTCCCAAAGGAGGAAACTCTGATACATTGATTTGCATCTAGAGGAAGTAATTCCATTGGAATTCCATGGAGTCATTTTGTTTTATTCCCAAACTTCATCCCTTTTTTAAAAAATGTGTTACTTATTTATATTTACTTATACCACCCCTTCAGGGAAGGAGGGATTTGAATAACTCTAAAAGACAGGCACAGTGTATTTAAAAAATAAATATTTGAAAGTCTTAGGATCTGAGGAAAAACAAACAGGTAGAAGTAAACATACCATTGAGTAACAAATTAAACCACTGATCTCTCTGGTGGTCAAAGGCCACAGCCAGTTACGAAGCTGTCGCTTCAAAGGGGCTGCTAGTTCTGTAAGAGAAGCAGTGCTTTGTGTAGCACTGAATTCAGGAAATTTTTTTCACTCATATTTCAGTTCTAGACTATGGAATGGAAAACAATATATTATAATATGTAAGAAACTTTGTATGGTTCTTTTTCCTAGTGGCTCAAAATAGAAATCAAACATATTATAATAAAACTCAACTTGATGAAGGTATTCACCCAAGTGAGCCTTATAGCAATGTATTGGGAACAAGGGTTGACCCTAAATAGAGGTGTGTATGGACAGTGTTTCCTATGCTTTTGAAAGTCCAGTTTGCTCATGGTAAAATTCTAACATGTTCACAAATCGCCTAACTCAGAAATAGACACAACTGCTTTCTACAGCACTCCAGAAATTTTCTAGTCACCTGCCCACTTGAGAGGTGCTGAAGAATTGTTAGAAGTGACAAAGACCCAGAGTGCCGGAATTGTGTGATACTTTGATGACTTTTTTCCTATTCCTATTGAGAGGAAATGTGTACTACAAATATCCACATGACTTTTATTTTTCAAATAACTTTAAAATTTTTTTATTTCATTTTAGAGAGAGGAGAAGGGAAAGGAACATCAATGTGAGAGAGAAACATCCATGGTTGCCTTCTGCCATCTGCAAGTGCCCCGTGCGGGCATAGTGCAGAGCCCACAGCCCAGGCATGTGCCCTGAGTAGGAATCGAACCTGAGACCTTTTGGTTTGCAGAGCAATGCCCAACCAACTGAGCCATGCTGGCCAGGGCTCCACATGACTTTTAATTCTTGTATCTCAAGATGGTGAGACAAGCATGGTCAAATATACAAACTGACTAGCTGAAGCAGTGAGTGCACAGCAATAAACAGCATAAGAGAGGCCGATGGTCCTGAATTATTTACAAAGAACTCTCAGGTTCCTAATCATCCATTCTTCCCTCCAGTGGACTTGGAGACTCAAGCAGACTCTCCTCTCGATGTTCCAGAAGGGTGACTCTCAGAGTAGGGATGTCCTTGTGCAGCTGTCTTCAGCTTTGTAAATAAAGTATCTCAAGAAACAGGTTTCTGGTTGCAAGGTCAGAGCAATAGCGATAATAAAGAAATATAACTTCTTATTAAAATGATCTGAGAGCAAGCACCCAAGAAACTCGTCCTTCCAAACCATGGAAGGTATCTTCAACAGTCCTATTCCATTTATAGACTCTGTGGAAGGAACCATTCTTATAGCATGATGCCAAAATTATTTTAGCTCACACACAAACAAGTTGTTCTGTAATTCTGCTTTTGACCTCTTCATATTAGGAAGAAATTAAGAAAAATATAGCACCACCAATTTGTTATGTAACCACTTTGAAAATGTTTACTCTGAGTGCTTAAAACGTCATGACTAAAGAAACCACTGGTCTGTGTAATCCACTCTTGACAATGAATCATAACTGTGTCACACTTGGAATTGGCTAATCTTTGCTCCAATCAGGTAGAGGAATGTATTTGCAACTTCAAAGCAGGTATTGCTTCATGACCAATACAACAACAAGTCTGTGGCTTTGAAGTCTTCTACCTTTGAGACTGTCACCATCTACTTAAACTTTTTGAATTTGCTTTTAGTTTTTGCCCTTGGCCTTGTTCCCTTGGCCACCTATAAACCCTCAGAGAGCAGGGGACAACCTTCCAACTTGCCCCCATTTCCTCGGTCCCTGCTAAATGATCAGCAATCACCCGAAAACAATTCTGAGTGTACACCCATGGAGTCTGATGGGGTGAGGGTTGCTGCATTGTCACTGGTACCCAGTGTCTGGGCCTTGTCTACTGACTGACTTTTGGTTCATTCCTTTTGCAACTTTTGGTCTTGATTCATAGTTTCTGATTCATGTCTGACTCTGAGATCCTCCCCTTTGCAAGAGCTACACAGTCAAGTGGACCTGGTGCTCTAACCCGTAACAAATGTTTGTGAACCATAATACTGTAGGAAGAGCTGAGAACTAACCAAGCAGTAGCAACTAGCCCTCATGTTGCATAAGCATTCTCCCAAACAGAATCGCTTTTTCTAAACATAGCCTGGCAAAGAGCCACTGAAAATATCATCACCATTACTTTTGCCATACGGTGAGGAGGACTGACACTCCGTTTGCCTAAATCACGTTGCAGTGTGCCAACATTGCAAGTCAGTGCCCAGTTAGTTACCAGGAAGTAAGACAATCCTACCTGTGGGTATCTAGAACACTGAGAGGTCAGGCTGGTAATCCAGGGCCATAATTTAACACCACCAAATATTTATCTGTTTGGGTAAGCATCCTTCCGATCTCCTTTCCAATACCCACAAAATTATAGTTAGTCCCCGCTAATTTATATTCCAATTCTCTACTCTAGAAACCCACAGCTAACTGTTATTTGTTGTTTAACCCAAGAAAAAAAATTATATTGCCTGCACGTCTTTGCATAACATACCTTAAATAGGAGAATAAACGCACTACAAACCATTATCACTCCAAAACGTGAGACACAAATTGAAGTTAGGTGATTTAGTTCTAACACTTAGATGTGTTTTTCATTGATTCAACCTATGTGGATCTCTGTTTCTCTTTTATAAAATTAGTTCTTTAGATCTCACGGGATTGTCATGAGATGAAGTATGAGATATTATTATTATTTATGTATTTACGCTGTGTGTATGAGCTGATGTATGGAATTACTGATATCACTCACTTCCTTTCCCGTTGGCCTGTAAACCTGACATTACAGGAAAACTTGCCTTCCCCAAAACATGATTCCCTTCAGTCTGTGGACACCTCCCTTCCCTCCTCAGTGCAGCCTTTCAGTTCATCTGACTTATACAAGTGAGTAGACCAGCAGTCCCTAAATCATTTCATTCACACTTCCCTATCTGTTAAACACACTGAGTGTGTATGCCCAGCATTTCTTTATTTATAAATTAAATGGGGCGCTAAGGCACTGATATATTATGTGCAAAATAAACTAGACATAAAAATAGAAAGGGGTGAGATTAAAAAAATAGGTAGACAGATGTCCAGAGAGCAGTTTCCATATTTCTTTCCCACAGCCCACCAGATACCTTCTGTGCCAAGAAGCATTTTTGTTAGTGGTCTTTACTGTAGAAGAATTTCCCATTGCTGAAAAGTTAAAAGGCAGAAGTAAACATCACTTTTAGTGTAAATACTTAGAGTTACCTATTTTAGCAGTGTGGCATCCCACAACAGGTTTCATTAAAATGCGGGCACCCAGAAGCAGCCCTCCGAATATCAGTGCAAACAAACCCGCCCCCAGAAAGACATGGGGATGTTAAAAAGACACTTCAGGCCCACAGTGGAGTCACCATAACTCACAGCCTAACCCAATGCTAGTTTCAGCCTCTCCCAGAAGTGAAATTTTAAGCCAATCAGTCCGGAATTTCCTGGTCAGCCCTAGGGAGGTCATCTGCCTGGTAAGACCCTCTGCCTTCCCGCATGGGGAGGGAGACCTTGCTGAAAGAATCCACTCCTTTAGTGTTCTTGCCTTGCCCCTGTTCCTGCCTATAGAAGCCTCCCACCTGGTTCAGCTCCTCAGAGCAGCTTTGTGTTTACTAGATGCGATGCTGCCAAACTCATGAGTCATTCAAGAACATCAACTCGATCTTTAAATTAACTCAGTTGGATAATTGTTCAACACGTGAATTTTTTAACTTCCCCCGATGTGTTTCTTTCCAACACGACAGCAAATGCTGAATGGCTGTCCTATAAATTTAACTCAGTTCCGAAATCATTTCAGATCCCCCCAGGGCTAAGGGCTTGGTCTCACAAGACTGCCCCACTCAGATGCCAACTGCAAGTCCAGGTGGTCCCCTGTGCTTCTGACCCCTGGCTAGAAGTCGGAGTTTCCCGTGACTTCTTTCTCAGGTTCCTGCTCCAGAGGCTGAGTTTCAAACCTCTGGTCACTTGGTCCTTCTGGTGACCAGCCCCAGTCTGAGGCAATGTAGGGGCCCCCTTCTGTCACTTTTTCACGTAAACTCACGTGGGCTCCAAAGGGTCTTCTCATGAACAGCAAAAGATACTCACATCACTCCAGAAAGTCCAAGAGTTTTAAGAGCTTTGTGTCAGGAACCAGGGCCAAAGACCACATTTTCAACTATAAAGGGTAATTCAGACACAGAAAGCTGAATGACATAAATTCATAATTCCATAAATATTAAAAGTACACATTCTTTAAACCACTAACTACCTCGGTCAGGAAAAAGAATTCTGCCAAGCACCCCTCCCAAACCTGACCTTTCCTTTAGCTGGTACAGGGAAGGAAGGGAAAATACTCCATTCTTTCCCTGTATTTACCTATTTTAATGAAACACTGAGTTGTTTTCCTGGAATCCTGCAGAGGTAATCAAATAGATCTCTGTTTCTGTTTTAATTACGAATTCATGTATTTCCATTCATTACAGTTATCAAGTTTTCTCATCTTTGGCCTGGCCTTTTTAGGTTGGCTCCCAAGGCCTTGCCACAAGATCTTAGGGACCTCTGAGAGCCTCCTTGCTGTCTGACACGGCTGTCTGATATGGCAATGTTTTCCAGGGTTAGCTGGTACGTTTCCTGGGCCAGACTTGGAGTTAGCCATATCTCTAAAAGGCTGGTTTCTTTTAGTGGTAAGTATTCCTACACCACGATCTGAGTGCTGAGGAAATTTGTTTATACTGTTACTGCTTCTAGGCAGAGGTAGGCAATATTCTATATCTGTATTTATTAACTATTGTCTCTATCTATATCTAGTAAGCTTTCTTCACTGAGAATGTTGCTTCACAAGAACAAAAAGGTAATAAAATTAGAATATTGCATGATTATTTATTCATTTAATCACACAGTTAATGCACATAATGACCTCAGAATACCATACCCTTAATACCAATTCCAGTAAGATTACTGAAAACTAAAAATTTCTGTATTTGCAATCCTCATTATTTTTTTTAATCTTTTTCATAGTTGTGTTTTATCTATATTGGCAAGTGTATTGCTATTACAGATTGTACTCACACATCCTCATTAGCCGTACTGTGCTATCAGACACATGTGTGTGTGTGTGTGTGTGTGTGTGTGTGTTTAATGCTTACCCCCAGTCCACAGGTCAGCATTTCTCATCATTAGGGTTGTCTGAAGCTTGTTCTCAAGCAGATTCCTCAAGAAGCACTCATGAGAACAATATTCCAGGTTTCAGCACGGTGATAACATTTTATATGCAGGCTCTGTCCCAGAAACCCTTCAACTCTCATTTTATGTCTTTGAATGTGTCCAATGCTCCTCCATTCTGTTCTGTCTAAATCATTGCTGTCAAAAGTTTGGTGAAAAATCTGATTTCTTTTTCTTATATAAGTGGACTTTATTGTCCAGATGCCTAAAATTATTTTTCTCTTTAAAATCTAGTAATTTCATTATAATGTGCATTGATGTTGCTAGTTCTGGGTCAGTTTTCACAGTAGGTAGTATAACTTTTTGATATGCAGTTTTAAATACATATTTTTAATTTCAAAGAAGTGTCCTTGATTATGTTTTGTTTTGTTTTTGTCCTTTGTAATTATTCTATGCCTTGCTTCACTTTTATTCTTGAGGGACTTCCATTAGACATTTCTTGTATCTTCTTTGCCTATTTCTAAATTTATCCCTCTCTCTCGAATCCTTTAATAGCTTTACTTTCATTCTTTTTTTTAAATCTCTTTCATCTTCCATTTTTCTTAAGGCATATATCTTATGTTTAATTATTCTCATACTAGTTTTAGTTTGGTCTTCATTACTGAATTGATTTTGTTTCTACTTCTTTCTCCTGAATTCTCTCACCTCATTTCTGAGGTTTTCTAAATCTCATGTCTGTTGTTCTCTCATATCTTATATGATTTCTTTAATGTCAGTTCGCTCCTATAAATAGTAGGTAATGATTTTCATCTGTTTTGTGGGCATGTCTCTGACATTTTTGTCACTGTAATGTGGTTATTCGGTTTCTTATTGTCTTTTTCCTTATAGTAATTGTGAATGGGATTTAAACTTGATTTTTTGCTCATTTTTAATGTGAAATGGTTTTCTTGAACTTTTGGAAGAAGGCAGGCAGGGTTTGAGAAAGCTTTTCTAATTTCACAGCTCTGTTGCGCTTTCTGTGGACTATTTATGTACAGCTTACCTTATGAGATTTTTTTTTTGACTCTGTTCTCTTTCCTTGCTTTTATGTGGACCTTCACTTTCCCCTGTCTCTATGGTTCCTGTTCTACTCAATTAGCATTATTTCCCCAGAAGGTTCTCCTCTGTGCAGTGCTTGTCCTGGAGTGTAAACCTGATTGATTAGCTTTAAACATTCCTTGAGGGTGCCCTTCCAGAAACTTGACACTGCCCTACCATTAGAATGTTCGAACTTCCAGTTTCAGCGGCTGTTCTCAGTCGAGCCTCAAGCTTTCCTGTGAGCCCTTTTTGGTTATTTCGGTTCTCAGCTCCATATGTGCTTCACTGCTTCCCTCTGCTTTCTCAGGAAAGCCAGGTATACAGCTGCTGATACCACCCAGCTCTTGTCGCTCTTCTCAACTACTTATATCTTGGATTCATGCAGATACCTGTAACCTGTTTTGTTGCAGCTGTCCACCATGGGTTTTGAGTTTGCTATCCTTGGCCCTCTGTCTGTTTTTATGGGCAGATTGAAAAGTTCAACAATTGATGGGCTCCCATCTTTCAGACACAAGTGATGATCAATTGGGAGATCCCGGTAGCCATGAGCACTGTGTGCTGGGCACTCCTTGACAACCTGGAGAATGAAACATTCAGACGGGTTGCCAGAAGGCCCTTAGGTGCTAAAGAGGAACCAGAGAGAAAGAAAAGAAACAGAACAGAAAGCACCAGCTTTTTTTTTTGAGGTCCCCAGTGTGCTAGATATTTTGGTGGTATTTCCACTCATGTTATTTCATTTGATTTAATCTAATCCTCACCGAGAACTTCGGAAGTAGGATGTAAACCCAGGTCTTCCTAAACCCTGTGCTCATTTCACTTGGAATTGTGAGAAATTTAATCCCTGTGAAGGAATAGGAATTAATTAAAGTGCAACAGAGGAGAGAAAACTACATCAGCATTACAGAGCTTTGTGAAGTCTTCTTGGTTTTGTCAAAATTTTGCTGTTTGGTTGGACCCTCGAAATAAGGTGATGAAAATCATTAGAATGCAAAAGATGACATAGGTAAAAATAAAAAGCATAGAAAAAATAAATTTCCTAAAATGTATTGCAAAAGAAGTATATTTAATAATATACTGCCCAAGTAGACAAGTTAGAAGACAAAGAAATAGCCCCCTAAGAAGTTATTAATTTAAATAGCAGTATATAGTAACTTCATAGGTAGCATGATTCAAGAATTTCCTGGTTAAAATTCTGAGTCATTAACATTAATCATGATGATGATCCAAATAATACCAAACCCTGATTGTATACCATGCACCATGCTAGGCATTTTACACTTGACATATGTTAATTGTTTAATTACTCATGACAACCCTGTTAAGTAGGTGTCTTTATAGCCATTTTATAATTGATAAAGTTGAAACCCAGTCTGGCCATAAACATGGCCAGTGTCGCACAGCTCCTGAATATCAGGGCTAGGGCGGAACTCAGACCAGTCTGACTTCCCAGCACCAGCGGTGCTTTCACCGATCTTCACAGTTCTGTGTCAGGTGTACTTTTGTGCTGCAACCCCAGATGCATGGCTCCAAAATAATACACAACCTGCAAACAAAGGCATTTTTAAATGGAAAAGATCAGGAGGAACTGGACAGTCTGTCGTTAGAGATCTCTGGACAAAAATAACGCTGGGATCAGGTCACACTTGAATCAATTTAGGGAAAGAACAGAAATATAGTCAGGTATTCCTGTCACCACTATCCCTAAACAGAGAATGTAAATCTCAATTTGCATATTACATGGCTGCTTACTACAATTTCAACACAATCAAACAAAATAATTATATAGAAACAAAAACAATCCACCATATCAGCAAATGCATGAAATATGATGCATAAATTTTAATTTGAAATATAGCTTTTTTTTTTTATTCTCAGTCAGGGCACATGCCTGGGTTGCAGGCCACAGCCCCCAGCAACCGCACATTGATGTTTCTCTCTCTCTCTTTCTCCCTCCCTTCCCTCTCTAAAAATAAATAAAATCTTTTAAAAAAATTTTAAAAATATATAGCTTTTTAAAATAATCAAATCCTAAAGGAAAACTTTAAACGCACAACTAAAGAACTATGCCAGGTGTTTTTTTTTAAGAGAGACTAAACAAAGACATCAATATTTTTTATTCTAATATATAGATTTATTGCAGTACAACTAAAATTCCCATAAGAATTAGTAGTAAAAAATAAATGGATGACAATATCAAATCATTTTCACGGGTAGTGAAGGTGGATTCAGACTAGAAGATGTGCAAAAGTGAACACAGAATCAAGATCACATGGTGTCAAGTTTTCACAGTTTGAAACACGAACCTGATCTATAATAGATGCAAAACAGACACAGGTGAAGGGATAACCAGTGAATACAGTATCTCCCCCAAAATTGGCAAACTAATTGGAAAGAATGAACTTAGATAAGCATGAGACCCAAACATTACAATAAGTTCTAGCTGTATCAAAGAGTAAAAGCATTTTTTAAAAACAGAAAAGTAGCTTATTTATCCCACATGGGGAGAGAACATGCAGTTCTAATCACTAGGAAAATTAAGGTTGTTACCAGGAGTAAGGTAGATTAATTGCATATACTTTTAAAACCTTTCATTTTCATACAACAAAATGTAAAATAAAAATTATACATAAAAAATTTTAATGTAAATGGGTATATTACAAACATAACCTGCTAATAAATTTCCCCCAAAAGTATAGGAGGAAATAAATGATTATGTAAGTCAACAACCACTTGATAAAAGTGTCCAGTCAAGAACATAGAATAAATCACATTTAAAAAAAAATTTACAGTCATATTAAAAAGGAAAAAGAAAAAGGCAAACCCAACTGACTTAAAATCTCCTTTAGAGACATATTAGATGGGAAAAAATGTAATTGTAAAACCCAATCTTAAGCCTTTGGGGAGAGGGAATATGTATACTTTCTACATTAATGGTGGGAACAGAAAACGGTACCATCTTCCTGGAGGGTTATAGATGCAACATGCTCTTCTACTCCTTACCTGTTCCCCCGCTGATGGAAGAAAACTAACTTGTATAGCAATTTTCAGTGCAGCATAACCTATATCAGGGAAACTTTGCATCAGTGAAAATGCCTACAGATATTTAAATGTTAAGTAAGCCATTCTTCAATATTGTATGCACATTAAAATGACCTGTAAGTGGAGGATGTAATACAAGGATATGTGTCTATGAAATAAAGTAAAATAAAACAATCTGAACCCATAAGCTTGCTATAACATTCTACAGAAATGTATGAAAATAATTGATCTAGATCAGAAATGGATTTTGATTGACAAAAATGATAGAATGCTGTTCATTAGATTTCTTTGTCTTTTTAATACAATTAGACAGTAATGATGTGTAACATTTGTAGAATATTTGCTATGTGCCAGGCAGTGTTCTAAGTGTTTCCACATGCATTGATTTTATTTGATTTTCACAGCAGCCCTAAGTGCTGGGTAGTACTTTAAGCTCCATTTAATAGGTGAGAAAATTGACAGAAGTCAAATAAATTACTCCACGTTCCACTGTTTAGCTCAGCAGTTCCAGGGTGACAGTGTCTTAAGAAAATTTAGATGATTTCTACTAGCTGGTTGCTCTACCTTGGCCCCCAATTCTGGCCCTTTCATCTCTTACAAATATCCCCACTTATTCTTCTAGGGTTAAAAAATGAAAATCTGTGGAGCATTTCAAGAAGTCAAAACAATGAATTACTGAAGATAGAATTTGAAAGGAAAAAAATAGAACCATAACCCCCAAAAAGTTTATTGAGGGAGATAAAAATCATAGTGAAATTGGAAGCGTGTTCTGGGATTCAAAACGGAGCCTTTTCCACAACCACCTCCCCCACTATGCGTGAGCACACGCACATACACACACCTCCTTCCACCCTCCGACCCAACAACTTGCGTGGATGCACCCACCGGGCCCCAATAATCCCAAGGCTTTAAGAAAAATCAAGTAGCTCTACCGCAGAAAAAAGGTTAGAATCCCCAGGAAAAAATCCTCATGAATATGAAATAAAAGGACTGCCCACTTTATTACTCAGGAAATGCACTAACACAATCCTTGGCTTTTAAAGACGGCTGTTTTCCGGATTAGACCGAATATTCCCAGGGATGCCTGACCTGTCAGATTTCTTGGTGGCTGCTGGATTGAACGGTTCCTTGTCTTTCATCCAGAGGCCAAGGTGGGCCGGAAACTGGAAGGTCTTTGAAATGGCTTCCTGAACACAGCATGTACGGTTGCTGTGTCTGCTGTTTGTACCCCAGGTGAAAACGAAAAGCCAAGGAAAAGAAATAAAGTTCAATTCAACCGCAGGTCACGGCCCCGTTGTGGATAATTATGAGTACATATTATCTGCATGCGTGTGGTGAGGCTCTGTGGGCCACGGACATGGGATTTATAATAACCCCATGGCGGGTATTTCAGGACAATAGCCATAAAGCAAAGACTTAAAAGGTTTCATCATTAGACTAATTGGAATTCACTTGATCCTCCAATGTAACAAAAGCCTTCTATCTACTTTTCCAACCTATTATTTCTTACATTCAGCGTCTTGGTTTGTCTGTCATTAAATATTCATTTTCCACAGGGCTTTTTGGAAGGCAAACAAAGCAGTCACTGGATTGCTTTGTATCGATTCCTGAGTTGTCCTTGGGAAAAGCTTTCAGCAGGTTCAATACTTGTGAATGATACTTAGGTTTGCTCCGGGATTTGCAAATATCATTTTCTTCTTATTTCAAAAACAGAATGTTAGAATTTAGATCTTTATTTTTTTTCATCTAGTCTATAGTCTTATTATTAATGAAGACCTCAAATGGTACAGCGGTAACTGTACTCATCCATTTACGAGTATATTAAAATAGAAAATAGAACTACTCTGCATGCTTTTACCAGACATGGTTTTCATTGCTTTAAAAGGCAGTTATGCGACCTGTGAAGGATGGTGCCTTCAGGGAGGCCTGAAGCTAAGGGCCTCAAGCATGGTTTTCCCTTCTTTGAAGAACTAAATAGCCTTATTGAGCCAAGAAGACTCTTTATGAATCCACCTACACCTGGATTAAACCTGAACCTGCGATGGATAGAGTCTCTCCAAACAGCCTGAGTACCTTTTCACAGGACAGTTATCACAGAAATATCCAGGTTCTTATGAGAGGGCTCTTTGGGTTGAGTGTATGATATGTCTTATCCTCCACAAGGTACATTTAAATAAAATAGAGCCCTCTACAATCTCAAATATGTTCATTGCATGTTTGATATGGTAAATATTTAAGATGGACTGATTATAGTTATGAAAAAAACACATGAATACATGTAATAGTCATTTGCTTTTTCTAGCTTTATTGAGGTGTAGTGGACATATAACCTTGCATAAGTTTAAGGTGTGTCTAACTGAAATATTATAGCTAAGCCAAAAATATTTACTAAATGGATGCTGTGTTCTGTATGTGCTTTACCATGGGCAGATGGTAAAAATCTTTAAAAATCCACTGAGCAAAATATAAAGCAGTCTATGAAATGTAGTTCTTGTGCTAAGAGCTAATAGATAATGATGATTTGAAATTCATATAAAGCATTTTGCCCCTTTTCATTATTCTTTTAATTGGTTGGTTATTTTATTATTTGGGCTCCATACATGCATTTAATTACTCTGATTGTGATCTGAAATCGCTGCAAGTAACCTGGGAAATAAACTTCATTTTTGTCTCTCACCACAATTCTCTTAAGAATTTCAGTAAATCGTCTTAATGATGAGCATTATCCTTAATGTACATTTTACTAAACCGTTCAGAAATTGTCACCAGAGTAGTATTCAACAAAGCGCTTGAAATCCCAACAATTTCCAGTGCTGTCCGTCACCCCAAGAGCTCTCCCACCCTCTCTCTGCCGTGTGCAGATGTAACTGGAAGTCAGCCATCTACAGCCTGACAGACAGTCCTCACGGAGAACCTGGCCATGCTGGCACCGTGACCTTGGATTTCCAGCTTCTAGAACTGGGAGAAATAAATGCCTGCTGTTTGAGCCACCCTGTCTAAATGGTCATTTGTAATAGCAGCCCAAAATAAGACGCAGATATAATAGTACTAGTCACAGATAAGGAAATAAATCTAGATAGGGGTGTATATGTACGAATGTAAGTGTGTGGGTGTTTAACTGTGTGTATATTTCCTAGACCTATTTTCTGTCATGGCGTAGAAGAGCCTCTAGCAAAGAAAACATCTTTTACCCAGATGATTGTTTCTAAATACCTTTTCTCCATTAAATGTGACCTAAATTCCCCAGAGAGATGCTGATTCCGAACACAGGGCAAGAAAAGTATGAGTCAGGAACATCTTATTGGGTCTGTAAGACTACACTGAAAATATGATGAAAACAGATGACAGGGCATGGGGGTGGCTTGAAGTGGCTTCAGCTGCTCAGAACTGGGACAGACTGAGTGAGCATGAGTGTAATGATGGCAATGGATTTTAACCTGTTGGATGAAGTTAGACTTGGCGAGTCCATACCGTTGTAAATGAAAGAAAGAAGAAAAGGACAATGCTTTCTGCTATGCCAACTAATAAATATTGAGGGAATGGTGGAATTAGAAAATCATCCTGCAATGAGTGAAAGCTCAGTGAGGAAAAGATATTTATAGTCTTCAAGTCTCTCCGCACAACTTCATTCATTTAAGAAAGGAAAAATAAGAACTTAACAGAGGACAATGCTTCTATACACCCCCTAACCAGATCATCAAAATGATCATCATCAACAATGAAATTTAGAGTGAAATCTGCTTCTTACCCATTTTACTCAATGAAACTATGTCTATGTAATCCTTTGAAATCAATGAAAAAAATAGCTAAGTAAACTCAAAGTGTTCTGTTTGTATTTAGGTGGTTATTGATGAGATCAAAGGCTAGAAGGAAATAATTCAAGCAAGAATAAATACCAAATTCTGAAGCTTCCTGACCTGATTTAACAAAATCACTATTTTTTTTCCTGTCTCACTTTTAAGCCATTTGACCTACAAAATTCCTTCACAAAATCTGGTCTTTTTCTAGAACTTTCTATTTCCCAGTCTGTCATCATCATCACCATCCAGTTGCTCAAGACAGAAATTTGGGAGCTGAACTTGACATCAGTCTTCTTCAGCAGCCATAGCCCTTCAAGCTCTAACTCCTGACCATCTCTCCCCAAAGAGCTTCGAATTCTAATTCTTCTTTCCGTCTCCTCTAGCACCGTCTCAGTTCAACAGAAGCATACTTAAAGGTTCTCCCCAAATTCCCCAAATCTCTAGTCCCTACCAAATCTCTGCATCAGGGTGCAAATCTGGTCACACCACTGCCAGGCTTCCTTGTGATAACTTCTCAGTGCTGTCCGAGAAGGAGACCCAAAACCCTAAACAGGGGCCATGGGGCCCTGCGTAATTGGACCCTTGCCTCCCTCTCCAGCTTCTCCCCCTCCCCCTCTGACCTTGTATTCCAGCCACAACGGACTTGGTCATTTTCACGTTTCTTCTCACTTGAGATCTCATTGGTCATGATCCCTAAGCCTGGAATGTTCTCTCTCCTTTTCTTGCTTAATACTTATTTAGCAGTCTGAACTCAGCTTAATAACAGATCCCTTTCTGAGAGAAGGCTGCCCCCCGTCCCTAGCCTAGGTCAGATCCTCTGCACATTCCCACTTAGCACAGTATGCAAACAAAAAACAATTGCAGGTGGAGAAGTCACTTCATGACATTGCACATTTTTTTCCAACACTACAACCACTAAAGAAATCAGAAGCTAGCTTCATTTGTGTCGAAGATAAAATAGATGGTTAGATGGGAAAAGGAGAGCCTGCGAGGCCACATTGGTAGGAGCTCTTCAGGTTGAATAACAGAAAGAAATTTGGGAAAATCCATTTTTGTGAATGACAAGCAGCTGGGAGCCACATTACGAGTGTAAGACATAGGAAAAAAATGTTAAATACCTTTTGTTGCACAGTAAGAATGGACTCCCCTTGGGTATTTTCTGGAGAGGCTGTAATACAGATTTGAGTTGCTTTCTTTTTCAATGTTCTGCTGGAATGACCAGTAGAAGGGCTGGTTTGTATGGGTCACACACACTGAATGTTAATGTAGTGACTCTCTCCTGCCTCACTCTGACTTGTACACAAATGTACAAGGTGAGTACCCTGTCTGCCTTGCTGGTCATTTTAGGTCAGGCATTTGCACAATTTGGAGTAGATGCTGAATCAGTATTGGTTGATAATGTGTGGTTTGGCCCCATTTGTTTAACCTCTCCAGGCCTCAGTTAATGCTACACTCGATGCTTCTCAACTTTTCCAGTAGAAATAGCACCCACTGCAGGAAGAACAGACATTTACCCCCTTGAAGCCCGGGGCAGTCTGAAGCAGCCCAGTATAGTTCTGATATTTCCGTGGAGTTCCTTCAAAGTTTTATGTGTCACCTTAAAACTTGTTTGAATTTTACATTCCATGACAATGTACACCAGCACTTGTTTAAAGTGACGGTAATTTTACTTTAAATCTTCTCATAAAAATGTGCGCGGCCTTGTACAGATTACTCCCAGGGTTTCACAAACCTCAAACCTTTCGAGAGACACAAGTATTCATTAAGCAATCTATAAACCTCCTTTTTTTTGCTCCAAGTTCTATGATTCTTTGACTCTAACAAGTCAAACAACTATTATTTACTGAATTTCTTTTCCTGGACGAATGCAAGAAACCATCAGATAAACTGTGGTTTTAAGGAGACGGAGCTTCGATCATAAGCCATACACGCATAAAAAATAATACGATGGGGTGCCATGGAGCGAGTGCGGCCGCTTGTCGGGGCAGAGAGTTCAGAAGCAGGAGTAAGCGCCCACCCTCCATCTCCGACCAGTGCGGCTCGCTGGTTTGATTCCCGCTCAGGGCACAGGCCTCGGCTGTGGGTTTGGACCCGGCCACCAACTCTGATGTTTCTCTTCCTCTCTCTCCCCCTCTTCCCCTCTCTCTAAAATCAAGTAAATCAAATGTTTAAAATTTTAAAAAATTAGCCCTCCAAGCCTCAATTTGCTCATGTGTAACATGGGGTAGCAATGCTCACACCTTTTATCCCAGACAGTGGTTATAAAGCTCATGAAGATAAAATATGCCCACTTACAAGGGACAAACCGTGTTATGAAGTGATCAGGGACACGTCACTCACACGGTGCAACCTTGACACATGGGGAGCAAACCAGTATATAGACCAGCTTGGGGAATGGCCTTCACGGAGTTATGGGAAGAGAAATATACCACAGAGCTACAGGAGACTAAAAGAACCTAATCTTTATTGAGCTGAAAGCTCCATTATGGGAGAGATCTCTGGAAAAAAGCAAAATACCGCAGGCCTGGGTTTCTGAGGTAGGGAACTTAGAATCACTCCTGTGGACTTTAGTTTTTAGAGATATGCCCCTTGGTATAATTTGCTTCATATTTTGAGACAGCTGGGAACGTTTTGGCACAGACCAAAGAGCTATTTTACATGTTTCATCTCCTTTAAAGAATATTAAAAGGAGAGTGGAAGAAACCAGATAATTGCTTGCAGAGATCAAATGTCAAGATTGTAATATTGCTAAAAGAATAAAGAAGGAGAACATGGTTGCGTTTTTTTTATTCAAAAATGAACTGGCACCGAGCCAGGTGTGTGAAAGCAGAAGAGAAGTAAATTCAAAAAGGAGTTTCGGTTCAACTCCTGGCGGGAGACTAAAAGTGAGCGGCCCCCCGCAGGATTTGGAATAAATGCCAGCATTATTGAATACGTAACACATGGTTCACATGTTAATCTGCAAAATTAATCAGCAAATGTGATGAGATCTTTAAATTTGTAGAAGGCTGAGCTTTTGGGGTGTGATGTGAGGAAAATAGCACCTGGTGATAATAGCTTTCTATATCTGGTTATTTAATTGGGATAGTTAAAAGTCAAGTTAAAAGAAAAGATATTATAAGTGTAAAGCCTTAGAACTGGTTTCAATGGAAGCATTTAAATACAATACAAGTGCCTATGTTAAGAAATTTCTATGAAGCATACCTTCTTTTGCAAAACATGAAAAGTTACTGTGGAAACCATATATGAGCACCAATAAAGAAGGCTGCATTTGCCCTGGCTGGTGTGGCCCGGTTGGTTGGAGCATCGTCCCATGTACCGAAAGGTTGGGGGTTTGGTTCCCAGTCAGGGCACATACCTAGGCTGGGGGTTCGATCCCTGGTCAGGGCACAAATGTCGCGGGGCTGCAGATCGAAGCTTCCCTCTCACATCGATGTTTCCTTTCTCTTTCCCCTCTCTCTGTCTCTAAAATCAATAAACATATTCTAAAGTTGCCTTTTTTAAAAAGGCACACATTCCTCTTTCTGCTGCATTTGAACAGTAGAATGTGCTACATTTGTGTAGAAAAGACAGTGAAGAATGAATATGCCTATTTGTAGCGTACGGGCAAAATAGCTCTGAAACAACACAAAGCGAACTGCGAACCTTGGTTTGCCTGCAGGGCGCAGGAGTGTAGGGGAGACATCTCTCTGTCCGCTCTTTTCGATTTTTCTTTGATTTGGTTCAGGTTAGTTATGTCATCCAATAAGCAGACGGACAAGCACATCACATGATTGCAAATAAAATGGTTATTTTTGACATGGTTACCGGAGATTTAATGTTTGTTTTAATAAGTCAGTCAACTTACATGAGACAGTCAGAGGGGTGGGACAGTGACTGTCCTCCAGCACATTCGTCCATTCACACTCACTTCCACGTGCATCACAATCACCTGGAGGCTCGTGGGAAATATTTCTTGGCCTTGCCCGTCAGAGTTTCCAATTCCCAAGACCTGGGCTGAGGCCTGAGACTCCACTTTTCCAACGAGTTCCTAGGTGATGCTGCTGCTGGTTTGGGGACCACATTCTGAGAACCACTGTCGTAGCAGTTCCATCAGTAATGAGTCCCCAGGGCTATAAAACTTCTTTCCATACTCCAAAGCAGAAATAGGAATGTGTGATGAGTTAGAAATCAGGCTATGGAAAATGTAAGCAAAACTTTATAGGTCTAGATTCAACAGGACCTGCAGATAATAATGTCTCTGGGCAAACAGCTTCACGAAGGTCTGCTCTGTGACCCTTAAACCAAAACACCATGCCCAGCGCTCAGCTCCTTCCTGTGAGTAACGCCGGGGCATCTAGGATGCTGCTCTGCTGTCAGGAAGCTTCGGATCAGGAGTCCCTTTTGGATAATCCCTTTAAATGTTGGTCCTAAAACTAAAGTACAGAGAAAGCATAACTCAGGGAGTTGTAGGACATGGTTGAGTATCCCTTGTATTTATTTCTGCTTGAGTTTTACTCTGATTCAGATTTGTAATGTTCATTGAGCAATTTACAATTTCTGCATGGTGAAGAGAAAGCCCGTGAAATACAGATGTGGGTTTAAAGATGAGCTTTGCTGCTAACTTTATGAGAGCTTAACTTCTCTCATGCTGCTTCTCCATCTAAAACTGGGTATAATCATAAATACTCCAAGTTTGGGGCCCCATCATAGTAATTATTATATCTAATATCTATTGAATGTTTACTACATACTAGACATTTATTGAACTTCCTAAGTGCTTTGTATGCATTCATTCCTTTACTTTTATTCATTTGCTATTCTTATCCTCACTTCCAGATGAGTGAACGGAAGTCCAGAGAGATTAAGAAACTTGTCCAAGGTTACTCCGTAAGTGACAGAGCCAGGATTGGATACCTGCGCTCCTCTGGCAATCACGTGTTATGCTGCATCTCTTAAAAGCTGGAGGCGAAGATAAATCTTTATTATCTACCCTTAACAAGACATATATATTGCCCCCTGTTTCTTTTTAGGATATTATCCCAATATAGGTTTTTATAAGTGTACAGAAAACACATATACATATGTGACTGTATGGATATGTGTGTGTGTGCACAGTGTAGTGTGTGTCTGAAGACCAGTGTATAGGAAGTTGTTAAATCAGACAACATCTAGTGAATGTTTACTGATTATTATACTCTTCTCTAGTTTCCGGTCAATTTTCATATTTTATTGTAAGTGTTATATATAAGGAGGGAAAACATTTACGTTCAAATGGGAATGTTTGCCAAGTATAGAAGTGGAACTCATCGTCAAGCATGTCACATGAAAACCAAAGGAAGTATTTCATTGGCTCACTTATTTCTTTATCAAAATTGTTCGTATGGAATACAACCACTAAATAATCTATCGAGTAACTTCTAAATGATAGGATGAGCCTTCATGTATTTTGTACTTAATGAGAAATTCATCCTCTTCAGGACATACACAAGCATTTCTTAAACTAGTCAGTGGAAAACACCACAAAAACAGGGCTGATAATTTAGTCTCACTAAAATTAAAAACTAGTCATCAAAAATAACATGAAGAGTGAGAAGACAAGTTACAGACTGTGAGAAAACATTTTCAGAACTTGTATACAACAAAAATCGCATTTATAGAATATGTAAAGAAATCCCTAGGAAAAAGATAAACATCTCAATTGAAAAAAAATGGGCAAAAGACTTGAATGGGCACTCCCTAAAAGAGGATATCCAAATGATCGCATGGCATAAATGTATGAAAAGGTGCTCAGCTTTCATAAGCACTCAGCGTTCATAAAGAAAACAGCCATCAGGACCACCTTGAGATACCCTCTGTGCCCATCAGAATGGCTAAAAGTGAAAAAGCAAACAAAATTGAGACATCTGATGGTGCCAGCTGTTGGTGATGATGGGAAAGAACTACATCTCCCCTGGATTGCTTATGAAGATTGAAATCGGAACTCCACTTTGAGAAACCCAAAGGCAAGATTCACTAAAGAGAAACATGCTTACCTATGAGTCCAGTACTTACACAATTCATGTTTTCAGAAATTCATGTTTTTGAGCACCAAAAGGCATACTCAACAATGTCCCAAGAATGTTTATGGCAGCTATATCCATAATAAACCCACACTGAAACAACCCAAATGTTCATCAACAGTAGAATAGTTAAGTTGTTGCATATTCATACAATGGCATAAAAAGGGAGGAACTACCATGGCATGCAACAAAGTGGGTGAATGTCTCTAACAAAGGTTTAGTAAAAGAAGTCAGCTACAGGAGTACTTATGCCACTGTTTCTCACTACTTATGTCTGAGCATACACACACGCACACATGTACAGGGTGGGACAAAAGTAGATTCACAGTTGTTCGTGTGGGAAAAATACAAAAATTAATAAATTGTGTTATAAGAATAAACTCTGTGTTTCACATACTCACAACTGTAAACCTACTTGGCCCCAGCTAGTACATTCAAGAAAAGGCCAAACTATGGTGGTAGATGTTAGAATAGAGATTGTGCTCGAATGTGAGAGGGTCAAGAGTGGTCATTGATTGGAAGAGGTGTGAAAAGACTTTGGGGTTCTGGAATGTTCTATATCTTGATTTAGGTGGTGGTTATACGGTTGAATACATAGGAAAATTCATCAAGTTGTGCAGTTAAGATTTATGCTTTTCTGAACACTGTGCTGTACACCTGAAACTAATACAAAATAATATTGAATGTAACGTATGATTGAAAAATATAAAACATTTTTAAAACAAAAAATATGCTTTTTTACTGTATATATGCTACACTTCAAAAAAGAAAACAAAACCAACATCTATGATTAATATTATGAAATACATATTTCAGAGGCTGTGTCTGGCTCCCGCTCTCTCAGCCATTGCGGTACATTGAGCTCCACAGAGACGGCGCCGGGGCAAGTGCGAGCTGGACGGGCACTGGACGACTCTGTGCTGGCTGAGGAAAAGTCATTAAACTTAGGCAAAGGAGATCCTAAGGAGCCGAGAGGCAAAATGTCATCATATGCTTTCTTTGTGCAAACTTGCTGGGAGGAGCACAAGAAGAAGCACCCACATGCTTCAGTCAACTTCTCAGAGTTTTCTAAGAAGTGCTCAGGGAGGTGGAAGACCATGTCTGCTAAAGAAAAAGGAAAATTTGAAGACACGGCAAAGGCGGACAAGGCCCGTTTTGAAAGAGAAATGAAAACTTACATTCCTCCTAAAGGGGAAACAAAAAAGAAGTTCAAGGATCCCAATGCACCGAAGAGGCCTCCTTCGGCCTTTTTCTTGTTTTGTTCTGAGTATCTATTGCCCAAAAAATCAAAGGCGAGCATCCCGGCCTATCCACCGGTGATGCTGCAGAGAAGCTGGGAGAGCTGTGGAACAACACCACTGCAGATGACAAGCAGCCTGATGAAAAGAAGGCTGCTAAGCTGAAGGAGAAATACAAAAAGGATATTGCTGCATACCGAGCTAAAGGAAAGCCTGATGCTGCAAAAAAGGGAGTTGTCAAGGCTGAAAAAAGCAAGAAAAAGAAGGAGGAGGAGGAAGATGAAGAGGAAGAAGAGGATGAGGAGGAGGAAGATGAAGAAGATGAAAATGAAGATGATGATGATGATGAATAAGTTGGTTCTAGCACAGTTTTTTTTCTTGTCTATAAAGCATTTAACCCCCCTGTACACAACTCACTCCTTTTAAAGAAAACAAATGTGTAAGATTTGTTTTTAAACTGTACAGTGTCTTTTTTTGTATAGTTAACACACTACCGAATGTATCTTTAGATAGCCCTGTCCTGGTGGTATTTTCAATAGCCACTAACCTTGCCTGGTACAGTGTGGGGGTTGTACACTGGCATGGAAGTTTAAAGCAGGTTCTTGTTGGTGCATAGCACAAGTTAGCTATATATGGGGATGGTAGTTATTTCATCTTCAGTTGTCTCTGGTGCAGCTTATACAAAATAATTGTTGTTCTGTTAACTGAATCTCACTCTGTAATTGCAAAAAAAAAGTTGCAGCTGTTTTGTTGACATTCTGAATGCTTCTAAGTAAATACAATTTTTTATTAGTAAAAAAGAGAAATATGTATTTCCATGCTAAATAATTTCCAGCTCTGGGAAAATGAAAAGTACTGGATGTGAATCTAGTCCGGAGCACCCACAGCCGAGTCTGCTGAACATGGAAGTGACATGGTAACATGACACTTTGCCCAGGGCCCTGTGCGCAATGCACTGGTGGGACATTGTGGGGAGAACACTGCATAGCTAACACACAGTGAATCTGCTTGCTATTGAGTCATGTGTGAGTCAGAGCGAGGAGGAGGGGGGTGGAGCCCTTCTCCCACACGACGCCCCTGCTGACCACAGATTCTTGGCTTTGACTCTTATGAGGGGTTTTCTGTCAGATTTTATGGCTTCCCACATTCTAAAATACAAGTATAAATAAATGACACATGCGTAAGGCCCGCAGATGCCTTTAGATATTTCCTGGATGCCCCTGGGGACCAGTTCTCTACCTTCCTCCCAATCCTCAGCCCCTTTCGTTCATAATGTAACACAGATTGGGCCCTTGGACTTGAGTTAGCTGGCAATGCTTGGGTATTTACTTTGGACTTCCATTTGCCTTTTGTTGCAGCGGTTCTAGGTGAGTTTTGACAGAGGTACAACCCACAGGATTTAGACTAACAAACTTTCAGAAATTGTTTGAAAGTTCGTCTCTATCAGAGCACCATCTTTGGGCCGTCTCAGAACATGAAGGACACTCTGGTGCATTGCACGCTGCATGCTGGGAAACTGTCCTGGAGCGTACACGCAACTGGCCCAGGTAGACTTCCTTGAACTCCCACCCGCAGGGGTAAGGGTGCATCCTGTTGGGCAGGCAGAAGGGAGACGCTGGAGTTCCCGCAGGGCAGCATGGTTTAGAGTTACTGCAAGGCCAGCGCCTTAGAAATAGCAAAGAATATCTGTGAGCTCTTCCCCTACCGGGCATTGTACAGACCAAGGGGAGAGAAACATCGAGGATCCTGAGAAGGAACTGAGCACTCTGCCATCCCGGCCTCCAGCATCAGGTACAGAGGCATGCTTGCATGATAGAACATCCCGAGACTCTGAATAGTCTTTCACCACTCACCACCCCCAGCCACGTGAAACACATAACCTTTTCTAATTGCTCTGAGTCAGAGAGTGTCTGAGTCCTCACTCATGTGACTGAGTTTGGGCTTTAGTGCAGAGACAATGATTGAAAGAGGTGCTTCCTTTGTCTCTGTAGACAGTTGCAAAAACACTTTCAGGCTTTTATCATTGGAATGTGAGGTCAGATCCATGAGGCACAAATGCCAAGTAGCTAAAAGACATGGAAAAGTGAATTTGTTAAAATGACTCTTACAGAGAAGAATTAGGTTCGTATTAAGAACATCTTGTCATTTATCCAGATTTCAGAGAAAACATTCACGTTTAATGGTTATTTACTTTTCTTTGTAGAGTAGAATTTACAGAATTGAAATTGTTAATTCATTTTTCCTTAGTGGGTTTCCTCACCCTTGCCCTCTACTTCTTAGAAACACTTTACATAGGTGTAATAAATTCTAGAGCCAAAATACTTGGGTTCAAATGCCAGCTCTTTGCCTACTGGCTGTGTGATTTAGGCATAATTACTTACCCTCTCTGTGCCTATGTTTCTTCAATCATCAAAAGGGAATGGTTATTATAAAACCTAGCTCATAGGGCTGTTGGGATTGATGAGTAATCAGAGACAGGCACCGAGAATAGCATCTGGCATTTGGGCGAGACTACAGTAGTGTCAGCTACATTCCTGTGCTTGCTGACAGATTGAATCGCTTATACCTTTCCCTCCACTCTGCCTCTTCTGGTGCTATTTTCTCCCTGTCCTAACTCCAGCCTTCTCTCTCCATCAGCATGCTGGACTCATTGTTTGTTTCTTGGTATGCATTTTCCCTCAACAGTTTTCAGTCATAAGATTTTCCGGGTGGTGGATGATGACCTTTATTATTAACTTACAAAACCTTGCTAGAGTGTGGTAAGCCTGTCACTTGCTAAGTGATTCATTGATCACCCACTACTGCCACGCACTGGTCACAAGACAATCAAAAAACACAGATTGAAAGAACACTCATCTACTTTGCTGTGTTTTGGAAATAATGCATAATATTAAAACCACAACTCCAAATTGCTAAAATCTGAGGTTTGAGAGAGACCACAGGGAACACTTGGTTTAACTACTGAGCTGACACTTGCATGCTTTCGCGATACTGTATACCAACAGTGCAGCCTCAATGAAGTCAGTCCCGTGATTGTAATCTTGTCAACTCAAGAGGCAGCTTATTGTATCTTTTAGGTCACTCTGATTCTTGGGAGACTCTTCCTGACTTTAATCGAAATTAGCATACTTGCAGTTTTCATCCAGCGTGGATTTTATTTATTCATTTTTTTCTTGAGGCTTGTGGACTAAATATAACACCTCTTGCCATAAAAACCCTCCCATTCTTGCTGACCACTAGCGTGTTTCTCCGGGCGTTGTGTTGCTCTCCCAGCTGAGCTAAGTATTGCTCATCATGGCCGCTGTGGGCCGTCTCTTCTGAACACGCTTGTGGTTTATGAATATCCTTTGAATTTTGGTCCAAAATTGAACCTGATATTTCACGTGAACTTGGAGGAGTCCAAAGTAGTTACTACCTGTATCTGTTATTCTAGATTTTAGATGTTTTACTTCTATGTAATGAATTCCAAGATCACATTAGTTAAGTTTTGGTAGCTGCATTACCTGTGTAAATAATATTGTATTGATTCTGACCAAATGACTGTCTCAATACAGATCTAATTAGTGGCCCATTCTTTGAATGGCCCACAGCATTTTGTATGGAGTGCTAGTGTATGACGAAGTGCAGAGGTAGTCTAATTATCATATTATGTTCTTGCATTTGACTATGAACTCTGCAGAAGTGGGTTTTTCCTTATGTTATTTGAGTGACTAATAACTTATGTTACCAAAACATGTTTGTCAAGTAAATGTTGAATTGATTCCTTTATAGTGCTTTCTAAAGGTAACTCTTTAACAAAGATCGCTGTACCATAATGTCACATGAATTTTTTTCTTTTGTTAAATTTTTAATTATGTTTTATATTCAATATGATTCTTTTTTATTTTATTTTTATTTTTTGTATTTTATTTAATCTTTATTGCATTTTTGCCCATTACCTTTTAGTCCTCGTACACCCCCCTCCCCTCAGCAATCACCACACTGTGGTCCCTGCCCAGGTCCAAAAAGGAAAATGACATGCACATGGGCCTCTTCCTTTTTGCTCTATCCCTGCACCGCCCACCCGACCCCCAGCTGTCATGCTGCTCTCCACCTACGAGTCTGTCCCCATTTTTCTTACTATTTCAGCTTGTTCACTAGATTCCACATATAAGTGAAATCATAAGGTTTTGTCTTTTTCTGGCTGGTTTATTTCACTTAGCATAATGTTCTCCAGGTCCATCCATACTGTTGCAAAGGGTAAAATTTTCTTCGTTTTTTTTTTATGGCCGAGTAGAATTCCACTGTGTAGATGTCTTGCTGTTGTTCTATCCACTCATCTACTGACGGACATTTGCACTGCTTCCGTATCTTGGCGATTATAAGTAATGCTGCAATGAGCATAAGGGTACTTACGCTCTTTCAAATTAGTGTTTTGGGTTCCTTTGGATATATTCCTGGAAGTGGGATTGCTGGGTCAAAAGGCAGGCTTATTTTGAATTTTGGGGGCTATCTCCAATCTGCTTTCCACAGTGGCTGCACCAATCTGCATTCCCACCAACAGTACAAAATGTTCCCCTTTCTTCAGTATGATTCTATATTAATTTCAGATGTACAGCATAGTGGTTAGAAAATCATGTTCTTCACATAGTGGTCCTCTCAGTGTTTCAAGTAGCCACCTGGCCCCACTCACAGTTATCATGATATTATTGACTATACTCCCTGTGCCGTAATCTGCATCTCTGTGACTGTTCTGTAACTACCAACATGCGCTCTTTAATCGCATGAAATCTTTGATAGAAGAGGCCCACAAAGATGAATAAGGCCTGCTTACACCAAACCATCCAGCTGAAGAGTTGTGGAACTTGAGTCTTATGGACTTCAGGGGAAAAGGGATTATTAAACCCGATAGCTGAGCCATCCAACAAATGCCCTATGCATGCCTCCAACCGTACAACCACTGCGAGCATTAGGCAACTGCGTGGATGGGTTGCTGTGCAGATGCAGCAGCTACCATGGCATAGCAACTGGCTTTGGAAGACGGAGGCCACGTGCAGAGCCACTGCGCAGACACCTGATGCTGGGAACTTTCAGGGAATTCTGCTGCCCGGGCAGGCACACGTCCTCCCATGCTCCAAACCACAGACCTTTACTTAGACAACCAGAGCTCCTTGCGCAAGGCTGCACTAAACACGGGGGTGCCTCGAAGATTACGGTCCTATTTATGCTGGTTGTGTTTTTATAGGTACTTCATATCCTTTCTTAATCGGTTTTGGTTAATAAATATTCTTTGGGAACAGCCGCTGTATTGAACACAGAGGAACAGCCACCTCAAAACCTTCATTTCTCCTGGGCTTTTCAAACTGGACATTCTATTTCCAGCTTAGCTTTGATGGCACTACTTTCGAGTCGCGATCAACAGAAAATGTTGAGACAAGTCCCACTGCCCGTGAGGCCTGTGTGCCCTGGGACACTGGGACACTGGGCAGTAGGTGTCCGTGTCTTCGGTGTGGTTTGCAGCATCCAGCCACAACCCCCGTCCTTTCTGTGCAGAAATCCCCATCAGCTCTGTTAGAACCAGAATCAACAGAGCTTCTTGCTTAATTACCGAAGGGCACCCCCGTGACCTGAGAAGAAAGACATTCTAGTCCTTCCTTATCAACACCGTGGGCAGCCCTGGTGAGTCAGCGCCTGATAAGGTGTAAGAAAGAATCTACCTGCGGGGCTTGTCCCTAACAGTTAGTTCCCAGGGACTGACCTTCTCCCCAGGCCCACACCTGGAGCCGGGGAGGGTTAACAGGACCCTGAGGAGGGTGAGGCAGAGAATGCCCAGGGGTGGCAAGGCACGAAGCCCGGGGCCATCGTCTAGGGGGTTCACTGGGCTGGCCCCTTGGGAGGAACGACTATAGGCAAGAGAAAGAAAAAAAGCCCAGCATTCACTTAGGATTCGATCTGTGAACAAAGTTCCCTAGGGGTGGCGTCTTTGCCACTCTAACATTGCAAGGCTAGCAAAGCCATGTTGGGAATTCACAGCACAGTCCCGCCTGTGAAGCAGCGGGAGCAGACGCACAAAGCTGCCTGGGGACACCGAGACAGGGGGTGTCAGCATTCGCCTTGGGCAGGCGGGGAGAAGAGTCTGCAAACAGTGGCCATGTGCCTTACCAAGACCCCAGAACCCAAGCCACAGCCACTGTGTGAAGGGCCTCCGGTCCGGCGCCCCCTTTCCTGACAAACTGAGACATGCCAGTGCTGGAAGAGCAAAGGGTGTCCTCACATCCTCACCCCAGCTGGGCTCTCCTCGCTCAACCACAAACTCCCCTCCTCACACAGAAGAAGGCATCTTATGTTTTCTTCCTTCTACTCTGGGAAATTTGAACAGAATAATTTTCAGGTAAAACATACAAATATTTACTTTAAAATATACAAATGTTTATATTTTAAAGTTCTCTTTGGCCCAGAAAGTATTCTTTATTGAAGACTTGTCACACCTTGGAGTGGGAGACTCCGTTTTGTCAGGTTTTATTTATGGCTATAGGAAAAAGGGAGTGACTGAACATGGCCAACGAGACTGCCCCACACTTTACAAAAACAAACAAACACTTTGTGTGTGTGTGTGTGTGTGTGTGTGTGTGTGTGTGTTCTGGGCCTGGAAAAGTTTTAGTCTCTAAATAGACTCTTGCAGGGACATTTGGATGGTGGTGAAGATGGTCTAAAGAGAGCTAGTCACCTAACTTCAGCTTTGATAAGTATTGTCCTATGAACATCTAAGGTGATCCACGAGCTCCAGAAGCCAGCCTTTTGTTGAATTACAAAGCAAGGAGAAGGACAGCCGGCATTCACGGCCCCTCGGCAGGTAGTCAGTGTGATCCAGGCTCAGAGGCTATCTGAGCGTCCTCCAGGGATGGCTGAAGAATCTGGGGAGCACACCTGAGAGTCACCTGCACGCTGCAATCATCGTCCCATCGCTTTTCTTCTCTCGCTCTGTTTCAGAAAGCTGTATGATCGCTTCTCAGCCTTTTGGCTAAGATCAAGTGCAGGATGCTGTATGAGAAGGTAGCTCTGAACTTTCCACATGGACTTCTGCCTCATTAAGGTTCCTCCTGGAAAAGTGTCCTTGAACTAACACAATGCCAAACTGCTCAGCTTCTCTGAATGAGAAGAGTGTCAAGGAATAACACCCAGGATCTTTAAACTTTGGGGTGAACCAGATTTATTTATGGAACTTGCCAAAGCTCCAGTGGCCCAGCCCTCCCACGTGGTATTAAAAACAGCCTCGAAGAGAAAGCATGTTGTCCTTCAAACCCCTGGTCCCTCCGAGCCGCACGTGTCACGACAGACTGACTCACACACAAACGACAAGCAGATGTTCCGTGAACTTAGGTTTCAAAAGATCCCTGTTTAGAAAAAGTTCTTACCATGTCCACCAAATTCCTTACATATTCTGAAAGTTTTCAGAATTATTCTTTCTTTGGCCATACGGGTATCTGAGTCAACACGGAAAGAGATTAAGAAGAAGAAGAAAAAGCCCACAGAGATAAAACAGTATGATGATAGCCAGAGGGAAAGGGGGTGGGGGGAGGTGGACAGGGCTAAGCGAGGACAGATGATGGAGGAAAGAGACTTGACTTTGGGCAATGGGCACGCGATGCCGTGTGCACATGACATTTTATGGTGCTGTACACTTGAAAACTAAATGGTTTTATTAACCAATGTTACCCCAATAAATTCAATTTTAAAATTTCACTTTAATTTGATATTACTTTATTTTGCATAATCATTGCATCTATAAAAATCTGTCAGCCCTGGCCAGGTAGCTCAGTTGGTTTGAGTGCTGACCCAATAATACACCAAGGTTATGGTTCAGTCCACGGTCAGGGCACATACAACCAATGAATGCATGGATGAGTGGAACAACAAACCAATGTTTCTCTCTCCCTCTCTCAAGTCAATAAATTTTAAAAAGTCTGTTAGCCCTGACTGGTATGGCTCAGTTGGTTGGGTGTTGTACTGCAGAGCAAAAGGTCACGGGATCTATTCCCAGTCAGGGTGCACGCCTGGGTTGTGGGGTTGGTCCCTTGTTGGGGCACATGCAAGAGGCAACCGATCAATGTTTCTCTCTCACATCAACGTTTCTGTCCCTCTCTCCTTCCCTTAGTATGGCTCTAAAATTAAATAAATAAAATCTTTTTTTAAAAGTCTATCAGCTTCTGACTTTTAAAAACATTTTTTAAGTATATGATTTTCTGCCTCTTCAACATGAGGAAGACACGAAGCTGTCATACTCGGAAACCATGACTACTAAAATGGGACAAGAGTTGCTGGCGTTATGGCGATTTCCCACCAGTGGGCTACTTGGCGTTGTTTCACATTTAACCTTCTCATAACTGGGGGAATGTGGGCTACTTTAAATCTTTTTTAAAAAACTAGTGGTTAAAAATCGGGTATTATTATCTTTTAAGGACCTTCTTTGAGGAGGATGTGATTCCTAAGAGTCCCCATTAGTTAGCTGGTTAACAAAAAAAGACAGAGAAGCCTTTATGACTACCTGACTCTTCTGAGATTTCATTTTACATTGCAGGAGCCCTGCGTGGTAATATCGCTCAGCTGGACAGAGACACTGCAGGTGTAATAAAGGAGGAGAGAAAAAGAGATGAGACAGCTAGCATACGTTGGCCACCTCTAAAAGCTCCAAAACGACCTGGTGTTCCAAAGAACTATGATGTGCATGATCGTTCCGAAGGGTATAATCACTCCCTCTGGGAGAGAAGCCGCCGTGGAATCCAGACAGTCAGCTACCATCCAACAAAGGGGTATCTGTTCAGCACCCTAAAGAAAAACACCCAATGACCCCTAAATCAAAACTGGATAAGGTTGTCATCTTCTGATGAACTTAAAAAAAAAAACAGGACTTCCAAGATACACTCTCGGCCCCGCTCCAATTGTGATGTGACCTTGGAGAAGCCTCTCTTGAAGTCGCCTGTGTCTGTAAAACCTGGATAATCATACTCTCTGTCCCAGATGGTTGGAATTGTAGGAATTAATTAGTTCAAGCTGGAAAGGTCTTTGATAGTGTTAAGTGCTGAATGTTGTCATTGTTATACGCGCAGGTGGAGGCAATGGTACGTGGCACGTCTATAATTAGAAAGACCTAGAAACTGCAAACGGTGCCAACACCCCAGGAGTGAAGGAGACAATACCCTGTGTCATTTTCTCCCCGAGAAGAAGGCAGCCTGTTATGACTGAATGCCTAGTCCCGTCTCTCGTCCTCTTTAAAGGTTACAGCTTGGCTCAGGCTTGCCCACCGCGGAGCACAGTTTCACTAGGTGCGTGTGCTTCCTAAGGCAGGATTCTAAGTGAAATGCCGACATTCTTGGGCGTATTATGAGGCTTGTGAATCCATCTGAGATGAGGGAGGAAGTAAGTCGTTCCCCAGAAATACCTGTCACCTGAAATTGCAGTCGATTTCTCGATCTCTAAAATAAAGGGAGAGGTCTAAACGTTTTTTAGAAAAGAAAACCTTTCTTTTTTTCCCCTAACCAATTTCAAAAGATCACAAAGCGTTAGGTGGAATCGAAATAGGTAAAATAGATGAAAACCAAGCTCTGTCATGAGGATAAAGGGGCAGATCTTCCCTGGCCCAGGTACCTGCTCTCCGTGCACACAGTCTGCCCCTGCTCCGTGTCCACAGGACCCTCTGAGGGGTGAGGGCCCAGCTTCCATGGGAGGAAACAGGCAAGAGGACACAGTGCACCAGGCACAGGCCACACAGCCCACGCGAGGCGGGTGTGCCCACAGTGACCCTCCAAGAAAGGATCGTTTTCTGGGACACCACTTCCCTGTGCCCCATGCAGGGCAGGACAGCCCTTTCCCAGACACTGCCCCAAACTCAGGAACCTCACCAGGTCCCTTCTCAGAGGACTGGACGACAAGCCCCTCCCCTCTGCCCGCCCCGAGAACACCCCCATCCTTTGGGCAGTGTGCTCCACAAGGTGCCGTAGGGGCGGTGCTGGTCCCAGGGAGGCAGAGTCTGTACCAGGAGGCTGAGCCCTGGAGCAAAAACAACAATGCCAACAACAATGTAACACTCCAGTTTGTTGGCCCTATTGTGTCATCAGCTGATGTAAATTTAAAGCATATTTGCATTTTAAAGCGTGACAATGAGTAACTCTCTAATGATGACACTTCGGAGGAATGTATTTTAGAGACCCGGGTCTTCCTGATAGTTTGGCTCCGGGTAACCCGTGGACTCCCCTCTTTCACACCCAGACTTCTCAAATGGCCTACCCGTCCTGTGAACGGCCTTTATGTCCTGGCCTCCGGTTCCACTCTCCACTCGGCCATGGCAATGGACTTCAGGGCGAGAATAGCGTTCCCACTGAACCCAGCCGTCTTTCTTGAGAACGCTTCTCTTCCACTCTTTCGTGATGCTTACATCTCCGTGTCGCCCTGCGGAACTGAAAACCCAGGACGCCGAGACCTGTGTAACCCTCTACTTGTTAGCTCCCTTCCCGCTTCTCTGTAAAAATCACTTTTTTAAAAAGCTTTCAAAGCTTTTCTTGTTTTCATGTCCTCATTGTATGGGTTCCTCAGGCTACTTACCTGAGCAAGTAATACCTGTGTTTGAAGTTGCCACTGGTGCCCCATGGTTTATACCTTCACAACGTCTGCTCCGTGGAGCCCTATTCCCACAGGACCGCAGGGAGGAACGAACGGTCAGCAGCAGTGGGGGGTAATTCTCCCACCCGCACGTTCAAGAGACTGTAAAGCTTAAACATTCCGTTTCACGAGCTTACTTGCAGGGGGAGTGACTGGATGACACAATCTGGGCCAAAAGGGCAGAGGTTGAAGCCCTTTGACCCTTCGCCCTTCTCCCTGCTTTTCCCACGGACCAGAAGCAGGACCTGCAGTCGACAGCTTGAGGTTCTGAAGGAAGGTCAAAGGGAATTGCAGAGACATCAGCTTCCTCACTGCGGAGCACAGAGCCGAGGCCAGCGACCTCCCACCTCCTGAGTTCTGGTTCCAGAAGGTCAACACAGCCCATCCGTTTGCACTCCCAACATCGGGCAACTTAGATCTTGCAACCAAACACATGTCTAACTAGATATAAAATTGCAACACATTATATGTCCCTCCTGGAACTTTAGAATGCACATTAGAATATGAAAGAACCTGAGAAATCCCCGAGAGAAATTTGTTGGCTTTGGTTTAGTATATCATTTCCTAAATTCCTTTGATCCACGGGCCCTTTCCTTCCTGTGTTAGCTGGTACTCTCTCCTAAGGACCACAGTTCCCTACACCCTTGCTTCTCAAAGCAGGGTGTGGTCCCTAGAGCAGCCACTTTTGCATCATCTGGAAACTTGTTTTAAAAACCAGAATCCTAAATTTAAAAACCCCAGAATCCCAGGCCCCACCCGAGAGTCAGAATCTACCCTTTAATAAGATCCTCAGAGGATCTGTAGGACATTAAAGGTTAAGAAGCACCGCTTTGGAAAACACTGGTTAGAAAATAAAGTACAACTAACCTTCACATGTTTATGTGACCCATTATTTTGAGACATCGATGATTATTGTCCCTTAATGCCTGCTTCACTAACAACCACAGCTGGTTCTTACTGACTGCTTATTTAGTGCAAGGTATTGTGCTAGGTACTTTACTTGTGCAATTCTTACCCAACCCTAGGAGGCAGGTACTATTGCAATCATCGTATAGATGAGATAGCCGAGGCTCAGAGAAGTCAAGTAGCCTGCCCAAGGTCACACAGCTATTAAGTGGCAGAATCCGTGGTTTAAGGATGTAAGGATCACTGAGTGACATTGCCTCTCCAATCTTATATTTTGCTTCTCTGCTCTTTCCCGCTTTGTCTACCTCACGCAAAGTCTCCCCTCTGCCTGCAACGATCTCCCGCATACTCCTAATTAAACATGGCAGCTGAAGAGCTGCGTCCTTCCAGGGAGCTGTCCTCGCAGCAGGCCAGGCCCCCTGCTATACATTCCCCTGTCACGTATTTTTCTTTCACACTTACCCGCTTCTGAAATTGCTTATATATGATTATATGTCTGATTAGTGTGTGCCTTCATTTTAGAAAACTGAGCTTTACGTGAGCTTGAACTGGGTCCTCTGGGTTGGACACTTGCCAGCACTCGAATATTTGGGGCAATGTCTTATCTTTAGTGCTGCTTTCACTCTCATGTTCAAGGTCCTCTCTCTGTCCACGTTCCAGCCACATGCCCCTGTAGCATGGTGGCAACACAGTTTGTTCAGCGCCAGAAGACTTGGATCGAGTCCTTCTTCCCTTACTTATTAGCTCTGGAACTTTGAGCCTCACACAATCTCAGATCCAGACGCTCTCAGCTCTGTGAGTTGGGAATAATATTACTTCACAGGGTTGGTATAAGTGAGCCTTCTGAAAGAGGAGTATAACCTACATAAATATCCTGAAAACATGAGATAGTGTTTTATAGTGATCCCAGTCCTGGGTTGTGTTTATAAGAGTTCCAGCTCTGTAGTCGGAGACCTGAGTTCAAATCCCTACTCGTGGTATTTATTGTCCATGCAGTTGATTGGCAATCCATCATTTGCTGGGTTTTTATGTGCACGTGCAACTGCATTCATACTTAATTTATTATGTATTTATGTTTGTGTCATCTCCCAGGTTAGCATAGATTCTGTGCTTTTTATTTTTGTTCAGCATCACTCTTATCATATTCCTTTGCACACAGCAATGCAATAAATACTAACATAAGCCACATTTATTTGGTGAACACCCCATTATTTCTGCGCAGCAAGTAACAAAGGCAAGTAAGAATGAAAAGTAGTACACATAACAATTACTCTCATCATCCGTGTGCATGTTCAGAATTGCTATTTTTTCAAATCTCTTTAAACCAAGATGATTTGCAGAAGTACAAGCCCAAGGGGAACAATTAAACAATATTTGGAATAAATTCATTTGGCCTAATTTTCATAACCACGGATTTCAAAGAATACCACCATCCGTGCCAGGTGTGCCAGACCACCCCGTTGTCAGTTTTAGCGCGGTAGGAGCCCTGGTAGTACCTGCCATTCAGGTTTGCAGAGTGACACCTAGTGGGGGAAAAAAGAAACGCAGAACAATCAGACCAGAAGATTCTGACTGCCTTGCATTTCACTAGCGAATGATCAAAAACATCTTAACTATGATTTCTGCCACTTTCAGATGAGGAAATATTTATCAATTCTCCGAAGCCATGATATTCCTACAGCAGGTGTTTTGTTTTGTTTTTTAACTGGTGGATTTTTGTGCCAGAACAAGCCTGATGATACAATTCTGGCTACTTGTGGTGAGTGTATTGATAAAGAAACATTTTTGTGATCAACAGCCTTTAAATCAACAAAGGGAAACAGGCAAACAAAAGCACAGCCCTGTAATCCTCTGCCTTAGCAAGCACAGAGTGGGTTAACGCCACGCGGTGCGGCTCAGTGCCCTGCCGCCTGCTCCCCCTGCCGTCATTTGCACTTACATGTCCATCCATCTGCTGCCAAGACCTAGCATTCACAACTCAAACTTTCTCCCTCCCCCTTTTTAAAATCGCTAGCATAACAATTATCTTAACCTTGAGGATAAGAAAACAAAAAGCCTAAACCCACCATTGAAAGTGTTCCCAGCCGTCAACCAATAATCATTTGTCCAAGCTGCTGTGTTCGCTTTTTACTCTAACATACTGCTCCACTCCAGATAAGTTGGTTAGGTTCCCAATTTTAAAAAGTTCCCCTTCCTCCTTTTGTATTTGTAAATTTTGTACCTGACATGGATTAACTAAAGCATGTAATAATGTTCTGTGTCCTGTCATGAAATAAATTGCTACATGCTTCTTTATTAACATAACCAATGAAAAGATGTCAAGCATTTAGGATACCAGGAGGGCATTCATAAAGGATAGTTCTGAAATCTGTGGAAAGCACCCACACTATTGAATCAAACAACCTTACAATTTACCCATAAATGTCAAGTGGTTGGCTTGAATCACTTACCCTGCTTAGTGATTCACTCTTGCTGGCCACACTGAGAACCCTCCTGATCTAAACAGACATAACTAATTGAAAACATCCCTACTAAATCTGAAGTGCCCAAAACATACCGTGTTTTTAAAGTAATGTCAAAAAAAGAAAATGCTCTAAATTAAGCCTCTAGAATACACATTTTGGTGCAGCTCCGTCTTCCTAGAGACATCTACTACACACCCTTTTAAAATTTGGTCTGTGATTTGCATCCTGTTAGGAATGGACTGTATGGCCAACAGAGGAAACCTTAGCTATTCTGAGACCCAGTTTCCAGCATCTTTCTGTTTCTAGAACACCCCGGGCTTGAAACTAGAGTGGGAGGTGGCTGGGGCTCCCCCAGTAAAGAAATTACCACTCAGCGATTGACTTGCTAGGTGGAGCAAGAACGCCTTGCAGGTGTGTAATTATGAAGTGTCAACATTTCATGCAAATTTAAAAAACTATAATAAGCCCTGGCTGGTGTGGCTTAGTGAATTGTGTGCCTGGCCTACAAACCAAAAGATCACAGGTTCAATTCCCAGTCAGGGCACACACCCAGGTTGCAGAGCAGGTCCCCAGTTGGGGGCGTGGATGAGGCAACAGATCGATGTACCTCTTGCACGTCGATGTTCCTCTCCCTCTCGTCCTACTTCCTCCCCCTCTTTCTCAAAATGAATAAATAAATAAATAAAATCTAAAATAACATGGTTGATATTTTTTTAAAAAAGAAAAACTATAATAAGGAGGACAATGATAATAGAGTTAAAGTGCAGTGCTAGCAGGCCTGGTAGAAGGAACACCAAGCCTCCGGAACGATTGGCTTTTTCTCCAGCTTTTCTGATTTTCCACCTGCACAGTCTTATCGTCTCCTCTCCCTCCAAGGGCAATGCATGCTCCTTGGGTGACTCCAGCCACTGACTCGCCTCTGTCCTCCCTGAAGCCCTCCCTTCAAAGTCGAATAAATCATCTATCCGCCCAGGATCACATGTGGGCCAGTATCGTTCAGACACAATACAAGCTGAACGACTGAGCAGCAGATACATGGTTTTGGTCCTATGTTAACATTAACCAATGTGATTGTTATTCCTGCATACGGAATTCTGTCCAAAATCAAACAAACATGAAGGGATGCTTGCCACTTTGTGAATGATAGGTAAGTTTCCATAATGCTGATAATTTTTATGTAATGCTAACTCAGAAGGACAGAGGAAGAAGAAAGAGGAGAAGGGGAGTTGACCAGAGATGGTTGCTAAGAGAGCAAGAAAACCACTAGGGAAAATACTGCCATTCCCTTTGATTGGCTAAGTAGGAAAGGTAACTTTGTCTCTCAAGCCCCTCTCACTGGTGTATGTGCTTCAGTTCCCTTACAAACGACCAAAAATTAAATGTACTCACACTGTTAGAAAAGCAACATCCAGAGAAAATTGTTTTTACAACTCCTTAGACTCAACTTGACTAGCTGTATCTCCATAGTATCTATAGTTCCAAAGTCAGCATGTCGCAGTAACCGATGTTCTGAATGAGGACTCTCATCACTTTCGGGGAAATCAGCATATGTCTGGGACACCTCCACTTTGTCAGACAGGGATTGTTAAACACTTTGCCAGTGCTTGCATAACAAAAATGTTCAGAGGTGGATTATGGAATTTAAGTGGATAGTCCTCCATTACTTGGAAAATCTGACATTTCAGAAATCGTTACTAAGAATTTTGTAACGGAAAGTTTAAATGTCCGGATCATTTGAGATGGCTTGTGTCTTCTGAAAGGAAAAAAGACGTTCAAAACTCAGGCACTGCTTCGCAGGCTGAGTGCCATCTGCTTTGCAGATCAGGCCCATCAGGTTGTTTTTAAAGAAGATCGTATGAAGTTTCCATGCCTGCCTTAAATCTGTGATCACAACCAAGGGAGCTGTCTGCAACCCACTTCGGGCATCTCTAGCCTCAAGAAGAGAAAATATTGAGGACTACAATCAATATCATCTCAGCCAGTACCTGAAGATTACGTTGAGAAGGAATTACAATTACTCTGTAGCTACCGAGGGAAAGACTGGCCAAGTATAAAAAGGTAGATGTCAGCTTAATAAAAGAAGAAACTTAATACCATGGACAATGGAATGAGCTTGCTGATTAAGTGACATTACAGTATTCAACCAGAGGCGTGGAATTAGGTTTCGGGAATATCGTAGAGAAAATTTCTACACTGGGAGGAGCTTGGGTCCAGTGATTTCATGCAAATGACAGTAATTGAAAAGTAGTATATATTACACAGAAAAATTTATAACAATAACCTGACCATTTCATATGATGGGAGAAGGTGAAGAGCTACTTGGTTATTAGAAGGCCAAAAGTACTTTTCCTGCATGTAAATGCTCTCTATTTCTCTGTGCCAATCTGTGGCCTACCGTTTATGATCACAATCTCATCATTCAGTGTGCAAAACTGAATTTGGCTTATTTCTAAGATGTATCTTTCCAGCTTTACTCATGTACACAATGAACAAATCCTCAAAACTACTTCGTCACTGCAGAATTCTAATAAGGATGATGACTTACTAACACCAGTACGGAGACCAGCACGACCTCAGACAGGTATTAAAATTAATCCCATCAATGTCATTACAATCCTGTTTGTAAAACGTCAAACCTGTTAAACCACCAGCCGGAGCCTTCTTCTTGGGCACAGTTCCCTTCATAGTTGTCGTTATCTCTGTCCCACGTGCTGAATTTCATTCTTTGGTGACTTCCCCACCATTGCACCTGAGGGTCAAATTTCACTGCCAGGGAGTCCCCAGCTGTTCCAGAATATTCTCCGATATTCAACTCATAGGAACTCTGGAGGAACAGAGGCAACGTCCACCGTCAGTTGTCACTTGAAAAAGTGGGTTTGTTTAATAAATGAAAGGGTTCTAGATTTTTATTTCCCCAGACTTCGGGGTTTAGCTTGAATGTTTTACACGTTATTTTGTGGCATCACTTATTTGAAAATGTTAGTACCTTTTGATCTCCAACTTTGAAACTTTTGTATTGGGCATAACGGTTATCTTTTTCAAAATCTGCAAGGTCGATTTTTAAAGTGTAGTCTCCTAGAAAACAGCAACAACAAGAAATTGTAGTGTTTTTTTTTTAAACATGTGAGATAACATTGACTTGCGGAGGCTTAAAAATAATGATGGCTCTGTTTCACTTAGACCCACTCCTGAGTCAGTTTTTCAAAGAGTAAACAGTGGCACCATTGTATTTACATGAAGATTGTATTGTGCATTTTACTTGAGAAAAATAGGGACACAATAATAAAGATAAAACATTTCTACCATATCATAGGTAAAAGCTAGTGCAATTTACTTTGCAAAGAACAACAGAAAATCTATTTAGCTAATAGATTTAAGAAATCTAACAATGAAAGAAAAAAAACTTTCAAAAAGTTTAAACGTTTTCCCTCTTTTTCTTAATTTTGGTAAGAATGTCGATCTTAACTATAAATAATGACTGAATACTTAGTATCTTCAAGTAATCATCTTTTCCTCATTGTCCCATCATGTGCAAATAACAAGGACTATTAACTTCTTCAGAAACACAACTACTCTCAGGAACATAGAAAGTTATAAATCAAACCAACTGTTAAACAGTTTGTGCTCTATCCTCCCACTTCAATAAACAAAATTTCACAAAGACCTTGAAGACCAGGTTTGAATTTGGGGTCTCAGACGTCTCCGGGTTCCAAGAAAGCACGTGGAGGCCCAGGAGAGAGCCCCGGGAAGCCCCTGCCCGCCGGCCTGGTCTACGGTCTGCCTCCCTTCTCATCCCATCACTGTCTCCGTCACACAGAGCAAGGGCTTGCCCACACTTGTGGGCTTTCCAGACTGCACGTCCGGGCTCTGTTTACACCCACAACAAAAGCTGTTCCTTCACCGCCCCTCAGCGTAGGGGTACGTACACTGGGAGCTCAACCTTCCCACAGGGGGATGGGTGCAGAGGCAGGAACAGGACCCGGAGACAAGCAAGGCTGTGCAAAGTGCTGGGTTCCCTACCACAGGAGTGAGTCTAGGGTGGGGTGCGGGCTCCTGTTGGCCTTGGCCCTCTGGTCCCACGGATTCCTTCTCCCCCGGATTTCTCTAAAGCACATCCCAGGGATGAGCCCCTCTAACCTGAACAAAAGGCAGTGAAGGGTATGTGAACCGAGCCTGTGCAGTGGGCGGGAGCAGCAGGGCAGACTGTGAACTCCCCCACAAAAACGCATTGTATTATAGGAGAGATACAAAGGTGGTCTCAGTGTTTTAGGTAGCCACCTAAATATCTCTTGGGTTATGAAGTAAATCACAATGTGATTTAGACCATTTCTAAAGCACCTTCATTGCGAACACTTCCAGCTGAAATTTGTGTAATGGGGCTAAAGCTATTTTTGGAGGCAAGTGCTTAGCCTTAAGTGTGCTCCTAGATAACCAACGCAGGGAGGAGGGCATTCCCCACTTTGGATGATGTGATGTGTGGTGGTGGGGCCTAGAACTGATAAATACATTTTTGCCGCCACAGGAAGTAGCTACACTGAACGCTAAGCACAAGATGAAAGGGAAGCCGATAAGTTGGCAAAGTGCATCTGAGCAACTAAGCACTCAGTAATTGTTCAAAAAATAACAAGCATGAGTTTTGTGCATTTAGAAGGCACCAAGAGTTACTATAGGGGGTTTTCACAGTTTCTATAAGAAACCAGAGACTTACTTATTCATGTATGAAAGAAACAGAAGTTGGTATGATAAATGTTATGTACCAATAAAAAAAAAACACTTAAAAGTAGGATAATAAGTATGTTAAAATTCAGAGAGCATTAGACACAAGAAAGGACAAACAAAAAAGTATTAGGTTTCTAGGACTATCCATCCCCTCTAAGTTATTATTCCAGTGTCTCAAAAAACCCTACTGACCCTAAATTATAACCCTACTGACTATTATGAATATAAGAGCATGAATTGCTTTCCTTAACTTGGATGGAACCAAGTGAGACCCTTGCTCTTACAGCTAATGCATTGCTAGTGTGGTTTGGCATGCCTTCTTGAACAATACCATGGCCTTTTATGAAACATTTAGAATCAAACCTGAGTGGAGCTGCCTACAATCTCACTCTGCAAATGAGGTAAGCAAGACAATGGATTACAGTAAGAGACATGGAAAGAGAAACATGGAAAATTTGTTATCAAAATAATATTTTAGACATCTATTGAACTCTAGTTAAAGATAACCATGTAGAAGTATATAGGGGAAATTTTACAGATGTCTGCAATTTACCCTGAAATGTGTCAAAAATAAAATGAATTGGCGGACAGATAGATGGATGGATATGGGGAAAACAAGTGAGGTTTTAATGGAGAGTACAGGTAGTAGGTTAAAACTTCATTCAGTTTTGCTCTATCTTTGAAATTTTCAAAATAAAATTTGGGTGAGAGATGAAAATGAGGACATTAATGCGGTGTGGTATTTGATTGCAAAAACAGCCCCAATTCCCCCATTTTTCACCTCCCCCTTAGCAATGGGACTTGGTAAGCCCACCCAGGAAGTCTCTTTCCTTCCCCCTTACTTCTAATCTGGTTCTGTGACTAGCTTTCACCAATAAAAGGCCATGAAGATGACTCTGTGCCAGTTCTGAGTCAAGAAACTTAGGTAATTCCACCCCCTTCCTTGGAACTCGCCCAAGGCGCAGGCCAGCGAGCTGGAAGATGAGTGATCACGTGGCACGGAGCTGAATTGCTCCATCTGAGGGCCCAGAAGGGGCAGCCTCTAGCTGCCCAGAAAGCTGATGACAGACCCATGAGCAACCCAGCCAAGATCAGCAGAGCACAGCCCTGATCGGCAAAACCAGCCAGACAACTTATAACACTGCAAGGAAAAACAAATAGTTGTGACTTTAAGCCACTAAATTTTGAAGTGAGTTGTTACACAATACTATGGTGGCAATAGGTAACTGTGCCTCAGGTATATTTTGAGGCACTTAAGACATTTAAGAAAGAATGATTATGACATTATATTTCTTGCCCAGAAATAGAAAATATGTACATGAGAGATCCCCCCGCCCCATCCCAGGTCTAGTTTTCTGTTTCTCTATTCTCAGTTGTAAGCAGCCGCGTTTTACAAGGGGAATTACTGCCCAAAAGAGACCATTGCCACCTGCAAATTATAGTAGTTACTGAATTAGTCCTATCGCCTATAACTTAGTGAAAGATATTTTAGTGTTTTTTATTGCATTTCCAATGAATGTGATATTAGGCAAATCTTACCTTGTGTGGTTAATAAGTGAAGATTTTTATTACCCAGCCAATATTCACCATCCTTTTGGACAAAATTCCCAAAGCCATTTTCGTAGTCATCCCAGCCTCTAAAAAATGTAAAGTGAAAGCTGACTTGAGCACAATCCAAGCAGACCTTTGCAGTACCCGAGGTGCCCAGCCCGCCTCAGGGCTGCTCCCACGCCCAGTTTTCCTGGACTTGTTAATGCTCTTTCAGTTATTCTGACTTAGAGACAGTGAGAGTCTGTCTAATGAGTAGCATTTAGGACAGGACATGAGGGTTTTACTTATTATAAAGCCTACACTTTCTACTCCAAACACATCCTTACGTCATCGTTAGCGCACCTGTTGAAGTTCTCGCTGCCGTCAGATCGTCTCTGGATCACAGTCCATCCCCCTCCATCAGACATGTCGCAATAAACAGGGAACTCTGCCGGGCTCTGGAGAGGTTTGATTTTGTAAAACCCGCTGCTCTTATACCCATCATTGAAAATCTCTGAGCAATCTGTTGGTAAAACAATGTAATCTAGTGTTTGTCATGTCTTTTTTTTTTAATAAAGGGAGCCTCTGAATGAGATTACTGAATACTAATGCAGATAGATACACACATGAGGGAGATAATCAGCTTTTTAAAGTTGCAGCTTGTATACCTTCCAGTGGACATAGGCAAAGTCTTTTCTTTTCCTATCTGACTCGGGGATGTGGTCATGGGGCCAGGGGAGGGGGTGAAATAGGGATCCAGTTTCTCATTTTTAATTTTTGTAGAAAACAACTCTAAAAATTATATGTTTAGTTAACTACAGTTTATATAAGTGGGACTTACAGGTTTGTCAGACAGAATAGCAGAACTTTTCTCTCCTATGAAGTTAAAACTTAAGTAAAAATATGACACCAAACAAGTAATAAGGATTATCTTGACGTGGAGCATTCCAAATCACTCAGAACATCTGGACATGAACTCAGAACAGCGATCTCCTTGTTAGATCCTTACAATCCCCAGTCTCACCAGATCTGTTTTACTAAACCACTGAAATTTCAAATAGCCCATGTATTCTTAGATGCTTTTGCTAAAAACTGAGTGTTTCTGCTATCCTTTTTCTCCCAGCATTCCTCTTTGACATGGTATTTCTTTGGAAGCAAACACAGCTACCAGTTTGTCATCAGAAAGTAGTATCTGCATCTCCAACCACCAGGGCGAGATAAGTCAATACCATCGGGTCTCCCACAGGCAGATCTGTGCAGACACAGAGAATAGGGCAGGTGTGGGGGGCGCAGTGTTTGGATGCCCAGGAGGCTGTGTGCCAGGGTGGCCAATGTTGGCCGTTACACAGAGATGCTTTCAAGGATACTCATCCACTGGCTCTTCAATAAAAATACTTTCAATATATAATATGACATTACAAACTTTCATATTTTGCCCTTGTCATCTCGTTAATTACCTATCTTTTAAAATGTTTTTCTTTTCCTGATTGGATAATTTCATGCTTTCAGCTTATTTTTAAGTTCTTGTTCTTTCCTCATTTTCATTGTTTTGATGCCAAATCATCTACAACTCTGTTTTGTTGCTGACAAAATATACGCCACTTTAAACAGATTAAATAGGCAATAGGAGTCACAAGAGAAAAAAAAAACAAAGAAAGTTACTGATTTTCCAAAGCCCTCATCCAGGGGAGAACAATAACATACTATTGCTTTAGTAAGATGATGGGCTTTGTAATGATTTAAGCTTTATCGCACACTTATTCCTGAGATTCAGAAGCCCCCATGGTCTCTATACTTCAGAATTATTTTTTTTCAATTACACAAAAATTAAAACAATAGGAAAATGATTACTTAAATTTAGTTCAATGTTGTTCAAAAGTTTACATCTTGTGCTCAAATATATTGCAGGCCACTTTTCATTCAAGTGGGCAGATTTTAACTTTCCTTGTTAAGAAAAGGAGCTTTTTGCTTACTTTTATCGTTTTACCAAAATGCCGAATAGTAAAGGCTCTTAAGGTTCAGACTATTTTCTAGACAAATATGGAAATAATTAGCTATAATGTTTGCCTCTGGAAAACTTTGTGAATGTGGAGTTTTCAGCCAACATTTCAAATTTGTTTTTATTTTATGCCAAATCTGAGTTTGTTTGTGTTTTTTTTAAAAAAATTTTCTTCTTCCCAATGGAAAATGTCAAACACAACTTAACATCCAGAGGAAAGCTTTCAAGAGGGAAAAATAAAACAAAACAAAGCAGAAAACTCACCCAACTTGCAACTCAAATAAGCACCTGGCAAAGAAGTTAAGGAGCCAGCCTTGGGGACATGGGACTTACCTTGCCATTGCAGGAAGTTCTAACAATGTAGGGCTTTTAATATTAGCTAGATATTTAAAGCTATAATTTTCAAAATATTTTGGCCCAGTCAACTCCCTGGAAAACAGTCAGGAGAAGGGCAGGGGTAAAGAGCTCTGTGTTCGTGGGAGTTTTTAAAAAAGGATTTTTGAATCCTTACATAATACTAGAGTGAGGCCAAGACTCCCTGCCCCATTGACAAACACAGCATTAAATTGGGTGAGGCAGATACTTTCTTTGATCGTGCAGGAAACAAACTATGTTGGGAGTCTGAATGTTTAAGTTTTTCATAAAGTGACATGACAACCTGCCAAGCGGGCTTTTTCCTCTTGTCTTAGAATAGAGGCTGAGGAGAAAACTGTATTTGAACAATGATTAAAAAAAAAAAAAAAAAAAAAGAATGGAGGCTGAGCTTAAAGCTGAGAACCAGAGGCAGGGAGCACTCGGCATTCTAAACTCAAAGAAAGGCTGGTAAGAGGTCAGCCGCCTCCTCCACCCTCCACGGGGCATGTTGGGAAGGCCAGACCTAGCCCTCCCACTGCCACTCTCAACCCCCAGGTGACATAACAAGGAAAGGTAAGAGGGGAACCTCTTATGGTTCCCCGGAGAGCACAGTATTCTTATAGGGTGGGGTGAGTGGGTTCTCTCTTCTGAAAACTGGGAGCACTGTAAATATGGTTGTCCCTGCTTACCCCAGGTTTCGCTTCACATTGTTTTATAATAGTTACCTGTGGTTCAGTGTGGTCTGAAAACATTAGATGGAAAATTCAACAAAGAAGCAACTCCTAAGTTTTAAATTGTGTGCCGTTCTCAGTGGTGTGGCGGAATCTCGTGAGTCCCGCTCCACCCAGCCTGGGGTGCTAACTCATCCCTTTGACCAGGTCCCCACAGTGTACTCACTCCCCACCCGTGTTAGGCACACCGGCTGTCTCGGTATCAGCACTGCAGTGCTCATGTTCATCATCCTTATTTTACTGATCATGACCCCAGAGCCTAAATAGCGGTGTTGGTCATTTGCATATGCCGAAGAGGAGCCATAGACTGCTTCCTGGAGTGAAGAGGTAAGCGCGCATAGGGAAAATCATAGTAGACATAGGGACTGGCTCTATCCGTTGATTCAGGCCTCCTGGGCGTCTTGACCGTATTTCCTGAGGATGAGGGGGGACTGCTCTCACAGCACAGCTGACATTCAGTGAGCTAAAGGCTAAATGCTTTGTGATCACGTACATGTCCATGATGGCGCTTTGCCTCATTTCATCTTTACAAGAGAGAAACAGGAGTTCACATCATTCCCATTGTGCAGACGAGCAATGTGAGGCACACAGAGGGAAGGGAACTTTCCAAAGACCGCAGCCGGCGAGATGGGCAGCGGGACTTCGGAACCAGGCCGCAGAGTCTGCGCCTTCACCACTGCCCAGAGTGGGAGGGGCCGTCTCGTGGGGCCTGGGGCTCCCGTACTAAGGGACTCGGTGGAGCCAGGGGTCCTGCTGGCTGAACCGATGTGACGCCACAGGCCATTGTGAGTGTCGCCAATTAAGGTGAATTTGGTTACTATAATCATTTGACTTTGGTATATAATTCAATAGCACCCAAAAGCTTTAAGAAGATGCATTTAATGATATATTATATAAAAAGTATGTAGTTTGCATATTGTTTGCATAAATTGCTAGGTTATATGTAATTAAGTGTTTTCTACCATGAGATGAATTAGAATGCAGAAAATAGTTAATTTAATAATAATATAATAACTTGTTAATAAGAACAAAAAATTTGTTTCTATAGATCATATACATGAATATTTTTTAAATTCAAGGACACCAAAACATAAATTTTGGTGTGAGCAAGTTCTTATATATTTCATATAATATTATACATAACTATATATGTGTTATACTATATTATCAATTTTATTAGAATTTGTGTTATTACATATTTTATTTATGAAGTATTTGCCTTTGGCATGCTCTCTAGTACTATCCCTATGTGCTGAAAAATAAAGTATAATTGAATTGTATTTGTATTTTATAACTTATTCCTTCTTCTCCTCCATTTTTGTACCATATATAAAATTAAACATGGATCTACTGAATTCAGGGTTTTTTAGCTGTTGTACCTAAAAACAGTCATCTAGAATGTCTGTTTTCTATTGTTCTGTGTGTTATAATGTTATGAGAAATATACAGGACATAATGGTTTGTCTGGATTCCATGCATATTACTCTCATACCCAATTCCTGTTTATGCAGTCAGTCCTGCCCTGACCTTAGCATTCTAATTTTTTAGTGACTGATACCTTGCCATACTCCCTGGTGACCTCTTGTTCCCTAAAGTCCACTTCCAGCACTCCCAACACAGGGACCGGGTTTTTAGCTCTTAAACATGATTGATAGCACAGTCCCAGTAACAAACATCCAATTGCCTGCCTCTTGCCATTATCTGACACTTGAATCTGTGTTGACAACCTGCTCAGACTATGTCTGAATAGATACCGTGATCTTGAACTTGGTCTGGAATTTGGAATAATGGTACTTCTTCTGCATCCATCAATTCCCTGTCCTTGGGGTCAGCGTTGTACCTAGCTTTGGATTCATATACCTGCATGTTCGTCCCTAGAATAACCAACCTGTTGCCTTTCTCTCAAGTTGTCAAATAATTACCTTGTTATACACCCTGTGAATCTATTGGAAGTGTTTGTACTCTCTTTCACCTGATCTGCTCCACCAATTAAACTTTCAAAATTGAACATTTCCTATATGCCAGTCACCATGTTAGATGCTGAAAATACAAGCAACTGGATGGTTCAGCAGAGGGGATTATCTTGTTATTCCTATATTGACACGCAACCTTGCTTTCATGGATGAATGTGAGGATCTACTATGTTCCAGGCACTCTGATAGGCAATAGGGAGGAAAGAATGCATTGGACTTCATCCCAGACCTTACAATGTACCCAGATAATCGGCCGAGATAAACTCACAGACAGAGACATTGTAATTCATCATGGCAGAAGCTGGACAGGACACAGAAACAAAGCACTTTGCTGGCATAATTATTATTTCTGACAATTGTTGGTTTACTTTGAAAGACAGAGGAAACCAAGTGGCTAGTTTTCTATAGGTAGTAATATGCTCAGTGCTATGTAAACATGTGACAGTTGAAGATTAGTTTCTTCAGGGAAATATTGGCCTAATGGAAGAAAAATCACCAAGCCATGAAATATACAGATAAAATAACTTCTTTATCTTCCTAAATAATTCTCATTCTTTCTCCTTCTCTACCCTTTCATTTTATTACCTTACTTATTACCCTGAGGCAGGTCAGAGTTGCAGAAGGAAAAACTGTATAAATGTGACAAGAAACAATACATAAATAAAAACAAAGCTCAATTGTAAAATTTCACCGATATCATCTGCCATTTGCACACTGATATTTAAACAATCTATTGTAATGATCTCTCATTAAACAATAGGGATTCTCAGATATTGAGCATTAATATTAAATATCCCCTGCAGAGATAGCAAAGGAAAAGGGTAAAATATATTTGAAGACAGCTGAATTTGGTATAATGCTTCATGCTTCCTGTTACTGGAATAGAAAAAGGTCTTTAGCAAAAGCTGAAGTAATCAAATGATTAGCACCATCATTGCATATGGATGTATACTATTAGTTATTGATACACTAAAGAAAAATAGATTCTGACCTGCATATTGCCTCTTGCCTCCAAGGTCAACGATACTGTTGTCCTCTCCTTTATCCAGCAGCTGGATTTCCTTCTCATGCAAAAGCTGTGCGATCTTGACCTGTTGCTGCTTGACCCGGGCCTCAAGCACACGCACCTGGGCTCGGAGACGCACCTGCTCCTGGAGACAGCTCTCGAGAGCCTGCAAAGCAATGTGCATCTTGTTCTCATGGAAAATAAGTGATCCCGGTGAGGTGGATAAATGAATGACTCAATTTTGTTCCCGACTCCCATTTCAGAATATTATTCCAACCAGGAAGTAGTTTGGAAGTTCTACTACTATTTGTTATCTGAAGGATAAGAAAGCATAGCTTATGCTAATGTGCTTGAACTACAAAAATGGTATAACAAGATTGAAGTGATTATGCTAAGATTTCAGAGTCGCTGTCTCATTTGACCCTCATAACAATTCCATAAGGTAGGATTGGGCTCAGTCCTGATGAGACAGTTTGCTCAAAAGTTCCCAGCGGGTAAGAGAAGTCAGGGTTTATATTCAGCTCAGGGTTCCTGTTCTCTGTCTCCGTATGACACTGAGTGCTTTCTCACCAGTAAAACACACGAGGCTCTTGAATGAGCTTTTGGTATTCGTATGTTTTAAAACTATAATTGAATATTTATAATCTTAAACATGCTTATAATCTTAGACACCTTTATAAAGAAGGCTTAGTTTGGACTCTCATATTCTTTAATATCGCACCCATTTACCTGTGGCTGAAAATTGTACTGGATTCACTTTAACTTTTTGCTTATTTATTGTTTTGTCCTCAATCAGCTTCAGAAGGGAGGGGAGGAGACTGAGTCTTAAAGTTAACTCATTTACTTTAAATGCCTTCTCTAAAAAGGCAAATAACCCAAGAAGATTGCACATAAGAGAGTCGACCAGCTCCTTTCTACAGTTGCACCTGACTGGGCAAACCCTCTGGAGGTAAAGCGAGTGTGGTGGGTGAACTGGGAAGGAGGGTCGCAGGGCCAGGTCTGCTGGGAAGAGACACCGAGGCCGGGAAGCTACAGTAAAGGGCCTGAGTTCTCAGTGCTGGGAGAGCTTCTGGGGGAGCAGGAAAAAAGGACGAAAGACGAACCTTTGCCATTTAACCTTCACATCTCTATTTGCAGCTCAGGTCACGACCTTGCGTGGTATGCGCAAGTGTTCACTTCTGAGAAATTACCAGGGTTATTGTGTAAGTGCTTCACACTGCTTTTATGTACACTATTTCCTAAACTAGGCACTTGGTTATAGTCAGAAGTATTTCCCAATTTATAGTTGTTTAACTTCCTGTCCCTACCTCTATGTACTACCCCTGTATTTATTATTCCATAAATACGAGGACCTACTGTGTCCCAGGCCCTCTGCTAGACAGTGGGAGCAGCACGATTAGAGATCCCGTTTGGGACAAAAGAAAGAGGCACACTACTTTACCTTGAAGGACTGTAATGTCCATACAGAAATCTGGCCTCACAGCTGAAAGTCATACAACAAGAGAATGGAGACGCCTGGCCGAGGCCACCTCCCGTCTCCTGGTCCAAGTCACTGACTCTCTCCCAGCTCTTTCTCTAGGACTCGCTCTTATCTGCTCTGGGATTATCCCCTGAGTCCCACCTGTCTAAAAATGAACAGCAAAGACATTTTATGGTGTTTGGGGTCCTGTGTTGCTTCCTAATAGTGGGAAATTGGTTGTGACATTATTAAATACAGTGCACTATGCAATTTAAAAATAACGGAAGGGGTTACAGGGCAGGTATGTTCGATCTGTCTGAGACTGGATATGCAGTGTTCGTAAGCTTATTTAAAAGTCAGTAGTTCTCCTTCTCTCAGAACTTTGAGTAAATGAGCATTTTTACCTTTTTACACATGAATTCATTGTAATTGCCTTCAAATAATCTGTTTAATTTGTGCTAATAGCATGCAATAGTGGAAAGCTCAAGGTCTATTTTAATGAATGGTTTTAAAGCTCTAATGTTATGTAGCCACCCAAATAACCCCTGTAAATTTAAAAAGGATTTTACTTATTTGTTGTGAATACTGAGTTTTACTTTTAAAAAAGTTGAAAGCCCTTGGTAAATGCCTACTATATGATGGGTGCTGCCACAAACATTCTGCACCACACCCCCTGCCCCAGTCTTAGTTAGGTTCTTTCAATGCAATAGATTTTCTGCAGAATAACAGAAAATTCAGGTCAAAGCAGGCATTACAAATACAACAAAAGCTTTTGCAATGAGCTTACCCAGCTTTCCCTGTTCATTGCCAGAGTAATGGTAACAAAGAAGAAACTGAACATCTTCGCCATTTTCCCCATTGAAAAGCTGCAGGAACAAAAAGAATTTCACAAACTTATTGCCTGTGAAGTTTTTGATGATGCTAGAGTTAGGGTCAGACTCAAGGGCATCCAGGAGGTCGGACGAAGTTCCAGGCGGTCTGAGAGTCGCCAAGGAAATTCTCCTGGACTTTCCCGGGCCTCCCCTACAGCGAGTGACTGATGCTGTCACTGTTACCTTCAATAGAATCGAGCCTGTCCAGTGGCCAAAATTAAGGAGGGACTGGGATCTTCGGGTGGTCTGAACTGCTGCTTGCACAATGGTGCTGAAAAGACACAGGCTCTATAAACACACGTGGTCCAGGTTTTGGCGGAGCTGCTTCCTAGGTGTGTGGCCTCAGGCAATTTATAGAAAGGCTCCCTCACTCTAAAATGGAAATCCTCCCTGGCTGGTGGGGCTCAGTGGATTGAGTGCAGGCTGCAAACCAAAGGGTTGCCAGTTCGATTCCCAGTTAGGGCACATGCCTGGGTTGTAGTCCAGGGCCTCAGTAGGGCCCGCGTGAGAGGCAACCACACATTGATGTTTCTCTCCCTCTCTTTCTCCCTCCCTTCCCCTCTGTCTAAAAATAAATAAATAAAATCTTTTAAAAAATAAAATGGAAATCCTAATTCCTACTTTGTAGCAATGTGGCAATTTTCATGTAATACTTTTAGATACCATGGCATATGATAAGGGCTAAATGAACTGTAACTCACTTTGTATATGGAAAACAGCTTATATTTTTAAAAGAAGAAAGAAAAAAGTCACAACAAGTAATGTGATGATATACATTGTTTTTCTTAATGTGTTAATATTTAGGCAAAAAAGAAGATAATACAAAAATTTTAAGTCCTATTTAAAGTTGTGGAGGAAAATTCACTTTACTACTTGTAAAGATTTTTTAAAAATCCATCGTAAGGTCATCGCTCTTGATGAAAAATTTTGTTCGTCCTCAGAATACCTTCTGTGCGCTGCTGGTGGGGAGTTTTCATACATTTTAGAAGCTAAGGAGCCTAGCAGGACAGAAACATCTGCATAATGTTCAAAAAAATTTTTAAACCTACAATTTCTGCTAAAAAAAGAAACTGGAATCACCTGAATTATGTGTTAGCCTATTTTTATTCTTACAGAACCTATGACAACTTGGTCGTTCTAACTGTCTCTTTTTCAACTTGTATGTAATCAGAGAAATGGTTCCTGCTGTCCATTAGTGTTTCTTCGGGAGCTTTTAAAAATTGTCCATGCCGAGAGATTGAGTCAAATATCTAAAGGTGGCAATCAGGCCTTGGAATTTTTTAGACTCCCCTCTGATTGCTGTGTTCAGCACAGATTGGGAAGCAATCACTTAAGGTCTTAATAGACAATTTTTTATCTATTTTAATAAAGTAGGTAGTTCTTAGTCATCCTGGGGCAACAAAACATTACGAAATGGGAGAGGCATCACTTACATTCAGTCACATATAGCGTGCCTGGCCATGTTGACAAGTATTGTAAAATATAATGTGAATTTTTAGAATACGTGAAATTTGTGCTTTACAGAGAGTAAAAAAGAATCTGCTAGGTATAACTGTATAATTTTACTTTACACATTATTATGTCTGGCTGACATTTTTATATCTACTTAGAACTATGCTATGCATTTATAACATTTAATCCTCAAATAACTGTACAAGGCAAGTACTATTATCCTTATCACACAAATGAATTATAGACCAGAGAGGCTGAGTTACTTCCACAAGCTCACACAGCCAGTGTATGGAAGACAAAGCACGTGAGCTTTCCACCTTGAGGACTAATGCCCCCAACTTGTAGTCCACTTGGCCTTCCTTTCTCCCGCTCTCTCTCTATATATACAGGTTGGGGCAAAAGTAGATTTAGATTTGTGAATATGCAAAACAGTTTATTCTTGTATTGCCATTCATTAGTTATTGTATCATTTCCCATGCGAACAACCGTAAACCCATCTTTGCCCCACCCTGTATTTCCCACCTATCTCTAGGGGAGCAGGTTGCGGAGAGGCCTAGAGGCCCTCCTACGTGGCCTTCCCCACGGAACATCCCTCTCCCTCCTGAACGTGGCTGCGACACATTTGCTCCTGGGTCACAAGTTTCTCCAGAGGAACCTTAGGTTCACTTGGCGGGAGAAGAGCCGGCTGCACCGAAGCCCAAGCCGCTCTAGGGCAGGGCAGCATCGACCAGCACGCCCTGATCATCTGCTCAGCGCTTTGCTACGTGCTGCAAGAGGAAACACACAGGGCTCCCCCAGCAAGGCGATGTTTTGAGAAATAAATAGAAATAAATATTAAAATGGAAATTAAAGATAATATAGATGAAGTATACATGAAACCATGTGTAATTAAATATAGAAACTAAACACTCCCAGACCACCCCTCAAGACAAAATTAATTACTTCCTGCACTGTGATCACACAGCATCTTTGCAGACCAGGATAGCGCTGGCTCACTCAATAAACAGTGTACACACGCCTGCTGTGTTCCGGGCACTGGGCCAGGCGAAGGGGTTCTCGTTCAGTCAGCTTTTCACATGTCCTCTCTGACTGCTCCCCCTATCCTTGCTGTTTTGCTTAGAGTAAGATTTTTTCAATTTATGTTTTATTTATTGTTTTGAGAGAGAGAGAAAGAGAGAGATACTGATTTGTTGTTCTACTTCTTTACGCGTTCATTGGTTCCTTCTTGCATGTGCCCTGACCAGATATTGAACCCACAACCTTCAAGCATGGGAAGGATGCTCCAGCCAACTGAGTTACCTGGCCAGGCCAGGAGTGAGATTGTTGAAGGCAAGGACCACCCCTCGCTAATTGTTGTGGCTGACTCAGATAGAAGCTGAGTTGTTGCTTCTGCAGAAAATATTCCCCAGGAGGGAGAATCTTTCTCAGAGGCAAAAATGGTATTTCCTTGCCTTAACAGTGCAGTCTGTTCACAGTGATATGCTTCTGTATGCTTATTTTGGTCAAGGGGAAAACAATGGGCTAAGTGTGTTTGGGAAAGTAAGTGTTAATCCAGCTTTTAGTTGGATTGAACACATGAACTTATTTTTTCTTTCTCACAAAACCCTACTCCAGGGCCCCTTTAAGATTCCTGAGCCTCTTTCCTTAGTGCCTCGTTGTTCCTTTCTCCACATATTAGGTTGAACTGTAAGAAATGGCATATGTTTGGCCTTGGCTGGTGTGGCTCAGTGGTTTGAGCGCTGGCCTGTAAACCGAAGGGTCACACACCGGTTGTTTCCCAGCCAGGGCACATGCCTGGGTTGCAGGCCACGTCCCCAGTTGGAAGCATGTAAGAGGCAACCACACATTGATGTTTCTCTCCCTCTTTCTCCCTCCCTTCCCCTCCCTCTAAAAATAAAGAAAATCCTTTTTTAAAAAAAATCTATTTTAAAAAAAGAAATGGCATATGTTTGAACATTCTGACCTACAAAATTAGCAGTTTCGTATGATTCAGATTAATACCTATTAGTTAGATGGAAAGAAAACACTTGAAATCATTGTAGCCTTTTTGTCCAAAGACGTAGGCTAAAAATAAAACATTTTCATTACTTAATGAGAGAAAACAATTTGGTTAACAAATTATTAAACAATTTGGCATGTTTTTATATGAATGATGCTTCCATGTTCATACATTAATACACATAAATTGAAATATGTTTAAAAATCACTCACATGTAGTCAGCATGCAAAATCTCATAGTTCTGCCATAAGCTAGTCCTCCAGGTGTCTACTGAAAAATTACAGCCTTTAGAAAAATTATGTTTTTGTATCTACGTCTGAGCCGGGCTCATGCATAAGTGACAGTGTGTGTTGACACCGCTCTGGGAGATGCTGGGAAAGCTTATATATGTGTACCTATTGCTCTACCTTAGATTTGGTGTAAAATAAAGGGCCAAAGAAATGTTTTAGTAGGTCTCTGTATCTTGGTGTCCTCAAATTCTCATGTCATTGCCATTAAAATAATCAAATCTGAGCCCTGGCTGGCATAGCTCAGTGGATTGAGTGCGGGCTGCGAACCAAAGTGTCGCAGGTTTGATTCCCAGTCAGGGCACATGCCTGGGTTGCAGGCCATGACCCCCAGCAACCGCACATTGATGTTTCTCTCTCTCTCTCTCTCTCTCCCTCCCTTCCCTCTCTAGAAATAAATAAAATAAAATCTTTAAAAAATGTTTTTTAAAAAAAGAGACTCTTTAAAACAAAAATCAAATCTGATCCTTCCCAGAGAAAGGAGGCAGCCTCTAGTCTTCAGACCTTTAAACGGTAAGGCATATGAAAATGTCATATATATTTTAATCATCATTATGCTAATTTGATCATCATTAGAATAATTCTGAGGATATCTTAAGTCCTCTGAAATTCCACAGTGTCCTCATTTCTAATTCTAGACATTTTCTACAATATTGAAGAAATGTTTAGGTATTAAGAAACTTGCTTAGAAAATCTGGTTTTCATCATTCATCAGAGTAAATCGTTATTATTCTGCAAATCTGGCTTGTGGTAACAGTATATCAGGTTATTTAGTTCTTTGCTATGTGACTGGTTGTATTTCTTTTATAATGTTTTTGCTTTGGGCTGTTTCAAAACCTTTAATTACTATAAAATAGTTTTTAATTGGCTGTTCTTTGATGTACTGGATTATTTGATACAAATTACTCTAGGTCTATAAAGTCTAATTTCTTCCCCACTAAAATTTTTTTAAGTTAGTTGATTATCGTGGATTAAATCTAAAAGCAAAAATATTAAGTTTGGAACTTAAAAGTTTTATAGTTAATATGTAACTTTTACAAACACAATGATAAAAGTACATTAGTAGCATGCACAATTTTTAAAAAATGATATATAATTAAGTGAGCTATTGTGAAAGAATACAAGATAAAAGAAAGAAAAAAGAAAGAAAAGGTTATTGAAGAAAGCATGTTTAATAAGTTAGCATTCACAAATGGACTGCGACCTTAATGTAAGACACTTAGTTAAAAATTTACCCATGAACATAGTCTTAGAGATTTTTACATGCTGTTTTCTTCCAACTTTTTTCTCTGTTTGAAAATGGAAAATAACGGTATCTTTGTTTTTTATATCAAGAATGTATACTCAATGAAAGCCTTAAAAAGCTAAATGAGTTTGATCCCCAAAAGTGGAAATAAAAATACTTCTGAAGTTTTTACATCTGAAGTGGAAACTATAATATGGCCCATTATTTTCCACTTTGTATAAATGAAACCTCAGACCTTATTATTTACGTCCAATTCCCAGCCAATTCATTCAAAAAGTACTGGAAAGGAGAAGGAGACGGAATTCGAAACCTCTTTTCCCAGCGGCAGAAGCAGACTTTTCTTGCATCAGCCTGACCTCTCTCCATAGCTGAGAGCTGTTTATTGAGTTCCACTGGATATCGTACCTGTGAAATAGATGGACATTACTACAGTTGTGTCAAGAGTGAAGAGATGTTAAATACCTTGCCTAAAGTCAGAAACACAGCTCAGGCTGGGTCCAGACACTCGGCCCGCTGGGGTCCTTTAACTGTGCTCCAAAGTTGTCATTGTTTCCCTATTATTTGACTAGAAATAGGGGCAATATTGATTCTGGCTTTGATCCAGAAACAAATACGTGAGGAAATCAGTTTAACTGGAAGGAAAACTAAAAGAGGAGAATCAAGGACAAACCCAATACTCTGATTTTTTTCCTGCTATTTGGCATACATTTTTAAGAAAGATCCATAACTATAGCTTTACAAAAACACATCTCTGGTTTTTAACCTCTTATTGTGCTCATTCAGAGAATTTTTGTACTTTGATTAACTTCAGTAGTGCTCACTTAAAGCTTACATAAAACCAAAGTTCAGTTGAAGCTTTGCTTTAAAGTACTGCTGATAATAAAATTTAACCTATAAAGAATTAAAATACAGTACAACTACAATATACAGAGAAGCTAAATTTAGTTATTACAGTGGGACAAGTTAATAATCGCCCAGATGAAATGGTCGGTTTATTTGATCTTTAAGAAAAGCTAAAGGGTTCCCTGAGGCACAAAACTGTAATTTCTCCGTAGGCATCAATTACCCTCGGAAAGAGGTGTTCCTTTTTAAAAACATTTTACAGGATGTTCTCGTGTGTAAGAGGTGACTCGTTAGCTCCAGTAATCACGTTGCATCACAGTCCGGACTGCAAATCCAGGTTAAACATTTCTTTTCTCGTGCTGATGTAACTCAAGCTGCTGTTTGCTGTTTGCCCCCCGACCCCCATTTCCCAACCCAGATTCTGGTGACAGGCTGAACTTGTGCTTTCTTTCTGCTCGTCGTTGTTTTCTGGACTCGAGTCCTGCCGGCGTTTGGCCTTCCCGGCAAACACTTTCCTGCCGTTCACTCGGGAAATCTGAAGTTTATTAGAAAAGGTAATCCTGATGACTTACTGGAAAGAGCAAGTTAGGTCGAAGTGATTTACACACACACAGGAGAAGGGGGTATTGTATATCCACAATTGTACTGAATTCAAGAGGCTGACATTACATTTCAAAAGCACGGGTTTGGCTGATTCGATAACTACCTCTGTGATACAATGAAATGTTTTGAAACACAAACCTATATTGTCTTCCTTGTGTCCCTTTTGTCTTCTCCCCCCTGAAGCATTTTACGGGCCCTGAGCTCCCTTCCTCAGAGGGAGGACAACAATAACAGTGACAGTGACGAACACTTGTGGCACACTTCTTACACGCCAGGCACCGCAAACACACTAAACAATTCAGCCACAACAGCTCTATACGTATGATTACTAATACCTCCGTTTCACAAATGAGGACACTGAGACACAGGTGTTTGAGGAAATTGCCCAAGATCACACAGCTAGCAAGAGGTGGCCAGGATTCGAAGGCAGTTTGGCTCAGAACCTGTGCTCCTTGCCATTAAAAAGAGACAGTCTGTCTATCAAGGACTTGGCCGGGACCATTGCCTCCGGAGGAACCTGGAAAAAACTAATCGAGGGCAGAAGAAAGGCCGATGTTCTGCAGAAGCATGCCGGATGCTGTACTTACTGGAAAGAATATTCTTTAGTCCATGGCTGCTCTAGCAAAACACGGTGGAAGACCGCCATCAGGAAAGGTCAAATCTGTGCCCTTGTGTGACTGTAGCAAAGCTGTGAAACGAGGATGAGACCTGATGTCACTGGCTGAATGAAGTACGAGAGAGGAATGATACAAGGGGAGTAGGCCAGGTTCAGGGTTTGAGGAGACGGACCAGGAACATGAGGGTTGGGACCCATACTTCTCGCTCCAGTCTCCTAAAGGGCCTTCAGTGAACAGAACAGGGAGCTCAAGAAGGCTTCCATCTTACCTTAGCTTGTCTAGAAATTCCATTTTATGCACTTAACCCAAGAGTGATTAGTTTCTGGAGAACCAACTTACAGTTAATAGTTTCTCGGGGGATGAGAAAACAGAAAATTTAGGAAGAGAGAATTGCTTGGTAAGGCAAGCCATCTGGTCATTGGCCAGAAGGCTTCCTCATGGTGGGCGAAACCATCCCGGAGAGCAAATCGGGTGAAAAAGGAGTTTTGGTGAAGAAAGAACATGAACAAAGGACCTTGGATAGTCTCAGGGATCTTTGTTTTTCAAAGTAAAGTAATTAAATATGCTTTCCTCTGGCCCCCAAATAATTCTGTTGGACAACACGTTCAGCGGCACCAAGCTCAGGTCACTCGGGCCCCCAGACGGGGTTAGATGAGTGCCCTTCTTCTGCTGCTGGAAGCGCCTTATTCACAGGCCCCCCTCGACTGATACATCGGTTGTGCACGATGGTCCTATGGACGCAGCGGGTGTCCCTGGACTCTGTATCATGTCTCCTAGACTGAACACCTGCCTGTTACCTAACGTCTCACCCAGTCCCGGTGGGAAGCTTTAATTCCAGTCTCTCCATCCCCATCCACTCAGGCCCATGCAAGCCTGCATCAGCGAACACGTGTGTTCTCAAGGCCCTTAGAACTAGACTCCGAGGACTGGCCTCGCACCCTACAGTGCATTCTGCCAGCACAAGCACACATTTCTAACAGTTGTGTTGTCCTCCATCGACTCACAGTGAGGAGACTTACAAAATCTGTGCTCTGAATACAACGATGACATTTTAAACTTAAAATGCAGTGCGCCTTCTATTAAAATATTTAGAATGAAGCACAGGGTGGGGCAATGCTTGGTTTACAGCTGCTCATATGGAAAGACAATGCAGTCATTGATAATGGCACAAAAATACACTCTGTTTCAGGTCCTCACACCTGCAAACTTACTTTTGCCCCATCCTGTGTTGTGTCAAGGAAAGAGGTCATTAAGAATAGTCTTCGTTCCAGGCAACTTAACAGAGTCTCCTCAGGTGGGGGTAGTAAAATTTTTTCCTAAACGGTGGATCTGGATCTCAGCTCAGGCAAAGTCCTTGATCTTGTCCTACCTCTGACTTCTCTCTTGCTTCATAATAAAGACATTTCTATCTCTGCAGTCAGTAAAGTCATGGGCGCTGGTGATACAGCTCCACCCACTACACAGAGAACCATTTATAGGATTCTATAGATAAATTTTTGCTTTTTATTGGAAAATTTTATTAGCTTCCATTTCAGATTATAACCTGGGCTTTACTCTTGCATCATAAAAGCTCATTTCTTGGTGTCCCCCACCAAGAAAAAGAAAAGTTTTCTCTCAAGGATAAATATGGTTCTGCCCCTAGCGAAACAGAAAATTGTTACCAAAAATTTCTTGTTTAATATGGGGTGTTGGCCACACATTTTATCTGTTTTCTCTCCCCAGATCCCTATAAAATGACAGAGCCCTCAAAATGTATGGCTTCCGGTCCCACAAAACCTGCATACTCCCTTGTATATTAGTTAAGATAAAATAAAATGCTTATTCTCTACTCTTCTTTTTAGAGGTTTCCCACCTGAGGAATGAGTGAAGAAAACGAGTTGAAGTCAGTATAGCTAAGATGATTTAAAATGGAGTCTGTATAGTCAAGCTGACAAAACTGGGTCAGAGCAAATGGGCTGATGCAGCAGAAATAGATTTTATTGTACTTGAACTAACCTGAGAACTTGAGGGTTTGAACTTTTCAGCTGTGCATCAATGCCACGAGATACAGAGAAAACACATAGACAACCCTCCGAAGAACTTAGGAAAGACTCTTCATGCATCCAGACCCCTGGACATCTGGAAGATGACCATCTCAGACCAATCCAGAGGCTAGGCATGCAGGACCGATTCTTCTCAAGAAGGTACTTTTTACTGTAAGAACTCTCAACTTTTCCCTTTTCTTCAGAACAACCTGGCTATGGCCTGGTAGTACTTATGGTTTACAAATCCTGAGCCCCATGAATAAAGCTTTGTCATTTATTTCTAGACAATATCTTCTCACTTTTTGTGCTTAGTCAGCACGCCTGCCTGAATTTGCTTCTCCTGGAATTTAACTAAGTCTAAATTGGTTTCTTAACAGAGCAAAGTGCAAAAGATGTTTTCTTATTCAATTTTTTTCATCTGCGAAAAATAAAAAGAGATCTGGCCAAGGATTGTTTATTTTGCTTTCTGTGTGTATGCAAGGACTTCAGAATTGCATATGTTGTATGCTTCCGAATAACAACATCCTTTTTTTATTAAAAAAGAATCTCCCCATAAGATTGCATCATTAAAAGCAAAACAGCTGAGACCAAGTAAATGTTACATCCTAATAGAAAACAGATTTTTACACTTAACACATGAAGAAGAAATTCAGCTACATTGTGTAAAAATATGGGGAGGAAGAAGCAGACAAGAGCACGTGCTAAGTAAAACCACATTGTGAAACACGCCCCCAGACGTAAGGGAGGTGGGCAGTAACACGAGAAGTCTGCTTTCACTACCGTCCTCGCTGTGACTTCTCTGCTCTCTTTAATTCAAAGTTTGTTGTAGATCTTTCTTCTTCAGAAAGCTAAATCCAATCTCCATGTGTACCTTTTCTCCGGTTTTTAGATTTTTAAGATGTTATCTCATCGTAAAACATTATCCAACTAATTGGAAAATACATGACGATTCATACTTGTATGGCCACATGTGAAAATAGAATCCCCAGAGTTGTTTGCTATCTGACAAACGATAGAACGTATAAGTAAGGCCACGGTTTATTCCTTTGTCCAGTTCAGAATCTCGGCATTATCCGCCATCACTTCTCCCCCTCATCCGTCACTTTCTTCATGAGTAAGTCCTACTGATTCCCCCTCCTGAATGCCAGCCTCGCTTCCTCAGCTCCGTTGTCCCAGCCTCAATGCAGTCACCTTTATTTATGTCCTCGCCTTGGCATAATCTATTGGTACCTCCTAGAGGATCAATCTACTTCCAGTTTCTTACCCATGCAAACCATCTCCTGGGCAGTAAAAGAAAAGAAAAGTTATATTTACAAAAACAAATGCAGCCTCATCCCTTCTCTACCCAAGAAGGCTTGGTGACCCTCTATAACCCTACAAGATAAAGTCCAACTTCTCTCATGCAGTGATCCAGCCAAGTGTCCAGAGGTAGTCACGTAGCCCTTACAGTTAAAGCCTTCAGGACCCAGCCACCCTGGCATGGTGTGAATGCTCTGAAATCCATGCTAAAATCTGAGTCTGGGAATGGAGGCTGAAAACTTGCAGGCCCAAGTCAATACTGGCACAGAGCCTTGTAAGCTTAATAAATGTAAACATTTATACATCACATACTGCAGGCCAGGAACCATCAGGACACTTTCTGTGTTTTCACTCATTTAATCCTCCTAGCAGCCCTTTGAGACACACATTATCTTTATCCCTAGTTCCCCAATGAGATAACTGAGACTTAAAGAGGGCAAGCAACTTGCTCAAGGTCACATAGGCCAGGATCTGGCTCGAAGGAGCGCGGCTCTAGAAACACACTCTCACCCGCTTGCTACAGTGCTTCACTAGCTGTACGTGGAGGCAGGGGGGGTCACCCAACTGTAGAGCAAGATTACCGCCTGTGCAGGGATCTGTGCTAATCAGAGGCCGAGAGTGGCAGTCTGAGCCCGTGGTGGCTGAGGGCAACCTGAACCTGGAGCGTAACATTGTAAGGAGAATCCCTGTCTTCACACCTCCTAGCACCCTACAACTCCCCCACCCAACACTCTCTCTCTCTCTCTCCCTACGAGAAGCTTCTCAGAGACCAGCTGTGAAACCATTGCTGTTTGCAGAGGGTAATGATGGCCCCAGGTCACGTGAAAATGTTTTTAAAAATGACAAATTGAGAGAATGTAACAAAGAGAAAAAAAGGGGGGGGCTCCTATCTAGAAAATCAGACAAAAGTCTCCACTCTTCTCTCCACTATAAGTTTGTACTCAAGACTGGCCGCTACAAACTGAGTTAGCCATCCCCCGCTCCATTCTGAAATAACAAGGGAAGACATGTCAGGAAAATGGAAATGTTTCTGGTAATATCTACTAATCGGGACAGTAAACAGTCTCATGCAATTCATTTTCGCAGTCAAAGAAGACACAAGTTTCTTAGATCTCCGTGCCGAGGAAATGGGTCACACTAATTAGTGGAGTAAAGAGAGAACATCGTTTATCTAAATAGTGGGCCTGGCTGGGCTAGGCTGGGAGAGGGGCCAAGGGAACAAAATTGTTCTGCTCATGAAGAATCAGCGAAGAGTTTGGAGTTTCCGTAAGTAAGCCAAGAGGAAGCGTGTGAAAAGTTGGAGTGAATGAGATAAGAATGAGGAGTAGATGGTGAAGCAAGAACCCACCCGATGACAGGGAGCAGACAAGAAGCAATCAGTGAGAAGTCCCAGGCATCTTTAAGAAACACTGGTGTCAAATACTCAGTTTTAAGATGTTTGTTGCAGTGTAATTTCCTTTTTCTTTTCTATCTTCCACTGTTAACGTTGAAGCTACTACACAGAGGTGCCTTGTGTCCATGGTATTCTGACAAGGTAGAGGGAAAGAGGTCGTGTTCAGTCTTGGGAATGATGTGGGATAAGGAGAAATAAAAATTCCAGCAGAAGCAGAAAATAATAGCTCCAAGGATCCTAGATGTCAGCAAGTGAGGCTAGGATTCCTGCTGCATTTGTGATGGAGATCTGGTTACCCGACAGCTTCCAGGGCTTGGGAACACGCAGGTAGTTGACATTTGGATTATGTGAGTAAAGTGGGTCTATTTTTTATGCCACGAAGTTACACGTGAAAGCTAAACGTAACTGTTGTTTTTCTAATTGGATTTCAAGACTGTATATTCTATAGGCTTGTACAGACGGGATCTCCCTGGGTTCGGTATCATAATGAATTTAGTGTCTCTCCATTCTGGGACTGCATTTGACTTCCCGGGCTGTGGTGGGTGAGGCTTGCACAGCACCACTGTACCCATCTATTCCCCCTGCAGCTCCGGGCTCTGTGAGCCCCCCCTCAGTCACCATCCCACACAGCTGATGCCTTTCCTTCCAGGGATGCAGGGAAAAGCATCAAAGTCTATTGCCTTCCTGTCAGTTCTCCCTCTTTGCACCCAGGCAAATTGTGAGGAGTGGGGGCTGCTCTGATTTTCTTATTTTATGACTTGATTTAAAAAATCTTTTGTTTCTGTTTATTTTTGGCTGTGACCATCCTTCATGGAGGCAATATATGTCTACAATTAGTCTGAATGGGGGGAAACAAAATGTGTATGAAAACGGCACAAACTAATACCTTCAAATGTTGTCCGGTTATATTTACTCTATATCCCCCCTTTCATGTTAGTTCAATATATTCCTTGTAAAACCACCATCCTGTGAAGTAACAATACTGCATTTTCTTCCATTGCTAATTTCTTCTTGGATTTATGTATCATTAAATAAAAATATAAAGCGGTCCGTGCATTAGGGGTCAGCAAACACTGGCCCGTGGGTTAAATTAAGCCCACTGCCTATTTCAGTAATTTTAAATGATTGAAGATGATTAATATTTTGTGACGTGTAAAAACCACATAAAACTTAAATGTGTCCCAAAGTAACGTTTTATTGAAACACAGCCACGCTCATTCATTACATTGTCTGCCTGCTTCCATTCTGCAACCGCACAGCTGATGGTTGGGACAGAGGCTGTATGGCACCCAATGCCTAAAACATTTAATAACTGATGTTTTACAGAAAAGTTTGTCAACCCCTGCTCTACACCATGCTGGTGCACCTATTGTCAAGGTTTTACTTTTTTTCCTTATATAGATTGGACTGTCTGTCCTGCCATCTTATATCCCAGTTTTTAAACTCAGAAATTATTTGGTGCCCTTCCACCTTCTGGGAGAGAAAAAACATTCTGATCTCTCTTTCCTGGAGAGTCTGAGTCTTTCTGTTACACACCTCTTGCTGATTCTCCTTGACCTGAAAATCTTTCTTACTGGAGAATTGCAGTGTGGAAAACCTCCTTATGGTAAAAACACAAAAAATACAGTAGACAAGGCTGCAGCTTCCATCCGTAACACAGTGGAGCTAATCTGGACCGATGGAACCCAGATCAGGATGGACACCCCTGATTTGCATGCAGATACCACATTGGGGTGTCACCTGCACATGTCCTTATTTATGTGAGAAAAGACACTTTTCTGGCTCAGAGTTCATCTTTTATAAAGTCACTCCGGATTATCCCTTATAACTGTGGCTACAGTTGAATTATATCCCATAGAATTCTATTTGCAATAACAGGGTTTTTACAATAAATTTTCATTACCTATCGAATATTTTTATATGAATGAGAAAACAAAATCTATATCAGCCCGTATTTCTGTACCTAGTTACCTGATATGTCTGTTTAATTAACAATCCACATTCAGTTATATTTGATACTTTTCTGCTGCAGGGGTGGTGGAAAGCTTAGAAAGAGATGCATATTATCTTCTTTATACTTTTATTGTTATCCACATCTCTTTGTTTAAACCCGACAACTTGGCATGTCCTGGGAAGCAAACATTCCACACAGGACTGTGCTATTCCAGCTCTGATCAGGTTTACAATGAACAGAGGAGGTGGGGTAAAAACACGTAGACCCCCAAGAATATACACAAGAAAAATACAGGAAGACGTATGCAGTAGTTACAACTCTACAGAGGTAAAACCATGTTAAAATTGATGAAATGCCGATGTGAATGGAATTGTCAGAATCAGAGGGTTACATTTATTGGTGAGTGATTGTTTTTAAAGGAAAGGGTAACTTGGTTATGAAGAAAAGGGCAGTTCAGACTGGTATGAACATTAACATTCTATGTCGAGAGCAGCAGCTGGTTTCTTTGAATCTGGTCATAAGCGAACTAGGCGGTAATGAGAGATGTCATGGTAATTAGATATGAAGGTAAGAAGGGCCTTAGAACATTACTTATGCATCTGGATTTGATATAATTAGTTGATGTAATTACATATAGTAATTAATTGATTTAATTATTTATAAGTTCAGGTTTTTTAGCAAAAGAGGTACATAAGAAAAATCATAATTAATATGTTTTTTTTTCAAGGCAAAGACTAGATCAATGTTTCTTAATCGAGAGTGATTCTGCGCTCACCCCTCATCTCACCCCACTCTGACAAGGTCAGCAGACATTTTTGGTTGTCACACTAGGTGGCGGGGCGCGCTACAAGCATGTTGTGGGAAGGGGCCAGGGATGCTGCTAAGCACGCTGCACTGCATGGAACGGTCCCCCAAACAAAGAGCCATCCAGCCCCAAATGCAGCTGTACCAAGACTGAGAAACTCTGGGCTAGCTTAAAGCAGGGAAGTAAAGGGCTTGAATTTAAGCAAAAGGTCTAAGAACTAGGTCAGAGGCCTCTACATAGTCCCTTGTGTGACATGACCAATCTCTTCCTTCATCGTTACCCACAGAGATAATATGAAGAGTAAAGATAAAATCAGTTAGATTCAATTGAAGGAATATTCTGAAATTAATTTTATATTGTGTTGTTGTATTCTTAATAGACTGTGTTTCTACCATGAATGTGTATGAATCTCAGAAACATAATGTTGAATTACAAAGCAAGTCAAGCAAGAATATATTCAGTATGATACCAGTTACGGTATATAAAGCTTGAAAACCAGCAAAGCTAAACAATATATTATTTAGTGATATATAGTTATATGAGAGAAATTAAGGAATGATAACATCGGTATCATTCAGGATACCATTTATGTCTGCAAAGAAGGAAAACAGATTTGAAGAAAAGCACAGGGGCCCTTAAATGTATTGATTATGTTCCAATTTTTTAGGTTAGGTAGTGGATGATGCTTGAATGAAATTATTGTACTTTATAACTTACATAAATGTCATATATTCCCTTGGGCGTATCAAAGACCACATAAGAACAATCAATCATAAAATTCAGTTACTACAGCAGTGTGGATGGCAGCCACTGAAGGTTTTCCCCTTGAGTTCTGTCACCACCTGCAGGTTAATCCTGGGTATTGCAAAGAACTGTCCTCAAAAACCACATTAATAAACATCCAAGTGAGCGAACTCCTCAAGGCGTTTGGAATATAAACAAATACAAAAGGCTGGTTTTCTGCTTCAGCCATGCCTAAAATCCATTTGTGGACAAAGAACAGAGAGAACACATTAAGAAGATAAACTATGCAGCACAAAATCTTGTATCGTAAGGGCTCCTCTCTTAGTGTCAAATGACATTTCATTGGGTGACAAATTGACTTCCTTTAGCATCAGGATCCAATGCCTTGACTTCGTTCTTCCTGCCACTGCCACCTGTTCTCCTTGTCTCCCCCTCCTCCTCTGTTCTCCGTTTTGTTCTCAACGTTGCCACTAGTCTGAAAGTTAATTAACTACTGCATTTCATGAGGAGCCTCTCGTGCTCTCCATCTTCATTTCCTCCAGACCGCTGCGCCCCATTTCATCCTACATAGATCCTGGAACGATCAGTATCTTTGAGGCAATATATCAATACTTTCTCTGAATTCCTAAAGCACTTACTATCTGCTTCATTTATTTGCCATTTCCATATGTTGATACTAAACTGATTCATTTACATAAGGTTTGTTTCCTAAGTTGGGTAACTTTTTGAAAGTCTGGGATAATTTTGTAGGTTGGGCTTTGTTTTCCTTTGTCCCCTACTAATATCTGTAATGCCCATATTTGAGTTTGCAGACCCCTTTTTAATGTAAAAATGTCTCAGACTCCTCCCTCCACCAAACAAACATAATACTGTTTACAATTTTCAGGGTTCATAAATTCAAGGAACATAATGACCATACTGATTTCAGAATGCTTTTGAATTAATCTGAATTGTTTCAATGATAATAGCTTCTACATGCTTAAAAAAATATATATGACCAAAGTTTTGCTACCCCAAAATATACCTTTTAGGATATTGATTTTAGGCTGGTTGTTAAGAAAACAAGATTCAGAAAGAAACTTTGACCTTCCTCCTTACCTACCTGAAGGAATTCAGATAGAAAAACATGCTTAGCCCTGACCCTGTAGCTCATCTGGTCAGAGCATAGTCCCACTACACCAAGGTTGAAGGTTCGATCCCAGGCCAGGGCACACACAAGAGGAAACCAATGAATGCATGAATGAATGGAACAACAAATCAATGTTTCTCTCCTTTCCTCTCTCTCTCTAAAAATAATCAATAAAATTTTTTAAAGAGGAAAAGCCTAATTAAAGCATCATAATATAAACTAAATGTGGTAGACACCCCCACCCCACCCCCAGAAATCCAGCAAAGCCTGGTTGTTAACTTCCTCCTGTATACTCGTTTCTAGGTGGCCGGCAAGCATTTATTACGTTTGCTCTTTCTATCCGCCTCTAAGTTGTCTGCTTTCCCTTTGAAATTCTAGACCACTGCCTCCCTCTCCTTTGTCCTCAATGGCACATAAATCTCAACGGCACAATGTTTCCTTGGGTCTCATATTCTTATGCCCCCCCACATGTATATCCAAATAAATTTTGGACATATACTTTTGTTCATCTGTTAATTTATTAGCCCAAGGAAGGATTTAAAAGGTAGGAGGAAAAATGATTTTTTGTACATCACCCCATATAAAACAAAAGGGTTATGATCTTGATGACAGCTCATATTTTGAAATCTTATCATATGCTAGTACTTTTTCCCATGCATTTTCTTAGTTAACCCAAAAATCTCTCCAAGGAGTCAGTACAACTCAGATTAAGTCTGGGCTCCATCACTTGGAGTCAAGAGCCTTGGGGACTTATTTAACTTCTCATTTGTAAAATGAAACGAATGCACACTCAGTCCCTTCAGGAGAGTCGTGAGATTAAGAAAATCACAACAGGTGAAATGCTTAATCCTGCCTTATACAAAATAAATACTACTTAAAAAATCCCTCCAACCTAGGCATTGTTATTATTCCCCCCACCCCACACACCCCTCATTTTACAGGTGGGGCAATAGAGGCTCTGAAAGGATAAGCAACTCGCCCAGGATTTTAGAGCTACTACTGAGTGATGGAGCTAGAAGGGCCCAAGCCACGCTGAACAGAAAACACACACTCGCTAGTCACTCTGAGTTCCCACGGCACTTCGTTGTCTTACAAAACAGAATTTATTTACATCATAGCCTGTTTCTCCATCAATCACTAAAACATATGCTCTTCAAGAGCAATGTTTTTGTTACCTAAGTAATCAGCAATGTGAGACCCACGGAAAGTACTAAAAAATGTATGACAAAAAAAGTGTCAAAGACCATTGCACCCAGACTGAACCTGGATACAGTTGCAAATTACCGCAGGCTGGAGCTTCGTTCACCTGAATTATGCATTGAGATGGGTTCTACCAATTGATTTTGTGAACAATTTGTTGTTGGAACCCTGATGCTCATTCTTCAGCACTCCTTTTTTGCTTGAAACAAAAAATCCACGATTACAAACTTCCTAAACGGAATGCCCTTGCATTCAAGAAAAATTGACTAGTTTTATTCAGGTAGGCACACTGAAAGCCTTAATTGTCCCTCTGTCGCATTTTTGGTTTGTTTTACGAACCTGTCAATTTACTAACCTTAAAAAAAGGCTGCTGCTGAAAGAAAAGTGTAAATTAAAAGAATTCAGTGTAGTTGTAGAGAAAATGTCTCAATACTAAATTCTGGTGTAAATCATCTGGTTCTTCTCAAATAAAAGTAGGACATTAATCGGAGGTGGCGTTGATTATTTACATTTATAATTCTCCCACTAATTCTATGGCTTCCGGCCAGGGAACTCCCGTGGCTGTAAAACTAGAACTAGCTTGCGAGGGCCCTTATGTTTCCAACCCTTCGTGACCGGGATGTGTGTGGACAGGGACTACAAGCGCGATCCCGGACTTTCGTCTGTCCTTCTCCATCCGGCACCATCCGGAGCTACCGCCCCCACGAAAAGCAGGAATGCGCCCCCGCTCTATCCCCAGCTGCCCAGGGTGGCCCGTCCACTTCCGCACAGGCCTTGAGCCCGTCCTTCCGCGAGCCGAGAGGCGCACAGCATGCTGGGATTTGTTTCTTCTCCCATTCAGTCGACGAGCGGACGCTCCAAACCCGGTCCACTGGCATTCTGGGACATGTAGTCTCTGGTTATTCTTTGGCGTAATCGGGCACCCAGGAGCCAGGGGTGGTACCGCAGACTCCGGCTGGTCACGTGACTGCAGTCCTGCGCGTGGATCGCACTGCGGCTCGCGTCCCGGCGAGTTCTCGCCTGCGCGCGGCCGTTGCCGCGGAGACGACGCATGTCTCCCGGGGCGCGTAGCCCCTTCTGCAGTCCCCCCTCCCCTTTTCTCCCACCACAATGAGATCCTAAGATGGCGGTGGCTGCGGCGGTTGGCGCCGACTGGCTGAGTTAGGAAAGGCGGCCATTGGGCCCGCGGCAGCCAGGGAACTTGCGGACTGTCCCGGCTGCGGTCTCCCGGGGAGGAACACGGTCGGTGGCGGGTTGTGGGGTCTGACCGTTACTCCGCTCTTGGCAGGAGCGGCTGCTTCGTTTACAGGTATTGCGTGCGCGTCCCCAGCCCTTGGCAACCGAGGGCTGCGCGGCGCCAGGGGCGGGAGATCAGCCGCTTGGGGAGTCTAGACCCGGGAGGCCTGGCTTCGGGCCCAGGCCTCCCTGTGGGCTCCTGGGTCTTCTCCCTGCCTACTTCGGGCGGTCCGCCCCTCGTCCGGACCGACCGACGCCATCTCGGGGTGAGCATCTAGGGACGCGTTAGCGACGGTGGAGCCCCCTTCTTGCCTCCCCGCCCCTTTCTTTTTCCGGCCCGGGGCTGGGGGCCGCCCTGCGTCTCGGGTGCCTAGGAATGTCCCTCGAGTGGAGGAAGAGGAGTCGGGCTGTGGTTTAGTTCCCAGAGTCAGGGGGTCTAGTTCTCCAAAGCGAGGGGCCTCCGTGGCCCTAGTCTCCGTCATTGCGTCCCCTCCCACCCCATCCTCAAATTTTATTGTGGGGTCTCAATCCAGAATTCGGGGTGGAAGAGGGCGGGGAAGAAACGACGCTGCTTTCGGGGTGGGCTGTGAGCAGCGCGATTTCTGCTGTCGCGGTTGTTTGTAGAGCAGAAGGGTCGCGGGGGGCGTTCCTGACTTTGGCTAAGAGGTGCTTCATTCTTGCGAGGGGGTGTTAACTTACTACCTCCCCCCTGTCATTGCTCTGCATCTCCAACCTTTTCTGCAGGTCCAGGTAGGATGGGGAAAACTAAACGCCAAATGCGACTTGGGAAACGTTGCTTGCTTTGCAAAAACGGGTGTTTGGGGATTACGTGGTAGCTAGGCCCGGGTAGGGAGGCGGGTCCTCCAAACTTTTCCTCCCGCGGCCCACTGCTCAGGAGCGCGCCTTGTCTGAAAAACACATTTTTTTTTTTTTTTTACTTGTTTTTGGACGGGTTTGAGGTCTGTGTCGCCTGTCTTACCGGTGGTAGATCGTGTTTTGGCGCTGGAAGGAGCCGGGCTTTCGGGGCGCCCCCACCACCCCTGCCCCATAGCTGTTTTCCAGACTCCGCCTCCTGGTATTCTCGGGTTACTGGAGTGGGTGTTGTAGAGCTCGGGGTGCACCTGCTTCTTTCTTTCCCTAGCACCTTCACGGTGAGAGCCACTGGAAGCCGTGAGACTGCTGAGTTTCTGAACTGAAGGCCAACCTTGTGTTTTTACAGCGATAAGGGTATTTTTAATGAAATAGCTAGCTTTTAAATAAACCTCTTTTTTCCTCACCGGGTAGACAGAGTTCTGGAATAGTTTGAATTATTGGAAGTGAATGACTTCATCAATCTGAAGAGTGAACTTGGCATGGATCTTTAGGTGATAATTGGGTTTAGCCTGTTTTCATTATATTCCAGAGTAGATATTAAAGGTAGCACATTGTCGTTTGATAGGATCATACACGTTTGGAGGATTTAAACATATATGTACACCACATTGTCTTCTGAAAGGGTTAAAGTAAATTAAGTCTAAGATACTGATAAACTGAATTTTTCTTTTCTGTTGATTTAATATAAGATATAAATACAGTATTTGTTATTCTCTGCTTCATATTGTAAAGAAATTAATAAAGTCTTTTTTTCTTAAAAGCAGACAACAACTTTGAAGTGTGGAGCAGAAAAAGAGCTGTTTCTGTGCTGCAAAAACTAGTTTCCAAGCAGGTAATTTGACATCATTATGTATGTTACTGTCCTTCGTATTATAGCTGAAGAAGACTTGAAGATGGAGACGGCTAACAAAACACCAGTGCATGCCCTGGATGGTGTGGCTCAGTTGGTCGGAGAGTCGTCCCCCATACACAGAAAAGTCACGGGTTTGATTCCCGGCCAGGACACATACCTAGGCTGTGGGCCGTGTCTCTGGTTGGGTGTGTGCTGGAGGCAAAGGACCCCTGTTTCTCTCACATTGATGTCTATCTTTTCTCTCTCTCTCTCCCTCCCCTTCCCCCCACCTCCCACTCACTCTCTCTCCCTCTCTCTCTCTCTCTCTCTCTCTCTCTCTGGAATCAATAAATATACCTTGGGTGAGGACTAAAAAGATAAGGAACTATAAGTACCAGGGCATGGTGGAGGGCCCTCTCTACCTGGTAGACAGACAGCCCGGGTTTGCCGGCCTGTGTGCCTGCCCTTCCGCATTCCACTGCAGTCTGACCTCATGCTTCTGTTCGGAGGAGCCCTGTCCCTGCTACCTGTTGAAATGTGGAATAGTTTGTGTAACACCTTTGAAATGTCTTTCTTCTCATGGAATTTCTTCAGACCGTTTGAGTTTGAATTGGTCCTAGAATAGATATTTTGGATAGCCAAATCCATTTGTTATTAAGTAATCTTTTTCAAGTTTTCTGTTAATTACCTGCTTTTATTTTTTATTCACAAGCTATTTTTTAGCTTGTTATACATACTATTGACTGAAGTTTTAAATTTTTTCTTTCAGCTGTCTAAAATTATTTTAAATGTTAGTTTCTGTGCGTAGTACATTATCTAGTACTGGTTATGTAGAGATACTCTCTGAGCAGTGGAAGAAAGTCTGTTTAACCTCACTGAGGGAAAGTTAAGTTTGCCAGGGACAATTTAGAAATGAAATGACTAGCAGATGAGGATTAGAAGAAAGTTTTGTTAAGAATGTTTTAGAAATAATTGCTCTTTTAGGAAAAATCTGAGTCCGTATTTAATTCAGTTAAAATTTGAAGACAGCTCATTTTCCAGATTTGTTTAGTATGTTCTTGCTTTCTAGGAAAGCTGCCAGGTCTTCCGTTTCTTTATGGAATAAGATGACCCTCATGAGAAAGTACAGATTGACAGTGGATTTATATCTTAGATTATAATTTTCAGTGGTATTTTCTTTTTTAATTAGAAGACTGTAACACAACAGGATAAGAAACATGGAACTCAGGAAGGGTCAGATGTGAGTGTTGGCATTAAAGTTCTTACCACCGAAGTGCATAGATGGTAGGAGTTTGGTAGAATAAAAAGAATTGTAAAGTCAGGCATAAAGTAAAGTACTTTCCCGTTTAACACCGGCGAGATGGATAAGATGGAACAGAAACATACAGCTGTTGAGCCGATTCGTGTGAGAAGAGCTCGGTTTTCTTGATAGGGGATTTGGCTGTTTGTTTATGAAAGGGCAGGTTTATATGAGATGTGGAAAAACATACGAAGTTTTTGGAATTATCACTATAGGAAATTAAGTGAGAGGCAAATAAAGGGGTACATAGCAGTGCATTCATCTTAACAAATTTGATTGAGTGCCTTCACGTGCTACTTAATGACTATAAAGTACTAGAGATTCGGCAGTGAGCAAATCAGACCCAGTTCCTTACCTCATGGAGTGAATTTACATTTTGAAAATGTGAGAGTGTGTGTGTGTCTGTATACAGTATAGTATACCGTGTAATGGACACAGGCAGTGCCGTTTTATAACCGCTTGCCCACTGCTTCACGGAGTGAGGATAGAAGCAGAGACAAACATTAGTTGAGTTGACAGAATAGGCCAGTAGGTGAGGAAGCTAGGGATGCGAACACGAGGCGTTTTTGGAATGGCCTGCTTGGGTTGTGTCTAGGAAGCCAGGATGAATGGATTTCTGGAGAGAGAAGTGACAGGGCCAAGAGCAAGTTCTGCAGGAATGAGGGGGAGAAGTAAAACATAAAAACTTAGGGCAAGAAAGAGGGATTTCGGAAGTTCAGGACCTTGAACAACTTACCAGTTCAGAGTGAAAACAGTATCGGTATAGAGAAGATGAGATGGGCGTTGGAACTGAGGCCAGGCTTACAAAAACCCTTGCTCACGTTCAGGTCATGAGAGCAGGGCATGCAGTGCAGAATGAAACCGTGAGCTGCTTGTAAGCTCAAGATTCTCTTGTGGGGGACACAGTGGGAAAGAGTGCCTAAGGTGGGGAGGGTGGTGTTTTTGCTGCCTGATGTGTTCTAAAGAGGAGAGGTAAACAAATAATAAGGGTCTGCAAATGATGTCCTCTCCCCATGAATCTCTGAGCCTAGAAGAGTAGCACTGTTTCAGAAAGAATTTTCAAGGACATAGTGCTTTCAGAGGGATTTGGAATTTTCCTGAAGCTGAAGAAGTAGGGGGAATATTTGGGGAGTTATGTTTGGAGTGGTCCAGTAGAAGTGACGGCAGGTAGGGCTGTCACCAGTGAGATGGAGTGAAGGGGCCTTGATGCTAGGGGTTGGAGGAGGAGGGCAGCAGCGTGGCCTGATCTGCCTGGAGAGGTGTATGTAATCGATGGCAAAAAAGTGCCATAGATTTTGGGTATAAATTGTAGAGCGGGGGAGGTCTTAGAAGCAGAACGTTGTGTATTGGAAAATTAATTGACTTCAGAATTCTTAGTTGTTTTTGTAGAAAGTAGGGATATGCTAAATTTTATTGGTGTGAAAATGTTCAACATAGAGTAACTGTAAAGGTAGATCTAATGCATACTTGGTACATAGTGAGTTCTAATCAAATGTCTGTTACTTCAAATTAGGTGTTGGACTCTGTTACCGCCCCCCAATATTTTGAGTTAAAAAAAATTATTGATTTGAGGGAGGAGCAGGAAGAGAGAGAAAGAGACATTGATTTGTTATCCCACTTATTTATGCATTCATTGGTTGCTTTTTTGTAGGTGCTCTGACCTGGGATTGAACCCACAACTTCGGTATATTGGGACGATGCTCTAACCAGCTGAGCTACCCAGCCAGGGTTTGAGTTTTTTTAGTTTGAAGAGGATAATTATAGAGATATTTTAAGTTCTAGAAAATTATTGAAATTTTTGGAAAGACTCAGCAAAACTGAAAAAGATTCTGTATAATTTTTTGATACTTGATCATCTTAAGTACAGGGAAGAAATTGAGAAGTTTCTCAAATGAAACTTTGAATGAACAGTACATAATACCAAATACTTAGGCATTTTCTTCTCAGGTTCCATTACAAGTGCTTAGTTGTCCACTGTGTTAAGATTTATAATAGTGCATGGCATATTTCCTTTTTACCAGGAGGGGAAGAACTACCCCAAATAATGCAACTTTTAGAACACTTAAACTGGTGTATAAAATATCAACTTTGGTTATTTGTGACCCTGAGTAGATTTTTTTAAAACTGTGTTCTACACATTATTTTATTTGGGTATTTCTAAAAACTTGATTTAAAGCAATCAGCTGAGAAGTAAGGTATTTCCAGAGATGATTATGAGTAATTTAGTGCCATTTGAAAAATACTTGAATTTTAAAGATTTTAGGAAAATAACTTTTTACTTGATTACTAGATTTCTTTGAATTTCTTCTTTGCCTTATTTCAAAAGTAAATCTTAGTCATAGGTATGTTTGTGGTAATTAATGCTGTTACAGATGGCCACTCTTTGTGTGTCTCTGGGCCACACTGGAAGAAGAGGAGCTGTCTTGGGCCACACATTAAATAGATTGTGACACGTAATCACAAAAGAACTCACTGTTTTAAGTAAATTTACGATTTTGTGTTGGGCCGCATTCACAGCCACCACACCCAGCCACATGGTGGGCTGCGTGTGGCCAGCACGGGCCGCAGATTGGGCACCCCTTCTCTGGAGTGAGACCTCTGCAGCAGGACATTCTCAGAACGATCAGTCACTGACAGCAGCTCATAAACTGGCATAGTATTTTTGCATTTCGTATCTTTGCAAGATAAGAGAGCGAAATAAGGCTGTCAAAATAGCTAAATGAAACTTTTAAGTAATATTTTCAACATTGCTTAGTAGGTCACAGGATGCCTAGAAGTGCTTGTCTGAAGTAGAACAGTTTTTACTTTTCCCCATTAAGCTCCCCATACCATCATTTATCACTGTCACAGGTTTTCCACAGCTTCAGTTTTCCATGTCATTATCTCTCTCATACATACACCTGCCTGGCAGAATCTCAGCCTTGGATGGGGTCAGTGGAGTGTTTACGCCAAGGCCGGTGAGCGCTGCTGGGGGAAGAGTTCATACTGCAGGTGTGGCGTCGGTGAATGCTCTCTGCTCTCACCTGGGTCCTTGCTGCCACCAGCCATTCTCTGTTCCCTGCTCCTCTTCCGTAGTCAGACACTGCCACCTCTCCTCCTCTCCCGGTCAACGAGCAGTCTCTCTCCTTCCTGGCACTTACGAACTCTTTCAACTTTCTGCCTCAAAACCTGCTACCCAGACTTTCAGGTCCACTTTCTTCTTTCCTTCTGTTTCATTAAAGAGATGTTTCTCTGCCTGTCTAAAACTAATCATTTTTCTTGTGCCCTGGATTCCAGTCATTTCCACTTTCTCAGAGACCACCACCATTTTCTCACCACTTTTCTCATCCGCATCTACAGTATCTCCTCTGTCCTAAGTCATTCCCAGCAAATTTTAAACATACTCAAGATAATTCCCTTTTAACAAAACTTTCTTCATGACCATCACCTGCTTTCCTCCACAGGCTGATTCCCTGAAACAATTCCCTGACGACTTGCTTTACATTCTCCCCTTCCCGTTCAATGACAGTTGCCACCCTGCTGAAATTGCTCTTCCTGAAGAAGGTCATCATCCGTGACCTGTTGCTGAGTTCCCGTGGACACTTCTCAGTACTTTCCTTCCATGACAAAGTAGTGTCTGGCATTCTTACTATATCTTCCGTTTCTATGCTCTTTTCCCCATTTCTGGTACATGCTCCTGGTTTCCTTCTGGTCTTCTTGACCCTTCTCAAGTCACCTTTCCCTCTGTGTGTATCTTAAATACCCGTGTCCTTCAAGGTCCAGTCTTTTTCCTGTTACTCTTCCTCTCTCCCCGAACCTTCTTTTGCACTTCAGATCTAATCAGTGGGTGACTTGCAGTCTCTCTCCAGCCTGGATTTCACTTCTGAGAGACTAGTATTTGTTTGCTACACAACTTTAATTGGGTGTACCATAGGTATCTCCAACTCGACATTTCTAAAATGGAACTCATCATTTTTTCTCAACAACAGAAACCTGTTTCTTTTCAGATTACTTTGAATGTATCATCATATACCCAGTTTAAGCTGCAAGTTGTTCTAGGAATCATCTTTTTATTCTTTCCTCACTGCCTCATCTCCCTCATCATACAGTATTAGTCACCAATTCCTACTGATCCTGCCATGGGAATGTTGCTTGTATTGGTCCTCTTTTCCACATACCTAGTATTTTGATTATTGGAGGTCTTTCTATATAAGTAATAGTTCATAATAATAATTACTGTTTAAGTAATAGTTTATATTAGTATATATAAACTGTCTACAGAATAAAATTTAGAAGACATCCTATATGTTTAATGGTGACTTTGAGGTGTTTAGGGAGGCTGGCATGAAGAGAGAAATAACTTGGCTTTATTTTCTACCTTTTATAGGGGAGATACTTTCTTAGGGAGATGAGCTGAATGTTAACATTGAGAATTGACCCACGAGCGATTATTTCTTTAGTTTTGTACTAATAATTTCACTCCTATAGGCCTGTGCCTTTTAAATGCATTTGTTATGATGTCGTTAAATATTCTACCTCATTGTATGCCAATCACAATATAATAATAGACAAAGTTGTTTATTTAATAAACTAAATAAATTTTATTTAGGAAGTGGTATTCTTAGAAAGATTTAAAAATATTTGATCCATTGTTCCCAAACTAATTTTAATATATTCAAATTGTTTTAGAATCTTATTTTAATATTATTCAGTCACTAGCTTAAAAATAGATCCTTAAAAAAAGCTTTTCATTTTTGAAATTTATCATAGTACATAAAACATTGTCTTTTAAAATATAGTCTTTTTTCTTTTTTAAAGATTTTTATTTATTTTTAGAGAGACGGGAAGGGAGGGAGAAGGAGGGAGAGAAACGTCAGGCTTCCTCTCTCGCATATGCCGTGACAGGGGCCGAGTCTGCAACCCAGGCCGGTGCCCTGACCCGGGAAAGGACCAGCTTTGTGGGATGACGCCCAACCTACTGAGATGAGACACACTGGTCAGGGCTTCAAATGCAGTGTTAAAAAATTTAAAGTAAACTGAGTTTATTACTTTATTGATAGGAAAGTGTAATATACTCGGTTTTAAGGGGAAAATTGTTAAGTAAGAGTTTTTACCTCAATAACCTTAAAAATTTTCCATTCTAATTTACATTTTAGGACAGTTTGCTTTTAGTACTTTTAAATGTGGCATTCCTGTACTGCATATGTATTTTTTGAGTCCCTATTTAATATTACAGATTATATCGATACATCTAGAAAATAATAGTGGCAAAATAGTTTAAATGAGTCATTTCAGCTCACTGAACATATCTCTGTATGGGAATCAGTTATTGCAGAAAACTTGTAAGACAGGGAAAACAGGAAAAATCAGTCATTTACCTATCCCTGTAACCAACGATTGCTTGCATGCAAGCATTTCATTGTATTTTCTTAAAATTTGTATGCAGTTTTGCATATTGTTTTTTTCTCTTTTGATGATGATATGAACCTTCTGGTGATACAAGCAGGCAGTATTGTTCAGCCTTCATAATTACATATTTTGAAGAGTGTTCTGACGCGATAGTATTGAGCCTATTATTTGATACTTAGCTTGTTTTTAATTTATCATAATTATAGTCAAAACATAGTTTTAGTTCTTGATACAGTATTGCCAAAATGCTTTCCAGAAAGGTTATACAGTTTCTCTTTGCCTTCATGGGGATTTGTCAATATACGTAATTGAGCAAATTTAGTAGTCCCTTATTTTAATTTTCAGTTGGACTATATTATTTTTATCATTTTATGTGTACTGATTTTTTGGTAAATTGATAATACTTAATTTGAGGGAGTTTCTTTTAGTCTTTTTTTATTATAGTAAAGATTTTAACTGTAAACTTCCTATTTGTTTCATGTTTTTCCCCCTCAATTTGTCACTTACTAGTTATTTTCAGCTACTTAGGATTCATTTTTATATGAATAAAATCCATTGAACTTTTTTCATTTTATTTCTACATCCCAAATTAGTAAGATCTCTCCCTTTAAAGTTCATTTTGTTTTGCCTATTTGATTTATTTAATCTTATTAATCTATTAACTGTCCCAGTGTTGGACTATAAGGCAGCCTTGTTCACTTGGAGAGAATTAAACTCTGATGCTCTAAGGCCCCCGCTGTTTACTGTGAATTAATTCTTCTCTGTGTCTTCACTGGTATTGGGTATGTACCATCCTTGGAGGAATTGAGAAAACAGTCACTTAAATCATTTTTCTGTGTTTCTTTTTTAGATGAAGAATCTAAGTTAAATAAAGGCTCTTAAAAGCTCTAAATAAATCATTTTCAAAATTGTTACCAAATTGTCTCATCAATTGAATAATCCTGCATCACAGAATTCTTGTGAGGATTAAGTGATGAAAGGCACATAAAATATTCAGCATGGTGCTTGGCTTATATATAGTTAATACCAACACACAGATTTAGCTATAATTAATGTTTTTCATTACTTTTTTCTAATTTTGTATATTTGAAGATTTCTTTTTTAGGGCTGGTACTAACTTAACCATTTAGGCACCCAGTGTAGTAGAGTTTACCTTGGGACTAGTTTTTTACTCTCCTACCTCTATTGGTACTCTTGCTTTCATATTTTAGACAGTAAAAATTTTTTTGTGGCTTGTTTATTGTTACTTGTTTTGTTAAATTCCAAGGAGAATTACAGTGGGATTTTTCTTGCAGTTTTATTAAGGCTAAACATTTAGGAAAAATGGTATGTTTTTATAACATTTGTCTTCCCACCAGGGAAGATAGTTTGTTTTTCTACTTACTAAAATTTTCTCTTCTGTTGTTTTCTAGAGTTTAATGGTGCTTCCCCGCACAGGGCAAATTTTATTCCTAGATATTTCATTCTTTCTGTCACTAGTGTCAGTGGCATCATTTTTCTCCAGTATATTTTCTGAGAGGTTATTGGTGATCATTTTAAGTTTTGAAGGTTTTATAATGCATATTCTTTAAAAATACCTTCTTTCTTTTTAATATTAATAGTGTTTGTTCCTTATTTTTCTGTTCTTTATAACTTCCAAAGCAATGCTAAATAACTGCCATGTGTCGTTCTTGTTTTGGTCTGTATTTCAACCCTCGAGTGGTTATGTGGATGACAGTGGTTGATGACCTCTCACTTACCATTTGGAAGCGCAGCTGCTGCAGGGTTAATAGGAATGGCCTTCATGTCTTATTTAAAAATCATTGCCTATTGGTTTAAAATGTACTTTTTTCAACTCTGTAGAATTTATTAAAGTAATATATGAGGTCTGTCCCGAAAAAGTCCAGCCATTGTTAATATAATAGAAATGGTTTGCCTGACATTGGTGTAACCTGGCAGCCAAGGAGAGTGAACTGAAATGCGCATGCATGAACCGTGACACCTTCACCATACTAGTCAGTGGGGGTAGTCGATGCCGTTGAGTGAGCATGTGTACTGTGTGGCTGTCACATTCAAAACAACTGAGCCAGTAGAGCAACCAATCTGCATCAGATTTCATCTTAGGCTTGAGCATTCTTCTGTAGAAGCTATTGCGATGATTCAGAAGGCGGCAGCTATGGGCAGCTGGTGACTGGTGATTGGTCCTGACAGGGTGCCAGCTCATGCATAACATCCCATCACCCAAGTGACTCAGCCCTCCCCACACCCCACATTTGGTGCCCTTCAACTTCTGGCTTTTCCCAAAAACTAAAATCACCTTTGAAGGGAAGAGATTTCAGACCATCGTTGAGATTCAGGAAAATATGACCTGGCAGCTGATGGTGATGGGGAGAACTGTGTGAGGTCCCAAGGTGCCTACTTTGACGGGGACTGAGGCGTCATTGTCCTGTGTACAGTGTATCTTGTATCTTGTATATCTTCTTCAATAAATGTCTCTTTTTCATATTACATGGTTGTATGCCTTCTAGAGAGACCTCATGTTCATTGGAAAAAAACACTAGAAAAATATATATATAGCTATGAAGCAGTGTCAGTATATTTGTACTTGTAAGAGTTTTTAAAAATTTGCAGTATTGGATTCTATCACATCCTTTTTTATTTTGAGATGATAAAATTTAACTTGCTCTGTAATCTGTTAATACATTATTCTGATAGATATCCTAACATTAAAACGTCTATGAGATAAATCCTACTTTGTCAGGGATGATAATCCTTTTAACATTGTGCTCTGGTGATGAAAGGGATAAGTTAGGCTCTTAGAGTAGAAGCACCTGGGATTTGTATTCATCCTTGACATTTTCAGCTGAATGACCTTGGCAAAATTACCTAACTCCTTTGATTGTTAGTGTTAGTGTTTGTAAAATGAGAAACCTATTACAATCCTGATGCCTAATAGCCTTTTCTGGCCTTGAATTGTAAAGTTGTCCTACCATCTCCTCTTTCACTCAGCCCCGCTCTCTTAACTCCTGCAGTTCCTACCCAGTGGAAATCCGAAGTCCTCCACAGGACATGTGGAAATCTTATTCTCATGTACTCTCTGCTCTTAAACCTTTGCTTTTGCCATTGCTGCTCCTGTTTCTCATCTCTTTGATCCAGTAAGAAATTCTCTGCCTTATTTTCACGAAATCCCCAGCAATACAATAGGGCAGCAGGCAGCAGTATTTTGAAAGTGTTTTAGCCACTGTATTCTCGACTTTTATTGGCCATTCACCCATCTGGTCGTCCTTTCTGCCTATGTTCTCATCTTGCTCACCATTACCTTCTTTGTTACTGACACGAAGCCTTTCTCCATGTTCCATGCGGAGCAGTTCTGCCCTCTGAATCTTTAACACAAAACAGATGCCCAGGTCTTTGGGAGGTATTAGTTTCTTTTCTAAGAGCACTTTTGGTTCTAGCTATTAATAACTTTTTCCTCCCTCATGACCTTTTAGGACTTCGTTGAATAAGTTAAATAACCTTAAAGCTTGCATGCCAGCACGCATAATGGCTATTCAGAGGTTTTCCTTCCCCTCCCCATTACCCCAGCAGTTGAACTCATGCTAATCATGATAGGCTTGCAACAGCTAAATCAGTGTGTGTGTGTGTGTGGTTGGGCAGGGACTCTTTTTATTTTATGAAATCAGCTTTTCCGAGATTCTTTTATATTGCTAGAGTGTGTTTTTATATGCCTAAAAGGTTAGTTTTTACTTGTTTTACAGAAAATTAATTGTTAAAGCCAGTATGGCCACAGGAGGAGGTCCTTTTGAAGAAGGCATGAATGATCAGGATTCCCCCAACTGGATCAACGAGAGTGTTGATGACCGACTCAACAACATGGTATGATGCTTTTACTGGTGGTTTGTCATTGACTGCCAGCAATTGAAATGCACCTTTCCCGTGACTTAACTAAGTCTGGTTCACTGAAACTTTGTAAAACAAACACATTTTTTTTGGCTGGTCAAGATATTAAATGATGCTGGGCTATTTGTTGTGTTAGTGAAGACATTTTTGTTTGCAGATGAGAGGGTATCAACTTGAGTTAGCTTAAGCCAAAGAGGAAGTTTTTTATAAGGATATAAAGCTGTTTTATGGAAAACAATGTAAAGAAATAAGGTTGGGTTTTAGGAAGGGACAGAAAAAGGAACTACAAAGTTGTCAAGAATTACGTTTTCACTTCCCTTACTCTCCTTCCGAGTCCCTGCGTTAACACAACTGTGTCCTCATCGACCAGCTTTCTCTCTTCTCTGGTCCACGTGGTGCATTGTAGCTGCCCTTTCTTTCTGAAGCTTTCAGTTACAGCTGCAATTAAACACTGACCAGTAGTCTCTTGGTTACAGTGTGAAGTTTTAAGGTAGGATTCTTCCCTTTCGGAGTAGATGCGCATCTCGTGTGCAGTCATCTGTGGCCGGACGGGGCCGGGTAGGCAGACTCTGAGGGCAGCAGGAACACCAGCACGGGGACTGATGTGAAGGGGCAGTCTGTAGTGAAGGGAGTTTTCTTAAAAGTGAGGAGAATGTGCCAAAGGTTTTTACTAGTGTAAGACTAAAAGATTCTTCTAATCTGGATACTGTGGGAATTCGTAGACTTTTTGTTGAATGAGTTAGGTTATATGGGTGGAACTTAGTAAGTAAAAATGTTTTCTAGTTAAAACATGAAGCATTTTTATCATCAGAGCTCATGTAACACATTGTCGTCTGTAAGAATAATAAGTTATATTTATTGCTCACCACATACTAGGCACCGTGCTGGATGTTTTTATGTAATGTTTAGTTATGTTCTGAAGGTGCTGCTGTTTTAGAGACTAAGGAACTCAGCTGTGGGGAGTTCAGTGCGTTGCTCAGGGCCATGCAGTGGAGCGTTTCTTCAGAGAGCGGTCACTACTTCAGAGCCCACGCCGATTGCAGGTCTCTTTTCTCATACGTACTGACTTGAAAGGAGGCCAGGAGAGGTATCTGCGATTCATTTCGCTACTCAGTTTATAAATAGTAAAGGACCATTTTTAAAAATGTTTTTGGAAGTATTTAGATTGGCTGTAGAGTTGGAGTTTGGGCATTTGTATCTGATAATGATCTGTAAAAAGGAAAGTAATCTATTTTCTAAAGGACAGCCTATGAAATTTAGACTAGCCATAATGGGAAGATGGATTAGTAATAGTAAGTATATTTATGACTATATATTTATGTGAAAAGACTATACATTTATGTGAAAAGACTATACATTTATGTGAAAAGACTGTACATTTATGTGAAAAGTGTTTTGTTATTTCTAAGACGGACCAAATTTTTTTAAGCATACCAAATTATTCTCCTGGTTTGACAGAGACCATCTTAACTCTTCTTGCCTTTACTGTTTTAAAGGATTGGGGTGGCCAACAGAAGAAGGCAAATAGATCATCAGAAAAGAATAAGAAGAAGTTTGGTGTAGAAAGTGACAAGCGGGTAACCAATGACATTTCTCCGGAGTCGTCCCCAGGCGTTGGAAGGCGGAGAACGAAGACTCCACACACGTTTCCGCACAGCAGATACGTGACCCAGATGTCTGTTCCGGAGCAGGCGGAACTCGAGAAGCTTAAGCAGCGGATAAACTTCAGTGATTTAGATCAGGTCAGTGAATTACTTTAAAACTCAGTATACAGCTATGGAAAAGAGTTAAAAATAGATTAAATAATTTATCTTAAAAATAAAAAGTCAAGCTGTTTATTATTTTTTTTCTTAGTATCTGTGCATATGGAAAGAATTTTAATCAGTAGTGGCGGTACTATGTTTTTTGAAGGGCAACAAAGCCTTATTTCTAAACTTGCTAAGGACAAGTCTTTTGGACTTTGTTACTGTACTGTATGACTAACTTAAATGATTTCATTATGAAACTAAATTTTGCATGTTAGTACTGAATCAGATCGCTATTCAGGAAAAGTTTAGAATACAGTGGAACGTTGGTTTTAGAACTTAATGTGTTCCAGAAAAGCTTCGAGAAGCGGTTTGTTTGAAACTGAGTCTCCTTTGTTTGTTGCCTGAGAGACGTGACTGATCAGACAGGTGATCGTGATCAGACGTGACTGATCGTGAAAGGGTTGTCAGGTAGAGAATCGACACCCGAGGTTTTGTTAGACAATGGAGACATTTCTTCTGTGAGTAACTGGATGGGAATTGCTCGAGAACCAAGATGTCCAAGAACTGAGTTTTGACTGTATTTTTGGTTCAGTGTGGAATGTGCTGGATAAACTTGTTTAGAATAATACTATGGTTTGTATTTTAATAATCACTGAAATAAAGTTTAGAGGTAAGAGGAAGTAGAAATGATAATGAACTAAAGTTACTGAGCTTTGCTCTTTTTAAAAATTGTGGTAAAATACACATAACATAAACTTAACCATCTTCACCTTTTTTAGTTCAGTTCAGTGACATTGCATACATTCACCTTGTGTGGCACCATGACCACCGTCCAGGTACAGAACCCTCTTCATCTTGGAAAACTGAAACTCTGCTCCCATTAAACAGCAACTGCTCATTCTCCCCTCCCCGCATCTCCCGACAATCCCTGTTCCTGTCTCTGAATTTGACTTCCCCTGGGGCTTCGTCTTGTACTAGGTATAGCCACTTGTGCTGCGGCGTTGAGGTCCGTGTTAATGAATTCGTGTGTGTTTATCTGTCGGTGACTGGCTTATTTTACTCAGCATAGTGTTCTCAAGGTTCAAATGTGTTGCAGTGTGTGTCAGGATTTCCATTTTTTTTTAAAGCTGAATAATATTCCATTTCTTATAAACGATAATGAACTCTTAATATTTTAATATTACATCTGTACTTTACAGAGATAAACAGGTTTCCAAATATGCATAAAGGTACATCAGGTCTGGTACGGTGATGGTCGTCTGTCCTTTGGTCATCTGTTTACTAACTACTGAACACACATGCCAAGCACTGAGCCCAGTACTTTTCCATACGGGGCTCCATAGAGACTCATCTTCGTGCTCATGTTCGTATTGATTAACATTGACTCACTGGGCCAAAGCCTATATAAAACTCTGAACATGTAAGACTGGTACTGTGAGTTATAAATATGGTCCATATTCCTAGTGTTTTATGTAGAGTAATCTTGCTTATAGTCTTCAATTGAATAGTCTGACAAAATTAGGAATAGGTTGTACCAATCAAATTTTGATGTTTTAGTAGAATTTTGTAGATCTGTAGCTGTTTCATATGTTACTGCAAGCTGAATCGGTATCTGATGGTGAAGCTCAGAATGTTGGAATTTCTTTAAAACTGTTGGATGACTAACGTTTGTGGATTTTGTTTCTTTTTCCTACGTAGAGAAGCATTGGAAGCGACTCTCAAGGCAGAGCAACAGCCGCTAACAACAAGCGTCAGCTTGGTGAGAACCGCAAGCCCTTCAACTGCTTGCCCATGCAGATCAACACCAACAAGAGCAGAGACACGGCCCCCAGCCCTCAGAAGAGAGAAGGGACTGGGCCAGCGCAGTGCAAAGAGCTGTTTGCTTCCGCTTTAAGTAACGACCTGTTGCAAAACTGTCAAGTCTCTGAAGAAGATGGGAGAGGAGAGCCTGCCATGGAGAGCAGCCAGATGGTAAAAATTTGTTTCTTTTGCTCTTTGCCTTCACAAACCTCCAAGTATAAAATATTAACATTAAAAAAATTGTATTAGATTATGCATACAGGAATTTTTGTTAGGCAGAGTTAAAATACTCCTTCATACTTGACATTAATCTATCAGATTTATTGAAAATAAATTCCCCTTTTTTTTTTAAACCTAAAATGACTATAGAAATGACTTACTCAGGTAAATCACTGCTGTTTTTCTTCCAGATACTGCCAATTTTAGTACGGGGGTGTTGGGAGCAATGTGATTAATAGATTGTAGTAAGAATTTTTTTAAATGGTGACATAATCCTTTTGAAAAGTACTTTCAAAGGTATTTATACTATTTTAAATTTATATATAAATAACATAAGCAAAATTTATATAAATAGTTTGGTGTGCAGTTCTATAAATAAAAATTTTCAGGTAATGTAAACACTAATTTTGAAGTTTTAAAACATAGCAGTAATTGGAGTTGTTAGTATTGCTGATAATTTTGGTTAAATTCTAAATTTGATTCAGATGTTTTGCATGTATGAATGTACACAGTAATTAGAAGTATTTTGTTATTTTAGCTGAAATTTAAAAACTATTGCTGTTGAATGAATTGTGCTCGATTTTACATACTGTTTACTTTCATGCCCTTTTAAAAAAAAAAATCTCCCCAGCAGGTCGTAAGCAGGCTTGTTCAGATTCGGGATTATATTACCAAAGCTAGCTCCATGCGGGAGGATCTTGTAGAGAAAAATGAAAGATCTGCTAATGTCGAGCGCCTTACTCATCTAATAGATCACCTTAAAGAACAGGAAAAGTCATATATGAAAGTTCTCCAAAAGATCCTTGTAAGTTCTGGACCTTTTAAATAATGTGTATTGAGTTATTTTTGTAGTTTATCGATGTACATGTACTGTGACATTCTGATGCCACCTCAGACGAGTTGACGTGTTCCTAGAAAATTGTGCCATCCGTTATAACATTTTACTGCCCTTTGTATTAGTTGTCTGATTTACACCAGTAAAATAATTCAGGCTAGAGAAAAGGAGGAGGAGGGTGCTGGGACTACAGATTCAGCTGTGGGGTCTGGTTCCGGAGCCGAGGAAGGGCACACCCCTGAACACAGACGTGCAGGCCGAGGCCCCAGGGACCCCCGTAAGTGTCTTGTTGGTCATTGAAGTGCTAGACATGAAGGCTTAAACTTTTCTGCTGTTTTGTAAGATTATATTTTTATAGGCATTCCTTAATGAAAAGCATATTTCAGGGAAGAAACCTCAAATTGTTAATGCTGAATATATTTTTAAACATGGACGTTTAAAAGTTTTATTAACATTAAAGATAGTTTTAACGGCTGATTTTAAAATCTAATCATTCTGATCTTCAGCTTACAGAAGCATGATTTTTCTAGTTTGCTCCAATTAGCACAGCTTTACTCATTTTGAACAGAATTGGGAAAGGTCAAATTCATCGTGCAGAAAAGAGCTGTAAGCGGGGAGAATCAGTGCCTGTCGTGTTGTCTGTTGGAAGTCTCCAGGTTTATTTGCCATTGAGGACTCGTTTGAAGGCTGTTAGGGTTTTTATTTCTCAGGTTAGCCTAAACTGTAGCAAATCAAAAGACTGAAAAATTGATGTGAAAATGGGACAAGGTAGCATTTTGATTGTGATTTATTCACAATGTGAAAAATACACTAACTTCTGACTCTGCAAAGTGAGATTATTAAAAGGGAAAGGTGATAGACCTCCTCAGAATGCCAGGGAACTGAGGCCCACTAGGAAATAGAGCTGAAATACATCTTTCGAAAAATAAGCAGGACTTTACAGAATTTTGAGGAAAGATTTGTAAAATAAGCTTCATGGAAATTAGTGTCCTTTGAAACTAGTTGGCTTTTAAGCATTTTTATTTTAACAGATGCACCTGTACCTGTGCATTATAAACTTGAAAACCTGTTACCATCAAAGCTTTTCTTTACCAGTAAAGCTTTCATGTTACTGGTAAAATGTGATGTACGTTTACTTTTGTTCCTGGGATATGTTCTAAATACCATTCAGCATTGGGAGTTTGAAGGTTTGTTTCCCTTTAGTATTGACCTGCGTAGTTTCCCATCTGCCTCCTTTCTCTTTCCTGCCCTTCTTAATTTGAAGAGGAAATTTGGGGTTTGTTTTGTTTGTTGTTTTTTTTCTGCATCATTTTCATCAGGAGATACTCAGAGACTTGATTGTAACAGTTGCAAAAGGATAGGTTCTACTGTGGGGGGATGGTTTTTCTGTTTATAGTGGTGCTGGGAATAATTTCTTCCTCACATTTCATTCTAGTTTAAGTGGAAGGGTTGGGGGCCCATGGGGAAAGGAGTTCCATTGTGGAGGAGTGGGAAATGATATATTTGGTTACTTATAATTTATCTGTAGTGCTCACCAAAGAGAATTTTTTTCATAACATAAAATGATATTTTGAAAGTTGATTAATAACACAGCAGCATAAATGTTAAAATGTGCTTCAGCAGTTGTATAACTAAAATTGCCTAGGATAAGATAACTATAATGAGCAATAGACAAGTGTACAGAAAGGTGTAAAAGTCTTAAGTTTATTAACATTTGGGGAAGGTGGATTGATTTTTTTTAATGGACTGGGAAAGTTTTTTTATTTATGAGTGGCTTGTGTGTTAAACTAGAGTTTGTGTTAAGAAATTAATGCTACAGTATTTAATAAAGGAGGCATCTTTCAGTCTGGGAGTTCAGCCACGCACTGAGGGCAAACTAGGGAATTGAGCTTCACAAGAACAGGTTTCAGACAGTGAGGTTGCTGCAAGTCCAGGAGGGAAAGGTGACAAACTCCTCAGAAAGACAGGGGACTGGGGCCCAGGAGGGAAAGTAGCCAAAAACTTGGGTTTCCCTTAAAGGTGTACTTCACCGTATGAACTTGGGAAGTCTGTAAGTGAGCCACTCTCTTGTTCATTTGCTTTTCTGTTACTACTGTTACTCTTAAATATGTATTATTAATATGGTTAGTTGTACTGGAATTTGCTCTGTTAAAATGCTGTCCTTTAATGTTTTTCTTTTTTCTGCTTGCTTATACTTCTCTCCATGTTTTTTTTTTAAGATTTTATTTATTTTATTTTTAGAGAGGGAAGGGAGGGGGAGAGAGAGAAACATCAATGTGCAGTTGCTGAGGGCCATGGCCTGCAACCCAGGCATGTGCCCTGACCAGGAATTGAACCTGCAATGCTTTGGTTCACAGCCTGCGCCCAATCCACTGAGCTACGCCAGCCAGGGCTCTTTATGTATTAATTTGGCATTTGTTTTGAATTTGCAGTCACAAAGGACTTGAAACTTGATCCATTTCCCTTTTTTTGCTATCGAGAACTCAAAACATAACAAATAGTTTTTGCTATTGAGAATTCAAGACATAACACAAATATAACAAAATATTTGCCTTGGCCATTAGTTGCCTTTTTAAATTAAATATTTTTAAAATTTATCGATTTGGGAGTGAGAGAGAGAAATGTTGATTTGTTGTTCCACTTAATTTATGCATTCCTTGCTTGCTTCATGGATGTGCCCTGATGGGAGAAAGAACCCACAACCTGGGCGTGTGGGGATGATGCTCTGCTTACCTGAGCCACCTGGCCAGGGCCTGTTGCCCTTTGGTTTATAGCTTTGTTCCTTAAAAAAAACAAAACTTTTTTTTATAAGAAAAATATTTAATCATTTGACTTTGTTTGCTAATGTTTTTGCAGTTTTTTATCTGATGTTTCCTTTAAATGTTTCTTCTTTTTTAACTTTTTATGGTTTACATAAAGGCACTCAGGAAAGGTTTAAACACAGCTATTTGTGTTCCAGTTAAACAGTGTGAGTAAATGGCATTTCTAAAAGTTCTCATCTCCATTTAGCAAGAATAAAGGATTATTTTAATAACTGAGTATAGATAAGATGAATTTTATATGTTTTATTACTAGCTTATTACCTAGGATTAGTCTATCTTTTCTGTTAGGTACATGTTTTATATTTTTTGTGTCTGTTTAAAAATGGCAAAATTTAACCTCTAGGTTTTTATTCTCCCCCCGGCTCCCACAAAAGTTTGAGGATATAGTTTGAAATCAGCTCTGGTGATGTTACTATAAAGTTTTAAGCAGAAGGTGCCCCAATTTAACAGAAAAGTAAATAAAGTGGCTGTTTTGTTTTTGAAACTGCTGGCGTTGGAGGAGAGAAAGTGAATATGAAACACAGTAAATGCTCTTTGGAACTTGTGCTTTTTAAGTCTTCTGAACAGTGACAGATGGAATTTAAGAAGTGGCAATTACTAAGGCATAGTATCTGCCAGTTTTTTTTTCTGAGACCTTACATTGATTTATTTACTTAATGGTTTTTTTTATCATTACCATTGATCCCCCAAGGCCCCCGTCCACCTCCATCTACTCCCTCCCCACTGCAGTTGCCACATGGTTGTCTGAGTCCATGAGTTCTTTGTTTTTTTTTCTTTTTTGCTCTACCCCTCCGTCCCCCGACCCTCCTAGAGCTGTCAGTCTGCTTACATTTACTCTTAAAAACCCCTTTTCTGTTTCTAAGTTTATTAACATCCTTGTAAGTGAATATTTTTCTCTCTTGAACTTGCTTCTTGGAGTTAGAATTCTGAGTTTCTTTAATTGTTTGATTCTTAGGGCCATCCTAGGATTGTTCCGTCAGTAATTTGCTCATAAAATCATTTTTGTTTCCTAGGAAAATTCCGAAGTGCCACCATTCTGCTGTGCAGAATGTCATTCTCTCGACCCCACCTTCACTTTCTCCTTTAACATCCTATCAGAATGTTGTATTCTGTTAGAGGAGTAGGGGGAAACGTTGAGATCTTAACTGAGATTCAGAGCTTAAAGCAGTTTTGTGAGTTGCAGCTTAATAAGTAATGATTAATATTCTCAAGCTGCCTCTAAGGGCACAGTCCATTTTATGGAACACTGTATGGGTAGGATGACATTTTGCATCATTTTAAACAGAAGTCTCTCAAATACTCAAGTCTTCATTGTTTGCCCATGCTCATTTTTCCCCTTGCACTTAATTCCAACTCTTAAGAGCATTTATAAGCTTTTAAAAATACCATTTACCCTTTTTTTGCTATTATTTTCATTATTTCTAATTACTGAATGTCTAAGTTTGTCTCCCAAATCAGACTACTGCTTCAGAGATTGTAACTTAGACTTCTGACTTTAGAATTATTTAAGTGCATAATTTTGGGGCAGATAGTATGTTGTGAAAAACACTACATTAGGACGTAGGAATCTGACTTCCCCTGTGATATTATTAGTTCAATCATAGCTTTATCTTCTGTGGGCTTATAATGCCTTATCTTTCACATAAAAAAATGGGAGTTATATTATCTGAAGTACTTTTCGGCTTGTAAAGATATACTTGGGCCCAGGCCCATGTGGCTTATTGATTGGAGAGTCATCCCGTAAACCTAAAGGTCGCAGGTTTGATTCCTGGTCAGGGAGTATGCCTAGGCTGCTGGTACAGTCCCTGGTCAGGGTGCGTGTGAGAGGCAACTGATTCTCTCTCTCTCACATCAGTGTTTCTCTCCATCTCTTTTTCCTTCCTTTCCCCTTTCTCTGAAAATCAGGAAGCACGTCCTTGGGTGACTAACGTGGGGAGGGGGGTGTGTGTGTTTTTGGACCCATGAAGAATTATTGCAGGAACCTCAGGTGAATAGGGAAGACTTGGGGTTTTCTGAAATTGGACTGTTGTCTGTATGTAACTCAGGATTTAGTGCCCAAGTTCTTTTTTTAAATCTGTAAACTGAAAATGTGTTTGTTGAAAGTGACTCAAAAGTTTAACATGTATTCGAGGGCAGATGTAGGCCTGGCTTCCTTTTAGATCCCTGTTCCGTTCATGCACCATTCTCTTGGTCTGTTCTTACCCCTCAGTACTTTCATCTCCATTTTCTCACCTTCCCTTCCCCTGTATTTGATAGTAGTTCCCACCTACCGCCCTTAGTTCAGTCTTCCTAAGGATTATTCTGAAATGTTATTCTTATGGATGCAAAAGTTATTGTGCAGTAATAAAACCTCACTAATTTTGAAAATTGTTGGGAATTCATTTTTAGATTAGTGAAAAATCTGAAGGTAATTGTGTTTACCTTAATAAATTGTTCTGAATTCTTTGTAATTATAGTATCAAAGTTTTACAATGTGACTGAGAAGGATTAATGTTCTTACAAAAACTTTGCTTTTTAAAGGGTAAAAAATCCATAATATTAAATTGTTCAGTAAACTCTTTAAAATTAGTTAGCTTTCAGGTTACCTGGAGGTCTGAACTATTTTTGAGGAATGAGAGAATTATAAATTAGGTGGAGCTGTATACATTCTTAAAGGTTATCCTCTTTTCCCCAGGATGACATTTTACCTTATAATTGTGCAGTGTTTCTTCTCCTAATTAATTACCATTGCTACTTTGTTGGAGTGTTTGATATCAGTCTGGTGACATTTCCTTTAGTCCATTGAGATCTGTGCCTGTTGGGGCCGGGTTTCACATTTTACCACTGACGCTGATGCAGTTATTTGGGATCAAGTCTGAGAAAGTTAGCTGTTGATAGTTATCCTTCTTCCTTCAAATTATTTTTTTTGAGATGTAAATAGTGTTGAAATAAGCCAGAACTAAAAGATGAATTTTGACAGGAAAAAACGAAATACACATTTCTGAGTTTAATGATTTTAAGTCTTAAAGCATAAGATTTTTTAAATGGCAAATTAATGATGGAAAATATATGCTATGTATTTCAGGTGTAACTTATTTAAGTTTGTCTTTTTGCTTAATCAACTTTTATTTCTTGTTGGGTTACATTCAGATAGTTCTAAGTTTTTAAAACTTAGTTTTTTAAAATTTAAAACTTGGTTTTTAAAAAAATCTGATCCTGTAGCTTTAGGCAAAATGCTAGGGCTTGGGGGAATGGGTAAGGTCAGCGTATTCTAAATGAACTTATTTTAAAGAAAAATGATAATTTTTATAACAAAATATAAAATTTTCTGTTTTACTGTTTGCTTGTATAATGTGATACAGGTACATTAGAGTCTTTCAAATCAGATTACCAATTTTCAAAATTGTTTTTAAATTTTTAAATGTATTTTAAAAATTGTTTTGTTATTTTTTTAAGCATCACTTAGTAGTGGTGTTTTTCAGAGATACTTTTTCAAGGATGCTTTGGGCCTTAAGCTGGTATGATTTGCTCTTCCTCTTCTGTAAGGCCTGGATCTCTCATTTGCTTGTGTATGTATATGTGTTTGTAGCTCCTTTTGCCCTCCGCTTTATCGCCTTCCCTTTTGTTGTATGCCTTTTTCTTTGCTTTCCTTTTGTTAATTCTACTTTATGCTAAGCCATTGCTTATAGTCTTTACTATGAAATTACCTGACTCAATACGGCAGGCTCTCTCTGTGTTTCTCTATTATTCTTTTTTCCTCACGTCTACTAAAGCTGTGTCTAGGGTGATACGTTTAATACTAAGTTATTATCTATGTATGTACTTTGCTGAGGGTAGTTGAAATTGAGACAAATTTTAATAGATGTAAGTATTATTGGCCTTATTTTCCAGGCCAGAGATCCTCAGCAGGAGCCTATGGAAGAGATGGAAAATTTGAAGAAACAACATGATTTATTAAAAAGGATGTTAGAGCAGCAGGAACAGCTGCGAGCGCTGCAGGGAAGACAAGCTGCCCTTCTTGCTCTGCAGCATAAAGCAGAGCAAGCTATTGCCGTGATGGACGACTCTGGTATGCCACAGCCTCAGAACGCTCTTTTTATAAGCAGGGCTTAATGCTGTTGCACGGTGGATGCCAGTTATTGTATAGTCAGATCTTGATTGTTGCCTAGTTCAGAAACCTACATACAAGGCTTACCCTGTCCTGTGCTTTTCTCTGGTTATGCAGAAAAGGTTGCAGGGACAGCTCCTGGCCATCACACTGTACCGTGCAGACAGCCAGATCGCTCTCCTTTGCATCAGAGAGCGCCCTTCAGAGGTAAAGGGGGCAGGCTGTCGTTCTGTTTCTGTACCTTGGACTGATAGTGCTGTTGATGCTTTTATTCCCACCTTTTATATTTGATTTAAGTAGGACTGCTGTGCTTTGCTTGCCTCCCAGGGAAGGGTTAAAACCTTACATGAGACATGATTAGCTTCGTAGAGCTTCTTGAGCTGCTGCGGTTAAGTACTTCTGTTACTTCAGTTAGGTATCCAGTTGTGTACAGTAAGTAGTTCCTTTGGACTGTTAAAATGATAATAACAGCAGCGGGCTTCCTGAGGCTCACCAGTGTCCTTTCTTCTTCCTTCCCTCGTAGCCCTGTAAAATTTAGGTGGCAATTTAATTGAATTCTTTAGTATTGAGTTTAATTTGTTTCAACTCCTTCAAACTAGGTGTTTAATCTTTCATTATGTTAAAAACAAATTGTTACTTATTAGAACTCAGTAAAACTAAGGTGTATTTTCTAGTCGTCCGTCTTCCTAGCCTAGTAATAATTTATCTCCTGGGGCTCTCCACCATGGGCCCTCCCCGAAGTCCCCTGGTTGGCGCGCACTCTGTCCTGTGCCCACGCCGCCCTGGCTCAGCCCTGTGATCGCCGCTGAGCAACGTTTACTTTTTCATTTTCACCAGGAACTTGATGACTTGCGAATAACTTACTCTTTTGTAATAATTATATAGTCACTCATTCCCTGTTGTTAATAATTACAGGATTTTCATCTCCACTTTTACCTTGTAAAATTCAAAGTATCGTTAGGTTTTATATTTAGGAAAAAAATATTTTCCAGTGACCAGTACTAGTTTGGTTAATGACTAACCTTTTAAGTATTAAATTTTAAGTTTGGAGTGTCAGATTTCAGAGACTTTCCTGTGATAATTATGTTATTTCAAATACTTAAATTTACATCATTTCATTTGACTTTCACAAAATTGTAGGTTAGTCACCAAAGCTGCTGTTATTATCATTTTATAGAAAAGGGACTCTTAACACGGTGTTTGTGGCTTGCCTGGGCTTATATGGCATTTTAGTAGCATCACATCCCTTGAGTTTTAGGTCAGTGGTCCTCTATTTGTGAATATGAACTTCTATTTTTAAGTAAGTAGATAATCTCTCTCTCTCTTTTTTTTTAATAGAAAAATATGTACTGTGGTGAGGCAGGGGCCAGGAGTAGAATAAATAAATAAGAGTTTTCGTTTATAAACTATTTCAAAAAGAATTTTAGATTAGTAATTTTAAGAAAGATTTTCTCTTGTATTTATGAGATTTTTGCAGAGGAATACTAATGAAAAAACAATCGTAGTATTTAATCTGCTGGTATGTTAGCGGCAACATAATTGTCACAGGAAAGAGTGCTGCTTTCATCGTTTAACTAGAAAGTTGTGTGTTACCTAGACTGTCTTTTCCTTCTTTTTAAAAGAGTTTGGACTAGATATGTGGGATTCTTTTCAGGCCTAAAATTATAATTTCTCAGTTGAAAAAGCTAGTGTTTTCCTTTAAAGCAGAAGCAATTTATAGCCAGTGTCTCTCCTAGAACTGGAGAGAATAAACGGGGGTGGGGGTGGTGCTGGGTAGTAGGCCTGTAACTGGATTCAAATTGTTGTCCCGATACTGCCTCCGGAAGAGAGAGACTACGGACTTTTAGTGTGCCGCGTATCACAGGCATTGCTTCGGGAAATTGTGTGTTCTGCTTCAGGGCTCTGCACGCTGGGGCCAGCTGGGTTTGGTCCACTGTCTGCAGTAAAGCTTGGTGGAACACAGCCCTGCCCCTCTGTCTGTGTTGTCTGTGGGCGCTTTTACCCTGTAATGGCAAGGTTGGGTGGTTGAAACAAAACTATTTCTCCAAAGCCTAGCATATTTATTACTAATTGAATCTTTAGGAAGTTTGCCAGCCTCTGAACTAAAGCACTGATTGGCTGGGGGAGGTAGAGACTGAGACCTCAGTCCCTAGTAGCCTACATCAGTTGAATCTGGTAGGACAGAATCAGCTGTTCTGTCTGAGACTGCTACTCTCCTTGCCCCCTCCTCAACCCGGACTGGCAGACCTGCCCTCGTCCCCCCTCCATCAGTGCCGTTCTGATTTGGGTTGTGATGGTTTCCCCCTTCGAATGTTGGGGCAGAAAAAGGTGGACCACTGTTTCAGAGTTTTGTCAGTTTCCCTTTATTTTCAGATTAGATGGAAAAAATTGGTCGATAGATAAATCTGAGGGTTAGTTTCAAATTATGTTAGTTGAGGTGTTTTTTTAATTTCTTTCCCCCCCCAAACTTATTTTTAGCTTCTCAGAAATTAAGGTGCTGTATTTACTTATCTGCTTTAATGAATAGTTGTTAATTTTCTTTCCGTTTGTAATAGAGACTACAGGTAGCCTGTCTGGAGTCAGTATCACATCTGAACTAAATGAGGAATTGAATGACTTAATTCAGCGTTTTCATAATCAGCTTCGTGATTCTCAGGTAACAGTTTTTTAGTAGAGTTGAGTTTAAAGTCACATTGGTTAGAACAGTGGTGGTAAAACTTCACTGAGCATAAGTATGACCTGGTATGATTGTTTAAAAAAATACGGATTTCTGGTTGGTGGGATTCTCCCCACCTCCAAAATTATGATGCATACGTTCAGGGTGGGCTTCTCCCAGTGTTCTCCAGTGCTGGTGGTCTGGGGACTATACTTTGAGAAACACTAAATTAGAGGGAAATCTCCTTGGAATGAAATGATGAGTGAAATTTTTCCTTTGCGCGCTGCCGGATACTACATTGTCTTTCCCTTTCAGAGGTTCATGGTCAGAATGTGGAAACTTACTATGTTTGAGTCATCGTCCCTGTAATATTTTACCAATGATTTTAAGAAAATTCTTATGTTTACTTTTGGAGTTAATAAGTTTATAATTCATTGACCTTTTAAAGTAATTATATAAATGCAAGATTTTCGATTTGTGGGCCTTGAGTAAGAAAGAGTGAATTAATACCTCTCCACTGGAAATCAGTATGATTGAAGATGCAGTATCTCTTGTCTGCTGACCAACCGAGAATAAACGAATGTGGCCCAACCACCTGGGGGAGTTTTTTAGGAGTATCTAGTACATATTTTCTGCAGTGCCCCACCTTAAGAAACTCTCACGTGTTCTCAAGAAGATATACACAAGAATGCTCAAGCAGCATTGTGTTGTTAATAGCAAAAATCAAACAGTCTAAATGTCCATGACCAGAGAAATGGCCTAGTAAGTTATATACATAGTGTGAAATGCTATAACCAGTTATAGTAGCTAAACCAGAGCTGAGGAATGAAAATGCAGGTTTAAGAAGGATATCATGTAGCTTATGTTTTAAAATGTGTAAAGAGTGTATATTTTTCATGGATGCATACATGGGCGTTATAAAAGAAAAGCATGTATAAGGATAGTAGCTGTCTAATTTTAGATTGTGGTTATCTCTGGAGACAGTAATGGGCTTGAGGATTGAAGTGTATAGAGCTATAACTATATTTCTCTTAAAATTGATACAGATATGGCAAAATGTTAAAATTTGACTGAGCTCAGTAGTCTTTATTCATTGTGTGATTTTTCTAAGAGTTGGTAGATTTTTTAAATGTTGCATAATTGCTTTTTAAATAGAGGAACATAGGAGAAAAGTGGTAGGAAAAGCTGATAGGTTAAGAAGTTTAAGTTTATGGTGGTGGTTCTAAAAAGGTGGCAAGAGAGAATGGTATTTTTGAAGGATTATGTTTTTGAAAGCTTATTTTGTATGAAATGTGGCGCTGCTTGATTAATTCAGATCACTGGATTTAGATCCAGATAATAAATAACAGTCAGTGAATCCAAGACCGCTGTGTGGTGATGTGCCTGCGTGTGTTAGAGCGGCATGTCAGGGAGCAGGGTGGTGCAGGTTAGGAATGGGAAAGGCGTGTGTTTACCCACCAGTGCAGTCAAGGCAAGTGTTTATCTGTTGGGAAGGATTTTTATGCAATTTGAAAATGAGAGTGCCACCTTTAATTACCGTAGTCTTTATTTTTCTTCTTTTATTTTTATAAGCCTCCAGCTGTTCCAGATAATAGAAGACAGGCAGAAAGCCTTTCATTGACTAGAGAGGTTTCCCAGAGCAGGAATCCATCAGCTTCAGAACATTTGCCTGATGAGAAAGTCCAACTTTTTAGCAAAATGAGAGTGTTACAGGAAAAGAAGCAAAAAATGGACAAACTGCTTGGAGAACTTCATACACTTCGAGATCAGCATCTGAACAACTCCTGTAAGTAAATCTGGCCTAGTGGTGTTGGGCAGGGGACACACAGGTATCGCCGTGGCACATATTGATGGTAGTTACTTAGTAAATGTTTGGTGAGTGACTCAACACTTAGTTCCTGAAGAAAATGATACTGTTTGTGGGGAGTTAGAACTCACATGTGAAAAGCTTTTTAGTAGCAAGGCAGAGTTTGATAAAAGCCAAACCAAACAGATAGAAGGCCTGTTCTGTAATTTAGGAAAGGGGAAGGATAAAGTTGGGTCTCGAAAATTGGTAGGATTTAAATAAGGGAAAAGTAGAAGAGAAGGCAATTAGACATAATAATGCTGCATTTTTTAACACATTCAAAATTTTCCCTTAAAGAAAAACTTAACCAAATTAATACTTATATTTAAAAACTATGAAAGCATTTATACAAAAAAGTGAGGTCGAAAAAACTTTTATATAATACATATGGTTTAGTGCAGAAATTCCGTAACTCACATTCTTTTGAAGAGCGTGTAAATCATCACCTCATGTGGGAACGGGAAAGCCAGTAATCCTCCAAGTTGTACAACGGAAACTCTTCTCTGCTCTGCAGATGTTTTACTTGCCTCTGTCCAGTTAAGATCTATTTACTAGTTCTCACCTGCTGTCTTCACACCTGACCCCTGCCCTCTACCCAGTTCGCAGCAGGAGCTGTAGCATTGGCAGTGGGGTCAGTTAGGTCAGCCTCAACTGGTCACTGTTCTTCAACATTTTGACTGCTTTCTTATTAAAGAAAAAACAAGGAATGGAAACATTTCTGGAGTCCCTGTTTTTTGTTCTTCATCCCTCTTCTACTTTTCTGCCACCTCCAAAAGCACCTTAACTACTTCTGCACTGAAACATACTCCTTTCTTTCCCGACCTCTGCCAGTCTCCTCTAGAGTGTAATCTCAACACATCCTTCCCAAATGGATTCACACACTGAGAAAACCTTAAAATTTGAAGGTTGTATTCAAGGCCTTGTGAACAGTTTTATTTGCATAAACAAAGTAGTACTCAGCCCACTGGTGATGCCACAATATCATTTTCTCCCACTGGAAAACTGTGAAAAGCAGCAGCAGAAGGAACAGTCAAGAATAAGGTGAAGACAGTGCTGGAAACTAGCTGTAGCAGTTGATACTTTAGGCAACAAATAATGATGGTGTTTCTCTGAGAAAGAGATAAATCACAATAGTTTTAGAGTAATAGGAGATAGAGAAGTGCAAAAATTCTTAATCTTTATTGTCTTTTAAGGCATAAGATATTCCCTGATGTGTGTGAACAGAAAAGTAATTTAAAGATATAGTTCAAGGACTACTGAGGAATTAGCCATCATTAATTAGAAAGTTTTATTGCCAAGTAGTATTTCAAGGTATGGGTGTATCATGGTACCTTTAACAATTTTGCTTTATCTCTTGGAACAAGAAAAGTTTTATCTTGGAGACCAGATACGGTTTCCTCTGAATTGTGGATTTGGAGCGCTCTTAGGGACATGCTGTGCTAGGCCTGCCCTGTCCAGATTTGTGGGTGGTGTACTGCCCATCATGCACAGTGGCCTTGTTTAACTTAACCTAGAAGCAAGTTTATCAAGGGCTTTAACAAGGAACACTAGTTATTTTTAAAGGTACAATATCTTCTTGTCAATTCCCATCTTTGTTCTACCATTTTAACTGTCTTTGGTTGAGGGACATGTGCATAAGTGTCTGGATGTTATATCCTTAAGTTTCTAAACTTTATGAAGAATTTAAGATGTCAGTGGTTTTTACTTTTTATTTTTCTGCATCCAAGCAAACTGTGTTGTTTGATACCGTAATTCTTTTTGATAACTGTTGTTCCTTTTGCAGTCGTGCCTCCTTCAGCCCCTCCGCAGAGGAGCGCGGATCAAAGGGGCGCCCCGTCCACCCCCTCTGCTCCTGTGTACTCGGCACCAGCCACCAGTGGAGAGCCCAGCAGCCTCGCGCCAGCGGCTCCTTACGCTGCAGCTCCTCTGCTTTCTCAGACTGACAATGAAAATGAAGGCCATCTGAATCCAACCGAAAAACTCCAGTAAAACCCTTTTACAAATACTGTTAAATAGAGTAGTGTTGAATGATAGGGTAAATTCTGGGTTTATTTAACATGCTGAACATTCTTGAGGGACATGGTAGTAGAAGGGTGTCTATGTGTCACGTGTGCAATCTTTGGGCCGTCCAAGAGCGAGGTGACACTGCAATACAGGTGATTTCTGTGAGCGAGTGCATTTCCGTTCCAAATACAGGATTAGAAATGGTGGGACTAGAGTTCAAAGATTTCTATAATCAAATGGTTTTAGAGCTCAGGCTTTAGAGTCAGATAGCTCAGAAATTGTAAATTGTATCTCTCAAGGCTGTATGCCCATGGATGAGTAACTTACCCTCATTTAGCTTCTGTTTCTTCATCTAAAGAAATAGGGATAATAATATAGTTATTCACAGAGATGTTTTAAGGATTAAAAAACATTGGGTAACTCCTGGCATTTAATAAAACTTAAACTTTTGTCATTTTTCGTAAACATAACTTGAATAGATCCCTGTATGTTACAGACAAGTCAGGAACCATCTACAAAGGCTCAGTAATGCCTACATACCTGATTTGCCTGAGAGCTAGTATTCAAATTGAGTATTTTATACTTCTCATTTTTGATAGGTAGGTATTAAGAAACCTAGGAATATTTTTGACATTGTGTTTTAAGCTGTTAACATTTATGCCTACTTAAAGTGAATGCTTGGAACTTGCTCATATGCTTTTGTCCCTAATACAATGTGAAAAAAAAATAAAGCAATGAGATTCTGAGTAAGCCGTACTTGAAATTAAATTCTTTGCAGTCATATCCCCTGTATTATTGACTAGGCTGTGCTGGCTGCAATTATATGGAAATAATGCATGCTTTACTTTGCTGTTTACAGGAAGTTAAATGAAGTTCGAAAGAGATTGAATGAACTAAGAGAATTAGTTCATTATTATGAACAGACATCAGATATGATGACAGATGCTGTAAATGAAAACACGAAAGATGAAGAAACTGAAGAGTCAGAATATGATTCTGAGCATGAAACTTCTGAACCTGTTACTAACATTCTGTAAGAACTTAAGTTTATTTTTCTAGCATTTATCTTAATACTTTTAATATAGAACCAGAGAAGCTTCAACTGAATGCTGTTTCTCTTTTGTTTTAAACTTTTCTCCTGTTAGTCTACTATTTTGGTCAGTGTAATCTTATTGCCTTGCCTTTAAAAAAAAAAGGCCCTGGCTGGCTGGTGTGGCTCAATGGATTGAGTACCAGCCTGCAAACCAAAAGATCACTGGTTCAGTTCCCAGTTATGGCACACGCCTGGGTTACGGGCCAGGTCCCCAGTTGGGAGTGTGCGAGAGGCACCCAATCGATGTATATCTCGCACATCAATGTTTCTCTCCTTCTTCTTTCTCCTTCCCGTCTCTCAAAATCAATAAAAAAAAATAAGTATTGAATATAGCATTGAATAGTTTAGTAAATTTGCCGTTTATTAGGTCCAAATGCAAGTAAATCATAAGTATCTAACTTAACATTTTCCTACTTCTTTACTTTTAGGTATAATTTTGATTGATGTTTTCTTAAATTCCCAAATAGCAGAAGTTAATGAAAAGCAAGCCAGTTATTCACAGCATGAATTTAAATGGGGGACTAGCCAATGATGTTTATAGTTTGGGATTATTTTATCAGTAGTTCTAAACCTTTGATTATTATTGTTTTATTTTTTTGTCTTAAATAACTTTAAGCTCCTTTCTTCCTTTTAGGAATCCACAAGTAGCTGCCACCAGGAATGAAGTAAATAGTATTTCTAATGCACAGTGTGTTTCTAATAATAGAGATGGCAGATCAGTTAATTCTAATTGTGAGATTAACAACAGATCTGCTGCCAACATAAGAGCTTTAAACATGCCTCCTTCTCTAGGTATGACTTACTCTATTCCCAGAAATTATTGCCATTTGTTCTTGGGAAGTGGATGTTCTTTCATTGGTAGTCTTGACTAAGTTGTGGGTTTCGGTGATGTCTGTTTTTAGCAGATTGCCGATACAATAGAGAAGGAGAACAGGGGGTTCGTGTTGCACAAGGTGAAGATGATGAGGAGGAGGAGGAGGAGGAAGCAGAAGATGAAGGCGCCAGTGCAGCCTCATTATCCAGTCACAGGAGCAGTGTGGCGGACGTGGACGAGGCTCCAGAAGATGCTGAGTTCGAACAGAAGATCAATAGACTTATGGTTGCAAAACAGAAACTTCGGCAGTTACAGGATCTCGTTGCCATGGTACAGGTAAGTACTGCTTGGTTTTTTTAAAAACTATTTGTTAAATAGACCAGTCTTATAAGGTAAAACTTACGTATTTTGGTAATTATATTGGTAAATTATACTAGTACATGTTAATGTATTGGGTTCTTGCCATATGCCAGGTTTACGTGCTTAGCGCTTTCCATGCCACGTATCAGAGATGAGCAGCCTTCTTTGTGAAGGGCGAGTCAGTAGATGTTTTTGGCTTTGCGGACCTTACAGGCTCTGTCACAAGTACTGCTCCAGGCAGTCACAGGTGTTGTGTAAGCAAACGAGCATGGCTGTGTTCCAGTGTAACTTTATTACTGAAACATTTGTTTTTTGCTGGAGACCCCAGTCTTTATTTTTTAAATTTATTTTTCAATTACAGTTAACTACAGTATATTCATTTCAGGTGTATAACATCGTGATTAGACATTTACATATTTTATGAAGTGATCACCTCAGGAAGTCTAGTACACATCTAACACCATACATAATTGTTAAAATATTGTTGACCATGTTCCCTGTGCTGTGCTTTATATCCCTGTGACCATTTTTGTAACTGCCAATCTGCGCTTCTTAATTCCTTCCACCTTTTTTATCCATGGCTCCAGCCTCCCCTCCCATCTGGTGACTGTCTGTTTATTCTCTGTATCCGTGAGTTTGTTTTTGTTTTGTTTGCTTATTTTGTTGTTTAGATTCCACGTACAAGTATTATTTTACAGCTTATTTTTTTCCCCACTCCACAATGTCTTGGAGAACTTTTCATATCAATATATACAGTTCTACATAATTATAGCTAAGTAACTATAAAATATAGATAATATTGCATACATACATATGTATTTGTGTGTATATATTAAATACAAGACTTGCACTGTTTCCTGTAGTATCAGTAGACCGTATGTAGTTCATCTGACATCTTGGTAATGTATACAATTGTTATTTACAACTTTTCACTACTTGGAATGTTTCCGTGAACGTTTTTGTTCAGCCCTCTTTGTGCATTTGTGTTTTTCAAGAGCAGTTATGAGGAAGTAGAATTGCTATGTTAGAGATTTTGTGCATTCTAATTTTAATGGACACTGCTTTCCTGCTCCCTAGAATGACTGTTAAATGGTATCTAAGCAGTGATGTATGAGTCCATTGTCCCATATCCTTGATGACGTTAGAGCTTGTTTAACCACTGCTAGAATTGGTTTTTGGCTTTTTCCAAGTTTTCCCATATATATATATGTATTTTGTATAAACACATGTTTACACAAACACATATAGGTATGTGTATACACATGTAAATATTTTTGCTTATATATTCAAAGTATATCTGTAGGATATATAAATTGATAACATTGGTTACCTATGGTGAATGGATTCAGTTGGGGGAAGGGGATGGAAAGGAGGCTTTCTAAATGTCTTTGTTACTTTCTGAACTTTGATTATATGATGGTATTATCATTTGAAAAAAACAGCTGCTAAAGTAAATATAATAATAGTTTTTGCTATCTTGAATATTGTACTGGTTAATTACTTTCTGTTTGTTTTTTAAGGTTCTTTCAGATGTACAACCCAAAGTGGGAATAGTAGATTAGAAACGATAAATAACTGGGTGGCTTATAGATGAATTAGCATAAATTCAGGACTACATTGAATGGAGACCTTTTGCTTTAGGGAGTTTCTAAGACCTAAAATATGTGTATGAGAAATGAGGAAAACGCAGCCCAGAGGGATTGAGGAGTCTCCTTCTGAAAGAGAGTTACTGAGCACTGCCTGGGGAGCTCAGTTGGTTGGAGTATTGTCCTGACATGCTAAGGCTGCAGGTTCAATCTCCAGTCAGGGCACGTACAAGAATCAGCCAGTGACAGCATCAATAAGTGGAACAGCAACTCAATGTCTGTCTGTCTGTCTGTCTGTCTCTCTCTTTCTCCTTCCTCTCCCTAAAATCAGTCAATAAAAAATTTTAAAAGCCTTTGAAAGAGAGCTATTGAAAAAATGTTTGATGAGTTTTACTTATTTTACTAAGCGTAATTTTTGTGTTCTTACATTTTTTTAATAGTCTCTTTCCCAAGAGACTCAGGAGAAGGTCTAGAAGCAGTTATATAGTTATGATTATATGAAGCTTTTATTACTCTTATTGATTAGATTAGCTTGGACAACTTACATGACCCTTGTGAAACTTATGTGTCTTAGAATACAGTAATCTTTTGGTCAATTACTTTGTTTTCGTGTTAGAACTCTGTCATTTCAGTTGTTCAGACATCTTCATACTACCATCTGAAACATCGTGCAGGGTTTTGTATCTTTTGTCCTAGTTTAATTTTTCCACTTTTTATTGCATGAAAATGCCTCAAGATTTAACTTCTTTATTTTTCTGAGTCCCAGCCCAGTTACTCTCTAATCTTCCTCTCCATACTAGTAATGAATTAGGTCTTTAGAGTGTGAGGACCAGAAAAACACTCTCTGTAAACTTAAAATTAATCAGTTGGTTTTGTAACTGAATTATCATTAACTCTTCAAGGTTTTATTAGAATGGTTTCCAATGGTTAAAGTTTTAATTGAGGACTTCAGAGAAAGCATGAGTAAATACAAAATATATAGAGTTAAATCTGTTTAAGAAAACAAAGTAGTTCATCCTAAACCTCCTATTTTAATAAGTACGTTGATTTCAATAAAGGGTATGATTCTACTGTTAGGAAGGTAAGAACTTGAGTTGTATTTCCAGTAATTATTGCAGATTTGAATGGTATAATATTATTAGTTTTCATATTGTGAGCCATTGGCATTTGGTAAACTAAATACAGTGAGGAAATGGAAAATTTTAAGTAAGTAAGTGACAGTAGACATTGATTATTTGAAATTGTTCATGTAACAGTTAAATCTTAAGAACTATCTAATAGTAAGAGCTCCCAGCTCCAGTAGTTTATTTTTTATCTGCATGTTTTTTTCTTTGATAGCTCAGTACCTGGTCAAGATAAGAAAAAGCAGCTTAATATTTGTCATTACTGGATAGTAGGCAGCTTAAATTTTAAATGTACTATTTCTACTTTCAATACTTCATTTATTGCCGTTGGTAGAGGATAAACTTCAGTGTTCTCTAAAAATTTCTACTTTCTCTACTTTTCTAATTTTTCTTATGTAACTCTGACAGACTAGTATTATTTACTAAAGTATGAGTTGGATATGTAAAGATTATTTTAATATAATATGTGATTTTAGGATGATGACGCAGTAGAACAAGGAGCTGTTTCTGCCAGCACTTCAAATTTGGATGATTTCTACCCCGCAGAAGAGGACACCAAACAGAATGCGAATAACACCAGAGGAAATGCCAATAAAACACAGAAAGACACTGGCGTAAATGAAAAGGCGAGGTATGTTACGTTCATAGACTTCGTTTCATAAAAGTTTAGTCCCTCTGTAGAGAAAGTACTTGGCTAGGTGTACTGGATTACATCGTGCTTAATGCTTTCATCACATGTACGGAGTCCACAACTTTCATGTCAATTTAATTACAGAGAGAAATTTTATGAGGCTAAACTACAGCAGCAACAGAGAGAACTCAAACAATTGCAGGAGGAAAGAAAGAAACTGATTAAGATTCAAGAGAAAATTCAAGCATTGCAAAAGGCATGTCCTGACCTACAGGTAAGTAGGAAATTTCTCTTACCACTTCTCTGAAAAAAGATGTCTGAAACTCTATGTTGATTAAAAGTACCCTTCCTAGTACTGATATGACAGATTTGTATCTGTTAATTTTATGATCAATGAAATGGATGAACTATTGAAATGGGCAAGGGATATACATTTACACAGAAAGATACCACATAGTAATTGACTGATTCTTTCCATTCTTTCACTTGATGGGTTAGCTAGCTGTAGATGCAGAACATGAGTATAACTGTTAAAATATTCTGGTTTCAGCTTTGTAATTCAGGGACTAGTATTTCCATCTCTTACTGGCCTAAAATTATATTAGAAAACTCTTAAGCCATCATGAATTTATCCAAGGAAATTAATTAAAATATTTTATTTGTAGTTCAGATGCTAACTTGACAATACTTTTGTTTATTCGTAGCACCCTATGCGTCGGCCTTTGAGACTGCTAGAGAATGAGTGATCTTTGACCATGTCAGATAAGCAGGGGCAGGGTTAATATGGGAAGGGAATGCCAGTTCTTTTTGAGACCTGTTTTCCCTAAAATTGATTGGTTAGGTTTATTCTTCAGTCATTTTATTTTCAAAGAAAGGGAAACACATCAAATAATATTTCTAATATAGATGTTTATTTTCTAGACTCCTAACCTTTTCTACTTTGTCTAATCCTTTTTCCCTTGTCCCCAATCTAAACAATGTCCAGAGGAATAAATGCCCGAGTCGGGTTGAGTATATGAAATTTCACACAGTAACATTTTACTTTTCTTGTCTCTCTTGTTCCTGAAGGTTGGTTACTATTCATCAGCTTCAGCTTGGGTTTTCATCTTTGTTTTGTTATGTCTGATTTTCTTTGAATCATGATAGAAGTTGAGGTTTGGTAATAAATAAAACACATTACTAGAACCCTAGAAGAGTACTAAAATAACTGCTTTTATGAAATTAACACAAGTGCTTTAATTCCTCATAATTTTTACTAATCCTTTTTTTTAAGCTGTCAGCTACTAGTGCGGGTAATTGTCCCACAAAAAAATATATGCCAGCTGTCACTTCAACCCCAACTGTTAATGAAAATGAAACCAATACAAGCAAATCTGTTTTTGAGCCTGAAGTTTCTTCAGTAGTAGATAATGAGGTATTGTATATTGCACCCTGTTGTTCTTGAGTCTTAAGCCACAGCTTGTTTTAAAATTTATTTTTCAATTACAGTTGACATACAATATTATATTAGTTTCAAGTGTATAAGATATTTTATTAGACATTTATATACCTTATGAAGCGATCACCCTGATAAGTCTAGTACCATCAGACACACAGTTATGGCTTTTTTGACTATTCCCTGTGCTGTGTAAGTCGCATCTTAAGAAGGGAAACTGAGTATCGGTAAAACATGTTCTTAAATGTAGCCTGTTTCGTGTCTTTCAGTTGGGGAAAGAAATACTTTTGTCAAAATGTAATTAATTTGGGATCTCTTCAGAATAGTCTTGATCTTTATTAGCAAATATTTGGCAGAATTATATGTAAAGGATAGGTGCAGCAGGTAGTAATCATTTCAGTTAAAGAGACCTGTCCTTAGGTATTTTATTTTATATGTGATTTGTAGGAAACATCATAATTTTCTCTAAATAGTTGGTGTGTGGGGTGCTGCTTGTTTTCATTAAGAATTAATAATTCCCTTATATTTTCTTATTAAAATATTATTTTAACCTTAGTGGATATTTCAGTATAAAAAGGATAGAATGAGATCAGAAATATTTGTTGGTACTGACAAATAGTATTAGCTGGCTGTTCTTTAAGTGGAAAACAAATCCAAATATTGACACTAACTTGACTCATTTTTTAATTAATAGCTTTGGTCAGAAATGCGCAGACATGAAATTTTAAGGGAAGAGCTGCGACAGAGGAGAAAGCAGCTTGAAGCCCTGATGGCTGAGCACCAGCGGAGGCAGGGTCTGGCTGAAACCGCATCCCCAGTGGCCGCTTCCTTGAGAAGTGATGGGTCTGAGAATCTGTGTACTCCTCAGCAAAGCAGAACCGAAAAGTGAGTGAGTCGTGTAGACCATGCTTTTAACCTCGCCCGCCTGGGGCCCGCAGGGTGGGCAGGCCTGTTTCCCCTCTCCTTCCCAGCACAGAGCCGCGCCAGTGCGGGCCGTATTGAAGCGTCACCTTTGTGACTCAGTGTCACTAAATTGAGCTACTTCCTGTTCAGACTTCTCATAGCATCATCTTTCTGTCTTTTTTTTTTTTTAATTACTAAGATACTTGGTCAAATGGTGATACAGATTTTTGATTGTATGACCCTTGTTTTCTTAGTTAAGTTTTAAGCTATGAAAAGGAAATTTTTGATACTTTCTAGTGCTATTCTATCAGGCCAGAAATAAGCACTTTTTTACTTAAATTGAGCATCTGCTGTTTGTAAGTTTCTAGTGTCGAGCATTGAAGTTTGACGTTTTCACATCTAGAATATTTCTAAAAGACTTGTGTATCTGTGATCAGTTCATTGCATATCTATATAGTAGTGTTCATATCTAAAATTTTGAAATCCAAGTTTGTCATGGCTTTACATTTTGATATTTTTAGATGGCATTTCTGGTGCATTGCACCAAGCCTCACTCTTCTTAGAAAAACCTGTCCTGTTCTTGGAGTCCCCATATATATTTAGTGATCAGACTGTATCTACAGTATTTTATTCTGTTCAGACTACTACACATTTATACTTTGAGTTCTTTAGTTTTGATAAACATCTAGTTATCACAGGACAAGTAACTAAGTTAAAATTAAGTAAAATTAGAATTCATTTTCTGAGTGACACCAGTCATATTTTAAGTATTCTTTGGTCATATTTACCTAGTGACTGCTATGTTGGATAGCACAGAAATCGATTGCTATGGCAGAAAGTGCTGTTGGCCAGTTCTGATCTGGAAAATTGTTATTCAAAGAAAGGAAAGTTGAGGGGGGTTTAGTTTAGGAAAAAAATTCCAGGGGCGCGTGTAATTATTGTTTTAGTTTATTTGAAGAATTGTTTTGTGGAAGGCAGAGTAAATATATATATAAATTCTAATATAAATAATTAAATATATATATATATATATATATATATATATTTAAACGATTTTATTTATTTAGAGAGGGAAGGGAGGAAGAAAGAGAGAGAGAGAGAAACATCAATGTGCGGTTGCTGGGGGCTGTGGCCTGCGACCCAGGCATGTGCCCTGACTGGTAATCAAACCTGAGATACTTTGGTTCGCAGCCTGCACTCAATCCACTGAGCTACACCAGCCAGGGCAGAGTAAATATATTTTATAAAGCAACAGTGGGGAGAGTACCACCCATCTTGTAGTTACTAAGATTAAGTGAGATTTTGCCCCATCCGGTAGCTCGGTTGGTTATAGTGTCGTCTGGATACACCAAGGTTGCAGATCGATCCCTGGTCAGGGCAGCATAGACGAATCAGCCAATGAGTGCATAGAAAAGTAGGACAACAAATTGATGTCTGTCTGTCTCTCTCTCAATAAATTAAATGAATGAATGAATGAATGAACGAATAAATTAAATAAATTAGAATTTTCTTAGGATTAGATGGATTGTATGTACACATATACCCATATATGTACACACATAAATGTAGTACACATCTGGCACATAGTAGGTGGTAAAGTGTTTAGTTCATCTCCAGAATGATCTCTTGGTTTTTGACTCAATCTCTAGAACGATGGCAACGTGGGGCGGTTCTACCCAGTGTGCACTGGATGAAGAAGGAGATGAAGATGGTTACCTTTCCGAAGGAGTTGTTCGGACAGATGAAGAGGAAGAGGAAGAACAGGATTCCAGTTCCAATGATAACTTTTCAGTATATCCTCCTAACAGCACGAATCATAACTCTTACAATGCAAAGGAAACTAAAAATAGGTTAGTTTCACTGTTTTAATATTTTGCTTGATTTGAAGAGTTTCAAGTTTTTCTCAGAAACAATGGGGTGTCTTACAATATAGTTAAGGGGCTCAGACCCACAAGACTTCCATCACTTTGGATGCCAGTCGTAAGCCTCAAGTCTCCAGGGAACCCACACTTCTGTCTGACATGGCTAGTAATCTGGGGGTTCCCATAAGCCTTCTTCAGCTTTCATAATTTGCTAAAACAACTCATGGGGCTCAGGAAAACGCTTATATTTACTGGTTTATTATAAAAGATACAACTCAAGAATAGCCAAATAGAAGAGACACATAGGGCAAGGTTTGGTGCTGTGGATCTTCCATGCCCTGTCTGGGAGCACCATGCCCTGCGCTCCATCCCGGAAGCTTCCTAACCACTGCCTTGTGCAGCGGTTTTGCGGAGGTTTCATTGCATGGGCACGGCTGATCAAATCATTGGCCATAGGCAGTTCAGTTTAATCTCCGGCCCCTTCTGTACCATCCTTGGAGTTTAGGGAATGGGGCTGAACGTTCCAATTCCTCTCATCACCAGGCTGGGTTTTCTGGTGAAAAAGACCAGCTCCCACCATACACCTGTCGGTAGCCTGTGTAGTCATTAGCATAAACTCAGATTTCGTGAATAACAACAGATACCCTGGAGAAACCAAGCGTTGTAGGAGCTCTGTTGGAAGCCTGGAATAAAGACCAAATACACACACATGTATTTTTTAAATGTATTGGGGTGACATTGAAAATAAAGTTATGTAGGTTTCAGTTGTAGGGCTCAGTAAATACATCATATATTGTATTGTCTGTTCACCACCCCAAGTCAAGTCTTCTTCCATCACCATTCATCCCCCTTTTATCCTCCTGTACCTCACCCAGCCCTCTTTTCCTCCGGTAATCATGCTGTCGTCTGTGTCTGTGAGGTTTGTCTTTGCTTAATCCCTTTATTTTTCCCTGTAATAATTTTTTATTATACCACAAGAATGTTGCCAAGATAAATCTCAGCTAAACTGGATCAAGATTCATAAGCTTTGATCTTTGCTCTTGTTTTGAAGAATTTAGCAAAAATTTTTAAATTGTAGATAGTAAAAAAGGTCTGTCAACAAAGGTACTTACTACATTATTATAAGTGAAAAATGTTTCATGAATAAAAGATAGCAAAGTAGTTCTACTCCATGGTGTCATGTGGGTTAGCTTAAAGCATGGAGAATGAAAAACTGCTCGTGATAATACTTTCATGTTGCAGTATACAGAATTATATGGATCTTTTTGTGTAAAACATAAATGAAAAAAACTGGAGAAGAATAAGAGATTATAATTGTATAAGGCTAAAAACCTAGAATCTTTACCCCCTTTATTTTCCCTGCTGTTTGAGTCCTTTGAACTTAAAAAGAGAATACTGACCTATGGTTTCTTGCTAGATTTTAAAAACCAAATAATTATGTATGATGACTTAATATTCTAAATTTCTTGTTAGGTGGAAGAACAATCGCCCCTTTTCAGCAGATGGAAATTACCGTCCACTAGCCAAGACCAGACAACAGAACATCAGCATGCAGCGCCAGGAGAACCTCCGCTGGGTGTCGGAACTCTCGTATGTGGAGGAGAAAGAACAGTGGCAAGAACAGATTAACCAGCTGAAGAAACAGCTTGATTTCAGTGTCAGTATTTGCCAGACTTTGATGCAGGACCAGCAGGTAAAATGTACTAGGAAAGAAATGGTTTTTTATCCTGTTTTAAAAGCAGTGCGAATTTTTCTCAAGTCCTCAGTAAATAGTGCAGAACGTTTTCTTTCCGTAGGCTCTGTCTTGTCTGCTGCAAACGCTTCTCACGGGCCCCTACAGTGTCATGCCCAGCAACGTCGCATCGCCTCAGGTGCACCTCATCATGCACCAGCTGAACCAGTGCTACACGCAGCTGACGTGGCAGCAGAACAACGTGCAGAGGTACTCCGTCTCTCCGGGCGGTGCGGCTCTGCAGCGAGTTGCCTTCTGGGGCAGAGGGCCATGAGCCGGCTTATACATTCGGATGCTCTCTGTCACCTGCGAATTTTGTCAGCAGTGATTGTCCAGTGTTCCCCTTTAACACTGTGGACTTTTGTTTAAAAATGTATGCTCTTCAACTTTACACTTAGTAGGTGAATGGTGTGTAACTATACCTCAGTAGAACTGTAAACAAGAAAAAAAAATACGTTTCTTACAGTTGGTTGTACCTACCGTCTGATAGAAGTGCCAGGTGCAGTTCTCGTTCCAAAGGCTGAGTTGCTGAAGTAAGCCTTCGGGACAAGCAAATATTTGTTGTAGCAACTAGTTGAGCAGTTTGTCTCTTCTGCATGCTGTTTAATCACTTACTAGATATATTTTTTCTGAATGTAATGTAACTGATTTTTAAAACACCGACTTCTTAAATTTTTACAGGTTGAAACAAATGCTAAATGAACTTATGCGCCAACAAAATCAGCATCCAGAAAAATCTGGAAGCAAGGAAAGAGGCAATAGTGCATCACACCCTCCTTCACCCAGTTTGTTTTGTCCGTTCAGCTTTCCAACACAGCCTGTAAATCTGTTTAACCTGCCTGGGTTTACTAATTTTTCATCATTTGCACCAGGTAAGTGACTGGAAACTTAAAGGGAAAATAAGTAAGTACAATGTATCTGAGAATATCTTTTGCCTATTCCATGAATATTTATCATTCTCTTTTAGAGTGGTAGGAAATGTTGTGAAGAAAGTTACAAACCCCTTTCTACTTTATAGTAAAAACTTAAGCTTGATACGGTTGCTAAGGAATTAAATACACAATCATGAGTGATTACTGAGTCTTATATGTGCGAATTATTTAACAACTATTTATTAAGGAGAAAGGGAATTAATGTATCTAATGGCTGCTGTACACCAGGCACTAGGTAGCGCGTTGAGAGAGTAAAGCTGAATAACATAGTGTTCTTCTAGCGGAGCTTCATGTCTCCGCAGGGAGATACACCACTGAACCAAAGGTGAGTACTTAGTATAGGGTTACATTTAATCTTATTCAGCTTAGGCTTTTACTCAGACTTTCCTGCGTGCATTGTGAGTCAGACACTGTGTAAATGACTGGGATTCAAAGGGGACTGAGACTAACTCTTCCAGGAACTTAGAGTCTAGTTCCTGGAGATGCTAAGAATGTTAATCAGTGCCTAGTGCGGTGCTGTGGGTGCAAGTGAGGTGAGTGGGCTGTTCTACCTTGGGGCAAGACGTCATCAAATGTATTTTCCCAGCAAGAACGTGTTATTTAAGCTAAAAAATGAACAGAATTTATTTCCAGAAAATAAGGGAAAGGACTTTTAAATCAATGGAACCACTTGGAGTTACAAAGCAGTGAAACAGTTTATCACTTAGGGAATTTAGAGGTCATTTAAGTATGGCTAGTGTTTACGCCTGTGGCCAGGTAGGTAGCACAGGTGTTTTGTGCCATGCGAAGCAGCTTAGACTTTCTGTTATAGACGAGAGGGGCCATTGAAGAGTTTGAGCAGGGAGATAGCATGAAATACATACTTGAGAAAGATTACACTGGTAATGGTGTTGAGGGGAGGAGGAGAGAAGGAACTCAGAGCATAGGTAGTGACTAGGAAATAGAAGGCTGTTTGCAGGAGTACCAGGGAAAGACATTCTGGGGGTAGGACAAGTTACGTAGTTGCGTGACCATATGGATGAGGTGAGTCATGAAGAAAAAGGAATTGAAGATGTTTGCCAGAGTAGATACAGGAGGAGAGAAGGTTTGGTGGAAGGGCTTTGTGAATATAAATATAAATAAAAATACTACAGTGTGTTTTCTTAACAGGATTATAAAAACAATTCTTAATTTTGACTAACAACTTTTTGTTTTGATGGATATGAATGGCACATTAATTACAGATGTCTTTTGATTTCACGATAAGGCTGAAGATGCTTTGTTGTCTTACCCATTGCTTTTACTTACTAGGTGTGAATTTCAGCCCTTTATTTCCTTCTAATTTTGGAGATTTTTCTCAGAATATTTCTACATCCACTGAACAGCAGCAACCATTAGCCCAGAATTCTTCTGGGAAAACAGAATATATGGCTTTTCCAAAACCTTTTGAAAGTAGTTCTTCTATTGGAGCAGAGAAGCAAAGGTAACTCAGTTGCTAACACAATTCATTATGCGCTTAATAGTTCACATTAATCTCTTGTTATATAATTTAATTTTGTTTATGTACATTTAATTATATATTGTGAAAACACAGTTAGGGTATTTGTGATTGTTTGGCTTGACATCTCACCTGATGTCTCTCAGGCACGCACCTGCTGCTAACCCCGGCACAAGAGCAGCGCAGCATTTTGATCAGTGTCCTGTGAGAGTCACTGTGAAAGGGTAAGACCCGGCCCCTACAGCGTCTTTAAGTTCCCGGTGCAGGACCGACAGCTGACTGCTAGGGGACCGTTGTTGTCAAGTGACGGTGCCCTGACCCGATTCGGAGCCCCCGACCGGGATGTGCTCCTGAGGCCCGTCCCCAGGCCACGTGGGGGACTGCTGGACTAGAAAAGCAGCTTTAGCCAAGGAAGCTGTGGTGGTATATGGTATCAGTCATATAATTTCTTTATCTCTGTTTCTCAACATCTATTATCTTTTAATATGATAATCTGACCAAATACAATTTTGACTCAGTGTCAAACACGAGTTGTGTTGGGTCAGGTTGATCATTCTGTAAGCACATTTATAGCTAGATAAACAACACCAATAGCCCATAAAATGATTCTGATAGCCAACTGGTGAAAATACAGACTTTTCATTGTTAACTTCAGAAAAAACTTATTACTATTTCTTCATTTTTAAATCATTTTTCTTTTCAGTTACTGTCAACATACATTATTGTATTAGTTTCAGGTGTACTCCCCAGTGATTAGACGTTACGTAACTTACTAAGGGATCATCCCGGTAAATCTTGCACTCATTTGGCACCATGCACAGTTACTAGAATATTACTGACTATATTCCCTGTGCTGTACTTTATATCCCCACTGACTATTTCGTAACGATCAATTTGTGTTTACTTTCTTCGCCCTTTTCACCCATTCCCTTAATGGTTCCATCTTGCAACCATTAAAATATTCTCTTACCTGAGTATTTCTGTTCTGTTTATTTTGTTTTTTAGATTCAGTTGTTGCCATTTTATTCAAATTTTTTATCTTTTCTTTCTTCTCCTTCTCAAAGAAGGCCCTTTAACATTTCATGTAACACTGGTTTGGTGGTGATAAATCCCTTTAGTGTTTTCTTGTCTAGGAAGCCTTTACTTATCCTTCGATTCTAAATAATAACTTTGCTGGGTAGAGCAACCTTGGCTGGTTGTGCTTGCTTTCATCATTTTGAATACATCTTGCTAATCCCGCTGGCCTGCAAAGTTTCTCTTGAGAAATCAGCTGACAGTCTTATGGGAGCTCCCTTGTAGGTAACTAACTGCTTTTCTCTTGCTGCTTTTAAAGAGTTTCTCTTTAACCTTTTGATTTTAATTATTATGTGTCTTACTGTGGGCCTCTTTGGATTCATCTTGTTTGGGACACTGTGCTTCCTGGACTTGTGTTCATTTGCTTCACCAAGTTAGGCAAATTTCTTGTCATGTTTTCAGATAGGTTTTCAATTCTTGCTCTCTCTCTCCTCTTTTTGGCACACCCATGATGCCAATATTGGTACCCTTAAAGTTGCCCCAGAGGCTGTTTACACTATCCTTTGTTTGTTCCGATTGGGTGCTTTTTGCTTCCTTATATTCCAAATTGCTGATTGGATTCTCAGCTTCATCTACTGTACTGTGGATTCCCCGTAAATTATTCTTCATTTCAGTTAGTGTATCCTTCATTTCTGACTGCTTATTTTTCATGATTTCTGTGTCTTTTTTTATGCTGTCGAAGTTCTCAGTTCATTGCGCATCTTTATAACACAGTGTTTTGAACTCTGCATCTAGCAGAGTATTCAGATGGAAACAGTCTTGCTTGTTTCCATTTTGTTTAGCTCTTTTCCTGGAGTTTTTATTGTGTTCATTCATTTAGGATGTGTTTGTCTCCTCGTTTTGGCAGCTTCCTTGTGTTTGTTTCTGTGTGTTAGGTAGAGCTGCTGCGTCTCCAGACTTGGTGAAGTGACGTAATGTAGTAGGTGTTCCATTACCCAGTGTCACAGCCTCCTGATCACCCAAGCTGGGCACTTGAGGGGTGCCCCCTGTGTGGGCTGAGTATGCCTTCGCATTGTAGTTGAGCCTTGACTGCTGTCGGCACCTCTGTGGGAGAGATGGACTCCCAGACCAGTCACTGCAAGGACTGGCTATGACCACCAACCCTGAACACCATGGAAGTTCATCTGTACCGGGGCCCACCCCACAGTGCAGGACTTACTTACTTCAGTGGGGCTCTGGTACTGCTGAGTCCACCCCTGGAATTGGGTGGTGATGCTTCGATGTGGTCTCAAGTTGTCCACTGGGTGCTTTGGTTCTGGGGCCTCCGGGGAGGTGCAGGCTGAGGTCACCTGCTGCCTGTGTTCTTCCCTAGGGCCACCTGACATGAGCTACAGAGCGGTCTGCAGAAGGCTGCTACTTGTGCTGGGCTCAGAGGTGCCTGGGGGAGGCCAAGCAGCACGCCAAGGCCTGCTGCCACTGGTGCCGGGCGGGGGGCCACGTAGCGAGAGGTACCGGGTGTGCTGAGGCCAGGTGCTGCTTGTTTGGGAGCCTTTAGGAAAGTCTAAAGCATGAGCCAAGATGGGCCATTTGTGCCAAAAACATCTTTTTTGAATGATGAAATACTAGAGGTCATTTGAGCCTAGTATCTGTTCTGAGAGAATGTCTCTATGATTTTGTCTTTCCCAGCCCTTGACAGACATATAAACCAGAGTATTCTTCCCTTTAGTTACGGAATTGAGCAGGTCTCGGCTCTTGAAGTAGCAGTGTGACACTGTTAAATCATGACTTCCTTGATTAATCAAAAACTCATAAATTCAACTTTATATTTGCTTCTAGGAGTCCTGTGACTGACCCCCCCCCCCCGACTTTGTTTTTCTTAGCTGTACTAACCATTTTTTCCTATTAGTAAATCTCCTGTTGCTTTATGAAAGTATTCTATTGTCAGAGGCTAACAGTATTTAGCGTACATTTGCCATTCAGAAATGAGGTTTGAGTGAATCTCCATCATAAGCAATAAACACTGTTTCAAAGCTTTAGTGAATAGCCTACCTACTGGAAGGACTCTACTTCGTTACTATCCGTATTTTATATATAATTGATGGTAAAAAAGGATGGCCATGGATATCTAACGTTGTTGTAGATGTTCGACCTACTTCAGATTGGACCTGATCTCCTCCCCAAAATCACAGCTAATACGGGTTCCCTGAATTGAATGGCTGGAGAAGATAAGCAGTGAGATGGAACATTGCAGTTCTGGGCCGGGGCCAGAAAACCCTTCCTGTGAAGGCTAGATGGTATACATTGCAGGCCATATAGTACTCTTCATGCCCATTTATCGCTGTCATTTTTACGCAAAAGCAGCCATAAACAATATGTGAAGAATGAGTGGCTGTGTTTCAGTAACACTTTATGGGCACTGAAGTTTGAATTTCATGTAGTTGTGTTGCAAACTTTTCTCCTTCGATTTTATTTTTTTCAACCATGCAAGAATATAAACATCATTTTAGCTCACAGGCCATACAAAAACAGGCAGCAGCCCCAACCTGGCCTGCAAACTGCAGGTTTGCTCACGTTAGTATTAAGTTCCATCAGTCAGTGTCTCCCAGATTACGTTCTTAGGTCTGGAACATTGTTGTCCATGTTGAGTTCTGTGATCAAAGGTTTGGGACATCTCATTCTGTTCCCGTCTAAGACTTTGTATCAAGTACATTGGCATACTAAAAGTTCTGAGGAGTCCTGTAGACTTACTTAACTTTGTTTTGACTGTATTTTGACTGTATTATTATTTAGATGACCAGGGAATGCTTGTTTAGATATTAAAGGATGCTGGTGTTGAGTGGATAAAACTTGAAACTGACAGCAGACCGATAGAACTAAACCACACTTCGAGTGTGGAGAAGGGAAGAACTGCTTGCGTGGCCCTCGTTTTCACCGAGTTCTGGTTCTAGTTGAGCTGCGTCAGATGACACACATGCGTGTATGTCTCAGACCCTCTGCTGTAGGTCCTTCTGGGTTGTTCCTCCACGTTTTTTGTTTCCTCCTTATGTACCATCTTTCCTTGATTTTTCTTTCCCAGTCTTTTGTGTTACGAATGCTAGATCTTTGGTTTGGGACTTTTGCCGGTGAAAATGGTTTAGTGATAAGGGTTGAATATTAAAAGTTTTAAGATAATTTAGAATACCAGCTTATTGAATATTTGCATATTTAATGCATATTTTTGTGAAAATATTTTATAGACTATTGATTTTATTTACTGAAATCTAGTAAACTATATTTTGAGTGCTATATTGGGAGTTTGCAGTAAACTTGGAAATCTATCATTGTAATCTCTAAAAAACTTATTTTCTTTGGTGTAAGGAATCAAAAGCAGCCCGAAGAGGAGGTGGAAAACAGTAGAACACCATGGTTATATGACCAAGAAGGTGAAGTAGAAAAACCATTCATCCAGACTGGATTTGCAGTGTCTGTAGAGAAAACTACGAATAGTAATCGCAAGAATCAGTTAGATACCAGCAGAAGACGCCAGTTTGACGAAGAGTCGTTAGAAAGCTTTAGCAGCATGCCTGATCCAGTGGATCCGACCACCGTATCGAAAACATTCAAGGCGAGAAAAGCCTCTGCACAGGCCAGCCTGGCATCTAAAGACAGAACCCCCAAGTCAAAGAGTAAGAAGAGGCATTCTGCTCAGCTGAAAAGCAGAATTAAAAGTGTTGGTAAGTATTTAAATCTGTTGAATGCTGATCAGTATAAATGTTGGCAACATTACTCTAGCATGTTGACATAATTTTATTTCAGTATGGTTAGATGGGTGGACACTTTCTAGAAGTATTTGAACAAAGTCATTTTTAATTAACTATAATTTTTTTTACAAAATTTATCGTACAGCTGTTAATGTTATATATATTTAAAACATTGCACTTTGTGCTTCTAAAAGCCTCTCATATTTCTTATATAAATGGTTACTGTGAACTCAGATCTTTTTCCAAATCTTGTAGGTTACTTAAGAATTATTGAAGTCCTAGTTTTACTATTCTCTTTTACTATCACGTCTTGCTCTACATTCAACACTTTAGTTGTGACTTCTGGTTAGGTCCTTGATTGATTCATTTAAAGAAATGTGAGCTTCTAACTACATTGCAGTCTTTGACTGTCATAGATGAAACAGCCTTGTTAAAAAGTTTACTGTTAGCTTTCCTGAACCTTAAGTATAACATTAACTCGTGTTTTGTCGTATCTTGTTTACCATTACGTATCATATCGGCTCTCTTTATAGTGTTAACTACATGCCACTAAAATTTTTTTTCTGTGACTTTAAAACTTTTTGCTATGGTTATTTTAAAGAATTTAATGAATGTTAACACTAGGTTAAAATCAATTTTACTAGCCAAAATCTGGAATATTAGTGAAATGATGCTGCTCCTTCAAGTTTACAAAGGATACTTTTCAGCTGTATCTTTGATTAGTTCTGGTTTCAAAGAGATAATATTTGGTGCTTAAGAACAAAGTGTTCCAGGCTTGTAAGAAGAAAAATTTTCAAAATCACTGTACTTTGTTAATTCCCTCTCTTGGAAACTCACATGCATAGAGGTATAGTAAAGGTCCTGAAAAATGGCACAGTTATGTATTTTAACCTTAAGAAAGTCTTTGTATGTAAAGGTACATGTTATTGTTTGTGAAGTAAGATTTAACACATTACGTGATAATCATCTTAAACTGCAGCTCACATTCAGACTTGATGAGTTGAACGTGATTTCTTGCCTTGCTGGATGTTTCGGTTATCAAACCTATAATTTGGTTACCAGACCCATAATTTGGCTATAATCTACAAGGCCCATTTCCTCTTTTAATATTACTAGAGAGAGTAGGAGCATATACCGTACATTTTCCTCATTCTCTTCTTGGAGAATGGACTAGAACTGTTAATGTACTGACTTCTGGGTGTTGCCCGTTGCTGCGTCTTTTCATTTCTCCCCCCTCCCCGCTCTGTGACTCGCTAGTGGAGACTGAGATGAAATAGATGTTAAGCATAAGCATTAGGCACGGCAAGGCCTGACAGATGTGACCAGTAAAGAAACAGCCCTTTTTAGATTCAGAGAGTTTATTATTTACGTAGAGAAAGGAAGAGTAGCTAAAGGTGCCAGCTCCCTGTACCCCTTGTCCCACACACCACAAGGGCGACGCTGAAACCAGAGGGGCCAGATGACAAGCAGGAGGACATACATGAGTGGTGGACACCTGTTGCTGAGAAACCTCTGCTGTGCTGTAGCTAAAGCCACATTACAGAGGAGAGTTGTGCCTGTGGGGTGTGACAGAAAGGTCTCCTGTCGTCAGAACCAGGAGGAGATGAAAAGCTCTCATGACACCTTTCCGGAGGAACGGGCGAGGTGGGGGGAATTGCCACACGGCAGCTTCTCACAAGCCTCCCGTGTTCCCGGGTTCCACGTTCCAGGAGGACTGTCACGTGGCCCTCTGCGGAGACCGCTTCAGCTGCAGTTCACAGTGCTCGCCTGCGTGGCTCGTGTGGGCACGTGCAGGGCCCCCAGGGCACCAGGCTGGGCTGCTTCCTACATTGCTTCCTACGTGGAAGTCCTGTTTCCACTGGCCATGTCAGCCGCACACGCTGAGAAGAACAGAGTGGGTGCAAGGGAAGGAGTGATGCCATGGGACCAGGGACAGCACCCTTCCAGTAATGACCGCCATGTGCTGCTGCTGCTGCTGCTCTGGCGGGCTTACTAGCCTGTGCTGCTCTGGAGTGTGGTTAACGCTCTCTAGCTGCCCTGTTCTCCCTGGGGGGTTCCTGTCAGAGTGCCCCAGGCAGGGGTAATGCAACCGCACACCAGTGCCTTACCTTTGGAAGGCTGGCCCTTGATGTTTTCAGTTTGGGAATCAAAGAAAATCATTGTTATGTATGTATGTATGTATTTATTCCACATGCTGCCTTTCTCAGTTTCAGCTGTGGAGAGTAAGCTTGTCTTTGAACTGCCTACTTGGGCTCTCCAAAGAGAATTCTGCGTGTGCCACATCATAAATGATTTAATGTGGATTAGAATTCATTCGGCACTTTCCACGTTATTCAGTGACAGTAATCAGAAGCTTAATTTCATTTATGTAAATGTTCTTGTTAGAATAACATAGTTTACTTTCAGAGCTTTGTTGGCTATTAATTAAGCAAACAGTAGTACTACAAACTGTATTATTTTACATATTGCTTTTAGATTCAGACCCTTTATTGCTGGACCTGTTTTATGTGAAGGTCAAAGATAATGAAGAGAGCTCTTTTTCCTGTAAGATTTGAATAGAGTATGGCGAGACTTTAGTCTAAAAGACCAGTGAAGAAACCAGGAACTTAGGTTTGAAATGATGAAGCTCTAACTGGAAAAGTGGCCCTAGAAGCAGAAAGGGAAGATTGGCTCCAGGTAGGAGTCACAGAGAGGCGGTGGGCAGCATATGGGAGCCTGTTGTTAGCAGAGCAGCTGCTGTGAGCTGGAGGGTGTGAGCCGTTCTTTCAGAGGGTGTCTGGGGCAAAGCCCAGGGCCCTGTGATTCTCGGAGAAAAGTTGACTGAGGAAATCCATGCAACTCTTTTGGTCTTGGCACCTACCTCCCTGCCTTCCAAGAGTAGCAGCAGTCTTGCCTCTTCTGATTATTAATCGACAAGGGTGTCATTGAACACGTACTTGGCATCTTCCCTACCCCGAACCGCTGAGAGCATTTGTCTTTGCCACTGAGGAGACTGAAGAGTAGAGAGGCTTTCTCTTACTGTCTCATGGGAGACTGACAACTTCTTAGCCAGAACATTGCTTTTCCATGGAAGTGAGACCTCAAGGCACTGCCAGCTTGACGCCATTAAAGCTGCCCAGCCTTGGGTCCAGGCCTGACAGTACATAAGAGCGGTGACTAGCCTCGTGAATGCAACAGTGCACGTGAGAGGGAGGGAGCAGGCCACAGCAGGTCATCTAGTACAAGCAGAAGTGTTGAAATGGACACTTGAACAAAATAACAACTCTCGCGGAGGTTGAATTTAAAAATTCTTTAGAACTAGAAAAAAATGATTTTCACATACAGTGTTTAGATTATTTGAAAAAAAGGATAAATGTTATTAAGTCCCAAATTAGTGGCCCAGAAATTTGAGGGGAAGAATTTGGGACCGCAGATCAAAACAACAGCTCTTGTCCAGCCAGGAGCAAGTGGTGGGCGGGGTGTGCATGTGCGCACGCATACACACATGTTCTGATCGAATTGTAGAATTCTTAAGAACTTAGTGAAAATCTACTAAGCTTCCAAACTGAAAGAACAAGTTGCAAATGATGAAAAAGAACCTGACGATCAGATAATCATACAACAGAAGAAGTAGAAGAAAATGGAATAATATCCATCCATGGACAAAAAAGAGCTGCAACTTAAAAGTCCTGCACTCAGACAAGACACCCTTCGCCTGTCAAGATGAAAGGATACTGGTGCATTCTGTCTGAGGAAAGCTACAGAAGCTACACATGTGAATCAGAGCAGAGACCTGTATCTGGGGGCAGGGAAAAAGAAGGGGAAGCAGTTCAATAGTGTAACAGGAGATCAATTTCAGCTAATAATATAAATTCAAAAGTAAAAGTAAAATATTAGCAAACTTAATCTGCTGGTATGTCAAAAGAATATCAGACCATTGTCAATAGGGTTTATTAGAGAAATGGGATCATGATTCATTATCAGGGAACCTGTGAACATAATTTATTACATCAGCAAATTAAAGGATGTGGAAAACAATGTGGAGTTTCCTCAAATTAAAAATGGAACTGCCTTATGATCCAGGGGTGCCACTTTTAGAAATGTATCTAAAGAAACCCAGAACACTAATTTGAAAGAATGTGTGCTCCCCGATGTTCACCGCAGCATTATTTACAATAGCCAAGGTACGGAAGCAACCCCAGTGCCCATCAGCAGATGAGTGGCTAAAAAGTTGTACATTTACACAAGGAAATACCACTCGGCCATTAAAAAAAAACAGTGAAATCTTTTTTGCAACATCATGGATGGGTTAGAAGGTATTATCCTCAACAAAATAAGTCAGAGAAAGATAAATGCTGTATGATTCACTTATATGTGGAATCTGTAGAAAAAATAAAACAGAAATAGACACAATAGATAGAATGTAGAAGAAAAATTTAGTAGAATAATATGTATAGGCTGTGTGTGGGTAAGACTTTTTAAACTAAGTCATTTTACATAAAAGGTATAGTAAGAAGGCAGGCATACTTGACTACTTAATGCACATTACCCTTCTCTCTTTTAGGAACATTTTATATAGATTGAATGTGATTTTTTTCTTGTATTTCCTAATTCTGAAACATTGTTAACTTGGGATTCTAGTTAGAGAATCTGGGTCATATAAATCTACCATATAGTTTGAGTTGGGATATACTCGTTAAAATGGATATAAAGGACAATGAATGACAGAATTTATTACTGTTATCTCATGCTTCCAAAGATTGTTGCAAAGATATCTTCAAGACATACCATTTACTCTTTCATATTTTATTTATTTATACCAGGCCTTCACAGCATGCTAAATTGAGTTACCTGTGCTGTTTCACTGTGGAAATCAATGTCCCTTTCAGTTTGAGTTAGTTACAACTGATAATAGTTGTCACTTTTTTTACTCAAGGGTATGAAAGTGCCAGTATGTCTAGCACATGTGAACCTTGCAAAAATAGGAACAGACATTCAGCCCAGACTGAAGAGCCTGTTCAAGCAAAAGTATTCAGCAGACAGAATCATGAGCAGCTGGAAAAAATAATAAAATGTAGTAGGTCTACAGAAATATCTTCAGGTATGTTCCTTTTTGGTTTGCTTTAATTTAAGGATTTCTTCATCCTAGATTTGAAAAGCTATATTAAAACAAGCTTTAAAATTGGTCTGTCACACTTCTCTGTCATCTGCAAGGTTTTATGTAGATACTACAGTACACTGAAGCTGGAATTTTTTATTGTTGTGATGCTAGCTTTAGACACATTTTGATAAAATTCCAAACAAAAAAAAACTGTAGTTAACATTGATTTGGAACTCCTAATCTGAAAATCTGAAAACCTTATCTGAGTAAGAACTCAGGTGTACAGTCCTGTCATTTTCCTTCTTCAAGCCTTTGTCCTTCATCCTGCCTGCTGGCTCAGGTGCCCGTGCCTTCACGCCTGAACGTGAGGTTCCTGGCCAGCAGGCCTTCTGCCTGGAACTTCACCCTCTGAGTGGTCCTGAGGTGAAATTTTCCCGACAGCGATCACGCTCTTTGTTACCGCAGCAGTTGTCTTTTCTGCGAGTCCTTTTTGCTCTTTGTGAGTCCTTTTCTCAAATACTCTTAGTTCTGTAACTGAAATGCAAGCCGGGATGGGTTTCCCTTTTTTCTTTTTTTGTTATTGTTGTAGCCTATGTAAACCTTCTCTGTTGCTTGTTTCACATTGTCTAGTATTTACCTGTTTAAATGTCTGTATTGCCTTTTTAAGCCCCTTGGCAACAGATACTACTTTTCTTCCTTGCATGTGAAATGTTAGAACGTTACCTGGCGCATGGCGGTTACTCTGTAAGTGTGCACTGAACGAATGGAGCCATGTACTTGCCACTGTTCCAGTTTAAATAAGTGCTGGTACTTTCATAACTTGCAGTGACTAAGTTCACCTCAAAGAAAAACGGGGAGGGAGGTGGTAAATACAGACTCTATGCTTTCCGTTGTCAGTAAGGCCCTCGGGGGTGAGAGGGCAGCTCCCACTGTATTGTGCTTCACTGTCTATAAATTAAAACAGATTACTCGTTTCATTTGAGCTTCATAATCTTGTGAGCTGGTTCTGTTTCCATTTGTAGATGAGGATGAGGATGGGTGCACAGTCACATAGGGCACCTGCTTTTTCACAGCACTCATAAAGGGCCAGTAATATGAACTGGTACAGCTTTTCCTCAGAAAGTCAGGCCTTCATCCCAGTAATCCATACACATACTGTGCGAGTCCATACTCAGGAGACAAAAGTGAAAAAAATGGAGATTCAGTGTTTTTTTTTAACAGTATAGTTTCAACTATGTTTAAATAAAAACCTGAATGCAAAAAAGACGAAGAAATGCATCAAAATGTTAATACTGGTTTTATCATCTTTAAACTTCCGTATTTTCTAAAACTTACGTAGTGAATGTTTGTTACTTTTGTAACCCCTAAAGAAACATCATTTTTTTTTCTTATTTTAAAGGGACTTTTCAAGGTCGTATTGCTTGGAAATGGTAGACCTGAAGTTTCAATCCTAGTCTGTTAAGTCTAGGAGCCTTTTGGCAAAAATTCCAGTTCTGTTGTCCTGACCCCCAAATTGTATAATTTCCATCGCTCTTCACTAGATCTAGTAGTGATACCTTCACAGAGTAAACATTTGAGTGGCGGTCAGGAACAGGAGCTATTTGAAAAGCTGTCAGTTACATAAATAATTGATAGTTGGCCATAGCACTTCAGTCCTTATTATTGTCACTTAGAAAAATAAAACGATTGAATTTTGGTGGCTTAAAAAATGTTTGAATAGTGTAAATATACCTTTGTGTGTATTTATGTATTTTCTAAAAAGACTTATTTTTATTGTTAACCATCACCCTAAAATTCTTTATAGCGTAATAGTTTTTGATATGATTATTCAGTTGTAACGTGTGTGACTGCCAGTATTAAATTACTCAGCCCTCTTCTTCCTCCAGAGATGAGGAAGGCTCGCCTAGATAAGTTTGTTTCTGAGGGTGAAAGGTAGAGTTTTATTATGATCAGTCACATTAAAAGAAGTTTATAGCAAATCTTTTATTTTCATTGATGAGATTATTTTTAAATAGAGTATAACATTTCAGTTCAGGCAAACAGTTTTAAAGAAATTTGCTTAGTTTTTATTCACCTCTATTATAGACCCTATCGTTACTATTCATACGCATTTTCTGTTCATCCTTATGTCTGCCTTTCCCACAGCACATGCTAGGAGAATACTACAGCAGTCTAACAGAAATGCATGCAATGAAGCGCCAGGTAACAGTATGTTTAGTTTTGGTGTCCACTTTCTGTTCATTTTTTTCCATTGGTCCTAAAAATCCTTAGTTTTGTTGTTCTAATTTTTTTTAAGTTTTTTATTTTTTAGATTTAGCTAGTGCATATATGTTACTTGACTTGTAAAAGTCAAAGAAAATTCATATTCACAAAATTCCAGAGCTTTTCACTTACAGTTCTTTACTTGCTAAAATTGGCTTCTTTTTTTGTTTTCATTTTCTGTTTGTTTATGTGACATAACCAATACATTCTTATAGGTAACAGAAAACATTTTTATAATTTTGTGTTTTAGTAAACCATTTAGTATTTAGTATTTGTAAATGCTTGAGAGCATTAATAACTTTTAGAAACAAATACAGTTATTTTTAGTTCTACCTTGGATTTGCAGGTGTTACATGTTGTGTATGACTTCGTTGTAGTTGCTTATTTTTGATTGCCCATCAATATCTATAGAAAATAAACCAATAAACAAAACAACTATGACATGCATGCAAAGACCGTGATAAAAAAGGTTATGGAAAAATCACAGATTCCAAAATGTTAATTTTTGTCTTAAACTATATTTTCATTAAGCATAGTTCTGTGTGATTTAGAATTGTAAATATTCTTTAATTCCTCCTGTATTGCACATGAATGAAAATGAAAGCCTGTTATGAATCTTTAGGGAAATCTAAGCAACAAAAGCAAGGACCTGAGACAGACAAAGCTGAATGTGTAGTGGCTTCCTAAAGAAAAGAACTCTGAAAATTGAGAGGGTGAAAACAACATAGAATCATCCCTGACTGAGAGCAAGGGTTTTTTTAGCCTAAATTAATGCATTTTAGTCCAGGAGGAGAAAAAATGGCAAAAACTTTCCGCCTCTTTATTGCAGGCAGGAAGGATGAAACGTGTTTGACGTAAGTCAGTTATGGGAATAACTTTATCTTTAATGATATATAGTACAGTGGTAATTTTATCACATACAGAAGTATGAAAATACTAAATATGCTTATTCTTATATCTTTGAAATAATAAACATTTTCTAAGTTAAACAGCTATGCCAAACTCTAGTATCTAAATTGAAAGTTTGCATATTAAGTTATATCTTATCTGGATTTTTCCTGTAAGTAGAGATTTCCTACAGAGATAGTTTTGGTTCTTGCTTATAATATACATCATTTTTGTAGTACTGTATCACATTTGGACACTTTAAAATAGTAAGAGAACTTTATTATATTTCATTTTATATTCATGAGTGTCTGAGGCAAGGTGGGAAAGTTGCATTATATATCATTCTTACTATATTTTACTTCTGGGAATTGAGACCCAAAGATGTTAACTTAGGAAATTAGTGGAAAGTGTTTTTTTAAACCCCATTTGCTTTTCATTTTCTTATTCCTCTTTTGCAAAAAGTAAATTATCTTTGTAATCTTTGCAGATTTATTTGAAAACGTAACAGTTAACAATTCTAATTTTGTTAGAAATTACTGATTTTTTGGAATTTGAATATTTAACTGCTTTTTGTTCTACTGTTGTTCCAGAATGTTTACAGAATTTGTTAGCTAGAAGAGGCACTTGGAGATACTTTTTTTCACCGAGAAATCAAAATGGGAATAGTTCCTAATTTGTACTGGAGTATGATTCTGTCATCAATGAGGGTGATGATTCTGTGTTACCAACAAATGCATATGGCAGAATTGTTGATACATAACAGTGATACCTAGGTTCTGTGAAACGGAAGATTTCCATTGCCCATTTCAACGTATACTAAGTACCACTAGTAAATATGTCAGTATGTCATGCTGTAGAGAAATTGACCTATTATGTTTATGTTATAGTTACAACTTCACAACTTAGGGGGGTTTTTTTATTTTAATTTTTAAATCCTCACCCAAGTATATGTTTATTGGTTTGAGAAAGAGAGAAACATCCATCGGTTGCCTCTCGTATGTGCCCTGACCAGGAATTGAACCTGCAACATTTTGGTGTATGGATGATGCTTTAGCTGACTGAGGCACCTGGCCAGGGCACAAACTCAGTGTTTTATCCCTGCAGTATCATAGTTGAGATTTGAGGATTTGTACATAACTAGATAGAGCTTAAAATAGTAACTCTTGTTGGTAATATTTAGTTTATTTTCATTATTATACAAATTTCCTCCTTTGTAACAAGTTCATATTAGCTAAAAAAGAAAATTATTTATAGTTGGCTGGTTTCATCCAAGTGCTGAAAGATTTCCACTGATTATTCCTATGAAATGTACAACATTTTCCAGAATTTTTTTATTGAGAAACAGTTATGATCCAAGTAAAGGTAATGTTATTCATACATTTAAACATGTCTTTACAGCATATATAGGTATTTTTTATGATTAATTTTATCTTAGTAATTTTAAGATTTGTTTTTTAACTATAAAAGCCCTGAAATAGAATTATGTTCTGATTTTTAAGTAACTTCAAACTGAGAGTAATAATACAAGTTAATAGAAATTGTTGGGGATATATTTTATCAATATTAACTTTCTGATATTTTATATTTTCCAGAAACTGGGAGTGATTTTTCCATGTTCGAAGCTTTGCGGGATACTATTTATTCTGAAGTAGCTACATTAATTTCTCAAAATGAATCTCGTCCACATTTTCTTATTGAACTCTTCCATGAGCTTCAGCTACTTAACACAGACTACTTGAGACAGAGGGCCTTGTATGCATTGCAGGTATCTGGCAGCTAACATTCTTTTTTCTTCCCTGTCTGGTGGCGCTGTTCTTCGTGATTACAGGTGGTTGCTTTCTTAGACCAAAGTGTGTCCTTGTTCCTTAAGTCTTTTGATCTATTTTCTATATGCCTTTTTGCTTTTTATTTAAAACTTCTTGTATAATTTAAGTAGCTTTTACATAAAGTCTTTTTCTGGGCAATATTTCAGTATTTTATCTTCGATGTTATTTCTTCCTCACAACCTATGAGGTGAGGCGTATTGAGTTTTTTCTTTTATCTGGTTCTGCTTTTAAATTTTTGATTGAATGTTTATGTTTTACATAAATATCTTATTTCCTTATTTAGGACATAGTATCCACACATATTTCTGAGAACCACGAGAAAGAAGGGGAAAATGTAAAGTCAGCGAATTCTGGTACTTGGATAGCATCAAACTCAGAACTTACTCCCAGTGAAAGCCTTGCTACTACTGATGATGTAAGCTGATTGTGATTAATGAAATCGATACCTAATTTCAGTATGCACTAAACAAAAGTTAAATAGGTTGTTATAAACTGTGAGCATACCTAATGTATTTGGCTTTCCACTTTTTTAAAAAGCTGAATGTAATCATTTTATTTTGAGGTGAGGTCTGAAACTTAATCATAATGCATTGTGTATAAGTGATGGATTATAAGGTGTGAAATGGTTGTATTGATGGTTCCATTGCCTGTCGTAGGAGTCGACTCATCGTAATTTAGTAAAATTTGTTATGTTCTTTAAGACATTCAGTAAACCAGACAGCAATCAGATCACTGTCAGAACCCTTGAAACAGGTCTTTGGGCTGGGAGAGAAGCCTAGATAAAAGAAAGTCATCCGGGACAAAAATGTAATTTAATGTATTAGAATTGACAAAAAAAACTTTAAAGTAGAAAGGAAATGGAAAAGAGTGGTGAGGAGAAGGGTATGTTTTCAATAAGTAGATCCTCCAAGTAGCACCTGCGTGGCTTACAGGACCCGCGGTACCAGGCAGGTGCCATTCAATGCCGGAGCGGCGCAGTGCTGGGGCACTGAGTGAGGGGTGGCGTGCTCGGTATTTGGAAGCCGCCTGTTGGAAAGTTCAGACCCCGATTCTGTTGTTGAAAATTGTATGTGGTCTTAGGGTATCAAATTCATTCTTTTTTTTTTTTAATGCCATTTCTAGCACCTGGATACCCATAGATAAGAGTACTGTAATTGATTAGCAACTATCTGACAAAGGTAGAGAGTTGAAAGCATAGCACTGTGTTTCTGACCATTGTTGACGTGCTAACATTAGAACTTTCTCTTGTACAGGTAGTGTTTTCTCCAAAGATTATCTTGTCTCTTCTTCACACATAGTAATTTATTTATGGCTGTTGAGGACTTTTTTCTGGATTTTTGCTCTTTCGTTTATATTCATGTTTAAAACAATACTTTCCCACGTCATTTTTTTTTTCTGCTTAAAACCTGTCTCCACCGGGCTCCAACTCCTATACCAACATGCATGTAAACTGTGACTAAAGACTACATGGTTTTAATTACTTTATAATGTCAAATATAAATAAATGTAAGGAACTGCTACTTGGGATTAGTCGTTATTATGACTAATTGAAAATTCTGTACTCCTTTGTGTGGGAAATGAAGTTGGCCCAGGTAGGTAGATAATTGGAGATACTAGGTTGAAGTTTATTAGGCATTGAAATAACTTATGGAGAGCATGAATTATTTTTAAAGATTTTCTTTTTTCCTTCCTTCCTCCCTCCCTCCCTCCCTCCCTTCCTTGAGAGGGGAAGGGAGGGGGAGAGAGCAACATGGATTGGTTGCCTCTCACATGCCCCCAAAGTGGGGCCAGGCCCTCAGCCCAGGCAGCACACCCCCGACCGCAATCGAATTGGCGACCTTTTAGTTTGCGAGGCGACGCCCAGGCTGCTGGGCCACAGCGGTCGGGGCGGCACTTGTGTGTTTTTAACTCTAGTGCTTCCCTTTATTTCCAGGCTTTATAGGTAGCATTGCTTCCAGTTATTTTAAAGGTTTCGAACACATTGGTCTGTACCATCAATAGCAAATTTTGAAAACTGAGCTACAATTTATGACAGTGTTGACAGGGTTTTAAAGTTAAAGTGTAAAGGTACTGTACTGCTTAATAAGGAGGTATTTTAGTCAGCTCGGGCTGGTAAACCAAACACTGCATATACGGAGTGGTTAAACCAACAAACACTGCTTCTCAGGGTTCTGAAAGCCGGGGAGTGCAAGACCTTGTGTCGGTAGGTTCGCTGCTGCTTGAGGGCTCTCGCCCTGGCTCGCCGAGGGCCGCCTTCTTTCCCCCTGTGTCCTTACGTGGTAGTGAGACGGGGCTCCAGGGTGGCCTCCTCTCTTTCTAAGGACACTAGCGCCATCGTGGGGGCTCTGTCCTCATGACCTCGTCCAAACCTGACTACCTCCCAACTCCCCACCTCCTGATACTACCACATTGGGAGTTAGCGCCTTAACATATGAACTTAGGGTGTGGGGGTTCACAAAGATTCAGGCCATAATTTTAGGGACTTGGCATAAATAACTATAGTTAGTATTACTTTTAAATAAATAGGTTAGTTCTTTAATTTTTTTATCCAAAACTTAAATTTAGCATTAATGCCAACATCTTCCCTTTGTCAATGCCAGTTAATTAGCTGCGGCAGCACAGCATCCAGTGTCCGTACCCATCGATCGGGAGCAGTGCTGTCCAGTAGAACTTTCCGAGTGGTGGAAAAGTTTCGTATCTGTATTGTCTGATAGAGCAGCCATTGGCTACTAAGACAGTGCCTAGTGGGATTGAGGAACTAAATTTACATTTTATTTAATACGTTAGCTACATGGCTAGAAGTTACCATATCAGACAGAGTCTCATTCTCCATGTTTCTAGGCCAAGGTTCTTTGGGCTTCATTTGTGGAGCTTGTACACACACAGTTCAGAGTGCGTGTAGGAGTCTTCACTCCCAGGAAAAGGAGAAGTAGAAGCAGGCATCTGAGCATTGTAAGTGGAGGATGAGGAATCGAGGCTCAGGCAGGGGGAGAAACACTGTGCACCTCCTACCCCGGCGCCATAAAATGGCAAAAGCATGTCCACCAGCAAGTCTTACAAGATGGAGCCACGCAATGGTTTCATTTCCTAAAGGGATTTTGCTAATACCTGACTCTTCTTTCATCAGGGACAGAACTTTTCATTTAATAATTTAAGAGAAAATTTTAGAATATCTGTAGCTCAGAGAAAGAACACCATTGAGAGATGAGTTTCACACCCCCGCCCCGCCGCTGCCCCGTCCCCCAATCATGCTATAGACAAAAGTCAGTTTGAAAGTGCTTCAAGTCCTGAAAAAGCTAAACCTATAAAACTTATAAAAGAAAACAAGGGGATCCTTCTTATTTTGACATAAGCAAAGGTGTCTCAGGACAGAAAGCACTAACTGTAAAAGGAAAACTGATTAAATTCTATTTCAAAAGCTAAAATCAGGAGAAAATGATCTTAAGTGTATATGTATCTGACAAATGGCTACATAAGGGACAAATCCAGACTGTTTATAAAGAGCTTCTACGAGTCCGATGTAAGACAATCGCCTCAGTCAAGAGTGGGCAAGAGATTGGAACAGGTGCTTCATGAAGGAAGACACGTACATGGCCAGTGTGCACATTAAAACCACACAAGATACGCTCCACACCCACTAGAAAGGCTGGAGTTAAAGGTTGACAGTAAGAAGTGTTGGTGTGAACATGGAACATTTGGAACTCGCACACTGCTGGTGGGTTTGTGAAATTGTACAGCCACTTTGGAAAGCAGTATGGCAGTTTCCTACAAAGGTAAACATAAACTTGGCGTGTGACCTAGCAATTTCTCTTCTAGGTATTCATCCAAGAGAAATGAAAATACATTCAAAAAAATTCTTGTACACTAATGTTCATAGCATCGTTAGTCATGGTAGCCTCAAACTGGAGCATCAGCAGATAAGTGGATAAACAAACTGGTATATCCATACGATGGAATATTACTCAACCATTCAAATGAGTTCATTAACTTATGGAACACACAGCAACACAGATTAATTTCAGAAACACTGAGTGAAAGAAGCCTGACGGTGAAGAGTACAGACTGAATGGCTCCTTTATACGAAGCCTAGAGCCAACAAAGCTAATCGGCCGTGGCAGAAGTCCTATGAGTGGGCCGTAGTGCGTATTGGCTGCAGAGGGCCACAAAGGGGCCTTCTGGCCTGGCGGAAACGGTCTTTATTTTTAGGGAAGGAGGCTACGTGGGTGTATATATTTTTTAAAACTACTCAGACTGTACACTTAATGGGCGTATTGTTTGTAAATTCTAATTCAATAAAGTTGATGTAAAAAATACGAATGATGCTGTCATGTTTTTCTTCCGATATGAGACAGCTGCATACCACAGTGTAAGGTGCTGGGCGTTGTGAGGGTTTGGAGAACGAGGAGAATTCCCCTGCGGGTGTAGAAGTAATTTGCAGCACTGAGCTTTCCAAGTTGTCGTCCGCAGAATGACGAGTGTCGTGCAGGTTGTCCTCTCTCACTCAGTTCAGTGCTTTACACCTTTTGTTTATGTCATGATTTTAAGTGTGTAGTTTTATGCAAACAGTTTCTGTGTTAAAATTTTAATTTAATCCAACTTTTAAAAAAGAAATATTAGTGATTTTTATTTGTTTCAAAACTATGACTTAGGAAACTTTTGAGAAGAACTTTGAGAGAGAAACACATAAAATAAGTGAGCAAAATGATGCCGATAATGCTAGTGTCCTGTCTGTATCTTCAAATTTTGAGCCTTTTGCAACAGACGATCTGGGTAAGCAGAATTTTTTATAATCTTACAACATGACTTTACTACAGTCTTTGAATTACATTGATAAGGAAACAAAATTCTAGAAAGGCAGCTTCTTATAGAATGGGGACTTAAAAATCTGTCCATCAGTAAATTCAGGAATCTTCTGCTCTTAACTCTTCGACTCTGGGAAAATCTTCTAAGATTTCTGACTTTGCATATACTGAGAAAATGGGGATCTCACTTACCTTGCTCTTACGAAGAAAATACAGAACTTTTTAGCATGTATGATAGTTTAGAAAATGTTAATCTCCTGTCCTTAAGAGAAAGGTCGCCCTTTCAAGTTTTCCAGTCAGTGGAAAAGTCTACAGGCAGCAGTACCTTCATTCGATCACATTCTCAGTAACAATGTTAATGTCTTAATTTGAGAAGAACTGAAATTTTTGTAATTCTAAGGCATGGTACATTGCATTTTTTTTTCCATTAATAAGTTTTAAAAAGTTGTGTAACTCAAAAGGAGAGAAAAGGAACCCTGAGTCCTGAATTACAAAAGATTAGGGGAAAGGAAATGTGTGAGTACCTCTTGGAGCATTTTCCACGCTGTAGCCTGTGGAAAGGTACCCAAGTGTTCAGTCATTCAGACCTCAAGCCCCAGGTTCATAAGGTAATGTCCCATTCCAGTGTGTGTTCGTAGGGTGAGAACAAGATGCAGATGATTTCAAAGGCATTTTTCCACTACAAAGGAAAGGGCCCAACCTTGCTATGTCTTTAGTTACCTACCTTTGGCCAAAATGATTGTCTTCCTTTTGCCTTAATCTGATTATCAAGAACTCAAAGGCCGGCTCCCTTCTGAGGAAGTGCCTTTCATGTACTGAACTCAAAATAGAGGAAAATCACAAACATCACTCTGATAAACCCGTTCCCCCTTCGTAGTTCCCCCTTTCGGAGCTGCCAGTAACTTTGAGCCTGCCTGTTCGGTTTCATGCACTCTTTTCCCTTACAGTCATTCAGCATTCACTTTGAAGTAGAAGAAAGAGAATTGGGAAGTGTCATTCTTACTTAGGTCTTTTCCTTACCTCAGTTGATTGTCATAAGTTAGGTTGTTTGCATCAGAATTTGCATGACATTTGGAATTTATTTTTGTACTGTTTAAGTGAAGCAACTTGATGTACTGAAGTAAGGACGTCAGAGTCTTAAGAGACCTGCATTTAAATTCCTGTTAGCACTTGGCTCTGAAACCTTGTGCAGGTTACTTACCTTCTCTGAAAATGGGGGTGCTGTCATCCACTTCGTAAGGTTATTTTAAGGATTAAATAAATAAACATGATAACGTTTGCAGGTACCCATCTAATACAATACCTAGAACTTGTTAAAGCCAGTTCTTCTTTCCTATGTTCAGACATTTTTTAATTAATAACTTTAGAGGAATACATGAAAAAGTTTCCTTTTATATCTTTGAGACACACTTCTGCCCCGTGTGCAGGTAACACTGTGATCCACTTGGACCAGGCGTTGGCCAGGATGAGGGAGTACGAACGCATGAAAACCGAGGCCGAAAGTAACACAAACGTAAGGTGTACCTGCAAGATCATTGAGGATGACAGTGGTGCTGCTGCCATGACCGCTGTTAATGATTTAGAAGGTGTGTAGTTGCATTCATTAACAGTAAAAATCGTAGTTCCATATGTAAAAATTTAACACTCCATCTGATATATAATGGTGGTTTTTTAAATCACTTCTTAGGGGTCCTAAAACTATTGCTGTTTTTTTTTTTTGTATTATTTTAGCATAAAATCATAATGTTCTTTAGAATTTTGCGTAGATGCATACATATAATGTCATAGACTTAATTTTGCTAATATCTTTTTTTAACAAATAGCAACTCCTATTATTGAAAATCATAATGCACAACAACCTGTAAGTGAAATCTCTGCCGTCCCGTGTCCTAGAATTGATACTCAGCAGCTAGACCGACAAATTAAAGCAATTATGAAAGAAGTCATTCCATTTTTGAAGGTAAGCAGTAATTCTTAAAAATAAACTTTGTTTTGTTCTTCAATTCATACGAAGTACTCCATTTTAATAAATTCAGAAAATACATGTAAGCAAAAGAAAAACTAAAAATAACCCATATTTTGTCACTCAGATAGTCCCAGCAACATTTTGTGAACCTTTTTGTAATATTTTGTTCATATATGTGTGTTCTCTTTTTCCCATACACCATAAACATCTTTCTCCATCACTTTTTCTGCTGCATACTTTTAATGGTTATAGAATATTCACTGTTCACTCAAAAACACTTACAGAATGCCCACTATAGGGCGGGTTGGTGGGCAAGTCCAGGACTCTGCTGTCATGGAACCTACATGTAAGGATGAGAGCATGGACCCCCCTCCAAAAAAAAGTGAATGTAAAGGATAAGTGAATGGGTATCTGATAATGATGTGTGCCATGCAGAGAGTTAGAATATGCCACGAGAGTGTCTGTTCTAGACTGGGTGGCCAGGGAAGGCCTCTGAAGAGGGAGCATTTAAGGAGAGATGTGCATAAGGAGCAGGCTTAAACCAAGATCATTCCAGACAGAGTTAAGGGCCCAAAAGAGTAACTGGTTTGGCCTGTTGGAGAAACTAGAAGAGGACCCATGCAGCTGTAAGAAAGGTGTGAGAGCTGGAATTGGGGATCAAGGCCGGGGCTAGTATGTAGAACACCCTCCGTGAGTGGGAGTTTGGACTGTGTTCAGAGTTTCAAGAGAACACAGGAGAAGTTTAAGCAAGCAAGAAACAATTTGGTTAGCATGTGGTGATTGATGATAGAGGTCAGGAGTGCAGTGAGATCAGATGAGAAATGATAGTGGCCTAGATACGGGTGTGGTACTATCGATGGGGAAGAATAGACCATGGAAATATATTTTGGAAATTAACAGGTCCTATTAATGGTCAATAGGGTTACCTACAGCAGACACTAAATAAGAGCAAGGGAGCTAGATCTGGGCCTAGGACAAGGTGACTCAGCACTTAGTGGTTGTGCAAAACTGGAGAGCCCGAGTTCACAGTGTGGGCTGGCACGGTGACCTGTGCTGGGGCTGCTCTGAGGAGAGGGTGTGCACAGACCAGAGTTTTCTGTTAATCAGTTATTTTTGTTAACTCTTTATGTTTATCCTGGCTTCTTTTTCACCATTCTAAACATCACTTAAATGATTTATCAAAATTTTTATACATCCCATTTTTATTTCTTAGAGGTAATTGTTAGACATAGAATTTCTTGTTCTAAGGTAAAGCTTTTGAGACATTATGTTAAATTGTCCTTCAGAAAGGTTTAACAATTCATATTTCTCCCAGCAGTGAGAGCGTGAGACTGGTGAGCGGTGTTATTAATTCTGTTGAATAGCAGTGGACAGGGCGGAGAAAAAGGGTGCCAGGAGTGGAAGCACAGATGAGTCTTGGACCTGAGGTGGCACTCTCTCACGTCCCAATTTAGGTGGAAATTTTAAAAATTAGAAATGAAAAGTCTTTTCGTTCCAATAGGCAGACTCCTAAGTACGTCATCGTTGGGCTCGTGGCTCGCCATCTCCCGCCCGGTGCGTGCTGGCAACAGAGTTGTGCCACGCACTGGCACTCTTTCCCCGAAGGACTGCCTTTGTCGGAATGTCTTAGAGAGGAGCGGTCTTCGAGAAGGCAGGTGTAGGGCCTGCTTTGCCTGCAGACATCGTCTTACAGCCGAAAGGAGAGATTTTGGCCCGTCTATCTATGCTGAAATTACTCCACGTGAAAACGAAAGACTAGCCTTCTCCTGGGCAGTTTTAATAGCTCGGGGGGCGGGAGGGGCGGTCCCTGTTTGCTTTCTCTTCTGGTCGTCAGACTCCTGCTAGCGTGGTGTGCACTTGCAAGGCTCTGGCCCTTCCCGATCCTTAGGCCTGGAGTGCTCTTCCTTCACACGCCTGCACGGTTTGTCCCTCGAGCCCTTCAGATCTGCTGACAAGTGTTCCCTTTCTGGTGAGCAGACCGCCACCTGTTCCTTACCTGCTTTTCTTTATCTCCATAGTGCTCGCCACCTTCTAATGTATTCACTGTCTTCTTCTTTTGTGCTCTCTCTCCCTGTTAAAATGAAAGCTGTGTGAAGTCAGATATAAATCTGTCGAGGTCACTGGTTTATCGCCAGTGCCAAGATTAGTAGCTGCGTATAATAGGCACTCGTTAAATACTTATTAAATGAATTAATATGATAAGTGAACGGACAGATCCTTCAGACCTCAACCGTCATTTTTCAAACTAATCAAGCTCTTTCTTTAGGCTCTGAGAAGTATGGTTTGGGATCCAGATCAGATACAACATAGCTCATAAAACCTTTTATAGCCTGGTTCAGCCTCTTATCCATTCCTTCCCACGTCCCTTGCTTCCTGCTTGGCGGCATTGGAAAAGGCACGTTGCCCGTGTCATCTCCTTTGCCTGGAGGGCTCTCCAGCCTGTCAGCCAATGTTCTCTTCAGGACCCAGCCCACATACTTCTGCACGTTCTGGCGGGCGGAATCCTTCTTCTCTTCACTGCCCCCAGGATATTGGTACATGCCTTTATTACAGCACTTAGGACAAAGTGTCGTAATTGTTTGCATGTGTCTATCTCCCTGCTAGAATAGTGTGTTCACCCAAGCAGGACTTCAGAGTCTGGATAAAGGGAATTTGAGGGGATAAGACGGATACCTCAGTTCCACCAATTATTCTGTGGGTCTGTCTCTTGTTATCTGTAAAATATGTATTTCTCCCCCAGAAAGGATGTTTATATTCTGATGGGTTTATAAGAATATGCACATACTCTTAGGTAGATAATTTATTTAAGAGATTAAAACCTTTTCCTCAAGTGAATTGACTTGCTGCTTCTCTGGCATACATATCTCAGAGTATTCCTTTTTTTCTTTTACATTTTTGTTCTATTGTGAGTAATTCAATAAATGCTTTAAACATGTCTTTTTGGTTAAATTAGGCATATTGGTAGTAATATTTAATTGATGTATACAAATATTTTCTAAGGGTTAAAAATTCTGAATAATTTTGCTTTATGCTTAGGGAATACAACCATCCTCAGTTAGAAAATTTTATTGCACTTGCCATTTTTTGTCTGATTTAAGTGATATCTTTTCATAAAGATTTCCTTACTGAATTTAGCATTTAAGTTTCTAAAATGAGTAGAGCTAATGATTTGATTTTAACTATTTTATCATTCCTTGTTTCACTTCAAATCATGACTTTTTTGGTAGGATTATAGGACTTCTTTGTTAACGTCAGCATTACACACAGTCACGCGAGCCAGACTTCCTCACAGTCCCTCTTCTTCTGTCACTGGGGAGTCAAACGTCGATCCCCCTCCTTAAGAGCAGTCACCTTTACTTTTCTCCGGTAGCATAGCCTTGACTCGTGCCCTTACCTGTTGCCTAGCCTCCCTGGCATAGGCCTGAAGTGCGTGTTTAGTGGGCAGACTCCTTGGCCTTGAAGAGGCCCCATCGCAGGATCGGGCAGGCCTTCCCACCTTCGCCTCTCACCGCTGTCTACCCAGGCCCCTCCCCGCGGTTCTCAGCACGTCCCTTTCACGCCGTGTGAGCCCTCTGTGCCGCGGTCCTCCCGTGGGAAATATGAAGTAGCTCTTCACTGCCCGGCTGAAGCATTTCTTCTTCAGAGGTGTTTGTTGCTGCCTTGGACATGCTGCCGCAGCTCCTTGGAGCACCTGGGGTGTGCTGCTCCCATGGCACTACTCATCCGGCAGCTCACGGGTGTGTCCTGCGAGCAGCCACTGTGCTGGGCGAGGAATATGAAAAAAGGTATCATCCGCTGGACATGCATAGCTTGTAGTGACTCACATGTCTGACTCTGACACATGAGTCTTTTAAAAATGACCTTAAGTCCTTAGATTTAAGGGATCTTAGGTATCATCTGGTTTGGCCACCTCGTAATACACGTTCATGTAGAAAAAACAAAGTTACCAGCTAAAGGTTAGAGGGCCTGCCCCAATGACTTGAGTGGCAAGAGAGGGATCAGAACCTTGAGGTTACTTGATACGGGTGTTTTATGGACTTGCCTCAGAAAGCTGACCATGATTTGGATCATTGGGTAGTTTGAACATGCTTCTAAATGAAGATTCCGAAGAGACTTGTCCACAAGAAAGTGGCTTGTTAAGAGAGAGAGGACAGTGGTTCTCATGTGGGGGTCATTTTCACCCTCGAAACAGTTTCTAATGTCGCGCCACATTTCTGGTCATCGGGACGTGGGATGCTGGAGGCACTAGTGGCACCTGGCGCATGGAGATGAGTGTGTCATCAGCCGTCCCGTGGTGCACGGATGCCCACGGCACCGCTGAGACCGCCCGGGAGTGTTTGTAAGAGGAGCTGGACTGAACCGCGAACAGGAAGATGGGAGTATGGAGACCATGGGGCGGGGGCGGGGGGAGGCCTCCTTCAGAACAGAAACAAAGTGATGAATGGTTTTGAAACAGTTTCTTTTACTGGCTGTGACCTGCCACGGTGAATCAAAATTGAAAACCTAATATGTATAGAGTGGGGGTTTGACTATTCTTGTGAATAAATAATTCCAGATGTATAGCGGAAAGTTGAGAAGCATTTATACAAGAAAAATAAAATCTCATCGTGTGGACTGATATCCTTTGAACAATAGATGAGTCTAGATCCTAACCACGTAGGGTTTTTCTCAGGAGCACATGGACGAGGTATGCTCTCCTCAGCTTCTGACTTCAGTGAGGCGCATGGTGCTGACCCTGACCCAGCAGAACGACGAGAGCAAGGAGTTCGTCAAGTTCTTTCACAAGCAGCTTGGAAGTATATTACAGGTGAGGGTTTTTACTTGTACGGCAAAAATATGTGCCACCTGGTGAAGATTTTTTTTTTCTTTGCCATTCCTGGCATTACACAGTTTATTCAAATAGCTATCCATCTAGCATCTATTTGGGGTGATACAGTGCTCTTTAGGTTATTCCTTTACCTGGTTAAAAATAACGCTGTTAGGGCCTGTGTCTTCATTGCATTTGATCATCTCTAAGACCTATCCCAGCTCTAATAAAATTTCGTTTTGACTTTTCTGCTACTTAGTAAAAAATTTCAAGTTCAAAATGGTTAGAAAGTTTTCTGTCATATTTTCTCAAATAATTTTTTAACCAATCTGCAAAATTTTAGAAGCCAGAAACCTGCTGTTGGTTGTGGAGACTTCTTAGGCTGTGACAGTAGCCTTAAGTTATGTTAAAGTGGTGATTCTCAAGGGGGCAGGGGGGGCAGTTTTGGCCAAGAAGACATTAGCAATGTCTGTATTCTGTTTGTCACGATAGGCAAGGAGGCATTGAGCATCTAGTGAGTTGTTAGTAAGTGCCAAGGTTGAGAACACCCTATGTGAAGTAAGGATACCTTACACCACTTGTGAAAATCCTTACAGTGAAACTCTCCTGTATATTTTTCCATTGAGGTAATTCAGTGACGTGTATTGTTATTACAAACTAAACAATATATTTTTAAAATTTTTGTTACAAATTTTACCTATAAAAATTTTCCTTCCTATTCCTGTGTTTACATTGGCTTTGAAGACAGTATTATCACTTTGCTAATTTTTTTAAACCCTAGGCTTGATGCAAATTCCCATCATTGTACTTTCCTATTTTTTTAAAGACTAAAGTATAAATTCTTTACAGCTTTTAAATTGTTCTGGCTGTATTTAACTTAATAGAACTAACATAGTTTATGAAGGCTGTAAGACATCAGTGGTTTTATGCATTAAGAATTTTTAGAATAGTTTTTAGATAAATGTATGTGTATAACTTTAGCTAGCTTATTTCTGTGAGGAAGACACTCCATTTTAGAATCAGGCTGAAAGAGAAATTGTGTGTCATTTAAATACTTTTGTTTTTATCAATATCCATGCATTTTTCCTCAGTTTTGCCTACGATAATCAATTGTGGGCAAATCCCAAAATACTTAATTTGGATGTAAGATACTTTTCTACATCTCAGAACATTGGACTGCTTTTCTTTCCTCCCATTCCTTTTTTTCCCTCCAAAAAGGGACCTAAATGAAGAATAAGAGGCATGTACATTAAATCTTGCTCAGAGTATTGAATGTTTTTCATGAATTAGAGCCTCTATTACTTTCTTCTACTTTTTTCCTTACGAAACCTGTTCATTGAGTTCCTTCCCACAAGGCACCAGCATTCCTGCTTCCCATGATGGTGCTCGAGGTGGCAGTTTTTTGAGGGGACGGGACACGGGATGTCATAGTTATTTGCCTGTTTTCTAAATAGCATAGTCCATATTTTTAGAAGAAAGGAAAGCAGTTTTATCAAAAAAAAAGTGTCAAATATAGCAGGCTTGTTCATTTGATGATGCTGTATTTCAGCTTGAATAGAACTAAAAGTTTCTTTATGCTAAAAAGTAATAAAAGTAATTTTTTATTAGGTGAGTATTGTAATTCAGATTTGTATTGCTGTGTCCACACTTGATGTTTACTATAATCTTAAAGTGATTTGGTTATTTTGAATAGGATTCATTGGCAAAATTTGCTGGCAGGAAACTGAAAGACTGTGGAGAGGATCTTCTTGTAGAGATATCGGAAGTGTTGTTTAATGAGCTGGCGTTCTTTAAGCTCATGCAAGATTTGGATAATAATAGCATGACAGTTAAACAGAGATGCAAAAGGAAAATAGAAGCAGCTGGAGTGATACAGTCTTACGCCAAAGAGGTAAACTACATTCATTTTAATTTTAGAATTGTAATTAGCATGTATATGTAGTTCTTGATTATTATTGATAAGTAAAATCATGACCTCAGAAAAGTAGTTTTAAAGTGATACCAGTTAATCAGATTCCAAATCAGTGCCTGTGCTGGCCCCGTACAGAATCTCAGCGGCAGCATCAGTGACTGCAGATCAGGAAGGCAGACGGGAAACGATGCTGACTGCCCACTGTCAGATACCCGGTTCACAGTACCGCCACTCACTCAGGCTTGCGGAGAAGAGGCAACAGGAATCTACCTGCCTCAGCTGCTGCCTGTCGCAGTGGATTCCCTGGTCGTGCATGTCACTACAGCCAACTGTGTGTGTGTAGGTCACCACTTGGGCCGCACACCCCTCTGGCTTGGCATACCCTGTTCAATTAGCCTGGGTCACATGTGAAGTTGGATGAGTTTTTCCCCTCAACTTGAGCCGTGCGAGGGGCCTTTTTCCCTAGACCTGCACCCTTTTCTTGACTTGTAATCATGAAAGGGAAAGCAGGTCAGGACCCAAAACAAAGGGATAACCCTTCCTTAAATCTAAAGCAGCTGAAGGTAAGCCATCTGTTTCACACTTTATGTTTTTATTTTAGACGTAAAGAAGTTTCAGATTGTTTCAGCCATTGATTAGAGCTTCAGAACAACAAAACATCACAGTATAATTAATAATCAGTACTCCTTTAGATGGGCAGTCTCACAGGGCTCTTTAAGGGGGTGAAATATGAGCAAAAGCATGAAAGACAAGTAGTTTATAATGACGGTGAAGGGGAGGAGCTTTCCAGGAGTAACAAACTGGAGTGTGAAGACTCCAAGCCGGGACCGAGCAGGTAGTATGGAGAGCAGACAGAAGGCCAGGGAGGCAGGAACACATTAACTGAATTAAAGAGTTCAGGGTATGAATCCCAGAGGCATATAAAGCCAAGGTGTGAGGACTTAGACACTGAGCCCCCACAACTGAGGACGAGACTGATAGGCACTTTCTATTCTAAGCATTATGGAAACCCGTGGGAAGGAGTGACGTTATCTCATGCACAGTTTGAAGTTTGTGTGTGCATACCATGTCGAACAGGAGTTGCAGGAGAGTAGAGAAAAGCCGAGAGGCCAGTTGTAAGGGTGTTGCAGTAGTCCCGGTAAGAAACGCATGTCTCAGCTCTGAATGTGCAACAGCAGGTACACTGAGGTGGTTGAGTTAGCAAGGCATTCTGATGGTTTAAATGTGGATAATAAAAGTGATGTAGAGGCTTTTCTGACTTGCACATTTGAGTCAAATGACGGGCCATTTACTGAGACTAAGAGCCTGAAAGAGGCTAGCTTATGGAAGGAAGGGATCGAGACTTCTGTTTTGTACTTTGTACATTTGAGTACTCCTAGGTATCCAAGGAGATGTCAGGAGGGAGTGTTGCTTTGGTTTTGTTACTTTAAAAGATTTGAGTGGAAGAGTTTTATTTACATTTCTAAGATGCATTCATCTCTTTGGATGATGATCAAAATGCACCATTTATTACAGTTTACTGAATACCTAACTATCATGCTGAAGAGTTACCCTAAGTTTTGTTTAATTGACTTGCTTGTAGGCCAGAAGGATTCTCGAAGGAGATCGTGGCTCACCTGCTGCAGAAATTGACGAGGAAGACAAAGTACGTGCTCATTTGTGCCCCCAAATAATGCTTTCTAAACAAGATACTAAATGACTTGAACAGCTTTTACCTTAATGTTTGAGAGCAAAGTATGTTATTGAGTGTTCTTTCTTCTGACAAACCTTTATTTTCTTTTAAAAACAAAACTAAACTGTCTAAAATGATCATGTTTTTTATGAGATAAAGGCCTTTACTAATTTTTGTGATAGACTTACTATATACCTTTTTAAAATGTACTGCCTCCCTTGGTATGTGTGTCAAAACACAACATTCACTTAGTTTTAATATTGTGAGATAATTTTATGAGAACTTGAAAAAATCTAAATTTGAAGTAGTATAATATAAAAATACTAACAAAGTTTCACTTTTTGCAACAAATTGAAAAACAGAGAAATTAATTGCTTGAATGTTCTTGTGGCTAGGACAAGGATGAGACTGAAACAGTTAAGCAGACTCAAACACCTGAAGAGTATGATGGCGACGGCCCCAAAAATGTGAGATCCGACATTTCCGATCAGGAGGAAGATGAAGAAAGTGAAGAATGCCCAGTGTCCATTAGTAAGTCTCAAGGCTTCGTGCTTGGCCATCCCTTGTTCTCCGCAGGTCTGTGACTGAAACAGCCTGGCGGGTGTAGCGGGTATGGAGCCAGGCGTCCCACGGCTCTGAGTCTGAACCGCAGCGTGGGCCCGCCTGAGAGGCTCGTCCTCCCTGCACCAGTTTCTCCTAGTAGCCACTCTTTGGAAGATGTCCGATGTTGTATGTGAAACACTTGCACAGCACAGACATGCAGTAAATTGTAGCTGTTAAGTACTGAAAATTTACTTAAAGATTGTGTTAATCAATGTAGATTTGTCCAAAGCTGAAACCCAAGCATTGACTAATTATGGAAGTGGAGAAGATGAGAATGAAGATGAAGAAATAGAAGAATTTGAGGAGGGACCTGTAGATGTTCAGACGTCACTTCAGGCTAACACTGAAACTACAGAAGAAAACGAACATGATGACCAGGTATTCCAGTGTGGACGACACACCTCCCGCCTGCCCCGTTTTATACTGCCGAAAGCAGGTCCTTTTTAATGGTGCCGAAATTTACAGCTTCCCCGTTCTCGTTTTCATGAATACAGATTTTTTAAATATGCTTATTGAAATCTGAAACACTGTTTTTGTATTCAGCAATGTTTAAAGCACTGCATTTCCTGCCCTGGCTGGTGTGGCTCGGTGGATAGAGCACTGGCCTGCGAACCAAAGGGTTGATGATTCGATTCCCAGTCAGGGCACATGCCTGGGTTTGCAGGCCAGGTCCCCAGTAGGGGGCGTGCTAGAGGCAACCACACATTGATGTTTCTCTCCCTCCCTTTCCTTCTCCCTTCCCCTCCATTGAAAAATAAATAAATAAAATGAAAAAGAAAAAAAGCACTGTATTTTTTTTGTAACAAGTCCTAAAATTTATGAGATTACTTCAGACGGTTTGGATTTCTAATTTATATTTTTTTCTAGCCATCATGGAAATGTAACAAAATAAAATTATTCCGCCCTGGCTGGGGTAGCTCGGGATTGAGCGTGGGCTGCAAACCAAAGCATCGGCGGTTCGATTCCCAGTCAGGACACATGCCTGAGTTGCAGGCCACGGTCCCTAGCAACCGCACACTGATGTTTCTCTCTCTCTTTCTCCTTCCCTTCCCTCTCTAAAAATAAATAATAAAATCTTTAAAAAAAATTATTCCCTTTGCTACCTCTGCCTCATCCTGCCTCAGAGGCAACACTTGTATGTTTTTTCTCCTATTTACCTCTGTATTTCTGAATAATAAGCATCTGTGTATATATTTGTTCATTCATTTTTATACTGTGTTATCTGTCAACTTTCTATTAATATAGTAGTTAAAGATTTTGAGGTCACTTACAACTCCTCATTTAATTATGTCTTCTGGTTAATTATATAACCAGATGTTTAGATTTAACCAAACTATGGTAATATTTACTGACTACTGAACTATGCACACATTGTTTATTGCTTAGTCTTATACATTTTTTTCACTTGAGTTTAGTAATTGTCTCTGTTTTATTCGCTTAGTTGTCTTCGAACACATGCCCAAGTCTTTGCTGTGCCCTGCAGTAGGTGGAATTTTCTACAGAAACCAGGTTGTCATCTTTGTCCTTTCTAGCGCATTCCCCCTTCCTGCTCCATTCTAGGTTTGGCTCTTAGACCTGCTAAAAATAATAGAAAATAGTGGAATCCATAATATTTCAGTTCTCTGTACTATTTGGAGGTCAAGAAGAAAGGAAACTTTTCTTAGCTGTCTGGAAATTGCAGCCACAGCCTCCTTCTTGAAACTTTTGGAAGAGATTTAAAATCCCAGTGCGTGATCTCTCAGGTTGGACAAGTGCCACCACTAGCTTGGGAGCCCCTTTGTCATTCATAGAAGACCGCTGTTTTTGGAATCCAGCCTTTGTCTTTCTGTTTCTTGACTTATTACCTAATTTTCGTGGAACACATCTAGTAAGCCTCTAAGAATGAGATTTTGAGATTTTATATGTCTAAGAAAATCTTAACATTTCCATGTTGAAAATTATTTTTTCTCAGATTTCTGAAGGCACTGTTTCTGTCTTCTAGCGTACAATACTGTTGAGCAGGCCAGTGAACGCCCTTCTTAGTTCTGATCCTTCGTGTCGGTCTGGTTTTTTCTTTCCCATTCTAGAACTTTCCCCCTCCTGGAGGTCTGCAGTTTTACAATGACACGCTGCATTGTTGCAGGCCATTTTTAACTCACCATCTGCGGACTCAGTGGGTCTTTTTAACTTGTATCATGCCCGTCAGTTTGATGAATTCTCTTTTATTCTTCATTTCTCACCATTTTTCTTCCTGGCTGGGATTAGTATTGTCAGATACTAGCCTCCATAGGTTGATCTTCTCATTTTCTTTTCCTTTTACGATTGTTACTCTTTCACAGCACCCTCTTGCTTCTACCATCTAGAAACATTTTCCAGATGCCTCCTATACCTTTGGTGCTTATTTTAGAGAATGATACGCTAAAAACCTGCTTGGGTTTCTTTTGGGCTTTACTCTAGGGCAGTTATTGGGTAGACAGTTAGCTTTTTGAAGTGTGAACATCTATTAGTCTTTTTTCCTGGGGTGTATTAGTTTCTCCAAAGAGGGGTGCCCCCTCTCCTCCTGCCTGGGAAGAGGTACGCTGCAGCTAGATGTGGGGGTGGGGCTGAGGGCCTCACCACTCATTTTACAGGCGTGCCGTGAATCCCCCCATTTCCAGTGTGACACTTTGCCCTGTCCTCCTCATTCCTGTTTTCTGTACCCCCCTGTACCCCTGGTGGCCCCCAGGCCCGAGACTTCACAAGTTTAATTTCTCTAACATGTAATCTCCTGTTTTCTGTTCAAGTTGGGGGAGGGAACCTAGGTGTCCACATTTTCCTTAAACAGCTTCAAATGTTCACCAGCACCCACTTTGCGTCACGGACTCCCACCCCACCACAGTATTGCTTCCTACAGTCTGGCACTTCCAGTGGGAGGTGAATCTCAGTGGTTTTCTCCTGCTGCTGGAGGCACTCAGCTTTGTCCGTCTTTTGCCCATCCTGGCCAGTTCCTCTTCCACACCCTTAGCATCTACATACAAACGGATGTAAGTTTTATTTAAGGTAGAGTTTGATCTGAAAAAAGAGTACAACATAGTGGAATCTATAATATACTAGTTCTGTGTATTATTTTGAAATTCTTTAAAACGAGGAAACCTTTTTACTTAATTAGCCATCCTGAAATTGCAATCACAGTCAGAAGATATTTTTTAATTCATTTGTATAAAGGGTCTCAGGCTAGACAAAAGCCACATGCTAGTTACCTCCTCCTGTCTAGTGACCTTATATATTAGGCCTTGCTATTGAGACATTTCTTTTTCTTTTAGGTTCTACAACAGGAGTTTGAAAAATCAGCAGAAAGCAAAAATGTCCCATCAGAACAAGAAACCACTGCTAGTAAAGGTAAGAAACCTAAATAGATTATTCAGTTTTAATGTTATCTAAAGTGTCTTTTATGTGCTTAAAAATTGAAAAAAATTAAATTCTTAGCTAACGTAAGTTTGAGGGTATTTTTGACCTAATATATGTCCCATTTCTCCCCCTAAAAACGTAGGAAACACAGGGCTTTGTTTTCTGCAAAGAGTCGTTACAGAAAGGTTTACATACTTAAACACAAGAAATTCTGTAAGGTGTAGACGTCTTTAGATAGAAACGTGGGTTGTTTTTAAAAATACCTATTTTTACTCCTCAAAATCCTGCTTCATTTTACAAATCTGGTGAATTTTAGGAGTTTAATTTTTAAAACATCCCCACATGAATCCGATTAATTAAATTTGGAAACTATTGATGAGGACAGTGTATAGCTGCTTTTTGGGGGGGGGGTGTTAAATAGCCTGCATATGCCGCTTTAATATTGCCCTTACTTGGTGTAATAAACATTTAACCGCTGTTGCATTACACACTAATGTTAAGACTGTCCCCTGATGACAGATGACCAGGACAGCGCTCCTGTGAAACCGTGTTCCCTCAACATCTTGGAAAACGAGCGACCTCTCAACAGCGCTGTCCAGAAGGGCTCGCCTGCGACCGCCGAGTCATCTAAACAGCCCGGCACGTTGCCCTTGCCGCTGACTGAGACCGAAACCCTGGTGCCCAGAGTCAAAGAGATGAAATCTGCTCAGGAGACTCCTGAGAGCTCCCTGGCCGGAAGTTCTGACACCGACTCCCCAGTGCTGGTGAACGACTATGTACGTATCGCCCCTTTCTGAGTATTTCTGCTGTCATTTCTGTGCACATGGATTTTCCAGGTAACGGTCTCAGCGTGTACATACAACTCTGTGTTTAGGTTTAGAAACCGTCAGATTATTTTTATCTCTCATTCAAACTTAATTTAAACTTGAACGGAAGGGTAATAGGGAATTAAGGTGACTATCTCAAAACCTAAAAGCTATTCTTTTTATAATTTTGAGAACCAAAGTGATGAGTTTTGCCGCAACCAGCGCGGAGTGGAGGCGCCTGAGTCGGGGTGACAGGAGATTTAGAAAGACACAACACAGACAGTTCAAAGAAAAGCAGGGGCCAGGTGGGACATTGTCCTCTGATAGAGAGACAGGGACCCTGAACATGGACTCTGTGTTTATTTTATGGGGGATGGTTGGGTAGAGCTCAGGGACATTTTGCAAATTTAGGGAGACGCTGCGGGCACAGATTGTTCCATTCCCAGGCTATCTAAATGATACATATGTCTCCGGCAAAAGTTACAGTCGCACTCAGCTGAAGCTTGTGGTTATCTATTCCCTTCTCAACCCCCGAGGGTTCTGGCAGTCTCCCCCCCCCCCCCCGCCCCCCCAAGCAGCTTGGACCTGCCTTGCAGATGATGCAAACAGTCGAGTGCGGCCTTGCCAAGCACTCAGCCTTCACCGTCCTCCACAGAGTTCTAGGTGGTGGCCTGGAGACAGAAGGATAATGATACTTGAATCATCATTACTCCCTTACACATGCTTTCTCAACTGTGGTATTTAGGATACTTCGTAAGTCTTTGATAGACCTGAAACACTGGGATGGGAAATAAAATAATTTGACAGCAGTAGAGTATCACTATATACTGAATGACATTAAAAAATGCTAGAAAATATGCCACCAAATCTGGACCTTTATATCAATTTAATTTTATAGCAAGCAGGTTATTTTTTGGGTCCTTGGATTTGTATGTGTTTTATATACTTTGTCTTATCAGCAAAAATTAAGAGATTTATAACAGTGTACTCTTAGGTCTGAAGAATGTATTTTACGTATTTTTAATTAACATCAGTTTTCTCCCTAAAGATATATTTGCAACTATGATTTTAGAATTTCTCAGAAAGGGGGCTTATAATGTTTCAAAAACATTAGTAAAAAGAATAATTCTTAACTGTTTTATTTACTTCTCTACCAGTAAAATTACGCACTTAAAATTCTTACTTAGTTACCCATTAGACTTCTTCTTGTTATCATTCGATGAGTATGTAGAGTTGCTGAGTGGAAGCACTGCAGTGAAATTAACTTGAAGTTGGGATATAGAGGGTCTTGAATTTGAATTTCAGCCAGGACACTGCTGAGTGTGTCAGCGTGAGAAAGTGCAGTGTCTGTAGTCCTGGTCTGTGAAGACGAACTGGGTGACTGGAGAGGCAGTGTCAGGGGGCTCCATTATCATATAAACAGAAAACACAAGCTAAAGGGGAGAGGAGGTGGGTAAGAAATATTTCAAGAAAAACCTACAGTTTACACTTGGGTAGTGGTAGGATGATGGTAACTGTTAAAAATCAGAAACAACTAAGAGAATAAAAGTATTCAAGTTTCAGAAAAATACAGTATGAGGTGATTGCAAAAATGAGTGCTAAATTCATACCTCGTCTCTGTTCGACCCTCCACAGGGTTGATATTGAAAGTCTAAATGTTTACTTAGATTCTGCTGGATATAGCCCTCATGTTTTTGGTAAACATAGCAAGAAACAAAAGCTGTTCCTCTAATTATTTTAACCATAAGCATAGCTACCTTTTCGCCCTTTAACTTGTATAAACCGACCCTTTGTTTTATAAAATGAGAACAGGATGCACAAAGTGTTTCCCGTACCAGCAGGTGCACGGCCCTTTCTGTGACTCCCAGGCTGCCGTTCTCGCGCGAGCTTGGCTGTGTGCGGGCACTAAACGTGATGGAGTTCCTGGGGCGCACTTAGAAGGGTCCACGTTTGTCTCTGGCTGGATGACTGGTTTACAGCTGGGACTCCTTCATGAAACAATGTGCTTACCTTGCAGGAAGCAGAATCGGGTAACATAAGTCAGAAATCTGATGAAGAAGACTTTGTGAAAGTTGAAGATTTACCACTTAAACTGACAATATACTCAGAGGTATTTGGCTCTCTTTAATTAAACTTACCTTTACATAATAAATACTGTTAAGATGAAAATGATTTTGGTTTTTTCATCATTCTAAAGGCAGATCTAAGGAAGAAAATGGTACAAGAAGAACAGAAAAACCATTTATCTGCTGAGTTACTATGTGAAATGCAGACTGAAGAATTAGCTGGGAATTCTCAGACACTGAAAGAACCTGGTATGAATTATCAGTTTTAACAATATCATATTGCAAAATTACTCATTCTCATGCCATCATTTTTTGTTGTTGTTTTAATGTACTATTAGTACCTGGAAGATTTAAGCTATATATTGTAAAGGAAACATAATTCTGCAAAAGTTTTAGTTTAGCTTACTAATTTTTAAGATGGTATTATCATATAATTTCTTCTATTTTAAAAATCTTTAGTTTAAGCAAAGTAGTATATATACACATGGTTTAAGAAAGGAAAGTGGGAGACCCCATTTCTTTTCATTACTGGTGGTTCTTTCGGAGGAGACCCTCTATCTCAAAATCAAGCCCATAAATTAAAAAATTCAGATGGTAGTTTTCATCTTCTAAATGAAAAGTGAGTCTTTAGACCTTCCTTTCCTTTCAGTGTTCATACTATTGGTTTGCTCTGTCACCTTTACTATTTTCAATACATGCTTCCTTGTACATTTGCTAGTTTCGTCAACTCTGCTCGTTACTCAACTACTCCTTCCCTCCTGCTTTGCCTTCTCTGTTCAGTTTTCTGCAGATTCTTACGTTATTGAGGTTATGAAAAGAAACACATATTTTGTTTTTGTAACATAGTAGTTAAATCTTGTCTATTTTTCTGAAGGTGGTTCTGTGTAAATACGGTTCAGTACAGAGCCAAGCGATAGTCCCCGATTGCCTTTTGTGTGGGTCTGATAGCACAGCCCCCGGGCCACTCAGAGCATTTCTTGTGTCAAGGTCAAAAGATTTTTGTTACTGTCTGTCAGTTCACCCACTGATTAAAGTCACGTAAGGTTGTTTCCCCTGGAAATGAGGTGAAGAGAAGGCAGATCCTCAGTGAACTTGCCAGTGTTCAGCCGGGGTCTGCCTGTTAAGAGTCCCAGCCGCACCCTGTGCTCCGTGCCCAGGCTGCAGCCTCCCCGCACTGTGCCCCCCGCTCGGCTCCCCGCTCCTCTCGCGGAGCCACCCTCTTTCGCTGGCCTGGATTCACTCGGTTTTATGTTTTTCTTTTTTTGCTTGTGGGTTTTTTGTTTGTTTGCTTTGCTTCGTTTTGTTTTATTCTGTGGGAGATAAAGAGAGACGGGAAGTACCTGGTCAGTCTGCCATCTGAAACAGAGCCCCTCCCCTGTCACGGCTCTCACGGCCGTTACCATATGTTTTCGGGGCATTGTGTGGCAATCTGAGTTAGCATTTGCTTGTAATAACTTTATATTAAAAGTGAGTGCTTTAATTAACGGAAGACAAAAATACTTAAGTTCTAGTAATATCTTAGGACTTACAAGATAATTGTAATTCATAAGACGTTGATTATTATTGTTTTTCAGAAACAGTGGCAGCCCAGAGCACATGAATATCTCCAGAGGCTCATCTAACTCTCTTTACATAGTCAGTGCATATATGGAAATGGTTCTAAATAAACATCTGTTTTGATCTGTATAAAAATGTAAATTAGTTTGACACTGCATTTTTGGTAAGTGTGCGAATTTCTGCCCATGGCAGTTTAAAACATAAACTAAATTGGGGACAGATTCAAGCCTTGATACACTGTGGGATTTTTTTTCTCTTTTTTTCTCTCCCCACCCCCCCATTGTGGCGTTCGGTCATGTTGAATTTAAAATGTAGTTTTAAATAAAGTTTGGACTTAACTGTAAAATATCTTTTTTGGAAATTATGTCAAATTCTATACAGCAAGTCACTGTTCTGCATAATTAGGCTGTTCAAAGAGCAGTGGTCAAGAGTTAGAGATGTACAGTTTTTTTCTAAATATTTTCTTGTTTGTGCTCTTACAGTTGTCTCAGTTTCCCCCTTTTTGTTATCGAGTCTAGCCAGCATGCCAGGCTTCCCAGTAATGCCAGTGTTACTGCTGTCAGCCTGATGTGCTGTTAGGTATCTGCATGTCTTCCTCCTATTCCTAGGATGGGGCAGGCTGTGCAGGTTTCCGGGGTGTCTGTGAAGGCAGTGCAGGATAGGAATACTCTGTTCAAATTGGGTAGTACGTTTAGGACACGTCTTAGTACCGATCAGATATTTCCCAGAATTTCAGTTCCCATCTGTGTTGCCTCCATCTAAAAATAAATAAGTTTTATAAAATTAGAGGGTATTTCTGCACAGACAAGTAACATTGTGATTAATTTTAAATGAAAAACTCAGCTCTTTCAAAGAGGGACTAACAGAACTAAATGCAGGTACCGGAATGCTGAGGTTCCGTGTGCCTTCGGATAAACTTACCGAGACGGCAGCTTACAGCCGAGGTGCAGCAGGTGCCTGTGTGTGCGGTGAGAGAGGTGGGTGCCGAAGAACGGAAACCCGTGTGACTCCGTCACCGCTCAGCCAGCCAGCTTGTGAACGATGGTTACCTTTAGATCCCAGCCTAGCCTTCTACCCCGCAAGGCTTCACAGAACCAGGTAACAGTTATTTATCCCAGGTATCTTTTAAGTTGGTTAAAGATTGACTGAAGAGAGCTTGGTTGGTATTCCTTCAAATTTCTTACCAGCCCGATACCTTATTATAAAACTGCAGTGTCCAGTCAGGAAGTATTCAATGAGTATTTTCCTCTGAGGACATCTACTGTATTGCTACTTAATTTAAATTATATGAGATGTACATCTCCAGCTGTAAAAAAACATATATTCAGAAAACTCTCATTCCAGAATTAGGAATTCTTACCCACCTGGCCTGACATCAGGGAAACTGAAACAGTAAGTCACGTTATATGTATTCTTCAGTTCTATATTTGTTTTCTAGATTGTTCGGGAAGAGGGAAAAACTTCATTTCTGTACTCAAGCCAAGCCTCACACATTATGATTCTCTCTCTCTCTCTGCATGCATATTAAAGATCGGTATGGTGGAAGCATTGTACTTACACCTCGGTTGTTGTTGTAGTGCCTACAAACCTTATCAGACTTGCTCATTTGACTTATGTTATACCTGCCGTAATCTAGTCTGGTGTTTTCTATTTTAGTAGGTAATTTAGTTTCAAAATACGTGGAGCTTGAGAACAAGTAACTTGTTTCATGTTTTTCCCAGAAGCTATTGCTAAAGGGTTGGGCATTAAATATTCCTGTTTGTCTTAATTTATAAGTTAAAAATGTGCTTAGAAATGGGAGGCAGAAAAGGTCACAAGGAGCGAGAGAACCCTGCACAGGTTGAGATAGTGCCTGAAGTAGTGAGCTCACCAGACTGTGCCAGGTACTCTTTGTATTTTGTAACATTTCACTTTGGCTAAATGCTTTTTCACTGCTAATAAATGTATATCCTGCATATGACCCTGAATTGCATTGTCATTTAAATTACCATACTCATTTACACTTTAGAATTTATTCCAGAACTGTGGCTGATCTATTTTAGCTGTAAAAAAGAAATCAAGGCATGAAAAATTAATGGCATATCAACTATCCAGAGAGATTTATTAAACTTGAGGCCATTTTCCTTACAGCACAGGCTTGCTTTACTATTTCTTAGTTGTATCTACCTTATATACTGTGTGGAGAACAGTCTCGTATTTACTCAAAATTAGACTGGCATGTTTCTGGCTTATTGCTAAACTTCCTTTAATATAAGCAGGTCACTCTTCACCGGTCAAAGAAATGATTGGCTCTGGATTTCATGTATTTCACCATGCAGACGTGGCTCCCTAGGCACCTTGCTGGAAGAGCCAGCATTTCCTGTTGTTCTCGCTGCACAGCTCCGATTATTAGTTACTGCAGCGTTCCCTGTCTTTCTTTACATGGCTGGCTCTTGCCTCACATTGGTGCTTCCGGTGGGCTCCTTTTCCGGTGAGGCACACAGGGGAATCCTTTGCTTACAGACGACTTTGATTCTTATATAAAAAGTGTTTTAATCATCTTATCAGTTCATGTCATCTGTCTGGTTTCAAATATCCATACAAAAGCTTTGGGCCAGCAGTTGACAGAAAGCTGTTGACTTGAGAACTGACCCCAACATAAAGTTTCAGTACCGCAGAGTTCTCTCTTATGGAATGCTTTTTCATGAAAACTTTCTGCATGTGGTTAGTTATCCCTGATATTTAGGTCTATCAAATCACATGTGATTAATTTAAAATAAATGCTAGTTGTAAATGTTGTCATATTGCAAGAGCTCCTCTCCTGTAATGAACTGTATCTCCCAGAGTATAGCAGCCCAGTTAAGGCCATCTGGTGATCAGATGACATCACGAAAGGACTTTGAAAGTAGAACGCGCTGTACCAGCTCCCTGTAGCACAGTATTCAGTGTTGTGTGAAACCTCTCTCCACCGTGAGACTGCGGACACAGATGCTGCTGCTCACCTGCTGGGTGTTCGGTATTTTCCTGGAAGGGGAGCGTGGGCTAGTCTGTCCCGTGAAAGTGTTCGTGGAAATGCTCTGATGACGAGTGCTGCACACGTGTGTACCTGTGCATCACATGTGTATCCGTGCTGGAGAAAAGCAGGGGTCTGCCAGAGCCCACACTTGCTTCTGTATGCTTTTTGCTTAGCAAACATTCTTTTCTGACATGTCCTGGCTCTGTACTCATCATAATTGTCCCCTTTTTACCTAAGGAGGCAAAGTCTCAAGAACCCTCAGTAGAGTGGATCTTAGATGTGGAGTTGTCCACAGTTCCACTTTTACCACTCTGGTTATTGTCTGTTTTATTTTCTCTCCTTTTTCATTCTCTCCTATTATCCCCACACACCCCCAAAATGTTTGACATAGAGTAATGGAGTTTAATTAAGCTACAAAATTCATATTTCAGATCGCCTTTTTGACTGTATCATTCTGTTTCACTGCAGACTGTATGACATATGATTGCCCTGTCTTTTCCTCCCTGTCTGTGTACCCCACTACCACCGGCCATCAAACGCGGATTATATGGGTGTCCCGCAGGTGAATTTCTAACAACCCTTTTCTGTGGTCCGCCACTGAATTCTGTTGTGTTGGAGTAAAATTCTTGGTAATAGCTAGAAAAGTAAGGCATATTTCAGAATGTAAATGTTTTCTAATGTAATGTCAGTGGTCATGTTAGACTTTTACCTAGAAAATCTCTGTACCTTCTACTGGACTGTCAGGATTCAAGAGCTCAGCTTAGACAAGACTCTGGACTGCAGCTTTTTTTTTTTTTTTCATATAAATATGAGCATTCATCTCAATACATCAGAGCCCTTTTGTTCTTTAGCTTACATTTCTTTCACAGATACTACTTGGGCAGTATTGTGATAAAGCACAGAGAGTAACACTACGACAGTTGGGAACATGATGCACAGGACACACTGACGCTGCCCTGGCCAGGAGGCTCGGTCGGTTGGAACATCATTCCGTACGCTAAACAGGTGGCAGGTTTGCTTTCCGGTCAGGGCACATGCCTAGGTTGCAGGTTTGACCCCCCGTTGGGGTGTGTACAGGAGGCAACTGATAATGTTTCTCATATGGATGTTTCTCTCTTCCCCTCCCTCCCTCCCCCCCCCCCCTCCCCAAGATCAATAAAACAAACATATATATTCTCAGGTGAGGATTTTAAAAAAACACATAGTGATGCTATTTAACCCTCTCTGTTCCTCATTTTCCTACCTGCAAAATGAAAACTGGATCCAAGGGTGCTTTAGTGTTTACATTTTGTCAAATGGTAATTAGCTGTATCTTTCAAAGAACGGTTTACAAAAAGAATTAAAAATGGAAATCAGTGAATGAGCAATTATACAAATAATTTTCAGTGTTCATTGAAGTCACTAAACAAGAAAGTGCTGAAAATCGATAGCCTCTATTTCACCACAAAATTGGGTTAGGATTAAACTGTAAGGATCAGTGTGACCTCAGCTTTGGTCAGTCATCTCATGATCTGCAAGGCTCTGGCCCTTCCTTGGCAGGTGGCACAGCCTAAAAACACATGGCCTTGTTACTTTTCACTAGAGGTCCTTCTGGGGCATGTGCCTTAGTCCGTACCACGGGGCACGGGGGAAGGGTGCTATTCATAGAGGAACCCTGTTCTTCCCGTGGCCTCTAGGCCAGTGATTTTCAGCCTGTGTACCACAGTTTTTAAAATGTGCAATACCCAACTTTAGTATGGTATTAGTATGTGGTTATCTTTCGCCTTGGACTGTCATTTAAAAATTACAACAGCCAACACAATAGCCATCTGGTGTGAACGCCCTGTCTTGAACCATAAATATATAGGTCATACAATACAGTTGAACCTTATCAGTCACAGTGCATAACAAGGTTGCATCTGATTGGTTAATTTTTCTGGTACACAGAAATACTTATATACAAGTGTAGGCACCTGATCTCAAAGTCACTTTGGAGCAAAAAGGGTAGGTGATTGCTATTACTATATTTTAAATCAATCAAAATTGTATTTATTTTTTGTCAGATTTGGTGAAAAGTATGTTTTTTGGTGTGCTGCAGAATTTTAGTAATTAGTTGAGGTGTGCCATAAGATGAAAAAGGTTGAAAAGCACTGCTCTCGGCTTTGTAAAACCACGGCAGCCCCATCCCTAGTCTTAAGTGCTGTTTTAGTGTAGTCTTCCAGCCTTGAAATCCTAGAATATCTCTCTGGTGGGACTCACGACATTCCTGTGACAGTATACTCATATTCTGTTCAGAGTTGGACACGGATTCCTGCAGGGTTAGCCTGTGGCTCTCAGTCGGAGGAAGAGTGGCCTCCGGACACATGCGCGTGGCCGCGCACAGCGGGCTAGGGAGTGGCGAGGATCAGTCATACGCCGAATGGCCCGCTTACCCAAGTCTGGTAATTTAACTCGGACTTGTTCGGCTTCCGTTTTCCCACGGTAACGCCCACCCTCAGACAGACACGCGGGCGCAGACGCAGTCAGTGCACAAGACTGCCGACACTGCTTCGGTGACTTTATTCAATGTCGTGCATACAGCTGATACGGAAATGAAGTGGATACAGCTATGCCAGCTGGCATGCATTTCACAGTTCATTGTGAAAGTTAGAAAAGTTAACAAGTTCTGTTAGCATTTTTCATAAATGTGTTGATTGCTGAAAACATTTTTAGTAATTGAACTTAAGTTTTTAAAAAACACATACTGATCAGAAGAAAAACTATTCAGTGGGTGATACGTAGGAGAGTGTCAGACAGTGGGTTCACCTCCCTTTCTCCACGAGCCTGGCCTGCTCACTATGCATCACGGAACCCACCTGGAGCTCAGGTTTTGAAGCTACTCGCTTCCTGGGGCCTCTGGGAGGTGGGGTGCTTCTGGAAAAGGGAACACTCCCACTCTGTGTGTCCAACCCTGCCCTGCATGCCGACCGCTTCCTGAGCCCCCGAAAGTGCTGCCACAAGAGTCAGAGGCCCGGGTGTTGTCCATCAAGAAATAATACAGTGTCTCATCTCCCTCCCGTCCAAGTTGGTGAAATGATATTGCTGTCACAAACAGCAAAGACAATCGCATAGAAAAATGTACAAATATGTAGATAAAAGTGAAAAACAACGTGGACTATTTACTGTAACTGTTATACAGGTGTACAGATTTCAGTGCCCACAGAGACTGCTTTATTCCGTGGAAGTGGGTCCCACAATAGGTGACCCACCCCCACCCCCAAATGTCAAAGTGAAATGAAACAACAAATTCTGAACGACTGTCGTACTTCACTTACGTGAAAACAAACAGCTGTTCCTGCACAAATAGCCTGCGACGTGTAAACACACCGAGACGGATGAGCTCATGCCTTCGAGAGGCCCTGCCCTGAGTCTCAGCTGCTGGTCCGAGGGCAGGCGGCTGCACAGGCCGGCCACGCGAGAGCTCCCACCGTGCCCCAGCGCACTCTGTAGGCCAGGCGTGTGCTCACCACCCAATGCAGGGGTCTGGGCAGTCCCGCAGGTAAGTCTCAAATTGACCCTTGGCGACGTCCATCAAGGTTGTGAAGACCGTCAGCTGAAACAACAGTTAGTTTTACTGTAAGGGTGTTTTCAATTCCAGGATGTCCTGATCATATTAATGTTTCTCGTGGAACTGCTTTATGAAGTTACCTAATATTAAATAATGTATAATGTTACATTATAAAAACAAATGTTATATAAAGATAAGTAACTAATAAGTTAATGATAAAAACAACTGATTTCAATAGACTGTTATTCCAGGTCGCACATATAAATATGCCTGGGAGAGAACCTTGAGTGCTTCACAAGGTCGTACTCCAGAGCAGCGCACTGCTTCACCACCAGTGCTGGCAGGCTGACTGAACCTGCCATTTGCCATCTGCAGTCACGCAAAGCTTCACATGTACGGAGTAGGAACACTTTCCCTTTGGCTGCCCTCACCCTTAAAGCATATACAGTGGGACCCTATGCAGGCACGCAGATTACAAGGCACAGAATCTAAATGACCACCGCGAGCTCCCACGAACGGGACGTGGACAAAGCAAGAAGTATGGTGGGGCCAGGGGGCTTAAGGAAGGCTTCCTTCAGGAGCCAGGCTCTGATCTGAGCACTCCCAGCAGGAGGAGTCTGTGCTGCCAGAGGTAAAGGAGGCGTGCTGATGCCAGGGAGGGCTGGGGGGAGGGCCGAGGAAGAGGACCAAGGGGGAATCCTGGTGTGTGTACCCAGGATACACACGGGGCAGGCACTATTAGCAAACTGGATGCTTAGGAAACTTGGTGTGTTTAGCTATACTGTGAGGGAAAGATAAAAGATGTAATAACGTTAAAGGGAAACCCTAACCACCAAGACACAAAACTCTGTTTTGGAGGGTGTTAAGTTTTAGGCATTTGTGGTATACAGCATAAGATCTCTGGGAGAAGTAAAAACTAAAATGCTACACCTAATTCAGTGCCATGTAAGTACAACTGGGAACAATACTCTCATCAAATTGGAAGCCCAAGCCACAGGGGTCAGTTTCTTCGTCACATCCCAGCAGTTACTATTTTGGTCACACAAAAGCATTTTTAAAAATCAGCCTTAAGCTGAACATGACTTAGGAATCTAGCTCTGATTTCTCCCAGGATAACGGGGGAGATAAAACACAGGATGAAATTCTTTCCCCAAAAGCAAATACATGTATATACTTCCAAGGCCTGGCCAGGAGCTCAGCTGAGTAGAGATCATCACCACCACCACCACCCCCCCCCCCCCCCCCCGCCCCATACGCGAAGGCTGCAGGTGGGACCCCCGTCAGGGCAGGCGCAAGAATCGACCAGTGAGTGCTGCGTACGTGAGTGGGACAGCACGTTGATGTCGATGTCTCCGTCCGTCTGCCTCCCCCCTTCCCTCCACCTCCCTCCCTCCCGTTCTCTCTACAATCATTCAATAAAAATTCCAAATACCTTGTTGAGGACAGGTTTGGTTGACAGGATATCATATATGGTTGGTATTGAGATTTTCTAAAACACAAAAATTGTTCAGCACATTAAACACAGATGTCAACAGCCCTACTCACACAGACGGGTCGGAAACCAAGACGTTCTATCAGTCTCGTCCAACTCCCGAAATGAACTTCCCTTGGGGTCACTGTCAGGAGCAGAAGTAGTGGTTCTGATGTGTCACTTTTTCTTTCTGACTCTTCCCCTTTAATTCTTGCCTGTTTGTCATTCAACTTCACCAAGTGGTGTCCAGAATTAGAATAAAAAAGGTAAGTACAGCAAAATTTAGCTCTTTAAAAACAAAACAAAAACTAAGTGGGACTTTCCCTTGATACTAGATAGGACGAAATTTATAAGTTCCATAGAAGCCGAAGAAAAACACCGGAACGCACGTAATATCGAACGTCCCCATTTCTTGTGTTACTTACGTCTTGTGTTGTGTGGTTCAGACACATCTTTGCGGCTGTTCTGCGGTCATCAAGGAAGAAGGGATTTTTCCAACGGTCGTAATTCGTTTCCACCACATACCACCTACCCTGCTCAGGGTCAAGTCTAAACAGAAAAAGAGAGACTCCTCAGGACTCACGCCGCACACCTGGACCTCCGTCAGTCCGTGCCGTAGTTCTGTTCTGCCGCAACGCGGGCACTTACTCGTGCACATCCAGACATTTTTTTCTGTCCCGTGTGATCACACAGCCCTCCCCGGTCTTGTTGCCTCCCAGGATGAAGTACGCCGGGGCCAGTATCTTCGTTTTGATCAGTATATTCCTGGCTTCTTCATAACTACATAAAAACATTTTTTAAAAAGCAAAAAATTTTAGTTGACATGGCATCAAAAATTTTTAGTTACAGGTACTAAGTGAAAACAAATATTTGAGGAACATGTTCTTTTAAAAAGGTTTGGTTAGCAGTGGCTCGGGGAGGACCAGCTCCAACTCGGATGTGGCAGAACACTGGGATCCAACGTGTCCCCTCCAGCCTGAGGGACAGAGCAACCTCGAGGGATCTTCTGCCCTCACTGTGTATGCCTTTCACTCAACCACAGAGCAAACTAATTACCGTAGACAGGACTTAGGGAGTAGAGAGTCAACTTTAAAAATGGGGGCCATTAATAAATGAAGTGGATTTTCAAAAAATTACTATGCTCATTCCCTGGAAAGCATTAAAAATAGAATTGTCAATTTATTCTAAGTCATTTTAATGTAGTGCTGGCTACAGGCAATTTGCTATTATAAGATTTCTACATAGATTAACTTCTAGGTTAACTGGCATTATGATTTAAATGAACACTATTGTACAATTTTTATTTTATGTATGGGTTATTTTTTTGTCATAGCGGCATTATCCTTACTTTTTTTAGACAATTCATTTCCTTTCTATAAACACACACCACACACGTAAATGAAGAATTCCATATGAGGTTCACCTCAGAAACTCAAATTCTTCAATGGGAGATAACCCGGAAAATTTTTTATATTTCAGTATGAGTAATTTAAAATAAAATACAACACACTAAAAGGATCATACACCATGATCAAGTGGGATTTACCGCAGGGATGCAGGGATGGCTCAACAACCACAAATCAATGTGATACACCACGTTTAACAAAATGAAAGATAAAAACCGTATGACAATTTCAACAGATGAGGAAAAAGCATTTGGCAATTTTCGACATACACTAATGATTAAAAACTGCAAGTACGGGTACAGAAGGGATGTCCCTCAACACAATGCAGCCCACATATGATGAGCTCACAGCTAATGTTCAGGGGTGAAAAGCTGAATGCTTGTCTTCTAAGATTAGGAACAAGACAGAGATGCCCACTCTTACCAGTTTTATTCAGTATTGTTTTTACAGTACTAGACAGAGTGATTATGCATGAAAAACAAAAGGCATCCAAATCAGAAAGGAAGAAGTAAAACTTGCTATTTACAGATGACATATTATTATATATAGAAAATTGGAAGACTTCACACACACACACACTGTTAGAACTAATAGATTCAGTAAAGTTGCAGGATGAAATCAACAAAAATCAGTAGCTATGTACTAATAACTACAAGAACGAAATTAAAAGAACTGCATCAAAAAGAACAAAATACCAAGGAATAAGTTTAACCCAGAAGGTGAAATACCTGCACACTGAAAAATATAAGACATGGATGAAAGAAATGGAAGATATAAGTAAATGGAAAGATATTCCATGCTCATGGATTGAGAAATTAACACTGTTAAGATGCCCATACTACCTAAAGCAATCTACAGATTCAATGCAATCCCTGTCAAAATTCCAATAGCATTTTTCACAGGAGGAAAATGGCACAATCCTAAAATTTATATGGAGCTAAAAACAAAAATCAAAAAACTTAACAAATGCAATCATGAGAAAGAAGAACAAAGCTGTATGAATCACTTTCTGATTTCAAGCTATATTATAGAACTATAGCAATGAAAACAGTATGGTATTGGCATAACAGACACAGCTCAATGGAACCAGAATAGAAAGCCCCCAAATAAACCCATACACATACAGTCAATTAATTTACAACAAGACCCAAGAATACCCAATGGGGAAAGGACAGTCTCTTCAATAAACGATGCTGGGAAAACTGGATGCAAAGCCACATGCAAAACAATGAAAGTGGACCACTATCTCATACAAAACACACAAATCAACTCAAAATGAGTTAAAGACTTGAATATAAGACCTAAAACCATAAAATTCCTAGAAGAATATAAGTGGTAAGCTCTTTGGCATTGGTCTTGGCTATGATTGTTTTGGATTTGACACCAAAATCAAAGGCAACAAAAGCAAAAATAAATAAGTGGGACTCCATCAAACTAAAAAGCTTCCGAACAGCAAAGAAAACTGTCAACAAAATGAAAAGAAAACTTACTAAATGGGAGAAAAGATTTGCAAAACATGTATCTGAAAAGGGGTTACTATCCATAATATATAAAGAACTCATGCAACTCAACAGCAAAAAACCCCAAACAATCCTATTAAAAGTGAGCAGAGATTCTAATTAGCCGTTTTTCCAAGAAGACAAACAGGTGGCTACCACGTTCATGAAAAGGTGCTTAACATCACCAATCAGGGAAATGCAAGTCCAAAGTACAGTGAGATAGCACCTCACACCTGTTAGAATGGCTTTTATCAAAAAGACAAGGAATAAAAGTGATGGTGAGGATGTGCAGAAAAGCGAACCCTTGTGCACTGCTGGCAGGAATGTAAATTGGTGCAACCACCATGGAAACCAGTACGAAGGATCCTCAAAACACTAAAACCAGAACTACCATGTGGTCTAGAAATTCCACCTCTGGAAGTATTTTGCTGAGGGAAACGAAAACACTGATTCGAAAAGATACCTGCACCCCCGTGTTCACTGCAGCATTATTTACAATAGCCAAACATTCACCATGTTTGTTTCCAAAACATGGAAACAAACTAAGTGCCCACTGTTGGAGAAATGGATAAAGAACATGTGGTGTGCATATGATATGTACACACCGTGGAATACTATTCAGCCATAAAAAATGAAGGAAATCTTGCCGTCTGCAACATGAATGGACCTTGAGGGCTTTACACTGAGTGAAATAAATCCAAAGGCAAAAGGCAAATACCATATGACCCCACATATGTGGAATCTAAAAACAAACAAAAACCAAACTCACAGATACAGAGAACAGATGAGTGGTTGCCAGAGGCAGTCAAGGATGGGGACTGGGTTGGCGAAATGAGTGAAGGAGGTTGAAAGGTAAAAACGTTGAGATATAAAACAAGTCCTAGAGATGTAATGTATAATGTGGTTATTATAGTTAATAATACTGTAGTGTATATTTGCAAGTTGCTAAAAGTACATCTTACAAGTTCTCACAAGGAAAAAAAATTTGTAACTGTGGCAATGGATGTTAGACTTACTGTGATCATTTTGCAATATATACGAATAACAAAACCTTTTGTATACACCTTAAATTAATGTTACACATCAATTATATCAATACAAATAATTTTGAAGTAAAAGAAAAATAAACATTAAATTTGATGATAAAGCAACCAGATTACCTTGTGCTGTTTTCCAGGACTGCTCTAGTGATAAAGCCTATCCACATGGCATCTTTCTTCCCCAAAATCCACTCGATGACACCTGGCAGGGAGCAAACACACCCAGGGTCACCAGAAGACCTGGAACAGCTGGGACTGTGAATCGCAAGGCGGAGCCAGCTGTCCTCTTAAAGCGCCTATGAAATCCCCATTTCGCTTAACAACGGTCTACTCACCCATATAACCGCCATTTGTACTGAAACGCTCATTTAGTGTAAGACTGAAGAGTCCCTGAGAAAAGAAAGGAGAGAAGTCAGAAACCCAGACCGCCCTGTGCAAGGCCCTCTCACCGTAGTCTGCGTGGTCTACCCAGGCCTGGACTGGGGCGTGGGGAGTGCAACGATTAATCAAAACCGTGATGATATCACCTGCTATTAACACAGCTGTTTTAGAAGTTCAAAGCACTCTCGCCCCCAGTGTGAGAGGTAAGTAGATGCGGTGTTATTGGCCTCCCTTCTCTAACGAAGAATCTGCAGTGCAGAGAATTCACGCCTAACGTGTCTGCGTGGCAGACCCAGGACCGGATTTCAGGTGGCCGTTCCCCAGCCCCGCCATCCGGCCACATAGTCACCCCCAGAGTCGGCTCAGGAACCTTCATTTCCTCTCTACCCCCCTCTACCACGTGAGCTCACTCCTGAGAAGGTGACAAGAAGTGCAAACAGGTGAACAGGGGCTCCATATTCTTTTTAGGTCCTCGTTTCCTTAGATCCACCCTTCACAGAGAGGAAAAGCAGGATGCAGAGCTACCTGTAATGTTACGTAACGGGACAGTCCTTACTGGTTTGAATCCTGTTAACATGCCCACATAGCCAGCAAAGCTTGACGCCTTGAAGACAGTTTTATTGTTTCTCCGGAAGTCCAAGTTCACTGTTAAAGGTTTTAGCGCCTCGGTTACGACCCAGGTGTTATTGTTTATATTCCACCTGCAAAAGACAAATTTTAGTGACATTTCAAAATGATGATGAAGATAATGATGATGGCCATACGTTATACTAGGTACTTTATCTAATCCCTAATGATCAACCCTAACAAGAACTTTGCGTCAGAGGGGAGGGGAGTTGGGGATAAAGGGATTAAACACAAAAACAAACAACAACAACAACTCCGGTAGGTAGACAACAGTATGGAGACTACCAGAGGGAAAGCGGGTGGGGGAGGTAGAAGAGGGTAAAGGGGGGATAAATGGTGATGGAAGGAAACTCGACTTGGGGTGATGAACACAGCGTACAATATACAGGTGATGTATTGTAGAATTGCACACCTGAAACCTATATAATTTCATTAACCAGTGTCACCCTAATCAATTCAATATAAAAAAGAACTTTGCCATAATATAGGGGCTTTGCTCTCCACTCCCCACGTAACAAAACTGAGGTTCACAGAAGTTCAGTCGTTCTCCCAATACAACAGCCTACAAACTGTACACCCCAGATTCAAACTTAGTCCCTCATTGTAAAGCCCTGCTACACTTTTTCCAGAAAGATTGAGACATAAAACAGAAGGCAATTCTTCCTTTTTTAGAGATTTTTTTTTTTAGATTTTATTTATTTTTAGAGAGGGGAAGGGAGGGGAAAAGGGAGAGAAACATCAATGTGTGGTTGCCTCTCATGCGCCCCCACCCCCACTGGGGACCTGGCCTGCAACCCAGGCATGTATGTGCCCTGACCAGGAATCAAACTCCGACCCTTTGCTTCGCAGGCAGGCACTCAACCCACTGAGCCACACCCGCCAGAGATATTCTTCCTTTTAAGCAATAAGCTGGACGTGCATCTGGGCCTTCAAGCATGTTCCAGATCTCTGTTCACTAGGTACCACTCAGGTACAAACTCACAAACAACTGAGTAAGAGTGTGCCCATCTTGTCCCAACACTAAGGAACCCACGTTCTTCCCTTGTGGCCACACTTGGAGCATGACTTGGGACTTTTCATCAGTGTAATACAGTCTACTCTTCTTAAGGACTGATAACACACCATTTTCTTGACTTACCCAAGAAATATTCCAAAGTCCATGTTTCGCCCGTGAATTAAATGACCTAATTGAAAGAAAGCAAGAGACACATAGAAGTAGTTATGATAGTAGGATAGATCTTAAAGCCGGATGTTTTGTTTTGGTTCACTGATATTTATAACTGTTAAATCCAACAAGAAGAATTAAACAGCATCTTGATGCTGTAAGTGTTAAGATCACACTGTTCTCCTTGTCACATTGGCCAGATCCCCCCATAATCCCTGAGGACACAGGGTTCCAGGTAAGGCTAGAATACAGGGAGAGGATAAGTGGTCATTCTTTGGTCCACTAGGACACTCTCCTACCCGGACACAGTTACGTTAGCCTCACCTAATGTGACTTGCCAACATCCTTCAGGCATGTACCCACAGCTGGACACCTCAAGGGTTAGGTACAGGCAGACTTTATAACAAAGTGCAGGTCAAAAATAAGAGTGACCCAAGCTAAATCATCCTGTGCTCTGTACTCTGGGGATCTTCCAGGGAAAACACGGGAAGGCAACGGTGGTCTGCCCGCGGGCTGTTGGCTGAGGAATGATGGATGGTTTGTCCTGGGCTGGAAGGGAAGGCTGGAGCCATTACAATCACAAAGATTATTAAGCCTCCTGTGAGTACTTCTGTCAGATCCTGAAGATCAGTATGAGCAGACCATGAGGAAGGGCAAGCATGTTTATAGTCCTGAAACACTTCTGCCAAGTTGTTTTGCACGCCCGAACTAAACTTTAATAGGCATTACAGTGGTCTTAAAATAAGGACAGTTTTCAGTTTACTGTTAAAAATTTACGGAAATCCATAACACTGTGTGCCACACACACACAATTCGCAAAGCAAGCTGAGGTTCTACAAGTCCTCACTCCATGTGTGTGGGAGACTGTTCTCTGACCTGCACTTCCTGGCGCCCACCCTCCCTGAGCACACACTTACCTTTCTTGTCCTCTGCTATGATCGAAGTACAGATGGTGAAAAACTCATAGAAAATGTTGAATGAAATAATCTCTCCTATGGGAAAAGACAAGTTTTTTTTTTGTTAATGTAGAGAACCATGACATTATTAGAAACTTCTTTTTTAGGAAAGGGTTGAGCTGTCCTCCCTGTGTGAGTTTCCGCTCTGGCAGGCCAGTCTGAACGTGCCTGCACGGCTGGTTGAGTGACAGCGTCTCACCGGCCTGGACACTGCAGATGGATGACAAAACTAGTCCCCAAGGGGGGAGCTGAACATGTGGGCACGGGGGAATTCTATTGCACCAGAACGTCCACATTGTTTCACCCATATGCTTCCTTTTAGTTTTCTTCAGGAGACTCAACTACAAAATTTAATGCATCTGGCTTTTGGTTGCATACTGAGAAGTATTTTGCCTAGATTCTTAGAGTGTGACCAATATTCGAAGCTGAGAAAAGAAATACAGGAAGTATTAATAAGTACAGAGCTTACGAAGAAAATTCGTTGTAAAATATTTTAATGTTGTATATTCTTCCAAAACTGTATAATAATACCATTTAATAGCATTTAATAATAATTCAATGATATACACTTTCACCGTTCCAATTCATGTTAATATGTTGGGCTTAACATGTTTTTTTTTCACCCCAATTTAATGTGGGTTTTTTTTCATTTGATTTCTGTTTTGGTGAAATTACACTCTTCTTTTCTCTTATGAATCATTGGTTAATCTTTTCAATCCGTTTTTCTCTTGCGATATTTATGTGGTATTCATTTGCTGGAGTTATTTATATAAGAAAGAAATTAAAGACTTACTTCTCATACAGGCTACAAATGTATATTTTCTGTATGCTAATTAGCTTTTTAGATCATTTTTGAGACCTCCCTTTAAGTCATTTTTTTAAAGAAGCAAAACCAAAAAAATCTAGCCATTTTTTATTGATAAATACCATTGATTTCCAGAAATTCTCAATCATCTCTCTTGTAAAACCAGGGTATACAGGCTACTTAAAATAATTCTATTGTTCAGTAGCTTAAAAAGAAGACTTTTGGAGTGGCAGAAAAAGTCTGTTTCATTAAATACTATTAGCTGGAAAACAGCTTCTACAAACATCAATACCTAAGAACAAGATGAATATGGAGACTGTGAGAAACAATATGATGGAGGACATATGAATGAATAATATGCAAGGCACCCTCTCTAAAAGTTAGAAATGCAGCTCAGAAAAATCAATAACCTAAATAAATACTGAAATTTCATATATGATGTTCGTGGACTGGAAGACTCAGTATTACAATCCCACTCGACATGTCGGCTGGCTATTTTGTCAAAGCTGACGACAGGCTGATTCTAAAGTTTACATGGAAATGCAAAAGGTCTAGAATGGCTAAGAGAGCTCTGAAGAAAAATAAAGGTGGAGAACTTATACTACATACTCCAAGACTTACTCTAGAGCTTTAGTGACTGCAGGGGCATGGTACTGGTATAAGTAAAGACAAATAGATAAATGAAACTCCACAGAAAGTCCACAGCCTGAAGCAGATGTATACAACCACCCGATTTCCATCAAGAGCACCACTGCAGTTCACTGGGGAAGGATGGTCTTGCCAAGAAAGGCTGCTTAGTCCACTGGATGGATGGAAAAACCTGAAACTTGGCCCTTCACTCCCACCATGCCCAAAGTTAATTCAAGATACATTATGTAATGAGTAAATGAAAAAAATCTAGAAGAGAGAAGGATATTTTCATGACCTTGGCATATGCAAAGATTTCTTAAATGCACACAAAAAGCACTACCCCTAAAAAAAATGAGGAAATGAACTTTATTAAAATTAAGAATTTTTGTTCATCAAAAAGACACCAATAAGGAAATAAAAAAGCAAGCTACAGACTGGGAGAAGGTATTTGGCATGCATATTTCTGACAAAAAACTTTCATTCAGAATACATAAAGAATTTCTTCACACAGATAAGATATGGACATAAGACTTTAGCCAGCACAAAGAAGGAAGAAAGGGGTCAGTAAACTGTTTGCTCTCATCAGCCATCAGGGAAATGCAAATGAGACAATAATGGGATACTATAACACAACAAAATGGCTCAAATAAAAAAGACTATCAAGTAGAAAAGAATCAACTGGAGAAAATGAAAACTCGTATGCTTTGTTGATGGCCCATGGATACAACCGCTTTGGAAGACTGGCCGGCAGAATCTACCAAACTAAACACTGCAGCTACCCTGTCACCCAGTATATGAGCGGGAACCCCGAAACACCCCTGGAATTATCTTCTGGAGGGCGGGTCCCTTGTAGGACAGACTTCCCCGGCTAGGTGAGTGTTCTAGGAACCCATCTGTATCAGTGTGCCAGCTGGTGTCGTTGTGAGAGGCTGCGTTCAGCTTCCATGATTTTTTTTTGAAGACTCTTTCAACACATTTGCCCATTTCACAATGGGTGACTTACAAGCACACCTGCCCACACTGTGCTGAGTGTTCAGCAACTTTTGACCAAAAAGAGCATGACCCCTGTGCCCCACCCTCCCTATTCACTTGATTTCACTAAGAGCAACTTTTCGTTTCCCCAGATGAAAAACATTCAAAGGGAAACATTTTGCCAATGTGGAAGAGGTGAAACAAAAAATGGCAGAAGCCCTAAAAGGCATCAAAATCAACAAGTTCAAAAACAGGTTTGAGCAGCAGAAAAAATGTCTTGATTGGTGTATTACATCATATAGACAATATTCAGTCAAGGTGACTGAAGTGTCAGCATGTAAGAATATACAATTTTTACAAATGAATTCCATTTTGAGGGGTCCTCCTTGTATATACAAGAGAAATGAGTGCATATGCCCATCAAAAGACATATACAAGAAAGTTCATACATGTTCATTCTTCATATCCCAAATCTGGGACAACTCCCATCTCCTGTTCGTACAACAGGAATGAGAAAGCAGACAACAGTGCGTACTGCTCAGTCCCGTCTGTAAACATCCAAGAGGCAAAACTAACGGAGGTGAAGTCAGAACAGCGGCCACCTGGGGAGGCGGTGCTGTCCGCGAAGGGGTACGATGGAGCATTCTGGGGGGCTGGGATTCTCTGTATGTCGATCTGAGTTGCAGTTACATGCCTGTAAGTGTTTTTTAAAATTCTGTTGAGCTGTACTCTTAAGATCTGTGCACTTCACCGGATGTATGCCATGCCGCAACAGAAACAAATGTAAGTGCTTTATTAAACCGTTTAAAAGCTGAGAAATGAACCTCACCTAAAGGTATGCCAGTAACATCTGCAATCCCCTTCATCTCCTCCTCATAGGGGCCAGGAAAGTTGCCGAGTAGACCAGGCTGCAAACCAAACAAATGAGCCATCACTCAACCTCAGGCGCTGCTTTGAGATCTGGTTCTTTTACACAGAACGTGTTCTAGAGATTGCTGCCCCGATAGGTGATCTTATTTTTAAGACACTTCTAACTTCTATATCAGGTATTTTTAAAAGACCTATGTAATACTTGCTCTAACTCTTGCTTTTGCACCCTTACACTCGTCTGTTCTCCAGTATGACGCAGAGACGAATGAGTCTGCGATCGTTTCTGTTTCACCCTCTTCTGCAGACACGGGGCACCGGAGCGGCTGCTGCAGGTGATGGATGCTCTGCTGTGACCCACAACAGGAGCATCACAAGAAGCCTCCTTACCTCTCTCCTCAAACCCACCCCTTTAGTCAATGGCATTTCACCCTCATTCCTGTTTCCTTCTCACACACGGCAGAAACCTGTCTCCAGCCATTCTCGAAAACTTCTGGTTCGGTTAACATATGATCGTGGGCTAAGCTGCTATATGCATTGTTAGCAGATAGTAAACACACAAGCAACTTCGATGGCGTACATCATACTTTTATCCTTAACTGCAACGATTCACTAACAAGGAGATCAAAATTAAAGCTCACATAGCCTCTTGCTAAGACAGTATGTTTAAAATGTACCAGTGTCATTGCTCACCAGTGTGCTATGTGTAGGGACTGTGGCCTGAGACAGCACACGCGTGGACTAGACCCTCCAACTTAACACACACAAAGGACCCACTGAGCGCGCATTCACCACCTGCTACCCCCAGGCACTGCCCCGTGCCTGCGGCACATCAGGCCGTGCTCACGGCCACCACACACGTGTGTCTCAGTCAGCTCTCCCTGAGGAGAAAGCCGAGGTTTGGACAGTGGTCTAGAATAAACACAGCCGTGACTAAGCGCCTTACAAGAGGTCGTAAAATTACACCTTTAAGTAAATACCAGAGGCTTTTCTGAACTGGGTGTGTTTAAAATGTATTACAGGAAACAATATTTCTTACCAACTTTTGATCCACGATCTGCATAATTTTTCCACTTGGAACAAAAGCATTTACTACATCCTTCAGGGAGTTCACGATTATCTTTAGCTGTAAAATTAATTAACTAATTAATAAGAAACATAAAGAAGTACTGACACTTAAGATTACTACTGGTATAATGAAAACAGATATAGACCTTTTGATTTATTCGTATGCAGAGAAATAAAATAGGGTGATACTGGAAAATATTTTCAGTTAAGTATAAACACAACACATCTTTAGCATGACATGTGCTCAACCACGTAGATGAAGGCAGAGGAGACAGAGAGAAAGAAAGAAGCAAAGGCAAAAGCCAGTGAAAAGAGCAAGAAGCAACAGACAAGGAACGGCATCTTTTCCTCTGCTACCATTTACTGTAAATGGCAGCAAAGAATCCAAAGCTCATTCTTAAAATATGTGGTGTGTAACCTCATGAAGTACGGGTTCCTGTCCCAGTGCAATCACAGTCGGTGAGGTCAGAAACAGAAGAGTCAGGAGCCACAGCTTACCGACGATGCCTTGTCAGTGAGCAAGTCATGCCATCTCTTGTAGGGCGGCAAGTCAAGGTTTATGGTGTACCACGGGACTGGCCCCCGGTAGCTGTAATGAGAGGTGCAGCATCTTGAAATATTAAAAGCAATCTATCTATAAGTAGGTAGTTATATCTATATGGACATGTTAGAGATATATTCCTTTTTTTAACATTTAATCTTTATGGTATTTTTTTTCGGTTACTACTTAGTCCCCTTATAAGAGAGACATTCTTAAGAACAATACAGAAGTTAGTCTTCAAGTGAAAACTTGCAAACACTCATTTCCCAGTGCTTCTGTCCTACGTTGCCTATGATCATAAGCAGTTTCAGAGCTCTTAGAAGAGATTATACATACTGAAACGTTAATGTGACTGGTGACATGCCAAAGAATCAAGTTTGGTTCCAGAGTTACATGTAACTGGAATCTCACTGCTAGAAAATACCTGCCCCCTTTTTTTTTTCCCCTCCTCAATCTCTGCAAAAGTTTAGTCTAAGCTTGGGAACTTGGCTAACTGGTTTCCCAGTCAGAACTTCCTCTTACACAGTCTGGCACTAGTGCCCAATCACTGCTGGATCTAGGAGGGTCATCCTCGAAGACCCCACAGTGGCACCGCGTATCAGCTTCCCACAAACTCGGCCACCTCCCTCTGCCTCCTGTGCTCCTCCCTTCTCAATCTTCTGTCGGGAATCCAGGGCCAAGCACTGTGGGATCATGCCCATTCCTCAGCTTCCCACCCATCAACGTACACAGAGCAATTTCTGCTGAGTATACAGTAATGTCCACGCCCTTCCGTTATTAATGGACCTGGGCCGTATTTCTTCCTGGTGGGTGAACTCTATACCTAGTCTGTTGCTACGAAAGTGCTGTCTTCTGGCATCTGTTACTACACTCAAATAGCCTCTGAGGGTGTGCCCTTCAGTGATTCTTCAGCTTGAAACTATGCCTAAGATACAGAGAACAGACTGACAGCTGTCAGAGGCAAGGAGTACTGGGTAAAAAAGGTGACAGGATTAACAAAAAAAAAAACACAAAAAACAAACCCAAACAACCCTCATAGACACAGACAGCAGTACAGCAATTACCAGCAGAAAAGGGGGGTGGGAGGAGGTAGGAGAGGGGGTGGGGAACAAATGGAAGGAGACTAGACTTGAGGTGGTGAACACAATACAATATGTAGATGATGTATTATAGAATTATACCCCTGAAACTTACATGATTTTATCAACCAATGTCACCCCAATAAGTTTTTTAAAAAACTACACCCAAAACAGCTAGCATTTGCCCCACTGTTACTCCGCTCCAGAAAAGCGCAGGCTGGGCTCTAGCGAGTGCAGCGCCACCAGGCCGTCCAATTAAAACATGATCCAGACTCGGGTCTGTAGCAGAGATCGGTTAGTTCCTGAAAGACACAAGCTGTGGTCCTACTGACACTTCTATGGCCGTGAATACTTATTTGTTTCTCTAAATAATGCTGTTGAGCTTGGAGCCTGGGTGTATGTTTGCGGCTTTTTGAGACTGCTAACCAGCAGCCACCAGAGTCGTGATGCAGGTGGAAAAGGAAAGCCCGCCTGACTCCGGACACGCACATTTAAACCCAATCGCAGTGGATAAATTCTGTGCTTTTCAAAGCATTTTCGAAATGCCCCTTCCTTAGTCGCTGATATCTATATTCAATACTATCCTCCTTAATTCCTAGGGGAAAAAAGCTATTTATAAAGACAAATAAATTGCATTTCTGGCTGATCATGATTTCACATGCAAAATTTTGCCACACAATTCAGTAATTATTTTCATGCTGTCACAGGCAGGGGCTTCCAACCTGCTCCCTGCGCCCCTCGCCCCGCCCCTGGCGCGCACCGGTATCTCCGCCAAACAGCAATGAGAAATCAGCGGCTCCTGCCCCCCCCCCCCTCACCAGCGGTGGCACTGTCCACGATGCACCCGTTCTACCCACGAACTCCAGTGGGCTGCTCCTCCCCTCCTAACAGCCAATGAAATCCAAACCACGCCCCTACAGCTGCCCTAAACTCCTGACTCATTTTCAGCGCGGACCCCTCTGGTCAGGCCCAAGAACTCGGAAGAAGAAATGGAGAGGAAACGAACTCATTCCAGTGGAGAATTAAATGAAGTGGGGCTGGGGGACCCCAGAAACCTCTCTACAATCAAAGCTCCGCTAACCAGAATTCTCGGTAAGAACCGTTCACCTGATGAACAACATTCTTTTATTAACTAAAGCTTAGCCATAAGCCCCCATTTTACTTTAAGCATTTTTCCAAAATATCTCAGCATTGAACAACGGCACCTGCATTTCCTGGAGAAATCAAGAGGACCTGCCTTAGGAGGGCAATGAGGATTTCATGAACTATGCGGCATCAGTACTCAATCAACAGCAATCACGGTAGGATATTTTTCTACTTTACCGCAAACAACACACGTTAAACGACTCTGGAGACAGCACGTGCTGTGCCCAGGGCATCATAATCAGTATCAAGCACTGACTGAACCCACCTGGCGCCCCAGGGGGCCTGGCACCGAGCCCAAGTGCTACAACACACGCCGACACCAACAACAGAGCCGAGCTGAGCCCAATGAGCAGCAGCGGAAAAATGCTAATGGGACGCGGATGGTTCAGGGGTGCTCGGGCTGTCGGGCCTTGACCTCCAGCGCTGAAGTGACTGGCCAGGTGGGACAAACAGGTGTTTTCTCTCCTTCCTCACGGTTGCCCACACATCTCTCCAGAATCTACGCACTTGAGTGAAAAGGATGCCCCGAAAGGGACAGGAGGAGTTCTCATCCTTCAAGGTTCTTCTCCGCCGGATCTCAAGACCCGTGGGTAGTTCAGAGGAGAGACCGAATGCTCAGGGTGGCGCTGAGGCTTTCTGTGTTGGGAACTGCCTACCGAGCTAGGAAGGAATCCCGCAGAAACCCCAGGCAAAAACAGTCCCATTATGCAGCTGTCTACATATAAGAAAATGGTGTTTATTTGTATGTGTGTCATACACGTGTGCACACACACACACTTGGCAACTTGGAACCACTTGAAAGCAGGGAAGGTTTGCGGAGCAATCGGTTTATGGACACATACAAGGGGCGCAGGAAACGGAGTAGAAGCAGAACCTTGAATGTGGAACATACTCATTAAATGTTCCATGGACTGGGGCCGTGAGACCAGCCAAGTTCAGGGCGCAGTCGATAGGGCACGACCGCTACTGGGCTGGTTAGTGGTGACGCGAGGGCGTGGCGAGGGCAAGCCACCCCAGGCGGCTGGGCGGGGCTCTGGCTTTGGGAAAACACAGAAACCAATTACGTCTAACTTACTTCCTGACAAATATTGGCCTCTTTCTGCAGAAAGGTGAGTAAATCAAAAGAATTTAGTTTGCTACAGTTTCTTTGTATCTGGAACAGAGACTATCTATTTAGGATGCATAATTTAGGCAGGTGCAGTACAAAATAGATTAGAGCCCTACAACACCTGAAAAGTCATCTAGATACCCCTGGTTCAAGTTGTCCTCTGCCTCCCCTGCCCCCAGCAGGCTACTTTCGTGCAGAAGGAAGAGCAGGCCAAACAAGATTCCCTGGTGGCTCTTACCCCTTTCCTCCTTTCCCACACCCTGGTCCCCTCCGGGCAGGTGAGCTGTCCTTACCTCTTCCTCACAGGCGTGTAGCCACAAAGGATCAGAGAAGGCCATGCCTGTAACTAGACTAAAATTATCAACGCTGAATACACTAAACCACAATTTGGGCCCCTCCCTCTGTCTTCCAGTCCTGCTTTCCCCTTGACAGGTTTTGATTACCATGATAGATTCATTTCTTAAATGTTTCACATGTAAGATCCTATACTTTTTTGTCCCAGTGAAATCTGGTTGCTAATACTCAGGAAGCACAGAACATCATGACTAGGCTCTGAGTTTCTCAGGATGAGGAAAATGCCAGGCAGTAGACAGGAGAATTTAGTGGAGAATGGGAATCTTTTTCTTTTTCCTCCTATGATTTTGATAGGCTAGAAATGGATGTAGTAATCATGGAGTATTTTCACATTTGTCCAGAGTCTTAGTCCAATACATAATACACAAACCTGAGAAAAAGATTTTTTTTTTGCCTTTCTTAGAGGACATGACTTAATTTTTTATTCACTCCCATTATTTTTTGAGATCATTACATAGGAAAGTGTGAGTTTTGATCATCTCATATTTACTCACGTTGGTCCAGAAGGAGGGTAAGTTGATTTTCTGCAGTCTTCTGTCCACTAAAAACAAAGAAAATTTCAAGTTTCAGAAAATAACAAATTGAATAGGCAATTTGCAGAAATGGTTAAAGCTTATAAAGACAAAATCAAGAATGCCTGCCCTTTTAGACTATTTCAATACTTCTTAAAAGTCTTTTCCTCCTATAAAAACTACTAAAAATCTCAAACTTAAGTGCATTTTCTGTCTCACTAGTACCAGGTATGGTCATTTGGCTCTTATACTGCACATATATCAAATAAAGAGGAAGTGTAAGTAGATGGAAAATCTATGTCAAATAGGTTGGTTTAACACTAAATTACCTGATAGGATGTGATGTTACTTGAACTTATGAGCCACCTCTCCTGCAATAGAAATTTGCATCCCAAACCAGATTTTCCGGGTGTGCTGTCCAGGGCCCTTCACAATCCGGTCCTAATTTACTGGCCCAGCCTCTCTCTTGCCACTCCCCTTTTTGTGCGGGGACATGTGCAGCCATGTCCTACCGTCTCTCACCTTCCAACCCTATGCATGTGCTGTTCCCTCTGCCTGCAATGCCTGTCCTCTACCCGGGGAACTTCTGGATTTAATTTCTAAGATCCAGCTCAAACACCACTGTGTGTGCGTGTTTTGAAGACATCCTTATCTACTTCCCACGTGGAAACAGTCACCCCCTGCCCTGCACGCCACAGCGTTTGCACACATCTCCATCGCCATGTTTTGGCATGGCGTCATAATGACGATTGTTCCTCTCTTCACTACCAAGCCCTGTGTTCCTGAAGGGGAGGATGACCCTGAACCTGAGGCTGCTGCCGAGGAGGCAATGAACGAATGAGACTTAGGGAAGAGTTCAAGCTTAGTAGCAAAACAGAATTCGCTCTTAACATAAAATGAACCAAAAAAAAAAAGTCCACATGAATTTGTGACTTCTTTATTACTAGTTCAAGAGAGCAAACCTGTTTATCTTTCCTCTGGGGACTCAATGTTATGCAAGTTAAATAACTTTTAACAAGGAGGATAGATTCACCATAAGCATGGAGATAGAGTAGGGAAGGAAACCACTAGAACTGTAGATTGAGCCCAGAAAAATATACCGGCAGCAAAAACTGTGTGAGAATGAAGCTCTTCCATCTTGTGTTAACTTTTAATAGCACGGGAGGGGTATAAAGTAGCTTGGTGCTCCCTGTGATCCAAACGTTCCTGGTTGTGAAAAGAACTTCACAGCAGCACAACTAAGGTTCTCGGACAAGTGCTGTTTTGCCTCGTAACATTAGGCTGATTTCACTAAGACACAGTATCAAGTATCAAATTATCAAAAGCTCATTCAATCACTAGAATTTAAGTGCTACTTCTAAATAATTACAATATAAAAAATAATAGATGTTAAATGTCAATTTGATAATCCAGTATCAACTTAGCAAAAGCTGATTTTCAAAGTCATTCAATGTTTAATAATAGCGGCTGAAGGAGGGTCTTGTTTAGAAAAATGTCAGTCTCGGGCCTGACCTGAGTATAAAACTCACAGTGAGGTTTTCCTGCTGCTAACCCCCCTAACTGCTGTGGGGTAGGGGAAGTCAGCCTCTATTTCCTACACAAATTCACAGAAATGATGATGGTTATAAGTCTACAAGAGCAAAAGAAGTTCATCGTTGGCATTACTCATTCCGTCACTTGTAAGAGATTCAAGTATTTCCCCTAAAGTGTTTGCCAATTCATAATATCAATAACCACAACTTTTAAGTGCCATTTTCACAAATTTTGTACATTTGTCCAACTAAGCCTTTTTCTGCTCTACGCACGAGGTCTGTCCAGAAATTATCCAGCCATGTGCTATGAAAAAGAGAGATATTTATTGAAGAAGATACAAAATACAAGAAACATTGCACACAGGGCAATGACACCTCAGTCCCCTTCAACGTAGGTACCTTGGGACCTCACACCGTTCTCCCAATTGCCATCAGCTGCCCCATCATATTTTCCTGAATCTCATTGATGGTCTGAAATCTCTTCCCTTTCAAAGGTGATTTTGGTTTTGGGAAAAGTCATAAGTGGCAGGGTGCCAAATCTGGGATGTAGAGAGGCTGAGTCACCTGGGTGATCTGATGTTTTGCCAAAAAACTCTGCAGGGGATGTGATGCATGAGCAGGTACATTGTTGTGATGAAGCTGCCAATCACCAGATGCCCAGCGCTGTGGCCTTCTGAATCATCTGAATAGTTTCCTCAGAGGGATGTTCAAGCTTAATGTAAAATCTGGTGCAGATTCGTTGCTCTACTCACTCAGTCATTTTGAATGTGACGGCCACATGCTCACTCACGCATGTGCCTACCGCCCCCACTGACGAGTACAGTGAGGTCGTCATTGCTCACACATGCGCATTCCAGTCCACTCTCCTCGGCTGCCAGGTGACATCGATGTCATGTAAACCGTTCCCATTATGTTAACAATGGTTGGACTTTTTCCAGACGGACCTCATATCTTTTCCACTGTCAACTGTCACACATCATAGCAGATTCCCCTTTAGGTCTGAACTGAATGACGAGATTCTCGGCTTCTTTGAAAACATCCTGCCTGGAGCTGTTCCAGACAGACTACTTGAAGAGAGTAACTCTTTAGTCTGAAACTTGGCATTGATGCCCTAGTTAAGTACAGTATCAATAACTGATCGGTATCAGTAACTTCAAGTACAGTATCAATAACTGATCGGTATCAGTAACTGCAAGAGCCAAGGAAAACAGCTAGGAATCTTTTGCCTTGTTCTTCAACTAATACTGATGATGTTGCCAGAGTCCTGGACTGATTGTGTGAAACAGATCTTCTCAGGACATGTTACTTACATGACCGCAATCACATGTGATTTCGGTCACCATTGGTAAACGGCTTACTTTGCTTCGCTAACTGATGAGCTACCTGGAGACTTACTTTGGTTGTAGCTTCATTACGCTCTTTAAAATTTATAAATAAGTGCTGCTGTGATAAGACACTCTGCTTTGAATTTTCTTATTTTTCTGATACTTGATTGTCCTCTAACTTGGGGATATGGTAAGGACTGGTTAATCCTGTAATGTTACACACAGTGTATCTTTTATCACGATTCTGATGTTGCTGCATAATGAACACGAGGCTTTGCCATCTAACTCGGCAACAAGATGATCCGTCCTCCACTTTGCCTCAAGAGAACAATTTTTTCACTTCTTGTCTTGTGTTCAATGACAGTTTGCTCTGCTAATTTTTATTTCACTTGACTATTGTATTTATTTTTTTCAGCCCCACCACCCATGTTTATTGATTTTAGAGAAAGACAAAGTGGTGGGGGGAGGGGGACAGAGAGAGAGAAACGCAGATGCGAGAAAGAAACATCAATCAGTTGCCCCCTGTCTGCGCCCTGACCAGGAATCAAACTCACAACCTAGGTATGTGTCCTGACCGGGGATCAAACCAGTGACCTTTTGGTGTACAGGATGACGCTTCAACCAACTGATCCACCCAGCCAGGGCTGGCAATTGTTTTTAAAGGTTAAAATGACAGACCACACAGCTATGGGTGGCACTTAACATGCTGTTGAGTTCCAGCTGCCGGCCGTCACTTGCAGTGCCCGAGCGGCAGTGAAAGGCCAGGAGCACACCACACACAGCTTTGCTACAGCAATAAGCTTCGGACAGTAAGCGAACCAACGAGCGTGTCTCTGTTCCCAAGCAACGCTGTTTATGGAGAATGGCATGGGACGTTCAGGTGATTTTCCGTGTCACCAAGTACTCATTTCCTTTTGATCACCCCAAGTTTTTAAGAATGTAAGAACCATCCTTAGCCCACAGGCCTCCCCAGGACAGCTGGAAGGCGGGTCCGGCCTGCTGGCTGCCATCTGCCAACCGCTCCAGGGTGTCAGCACCTGCAGACGCTGACCCGGGTCCCACCAGACTACTTCCTCAGTTTCCAGAGGACACCCTGTGAGGTGGTGTGCCCGTGTGGACGGAGAGACGGACATCGTGTGTTTAGTTTTCTGCCCACCAATCATGCCACATGCAGTTCTGTCTGCAGAGGCCGGGAGTTCTTTTCTGTTCTGTTTACTGGTCCCTCACGCAACTCTCCCTTCCTCCTTTCTTATTCTTACTCTCCAAAATAACAGAACGTGAGGACAAAAGAGAAACGCTTTGGAACTACAGGGGGACACTGTGGTATTGGGAAAGCATGGTCCAGATAAAAAGAAAACAGAGCCAACCAGAATAGGAATTCAGTAGGTTTCAAGATGACTGGACAGAATAAATATTGAGAGAATAAGTCGGAAGCTGAGAAAAAAAAAACAAAAAATAAAACAAAAGCCAGGATACAGTGATGATGGCATAGGCTTGGCTTCTTCTGCTGAGAAAAAAAGAAGAGGAAGCAATTAGAAACTCCCAGGAAAACGATCTGTATAAGAAAGGCATGATAGAAATATGAAGCAAACTGAACTGTGGTGTTAATGTGAGCATTTGGTAGAGAATACACTTGAATATTCTTTCAGTGCCGGTAGAATTCTGGCTTTGGAATTCCAGGAAAGGAAATGTAAGCATAGTGTACTGAGCAATGAGCAATATTCACACATCTTTCAGGTACAATCATGTTATCGATGTTTACTAGGCAAGAGTAGAGATATGTACAGTGGAAGAAAAAAAGGGAGGAAAAAGTTAGAGGGAACTTCACCTTTTTTTACAGCCTTGTCTACTTGCACCACTGCAGATAGCCCTCTGATTGGCCCCTGAACGGCTCAGCAAAGATGGTCCACACACCCAGACCCGTGGTCACGTAATAGAGGACCCTCTCAGACCCATCTAGAGGCTGCGAATGCAGGGCTGACTCTTCTGAGGAAGGTACATATCACAACGAGAGCTCTAAGCCTTTCTGTCTTCTTTGGAATACTCTTGGTATTGTCTAGTGCTGACGGTTTGCAAACCCTGGGACCCACGCATGAATCTTTGTCACTTATTTCTAGCTAAAGCCTCCAGGCTCCTTTCCAGTTGGTCTAACACAAGTTACCAGGGACTTCAGGGTCATGTTCTGAACACAAGGCTCAGCTCCACTAGCGATCAGAAGGTCACGCAGCTGGTGAGAGAACGGGGGTCCTAGCCTTCCTGCTGCCCCACAGCTTCCCCCAGATAACAGCGGAGCTGGCACCTCCATGTAATCCCAGATCAGCCACAATCTGTACTTGCTTCAGGGTTCCAATGACCACTGGAATCCACTCAGCAAGTGAGTGCAACGTAACCATGTTCATCTCTCCTGAATGGTTATAGTTGCACGACATGGGCTCCAAAGCCAATATTAAAATCAAACGACAAGGCTTATCTCTGATGAGACCACTGTGGGGGAAGTTACATGTTCTCTGTCAAGTCTCAGGGCATAATGCAACCTGCCCCAGAGGTGAGAGAGTGGCCTGGCCACCGTACAGGTGGGAGCCTGAGGGCAGTAAGATGTTGTGCTAAGATCGTCCCAGCAGCAGTGAACAGGAAATTATAACACAGACATGAAATCTGCATAGAGGCTGGCTGTAAGAGTAAAAGGCAAAAAGGCCATTTTAACCAGGTGAACTCTGGGGGTGGAGGGGAGACAGCCACATCCTGCCCCACAAGGGAGACTTCTGCGAGGAAAGAGAGCTTCAAAATCTATGTCCAGACTTAAACAGAGTTACAATGAGCTCACCTGTTATTCAAGTTTCTTACTGTCTCCAAATTTAACTACACATGGATTTAATAACAGACAACCTTATCAAGGTAAGTACAAATTTAAATAGATGAGAGGTAAAGATTATAGGTGATAGGTCAGGGCGATTATGCAGTCTGCTTGGTATATTACGGGAAATATACACAACCCACCTAAAATCTCAGTTTCTCTCACGTGCCCTTTCTCATCTTTGCTTCCTAAGGCCAGAGGAAGTGCTGGAAAATCTCTGGAAGACATTTGGTGAACACTTTCTGGGTTAGCGAATTCTCTGATTATTCTGGTTATTTGATAGGAACTGGAACCTCTTTGAAATTAAATAATCATTATGTCCTCCCCACTCATTAAGAAAAAACTAAGTATAAAGCTACTGGAGACACTATATTTAGGAAGACAATATATAAATGATCATTTTTCCCATCAGCGACTTAAATGCTCCACCCTGAAAGAAATGATGTCACTTGTGCAACTCCTTCAAACACTGAGTCCTACGGAACTGGTGAGGATCTCACTGAAAAGGCTGCACAAAATGGTACAGAAAGCTACACCCTGACTAGCGTAGATCAGTGGATTGAGCGCGGGCTGCGGACCAAAGTGTTGCAGGTTCGATTCCCAGTCAGGGTGCATGCCTGGGTTGCAGGCCATGGCCCCCAGCAACCGCACATTGATGTTTCTCTCTCTCTCTCTTTCTCCCTCCCTTCCCTCTCTAAAAATAAATAAATAAAATCTTTAAAAAAAAAGGTACAGAAAGCTCTCATGTTCTTGTCTTATTCACATCCTCAGAAAACGACAATCAAAGGTAATTTAAAGAAATTATACAGCTCACACCAGTGTTCACGCCATCAGAAAAGAAGCTGAACAATCCTAGGAAGGCAATTTTAATTCAATTCTTTAACTCGACAACTATAGTTTAAGATTTTTCTTAAAATGTTCCCTGCATACGACGGAGCAGACACACACCTACTGGATGAGAAAAGGCATGTTTCCTGCATATATAACAAATTCAAATGAGCATGCAAAGTTTTTCCTTTGTGTTCTGACTTTTGGTGGGAAGGCACCCGATGACACTGGGGACATTTAGGTAAAAGAAATGTGAAGAAACCCTCCACAAGGACAGGCACCTTTCCTCTTGAGTGTTGACCGGCTTCCCGCATCGCGACCAGAGGCTGGCACACAGGGGCACACGATATTTGCTGGGTAAGGGACAGACCACACCCGTGTGCCCCTTCCTTCGCAGTGCCGTGGAACAGCAGATGCACTTACAATAAGACTGGCCGGGCCAGATGGGGTTTACAGGACTTCTGGGAACTTGGTGGAAATCGCTGCTAAAACCTAATTCAGTTAGCTCCTGTCAAGAGTGCTACTACTCACCTGAGAAGCTGATGCATGAAAATAAGTTTAATCTGGCAATTAATTACTGAGCCATTATGTTTCTTTTTCACGTACTTTAGGAATCCCCTCAGATTTATTCACAAGAAGAGTCATCTCCCCAACTCGGATTCCTTGCCTTCTGGTAGCTCCTCAGCCTGCTGCACCTGTTAGCCGCTCCCAACCCTGCACTGGCCAAGGCGGCCGATGACCTCTGGGTGCCAAGCACAGCAGACACCTCAATGGCATTCGGCCCAGGGAACCTGCCCCACACTCTCCGAGCTTCCACAGCACTCGCTCCTCCATTCTGGCCGCCGCTTTGACTCGGTCAGTTCTTCCCCACCGGACACCTGCCTGAGCAGGTCCCTCGGCCTTTGCCTAGGCGTCATCACTCCTCTTCCTAGATCCTCTCTCCGCCCGATGTTCACCTGCTCCAGTGGCTCCCAGTAAGGTGCCTGCGACCCCCCAGACCTCCCTCTGAGCTCCCGTGCAAAAGGTCCGCTAGGTAGCTCGTTGCCACTGGGAGTCCAATATACCCAGAATGAAAATGATCTTTCTTCCACCCCCAAACGTTGGCCTGCCGTGTTCCCTGGTAGTGATGCCACCCTTCGCCCAGCTGAGCACCTCAGACAGGGGCCTGCCCCTCCTGCCGTCCAACCCTTCCTCCTTCTGCTCGCTCTGCCCCTCATCTTCTCCAGAGCCGTCCCCTTGTCTCCTTCTCCACCGCCACCACCCTCCCGCGTGTCATCCCATTTCCTTCCCTGCACCAGTCCTCGCATCCGCCCTTGGCCCCTCCCAGTCCGATGTGCTCTTTTTAAAGGGGAAATTTTATTGTGTCCTATCTCATTTATAACCACCCAATGGCCTCCCATGGCTTTTAGGACAGAATCCAAAATTATGAACAAGGTCTAAGAGCCCTCCCCCCATACTTCCGTGTCGCCCTGGGGGGGGCACCGTCTCTTCATGGGTCTCCTAATGGAATCAATAGGAAAGAACGACTCAGGAAGTCCTTACAATAGGCTAGAGTCTGAAAAGCCTCAAAAACAAGAAGACACAAAGCCCACAGACATTCCCAGTCCAATGATTTTTTGTTTGTGACTTAAAGCGGGTCCTCATTATTCACATGCGTCAGAAGCAGTTTTGAAGTATCTTTTGTCCCTATGTGGTTACCAGCAGCTTATCATATAAAATGATTCAAAGTTAACAACTGCACGCTCTTGTCAGAGACTGAGGTCATGAAACGTCTGTAGCTTCCAGCCAGAGGCTCCCAGAATTTTCCAGATCAGTAAAAAAAGGAACAGGGACCCCAGCGCACGGGGAGTCCAATTCTTTACGCTCCCAGGAGGCGATGTTAAACCAAACAAAGCAAAACCTCACACACGCAACAGAAAGAATGTTTTAACAACAAAAATTGGAAGGCTATAAAATCAGAATAACAGCGAGCATTCTGATTTAATAATTTTAGCTTCACGCCCTTGTTTTTTCTCATTCCATTAAAGACTTAGGAAAGCAGCTTCCCACATGGACACCAGTAGCAGGACGAGATTTTCACAACCACTGTGGCAGATAAGAACTGTTCAATTCATGAAGACTGCTGTGTCTTCTTGTTTCAGAAAGAGCCTTTGAAATATTCTCGCTTGGAATGGTAAAGTGTAGAGGTCCCCTGACACCTGCAGCATGTCTGAAGTTCACAACCAGACCTCAATATTATCGCACGCCTGTTGGACACACAGGGCCAGGCTACGGCTGTTCTCATCTTGGATACAACCAACCTCACGCCATCCCCACCTCAGCGAAGCTTCCCCAGGGACGAGATAAAAGCGGGCCAGTCACGATTCTCTCAGCACAGATGAAAACAAGAGTACTAGGCAACCCACCAAATACCGAACACCCCTTCTCTTGCTAAATATGTTTCTTCTTTGCCCAATCCTGGAATTGCTCCACTTCCTAAAAGCATTCAATGTACAGCAACCCACGATTCCTTCGACCTATCTCCAAATCACACAACCAAACTGCAAACGATGAAACAGGTTTTCTCTGCTTTGTACCGAAAGGCCCCACAGTTGTCCATGGTGGGCTCTCCCTCACCACAAAGACTAATACTTTGTTCAACTACAGCTGTGTTTCCTGAGGGGGGGTGGGGTTGGCTGAAGGTCACGGACAGTGTCAAAGTAACAAATTCCTTAAAAATTCATGAAATTCCAACCACTTCAAAGCAAATTAATTCCTTATACACACTAAAGCATACTAATTTTATTTCCCCTTATGCTCTTCCAATCCTTGTCTTCCCATGTATACTGTGCATTTGCCTGTGATTGGAATCACTGTACATAGTATTCTGCCTTTACTTGCTTAACATAACTTTTAAAGGATGAATAATATTCCACCATGACTTTATTCGTAAAGCATTTCTTCTTAGAGTAATAAAAGAATTAAGACACACACCGTGGTCCTACTATCAGTATCCTAGCTAAGCTATTCAAGTTCACCCTCATCTAGTCTCAGATCAGATGCACCCAAGTCTCCTTTATCTGATTAGCTGACAAAGAAAAATGTAGCCTTGACGCTTTGAAAGAAGAGGCTTATGAAAGAGCACCAGCCTGGGTGTCAAGAGGCTCGAGGTCAGCGTGCTCCAGCAGACAAAAGTGTGACCTCTGGCTAGACATTCTGTCACTAATCCACTTCCTCCTCTGTAAAATGAGAGTCAGGCTGGTGCCTCGCTGCCTCTTGCAGTTACATCTGTGTTCCCGGGACTTCCTACCCGGGAAAGAGCCACGGGACGGGCGTTCACATGACTGGGGTGAGGGTGCAGCCGCCACATGGGGCCTGCCTGGGCTGCTCCCACGTCCCCGACTGGGGGACGCCTGGGCCCTCCCCAGCGCGCTCAGGATCCAGGGCTGCAACTTCTTCAGCAGCTCGTCACCGAGCAGAGAATGCCGAAGTCATCAAGCAGTCCCCCGCTTAACCGAGTTATGTACGCAAGTCAACTGGAACTTTTTCTCTCAGCAGTTCAGAATGCACAAGCCCGGAACTGGTAGAACAAGGGCAATCCCTGAAATTTTAGGGTGTGTAAATCACACCCACCATTCTGCAGAGATCAGGATTTCCCTAAAAGGTTCCAGCTGTGCCGAGTCAATTCCGGGAGGAGTGTGAACCACCCCCGCCCCCCCGCGCGCAGGTAACCACGCACACCTGTAAAGATGCTGCCCCGAACAGGTGTTCCTAGCGCCCCGCCCCACCTGCCAAGCCCGCACCTGCGCGCCCCCCGAGCCAGCTCACCCACCGGCGGCGCGTGCTGCGCCACGGCCCAGGTGACGGCCACGGTCAGAAAGACGAAGGTTAGGCTACTCCTGCCCTGCATCGTTCCAGCCGCCAAAGCCGCTCCGAGAAGCTGGCGGAGGCCTCGAAAGACACCTCCAGGGCTCGGAGCAGGCCCCGCCCCGCCGTCACGTGACCTACCACCCGGGCTGCACCACTCGAGGTGGGGAGCTGGGTAGGGAGCAGAGGAGACGGGCGGGAAGGACAGGATGGGGCTTATCGGTGTCGCGAAAAAAGGGCGACGAGAGCCGGGAGGCCTTCGGCGTGGAGCAGGGACCCCGAGGGTACTCGCCAGTGCTCGCGCTAGGACCGTCCTCTTGGTCGGACACCCCTCCGCGCGGGTAGTGGTTGGGTCGAGCCGGAGCCCCGCCCAGAACTCTGTGACTTTCCCCAGGTCTAGCTCCGAGAAACCTCGGGTGGTCCTCGAAGCCTGGGGTGGGGGCCATCTGGGGTCCCAGCCTCGAGTGACACCGAGGAGGGAGGTCCCGTTGCTCTCCGGGCCCGTGCCACCTGTGCAACAATCCTGAACGGCCCAGGGTGAGGTCTGCGCTCAGTCCACTCGGTGTTAGTTGCCCGCGAAACAGACCCTAGTCACAAAAGTCGTAAAACGCTACCTAACACGGGACCCCGACCCGTCTTTGCCCTTTGAGGAGGGCAAGCCCGAAGTGAGTGAGGTTATTCAGCCTGACCCTGGGGTCACTGGACAGGCCCAGGTGTCAAGGGGCGGTAGGGAGTACCCCACGGAGACCCCAGGCTGTGAGTTAACTCATTTAGGCTTTCACAGCGGAGTGACCGGCCACCGAATTTTGGTATCAGTTACTGAGAGGTGAGAACCTTCCTGATGTATTCCGCCATCCAGCGGCTGTGTGTTCTGAGCTGTGCTAAACCCGGGAGTAGGGCAGCCTGCACCTGAAAAGCAGGTATTTGCTTGGTATCCGTGCTTCTGTGGACCCTATCACCCTCGTAGGATGAGTTAGTAATAAACCCAACAAGAAGGCCTCTCTGGGTTCCAGTTTCTGATGGGTCTTTGACATTTCAGCTAGCATTCTTTGTTTATGTAAAACTCAGAATGCAGTTACTAACATCTTCATGTATTTATTTTTGTCTTGCGCGTGTGATTGTGTGGAATTGCAATTTTACCCATTTGTATTCCTTAGAAAAACAATTTTTTTGTTGGAGATTTGGAAATGAGAATTTGATGTTTCGAGGGTTTTTTCTCCCTAGACATTTTTTTTGGGGGGATGCTAGATGAGTGTTTCTCTTTGAGGAGGAAGTTTGACTTTTGAAACATACCACATGATCAAAGTGGTTTCTGATTCAACAGTAAGCAAGCAGATTGTAGAAATGTTCACTAACCCGACAAATATTTACTGTCAACTTACAGTGTACCAAGCATTGTAGGATAAGCAGAGAAGCAACAAAGACAAAGAATTCCTCCCTTACGATGTTTACGATCTGGATGAGAAATGAATCCAGATGTTATGTAACATTCTACATAAGGAAACTTATGTTGGATGTTAGCAGGTGATAAGTATCAGACAGAAAAAGAATAAGAGAGATCAAGAGTGGGCAGAGTTGCAACGTTAAATAAGATGGGTGGCATTGGCGTTACCGACAAAGTGACGTTTGAGCAGAGATTTGGAGGAGGTGAGGGAAGTAGGTTTGTGGGTGCCTGGGGAAGAGGAGTCCAGGCAGACCAAGTAGCTGGTATGAAGGTTCCAGTGTGAGAATGAGCCTGGCGTGTTCTGCAGGAAGTCCGTGTGGGTGCAGCAGAAGGAAGCAGGGGAAAGAAGTAGGTAAGTATGGGAGATAAGTGGGGTAGGGCAGATGGTATCTGCCACTAGGAGTCTTTGTAAAGCCTCTGGCTTTATTCTAGGCAAATGTGTAACGTGTAAATAGATTGGATTACCTCGGACCTAGAGTACTCCCATCTTTCCGCGTATAAATGGCTATGTGGATCGAAGATCATTCACCTTAAATATTGCTGAGGGCACTTTGAACATGTCACCAAGCACAGTTTTTTCCCTGTGAGAGGAGATTAATTGGTGGTCAGGTGGTGTGGCAAAATCAGATTCTTTAGGCAGAAAACATATTAATTATCATGGTATTCTTGGACACAACTTTCTTATAACTTTGCCTTTAACTTTCAAAGACCTTTTCTATGCTATTGATTCCGTTTTCAGACAAATTAAGAATTGAACCTACTTCCCTAAAATTATACCATTTTATGCATGTTTTTTTCTTACACATACATCCTTTTTTTTTTAAAACCTACTCCATTCTTCAATACCAGCCATGTACAGAGAGCCAAGGCAGAGCGTGTGGCCATAGGGAACTTTGCCGTGGTTTGAGGCATACTGACATATTAATAGCAAATGGTATTTAAATAGACCAATGCAGGGCTGTCAGTGGGAAGGGTGGTTCAACTACTACCTTCACAACAAGCATCAAGTATAGGACTTGGATAACCAGTTGAGTATGCGAGAGTCAGCATCAGTAATCAGATTGTTTATCAGAATAGCTGAAGTGCTTGGCAGGCTGTGGACCTTCTCCAATCTCCTACCTAACATTCCGAGCTTCCTGAGGTGGAACCTTGATTTAACACCATTGCAGTCTAACCACCCCACCCTGAATGAACTCTGCCACACATACCACCACATTGCCCAGAACAGGTGCGACTTGATTGGTAAAACTGAATATTCAAAAATTTGCACTGGAAGTCCAAAAAATATGGAACTGATATTTCAGTTCCAAAAATAAACATTTACCTGAGTCTTAACCAATGAGCTGTTTTGTTTCAAGAAAAAAAGCTTATTATGTTTAAAATGTAATCTGAGTTTCAAGGCTTAGATTTTTGTCCATTTCAGGAGAATGAAAGATATTAAAAATGGAAAATAAGAGGTCATGCAAAACAGTTACACAATCCTTCCTCTCCAGTAGCTTTGTCACACTAAGAAAGAGCACTTGCTTTTGGCTTTACTTTTCTACAGAAAAATATGTTAAATCATTACCTTCAGCTCAAGGCATTCCAGTGTACACCTACAAATGTAGTGCTCACCTTAAACCTCATTGTCCTCCCCATAGAGCGTCAAAATAAAATAGTTATTTAACTCTCCATCACTTTTCACTTATCTTTCTGTTTCTTGTGAAATATTTGTGAACCCCTCCAACATGTTAGAGCTTCAAGAGCCCTTTATCCTTCCTCCGCTTTCTTTGATAAGACCTGTGGTTCTGACCTGATTTGTCAATTCAGCTCACATCCAATAATCTCTAAATCTCTTTGTTGTTTTGACTTTATATTCTAGCATAGTTTCATTTTCACATAAAACATTACAGTTACCTACGTTTCTCCCAAGTTTTCGATATATTCATATGTTCTCTCAATCAATTCCGAGTACTTACTCTAGGTGCTGGGTAGACTAGGGTCCGCCTGGCTATCAGTCTCATGGTAGAAGCAGATGAAGATTGGGGGAAAATGTGAATCGAACAAGTGTCTGGACAACTCTCAATGCATTTAGCCTGTTATTGCATACCCTAACCTCTGGTTGAAGATAGTGGATGTTTTTTGAACCTCAGTTCCTCTCCATCACAAAGCAGCCACCTGATTAGGATGAGCCGTATCCTATCCTTAGTCTTACTTGCAGAGGTGGGCCCTGGTTGCCTGACCTTTGGGTTACCCTGTCCCTTTTGGCCCAATTCTTGACTTCAGCCTTAGTCATTTGGACTCTTGAATCCAACAGGCCATGGTCTGAAGATCAGGGCTTTTGTCCTAAGGTTGAGGCTCTTCTAACAAGAAAGAGTGAGTTGGTCATCCTCATTGCTGCTGGCATTCATGCTGTAAACCTGAAGGGAGCCACCGCACTGTGGACATCACAGAGGAAAGAAACTGGGTCATTAGGACATTGCTCAGCTGCTAGATCAACCAATCATGGAGCCTGTCCAACAACTGGACTCTTCATTAATGTGAGCCACTAACTGCTCTTCTTTATTATATAAGTGAGGTCAGGTTCATTTGCTTGCAAGTTGAATTATTGTATCTGAGAGTATGCTAATAGATTTGCACACTAAAATAGATATTTCTACCTTTGCAAGAGCAAAGGAGGATTTATTGTAAAATTATAACACAAGCCTCTTCCAAACCTTCTACCTAATTTTACACTTGCAATTCTTCTTTTTTTTTTTTTAAAGAGGATCACCCAAATTATATAAGCTTCAGGCCTGGATCTACCATCAGATGTTTTGGGGAGGAAGCTTCTACGTTTCTCTTGAATCACTCAATTCCTGTCTCTTTAAGGGAGGAGTGACTGACTTAATTGGTGTGTAGCTGGAAGGGTCACGTGTGGGGCCTGGCCTCTCTGGCTCTGTCATTCAGACCTGCCTGCCCACAGCGGTCAGCTGGTCAGCTCATGGCAGCAAGCAAGCCCTGGACGACGAGAGTGATGAGGGAAGCATTTGCAGCCTTTGGCCATGACTTCCAATATTAGCACGTCTCCAGCAAGCTTGTAAAACACGGTGTTAACAGGATGGCTGCGAAGACTGAAGGAAGCCTTGCAGAAGGCCGGCAGGGGGAGGTGTGGAGAGAAGGTATCAAAGACTGGAGCCTTCTGGGAGGGCTTGCGTCTGCTCCCTGCAAAACCCAGCCTCATCAGCCCTCAGCTTATCCCCCTTCACGTGTGAAACTAGCTGTGCTCGTGGGCGCCAGTTTGCATCTGCCAAGTGACTGAGTGTCTAAGTTCATCCCGGAGGAGAAAGAGTTGGGTTCCCACCTTGGCCTCTATTCCAGTGTGATCCGCAGCCATAAAGCTGTGCTCGATCCCCGTCTGATGCCTGTGTATAATACTTCTCAATTGTTTCCCAGCTCGGAATGATAGGGACAAGACCTTCCCCCCTGAAATGACAATGGAAGCCCGCGAAAACGATGGCAGTAATAATACATGCTGGATAAGCGCTATATGACCAACTAACAGTACCACGCAGATAACTATGCTAGGAAAGATACGCATGTGATACAAATATGAATTTCTGATCTCAGGGAGTTCACAACTGAAAAGAAAAACACTAATAATAAAAGCTTTTGAAGCTGACCACAATTCGGACATATTTCATGTGTTCAGTCATATTGGGTTGCACCATATGAAATTGCCATTTTTGTAGGTTAAAAGGCAGCTGAATATCAACACATTCACATGGCCAACCTAATCATACCAACATCCAAAACATTCACGACAATCTGACTGGACTGGGGAGCTGTTGCCATCACACCGCAGACACGCATGACCACACGTGTGGACCTCCGGTGGCCTCTGCCGCCCCTCACCCCTCAGAGGTTTCCGCACACCCGTCTCGCTGGCACTCTTCCCAAGTGGCACTCTTCTCAAGAAGATTCCTGTCCATGTTCCTGATGATCGAACTGCCCACAAAGACAATCCTGCCAATATTCTGGTTTCTTGGTTTCTTTTTTTTTTTAAAGATTTTATTTATTTTTAGAGAGGGAAGGGAGGGAGAGAAAGAGAGAGAAACATCAATTTGCGGTTGCTGGGGGTCATGGCCTGCAACCCAGGTATGTGCCCTGCCTGGGAATCGAACCTGCGACACTTTGGTTTGCAGCCCGGGCTCAATCCACTGAGCTATGCCAGCCAGGTCTGGTTTCTTGGTTTCTTGACCTCTTCTCTTGCAATGCTTTTGGCTTCCATTTTATCTCAAATACCCCACTCCATGATTGCGTCTTAGATCCTGGAGCACTTACTGCATTTTCCTCCTGAATGCCAGTCTCTGTTGCTGCTTCTCTGCCTCACTGGCCGCCTCCTGCACGTCCTCTCTTGGTCTCTCCTCCTCACCGGGTGCCCCCGGCTCAGTGTTCGGATGCCTTTCTTCTTCACCTGTGCTCACCCCTTATGTGATCTCACCCAATCTGAAGACTTGAACACCTTTTTTATATTGATAAGTCTCAAATTTATGTCACTAGGTTACCTCTGTTCCCTGAACTCAGGCTCTTATATCTCGCAATCTTCTCAACATCATCTCCTGTGGATATCTAATATGCATTTCACTAAACTCATTGTGTCTAAAAATGAACTCTTTTCTCTGTCTCCATCCACACTGTCCCTTTCTCAACCCGCCCTGTCTCGGTAAATGGCAAATCCATTCTCCAGTTTGCTTAGGTCAAAGATCTTACAGTTACTTTTGACTTTTCTTTCTTACCACACATCCAGCAAATGCTACTGGCTCTGCCTTCAAAATATATTACATGCAGAATCCAACCAATTCACACCACGTCTGCCTCTGCCTCGGCCCAGGTTTTCCTCCGGATAATTGCAATAAACGTGTAATGGGTTTCCCTGCCTTCCCCCATCAGCTGTCTGCTGTGCACATAAGTCAGATCACGCCATTCCTCTCCTCAAAACCCTTCAGTGAGTGAAAGCCAAGGATCTCACAGTGGCCTACAAGGCCACTTAGGATCTGGCCGGCCTCCTGCCACCTCTCCGATCTCACACCCTACCCGTTTCCCCTTTTCTCATCATGAGGAACTTGGTACTTATTGCTCCCACTCTCTAGAAGGTTCTTTCCCAGATATATATCTGTGTGGGGTAGACAAATGCTCAACTAGCCCCTCATTAGGAAGGCCTTCCTACAGCGCCGCAGGTAGTATGAGACTCCCCAGGTTCCCCTCATCCCCCTCTCCTCACTTGGCCTGACTCTGGATGTCATCACCCTTGTGCGTTAGGCACATGCGCTTTTTCATTCAATTAGTGTCTGTCGTCTTCTGACCGGAATGTAAGCTCCGGAGGGAGGGGACTGTGTTTTGCTTGCTGCCTAGCCTCAGCCCCTAGACCAGTGTCTGGCACATAACGACAGCACGCAACAACAAGTGTTTGTTGAATAACTGAAATAACTAAAGGAACTGCATTAACATCGTATACCAAATGGTGTTTAAAATAATATAAGGTATCACCAAATTACAAATGGATTGTTTTCTGGAAGTTTTTCAGTCAGATGTTTGGAAATTGCTACGCGTTTTCTGCATGAATATGAAGTAAGCGCTGTTATTACCACATCTCATGGTTGAGAAATCTGAGGCTTGGGTTAAGTAACTACGCTTAGACTTCTGATTCCAAGGCATAGACACCTTACACTGAATTCCCAGACCAGGCCACAAAACCTCTGTAAGTTGTATAGTTTTGATTTAAAACATTTTATAAAAAGGAAAGACTGCAATGAAAGACACCCATCTTATACACAAACAGCTATATTTAGAGTCTGGATTGCCCTCCTAGCTTTTTAGATTGCTCGTTCAATCACGCCGACTCCGTGATGGGTCTTTGTGCTTTCGTCACCTGTCTGCTTTCTTCCCCCCATCAGGCTCCCCATTTTCTTGCTGTCCTCCCCTATCCAGCTTAGATTCCAGGGTCCATCACTTCAACCACTTGCCAGCCAAATGTATTAGATGTTCTTGCTGTTTGTCCGTTCACTGTGCATTCTGGGAAATCCCAGCCCTGGATGAATACAACCTGGGCTACTGAGTTCTGCTTTGCAGAATAGGTATCATTAGAAATCAAATCAAAATTTTACGCCCCTCTGCATGCTACACAGCAAATCTGTGAATCTCATGCACTTTATCTCTCCCCTCACCACTCTTCTCAGAACTTTGATCATCGGCTCTTTGTTCCGTTACTCTTAGGTTAACTTACGTTCTTCACGGAGAAAATATAAACTCTAGAGGGGGAACTACCTCACCTCTCTGCCACCAAGTCTACTCGTGGGTCTGAACCCGTCCCCATTCTCCCTACCCCTGCCCTGCCTCAGCCGGGAGGTTGTCTCTCCTGTTTAAGTCCAGTTTCTCCACGTGCCGCCTGGGTTCCTGCTTCTACTGCCTGTTCCGGAATACCATGCCATCAACGATGCCTTCTCGCTCTTGCGTTTCAACCTCCTCTTCTCGATTGGCTCTTGACATTAGCATTTAAGCATACTCAAGTCTTTCTTATGTTAAGGGGAAAAATTCTTTCTTGGATCCTGTTGCTAACACCACTCACCAGTCCTCAAAAGAGTACTACACTGGAAATTCCCCCAAGCAAATCCATGGGCTGGAATCAGGTCATCAGGAGATGCCCTCACCATCTGCGGTGAACTAAGAAACAGGTAAGTTAATGTTGTCCATGTCTACCCATTTAGCAAGTTCAAGGTAGGTATGTTAGATTAAGGTTACCAGTTGTCTTCTCCTGAGGACTGTCTTTTATTTGGATGTTATAGCCTTCAAACTTCTTTCTTTTGAAATTTAATACTCTTTTATAAAATTATGGCACTAGTTGGTAGTTTTCTTTTTAAAGATTTTATTTATTTTTAGAAAGAAGGGAAGGGAGGGAGAGAGAGAGAGAGAGAGAAACATCAATGTGCAAGAGATACATCGGCCAGTTGCCCCTTGCATGCCCCAGCCCACAGCCCAGGCACGTGTGTGCCCTGCCTGGGAATCGAACTGGCGACCTCTGAGTTTGCAGTCCAGCACTCAAACCACTAAGCCACACCAGCCAGGGCTAGTTGGTAGTTTTTAAAAAATATTTCTGCTTGGCAGAACAAAAACTTGTTCATCCTGTCTAAATAATAAAAAGTCTTTTGCATTTCCTACTGTTCCTTCAAATTAAAGAGTGTGCAGCCAAGTTTATTGTATCGTTCTCCTTACTTCTCACTTACCACCAACACTTCCTGATCTGGATATCAAACCAGTCACTCCCCTGTCGAGGTACCCGGTGAGCGCTGTAGTGCAAAGTTCATTTCACTAGTCCTTCAGCATGTTAAAAAAATGGACCCCCCCTGTTCCTTAACAAGCTCCCCCTTCATGGCTTCCATCACACTACGTTCTACTGGTTTTCCAAATCCTTGCCTGCATTCCTTTCCTCCGTCTTCTTTCAGCTCCTCTGCACTGGGCCACGCTAGTACTGGAGTCCCCAGATCGCTGTCATATCTGTGCATCTTACTCTCTTCTGTGGGCCAAGTGACCTCATTCTCGTGGCTTCCTGGCCCATTCTGAGTCTGCGAGCTCCACGTGGTTGCTTTTGGCACCTCGTGACACGTCACACTGAGCTCATCAGTTTTTCTTCCTCCCCCCAAGCCTGCTCTTCCTCCACCTCAGTAAGTGGCTTTGCCACCCACACTAATGCTCAAGCAAGAAAATTAGGAATTACTCATGACTCCCCTCTTTCCCTGTCTCTTACATTTAATTACAAAGACAGTTAATTATGTTTAAAACAATTCCAAAATCTGCCATCCTCTCTGCATCTCCCTGCCAACGCCTGGATTCAGGTTCCCATAATATCTTCATTTTGCTACTGCAGTCTCTTCCTAAGTGGACTCATAGTTCTCTCTCTTGCTCTTATCCCAAATATCCTCTCAACTGCAGTCAGAACGGTCTTTTAGAAATGCAGACTTAATACTATCACTTCCTTGCTTAATACCTTATGGTGATTTTCCATTCCTCCTACAGCCAAGTTCAGAACTCAACATGGCTCAGAAGGCTCTGCTTCTGCTCAGAAGATGGACTGACTCCGACTTCCTCTCTGGCTTTTTTTGTTTTTCTTTCTTTTCTTTCTTTCTTTCTTTCTTTTTTTTTTTTTTAGCTTATTACTGTCCCTCAGTTACTCCCTTTCAGCCAAGGCAGTTCTTCCAAAAACCATGCTCTCTCTTGCCTTACTGCCCCTGCTCCCCAGGTTCTGGTGCGCGGACTGTTCTCTCCCAGCCGTGCCTTCGCGCATGTGCGTCCCACTCATCTCTCACAATTCAGCTTAACTTAGGTCCTCCCAGGGGAGCCTTCCCTGACCTGCAGCTTTCCAAAGTGTAGTCGGCTCGTATGTAAGTCAGTTCTCAGAGAGCCTGTACTTTTCCTTGTCAGCACTTTGCACAATTATAATTATTTGATTATTCATTATTTGTTTAGTCCGCCTTTTTAAATTATCTATCTGTCTTAATAAATAATCTATCTTAGTAAACTCTCAAGGCAGGGATCATGCCTATGTTGTTTATTACTATATCTGCAATATCTAGCTATATATTAATATCTAGGTTATATATGTAACTAGTTAATTCCTACTTTTGCTACCTCTCTACTATTTTGATATGTGGGTTTTTCATGAAAATTTGGATTATTTTGTAATTTTAATTTGATTTCTTCTTTGACCTATGAGTTTTTAAAAATAAATATTTAAAATTTTCCAAATGTGTAGAATTTTACATTTATCTTTTAAAAACACTCCTTGTATGCTTGAACTTTCCGTCTTCCTTAGCTCTGTGTTAATTTCTGTAATATAAATTCCAAGAGGGAGTAGTTTTTGCATTTTTAAAAAAATTCACTTTTGCATTTGATTCTAGCTTTCTTTTTTTTTTAAGATTTTATTTATTTATTTTTAGAGAGGGAAGGGAGGGAGAAAGAGAGAGAAACATCAATGTGCTGTTGCTGGGGGCTGTGGCCTGCAACCCAGGCATGTGCCCTGACTGGGAATCGAACCTGCGACATTCTGGTTCGCAGCCCACACTCAGTCCACTGAGCTACACCAGCCAGGGAGTTTTTGCATTTTTGATGGTTTTCTTTGTATTGTGTGTAGGTGTTTTATATGGTCAGTATATCAGAGAACAGTAAAGATATTAGTATTCTTTCGTAAACTCCAAAAGTGGCAACTCCCTGTGGATAAGAAGCATTGCCCACAAATATAAGTTAATTTTCTAAGTTATCTTTTGCTGATTTCTCAATAATTCATTGAATTTTGCAGAATCTATGGTCTTTATGGCACCTTGCTTATTTTTGGAGGCTAACTGTATGGTTAAGCATGGAGTCAACTCTTGTGTATGTTCCCTGTGCCTGAGGAAAATATGAATCTGCTTATGTGAAATGTTCCTTACACATCCTTTAGGTCAGAGGTCCCCACCTCCAGGCCTCCGAAGCTACCATCTGGGCCTGTTGGGAGCTGGGCCGCACAGCAGGAGGGGAGCTTGAATGCAAAGCTCTTTAATCATCCCCAAACCATCCCCACCTGGGTAAAGGGTAAAAGGCATTCGGAGTTAGAGATGGGGATTTCCAATCCAGGAAGAAAGAAGGTGCAGCAAAAGCAAAATATAGAACCTAGCTGCTCTGTAGTTACTTTACAGTAGAGTAAAAGCTTAGCAGACCAGAGGTGACAGACTTTTTAAGGTGGCTCAAGGTGAGGTCACAATAGTGTGGAAGCTGAGGCCAGTGAAACGGAGGATGGGAGGATCGGTGAGAAGACCACTGTGACCCCGGTCTCAGGGGCTGGAGGACGCTGAGGAAGAGCAGGGCAGAACTGCGGTGGTGATGGGTGGGGGTGATAGGAGCTTCCAGGTTGAGTGGGTGGGTGATGAGGAGGTTCAACCTGGGACTTGGGGCCATGGTCCATGATCCTCCAACTCTGGCCGCGCTAGGAGGAAAGCCGAATTCAGCTTGGAAAAAATCAGAAGGGGCATTTTCATGGGAGAGTCAACGTTTGCTGGAAATTTTCATTGACCCTTCTGCTAACTTCTTAAGTCTTTGCCCATTTTTCTGCACGTGAAAGAGCGCACAGGTGTGGCAAGACGTTATGGCAGCAAAGGAATGTGGATAACGAAAAGCTGGTTGGTGATCACGGGTGCAGAGGTACAGAAGCAGCGATGGGACATATGGAAGGCCTTCTCGAGAGGACTTCAGGACTTAAAATGAGGAACACGGAAACATGCAAGAAGGCTCTGATTCTGCAGGCAACTGGGGAGATTATTTCCCTGAACAGCAGTGGGAAGGGATACATTTAAACAGTTCCTGCTGCTGTGCTTGGACGATGGTCTAAACTAGGACTTGTGGGTGGAGGAGCTGCGGAACAGCCTCGGTTGGTCCGAGGTCCACTGGCCATTTCCCACACATGTCACCACGCTGCTGACATGTCGTACAGGTAGCATGAGGCTGAATGAGTGCTGGTGGTTGGCTGAACTAGTATCTTGACTTGGAGTTCTCCTGAACCTAGGTATATCCCCGCGCTTTTCTGGTATTAGTAAAATAAAGACAAAAAGAAAAGGGAAATATGCCTCGGAGGAATATATTTAGGAGCAGGGTAAGAAAATAGGGGGTAATACGCAGTGATACCCACATAAGGAAATAATAAAGAAGAGAGACATTGGAAGCTTAAAGCATTGCTAATTTTTTTTTCCACGTGATTGTAGCTCTGTTTTCTATGTATAAGGTTAGAAGTTATGACTTGACTCCTTACTCTGGTCTTCCTTGAGTTTCCACCTTTCTGAAGGAATGAAGAGATGTGCTCTGTTTCCTCTGTTCTCTCCTGTACAATTCCGCTCACCTCTGAGGGCCAGGATTGGGAAACTGCCCAGAGGAAAGACCAACGCTAAGGAGCAGCGCCAAGCCCCAGGCTGTCTCTGGCGGCACTCAGCTCGGGATTGCAGAACCTCTCTAGAGCTGTACAGTGCTGCAAGATATGCACCTGCAGGTTTGAATTGACGAATCCTCGATGTACACTCTGAGAACAGAGACTACATTCTCCAAGAAACACAAAGGCAGTGCTGAAACACCAGGCTAAATGGAAGGAATGCACCTGGCTTCTCCATCAGTGAAAACAAGCCTCAGTACTACGTAAGGCAAGAGTGCCAGCGCCATAGAGTTAAACAGAAATACACCGAGTCGTGCTGGAGACGTTCCTGGGGAATGGGACACAAGAAATGTCAACGAGCAAAACCTGCCTTAGCACCGTCAAGTTCCCTTAATGAAATAGGCACTTGGAAGAAATTGTAAACTAATGGAGAGAAAAGGGGAAATAAAGGTATGGAATTATTCTTTTAAATTTGTTCCTAATCTTTTCATTAAATTAAATGGGTTTCAATCTGTAGGAGTCAGAAAAAAAGTTTAATAGTCTTTATTTGCATTAAGCCACTCAGGCTAATATTATTGATTAGGACAATAACATACAAGAATAATTTCATGAAAACAAAGTCATCATGATTTCCCACCCCAGTTAAGAAAACTATCATGTCATAACAATTTGGCTAATACAGTACACTATTAAGTCAGCGTGTTTTAATACGTTCTCCTGTGCTGTGTCATAAGAGTTTAGAAAACTGAGTAAGTGTAGTTCCTGCAGCAGTGGGCTGAAGCCACGGGCTGGTGGGTGTCTGCACTGGGGTGGGCCCAGGAACTCCATGGTGTTTGGGTGCCTGCTGGGTTATCTGGTTTGCTGAGGCTGTTTTAGGAAATCAGGGCTATTTTAAGAAGTATGAATGTATTCGTATATTTTAATGACTTCTTTGTTGCTATTATTATTATTATCTGTGTGTGTGTGTGTGTGTGTGTGTGTGTGCGCGCGTGTGTGTGTGTGTGTAGGATGTTAGACTTATGACCTGTATAGAGAGACCCAGGCAGGCCCTTCATCTCAGAGTCTGAGCCTTTCCTGCTGGAGCTTATCCTGCACCACCCCTCTCTCATACACACAGATGTCAGCTTGGGGCACAATACTAAAAAATTATCTAAAGCGAATGGGAAGTGACCAAAAGCATGCAGAAACTCAAGGGGAGTTAACTCTAATAAGAAGGGAATCATATTCTTAACTTGTTCGCAGTTCGGATAGGCCCCCGGCAGTGCCCCTGGGAGCGATGTAAACTCACAGGGGACCCTCCAGTGGTGCTAGCGCAGGACTCAGAGGACAGAGTCCACAGTAGAGGACAGCGTCTGGAGTGACCGAGGAGTATGGGACGGGAGGCGAAGTCCTGAGCAGGAGAGCGCAGGAGGGTGGCCACGCGGCCACTGATCTCTGACCCCACACCTCTGGGGCGGACCCCAGGCAGCCCAGCCTGACAGAAGGGACCCCACAGAGATTCCAGCTGCTGCCACCAGAAGGGAAGGCAGCATTTGGAGCTTGAGATCAACCAAGTTAACTGCCTACTATACGAACAGACAAAAAGTGTTTCAGAGGAACAAAACAGACTCCACAGTGTCTGTAGTGCATGACCTGCAATGCCCAGAATACAGTCTAATTACATCAGACATGAGAAATCATCAGACGTCACCAAAGAAAAGGTGAGCAGGAGAGAACGCCCCCAGATGCCCAGGATGTTATAGAGTTAGTGGGCGAGGGTTCCCAAGGGAGCTGTTACAGCTCTGACCCCCAAACGAGAACAAACCCACCGAAACCCGCTGAGTGGACAGGAAGTTCCAACAGAGAACGGGGAACTGCAACCACGCGAGGATCACGGGGGTTCCAGATGTGAAAGAGAGTGTCCGAGATTAAACAGTCACCGGGACAGGGGACAGCAGTTCGGAGATGGTAAAATAGTAAGAATGTCAGTAAATGTACAGGTAGAAAAACTGAAATTACCTCATTTGAAAAACATGGGCAGTCAAAATGTGGTGTGGGGACCTTTTTTTTGGTTAGTGCTTTTATTGCGTATAAGCTTTTAAAAAATGAAACTGTAGTTGACATACAGTATTAGTTCCAGGTGTACAACACAGTGACTCAGCATTTTTGTGCATCACAAAATGGTCACCATACAAAGTGACTCCCTATGCTGTGCACTGCACCTCTGAGACTTAATTTCTACCTGCAAAAGTGTCTTCTGGATCCCTATGGGAGACCGTTCTGCGTGGTGTGGGCCCAGCTCCCACTCAGAGATGCAAAGGACCCAGGCCCATGGGTAGGTTCTCCTGTGGGGAATCAGGCCTGCATTGTACCTAGGCCGCTTTGAGACTTGCTTTTGCTAAAACTCCCTCACCCTGAATTGAGACAGCCAGTGCTTACCATAACTTCCTAAAATCTGTGCTAAACCTCCCCAGTATGGAGTGTAACCAGTTCAACCACTTTTCTCTTTGCATTTGCAAATATCCCTCTTCTGTGAAGTGATTAGCTGCATCCGGCTCCTTTGTTTTCTGTAAAAGGTAACCACCTAAAGCGACCTGGGCAGAGTAAATGAGGACCACCATGTAATGTGCCCAGAGAAGCAATAAAGGCTGGTCAAGACAAGGGCGGAGGTTTTTTCTCCTCTTGAGAGGAAAGCCATGCCGTCCCTTTTCCTCCACAGGACCCGGTAGTCCGTGTGAATGTCTCACGTGTCATTCCCAGTGTGATGGACCCCACGGGCCAGGGTCCGCATCACATCCCCTTCACCTACTTTGCTTCCCCACCCCGCCCCGCAACCACCACTTTTGCTGTGTCTGTGACTCTGGGTTTTTTTTTTTTTGTAGATACCACAGGTAAGTGAAACCATGTGGTATTTGTCTTTCTCCGTATAACCTTCTTTTAGATAAGGTGGCCAGCCTGGTAAGTCAGGGACATGCTCAGCCAGATTTCAACAGTGCTTTGAACGCAGTTTGTCCCCATGTCCTCATGGGTGAGCTGGAAAAATGGGGCCACGTGACAGGGTCTAGATGCATTCATGCATTCATTCCTGACCTCTGCCCCGTCCCCAGTGGTGCCGGCGCTACAAACGGGTTTGCATGAAGCGCAAAGGTGGACACAGGGAAGGAACTCTTGCCTGTCCCCTGCAATTTCTAAAATTCACTTGCTGTCCTCCGCCAGCTTCGTAAGAACTCCATGAGGGCTGGCGGTGCATACATTGAACCTGAATCGCCCTGGTTGGCGGGAGTTAGTTCTGTAACAGCTCTGCTGTCTGGGATGGGGGCAGGAACGGGGGACACGAGGGTGAGCCTCACGAGGAGGAATCCAGGGATGCGCTGGGCTCAGAAATTCCAGAGGACGGAACATGGGTTCCCGGGAAACTGGTCAGATGGTCTCAGGTACCAGGCCGGCGTTGGAGACCAGGCCTCAGTTTCTTGAGGGTCGTCTCTCTCAAAGTGTGGCTCAGACCACGTGCTGCAGTCACTGGGAGTGCTTATTAAAATGCTAATCTTGGAGCCGAGCCCCAGACTGGCTAAGTCTATGGGTCTAGGAAATCTACAGGTACCCTAAGCGGTCCTTACACATAAATTTGAACTACTGTTTATTTCTAGGGGCTGCAGATCCGGCAGAGGTAAGGAACAGACGAAGTCCGGGGGCAGGTTCCGAGACCTTGGCACGTCGGGCGTTTTGGGCTGCCCTGTGCACTGCAGGATGTGTAGCCGCATCCCGAGTCTCTCACCCTCCAGCTGCTAGTAGCACTTCCTCTCCTCCTTGCGACAACCCAAAATATCCCCAGCCATTCTGAAAGGTGCCCCTGGAGGCAAAACACGCCCTGGTTGACAACCACTGCTGTGCGGGGTCAGAGCAGTAAGCAGGCTCCCAACCCAAGGATCAGAAAAGGGAGCTTTTGGAGCCGCAGCGCCAAGTTCCAGCTCTGCCCACAGCAAGGGCTCCTCTATCGGGCTGGAAGTGGCAGCTCAGCTGCCCTGCTGAAGAGGGCCGTGCACCTCTGTAGCTGGTGACAGAGAAACATGAAGGCTGAGCCCCAGGCGGGGTCCGGCAGCTCAGACCTGGTCTCGGTCCCAGCTGTGCACTGGAATCCGTGTGGGATGGTGAGCACATGCAGATGCCCCAGACAATCTAAGTCCCCCAAAGCAGAATTTCCAGTGAGGTCCAGGCATCTGATCCACCGCCTGGACTCTGACACACTCGGGTTCGATGGCATCCGGAACACTGAGTTCAGAAACTCGGGAAGAGACAGGCAGGGAATGGAGTTGGTGAGCACGGCAGACCTCAGCAAAGCTTAGTGCCGAATCTCACCGGGTTAAGGAATGCCCCGCCCCGTCCCACAGTGAGGACCAATGCCCAGCAGAGATGTCCACTGGGGCTGAACTGTCCTAAGTAGGGAGCTCCCCCAGCTTCCCTTTTGTCCTCTATTCTGCGCCTACCTGCTCTTTAGGCAAGTTTCCCGCTCCCATTCCGCTGCCTAGTGCCGGGCTGCCTTCCCTCCGCCCTGCCCCCTGGTGCTGGTGCCCGTTTGGCTTGCGTGTGGTGGGGCAGTCCTGAAGAGGCAGAATCAAAGCCTTGTGGACTGATGGGTCGGCACTTTCTAACTTCCTTTTAAAGGTACTGATGAACACCTACTGTGGCAAGTGATGTAGAGCAGACCATGAAGCAGTAAGGCGGATGCCACCAGCTCTACAAGAACGTCGGTTTCACAGAGCAGCACCCCGTGCTTTGTGAGGGGAAATCCCGACGAGAAAACACACCCTGTGGCCCTCTGAGTGCGTGCTCCAAGTTTCATCTCCACGCGGACACTGCCGTGAGCTCCCAAGTGCGTCCGTGGAGAAGCTCAGTTAACCTCCATTAATCTTGGTCAGACTAGCTACTAGTGTAGCAATAATTCCACAATGACCCAAGAACTCTGTAAAAACACTTCCACTGGTTATTTTATTCAGAAAAAAAAAACAAAACAAAAGAAGGCAGAGACAAAAATCCTGGTCATTTGCAGTATCTATCAGCTTTCAATTTCGCTCTCCTGTTTGAAAAGACAAACAATGAAAATTAATCTACATAAAACATTCCATATATAGTAAACTGCTACTAAACATAAACTCGTGTTTAGATATTATGTTCTGTTATATTATGTTAGTTATATTATCATACCACTTATAATATTTTGATTAAAATTTTACTTTTCAATTTTATGTTTCATTCTCAATGGATTCTAGTCTTATGAAAGTCTTCCTAATCTTTAACAAATGTGCCCAAGGGCTTTTTCAATCCACAATACCAATTTTTAAAAAAATATATTTTTAAATATTTTATTTATTTACTTTCAGAGAGAAGGGAAGAGAAGGGGAAAGAGAGGGAGAGAAACATCAGTGTGTGGTTGCCTTGTGCGCCCCCTACTGAGGACCTGGCCCGCAGCCCAGGCATGTGCCCTGACTGGGAATCGAACCAGTGACCCTTTCTGTCACACAATACCAATTTTAATTACCTCTGATTTTAAGCCTGCCCTAAACTTCTATATTTAACAATGTTGTATTTTCCTAAGTGATACAAGTTACAGGATATAGACCTTATTCTATTTCTTCTGTATCCATAACCTGATCTATTTTTATATCCTATTCTCGATTTCTAAGAACTAGATGCTAGATGCTAATCTGCACAGCTGGAAAAAAATTCTTACATCATTGCTGACTTCAGGCAATACCTAGCTAACAGGAAACACACTGTCTTTATCAGGTACTATAAAGAAATGTCTGAAGACTAACTTTGCAATGTAGGGCTTGAATAAGTGGCAGAAAATTAGCAACTTCTCTTTTAATCTGGCCCTTCTTTGATTTTAGTTGTTAAGCTCAAAGTTAAACCTCACTCCTTATTTTTAATGTAGTAAATTCAGGGAATTACTTAACTAAACAAGTGATAAATATTAATAATGTGCTATGATAAATATCCTGCACACTTCTGAATTCAATTTAATAAAAGTGCTTCAATTTCACTTATTTAATTTTCTATTTAGAAATGTTTAAAGTGCCCCATTTTGACCTCATTTTGAGGAACTTGTGCCACTCTAACAGAACTAACTGAATTTTGAAATTAGGCAAATGACCTCTTTCTCGCTTGCTTCTGACAATTATAAAAAGATGTTGGTAAAGAAATTTATGATGTAATTTCAGTGAAATCTGAGTGTCTTACAACAAATAGAGCCAGACTGGGAATCTGGCTCTATTTAGAGAGTTTTTTTGTGGTGATCTTTTCCCAGACTTATGATGTCCCTTTTTGGTAAATTACCATGTTTACAAATTAGAAATAAAGACAAGTATTTGAGGACGACAGTAATTCAAAAGAACAGTGGTTTTATATATACCACTTCTACTGAAGACTTAATCATAGCTGGAAATAAGTAAAAATATACCTACCTGTCCAGCAGTGTTTCATGCAAAAATCCATCTTTCCGGGCCTTTTTAAGAATTTTACTGTCTTCTTTACTTATTTTAAGTTTGTGGTCTTGGAAGCTCTGAAATTTCTTTCTGTTAAGAAAATATTTTTCTTCAGAAATATCTCAAACTTTGATTATACATGATTACTGATGAACTTACATTTTTAAAGTTTTTCATTCATTTCAAGAAGCCTAACTATCTCTTTAGTAACACACAGCTTTTCCCATGCAGGGGCCCATGGCGCCCACCACCAGGGGGCAGCTGCGTGCACAACTCTGCAGAGCCTGGCCGCCACCCCAGGGTGCTGGCTGGAGGTGGCATCCTGGCCCTGGGGCGGGACCTAGGACCTGGCTGGCATTCTGAACTGACAGGTTATAGCCATTGGATTTATTAGTGAGTGGGGAGGACAGACGAAGCCAAGTGACTCCAGCTTTGAAAGCTAGCAGGGTAACTAGGAAAACGGAAGGGCCGAGAGAAAGGGGAGCATTCAGCTCAGGGCTCTGTCCTGGAGTTTACACTGCGCTGCCTCCTCCTGTCCTTCAGGTATTTGCTTTTAGTGCCCTGACAGTTTGTAAGTTACGTCAAGCCTGTAGGTCTGAAAGGAAAGGAATACGTACACGTAATTGATTTCACACTGTTTCACATTTCCTTTGTCCTCTTCCGGAATATCATCTTTTTTCTTAGTTTCTCTTTCAGCACAGGATCTAATCTGGATATTGGAGATGAGAACCCAGTAAGTTTTTAACATTTATCTTCCCCCTTTCCAACTTTACTCAGTACATAAGAACATTCTAGGTGATTTCTTATGCAAAAGAAGAAAACAGTAACTTAATGGTTTGGTTCAGAAAAAGACCCTGCGACCCTTTCTGGTGCACGGGCTGACGCTCCAACCGAGCTGCCCGGCTGGGGCCACTGTCTGACACTGTACAGAGGTCTGGTCACATGCTATGGGACATGTATTAACCTAAAGAAAACGTCACGATTACCTTTATCATTTCTTCTTCTCCTGCTGTTTTACTTTTTGCTTCTATATCGCCTGCTTCATTGCATCTGATAAAGCAGCTATTGGAGGCCAATAAAGCCATTTTCCCCTACACAGAATAACAAAAAGTAATTATGAGAATACCTGAAAAAGAATTCTTAAGTCTTGAGACTAAATTTTCCTCCACGACTCTAAAAGTAATCAAGAAAAAGCCCTGGCTGGTGTAGCCCAGTGGATTGAGTGCGGGCTGCTAACCAGGCATTGCAGGTTTTATTCCCAGTCAGGGCACATGCCTAGGTTGCAGGCCATGGCCCCCAGCAATTGCATATTGATGTTTTTCTCTCTCTCTCTTTCTCCTTCCCTTCCCTCTCTAAAAATAAATAAATAAAATCTTTAAAAAAATAAAAGTAGTCAAGAAAAAGAATTTGGAGAAAACCTGGGGGGGAAAAACATAGAAAACTAAAATCACCTATAATCTAATTATTCAAAGGTAACCAAAATCAGTATTTTCAATATATTCTATTAGCAGGACTAAATTATAACTAGAATAAATAGAATTGTTTCTTTTGGTCTAAAAGATCTATTGAGGATGTAACTAATTTAGTTGAGTTTGAAAAAAAAATAGCCTTAAAGACAATACAAATTATAACATAGTATACAATAATTTACTCAAATAGTTGTGTTCTAAATTTTTCTCCATAATTAGAAAAATAAAAGACTACATCATATAAAAGCTAGCCTTTGGTGACTCTGAATTCATTATGCAGAACTTTAAGAATCAAGGTCTGAGAGACTTCTGTGTGTGGAAAGAAATATTCACATTCTTTTCAGGTGTTCAGTGCTCAGTGTGTTTTCTGATTCTGATACACAGAACTCTGAGGACTAGTTTTCTTGTGCAGCTAAACCTAGATTCTAAATTTGATTAATTACATTGCCTTACATACCTAAGTTTTAATCATAACTTGTATATTGTTGATTCTTTTGGAAAACTGAATACCATACACATCAGACAAAATTTCACAACTATAATAATTACAAAACTGCATTAATAACCTTTTATCATGTCAAGTTATCAAAGTGCTCGAGGTGCAAGGGCTGGGTTTCCCATCACCTGGGAGACCCCTGGTGAGCCTGGAGATGGCTGTGTGGTCCGAGGGGGTTACACTGCACTGCTGGTCTCTTGGCCACTTTCTGCAATCAAGTTGTACTTGTCACATCAGGGACAGTTAAGTCTCTCTTTAATTTAAATTTAAATTTGAAAGACTTAATGTCTTTCCCCAAAATACAGTGAAATGAACTTCCCTAAAGTCCTATATATCACTTTAATGGATATATAATGTTCTATTATAGATGTACTACAACTTATTTTTTTCCTGCTATTATAAATAGTGCTGTTGGTATCTTGCTGGACATAAAATTGCTCATTTATCCTCGGAGGAGATTCCTTCCATTGACAAGAAGCCTGTTGTCAACAATCACAGCACTCACGTCTTGAAAGACTGGCTCCCACTGTTCTCTTGGTCCAATCGCATCCGAACGCCCCACCACGAGGCCGTCTGAATTTATACCGAGGTACTTCCCGTAGCCAGACTTCAGGGCAATTCTTCAGATGAATGAAACAGAGAAGTGTTATAGACGGAGAGAAAGAAAAGTACATACGGAACATAAAAATAATGTGTATGTGTATGTGTATAAAAATCCAGACTACCCATAGTGCAGACATTCAGAGGCCACACGGGGTCAGTGCTAATGCACTGGAAAGTGTAGGTCTGCACATGCACTTCCATATTCTGCTTTTTACTGCAAGCACTGCAGCATACATTTTATAGCAAACATTTTCCTAATTCTTTATTTTTCAAATATATAAAGAAGTTTGAGTTTACTGATTATATTTTAGCTTGCATTCTTTAAAAGTCCTTCAGAGTACTTACTGGCCATTCAAAGAAACTCTAGAAATAATCATGTTAATATTGTTTTTTAAAGAAAAAAAATATGACTTCTAAGTTTTTAGCTTATCCATTCCCTGGGATGCCAGGGGATTGACTTTATACTCATTTATAGGTCAGTGATAACGTCATACAAACCATTACCATCTTGAGCTAGCCAATGACAAGAATACTGAAATTTCATTTCTGTATCTACTACATGAAGCATCATTCTGTACTTCTCCATGTGAGAATTAAAAAGGCCACCTGACAAAATGACTGCAAAAATAGTGAGTAAAATGTCCCTTTGGTTTTTGCGAGTCTGGAACACTCTCTGTGGGTCCCAGCAGCACTCCTTGCTCCTGCCCCCGACTCGGGCCCCGGGGCCCGCGCCAGTGAGTGAGTCCGCGGGTCCCAGCAGCTGCAGCAGCAGCCAGACTGCTCGTGCATCCGGGTCCCTCACAGGGTCCCTCAGGTCTCTCTCTCATTTGCTCCATGACATTACTGATTTTCTTTTCTTTCAGCATAGTGTTATATATTGCTAGGCATCAAAATTTTATCAGGGGCTTTATTTCTCTTTTAAAGAGAAATATTGAAAACGTAATTAAAAAAAATATTTTGTTCAGTGGATTGAGTGAGGGCTGTGAACCGAAGTGTCGCAGGTTTGATTCCCAGCCAGGGTACATGCCTGGGTTGCAGGCCATGACCCCCAGTAACCGCACATTGATGTTTCTCTCTCTCTCTCTCTCTCTTTCTCTCTCTCTACCTCCCTCCCTTCCCTCTCTAAAAATAAATAAATAAAATCTTAAAAAATGGTTAATTAATCAATAGGATGTATTTAAAAAACAAAAAACAAAAACAACAAAAACCCCAAAATATATTTTATTGATTATGCTATTACAGTTGTCCCATTTTTTTCTCCCCTGTATTCCCCTCCTGAAAGTGTAATTTAATAATACCTGATTATCAGCTGGATACATAAATAATGTTATCTTTTGTTAAATATCACAAAATATACTTTCCAAATATAAATGAAAATTACTCTGTGGGTTTAAGTTAGCTATATACTGAGATTTTTTAACCAATAACACTGAATTAAGGAAAAGGCCAAGCTCACCTGGAGTCAGACAGTTTGACAGCGGTGAACTGCTCTGGAGGACTGGGGCCCTCGTCAACTGCAGGGGAAGAAACACTGTGAGATGAATCTGACATTTGTTATAAATACACACACAGAGAGGTTCTTCAGTTTTAAAAATACTGTTTTTCTTTGTATCTAAAAAATACACAAATTAAATGTAAGAATATTACTCTCATATAATTACAACGTAGTATTCATACTGTCAAGATCTACTTTATGTTCTTATAACTGTGGTGTCAGTGTCACATGCTTCATAAGAGAGGCCAGCATGATGCTTCGTTAGTCACTGCTGAGACATTTTCTCCGTGAGTTTTAAATGCAGCCAGTACGTGGACAAACTGCTTTATATAAAAACGGAATGCCTTCTTTAATTAATTCAGGCGGTGGCCATTCAGACCAAAAGACAGTGCCTTTATCGTCTCCGTGTTTCCCCTGAGGGGCTAAACGGAGTGGGGGCTTGACACCGGTTATGCTGCTCTGGGTCAGGGTGGCTGCGGGCCTGAGGGAGGAGGGGACTCAAGACTCCGACTCAGCCAGGTGTTTTTTTTTGTCCCCCACATGGCTCAAGCATTCGTGCTGTCCTTGAGTCCCATAGGTGCACTTCTGGAGCTATAAAGAATACTTTTCAATTCTTACACCAAAAAGAGGCAGTTGCCAATGTGTGGTAAACACGGGGGAAAGAAAACGCGGAGGAGTCAAAGGCAGCAGACGCCCCACCCCGGAACACGTGGCGCCCGAGACGGGGCACCGCCCGTGTGGACAAGCGCAGTCGCATGTACACGCAACAGGCCTTTCCCTCTGAGCACTCCCCGCACGAACCTTCCTTATGCGGGGCTCCCAGCGTGAACAGTCCATTGTCAAGTGCGTGTATGTAGGTTCCTTTGTCCATCTCAATTGCTATGGTTCCTGAAATTTCACCAAAGTTCGTTACCGTCCACCAGATTCCTGAAAAACAAAATCAATATTTGAAGTTTATATTTTAGAGCTGACACAGGGTTCTTACTTGTTGCTGTTGTTCTAAGGTACTTTCTGTAAATTTTGCAGGTCTCAGAAACAGCAGAGATCTGACACACCCCTCGAGCACGCTCTTCCAATGGTCACACCTTGCAACGCTCTGCCACTGACGGCAGACGTGGAAACCAGGGCGTTAGCCGAGTAACATCTCAGACGACGAAGTCAATACACAGAAATCAACTGTGCATGTGTATATGCTAACAGCAAACAGTTTAAAAGTACAACATTGAAGTCCCACTTGCAGTAGTGCAATGTTATGAAACACCTGAGGATGTAAAAAGGCGCGGAAGGCCGCTGCACAAAAACTGCACATTACTGAGAGTCAGCGCGGTTCAGGTGTCAGGTCTCCCCGGATGATCTAGATTTAGTAAGTTCCCCAGAAAATCCAACAAGCTTTACTGTGGAAAGTGGTAAATTGATTATAAAATTCATATGTAAATGCAGAGGATCTGGAATAATCACAGTAATCTTGGAGAAGAAGTATAAGGCTGGAAGACTCACATCACCTGATTTCAAGGCTTTGTTAAGGGACAGTAACCATGACAAGTGTCTCAGCAGAACGGCAGACAGACAGACGGAACCGAGTCCAGCGACAGGCCCGTGCCCACATACAGCCAACTGATTTTTGACAAAGATACCAAAGCAGTTGAGCAGGGAAGGAAAGTCTGTTCAGCAGAGATGTGAAAACAGCTGGATACAAAAACCTGGAGGAAAAAAAGAACCGGACCCTGACCTCACACCACACCCCAGGTTAATTTGAGATGGGCCATGAATCTAATGTGCAAACCCAACCTGGGAAGCCGTGAAAGGAAATGCAGAAGAATACCTTCGCGACCTTGGGACAAGCAAGGGTTTCTCAGACTGAAGAAGTATAAGGTGGTAGCCATAATAGAAAAAAAAATTAATTGGCCTTTATAAAAATTACAAACTTACACTTATCAGAAAAACACTATTAATAAAATGAAAAGTCAAACCACAAACTGAGAGAAAAGACTAATAATAGAATTTTAATACTTTCTTGGTGGGAGGGTAAAATGGTAGAACCATTTTAGAAAATTTCTGGCAGGATTTTATGTAGTTACATATTCAACTATCCTTTGACATAGCAAATCTACACACAGAAACACCTGCCCAAGATATTTACCCTAATTTTAGAATTGTTGATTTGCTATTTCCAAAAATTGGAAGATTCTTCTAGAGTATTAGCTTTATAACATTTCATATAAAATGTAAAGGAGCCAAAATGTATGAGGTTTCAAAATGCAACCTGCCACATTTTAAGAGAAATAATTGCTTTAAAGAATAGGTGTGGGAAAGATAGAAAGATTAACTGGAGAACAGGCTGGTTAAGTATATTTGGGCCAGTTTATTTCTGGCACCGTTAATAAGCTACCTTGATGTTTAACTAAGATTTTCATTCATTTCATTGTATATAAAGTAATTGTATTTCTTTTAGGAATACACAAATCACTGGTTTAAAATGCACACATTCTCAAAGAAAACTGAGTAACAATTTTGTTCAATGATGTTTTGTTATAACGTTGATGGGAAAAAACAAAGATGGGTTCCCAGCCGAGGCCACTGCCTGCCTGTGTGGGGTCTGCACGTTCTCGCTGGTCTGCGTGGGTTTCCGCCCACCCCACACCCTGAAGACGTGGGTGTGAGGCGAACCGCGTGTCTCCACTGTCCCGGTCTCAGTGCAGGCGGGAGGGTATGGGAGAGTGCTGCCCTGCCATGGGAGGGCATCCTGTCCAGGGCCGGGGCAGCTCTGCGTCCTGAGCTTGGGGACAGGCTCTGCACACCCACCACCCTGAACTGGAATAAGGGGGGTTGGAAAGTAAGGATCTTGTTTATATTCATCTTTCTTAAATGTATGGATAGCTCACATTTATCTCAGTATTGTTTCATGACCAGAAATATGCTCTCGGAACTTTACTCCCATTTATATTAATTAGGCTACGGTAAAACTCATTTCATCACACCAGACATCATTTCACTTACATTTCAGTTTCCAAGAACCTACTGACAACTGTGTAAAGTTAGGACTTACTGTAATTTGTAAAATATATTTGGCTAAATAACATTTATTATTTTAAAATAATAAATATTGTGCATCAGGATCTGGGCTATTAAGTAGTCTAATGGTGTCTGCTAAATCAGAGAGCTGTCTCCTCTCTCCTGTGCTTTGTTCTGATCATGAAGAAGAGGCATCAGTCATATTTACTGTGTCAGAAAATAAAACAAATCTGTGGCCATAAATAATACTTGAGCACTTCAAGACAAATATGAACAATTCCTTCTTTTTTCTTTTTATAACTTATCTCTAACTAGGAAAGTATTTTTAAAGGGATCTCAAACAGTGCTGACTTTTCTCAGAATAAAGTGTAGAAAACTCACCAACAATATCAAGTTGGGTTTCTTCATCATCCTCTCTTTTCCTCTTCTTCTCTTTGCTCTTTTTCTTCTTGCTGCAGGAGATAATTTATACAGATGAGTTTAGCTATACTGATTTACATTTTATATTTCACAGGACAGAATCTTAGAAGACTCTTTTAAGCTGTACACCGATTTCCACATTGTTAATTTGCACCGACCTGCCTCTTCTAACACTGAGAAGTTGCGTCTGACCCTGCATATACTGTGTCACAGCTGAGGGCACAGACTTCGGAATGAGCCCACCTGATTTTAGATCCTAATTCTGTCACTTCTTAGCTCTGGGATTTTTGGCAAAAGAACTGACTCTTTGAGTCACTTTCCCCACCAATAAAGTAAGGATAATAATTTCACCCAATTCTTAAGGTTATTGTGAGGATCAACAGTTAATATGTACTTTCATATGTTGCTGGTGAGAATGTAAAATGGTGAAGCTGCTTTGGAAATTAGTTTGGGGTTCCTCAAAGAGTTAAACACAGAGTTATCATATGACCTAACAATTCTACTCCTAGGTATATATCCAACAAAAATGAAAACATATGTCCCCGATAACTGTGTAAGAATTTTTATAGTGATATTATTCACAATAGCCAAAGGTAAAAAAACCCTAATGTCCATCCAATGCTGAATGGATAAGGAAAATATGTTACCTATGTTTCATTCACAATTGAGTATTATTCAGATGTAAAGGGAATGAGTATAGTTGCATACTATAACATGGACGGGCCTTGGGAATGCTTTGCTAAGTAAAAGCCAGATACAAAAGGCAGCATACGGTATGATTACATTTATGTGCATTATTCAGAACAGGCCAATCCATGGAACAGAAAGCAAGTTTGTGGTTGCCAGGGACAGAGGGGAGAATGGGAAGAATGAAGGTTACTGGGTGAGGAATTTCCTTTTGAGGTGATGAAAATGTTTAGCAACCACTGATAATAGATTGTGGTGAACCTTGTGAATATACTAAAAAGACCCACTGAATTGTACTTTAAAAGATTAAGTTTTATGGTATGCACATCATATTGCATTAAGTAACCAAAAAATAAAATAAAATAGCCCCAGGTGTGATTTATAAAAGTTAATATGAAGTGTTTACAACAGTTCTTAGCACATAAAAGTGCTTTATGTGTGTTAATTATGATCAGTAGTTATGATAATTATAAGACACATTTGTTTGCATTTTCATCATAAAGTACATTTTCACAAGCTAACTCTCCCTTCCCTCCAGTAAATTCCAAGTAAAAGTTTCCCTTATTAAAGGGTAGTAGCTTCAGCTCCCTCCTTGTCACTTTCTTTCCATTTCTCCTAAAAGTACCCAAAACCTTGTTTATCAGAGACCAGAAGGGAATGCTAACATTTTTAAGAACAGTCAACCCGAGCAAGTCAAACAGTTAAAAAAGAGGTGGAGATATGCGTGGGCAGATACCTTTTCCTAAAAGTCCTTATTACCACTCCAACCTCCTCCCGGCTTTCGAGGCTTTAAAAGACTGCACATTTTATCTTACTTAATTCTCATAACAAATATTTTTTGTTTTGTCTGTTTTTCTTTTCAGAAGTCATTTTAGAGTATAATTAATCCTTCTTAAGGAGTAAAAGGAAGCTCAAAGATATTAGCGAACTTGCCACTAATCACAAAATCCGGTTAACTAGCGGGGTCCAGACTCGAGTCCAAATCCCTGTCAAAATCCACATCTGCATATTGCGCTGAAAATTCATCAAGGATTTTAAGGTGGAGGAAGACAGTGGTGAAACTAATGAATTCCTAATACATGAAGCTATGACCCACGTCGGCAGACTACAGCGGAGGCTGCGGGGCGCGGGGATGCCCAAACTGGAGGATGCAGGGCTATGGGTCCCGCTCTCCCGTCTCCTCCCCTTTCGGGGCTCGTCCCCGCGGCGGGTCTTCCCGGCGCAGCACCGGCCCGGGCCGGGCCCAGGGCCGCGAGCCTAAGTGACAGCTGACAGCTGTGGGAGCCTCCGTGAGACACCCCTGGGGAGCGGGAGCGGGGGTCTCCAGGAGAGAGAAGGTCTCCATGCAAACTTCCGGCCTTACCTCTTGGTCTTGGTTCCCTTGAGCACGAGTTTGGTGGACTTCACAAAGGAGTATTCGGCCATGGTTCTGGTGACAGTTCTGCACAGTTCTGCAGAAAGGTGGGAGCTGGCTCAGGATAAATATCTCCGCTGGAGCAGGAACGGACGAGGGAGGCACGACACCGACACGCTGCAAGCGCCAGCACGCACCGGCTGCAGCGGTTAGGATCCGCCGGAGCCCTAGTCTCTTTCACCCGAACCTGGAGCCCGGATAAAATCCTACTTCCTGTTTACTGTCTGGGACTACGGCAGCCACAGAGGGTCTAAATAGATCACTGCTCGTTCACCCTGAGAACGCCTGAGTGTTGCGGGGATGCGCCCTCTAGTGGTTGTAGCGGGTCTAACACCCGTGGTTGGCGTCTCAGACGCTGTTGAGAAAACCTGCTAGGTCTCCGAGGGTCAAGTGCCTCAACCAGCCCTCCCCGTGCAGCCCGGGACGCTCAGCACCTGGTCTTGGATGACTTTACCATCCATTTCCATTCCGTAAACGTTTATTATAATGTTTTAATTAGGGATACAAGAGTGATGTACACAGGAAACAATTAGGGAATAAAATAAAAGATAATTAAATCAAAATTTGGGCCACAGAGTTCACAAATTCTGCAGGAATTTGGGTGGAGGTGGGGTGGGAAGCTGGCCTTGAAAACTAACAAAGTCAGAGGAGTCTGTCAGTGCAGGGCGGGTCTCGAGAGAGAGGCTTTCAGCCCGGCCACTATGTGGTTCTCCTGCCTGCTCTTCCGTAGTGCCGCCCCAGGATCCTTCTCAAGAAATAGCGGATCGTTATTCCCCCACCTGAAAGGCAGCCTGTTGTTTACAGGAAGAAAAATACCAGTATCATTTAATAAACTACTGAAGACCTGGCCCCCTTTCCTGCCACTTAACCCAGCTGTTCCAGTCACAGTGCATCGTTGGAAGTGTCAGCATGCCCGCTCCGTATCCGGTTCTGCTGCCGAAACACAGCCCTTTTCCCTCTTTCCCATCTGCTTCATTCATTCAACCTTTTAGATAAACTCAGGCATGATTTCCTCCAAAAAAAATCGTCTTGAATGATCTTGTGGATTTCCCCAAATACCTGCATTTCTCATTCTATAGGTTAAGTGTGTGTGTGTGTGTGTGTACTTGTAAGGGCAGGAACTGTAGCTTCTTCATTCTTGTCTCACCTGTACCCCACCTAATGCCTGCGTCAGAGCAGACCCTGCATAAACGTCTAGGGTATGAAGATTCTGCCGCCTGAAGTTAAGCTGTGGGACGATGAAAGGCGTGAACCACTTAGACTGTGTCTGGGCCAGAGAGGAGAGGTGGCGGTAGAGGTGGTAGGGCTAAGGAAGCCCCAGAACGTGACGCCTTGGAGATCCGAAGCCAATGGCAGTGGGTGACCGGAAACTTCAGGAGAGGATGCCAGAACAAGGCCAAATAAAGACACCGGATTGGGCCCGTGTCGACAGACACAAGCGCGGAGGGCTCAGAGACCCGAGCACAGCAGAAAATGTGAGTCCCGGAAGATGCGCGTCCCCCTGCCCCCCGCCGCCGAGGGGAACCTGAATTTTGCCTTCATACAGATGCCCCTGGAGGGTGAGCAGCGCAGAGGGCAGAGCCTTTGGCCGAGGAAGCAGCCTTGAGTTTGGACTTTGAATGGACTCAGTGCTCAAGAGAATCAATTCATGGGGAAAAAGGCCCAGTGCATTTAATCGGCCGCTTGAAGCATTTTCCCACACTTTACTGAGGGAGAATAAAATGGGATCGGCTACAGAAATAAAAGACCTTTTTAAAACTTTCTGCGCATATGTACAGTTTATGTGAAATTTCAACATTTGTACCTGTCACCCAGGTAAAGTGCCTTGTAAGCACTCCATAAATATCACCATTTGTTGTTTTATTTCTAGTTAGCTTTATGTATCCTTATTTGTATTTCTAGTGAGCTTTCTTCCCAGTTTTCTGTGGCAATGATGTAATATTCACAACTAGGTCACTTGCAGGCCACTTGCACATTAGGGCCACAAATCCTGTCTTTCTGTGTTCCTTTTCTGCATCCTTTCCTGTGCTTTTCTCCTGTGTGATCGGATTGCCTCCCTGCCCCCGGGTCATCAGGGATTGTCTCCCACTCCCAAGGCCCTTAATTCAGCCACACGTGTAAAGCCCCTTTTGCTGTGCGATGTAACAAATTCACAGGCTCCAGAGACTGGGGCATCTCAGTGGGGGAGGGGCATTATTCTGACGACCACAGAGGCAGAGTCTAGACCTTATTCATATCAATATTTCGCGCACTCGATTTCAGAACCTGGAACACATTAGGCTCTCAATAAATGTTGAGTCAGCGAATAAATATTTCAATTTACAGATTGCTGCCACATGGCGGCAGCCCCCACTTCTGGGCGGAACGTCTGTGCCAGAATTAAATAGCCAGAACTAAAAACGTAAAACCCTACTTTCTCCAGCGGGATTTGCACAAAATGGTATTTTAATGTGAGGGTATACCCAGCTTATATAGTCTTCACTGCAAATAACAGAAATAAATCACGGCCAACTTAAGCAGAATAGAATTTAAGGGGGAGATATTACGTTACCCTCTCCATTTTGCATTCAGGTCGACATTGGTGGTGTTATTCCTCTCACCTGAGTGGCCCGGGACCCCTATTCTGTTTCTTTCTATTAGCAAAGATTGCATCCCGCCAGCCTTTCTCACATGCCACTCTCATGAAACGTTTTCTGATCCCCAGTCAAATACGAGCTCTCCTAGAAGTGTCCCTCACGATACGTTTAGACCTGTCTTGTGGTTTCACACATTCTGTCGCCCAGTTTCTTCCTTTAATAATGGGGTGCTGTAGTGCACCGCTTACCTACCAGTTTCGGGGGATCCTAAGCTCCGTGTGGGGAGGGAGGGCCCCACCTTCCACTACAAAAGCTGAAAGGGCACGCAGGCTCCTTTTTCCAGCTTCCTGGCTGCAGTAGCCGGGGCGAGACCGCTATCCGTTCGCGGGAACTTTGAACCCGATGGAATATTGCAAAGGAAGTGGGACCGTCGGAGATGATTCCCAGCAGCTGTAGCGGAGACGCAGGGCCAGGCTTGTGGCAGCTAGGGCCCGGGTGCAGCGGGACACAGCTGTCAGTCAAATGGCAGCAACCAGCAGGTGGCGTCCTGAGCAGCTTGTTTCTGTGGGATGAACGTGGCTGTGCCCAGTTTCCCCGGCTTCTGACCTTGGTTCGCCAGCGACGTCCATGATTCTGTGAACTGTCCACTACCTTTTTTTCTGTAGACCGGATACTTGTGCCCTTCCTTCCCCCAGTACAGGTGTGGAAACCTAATCCCCACTGGGACGGTATTGGGGGCAGGGTCTCCGGGAGGCGAGCAGTGCCCGCATCAACAGGCCCGGGGAGCTCCCCCGCCCTTCCTGGCACGTGAGGACTCAGTAAAATACCGCTCCGCCCAGGCACCCCCACTGGAGAAAAGGATGCATTTTATTTCTAATTCTGGCTCAGGATAATAGGGTTAATAATAGAGTGAATAGGCATCACTAGCAAAGGAGATGAGTAACAAACTCTTGGTGAAACTTCTTCTTAAGGGTGAAACAAAAGCCTCTTGTGGAAACTCTTTCCAATCAATGGTCTCCATAAATCTATGAAGTAGCCCAGTGAATCATGTTAATTTACCGTGGTAGTTGATAGACTAGTTTTGTATGTTCAGGGTAATTTTTTCCCCTCAAGATAAAGATTTGAAAAAAAAAGAAGTATCTCTAGACCCTCCTCTTCTAAATTGTCTGTTTTCATTTCCATAAAATCTGCCTATTGGTGTTCTCTTTAATTTCAGCACGAGGCAATGTACCATCAAAGTATGTAAAATAATTACTCTTGTTCTTGTTTCTGGAATTACTGTGGGTTTGAAAATGGACTTATTTACCACAAACCAACCGGACACACTCCCGCGTGGCCTGGTCCCCTGTTGGGGTCCCCAGGGGTGGGTGGCGATGCCTTTCCCATCTTCCCAGCAGTTCGGAGCAGTACCGCACCTGGCCAGGTGCAGGCTGGATGCCAACCCAAGTTGCCCCTCGGAGAGGTTCCTCTGCTGGGGCCTACCGCTGGCGCGGGGGGTGGGGGTGGGGTGGGGTGGGTTCAGCCTCACCCCCCAGCCTCAAGCACAGGGAGGGGCTTCACCTGGGAACTCAGGTAATGGCTTGGACATGAAGAAGGGGACAGCGGGTGGTGTGCACCCAGAAAGCACAAAAGGAGAAAGCTAGATCGTCTCTCCTTCGTCTCACAAATCATTTCCAATCATTTTCAGTAGAAACACCTGACGTTTCGGGAGCGTGAAGAAGGCGGTCGCGAGCACGTCTCCTGACGCCCTGCGCTGGGACGTTCTGACTGTGCTCCTCCCGGAGTTGCCGCTTCCACACCTGCACTGTCTCACGCCCGCCGCAGGTGCACCGCCCAGAGGAGCAAGACGGAGGGCCTTGAGAGACGTGACATCCTGCCACCTTCTGTCGTCGTTTTCTCACGCATCAGGAGGCTCAACGAATCCTGCTTCTTCTTTTCCCCAGCGGACGCATTTCTAAGCAGAGGCCAGTTTACTTGTGCCCCTAATGCCACCCAGGGAGGCCTTCGCGAGCGGCATCAGCCAGCGACGCCCTGCGTGCTGGGAACCTCCCCGCCTGAGGGAGGCCTGGGGTTGGGTGCAGTTTCTGGGCTCTGCAGCGAGGCTTTGTGAGGGGTGGGAAACCACAATGACTGACCGAGCACCGTCTGAGAAATCCGATGGGTAGAAGCCACACCAGAGAGTAGGTGCTTCTGGTTTCAGGACTCCCTGATGCCCTTATGCTCAATCACGGAGGCCCCCGAAGAGCTTTTGTTTATGCGGATTATATCTACTTACACTCGCCCTATTGAAAATCAAAACTGAGAAACTAAAAACATCATTAGCAAATAGACATGGTACAAGTTCACATAGACATCTTATTAAAATGATTGTTTTTAAAGCAACAGCATTGAGCGGAGGGTGGCGCTGTTTTATACGTCCGCTGTGTTTTCAGCAGCTGCCTCTCCATCCAGAGGAGCGCTTGCCTCTCCTCTCTGCGTCCACGGTCTGTGCCCTCTGACCTTGCAGGAGGGGGCGGCTTCTGGGAAACGCCAGCGCACGCTCGTGAGAGGGTGGGCGTGGGAAAGGCAATGACTCCTAAGTACGGTTAGGAGAAGAGGTTTAATTCCGCTGAGCCCCCGAGAGGGACTGGGGGCGGCCCTGGAGCACGTGTGCAGGGCCCACGGAGGGCGAGTGCAGGTGGGGGTGGGGGGGAGGGCTGGGGCTCTGCCGGCTGGTGGGGGAGGGGCGTAGGAGCGCAGAGGCCAAGGCCCTGCGCTTTCCTCTCCTCTTCCTTTGTGCTCTTGTTGCGGGAATTTGCTTTTCGGATGATGATATTACCATAAATTAGGAATTGTGTGAACGGACATCATTAATACTGCCTGGTGATTCTTTTCGGTCTGTCTGCTGAGGTTTGGTGCACTCAAAGCCTTCTTTTCTCCCCACCCAAATTTGGAATTTAGAAAGAGTCCCTGTAGCTGTATGTAGATGATGGATCTCCATGAATACATTTAGGGGTCATTTGTACGTTTATACATCTTGGGGTGATTTATAAGTCTCGACGAGCCATTCCATGCTGTTACTTAAAGACGAATAGGGCCCCACTTCTTTTGTAGACAGAGCTACACAAACCTAGCAAAATCGTATTTTTAATACAACTTGGTAACTGCTTGAGCAAAATTGATCCACTTTTCTTCCTTATTTGTCCACAAGGTGCCGCTGTTTCCCTTCTAATAGTAGACGGCAGCCAACCCCAAGAACACAAGGTATTCTAATAAACAGTTACCATAATTCCTGTTACATAATTATTAAGTTCTCAGGGTGCTATTAGGTTTGTCCCACAGAAGAAATGTGTAGGGGTTTTCTTGTAGAAACATTTTTAGCAATGAATTAGCTAAAAATGCAACACTGTTACAGTCATTTCCCATCTTCCCTTATAATTTTATTTATAATAATTACGTTTTTAGTAATCTAACAGCTTTATAAAAACATCATTATATTATATAACCAATGACTGTGAAATCATCTGCCTCGAAGCACAGCAGAGCCATCGATCAGCAAACTGGGCTTAAAACGGGCCATTTTAGGAAAGCTATCTGCACTCTAATTTGCAAGTTAGGTTGTTTTTTTTAAAAATTAAAACATTTCTACAACGGACTAACTATGATTGTTTTAAAAAAAGTTATGGTTCTTTTTATGGCAAGGCAATAAATTGAACCTCTGCACCGGAAAGTGCAGAGAACAAATCAGCATTCTTTGTAAACAGACTTGACTGCTGGCTTACAAGCTACCTGCGGTGCTTGGCAGACGATGGAAAGATGAATCCCGCCTCCCTGAGCGGGGTGCCCGCCGCAGGTCTGCCGCGTCCCTTTCCAGAGGATTATGGGATGTTGGGAGGCCAGGGACCTTGAAAAGGAGAATTCTAAGGGGCAAAACGGGAAAGGGAAAATAAGGCCAGCCTGGTTGTTTCGTGTCTATACGGAGGGAGTCGAGGGAAAGCCCTGGGCTGGGAGCCTGCCCATCATCTTCTGACCTTGACTGAGTCATAGGTGGCCCCAGCAGGCCTGGCACTCGGTGAAGGTCAAGGCCGCCTGGAAGTCAGGCTGAGTGGCCCTGGAACACGGAGAGAGGCCACCGGCCGCAGGGGATTCCGTGCTCAGGGCTAAGCAGGGTGTTAGCGTGCATCCTGAGGGCAAGGCCGCCACCAGAATCCGGGTTTTGGGGCCGAATCTGAGACCTCGGTCTGCAGGCCGGATTAAGTGGTCCCAGAGGCCCGACAGAACCCCCAGAGGGGCGCTGGGCAGGTGCTGGCTGGCGAGCAGCGTGGAGATGTTTGGTTCCCCTTAGCAAACGCTGCTATTTCGTTGTCTCCGAGACACAGCCCGAGGACTGGAGCCTGGGCTGCGTGGTAGACCTGGAGCTTACATGCCTGGGGCGGAGGGAGAGAAACGGCACCGCGGGCGGTAGGTGACGGCACCTGAGCTGGATTTCTAAAATAAGAAAATCCCTGTGTCTGCAGTCTGCTTGGGCCGCTGGAACACGTCAGCATAGACCGGGTGGTTTAAACGAGAAACCCTTACTCCTCGCGGTTCTGGAGGCTGGGAGGTTCAAGAGCAAGGCAGAGCTGGGGTCTGGGGAGGCCCCGCTTCCCGCCTGGACAAGGGCTTTCTCGTGTCCTCGCGGGGCTGAACGAGCTCGAGTCTCTTTCTTGTATAAGAAGGCCGACCCCACTATAGATTCCTCACCCTCGCGGCCTCACCAAAGCCTGTTTACCGCTGGAAAGTTCCATCTCCTGATACTGCCGTTCTGTTGTAGGTTAGGGCTCCCACGTGGATCTCGGGAGGACGGAAACATGGGGCCCCGAGCCCCTTATCTAACGAGGGTCCTTTGGGTTAACAACAACAACAACAACAATGACAACAACAACAACAACAACAAACTAGCCCAGATTAAAAAAAAATTAAAATAGGACTTGATTTTTGCCCAAACTGTGTGTTGGGCTTGTTAAAAACAAGGCATGCTCAACTATTTCCTCTAAAGACGCATTCATTGTTACCCTGTTATATTTACAGAATTTTAACAGAATTACATAGTAAGACGCCTAATAACTGAATCTATTACTGAAGGCTTTACAACATTTTAGGTAAAAACATGTGCTTGGAAATCGTATAGTAGAATTTATGAACAAATGCTGATGCTAAGCACTTTATAAAATACATTATTTAACCCACGGGAAACCCTGTTGCCGGCTACTCTTACTGTGCCAGTTTTGCCGAGGGACTAAACCAGGGACTTGCCTAAGGCCTCGCAGTTGGTAAGTGGTGCAGCGAGGATTTGAGTCCAGTCCCATCCAAGTCCAGGACGAACACGCCATTCTCCAGGAATGGGTTTTCAGTCCCTGAGAATGCCCTCATCCTGTCTTTTGAAATTGCACTTCTTTCTGGGTAATAGCTTTATTAACCTGTGAATAGGGTACCGTGTGATCAGACACAAAATTCTCTGGAGTCTTTAATATCTGTGATGAGACGAGGGCAAGCTCTGTGGTGTTGCCGGTGGGCGAGTGTCATTTGAAGAGGTAGGGGACACCCCTGTTTGTGCAGACAGAGAGCCCCCAGCTTCTCTCCATTCCTTCCCTTCCTTTCCATCTTCCAGGGGATGGACGGCTCTGGTTGGTCAAGTTTAAGGGTCTTTTATGAACCCCAGTGAGCGGTAGAACTTTCCTACCTCTAGGTAAAGATTGATGGGCACGCTGGAGAGCTAAGGCAGCCTGCAGCGACTCCTTTGGAGAGAAAGCCTAATCATTTCCTTTTTTGGAATCCCTTGCTCGCCCGGTGCTGGACAGGAGATGTCTGCAATCGGACCCTGTGGCAGCCGGGACTGTCCGCTCTCCACAAGCTCCCCGGCGTCAGAGGCCGCTGTCTGGGTGCTCTTGTCTCCTCCTCTCCCACGGGAGTCCGGGCCTCCTGGCCTTTCTCTCGCTGCAGCGGCCAGGTCTCAGCCTTGGGTTTGGGCGTGGGGAGAGGTAGGCAGAAGGGCTCTCTGGGCTGCTTTGCTGGTAGATCGAGTTTGTAACAGAGGCTTTCCAGCCTTAAGCTCAGCTCAGTCTCTCTCTCTCTCTCTCTCTGTGTGGGTCTGGAGAAATCTCTGGGTGGTAATACTTATTTTTCTATGCTTCTTTTTCTGTACGTAGACATCTTTCTAAGGGACATCGTGCAGAGGTTTGTTCCCCGGCCAAATACCGTCCTTATCGCTTTTGTTACAACAAGTTTTATTTCCTTTGTGGAGTTGAAATCTAAAGGGAAATTCCCGACACAGGTGTGGTAAGAGGATTATGACATCAGGTAAATCCTTGAGCGTCTTTATCTGGACCCTGACAGTTTCCCGCCAGGATCTGGGCTTGCAGGGAAATGGAGCTTCGGTGGAGGCAAGCTCCCTGACTGTTCAGCGGTGAGTTAGGCGGCCACCTGCAGGGCCGCTGGGCGCCATCTCTCCTTCGGGCCGAAGCCCCACTACTGGGAGATGGGACCTGGGACGGCTATTAATATTCATTGAGTGCCTGCTTTGTGCCCAGCACGATGGTAAGTACTGGACCTGTTAGGGTTCAAGTGCACCATTCTAGAACGCATCCTCTGTATGCTGTATCGTGTGTTCACCACCCAAAGCTGAGTATCCCTCCATCACCATTTAACCCCCCTTTACCCAATTCTGCTTCACCCCTTCCCTTTCCCTCTGGCAATTACCACACTCTTGTGTCTAGGAGGTTTTTTTCCTTAATCCTTTTGTCTTTTTCACCCATCCCCCAACCCCACCCCCTCTGATAGCTGTCAGACTGTTCTTTGTATCTATGAATCTATTTTGTTTGTTTATTTTGTACATGTTTGAAATGTCCCATTAAAAAGTTAAGAAAAAAAATCACCGGGCATCATAAATAATTTGGAATAATTTCACGTTCAACCGTCGCAACAATAATCTGATGTACGTACTGTTAGTCCCATTTTAGAGAGGGTAAAACTGAGGATCAGAGAGGCGGAGAATCACACAGCTGGGAAGAAATGGTGCTGCGACTTGCAGCCGTTGTAACTCTGGACCAAGAACCACAGTTACACTGTCTCTTCATGCGAGTTCTTTCTTTGACTCTTCAAAGTCGTTAGTCCTCATGAAATCACTGCTCAACTGTGGGTTTCACAGAGAGGAGCAGCCACCCAGGCTCTGTGGCGAGAAGTGGGTGTTCGCAGAGCTTGGGGAGAAGAATGGGGGAAGGGGAGAGTTTTGTTGATGAACCTCATGTCATTCTGGGGCTCCGAGGGGCCGTCTCCAAATTCTCTGTCCTGCCGGCTTTTCCGTATTAGTTCCAGTGACAGGTGAGCCTCTCTTCTGGTTCCGTTAGGGAAAATGTCTTTGGAAAATTAAAACAGAGGGCGGAGGCAGAGACACGAGGAGCCACTCGGACCTCACACTCAGGTTCCGGCGGGTCGGCCTCAGCAGGCCTGGACCCCGAAGGATGCAGCAGAACTGGGTGTGGTCTTTAAAGGCAAGCCCATGGGTGTGCAACGTTGCACTCAATGGACTTACCAGGTGAGCTTCAGTAGTCCACATGGAAGCAGACACAGGACTGCTCAGATGTGACAGGGACAAAAGACAAGTCTGGGGACAGTGAGCCCGGGCAGGCCACCATGAACCAGGCAAGGGGCCGGGGGAGGGCGGTGTGAGGACTCTGGGGAACTGGCCCCCGCCGGGTGGGCTGCAGAGCGCAGAAACCCACTCAGCTCCCTCCAGCGCTGCCCGCACCTGGTGGAGATGCACAGACCTTGGAGAAGGACGGTCCCGCGGCCTCCGCTTGGGTCCCCAGCTGCCTTCCCTCATCAATATCTTGGCTGGAGGCTAGGCCCTCGGGCAATTTGCCTAGCTTTCTTGATCCGAGCCAGAAAACTTGCTTTTGAAGTGGTTTGGAAAGCTCCGAAAGAGATGTGCCTCATGGTATTAGTGCTGCTGCCAGCGAGAAAAGACTCTGCTTTTCATCGGCTGTGCACTGAGGCAATCTGCGTCTCGCTAGCCCCGACTGCCAGTGGCCCTGGCTGTGCTGACACGTCGACCTCGAGGCCAGGCGGAGAACAGGCGTAGGGGTGTTACCACGCTGGAAGGCAGGTACGTCGGGGTCTGTGGCAACCCCTTTACCACGCGCCTGGATATTCTTTGCCGTTTCCCCAGACACGGCAATTGGCAGGGCTTGCAAAAGAATCACTGGCAGGAAGTTCATTTTCTTTACCGCTACCTCCCCAGCCATAAAACTAAAAGCTTTTTGCCTAAATCATGTTTGCTGTCTCAGGGGAGTGGGAGATCATTTCCTTCAGAGCGTTTCCCAACTGGGGTTTGGTCCCGGGGATCTGAGAGTTCTCACGGGCCCTTTGAATGGGATGTTTCTCAGGTTCTCCTCTCCCCCCACCAAGGCCTCTATGTCTGTGTCATTTTTTTCCTCCCCTTCCTCCCGCCGAATCTCAGATTCCTGTGAAATCCTTTCATTTTGAATGTCCTTGTCTTCCACTTAATTAGAACTTCCTTCACCCATGGTGCTAGCTTTAGTTTCATCACTTCAAAATCACTTTTGGAAATTTGAGTTTGCTCTCCCTCTCTGACCCAGCGCTATTGAACTCCTGTACATAAACAGCAAAGGGAATCTCTGCTTGTGTCTGGGGATATGTGTGTCACAAAACCTATTGAGGTGCTCAGCTCCTGATTTGTACTTTGTAAATGGAGAAAAATCCTACTAAGAAATTCCAACTTTTAAGATTTAAACGTAAGAACTGATGTGGCATCTTTTCAGCCTCATTCCTGCTGTTGGAGTCACATCAGGGGCCCGGTGGCCTGGAGCCGACTGTGTGACCCCAGGAAGACCGCTCCACCTCCCCGCCCCTTCTTCCTTCACACGTACAATGTGGGTGCCCTCGTCTGCCCCGTGGGGTGCGCAGGGTGACCGAATTAGCTCACGTACCTTGTCACCTGTTGGTTATAAGCTCCCTCAACCCTGGGGCCATGGAGGGAGTGCCCCTCTTCCGGTAAAAGATCCCTCAGTGGGATTTCCACAGGCTCTCGGGGTCCCTCCTCCTCCTGGCTTCTCAGGGGTTCTGTTCATCACTCTTCCATTTCTCATCTGCGTCTTCAGCCTCTCTCCTTCTTGATGTCTTCTGTCAGCATTTAAATATATAAATCTCTCATTGAAGAAGTCTTATCTTTCCTCTCGGAGAGACACCACCCTCGACTCTGCATGCCTTTCTAGCTACCACGCCGTCCGTCCTCTTCCGTCCTGGCCAGGTTTTCCTCAAGAATATTCCACGTTTACAGTCTCCTCCTCCTCATTTTCCTTCCACTCTTTATCCAGGCCAGCATGGCTTTCACTTTCACCAAGTTCATTACACTACCTTTGCTAAGGTCATTGTATAAGTTTGCTGGGCTGTCCTAACAAAGTACCATACACTCGGGGGCTCAAAGAACAGAAATGTATTTTCTTACAGTTCTAGAGAAGTCCAAGATCAAGGTGTCTGCAGGTTTGGTTTCTTCTGAGGCCTCTGTCCCTGGTCACCTTCTCACTGTGTCCTCGCGTGGTTGTCCCTCTGTGTCCTCATCTCCTCTTATAAGGACACCAGGCATGTTGATTAGGGTCATTAGGTCCTGCAGGACGTCGTTTAACCTTAATCACCTCTCCAAAGGCCTGATCTCTGTTCCCAGTCACGTCTGAGGTCCTGAGGTTAGGACTTCAACACATAAATCTGGGGGGAACACAACGGAGTCCACAGCAACCACCAACGTCCTTCCTGTATTTAAGCTCAGTGGTATTTCGGGAGCATTCGGTAGAGTAGACCTCTTCTTCTAGCTTGAACTTTTCTTTTCTGCAAGGCTTCTTTGGCTGATTTTTCCAGAGACATCCTTTAAAGATTTCAGTGAGATCATGTCTCTCGTGCGTGAGGTAGCTCTGCTGGGCTACAGGCTCCTAAGGGTGCAGGACCTAGGTTCGTCTTACTCATCTCCACTTACGCAGAGCCCAGCCCAGGACCGTCTATCAAGGGGGTGCTGAACACATTGACCTAACTCTTGGCTACTTTTCCAGCCTCATCTCTACACAGGTACTTACTGTATTTTTGGGACTGTAAGACGCACCTAGGTTTTAGAGGAGGAAAATAGGAAAAAAAAATTTGAAAAAAAATGTGGTACAATATTTAATAACCTGTGACACTGCTCCACCTCCAGCCCCACGTAAGGAGTGGGCCAGGTAAGCTACATTTGGACTATAAGATGCACCCCAATTTCCCTCCCAAATTTTGGGGGTGGGAAGTGCATCTTATAGTCCAAAAAATACAATATGTGTCTCCCTGCTATTTTCTCAGACCTGTGGGCGGGCCTAGTCTGGGCTGCCTGGGCTCTGACACTTTCTTCTTCCTTTGTGGGCTAGCATTCACTCGTGTCCTGGCTACTCAGTGTGGTGGTGGGCATCAGCAGCGTGGGCATCCCTGGGAGCTCGCTAAGGCTCAGGCCCCATTCCAGAGCTAAGGAATCAGAACCTGAGCTTTAACCAGATCCCCAGGGGATTCACGTGCACGTTCAAGTTTGAGAGGCTCTGCTCTGGGTCTCAAGCCTAAGTGTCAGTCCTGTAGAGAGACCTTCCTCAACCAGCCACATCAGACCACCTAATAGGTTCCCTCACAGCACCCGTGACACCGGAGGGGCGAGGAAGTGAAAGGCAGGGCAGGAAGGCAGGGGAAGTAAAGCCTGCCAATCACACCGGTTGACCTGAGAAGTTCACCCAAAGCTGATCTTTCAGAAGAAAACTTCATAGAGGAGCGTGTGAAATTGGTGAATAGTTTGATCTGAGCAAATAGGTAATAATTGTGAGATCTTTTGTTTGCTTTAACACCTTTTTCTCAGTTCATGCTGAAAACCGCTTTACATGGTTGTCTCATTTTGATTTGCCACATTACAACACCGCAGGATAAATGCACAGCAGTGGGCCACAACTGCTCTGGGTTTTCCGATGTTTCATCGATCCCTGGTTGTAGAACGCACTGCAGAAAGCACAGCGAGGGCTCCTGTTCTTTAACGTAGTTGGATTCCCAGTTTGCCGCAAATCAATTGTTCAGCGTTTTGTTGCAAACGCTTTAGACGTTGCTTAGTTGCCTTGATTGCTTTGTGGCTCCTGGGGCCTTCTGTGGGTTCTGTCAGAAGCCCAGTAATAATGTTATTACCGAGCTGCAGCACTTTATAGAGAACATGCAATGAACGTTCAGCAAATAAACGAGGCCATGGTTTGTGGCTGAGAGATGAAAGAAAACACATTAATTAAAAATAAAAGCCTCTGTTAATTATCTCTGAAAGCATTTCTAAGTTGTCATACATGTACGCTTTACTTTAAAATACTTGGTTGCCTCTGTTGCCAAGTATTTTGGGACACGACGGTACCAAAGCACTCTATTAATTTAAAACTGGACAACTTGCTGGAATTATTCAACCAACTCAAAGTGCTGGCAGAGCTGTAATTTTAAAGTATAATCTCACTTGTTTCTCGAGCATGCCAGCTGCTCCTTGTTTGTTTAATAATGGAGCTGATGAGTCCTTCATTAGCGAGGGAAGCTAAGTGCAGGTCCAGTGCTCTTTAGGTGTGCTGGAGGACACATCCGACATCTGTGGCAAGATCCGTGAGTAAAGCAAAACCAGAGGTTGCAATCAACCTCACGTCAAATCTACATAGTTTAAAACCTCACGGTTTTTCTAGGAGGGAGGAAATTTAGGGGATGAGAGAGGGACTGACGTGAGCTGACTGCCCCCTATGGGTGGTCTTGTCGTCACAGCAGCTCATCAGGATGGGTTTTGTCTGTTCCATTTACCCAGATAAAAACCCTGAGCCTCGGACCCACGCTCTTCCCCTCTGGGTCACGCATTAGAATCACAGGAGCGGGAGTGGCGTTAGAAAGACTCATGGACACTCATTAGGCTGGCTGTTATTCATAAAAGACAAGTGTTGGGACGGTGTGGAAAATCTGCAACCCTCACGCGTGGTTGGTGGGGATGTGAAGCGGGGCAGCTGCTGTGGAGACCAGCGTGTCAGTCCCCAAAAAGCCAAACGTAGAATCACGGTAGGACCCGGTGATCTAACTCACAGGCAGGCGTAGATCCAGGAGCGCTGAGAGCAGGGATTCCGAAGGGTGCATGTACGCCCTTGTTAATAGCAAGCACTATTATTCACAGAAGCCAAAAGATGGAAATAACTCGAGAGCCCACTGATGGGTAAATGAACAAACAAAAGGTAAGTAGTATATACGCACAATGGAATGTTATTCAGCCCTACAAAGAAATGAAATTCGGACCCTTGCAACAATGCGAAGGAACCTTGAAAACAGGTGCTGAGTGAAGTAAGCGAGACATAAAAAGGCAAATATTATACGATATTCCACTTACGTGAAACGCCTAGAGTAGGTAAATTCACAGAGGCAGAAAGTGGACTGAGGTGACCAGGGCCGGCCTGGGGGCGGGGTGTGGCAGTGGGGAGTTGCTGTTTAACGGGGACCGAGCTGCTGCCGGGATGACGGGCGAACTCTGGAGACGGACCATGATGGTGGTTGCACGGCCGTGCGAATGCGCTCCACTCCGTGTCACTGAATGATGCACCAACAAACGGTTAACATGGTAAATTGTGTGCTGTGCATAGGCACCACCATAAAACTAACCTCATCGCTGGGGTGTCGCATCAGACATGCTGGCAGGATCAGTTTGGACAGGGACAGGACCTCGGGCCCCTCTCTGCCTCCAGGCTGTCCATCCTTTCCCGAGGGGTTCCCAGTCCCTGTTGGCTTTCAGTGTAGGCTGCTGGCTTCTGAAGCGCTCCACCCACCAGCGCCAGCTCTGCGCCTCCCGGTTTTCACATCTCCCTCCACTTTCAGCCTCCGCTAGGCGTTAGGAGAAAGTCACGATGCCTGAACATTTGCTGTAGGTGACCGAAACATCTCAGGTTACTGGTGCTTAACACACTGGACCCGCAAGAGAGTGGATCTCCTACTGGGTGACAGATTCCTAAAATCTTACCACCCAGTCGGGCATCTATGTGCAACAATTTCTGTGCTTTGCTGATGCTGGGGTGGAAAAAGAGTTGAGGACAGAGCCAGAAGCTACTCGCGGAGGTGGTGCAGCGGCCTGTGGGGCTCCTCGCCCCCAGGGCCAGGTGCCATGAAGGAGATGGGCAGCTCGGCGGCTCTTCCTCCAGCTGCCCTGACCCGCTGCCCCTGGGGTGCTGCGTCCTGGGCCAGCCTCCCTTCTGACCATTGCCTCCCTGCGCCCCCAGTGAAGGCACGCGGTTTAAAGGCAAGTGCCGAGCTGCACTGAGGGACATTGATTCAGGAGCCACGATCTGTTTGTCACGGTTCTGGAGCTTGGAGGTTCAGGATTGTGGTTGGGGCAGGTGTGGTGTCTGGGGAAGGCACGTTCTCCCGTGGACACCCATGTGCTCACTGCAGCCTCACCGGTCGGTCGTGGGGGGGGGGGGCGGAGGGGGAAGGGGTGAGTGAGCTGTCTAGGCCGCTGCCGGGGTAAGGACGCCGCGTCCTTCCCAAGGGCTCCCCCTGCAGGGACTAATCACTCCCGAAGGTCCCGCCTCAAAGTATCATTACATTAGGGATTAAAAAAAAAGTCTAGTCTTTATTTTTAAAATTCAGTTTATTTTATTTAAAAGCTTTTTATAATGGACTTTATTGGGTTGTCATTGGCTCACAAAAGCATACTTGTTTCAAGTGTGCAACTCAACATCACTTGCACCCGGCACCGTGTGCCCACCGCCTCAGGCAAGTGTCTTTCTGCCCCATTTCCCCCCGCCTTTGCCCGCCTGCGCCCGGTCCCGCCCCTCCTTCCCTGTGGCTGCCACCGCACTGCTGCTGGTGGCTACGTGCTGCGTACACACGGTCCATAGCTAGGCCTTTCACCCTCCTTCAGCGTATGAGTTATGGGGGGCAGGTGGATGCAAACGTTCAGACCATAACGAGCCTACTTTATGGTTATGGGGAAAATAACGATCCTTGTAAGAATTCTCAGCTCCAAGTTGAGAGTATGTATCATGTTTTGTTATTTGTGCCGCTGTGGCCTCAGACTTGAAATCATGGACGAGGAGCAATCTTCCTGCCGTCTAACCCACAGGTTAGAGAACACGCACAAGCATCCACTCGAAAGCCTCACTGGGACTCTCTGGGAGTTACATGGACTTATTCCACAGCAAACTTAATACCCGATAAGAAGTGGAATGTTTTCTGTCGTTGTCTTGGGAATTAGGACAAGCACCTTCCCTAGGAAAGCAATCGTGAGTTGCCAGGACGCTGGATGCTATCACATCATCTGCCTTCGGGGCATCGCAAACAATCTGAATCCAACCATTCACCTTCTCCAGCACAAGCAAACAGGGAAATGAAAACCACTTACCTGCAGCAGGAGGTGGGGAACCTCCTCGCTACGCTGACGGCACTGACGGCATCTTGCTGACCCTACCAAAGCCCTGCCTCGCCAGAGCAGGACATGAATTTTTCATTGCCCCTGTAATCAAGGTCTTTCGTGGTGTTTTCTCTCTAATACAGCTAATATGTTCAACATTGTTGGCATTCTGCTTTTGATTGCCAAGGATAAAATTAAAAAAAAAAACTTGCTTTGAATGATACTATACAAACACTGAAGGAAGCAACCGTGCTGTAGGAACTGAAGTTGAATTATGTGTTCTACACAAAACCACTTAAGGTGGGAGGGGAGGACCTTTCAAGTTGATTTTCAATAACAGATATAGACATCTTTACTGGATTTGCCTGGGAAAAAGGAATGGAAATTCCAACATCTGTTCTGGTCCACCCGTGTAGGGCTCAGTCCTGTCCCACCTCCTGTCCCCCCTCCATTCCAACCTCCTTTAGATCCTTTTTCTTCGCTCTGATTCCATGTAGAGAGAAGAGACCCAAGTGAGTATCAGTTAGTCATCCTGGAAATTTATCAACTTATTCCCATAACACTACTGTTGCTTGTAAAACATATTTTTAAAGGTTTTATTTACTTATTTTTAGAGAGAAAAGGGAGGGAGGAAGAGAGAGAGAGAGACATCAATGTGTGGTTGCTGGGGGTCATGGCCTGCAACCCAGGCATATGCCCTGACTGGGAATCGACCCTGGGACACTTTGGTTCGCAGCCTGTGCTCAATCCACTGAGCTACACCAGCCAGGGCTGCTTGTAAAACATTTTTTTTTTTTAAAGATTTTATTTATTTATTTTTAGAGAGGGAAGGGGGGGGGAGAGAGAGAGAGAGAGAGAGAGAGACAGAGAGACAGAGAGACAGAGAGACAGAGAAACATCAATGTGTGGTTGCTGGGGGTTATGGCCTGCAACCCAGGAATGTACCCTGGCTGGGAATCGAACCTGGGACACTTTGGTTCCCAGCCCGCGCTCAATCCACTGAGCTACGCCAGCCAGGGGTAAAACATTTTGAAGATTCATCTATTGCAGCAATTTTCAACCCTTTCCATCTCACAGCACACACAAACTCATTACTAAAATTCTGCAGCACACCAAAAGATGTATATTTTTTGCCAATCTGACAAATAGGTATAATTTTGATTCATTCACACTTGGCGGCTATTGTTGTGTTGTAATTTTTTTATTTGACAATCCAAGGGAAAAGAGGTCAGTTCCTATGACTAGAAAGTCAGGGATGGCATGTTTTACAACTTCCTGTGGCACGCAGGTAGAAAGGTCACTGTTCTATTGGACTGGCCTTCAGAGCAAGCAATACGCCCAATGATGAAGTCGGTCTTGCTGGTTTAACCTGCATTTTCATAGGGTCTCTCACCATGGAACCACCGTGGGCTCTGGAGTCTCATAACTGTTCGGAATCCAGGCTCTTTATACAGGAGTGAGGTTTCATACAAACTGTTTAAGCTCCTTGAGCCCCAGTTTTCTGGGTATAATACCACATGCCTTAGAGGGTTGTTGTGTGGATTCAATGCAGCCTTGTGTATAAATCCAGGTAGTATCTCCTTTCCCTCCTTCTCTCTTCCCTGCCCCTGATTTCCCATCAAGGCTTACCCTGAGGTCTGACTTCTGAGAGGTCAGATGCATACTCGAGCTGGACGCTTGCTAGAAAATGAGAAGCTATCCATGAAGCTGGAGGCCACGGTGTAAAGCCTTGGAGGAAAGTGAGGAGGGTCTCGACAGTGGGAAGTGATGCTCTTGCAAGCCACTTGTGCAGAATCAGTGGGGCCGCTGGTCAATGTGTCCTTACTGCTGAGCTATTTGGAGCCTGATGTTGCAGCAGATAAGAGTGATGGACGGCAGTTACTATCTTGCCGTGGGTCCAGTAACCTCTGCTTCTTGTTACAACCGGTTTAATCCCTTTGGTCCCGGTCAAAGTCATGGGCCACTGAAGTTCCTCCTTCATGTCGGAGCAGGTCTTGGCACCATCGTCTGTCATCTGCAAGGCATCTTATTTGTATAAATGGGAACGTCTTAGTGCATCTAGGATGAGTAGGGACCTGGTCACCTTTCTCTTCATTGTTGGAGCCAAGGGTGGCCAAGGTCAGGACAGAGCCTGGTTATAGCAGTTTGACAGTCGTATCCCTCATTTTTGAATGCCAGTTTGATCTCCATTTACTTCACTTGCTCACTTGTTCATTCATTCAACACATTTACTTGTGGAGCAGTGGGCCTGGAAGTGGAAGGGACCAGCCTGCAGCGTCAAGGGGGAAAGAAGAGACATTGGACAGAGATACAGGCTTGATTTTTGTACGGCTTTTGTCAGTTTCTAAAATAAAATATGATGTAACCGGGAAGGGCAAGACTTGCTATGACTGGACATATTTTCAAAAATCTAAAACATCAGTTCCAAAGAACTTCCAAAATGTTTTAAGAAATGATTAGCCATGTTGGAATGGCCACGCAGCATTCCAAGGCCTCAGAGTGGTCACTGAACGCTTATTTATTGGTGTCTCCTGGGTGCCTGGTGCAGGGAGACAGTAGGGGGGTCTCGAAGTGGATCGGAAAGCCCCTGGCTGTAGGCACTCAGTTGCTGTCCCAGTGTAGGTACCTTGTAGGCTGCACCACGAGTCCTGGGAACGAGGGTGTGGTCGGCAGTGTCCCCAGAGGGTGGAACAGGAAAGGTGTCGAGGAGGAGGCTCGGTCTGAGTGAGTTCCAGAGAATGAGTAGGATCCCGTGAGGCAGGTATGGCACTCCGTTAGTTACATGTCCCACCCAGGCACTTGCTTGGAATTTCTACTTCATTTGCTCTTTGGAGATCAGTTCTTGGGAAACTTGCATTTTCCGTTTCAGGAAAGGAAGAAAGGAGCAATTAAAATGAAAATATAGATACATGTTTATTGATTTTAGAGAGAGAGGAAGGTTATTGATTTTAGAGAGGGAGAAAGAATCATTGATTGGTTGCCTCCCATGTGCGCCCCGAAAGGGATTGAACCCACAACCCAGGTACGTGCCCTGCCTGGGAATCCAGCCCCCAACCTTTGGGTGTAGGGGATGACGCTCTGACCCGACCGGGGCAGAAGACATTTTTTTTGTGCAGGACTTTTCCCGCAGAGTTTCTTTGTGTTGCCAGGCTTACTGGAAGAGCTGAAGCTTGTCAGAATTCTCCTAATGAATGCGGGAGCGAACTAAATCACAGCCCTTTGTCCCTTTACCTCTGGCACAGGGCCTTCCCCCGCCCCAGCGTGTCCAGGGCGGACACCTGCCTTCTGGGGTGTATTTACCGACCAGATGATAACAAATAGCAATTCCCAGGCTTAACTCTAGAGCAGGGGTCAGAAATAGTTCACACTTAGGGATTTGTACTAACAAATGCAGTCTGCCAAAACTACTGTTTTTACTTTCCAAAACTATCTTTTCTGATATGCATGAATGTGTTGAACCAGTTGCAAACTTCTCTTAATGTGATAAGGTAACAAAAGTGTTTTATAAATTGGTGAGTTCTAATCTTGTTATTACTATAGATTATTAAATATTGAATGATGATTTGGGAAAGTATAGGGGTTTTAATTGTGAGATTATTCTAAAGCACACAGAATTTGGGAATAACTGCTCCCTTCAGAGGACCATGGTTGGTTTTTAAATTCCCTTGATTTATACTTTTAGTAAACCATGAGTTAGCAATTGCATGTACTAGGGACTTTACAATGTAGTAAGATTTTGTATAAATCTTTTATCTGTCAAGGAGAGGCTAGCTAAGTAAATAGGATCACATTAGTCTCACAGCTCACGTTTTCCAGAGGCTAATACTTTACTTGTGCTTTTAAATCCAAACTCATCCTGCCTACCTTTGAGTAGTTAAAACAATAGGTCATCACAAATGTTAATAGAAAAATTATACTTCTTCCTTTTCTTCTTCTTCTCCTTATTCTCTCTCCCCTTCTCCCTCCCTCCCTCCCTCCTTTTCTTTCTTTCTTTCTTTCTTTCTTTCTTTCTTTCTTTCTTTCTTTCTTTCTTTCTTTCTTTCTTTCTTTCTTTCTTTCTTTCTTTTTCTCTCTTTCTCTCTTTCTCTCTTCTTCGTCCTCTTCCTCTTCCTCTTCCTCCCAGAAGAGAAATGTGAAATGCTTTGCTTTTTGGGGCCTGCTTTCTATACCTCAACATCATAAAACATTCTTGTCCTGTAATGTTCAGCTTCCATTTTTTAAACTTGAACTATCAAAATGAAATAACTGAATTTTCCCTCCTTCTGTTCAAAATGGAACCCAGTTCATCCTCCTCTTTCCACTCTGGGAGTGTTTCTTTTATTTTCAGAGTCCCAATTATTTCCACTCCATGTTCAAGTCAGAAAGCTGTGAGTCTCTTACCCTCTGTCCCATAATTCTCCACCTTTCTAGTTTCTCTTTATTTTGCCTGTTAAAAATCTCATAAGTTTACTTTCCATTTCCATGGCTACTGTGTACTTTATCATTTATTGTAAGAGATTCTCCTTAATTCTCCCCAAGTTATATTCTCTCTAAAATGTAATGTGAGACAGTGACTCCACTCTTTTGCTAAGAAATCTTAACACATACAGAATCACATGCTAACTGTTTAATTTTTTGGTGTGTCCAATCTTTTGGCATCTCTTGGCCACACTGGAAGAAGAAGAGTTACCTTGGGCCACCCATTAAATACATTGTGACAAAAAATCACAAAAAAACTCTCATAATGTTTTAAGTAAATTTATGATTTTATGTTGGACTATATTCATAGCCATCCTGAGTTGCATGCAGCCTGCGGGCTTCAGGTCGGACACCCCTGGATCATAGTCCTCCACATTCTGGCTCCTGATTATTTTCTCAGCCTCAAAAAGCAGCTCGCTCTCCAAACCAATCAAGTAACTTGTACCCTCCTGCCTCTTGTTGCTCATCTCTTTGCCTTTCCCTCAGTGCCTTGGCTACTTCCCCCTTCAAGTTCCCTTCGATGGACTGTTCACTGAACTTTGTGCTCCCACCTGTTGTGTTTTCTGGTATTTGCACACTTGTCTTTTTTTTTGCCTTTCTCCCTGGCTTGATCTGCTCCTTGTACTGCCTCTGGCTTATCTGCCTGACTCTGGTTGATGGTGTTACTTGCAAGCTTCGTGTCTACTTGGTCTCTTAATTATTTGTCGGCCACCGCAGACCAGGCTCCTTGCCCTGCATCTCAAAACTAGTGTTGGCTTGGGAGGGACAGTGTCTCTCTGCTCAAACTGTTTGGCCCTCAACAAGGGTACAGTCCACAAAAATGAATCTTCCTTTGAGTGTATTGCAACATTACCTTGTGATCCATAGATATTTTCTTTATTATTGTTGTTTTTATTTTCCAATGGGAGGGTCAAGGGAGGCAGTCTTGGCCACCGATCCGGGTTCAGGCTTTAACCTTTCTTAGGATATTGGTGACTCTTGCAGAAATTCTGAACTTCCAGTATCACCCAGTGACTGACACAACGGGAATTTTGTTTTACTGTGTATGCAGCAGAGTTCCAGCACTTGACTACTGTATCCTCATTTCTGTAGATTCAAAGTGTGAAACACACATTCATATTGTCACGTGAGTATCCCACGTCTCAGTCCTCCACCCTCTTGCTGTGCATGCTCCTCCCTATGTGGTCTCGTGAAGCACAGGGGCATTAGATGTCACCTCTATGGGAAGGCTCATAAATGTGTGTCTCCAGCTCACCCCCTCCCTGAAGCCCGGACTCCTGTCTCTAAGTGCCTGCCAGTTATCGCCACCTGGGAGACCCACACACAGCTCCAACACTACACGCCCACAAAAGGATTCTTGGTCCCCAGCTCCCAACCCCAGGGCCCTGTGCATGGGCTCGTGCCCACAGTCTCCCCCATCTCTGTACGTGGCCGCTCCGGTGCACCAATTGCCAGCCCAGAAACCCCACCCTGACTCCCATTTATTCCTTACACTCCAATCAGCAAACACTACTGCACTGCATTGAGAGTCTTACCTCTTCTTTCCACATCCATTTTGTTTACACCACTTACGTTATCATTTTTTTCTGGATTATTGGAGCACCTCTTAACTATTTTGCATTTATTCATCCTTGCCCCCTGCATTTTATACTTCTCCGAGAAGCTGGAGTAAGTCTTTTAAAACCTAAGCTGAGTAACATTTTCCATCTCCTTAAAACCTGCCGGTGGTTTTTCCAGATCAAGGTAAAAGCCATGACCTTGCTGTGACCGGCAAGGTTTTCCGTCGTCCTGTTTCCTGTCGCTTCCCTGCTCCCCAGCCCAGCGATGCTCCTGTCTGCCATGGCCATCCTCCAAGATGCCAGGCAGCTGTGCCTCTGCCTGGGGGCCTTGACACTGACCATGCCCTTGGCCTGCAATGCCCTTCCACCGGGGGTCACCATGGCTCACTTCCCCTCTTTATCCAAGCCTCTTCTGAATGTTACCCCGTCAGGAGAAGAGTCCTTTCTGACCGTTTCATGTACAATGACAGACAGCCCTGTTATCCTCTGGTCCTTATTTTATTTTATCCTTCTGCATAGTGCCTCTTCCTGCCTGACTTGTTTTATATGCATATTTTAAAATGTCTTTACTGGTGGCCTCATCTTTCCTCGTGTAAACTTCACGAGAGCAAGGCCATCAGTGTGTTCATTGCTGTATCTCCCGTATTTACAATGACACTTGGCATATAGTAGGCTTGCTGGTAAGCATTGCATACAGGAATAGGTACATTAAAGAGTACAGTTCTTTTAAAGGCCGTTTCAGTGGGCAAGTGCTGAATTCTCATTTGTGAACAAAGATAAACAGACAACAGAGTCCAAATTCTCCCTGAGAGTTTTCCCTTAGTCTTTGGGCCCGCTTAGAATCCCCCCAAATCTCTTGGCTTCTTGACTTTGAATGAGCCAGTTACTATGTGTCTGTCCCATTTACTAGATAATCCTGCGCTATGTTATAGGGATAATCACTTCTTATGTACGCACCCATCCTTTCCACGGAGACTACAGATTTCCTGAGGGACGGGACTGGGTCCTCTACTTGCAGAAGGTGCACAAACGAGATTTCAACATACAGATTAAGCTTGGTTTTATTAGAATTTATGTCAGTTATATCTTTAGTGCATTCAAATGGTTAAGGATTAGGGCCACATTGCACGTTGTGTGGCTTTAGGTCAAAATTTAGGGTGAACATGGAATTTAAAGAAGCGGCTTGGAAAACAGCGCCGGCACCACGTGCCGCCCTGGTCTGGCCTGGTCTGGCTTTCTTTGGTCTCTCTGGGAGCTCTGTGCACGACTGAGGAGACCTCCTGCTCGCTGGGAGTCGAGTGAAACAGCATCACCAGCCTCGGTATCAGCACGTGAGGGGGTCCCAGCTGCCAACCGTCTGAGCAGGAGAGTTAACTCTTCCCTTTTAAGGTTGTGAGTAGGGGTGGGGGGCGGTGAGATGCTTGCGCACGTCTCCAACACAGAGTGGGTAACAGCGGTGATCGGGGCAAGGTCGAAGGGTGGGGAAAGGCACCCTTACTTATTATTTGTTTTTTAAAAATTTTCTCCTGTGTTTTCTTCCCGAAGTTTTTTTTTGTTTAAGATTTTATTTATTTATTTTTAGAGAGGGAAGGGAGGGAGAAAGAGAGAGAGAGAGACATCAATGTGCGGTTGCTGGGGGCCGTGACCTGCAACCCAGGCATGTGCCCTGACTGGGAATCGAACCTGCGATGCTTTGGTTCGCAGCCCATGCTCAATCCACTGAGCTACACCAGCCAGGGCACCCTTACTTATTTATGGAAAAAAAAAGAAGAATCCATAATGTTATTTTGTAGCATAAAATGCTCCCAAATTGCATGTAATGTAAGACTTTAGATTTAGCCCATGGTGCAGTTTGCTTGATGCCTGTTGGAAGACTGTAACCAAATTCAAGTAAACCAAATTCATTGTATTTTTTTCCCTCAATTTCTCTGTCTCTCTCTCTCTCTATACACACACATATATACACATATATGTATATGTACACACACATACACACACATGTATATACACACATGTATAATTTTAAGTATTTGTTTTTTTAAATATTTGTGCTCTATAGATATCTGTAGATACTATCTCTATAAAGTCATCATTTAGGCAAACCACACAGATCTGTTCTCTCAGATCTTTCCATATAAATCCTTCCCTGAGTTTTAAAATGTTTATTATTTTCTCCTCCTGAATGTGGATTGGTTGTCTGTACTTTCCTTACCCATGGTCCCGAGAACAAAGCACGCCATGGTGATACCAGCTCGCCAGGTCCTTCTGGGGCGGCCGTAACCGCTTCTACGTGGGACGGGATGCTTGCGTTTGTGCCACCCGCACCTCGGCCCCCTTTTTGTCAGCTGTCATCACTCATCGTAAATCCCGTTCTAGTTTCTTATAACAGTTCTCTCTCTTCCACGACTTTACCTTTACCAGGGCCTTCCTTCCATCACAGAAAGGTGTTTTATAACAGTCCCAACGGAGAGATTAGCTTACGAGGCTGGATCATATTTTTATTGCCTGCCTCCATTTCTAATCTGACTGTATTACTTGGTTTCATTTCTCAGTTCTGAATGTTAACAACGCTGCCCAGATGGATGTTGCGATTTGCCTGCAGAGGTTATTAGGGTGTGATTGGTTTCTCCTCCCCAAAGTCACTAATAAAGAAGGGGAGAGCCAGTTCAAAAGTAATCCCCATGTTACAGCACAAGAAACTCTCTGCTGCCCCCAAACACACTGACTACTTAACCTTTGCTTAACCTTTGCTATTGTTTTCTCTCATTGGAATCCCTTTCAGTACATTATGGCGAAAAGTACGGTGGCCCGGTTTTGTGAGTTGAAGCAGGTGGGTCCCTGATCTTCAGTCGTTGTTCAAGTCAGGATTTAAGACACTTAAAAAAGAAATGAATTCGTATTAGCTGCACCAAAAGAGCTTAATGAGATTCACCTGGCATGATTTGTAAGGTGATTTTTTTTTTCAGAATTTATTGAACAAGAGAAGCCCTTTGATTTGTTATGCTTTCAAGGAGTAGGAAACAGCAGCTGGAAAAATATTGAAAACGGTCGAAGTGTGTTGAGGCAAGATCGAGCTTCTTTGCAGCAGGTTGATGGGGGAGAATGTTGTGTTCACGTTATACTGGGGTCAGCAGTCTGAAGCGGACAGCATGCAGAAAGAGCAAACGGGGCTATGACCCTTCACCTCCCCACTGTAAGTCCACCGCAGGCAGCGGGATGGCCGTGGTGGAGGAGACAGATGCGTCCCAGACTCTGCCGCTCGGTTACATGGGGTTAGCGGGCAAGGGGAAAGACAGCTTCCGTACAAGATAATCAGTGCTCGTACCTAGGAAGTTCAAGGTGCCATAGGAGCCCATCGGGGCAGCACCTGCCCTCTTTAGAGACTGTCGATGATGGACTCATATATTTGGCACTGCTAGCAGATCCAGTGGAACTGGGGTGGAGTAAAAGAGTTGGGTGCATCAACTTAGAATACTGATTTACTTTGGTTGGTTAGCGTAGACTAATAATTTAGTTGTATGAGTTAGCAAAAAAAAAGAAGTAAGACAAAGAAGAAAGAGACATGGACAGTTTTTAGCACCACTAAAGAATTCTCATAAAAATGTTACAAGAACATGTATAAATGCAATACAATATGAAACTGAGGAAAGAATGCTGTTGAATATTATTCACTGTTTACTCTTCACAGCACGACTATGGGTGGTTGGTGGATATTCATCTAGTTGGTAAATAGAAGTAAGGGGATGCAGAGGGGTATAAGTAGTTGAAATTACAGATAAGCAATGGATAACATATCAGAGGGCAAACTTCCTCTGGGTTATTTCTAATGCCTGAGAGGGAGAAACTGTCCCGGAATTGCATCCCATTCCATCTCTGTCCAAGTCAGAGAATCTGGGGTGCGGCCATCCAGGTCCTCCCTTTCCATGGCAATAGGTGTCTTCTTCCAGTGAATTTTACCGAACGCCCTTTAGGTTGGCACTTTAGCATGGTCCCAGGAATGGGGTCTATTATGCGATCCTGAAACCCTCAAAGATAGCTTGGCTTCCCAAGGAGGAGCTCAGATTGAGGTAAGCCAGGTGGTGCAATGGCCCTGACCTAGCTCCATTGGCCTTGGAACTTGTGGAAATGCCCCTGATGCAGAGAAAGTGCCCCTCCACCTCTAAACACAGCTTTGCCTGTTACAGCAGAATAGCCTGTGATGTGTTAGCTGGGTAATCTTAGATGTAGGCTCACTGCTTAACTTTGGCTCATGAACACCTTTGTTCATGTTCTTTTTAAAATTTTTAAAAAAAGTTTTCCCTTTTTTGGTAAAGATTTTATTTACTTATTTCTAAAGAGAAGGGAAGGGAGGGAGAAAGAGAAGGAGAGAAACATCATTGTGTGGTTGCCTCTCATGTGGCCCTGACTAGGGACCTGGCCTGCAACCCAGCCATGTGCCCCAACTGGGAATTGAACCAGTGACCCTTTGCTTCACAGGCCCATGCTCAATCCACTGAGCTACACCAGCCAGGGCCTTTGTTCATGTTCTTAAGTTGTATTTTGCACACATGTTTAGTTCTGATTGGTTTCCCCCATGTTCTCTATTTTACAAATTGCTGCTGTGCCAGAGTCTCCCTTGCTCCACAAAGGCACAGTGACTCGGATGGCTATCGATAACATTCTCCTTTCTCCATCCTCCACCCCTCTGCCCTTTTCAATCACCTGTGTCCTGTGTCAACTGCTGGTCATGGCTTCAAAGTCTTCCAGTGTTTTGAGTTCAAAATAGGAGACTGCAACTTGATCTTCCTAAAAATTTTGTTGATACCTTCCAAATAGTCGGTAAGGGTGAAAATGGGATAACACAGATTAGAGAATCAAAGATAGAGAGACAAAACAGCAGGAAGGAAAGCAAAAGAATCTGTGGACTGTGGTTGTCCACTTTGCTGGGGACTCTCCCATTTGTCGGTCTTGGGACTTTGAGGTGTTTCACCATCTTAAAAACATCCCCCTTCTCTCTGTCCTGACAATGACAGGCAGCAAGAATTGTCTGCTAAAAATAAGACTTGATCCAAAAAAAATGCGGTTGCATTCTGGATCCTCCTGAGATGGCAGATTATGAAAAGTGGATTTGAATGATGGACGCCTGTTGTGAAAGTCACATTTGGGTGATAATTGGATACGTGAAAACCACATGACACTTTGGTGTCTTCTGTTTGCCACGGCGCAGCTGCCTGGCAAGTGAAAAATAAATGACAAAGGATTCTTGTGGCGATGGAACTATTCAGTGTCTTGACTGAGGTGGCAGATGCATAAATCTACTCTGGTGACAAAATAGTATCAAACTTACACACACACACACACACACACACACACACAAGTATAATGGGAAATTGGAATAAGTTTACTGGATTGTGTAATGTTAATTTCCTGCTTCTGATATTGTATTAAAGTTTTGTGAAATGTTACCATTGGAACAAACTAGAAAAAGTATAAAAAGGATCACTATAATTTCTTTTAACTGCACATTATAATTATCTTGATAAAAATTTCAGTTAAAAAGGGCTTGCATTGAAACCCCTGTTTGGCCTCAGTATTGTGCCACGATGACCTTGGCTTCTGAAAAAAATAATAAATTAGAGCAAATTACTTTAAAAATTAGGATATAAGGGTATAGTTGCAAAGAAAAAAATCTCTGGAAATTTTAACTGATTTGCTAATAAGGAGAATGATATCTTAACCTAATAGTTTCTTGGAAGGAGGTTTAGTTTAAAATGTTCAGAGTAATATATGAAATTTGGAAATAATACATAAAGATACACTTTCAATAAATTTTTAAATGATGTGATATGTATTTTCATATGAGAGACTTTATATGAAATTATTAAATAGTAGACCTTATGATATACTTACATGATTATAAAGAGAAGAATCCATATTCATTATGTTTTAAAATCTATACAAATGAATTAAAAAATGAATTTGTTCCTTACACATCTTGAATGTAACCTAAACACATGAAATCAAGTAACGAGTCAAGTAATAAAAACACTAAGCTTACCATTGTAGGCCACTGTCATTTGAGTGTGTGTGTGTGTGTGTGTGTGTGTGTGAGTTCTTGGGAGGCCATGTACTTATTTTATCTCTGTTTCCCCAGTTCAAAGTATTCTCTGAATTTTCCTTTTGAAAGTAGCTTTGGACTCTGTGACCCATTAATTTTGCCATCATCAGGGGAGGGAAGTGTCTGTGTTTTGAGGAGGGAGAAATAATAAATGTATCAAGTTAAGTTTGGTAAATAACATGGTAGGTGAGGTTGAACCATATTCTATTGGGCCCCAAACAGGGGGCCACTATAAAGCAATGCATTAGCTTTTCTGGTGTGGTTTATTTTTTGGTTCTGAGAAAAGCAAGAAATAATTAAAGCTTAAAGGGGTAAGCACATGTGACACCCATTTATGTGGTTATATGTGCCATAAAGCCAGTTTTATGACCCTGTGCACAAATCTTATGTGTAATATGATTTGATACACTGGGTATAATTGGGTAGCAACCTATTAATCAAGACATATTTGCTGGTTACACGCTACCTTGCAAATGATGAAGATTAAAAAAAGGAGTCTTAGATGTATTTTCAACCCAATGAAACAGTTCCATTCCACATGTTTTGTTTACTTCCTATACTTAATTATGGATGAACAGACCTGCTACTCTTGACCCATTTTATTGAGAGCTTGGTGGTTACTACACCCTGGACTGTGCAACAGGAAGGGGGTGCCTCGCAGGCATGTGTGACACTGGATCCTCGTGGGCGACAGCTGCTGAGTGGGAGGAAGCCCTGATGCCACCGAGCGGAAGGCATCCCCCCAAGTCCTAGGATGAGTTGATAAATGATGGGGGAGCACCCTTGCTCTGGACCTTCCGGGGAGGGTTCTTCATTCACAGTTCAAGTTGAGATGCACCTCTCAAGTCCTCTAACGCAGGAAGGCTGTGCTCTCTTCCCATTGGTCCTCCGAGTGTGCCCAGACAAATGCTGTGCTTCCCTCAGTTCAGTTACTGTTCTTTGCCTGGGTCCAGAAGTCAGAGAGTTCCCCAGGGTCTGATGTGTCATGCTTGAGAATGAACCTGTAGACTCCGGGCTATCAGGAATTACATCTCAGTTACCCAGGGGCCTGTGAATGACCCAGAGGCTCCGTCTGGGCCCTCAAATTGTGGGTGATGAACAAGTTACTGAATATCTATGTTGCTTCCTCAATCAGCCTTGTTTTTTGAATGGTGATATCTTCGATCAAGGTTGCAGAGTGATTTTAACCTTTTTGCTTTATGTGTTGAAGAAGGACTTCTTGCTATCTCAAATTAGTCATCTAAAAGTTTAATTTAATGACCTGTTCAGGTCTACAGACTGCAAAAACACATTATGTCAATACAAAACCTTGCATGTATAGAAAAAATTCCTAATAGAAATATTTGCACTACTGTTAGTATAAAGAGAAGGTTCACTTTTAGAGAGAGAAAATAAAATACACTGGATAGGTAGCTAGATCTATTTAAAAAAAGGAGAGAGTAAAAAAAGGAGAATTGGAATAAATTGTAAGTCTTAGTTTTCACGTATCTTTAACTCTAGGTTTTTGGGGATCCAGTTGCATGATAAAATTTTCTCCATTATTATTCTCCCTATGGACCTTGTAATTAGGAAAATCACTCAAAACTGATTCCCCCTTGCTATTTCTGGTTGAATAACCTTACTCTTGAATTTGGTCAAAATGAACTTAAGGCTTATATTCAAATCAAACTTATACAAATAAAATATTCTTTCGTTCAAAATGAACTTAAGGCTTATATTCAAATCAAACTTATACAAATAAAATATTCTTTCGTTCAAATTCGCCTCTGTAGTTTCCAGCCCTCCTCAGATGTCCAGGGTAATTCAGTCATAGTGTGTACAAGGCTTTTTCTTTACACGAGAAAGAAAACATTGTTTTCTACAAATGAGTAGAAACTGCTGAAAGACGAGGCCCGCGCATCTAGCTTTTATCCTGAGTTCCTGGGAGAGCGAAGGTGCTAAGAGATATTGCCCATCCTCCCCCCAGAGATTGTTAAAGATCCCTCGGCCTCCCATGTGCTGGGAGGTGCGAGAGGATTTAAAGTCTTTCCAAGAGAGATCCCTCGCATCACTGTGGTTTTCTGTTACAATGCAACACTCACTTTCCCAACATCTGTGACACAGTTTTTTTCCTTTCTCTAAGGTAATGAACACAGGTAACTTCTTTTAAGAAACAGGAAGGTTAAGTGTAAGATAAATACCAGATTGTTTACGCTTAGCTCTGAGCAGTTCAGGTTAGTCACCCTCTGATGACTTCTTGTTTTTCTAAGAAAAGTTCAGCTCTACGTTTACTAAGGCTAAAGAAATTCAGCTTTGGAGGAGGAGTGGACATTTCAGCAGCTATAAACTTTGCTGTTAGCTATTGTTTATAACCAGGAGCCCCAACTTCCTGTCCCGGGTCTGCCTACAGCAAAGGGTGCGTCAGTGTCTTCAGATGCTGCAGCAGAAGGAACGGATGAATCCCGCTGGCAGTAGGGGCTATCTGAAATGTGGCGTGTGGGCTCCATGAGGAGAGAGATTTCTGTCCTTTTTCTGTTTGCTATTCTGTTCTAACTCTCTTCTATTCTAACACCCAGAATACTGTTCGGTACCCAGCAGGCCCTCAGAAAATACTTGTGGAATGAATGAATGAGAAAATGTGTAGAACGTGAGTTTGTTGGAGCTTGATCTCCAGGGACCTCCTTGTGGGGAGAAAAGGTTCTCAGTGAGCCGCACTGATGTCTTTCAATTCCTTTAGCCTATGATAAGCTGGCCTCACCTTCTTCCAGGCTCAGCACCCAAGGGAGCAGAAAGAAGAACTCTGCGTTCTAGGTTGCCAAACTCCACAGTTCTTCAAGAAGCCACAGTTGAGAATTGGGAGGGCTTGAATGTGGCAGCTCCAGCCCTGCCGAAAAACACCGATTGGCAGAGGCGCCATCCGAGGGGTCTCCTCAGGTGCCGGCCAGCCAGGGCTGGAAGCCTTTCTCAGACTCCTCATGGGCACGCCAACATAATGTGATGTTTGAATGCCACGGGCCTGGTTCACAAAGTATAAAACAGCAACCTACGCTTATATTTTAGAGTTTTTATTTCATCACAAAAAACCTGCAAGTATGTGAAGATAGGTTGGAATGTGTAAAGAAAGGCTAAGAAAGCAGATTTCTGATAAGACCAGCACGTGACTTGTCTAAAGACTCTGAGTCACGGTCTGAAGGATGGGACGCTGACAGCTCCTCCTTTCTTACTTGTGATGGCTAGGATTTTATTTCCCCCTGTAATGGGTCGTTTTCGGGCCAACCTTAAAATGAGAAAATACTTGGAAGAATTACCCGTGATGGGGAGTGCACCTCCCTTGTTATCGGAGGGGGCCCCTGCTGCTCACGGTGGGTGGAGATGACGCTCTGTCTTTGGACGTAATCGCTTTTGACAGACAGACCGTAATAATTCCTTTTTCGCCATGCAGTCGTCTGAAAATCTGCCTAGTTGGTCATCCAAAGTGATGACATTTAAGATATAGTCGGTACACTGTTTATCTTAAAGAGACATTTTAAAATTAATTCCTCAGACCTGTGCAATATTTTATCTTTTCAGTTTAATAATACCCAAATGTGCTTTTGGTTGCTTTTTGTGAAGCAAAAAAACACATGTGCGTGGCTTCATAAATCAGCCATTTAGCTTTGAAAATAAAGTACATTTCAAGCATACAGCAAAGGCCCTCAAAACACAATTATTAAAGCAACATGAGGAGTGGAGTTTGCTTCAGTTTTGGATTTTTAATAGACGTCACTGGTATGTAGTGAGGACAGAAATATGCTGTGGAAGTCTCTGGTTAAGAGCCAAGACTTTTTCTCTTGAATTAGTTTAGATCCTTTTGTTTCTATTGGATGCTTAGCATGGAATATATGCATTCGTACTGTTGAGTAAAGTTGTTAGAAAATATAATCCCATAAACCTACCCATTTGAGTCTTAAGGTGAGCATGCTGCCACATGAACTCAAAACTTCAAATAATGACTTTTTAGTAAATTTCCCCATACTTCCTTTTTAAAAAAAGATTTTATTTATTTATTTAGAGAGAAGGGAGGGAGAAAGAGAGGGAGAGAAACATCAATGTGTGGTTGCCTCTTGTGTGCCCCCTACTGGGGACCTGACCCACAACCCAGGCATGTGCCCTGACTGGGAATTGAACTGGCGACCCTTTGGTTCACAGCCTGTGCTCAATCCACTGACCTGCTATAATGTGTGTGTTCTTGAAAGTGCGCATGCACATACAAAGAGGACAGAGGACAGCTAGCTAACTAGTTAGAGAGACAGGCAAAACATAAAACTTTACAAATTCAGATCAAACTATACACAGTGTTTTTTTTAAAGAATTAAAATTTACATTACTTTAATAATGTGTCTTCTCTGCCCAGAATGAAAACTCATTAAAAACGCAAGGCATCGGCCACTGAACTGGACACTCACTGGCCGTGGCTTTTCATATTATGGATTTTGATGCGTGCTGTGTCGAACTATGCCTGTTCTTCCCCCTCGCCCTTTGTTCCTGCCACCCATTACATGTATTTATGTAGATCTTATGTGACTTTTAGAGAACAGGCTAGTGCTTTGATGACAATATGGGACAAGGGGATGCAAAGTGTCCATCTTGGTGATGAGTTCTCTGTAGAAACCTGTCAGCTGCTTCCTTCTCAATTTTCCTGGAAAATGTTTACATTCAGTCACCAGCCGGTGAGCTACACCATTTCTCACCAAACACCTTGAACTCCTTATGTAAAGACCAGACAGAACAAGTGGAGAATAAACAAATGAATTTACAGTTTAAAGATTTCTGGATTCCTTGTCCTGTGAGTGTATAGCCCCAGAGAAACTGGACACAACAGGCCGAGAACCAGTTATGAACCAGTTACAAACCAGCAGAGATTCACTTTCTTTTCTTTTCACTTGTTTTTTAATTTTAATTTTTTAACATTTTTTTTTATTGTTACTTGATTGGCATGGGACTGCCTCCCCCACCTGAAAGCTGAGAATGCTTCTGTGTCACATGGTGCTGTCCTGATGTCCCCAGAGCCAGGTCTTTGCTGACGGACAGAGCTGGGTTTGAAAGCCCTTGTTCTGCAAGCTGACATTGAATGTGACTCCGAGTGCATCACTTAACCTCACACTGCAGCCTGGTTCCCCTCGCCGTAATAAGGGCAATGAAATCTCACTCTGAGACGTGATTTGTGGGAGCATCTATCTTACAGTAGGCACTCAACAGACCTACCCTCTTTCCTGCCTTTTATCATCTAATTTAGGGGTTTTGGGGAGAGAGGGAAGGGGATTGTTTGTTTCAAATATGTCTCTTGCAAATAATTTACAGCTGAATTAAAAACCCGATCTAAAATTTTAGTTTTATATTTGTGATTTTAATCCTCTTATATTTTATATGATTTATAGTTAAATTTATTTTCATCATATGTTTTTCTAGTTTTTCTATGTTTCCCTTTTCCCCCTTCTTTCTCTTTCTTTTTTGATTCAATTTTGAGTTTAAAAATTCCTCTTTCCCTGTATATTGTTTTGAAATTATAAACCCATGTTCTATTCATTGCATGGTTGCTTTCAATTTTAAAATCCAAAATTAATTTGTGTTCTCTTCCCTAGCAATGCTCTATCTATCCTAACTCTGATCAATCTCCTCCTGTCTTACATAGTATTTTATACATTATTTGGATTCCATCTTTTTTCCTCATTTACTTACATCATTATTTTATATATGCAATGTTTGTTAATATTTACCCATTTCTTTTTTTGCCATCCCTTCCTTCATCCCAGACGTTTTTCCTAGAATTTTGCTTCTCACTGGTGTGTCTTCTTAGCAATTCCTTTAGTGAGGGTCTGATGATATGCAACAGTTGTTTGTTTGCTCAGAATGCGTTTATTTTGTCCTGATCACTAAATGATGGCTTGGCCGAGTAAGCCACTTGAGATGGATAGTGTTTTCTTTCTGCAGTTTGAGGATAGTGTTTCATTGTGTTATGGATGTGCTGTTGCTCTTGAAAAACATGTTTTCTGTATATCTGATATTCCACTGTAGGTAAACTTTTTTCTCTGGCTATTTTGAAGATCTTTCCTTTTCTTTGCTGTTCTGCATTTTCCCTATGTGCCTAGATGTGGATTTCTTCCTTTATTTATTTTTTAAAAATCTATTCTGCTTGAGAATGTTTGGCTCCCCTTGTTTCATCTGTTTTCCCTTCTGGATAATAACTTGGACATTCATTAAACCTTAGTGTGTTGCTCTTTATGTGACTTAACCTCTCGTATTTTACATTTCATTATGTCTTTGAGCTTCATTCTGGATAGGCTCTTTAGAAGTCTTTATGTCCTTATTTCTGTATAAATGTTTATCTGACTACTGAAGTTCTAACTTTAGTGATTATGTTTGTCATTTGAGAGGTTTTACTTGGGTCTTTTTCAAATTATCTTAATTTTTAAAAATAACGCTTCATTTCATAGTCCTAGTCCATGATTTCATTTTCTTTCTTGAATAATTAAAAAATACTTGTGTTATAGTCCATATTGCTAATACCTAACGTCCTTGGTGGTTTAATTTTGTTGTTGATTGTTTCTGCTAACTCTTAAATATAGTTTTTTTATATTTCCGATTGAGCCCATGCTTAAATGCCTGGGCTTTAGGTGCAAGAATCTTGCAGCATTTATGTTAAGGGTTTATCCTTCCGCAGAGAATATGTATTTGTGTTTGTTGGGCATTCCAAGGTATCACCAACTCAGGGCTATTTAAAATAGTTTCTTGTTGCGCTCCCTTGCATCTACTATCTAGTATCATTTTAAACTCGAACTTTGGAGCATGTCAATCCCGGGGTAATTGTCACAGAAAAACACCCGTTGATTTTTTTCACCCTGAGTCCAGGCCAACAATGACATTTCTGTCATCTCTTTTTGTCAGGGGGAGGGACATGTTGGTAAAATTCACTTTGTGGACCCTGGCTTTATCTGCACCTTAATGTTAACTCCTTCTCTGGGTTGACATTATGCACTGCCCAGCCCAGGGGTTGTCACAAATGCCTGATCACAGATGCCTGCAGTGATTGAAAACTTAATTATATTATTTTTTTCTAGCTCAGTTATATAGCAAAATAATTTTACTGATCACAGATGCCTGCAGTGATTAAGACTTAATTATATTATTTTTTTCTAGCTCAGTTATATAGTAAAATAATTTTAAATGTACTTTTAGTATTTTTATATGTTTCAAATGATGAGACTTTTTCAGGACGCTTATTCTACTGCCGTATAGAAAACAAAACACACAATATTCTCTTACTTAACACCCCCCTTCACCGGGGCCTCTTTCCAATCCATTCTCCACTCAGTAGGCAAGGTGATGTTAAAGCACAAGTACAATCGTCACACTTCCCTGGTAGAAATCCTTCAGTAGCTTCCTGTTGTGGGTGGAATTGTAGCCTTCCTGGTACCTGTGACTCCGGTGTTATGTGGAAATAGGGTCTTTGCAGATGTAATCGAGGTAAAAGGAGACCCTCCTGGAGGAGGGAGGGAGAAGACACGCGGGGAGAAGCCAGGGGATGAGTGGGGTTAGGTGGCCAGACCAGGGAATGCGGCGGATGGCTGACAACCACCGTAGTTTCCACTCTTGAGCGCCGGTGCGTGACCCAACCACGCGGCTCATCCGATTTCAGACGCTCGGTCTCCAGCACGGAGAGACAACACATTTCTGTTGCTTTAAGCCACCCGGTTTATGGGGCTTCATTATGATCAGCCTAGGAAATGAGTACACAGGTGAATGGCGGGACTTGTGAAAACGAGTCCGGCAGGCCAGAGAGGACGGAGAAGGAGGGTTTTCCGAGTCACCCGAGGCCTGAAACAAGCTGCGCGACCTTGCAGAACAAGCACCCTTCCTCTTACAGTCAGTGTAAAAGAAACGATCCTTAGCAGGGCCGGTCACGCCTTCTTGATCTTTCCCACCTTGCTTTCCCAGGTTTGCGTGGCTTCCGCTGCATTCACCGGCCTCGTTATGGCTCCTTGAGCAGGCCAAGCTCCTGTCTGACTCCGGGATCTTGTGCAAGCTGCTCTTTCCGCCTGGGAAACTCTTTGGCCCGTGTTCTGCTTGGGTAGCTACTACTCCTCCTTCTTGTCTGGTGAAATGTCACTCCTTGAGGACCTCTTCCGTAATACTTCCCCCATCAGCCATCTGAATTAGGTCCCTTAGTCATATCTCCTAATACAGTTTCCCCCCTTCCTAGCATTTATCATGAACTGTGATGATCATACGTATGTTATTTGTGTGATTATTTTTTTAATGCCCATCTTCCCCATTAGACTGTATGCTCCACCAGGCAGTAACTGTATCTGTTTTACCCTTCTCGATTTTTTTCTAGCTACCAGCACAGTGATGGGTATGCTGTAGATATTATTGAATGAATAAAAGCACATTTTGAAATATATTTAAAATGCCATATATTAGTGCAGTCAGTATTTTTCACTAGTTGCTTATGTTAGGCACTATTTAGTTGTTTAAACTACATTGATTCAATGTTCAAACTCAGTTCTCTGTACCAAGATAGCAGAAACACTGGAGATATTATAAAACATGCACTTTCTTAAACAAGTTAATATGAACTTGACATTTTATGCTTAATTACAAGTAGTATATAAGATCACCCAGGATTTTCTGGATGACGATTCTTAAAATTCTCTCGAGAATGTGGGTGTGAGGTCCACATGGCAGAATTCTGCACCTGCCTGGGGTTGGCAGAGGGTCAGCTTACCGATCCTTAGAGCAGGCTGCGAATTCCCCTTTTAAATGATGTGCAGTTCCTGTGTGTCTTCTTTGTACTTGTGTCCCGAGACAGTTAAGGATGGAGAGCACAGTTCCGTACATCAAAATACATCACACCTAAGGGTCATCCCCAAACCCAAGGGATTCTGAGAGGATGCGACCGAAGGAGCAACTCCTGTGTTCAGCCCCAGCCGCCCCGTTTAGGGACCAGTCACTCTGGCCAGGCTTAGGCGGGAAGTAAACTGGGAACAGTGTTGGAGAAGTGAAGCAAATACGTGGAACCACCATATTTGAAAATTTCCCTTTGCTAAAATAACCCTTTGATGGATTCCTTTTAATGAATATTGTATATGGACTTAAACTTGGGGATATGAAGGTTTAACTGTATTACGTGTTTTCCAAATTCCGGGAACGTTATTAAGGTCTGAACTTGCATCGTGCAAAACTGATTCTTGCTTTTATTGTACAAATGACAGTGGTTTGTGTCGTACCATGAAAATGTGCTATTGAAAGACAAAAACAGGAGTTGACCTACCTTTAGCTGGTTTATGTCCAAAGTTTACTAGTAGATGTGGCACCTGTGTATACGGCAGCAGGAAGCACTCATTCAGAAGAACCCTTTCCAGGTAGGCAGGTGTGATCGTGTTGTGTCTTTTTCTCTAGGGATGTCCTTTCTGATGCAGGGATCAAGTGAGATTCAGGAATGTGGAGTCCCTGGTGGAGAGCCCAGAAGTGACCTTCTCAATCCTGGGTCCCTCCTGTGCCCTCTGTTCTTCCAAGTCACGTTCCCCACTGCAGGGCTGTGGGCCACGGTTCACTTTGCTCTCAGCTGTGGCCTGGAATTCAGGGACGCAAACCCTCCCACAGCCATTGTGATGCCGCCGCACAAAGGGGCGGCGGGGGGTAGATGTGTGACTGCAGGGCAGGTCTCAGAGTCCTGTCGCTGCCCCGCCATTCAAAATTACATTAAAAAAAATCAAGGAAATTGCAGCACACTCAGGGAAATTTCAAAGCCATCTCCTAATTATTGCTTTTTTTTACATCCAAGAGAACAGTGCCCGAGAAGTTCAATGTGTGTGTCCCTCCTATTATCAGTCAAAATAGTCTGTTAATAAAATTAGCTTGCTAAGAGGATTTTCCAAGATCATAAGACATTAAATTTATGAACTAATTGTACTAAAAGTTTATTTCAAAATTAAATTTTCAATAATTTTCTCCCAGAGGTAGGTTTTTTAAAGTGCACTTTTAGAAATTGTAAAAGGTATATTAAAGACTTACGGATGCCACTTTTTATTTTCTCGGGCCTGAAAATAGATGGGACACTATCATTGTCAGCCAAAATAGGCGAGAGCCACGGCACAGAGCTGTAGTTCAAGCGATTTGAAATTACCTGATTCTGAGCTCATGGAATAGGATGAGATTTGGAGGTTAAGGACACATGAGGAGGTATTAACCTTTTCTCAGAGGTTGTATGGCAGATGAGAAGAGCTCTAGAGAGATTTCTGGCTCTAACGCAGTGCATTCAGACAAGTACCGCCTCCCCAGAAGGCATCGGAATGAATGGATTGGCCAGGAAATTAGGGTTGAAAATGAACAGTGTGGAAATGATGAGTTTGGAAAATGAATGTGTTCTCACTGAGATGTGAAGTGGAAGGAAAAGGAAAAGGGAATATAATTTATGAAGGTTTTGTGATCCGGTGCTAAACCGGGTTGACTAGTAACAGCGACTCAACCTCCAGACAGAGACGGTTGTATGATGATTTATGGACAGGGACCTGGGAGTGGGTAGACGGTGCTGTTGTTACGGATTGTAGAGTCGTATTTCACCAGAATTTAGATCCTCAAAATAAACAAAGGCACCTGATATCATTTGTGTAGTAAATTGCTGCGCATTGATTACAAGTGATAAAATAAAGATATTGAAAATGAACGCATGAGAAAGATTAAAAAACTATAATTGCATGTGAAAGTAAAACTGGTTTATACAGCTCTGGATCTGGGTTCTATTTTGTTATGGTTTGACAGGCAATTTAAACCACAAAATTGAAGGAGAATTTTGGATATAGCTCTAAAAAGAAATGAATTTAAGGAGCCGCAACTTTATTTTTAGTCTCAGAAGAAATCCAAACTTTTCATACTTCATTGTTCCAATATTCCTTTTATTTGGCTAAAGATTTTGTTTGCAGGAGCCTATAGTGAACGAACAACACGGACTTAGTGTCAGAACTTAGCATTGGAGAACAGCTTCAATGAATTCTGGGAGATGGTATTTTTGACCCCAGATCTACCATCACAAACTTGTACAAGTTTGAAAAACCTACACTGGGAACTTTTTTTTTTGGTATTAGTACGTTCTATTTGCATTTTTGCATAAGTATTAGCTATTTTTCCTGCCAGCATCCCCTCTCCTGGCCACAAACAAAAGATGGGTTTCCATCACTTTTTCTCAGTAATTCCCCCCCGAAGCTCCTAGACGTAAGGGGCAGGAAGGTGGTTCTGCCCCAGACCTGATGGTCAGGGTGACTCCGCAGACATGTGACCTGCACGCTTGCATAGGACCCCATGTGTAGGAAGGCCTGCGCTTGATTTAAAGGCTTGCTGTTGCGGTCTTGAAAATCTTGATAATTTTTGAACAAGGGGCCCTGCATTATCATTTTGCATCAGATCTCACAAATTATGTAGCCAGTCTTGCTGATAGGAATATAATAGCTGACATTCGTTGCATTCTTACTATGTTCCAGGCATTGTTTTAAATTTCATCCATCTATCTATCTATCTATCTATCTACCTACCTACCTACCTACCTATCAGCTCATTTAATGCTATTTATAACAACCCTCTGAGCGAGGTGTTCTTCTCACGTCAGAGAAGTGACTGGAAGTGAGCACAAAGAGGTTAGGTAGGCAAAAGCAGTAAGCGTGGAGCAGAGGTTCAGGCCAAATTGCCTGCTTCCAGGTAGGGTGGGTGCCCGGCCCGCTAACCTACTTCCTCTGCTCTGCTTGCTTTCTCTCCTCAGCCTCACAGGAAGTTGTCATAGTCCACCGTGCGCTCAAATGGGCCACACTTGTGCAACCCTGTATAAGGTGTGCTTGCCGAGAATGTACGTAGCAAATGCAAACGTGTGACCTGAAGTTGAGTATAATTCCTTAATCTCATCTCAATTAACTAGCTGTTACCTTGCGCAGGTTTCTGAGGGAATGAAAGGAAGAACGGAAATGAGTGAGGGAAAGAGGTTTTAAAGAAAAGGTGAGAGCTTGGGCTCCAGATACGCAGACCTGGGATAACCAGCTTCGGGGAGTGAGGAGGAGGAGCCGGGCAGGTTGGTGCATAAGGGGAAACATAAGGAGGTACAATCCATGTTGCCTATTTAGCAATTTGACTGTGGCTGATGCTGGAGACAGATGCATATGGTTTCGAACTGGTTTAGGGGGGCTGAGTGAGAACAACGTTTTACTGATTTGCAGGTGGCAGGGTATATGAGTGCTGGGGGTGAGTGACTGGAGGCAGCTAATGGAGGCCAAATGTTGGGAAAGGCCATGAGATACTTTTGTGCAATGGGGGCGGGGCGCTGGGTTTGCAAGCTAAGAGGTTTCAGGCTTCCCGGGGAGGCCTTCTTGCTGCCTGCAGATCACACCATCTAGGATGTGGCTACCTAGTCAGCACTCAGTAACATGTCAACAGCGAATGGATGCACCTAGCAACCGCTCATTGTTTAATCAGGGGTTTAATCAGGCTCCATACTGAGCTGCTGATTTTCTGACCCACTGCTTGGATCTATCAGTTTGTCATACTTTTCCATCCCGACCCTTACCGTAACTAGTGCACAGGGCAAGGCAGGGACCTTGAGCACTTGCGTGTTGTTGGGGATTGCATTCCTGGTGCCCAGCACCATGACCGGGACATGCTAGGGGCTTGAGTATCCTCTGAGCAAATGATTGAAAGTTGTTAATGTGGGCCAAAACTGAAAGTCTACCTGCTAAGTCTCAGGTTCCATATTTTAGGAATATTTACCCTCCTGGGCTAAGTGTGGTGACCCAAGCTCGCTGCGTTTTGATCTGCTGATGCAGCGTGCTCATCACTGAGGGACTCAGATGCAGGCTCCTTGCTTTGGGTCAGCTACAGTGCTGAAGGCTGGGAAACGGCATGGACCTATTTGCTTTGAAAGGGAGGCAGCCAGGGGGAGGCTCTGAAGCGTCTACCTTCCAGATCATGTCCTCCTTGGAGGAGTATATATATTTTTCTCTAACACCATCAAATGGACGACCCAAAGAACTGGCAGCTGTGTGATTGCAGTCCGCTGTGTTAGATGTCTGTGCCATGCCTGCAGTTTATGGCTCTGAGCTGGCCTCATAAAGTCCCGTGCAGCGCTCCTCAGTCTATATTTTTAACAAGTCTGTCATAGATGGCTGCCTTCTTTCTGGAGATGTTACCATCTTTCACTTCCTTTTACCAGGCCTGTACTTCTGAGGAGAGAGGTTAAGGACTGTTGCTCATGTCCCTTCTGCTGATTTTCGTAGCCGATTTCAGGGGCAGTCTATCGCTAGGACGCCTAGTGATAGAGCATTTGGTGAGCCACCTTAAACATGCTGCCATAGGATGGCGTGCTACTCATCCCTGGTGAAAACTGTTCTTTTAAATTTCCGGTATTGATCTAAAAGGCATGATATACTAAATAGAAGGAAGTAACAAAAATATTCCTAAATGAGAAGCGCTTTTGAATCCCATTTACACAAAAATCAAACCGCATGTCATTTCATTTGTTTACACACCTGGACAGTGTGAAAATTAGGACTCCACGCTCCATGGGACCAGGGCCTCCGATCCCCGTGTTCACGGTGCACGCCTCCTGCCCAGCACCGTGCCCAGCCAGCCCTAGGAGCTCAGCATTTGTCCGCTGACGGCCCAGCATTCTGAAATCGTTTTTGTACTGGAAAACGTTGATCTTGATTTTTGAAGATAACAAAAATTTAAAACTGACCATTAAAACACTGATAGAATTATTAGCATCTAATTCCCGCTGCGCGTACTTGAAGGAGCGGTGTGTTCGTCCCCCGGACAGGAGCTGGGCTGCCGGACGCAATGAGGAAAAGCAGGAGGACGGTAGTGAGAGGAAGATAATTGCTGTCGCCCTTAGTTCTTCCCGTTTCCCTGTTGATCATGGGCCTAGCGAGGGGGCACTTTCAGGGGAGTGTGTAGGATAACAGGGCACATACGACGTAGGTGACCTGTCTACTGTCCCGTTATTTATCTTCTCCGCCTGAGCGCCAGGGGAAAGCCTGTGGTCAGAAAGAGCATCTTAGGAATGTAACGTGCACGAAGGGCGTCCATCTGGTCCGTGCCGGGTGTTCTCCGGTAATTCGTTTGGCAGATGGGAATGCTTTTGAAAAAACAGAATTCTCAGTCCTAGGAAATCCATGTTCCCTTTCTGTAAGAAATCTCACGAGGCTGTGTATTTATCTGCCTGTTATTCAGTGGTATAATTCTTAATGTTTACCAAAGGTTTAACAGTGATCCGGTACAAAATAGCCCCGTGGTGTCTGGGGACCTGGGGGCAAAGCACCCGCAGCCTGTGTTCCTGCTTGCTGTGAGGGCATCTGCCACCTCTGGAGGGAGCAGAGGCTGTTGCAAGAAGTCCTTTGCTTCCTTAAGCATGCTAGAAAGGCAGACATCCTTAAGGGACTCCACAATTAGGGCGAGTTTGAAATTGTGTTCCAAGTTGTGTCTCTAACTCCTCGTTGCCCGTAAGCCACAGACTTTGAAATGAAACACATCTCACAAATCGGGCTTTCCCGTCATTTCTTTCGGGAAGCAGCTGTCCTATTTCCCCTAACAAGGCAATCAGCCTGAAAATGCAATGCAAGCTCTCGGGGTGTATGATTAGTGAGGCTGCTGCAGAAACTGCCTAGGAGCAACGCCATGACCGCCCTCCCCCTCCAATCACACAGCCCCTTCGCTGTGGTGGGTGAGGGCGGGTAGGCCAACTCTGCTGTAATATTTAGATGGAAGGAAAGAAACAGGTAGATCCGGTGTGAGGAATGTGGACTCTCAACATCAGAACCAGACTGCAGGGAACCATTTTAGAATCTGCAGGAATGTTGTATAGAAATATTTATTTCTGATTACCCAGAGCATATTCTAGAATGAAACGATAGAAAGAGCTCTATACCTGGAAAGCAGACGGACTCATTACTTGTGTCCATTGGAGTGGGGGAGGAATTCCGACCAGATTGCTTCTGAAAGGACAGGAAGCACAGGAAGGAGAAATGGCTCTGAGAGGACCTTGACTTTCTTTGGGCTCTGGGCTCTTTTCAGATTCCGAGGTCGTGCAGAGCCAGAAATTCTGCAGATGACATACATGTGGCAGCTGGCTCTTCTCACTTGTGCCGCAGCAAACTCTGTTCACGGGTAAACCAGGGTAGGAGATCTCTTGCGGCTATTATTGCCAGGGAGCTTTATCTGTGGTCAGTGGGGATGGCACGAACAAGTTGCACACTATCAGAATCATGACACTCAGTTAGCAAGGGCTTGCTGTGTGGCAGGTAATGTCTAAGTGCTGTAAAAAGAGGACATACTTCTTTCGGTGCTAACCTTTGCCGTATGCAGTAGGTGTCGTCACTTTCATTTCAGGTGTGAAAAAGGGGAGGCTTAGGGAGGTTAAGTATCCGGTCGAGGATCAATCAGCTAGTAAGTGGCAGAGCCGTGGTTCAAACTTAGGTCAGCCTCAGTCCAGAGCTTGTGCTTATTACCACGGCCTCTGAGATGAAAATAAAATGGAAAAGTACCACATAATACCTGTCCTGTGCAGTGGTTTCAATCTGAGGGAAAACATTCCTTGATGGTGATAATTCTTCCTCCTGGCCTGCCACGACCCATTGAGAACTACTGGTATTACCCTTTACAAAGTTATACAGGGCTTTCGTTTTGTAAAGGTGCGTTTTTCTCTTCACAGATTGGGACCTTTGCAGCTTGTCTCTCCCTCACAGCTGTCTTCTTCCCTTTAATGAGGGAGTCCGTTCCTAAAATGCAATGTAAATCCTATGGGGGTAGACTTAGAATAAGGTTGCCAGATGAAAAAAAGGGGCAACTAGTTAAATTTGAATCTCAGGTTAACAACAACTAATTTTTGAATTATAAGTATGTGCCACATATGGCACAAGATATCTTTGTACTAAAACATGATTTCTTGTTTTTGGAAATTCAAATTTATCTAGGCTTCCTATATTTTTCTTTGCCATATTTGGGAGCCCTACATTAAATCAGAGGGGTTGTGTATGAGCATAAGACTGGGGCGTGATGTGGCGTGCCTATTCCTCGCGAGCCAAGGGCAAACTCCAGCGAACTGAGTTAAAGGGAAATCTTGGGGCCAGTAATACTGAGTGCATGAGTCTGTTTGCCTTGTCTAGTCGGTCTTTTCATCAGCTCTTGCTGATCTCAATGTTTTCTGTCATTGATATTTTGGCTAGCCTGAAAATGGTTAGACACTTTATAAGGGTGTTTTTACTTTTACTGGGAGTTCAGTCAAAGCCCTACTGAGGCGGGATCGTCAATGCAAGCCTTGTTTTAATATTTTCATGTTTTACTTTTTATTTGAATGCACTGCAGGCCCTTTGAGGTCTGGCAAAAAGTCTTTCCATCAGCAGGAACATAAACTTGTTCAAGTGAGATCAGCATTTCTGCTCTTGAAAGCTGTCACGTGGAGAGCTAAGGTCGTCCTTTAATCTACCGAGCCCAGAGGTTGATTGGGCATGGAAAACTCTATAGTTAATATCTTGATAGCTTTGACTCTGATTCAGAAAGGCTTGAAACAACAGTACTTCAGCGATGCCTGGTTTTCTGCTCAAAGGAAGCTTCTTTGGTAATATCATAGCAGGGACTGAAGGGGTGGTGGTGTGTGTCTGGAGGGATGGAGGAAATGAGGAGTGTGTTTCCTTTGTAGAGTGGCTTTGACCAAAATGGTACTTGGCCCTGGGAATTTACATGAAGAATATTTTAGAAATACATCTGTCCAGTACAGCGTATTTTAAGCAACAAATCAACCTGTAAAACTGCACTGCAGCAGCATTTATTAAAAAATAGTTGCACACAGTATAGTAGCAACCCATTAGTGAGATTTTGGAAATGAAAAAAATAAAGAAAAGCTTTATATTCTGACAGCATTTATACATTTTTCAGGTCCCGATTGCCATTACTTTCTGAGTTGCTGTCTCTCTGACGGATGACGTGTCCCAGATTTGGTTACTTTTCCCTACATGTTAATTTCAGATGTTTCTCACTGGGTGAATATGGATTGATAATATACAGGAAAGTAAAAACGCACAGGAGAATGTTAATATATACTGGAAAGGGTTTCCAGTATCAGTGATCTGAGAGCTGAGTTCTTTCACCCAGCTCTCTCTGTTTTGTTTAACAACCCCCAAGTATATTAAGACTTTGCTTCACTCAACGATTTCATGTTAATCATCTTTCATTTTATAGCCCCTTATTTTCCTGCTGGAATCAATATCCCATCAGCTTCTCTGACCATCTACTCGGTGATGTATGAGACGGGGCTAGTACAGGCCTGAATTTATACCCGAGCAATTGGCTTTAGATGTTCCCAGCATTTTATCCAAACCATTTCTTCCAGTTTATCCTCCGAGTTTTGCTACTTGTTGCAAAGTTGCTTCCCTGCTTCTAGAGAAAGGGCGGAAGGAGCAAAATGGAAAATGCCTATGCGGAGGATGTGGAAGTTGGACTTGAGAACACGAACAAGTGAAGTCGGAGAAAAGAAGGTCAGCGAACGCGAGAACCGTTGGCTCCGTTTTCGCCCTGTGCGGCTGCAGCCGCGCAGACTGGACACATTCATTCCCTCCTTGCCGGCCGAAGAGGGTGTTTTCCCGGAGAACATATTTTAAAGCAGTTCTGGATCCTGCTGGTGTATTCGGATCGCCTTGGTTTTGGCAAGATGAATAATCAACTTGGCACCGTGGTGATGATCTCAGAGCCCTTTCCGCCTCCCCACCTGACTTCATTCTGCGGGATGGCAGCCGTCCTAGATCATTCGAGTAAATGCAAGTTGCACACCCTGGGGGCTCTGGGTCTCAATGAAGATTAATTTAGAAATTAAAAGCACATTATCCACCTCTAAAAACATTTTATCCAGATTGCGACACCAGCATTTTCAATACAATAAGTGATTGTGACTCCACTTAATCTCACCACTAAATGGAACTGTGGGTGTCACTGGAAAGTGGGCAGTGAATTCTTCTGTGTTGCCTGTTAAGATATTTTATCTAACAAAAGGGTTTTGATGGCAATGATGGTATCTTGTACTTTTCTGTGATTATTATATTTATGTTAAGATATACTATTTTCTTTTTAGAGATTTTATTTAATTTTTAGAGAGAGGGGAAAGGAAGGAGAAAGAGAGGGAGAGAAGCATCAATATGTGGTCGACTCTTGCACGCCTCCTACTGGGGACCTGGCCCACAACCCAGGCATATGCCCTGACTGGGAATTGAGCCAGCGACCCTTTGGTTTGTAGTCCCGTGCTCAGTCTACAGAACCACGCCAGCCAGGGCCATTTTCCTTTTAAATGGATTACTGTTCTTTCAACATAGTAGGGAGTCCAATTTCCATTGTCCACGTGGGGCAAATCTGTTTAATTTGTTCCAAGATGTCTTTTGCATTCTGTTTTGAGTATGTAAGAACACATGGTGAAAAGGCAAACTCAGTATGTGCGTAAGTTCATTTTCTTGCTGAGATTGCTTACGTTTGGTCCTGTAAGGGAAGGTTCCAACATCAACTCATTTTAGAGGCCTGATCCTAAGAGACTTTGGTTTCAACCTCCTCCTTTGTAAAATGGGAGTAACAATCTCTGTCCTAACGTCCTTTTAGGGCTGCATGAGTAAAATGTAAAGATGCTTTACAAATAAAAGTAGTACACAAAACCAGACTTTTTACACAGGGAGTGGACATACGAGGATTAAGCAAGACAGTACGTGGCAACATACATAATGTCCAGTTACATGGTTGGAAATTATTATGGGAATATGTTAGTGATACTTTTACTGATGTCATCTAACTTCAAGCATATATAGATATATTTTTTCTTTTCTTTTTCCTGTAACTCTTTCACAGTTGGCCTCTGTGTAAAAAAATCTCTTTGTAGTTTTTACCCCCCTTCCACTCCGGAATTTTGAAATCATCTTTTACAGCTTGTCCTGTCTGGTGGTGACAAGCGGATGTTGCTTCAAGTAGCAGCGAGGACATCACGTTTCTCTCTGTGTACCCGAGTGCTCTGGGTGGCCGGCATGACTGTGGTGGGCTGGTTTCCCTCCCCTGGGAGAGATGGTTGCTCCCTCCGAGGGGTCCCTGCCCCACTAATGCGATTCCGACCTTGCACTGAGCTGTGTCCTTGAAGATCCATGCGGAGAATGGCTACCATCTGAATCTGTTCTCGGAGGGTTTCGTCCCTCACTAGCAAAACATGGGGGGAGCTAGCGCTATTTACGAGGCAACTGTTACTCAAAGGCAGCGCCCGCATTTACAGGAAAACTCTTGTAAATATAAAGAAGTGATTTACTCCCAGTGGGAATAGATTTAACGCAGATCAGAAATATCTTTTCCTCCTTTTCTGCCTTATCGTTTGTATTTTTATAATAAAAGTTAAGCCCAGCTCTGAAACATTACTAGTGAGTGTTTTTTTTTTTAAACTGGCAAAAAGTAGTTTCTATATAATGAATGAGATTCTACCATTTACTAATGATGTCTGCCTTTGAAGTATAACTTTGTAATGGAAGGCAGGATTTATGTGATGGCCGTGATACTGTGCCATCTAGTTTTTGACACACTGATTTATAAGGACCGGCAGATGAGAAGAACTTAGGGGAAAGTGAAGAATGGCACTTGGACAATTATAATGTCCAAGGGTGATCAATTCAGAGACCAGTTTTCAGGAAAGAATTTTGAAGAAATATGAGTATGTAAGTGTGAGAAAGTAGACCATAACTCCTTTTTAGGGCTTGTGGATGCAGAATCTCAGGACCGCTAGGAAAAGGAGGAGGCTTGGGGGAATTTGGGCTGGACCTGATTGCACTGGGAGCTCACGAGGGAACCCCAGGAACTGGTGTTGGTGGACCGCCAGGTCTCAGCTGTGCCGTGTGGTGGCCATCCCCTGAGATGGTCCCCAGTGTCCGCCCTTTCTCTGCATGTGCTTGCTGCTCTCACATCCAGAGGCAGAACACAGACCTCTTCCGCTTCTCCATTTGACCCCACACTGCCCTTGTAATGGCTTTGACCCACTGGCTGTGGTAAAAACATCCTTCTGGGACTTCTAAGCCCATGCCGAAAGGGGCTTCTGCTTCCTTCCTCTTGCAATGTTTGCTCTTGCGACCTTCACTCTTGGAACTATTGTGAAAAGCCCAAGTCGCATGGAGACAGCATGTGGAAAATAATCTACATGCTCTGCCAGACACCCCCAGGGAGCTCACAGCCAGTAGTCCACACCTGTCCACCTGTAGGGGTGAGCCGCTTTGGACATTCCAGCCCTGACCCCCAGGTCACTGCTATCACACAGAGCTGAAAAACCACCCGCTGAGCCCAGCGACGGACAGAACCCTGAAGGGTGCTGCAGGGTTGCTCCTGCCCCAAGGGTGTCTTCTGCTAGTCCCAGAAGGGCCCTTGCAGGCTGGGGGTGGCCCTGAGTGTTAGAATACATCGAGTTGGATGCTGTCTCACTAGATAAGGATTCTGTCTATCCGCCATTCGCCGGCCTGCGGGAGCTGAATCTGCAGAGTGACTGAAGTGGGCTGGGATGGGGCCAGAGGGCTCTCAGTGTCCTGATCTAAGTGAGAAGACTGTGGCTCTGAGAGAGGTGCTTTGCCAGCCCTCGGAGGGGGGCTTTGGTTGTGAAAGAGACAGGGGGTGAATGCTGACTGTTACCTGAAAAAGCCTCATGAGATTTTGTCACGGACTTCTAAGGGGACCTCAATCGTTTAAGCAAGAACATAGCACTTTCATGTTCTAGTCCACATGGCAAAGAAATGCAGGCCTTGTGCAAGAGCTATGTACACGTGTGTGCTTTGTGTTAGTTTTACATCTGTATGTTTTATCTTTTCCCGACATTGTGTTTAAGCTCTATTTTTCTGATCAAATCAGGGTTCCTGGTTTTAGATGTAAATCTGTGATTTGTTCCTCAAATGCTGAATTTCCCCTTTAACTTTCTCGTCTTGTTGGAGGTATGGGGGGCGGAAATAAATGGCAATGAAAAAATACAAAAAATGAACTATTAAAAATTTATTTAAAAGCATTGTGAAGTTTATCTTACTTTTTCATAGTCCAGTCTGGTGTTTTCATAAAGTGTAGGTCACAATAAAGCTACCAAGGTATACAATACATGTAAGGAAATGAGAGGAGTTTTAAAGACATTTTATTTGAAAATAGTTTTACAGAAATGTTATGAGGTATAAGAACAGTGACTGGGGCCCTTGCATTCCCTTCACCCAGATTAACCGCTGTTAATATTTTGTTCCATTTGCTTTATTGTTTGATCTCACTCTTTTCCCCTTTTCTCTGCGTGTATATATAATTTAAATCATATTTTTTATTCTATACTACCTGAGAGTAAATTGCATTCCTCATGGCCTTAAAATCCTCAGTTCGTATTTCCACAGCGTGAGGACCTTCTCTTTTTTCCTATTGTCTGTACCGTTGGCCCTTGAATACCAACACTGGGGTTGGGGGGCCAACCTTTCCTGCAGTAGAAAATTTGCATGTAACTTTCATCTCCCCATCATCTCTTACATATGGCGCAGTTATCAACTTTACTATATTACATGTTGCTACAATAATTTGATCTTATCCACTCTCCATATTTTAATATTTTCAACTGACCACATAGTGCCTTTCGTAGTCCTCCCCCCCACCCCCCCATAGTGTGTGGACCTACTTTAGGGACAGGTGGTCATGTCTCTTCTGTCTCCTTTAATCTGGGACATTCCCACAGCCTCTGTTTGCCTGTCATAACACTGACACTTTGAAGAATAGTCTCTTTCACAAAAGATAATCTTTCTTATTGTGGGTTTGTCCAATGGCTTCTCATGGCTCCACTGAGGGGAAACATTTCAGGCCAGAAGTGGTTCGTGTTCTCTGGAAGTTCATGGTGCCATCTGCCCCTCAGTTGGTGTTAATTTTGGTCACCTGGTCAAGGTGTTTTCCAGTTTATTCCCTGTACTGCTCTTCTCCCCTTTGCAACTAAGAAGCTGTCTAGAGAGACCATGCCAAGATACTACCGATCGTGAAAAATTTTCCTGAGATTTGGTATTTATTGATGAACTCCTGCCTGGACTAAAATTTACTATGATAGCTGCAAAATGATGGTTGTCTAGGTTCACCACTCCCCTCCTGTTTACCAGCCACCATTAAGCATTCTACTAGAAGCAAGAGCCCTCTTTCTTTCCCACTAATCCGTTTATCTATTATTATTCCTTTGGATGCACGTGTTTTCAATGGCCTATGATCTGTCACCGCCCTCACTCACTTTAGTGCTGAAATTATCCCACATGTGGACCACAGGGACCTCCTGTGTCCTTGTGCTGCCCCCGTCAGTAAAAAAAGCACTTTCTTTTTGGCATAGCAAGATGTCCCAGGTTCATCCTGTCTCCACTCTACTCCAGCCCTGAAATCAGCTGTTTCTTCAAAGAACCCTGGTATTCCAAAGATCTGGGCAGGAGCTCTGCTAGGAGGGCAATTTCGGGTAGGGTTAAACTGGATTTAGAATGCCTTTTACTCCAAATTGTATTTAAGATGGACAAGGTTTGAAAGAGAGACTCAATTAGTCATGGAAAATGGGATCTACATTTTCTTCCCTTGAGTGGGAATGTATGTGACTTTTGACTGCATGACACACTTTTTGGCAGAGGGACCTCAGAGATCATTTCAGGGCCCTGGCAGGCGGCCTTTCCCACTGGACAACCCCCGACCCCTGCTCCCCCCACCCCGCTCCCATGGCTGCGCCCACGCATGCTGCAAGCCCGAAGACTGGACCGCTGTGCTCACTGCCCACGCTGTGTTCTGAGGCCCTGCAGAGAGGCTCATGTATATACTTTGAGTTTTCCTGGGTAAGTTGTTTGGAGCATTCAGTTATGTGTGAAATAGATTTGGTCCCAAACCATTTGAATGCAGGAGAATTGACTATAATTGGTTCTGGAAGATATAATATGTTTCTCTAGGAGTTCATGATTTTGAAAAGGCAGTGTTTCTTCTGGGCCAGATAGACATGAATCATCAAACAGGGGCAAAGTGAGGTGTCTCTGTTTCTGACCACGGGATCCAGATGCAGGCTCTGGCTAGCGGTTCCAGGTTTCTGGTTAGTCTCACTGGACTAATGGTAATTACTAACATTTGGCTGGGGCCTTAACATTTTCAGAGTACCTTCATGTGCATTTATCACATTAGATGGTGTCGCTGGTGGTAAATGACTTGTGTCTTCACCTACTGACCCACACAGCCTGGCACGGGGTTTTGTCCCTTTCTAAGAATTTCTTCATGATGTTGATTCAGTTACTCAAAGCTGTCTTAGAATCAGACAAGAATGAATGAACAGACCGTGTCCTTTCCTGCTCTAGAAGACCCAGGTTCACTGTTTGTGGTTGTAGAAGATAAACTTCAGTAGGTATTGGGAGATGTTCTTCCTCTAACTTGACCCTGTAACTGCTCTTTTTTTGTGGTATGAAAATGAAGGCAGCCCTGGCTGGTGTGGCTCAGTGGATTGAGCGCTGGCCTGTGAACCAAAACGTTGCCAGTTCAATTCCCAGTCAGGTCATATGCCTGGGTGGCGGCCGGGTCCCCATTTGGGGATGTGTGGGAAGCAACCATGTATCTCTCACATGTGGGTGTTTCCTACCCTCTCTTTCTCTCTCCCTTTCTCTCTCTTTAAAAAAAAAGTAAATAAATCAAATCTTTAAAAAATAAGTTTAAAAAGAAAAGAAAATAAAGGCAAATATTATTGTCCTGGTTAAAGACCTAAATATCCACAAACAGAGAAGAGGTTAAATGGCATATCTGAGGTCACTTTTCAAGAACAAGCAGTTAAGATTCTGGGTTCAGCTCACTTTCAAATTTGCCAGTAAGGATTTCTTTGAATCCACAGACATTCTGAACAAGCTAAATCTTACACACTGGCCCGGACTTCCATAGGTCAGAGTTGGACGGAGCCACAGCAATCAAATCTGGTTTTAGAAGTACATTAGCACATGGTATCCAAACTCACATTTCATTCCTGTGAAAACCAGTGAGTGCCATCAGAAAAATACTGCCAAGATTTACTGCTTCTTCCCGAGACCCAGGACTCAGCCGCAGGGACACCCGGCACCCTAAACCTGCTCAGAGCCACTGCCTCTGAAACCTTACCCTGTAATTTGGTAAGTGTTTTTTAAAAACGCAGCTAAATGGCTACCACATGCTGGAAAATTAGCAATCTGGGACTGCAACTTTGGCGTGTTGTTAAACTCACATATGGAAAAAATTAAATAGCATCCGCGGTGCCCTCCATGTGTTCAGCTGTATTAACTGAAATGCTTATAAAGTGTGACATTATTTAACTTTTATAAGGCCTGTCACGTCTAGTAAAACTTATTGCTGTTCTTTTGAAAGGCTTCGTACAGGTGGCTTCTGAGCTCACATCAGTCTGGCTGTCCTGTGATACACCTATGATTTGTTACTGGGTAGAGCACCAGGCAATCAACAGGAGGAATCTGACCAGGGCAACTTAATACAGCACAGAGCACAGGACCTGGCAAGGGGCAGGGCTGTGGCGGGCGGGCCCATCATAAACCTCTTCTCCCTAGAAAGGGTTTTATAGAACATGCAGGGGGGAGTGTGTGCCGTACGCTGTTCTGACCAAATTTGACTCTGTAGAATCAATGGCTCCAAGTACCTTATGTTTCCCGAAATTTAAATGGTAGTGCCACGTGACTTGCCCATTCTGCGTCTGTGAATGTGTCTAGGCTGCTGAATACATGTCGGAGTCCTACTGACGCCACGGATAAGAAGGATTCCTTAGGAAATTTGTCCCCTTGACTCAGTTTACTCTGGTGCAGGGACGCATCTCCTGGGATTAAGAGCTAGTTGATCCTTTTACTAGAGACAGACGAGTATGTTAGGTGTGCAGACCTCAGGTGTTCCTGGGAGCCTGGGATGTCATCTCTCTGTCCCAACAGGCGTGTTTCACAGCCCACGGGTGTCAGCATCTCACGGAGGGCTTGTTGAACACGAGAGGCCTGGGCTGCATTCTAGACCTAGTGCATTTGCATGCATACCAAACGCTCCAGATGATTCTTATCCATTCTAAGGTTGAAGACTGACAGGCCAAAGCCTTTTGATTAGAGAAAATCAAGGCTGACAAGTTTTATCAACTGTTTTGACTCGACACAGCTAATATATGGAGTGCACACGGATGCATTGTCATCAGTGATCCCCGGGGTTTTCAGGTGCACAGACGTGACCGCCATAGAACTGGCTCCCTGGTATGAGGCGAATTGTTAAGCTGTGTTGACGAACCTCCCGTACAATGGTCCACGCGAGAATAAGTGCATTCAACCCTGCATCCCAGCCTGGCGCGCAGTGAACAGGGGAACCATTCTGCTGAGAGTCGATACCCAGAGGTTTCAACATCTCCCCACAGTTGACACAGTCTCCTTACGCTTCCTACAGTCAGATCCCAGCCCTGAAGTCCTTTTGTGTTAAACCGTGGGCCAAAATAGTTGAACCTGCTCCTATTTTTAATAGACCGAACTCCCAGATGGTTTAAAAGGCGGACACGGTTTTTATGTAGAGCATGGCACAATGTATCCAAACCAGTGCTTCCCCGTGAAGAGCACGACAGAGCGCATCTGATGCTTTCCTGCTGCGAGGCAGCGTCTGCTGGGCGAAGGCTCCAGAGTGCTGTTAAAGGATCCTGAGTCACAAAAAACACCGGGGCTCCAGTCACACCTGAGACAAGCCCGAAAGGGTCACCGGCTGGGTCTAAAGAAAAACAAGTGAGGCACTTTCAAGAAGAAGTTGGAGTTTCTCAGGCACAATTATCCCTCCCCTCCCCCCGCCACCGCCCCTCACCCCCATCCCGCTGCTCTCAGGGATAATGTCCTCGTGGCTCTGCGACCGTATATCTTTGGCTCCCTGGGTCTAGATTTGTTCACGGAGCAGCGCACTGCTTGAGGCAGCTGCCCCACGATCCAACGCTCCAAGAGCTGCTGCAAATGGAATGATCGCTAAGTGTCAGTGTTTTTTGAATAAGTGCATTTTCTTCCAGCTCCAAATTTTGGGCTGTCCACTCGTGTCTCTCGGGAGCTGGCACGATGGTGTGTGATGGGACACCCCCCACCTCCCCCGCTGTTACTTGTCCTACATCTCTCTATAAGGATTCTTCCCGAAGCAGCGGCAAGCGCCCATGAATGGTATGCTTCCACCCCGTAAATGCCTCTTTTGTGCTACTGTCCGAAATAGTCCTTCCTCTCGGGTGGTCTGTGAGGAGAGACCACTGAGTTTTCATGTCGAACTGACTGCCTTGGAAGCTTTATAGCAGAGTCATTGGTGCTGGAAGGTGACCCTTTTCTTCCAACGATGGTCCAGGCTGAGTGTTGTAGGACAACGATACGATTCGCTGTGTTTTGCCACTGTTGACCAAAAAAATGAGCCATTGCCCACCAGCAGCCAGGAGTCAACCATTCTCAAAGAGATTAGTAAAATGCAGCCCTGGCTGGCGTAGCTCAGTGGATTGAGCGCGGGCTGGGAACCAAAGTGTCCCAGGTTCGATTCCCAGTCATGGTACATGCCTGGGTTGCAGGCCATAACCCCCAGCAACCGCACATTGATGTCTCTCTCTCTCTCTCTCTCTCTCTCTCTCTCTCTCTCTCTCTCTCTCCCCCGCTTCCTTCCCTCCCTAAAAATAAATAAATAAAATCTTTAAAAAAAAGAGATTAGTAAAATGCACGATGCTTTTGTGTATGGAAATTTCTGGTGGAGAGCACAGATGGCTAGCCCTTGCGTTTTGGAGTCCACTGCACTTGGCCATGAAATCTGTGGCTCCGGTTGCCAGGAGTAGTAGAGCCGGCCATCCAGTTTTGAGTGTGACAGTCTGTCCCCGATGGTTTCGAGTCAGTAAAGGGGAGAGGCTGGGTGTTTGGCCCAGCTGGAACGGGCTGCGGCTTCCTTCCCTGCAGCAGGCGTCCGCGTGAGGGGGCCGCGCTTTCACTGGCCGGGGCAGTGCGTACACGTGGAGCAGAGGGGAGCCGTTGTATTGAAGGAGTGCTCCCCACGTTAGGGCTGCCTTGGCCTGGATAGGACCCCACGGGGAGTCTCCCTGCCCTCTGGCTCCAGGACGGGCTGACGAGGGGTGCTCGTCTGCTTCCAGAAACCCTCAGTTCACAGCCCAGAGCTGCACGGACCATTCACAGTCTGTGACGCGTGCATGGAAGAAAAGTCAGAACACACAGGCCTGCTCCTCCACCAGTTTGGAGAACACTAATTGGGAGAATAACAAAGTATTTCAGAAGTTATCTTACCTGACAAGATTCGGGTTGATCCTTTGTTGGCTAACCAGTACAGTCAAAGTCATTGACATGCCAAGTGTATGTGGTTGTATCTATCTATCTACGTATAATATTTATGCATGTAAATACATGCTATGGACGCATATGTGAACTGAGGAAGCGTACACATGTTTGCTTGCCAATCTGCTGATGTAGGTTCAAAGTCTTTTCTTCAGTTGTTGGTTGCCTGACTGGAATCCTGATTGTCTTTCTTCCGGGAAGCACTCCCATGGGCAGTTTTCAGTTCTTTCAAAGGGAGTGAGAACGTAAGGATACTCGCTGAGAAATCTGAAGGCAGAACCCAGTGGAGTTGTTTCTGTTTTGGTAACTTTGGAAAGGGTGCCTGACTCCTTCCTGTTGACCTGTTCCGTGACAGTCACCTCAATTTTTGTTTTTTTTTTACAGAAACAACAATTCTCTTTTTGTACTCTTTATCAATCTCAACAATCATTTCTTAATTTAGGTAGTTATAACTGTACCTAGCATAAAGGGTTTGGTACAAACTCAGCTGAGCCGTGGTAACTAAGCCGCCCCTGGCGCATGAAGGAGAGGGAGCAGGCTCACCAGCATGCCCTGTAGCCCCCAGTGGCTCTGCTCAGCGTGTCGTGTGGAGGACACGGAGAGCATGGGTTAATGGAGGGAGCTGGGTGAAGACAAAGAGGTCCTGGGCGTATGTGTTTGAGAGAAGGAAGCTGGTGTCTCTCGCCCATCTCTGTGATCCGAACCACAGCCTAGGAAAGTGGTGGGCTGAGAAAAGGCAGAGTGAGTCCCTGGGCTGTGATTTGTGGCTTTTCTGTGACTTCTCTGTCTTCAAGGGCCCCTGTTAGGAATACATAGAAATTGCTCTAATTATCACTTACTCGGAACCGTAGGTCTTGAATGTATACGAGCTGCTGCAACTTCCCTGACAGACAGACAGACGCTCAGCCAGGTCAGTGAGCACCAGAGTGTGGACTGGGCCAGGCTGCCGTCCTGGACCTCGCCTGGCCCGGGTCTTACTGGGAGCCTGGCCTACAGTTTGCCGTCACCTCTCTGTACATGACAACTCTGGAGACTTGACAGCCACATTAAAAAAGGATGTTAGTTGAAAAACAGAGCCGAAGCACATCTGGTTTGGGTAAAGTCTGGCCTTTGCACCCCATTTGACAACTAAGCCGACTGAAGCACTGCAAGGTCACGACTCGTCTAGGGTTAGCTTGTCGGTCAATAGCTCAGGTGCTCTGTGATCCCGAACTCTCGTAACTTTCAGCCCTGTATTCCGGCTATTAAGCCGTGTGGCCTGCTACAGAATAGGCCCCCAAACTGCCCAGCGTGCATGGAGAGAACTCCTTCCTGACCCAGCTGACACCGAGTTCCCCCAGGACTTTCTGACAATGCAATGCTCCTGGAGACCACTCCTGCGGCATAAGTGCATTAACCCGAGTGCCGTGAGGATTTCCCTACATGACAGAGTTCTGAGATTTTCTTATGAGGTCACTTCCTAGGAAGGCAGGGATTTAAAAGCCGCCACACGGGCAATGAAGCAAGCGACATGTGGCTTTGCTTTCCGTCTGTCACTTTAAGCCATGAAGGATTTATTCTGGTAGGTTTTCTAGTGCAGCTGATGTGGCTTTTTCGCTTGTTTATAGGTTTTGGTTTCACGTGGAAAACATCCTCTCTGGACGCCAGGGTGTGCTGCATCCCTGAACGGTGAGCTACTGACTCCTAACATTCCCTGCTTCCAGTCCTGAGGGTTTCAAAACCAATCGCATACACCAGGGGGCTATTCACATTTAAGGGTGCATTTGGAAGGCCAATTTTCCCCTCTTTTTTATGCTGCCTTCATCCCATTAACTACTATCAGCTCGGATAGAAACCATGCCTTCTCTATAAAGCTTTTTGGCTCCTTAAGCAAGTATTCAGATCACTTAGGTAAACCCCACTGAGACAGAGTGTGTGGACGGTGGCTGTATATTCTCCCTGAAGCATTAGTCAAACCGGTGTCTTAGCTCCGTCCAGGTTGGCTGATGGCTCTTGGTCTGGCCCCCCATGGTGACACTCAATACAGGGCATCTTCAGGAATGTCATGGAGCTGTTAGGGACATTCTGTTGGCATTTAAAAGACCCAGGTAATTTGTTAATTTTTTCAGCAACATTTACTGAAGCTTTTTGAAAAGCAGACCCACTTCTGCACACCTCCCAACTCTGAACACCCTCCTCGGAAACAAATTGGGCTGAGTTTATCTAACAAAAGGCCGCCTACACCAAACTCTTGCCCTGTGTTTTCCTAATCCACATGTGTTCGCTAAATCTGTGTAATTGGGTCTTTTGTTTCTGCAGAACACGCTGCCAGGTGTGTGTGGCCAGGAATCCGCAGCTGGGGCAGGACGGGCACAGAGCCCAGGGCTCTGTGGAGAGCGCGGGAGGCCAGGCGGCCGCGGGCAGGGGCGGGGCGGGGCGGCCACCCTGACCCCAGACCTCAGGACAGCAGCTCAGCCGCGTCCTTGATGGGGTGCCGTGCTTCTCCCAAGGCGATTCGGAGAAAAGTCCGGATGTCACAGATGGCCTCCGCTTCCCAGTCTAACACAGGATTCCTCGCGGAGGCTGCATGGAGCTGCGGTGTGACTGACATCATCTCTGTCACCCACCTCTGTCACTGCGTCACTCCGAGACTTTGGAAATCCACTTCAGTTTCTCTTTCTGTCTTGTCTGTCGGGTCATTCTGGAAAAACATGGCATAGGCTGAAATGATGAAAGTCAAATATAAGTTTTTCATACAAGTAATATAAGAGGGTATTGCACCCATTTTAATAAGAAATACCACATTTACTTCTTCCTCCCTCCCTCCCATCCTTCATTCTTTCCTTAAGAAACATGGAGTATCTTTTATGTGCAAACATGGACAGTGGGAAATAAGACGTTAAGTGTCTTATTTTATGTTGCACAGTATAAATCTTTCAACCATGTGTATAAATTGAACGGAGCAACTCAGTCATTAGCAATAACTGTATTTAATTAAGTACTGAGACAAATTATATAATAAAAAATGTTTTCAATTTCTATCAGCCATAGATTATTTTGATTATAATGAATAAGGTAGTAAAACAACATTTGCAAAATTAGTCCAGCTTAACCTTGAAAATGTATTTATTGAATTGGAAAACGATTATGGGATTCAGAAGGACTTACTTGGAGAGTTTTAAGGGGAAAATACCACTTAGGATTTTCCTGATGGCAGGGTATTATTTGTTTATTGTAGAAAAAAATGAGGAGGCAAATGAAAAGCATGCATAATTCCATTGCCCAGAGACAACTAACACCATGGATATTTTGATTTATTTCTTCTGGCCTTCATGTTTGTGTGTGTGCACATATACACAAAGAAAAAAATAAATACTATTAGCTATAGTTATATAAAACAAAGTTGAGATCACTGTTTTATTGCTTTTAAACTTGCTTTTAAAATGTAATATATCCAGAGGCATACTAAATGCCTTGGTTAATAAAGTGTTTTGTAAAATATTATTTGTATAAAGGACTATAGAATATTTTACTATATGAATATGTACAAATTGGACATTAAGTTTATTTAACAATTTGAACCAGTATGAGTAACTCCTGATTGAGTTTTACATAACCTTTGTGAATATCTTTGGTCATTTCCAGGATAAATTCCTAGAAGAAAAATTCATTTCTGGAGTTACTGAGCCAAAAGGGATGATTATTGTTTAAAGCTCCTAATTCCTCTCTGCTGTGTTTCAATTAACAATGGGTAAGAATGATTGCATCCTACATGTTTTTAAACTTTTGTATCAAATTGTAAAATTATTGTTTTTGTGGGAATAAGCAGAAACTGTACTCGGGTTGTGGGAATGTCAATAAATATGTCCTGAGAGAGGACACATGTTGAAATGTTTTCAGTTAAGTTCACATAAGCATTGTTCACTTTATCAGTGGCAGTGCACGGTTACACAAGCCGATCAGACCAGCCTTGGGTCATAGAGATGGACTCGGAAAGCCTTAAAGGTTATGGAAGCCCATCTTCCACCAGAACGGGACTCTCTCCCATAATGCTTCTTAGAGAGGGCTATTTCGCTTCTGCTCAAACACTTCCAGGGACCACAGGTCCACAGTTTCACCAGGTAATCCTCAAACATAGTCTTCGTTTATGGAGCTCGGGTTTGTGTGTGCTCATCTGCTTTTGGGTCCTCGCAGGCAGTCCAAACAGACTTCACAGCCAATACAGCACGACTGCTGATTTGCATTTAGCATTAATTGTGTGTGATACATATCATCCTCCCATAGCTTAAAATTCACAGTTAACTAGGGACAATCCTAAAACATTCCAGCAGAACAATGGCACTGGAGAGAGGCCGTGTTCCAGTTACCTAATTATGGTGTTACACATGGCCATGTTGAGCTCAGTGCCTCTAGCTCCTAGAATGATGAACCTGCTGTTAAGGAGAATGCCTTCCTGGACCATATGCATTCCCTGCAATATAATCCTGCAGCACGGCCACCGGGGACTGGATCATGAAAAGCTTCCTGGTATGTAGATTTCTTGGAAGAAGGAGTGTTATTTATGGGGTTAGCAAACATAACAACATCTTGTCTATTATTTAGTGCTACCATGATAATAGGAACATTTATATGGTATTTTTATTTACAAGTTACTGTAGAAACATTACGATCTTTTTTGAATTCCCAAATAATCCTGTGTGGTAAGTTTTTTGTTGTTATTATTATTATTGGGTGTAACTACATTTTCTCCATTTTATGGATGAAGACGTCCAACATCTTGCTAAAACTCACATGCTAGTTCCCTTGAACTGAAATCAGTACTGAAGTTCAAGAGCAGGACATCTGACGCTACATCTTGTGCTCTATCACCTCCTACTTCAGGGTACCTGGATGGTCATGGTTTCTTGATGCTTCCCGATTTTGCATGATTTGACTCTGATGCAAATATCCAAGAGTCCTACATGGGTCTTAGGATTTCTTTAATTCAAGACTTGTATTCAAACAGCCCTGTGAACTTGTGTCAGATAGTCTTTTTTTTTTTTTCTTAAGACCAGAAGTCTGCATTTGTGTGCTATGTCCCCATGGGCCAAACCACTTTTTTCAGGTTTGTACAAATTTTACCAGCAGGAGAGAATAAAGGTCAAATGCATTCCTTGCTTGGTTTGATTGCCTGTCACATTTATCAGAGAGGAAGCCTAAAAACTCAGGAGGCCTGTGGCTGGCAGGTGGCCACTGTGCGCTGGTAACTGGGCACCTCCACTGCTGTGGAAGAAAGAAGGGGGTCATGGGAGAGGCCAAGATGGCTCCTTTTGTGTCTAATTTGTAGTTACCCATGTACACCTGCTTCGCACCCATAAACATTGGCATCTAGAGGCGCGAAGAAAGCGGAAACATGGACTGCCTGAGTCAGGCCTTGCCTCGGGCTCCTTCAGCAAGAGAGCCGGAGTGCAGCTGAAGGTCAGGTTGGAGGTCAGAATCAAGACTTCCATTAGTCCGTGAGTCAGAATTTTATTTCAACACCGACTCTTCATGCCAGCACCCTAGGGTGCAGTAAAGAGAGTTCTAGTCAAAACAGCACAGTGAGATATCATCTGAAAAGGAACAGGTTTGTAGGTTAGCTTTCAAAACACACAGGTGTTTTGTTATTTTAAGAATAAAGTTCTCCAACTGACAAGCTCTTCCCCACAGAACTTTAAGCAGCCCCATAGTAAGGCACTTGAAGGTCACAAAAATAGCAGGAAAATAGGGCTTCAAAATGTTTCCAGTTAGAAGCAGCGCAGGGCAGAGAGCACGCTGCCTCTCCGAGACACCGGTGGCACGCTCTTTTCTGCACGGGTGAACCGAGGCAGCTCCATTTCTCCATTCAGATAATCCGTAAATATCTGAGGGCCGGCTGGGTCAAGAACATTATTACCACTTGTACCTTGCCTCGTCTTTTCCTGTCACCGTGGGAAAGAAGAGTTAGAAGGGAAAGAGAAATTGTGAATTGAAACAGAAATACATCCAGTGATTGCATTCAGCTATGGGCACCAGGCCGGTTTTCTCCAGCCCACTGCCTCCCGGAGAAATGTTCAGCTCGGTTTTCGTTGTGGAAATTTAAGTCCCTAATTCAAGGAATAAAGAGTAATTAGAGATTTATTTTATTTATTTATTGGCTTATAAACAACAACACTGATTTCTCATGGCTCCGGAGGCTGGAAGTTCAAGACCACGGTGCCGGCAGGTCCGCTTCCTGTTGTGTAGCTGGTGCCTTCTCCCTGCGTCCTTGCCTGGTGGAAGGCAGGAAGGAATTAGGGATGGAGGCCTGTCTTTCCTCAGCCGAGCCCGTGCTACCCTTAGTTTCTGAAGGCAGAGAACTTGGAGCAGCTGGAGTCACATGCGTGGGTCAGTGGAAATTGTCTATGAAGCGGGTGTTTTTATTTTTTTGAAGGTTGAAAATCCCTGCAGTAGAGGCAAGAGAAAAGAGACACGGAGGGTCAGTCTGTCCTCCGTCGTGAGGGAGGCAGTGGGCAGTGGTCACATTCAGGCTGGCAGAGGACCTTCTGGGCCAAGGAGCGGTGGTAAGGATAAAGGCACAGAGGCCTGACAGTGAGGGACATCTTTGGGGGGATAATAAATGGCTTGGGTATTTGGGATTTGGAAAAAATGCAAGGATATGAGGCCCTGAATACATGTGTATATTAAGTTAACATTGGGTGAAGGAAAAATTGGGACAGGATTAGAAGGACTTGGAATGCCATGTTAAAGTTTCAACTTTGCACAGGAGATGAGATCTGTGTTTCAGAATGATAACTTTGGCAGTAGTGTGGAGAAAACCCCGAAATTCCATGACAGCCCGGTTTAGTTTAGGAGGATATTGTCCAACCTTTCTTCCAAAGCAAGCAAGCAAGCGACCGAGGTATGGTCTACACGAAGGCCCTCAGAGCCAGGCAAGGCGGGGGGTTCTGTGTCCCTAGCTCTGAGGCCGAGACAGTGGTGTGCTGGTAAACTTGCTCTCTGGAAAAACAAAAAAAAATTGTGATGTGCAGCCTTTCCTGAATTGCATGGCCACTTGCAAGCTGCCAGCATCTCAGTACTGAGCAGAGTTTGGAAGAGCCTAGCACAGTCTGCTGTTGTCAGCCGGGCCGGCCAGCTCCAGCACGGGCCTCAGAGGGGAGGGGCCATGCAGGGGGAGGGCCTTCTCGGAGGGGAAAGGAAGCTGGTGTGAGTGTATTCATCGGTTCCGGCTGCTGTAGCAAAATGTGATAGATTGAAGGGCTTACACAATATCTATTTTGGGGTTTTTTTTTGGAGTTCTGGAGGCTGGGAAGTCCAAGGTCAAGGTGCCAACAGACCCAATGCCTGGCGAGGACCCCCTTTCTGGTCCATTGGGTGCTATCTTCTCCTATATCTTCATATTGCAGAAGGGGTGATAAAGGCACTGATCCCATCTGAAGACTCCACCCTCATGACCTATCACCTCCCAAAGGCCCCGCCTCCCAACCATCACACTGGGGGTTACTTATGACTTTTGGGGAGTCACCAACATTTAGTTCATTGCAATGAGATGATAGGAAATGGGTCGAAACTTCTTTTTATGGAGCAAGTCAAAGACCTCCTCTGCACCAGGAGTAGCTGAGGCCATCAGGTGCCTAACGGCACAGGGGGACCTGGGCCAGGGAGCAGGAGGACGGAGTCCTGGTCTGGGTGGCCTGGAGAGGAGGTGGCATGAGGGACAAGCTGTGCCTCGGAGGAGGATTCCCAGTGAGCAGGGATGCCTGCCAGCAGAAGCAGGCAGCGTTGCCCTGGGGGTATTTGCAGCTGCCGTTCTGGCTGGGAACAGAGCTGCAGGGAGCAGTAGGGGGGTGGCTCCTGGGAGTGGTTCAGATCCACAGGCAAGCTAAGCTCTGGGGTCCTCCCACTGGCACTGGCGAGCTGAGATGCTGATCCCCTTAGGCTCCCAGAGTGAGTTTTTGAACACTTGCACTTTCTTTCTGCCACATACTTCTGAGACAGGAAGAGCTACTGGTTCGAACTTGGGGTAAGGGAAGAAAAACAGCCATAAAGGTTAACACTGAGCCCGCCTTATCTCACAGACACTGTTCATAAAGCTTGACACGGGTAGACTCTTTCACCGGCATTCATTGTCCGGATGGGGAGATTGAAGCCCAAGGAGATGAAGGGACTTGTTAAAGACACGCAGCTGGTGGGGGTGCAGCTGTGGAGTGGGGGGTCTGACTCTGGAGCCCCTGTCCCACAGGAGAACCGCTCTGCTCTGTGGGGGAAAGGAAAATGCGTGGGTGACGCAATGTGGGCATCTCACAATGTTGTCCCCCTGCCTGAACTAGCTCAGCTGAAGCCTAGCACGTGATGGATGTACAAAAAATATTTTTTGAATAAATACAAATGATAAACCTCTCTCACATCACTTAATTTTTCCAAAAGGAGTGTTTAATAATATTATAGTTCTGTCCTGCTCTTTTGAGTATTTCGGAATGAAGATGACCTTTGACTAGTGCATTGTATTTTCCCAAACAACAATTTGAGATACACCAGAAAGGACAGTTCTTCATCTCTGAAACATTGTGTTAAATCTTTTGATCCTGGGCCATAACTCTCTTCTGTATCGATAGATTTAATTACTTCAATTATTCATTTACGACACTGCTGCTCTCTTGACGTACTTTGCTATGAATCACTTAGGAGGCAGGCCTGGCTGCGGCTCCTGCGCCGCGTGACCGTGTGCGGTCCGGGAGGCGGCCTGCATCGCTGGGCAGAGTCCATGTATCCTGCCCAGAACGTGGTCCCTGGGATCTGTCTTTACCTTCCTCTGAGCTTATATCAAAAAAAGTCTGCTTTTTGGGAGAAGTCAGAAATGCATTGTTCCGTCTCTGTGACGAGAGGCAGATCTCCCACTAAAGGAGAAACTCTGCCTTTTCAAAGGCTGAGCAGGTTGGCATGAGAAAGGGAATTCCAGCCGCTTCGTTTGGGGCGCTGGGAACATGACCCAGCCTCAGAATGCTGTCTGGCAGCGGGCCCAGCACCTTTTCAGCTGATGGTGAACTGGAAGGCTTTCATCGCGTCAGGGGCTTTGCTGTTCCAGTATTGCGTCCTGACTCGGGAAGCAGGGGAGGGTGCACGGGCTGCCCCCGTGAGCCTGGGTCCGGCCGGTTGTGCCAGAAGCAAAGATGTCCCCATGCTTGCTGACATATTCGCAGTAAAAAAACTGAACAGGAATTTAAAACTACTTTTGCTCATGATTTTTAGGTATACTTGCTTCTAATTTTGTTTTCTTTTGTATCTAGAAAATACATTCTGAAGATATGGTGAGACCTTTAGGTAAAAGAGAACTTGAGAAAGTCGTTAAGGTCCTGTGTTAATTTTTTTTTCCTCCAATGGCTTGACACACGAGGAATTGATATGGATCCTCTCTGGGACTGGGCAACGTTCCAGGGCCACTGCCGACCATGTGATCTTGGACAAGACCATGTGTCCCTGCACGAAGAGAAGGAAACCCTAAAGGGTTGTGTGCAGAGGGGTTCACAGCTCCCCCTGCAGGCGACACACAGCACCTCCACTTCCTTGGCTGTAAGTTTTCGTGTGGCCCTGCATGGCAGTTGCGTTTATTTCTCCTTTATTTCTGAAATGGAGCATTGGGTTGAGAGCTGTTTTTTCTTTCATCACGTTCAGGATATCACCTGATTGTATTCTGTGTTTTGTGTTTTCTGATGAGAAGTCCACTGTAACCTTTCCTTCCTGTAGAGAACTACGAAGGGTCTTCTGGGATTTTAGTCAACAGGCCAGAGACCCCTGAGTGATAAACAGAGGTCATTATCAGTTACGGCCCAGAAATCACGAGCGCCGGCATATTGCACATGTTTCCCTTGCCCCCGAAGTCCTACAAGGTCGATGCAAATGGTCCCAGGTGGACTGCATTATAGAAGAGGACCCTGAGCTTCGGGGACCCGCCTCTCTTATAACGGGCAGTGAGCACATCTGCCCTTTGCTCTGGAGAGAGAGGCTCGGTGTCTTATAAAACCATTCGCATTGGAAAGAATATCATTTCCATTTTATAAGGCAGTTTTGTGCACACACATCCTTGTCTAGGTAGTCAGGAATTCTTCAGTCGGCCTGACTTTGCGAGATGTTCAGAAATCTGAGAGAACTGCGTAGACTTGTGTCCCAGTGGAACTGTACCTCTCCCTTTCTTTTTCCAGGTGTCTTCAGGATTTCCTATTTGTGTTGTGTTTTCAGCTGAGTACGAGTTTCTTAGGTTTGCCTGTGTTCATGCATGCCTGTGTGTGTGTGTTGTTATTTTTTCCTCCTTGCGTTCGCTGAACCACTTGGATCTGAGGTCTGGTGGTCTGTCATGGATTTTGTAAGACTCCGGTTTATATGTCTGTGAATCCCTCCTGGGATTCCAATGGCACATATGTTAGACCATTTGAGATTATCTCACTGTTTCTCTGTGTTTGGCTTTTTAGGTTCCACAGATAAGTGATATTATTCAGTATTTGTCTTTCTCTGGATGACTCACTTCACTTATTAGCACAATGCCCTCAAGATGCATTGACGTTTCACAACACAACACACACACACACACACACACACACACAAGAGATGGAGCTTGGTCCCACGGCATCATAAGCAATTTTTTTCACTGTCTAGAGATACTGATGTAAATGCCTTTATATACAGTGGCACATGTAAACTGCCTTTGGGCCTGTCCTAGGTTGAATTATGTTACTCCCAATAATTCGTCTGTTAACATCTTAACCTCTAGCACCTCAGAATGTGACCGTATTTGAAGGCAGGGCCTTTGAAGAGGTAATCAAGTTGGAATGAGGTCATGAGAGTGTGCTCTGTTCCCATGGGACTGGTGCCCTGTGTAAAGGGATAATTTGTGCACGGACAGGGAATGGTGGGAAAACCATCTGAGGACACAGGGAGAAGACAGTCATCCAGAAGCCAAGGAGAAAGGCCTTAAACCAGAACCTTCTTTCCTACACTCAGAAGGAATCAACCTTGCTGACACCTTGGTCTTGAACTGTGAGACAATAAACTTCAGTTGTTTGAACCGCCCAGTTTGTGGTCCTTTGTTACAGCAGCTGTAGAAAACTAGTGCAGGGCGCATGGGCATAGACTTCTTTCAGTTACTAGTCCTGTGTAACAGATTACCCCCAAGCTTTGAGGCATAAAAATAACTGATGTATTATGTCTTTGATTCCTGGGGTCAAGCCCGTGCTGTCTGGGTCTTCAGCTAGCAAGACTGAGAAGACAGCAGGGTGCGACCACCTGCAGACTCATTCACTCCCGTGTCTGGTGCCTGGGCTGGGACCACACGAAGACAAACTACTGACTGAGCACCTACACGTGGCCTTTGCATGGGGTTTGGCTTCCTTACAGCTTGATGGCTTTAAGACAGTTGTCCTTCGAACATGGTGGCTCAGGACACCAAGCATGAATGTTCTAATGTACACACAGAAGTTGCATCCCCTTTCATGGCTCCTTGGGAGTCACCCAGAGTAACTTCCATCATACTTCATGAGTCTTAGCCATCGTGAGCTTGTCCAGATTCCAGGATGGGCAGGGGGACAATGTCAGCCATGTTTTTAAACCTTCCCTACTTCCCCAAACCAGTTCCTTGAGAGGACAGGCATGTTTAATCCAAAACATGTTCCTGCTCAGTCAAAGTCTTTGGGAGCCTTGGTCCTCGTGAGGTTAAAGGACAAGGTCAGACTAAATAAGGCCTGGAAGTCACACGGGGAAAGTCAGATACGTCTAGGTAGGAACACGAGGGCTGGCTCAGGTTTTTAGGGATGGTACATGAGCTGCAGTGAGTGGGACATTTAACCTCCTTTTTAAGAAGATCACAGACACGAGTCAGAGTTATCCTCTGAGAGAGCCCACGTGGGGGAGCTTTCAGATCAGTGTGTTCAGCAAAGCCCCACTCTCATCTAAGTGAGAGTTTGCCCCAGCCAGAAGCCCACTGGACAGAATCAGAAACACTGAAATCAAACGTTAAAAACACAGCTACAACTTGCAGTTTTGTTCAAAAGTCAGTACCAGGCAGAGGCTGACTCTTCTCTCTGAAGAGAAGGAATCCATGATGCACACAGGATGACACAGGACCTCTGGTTAGCTGTAAATCAACCCGACCCCTGGGCCAGGTGCTGTGCTAGGTGGTACGGAAGGTAATGAGATGTGTTAGGGCATGGACCCTTCTTTCAAGGAAGTTGTAATTTAATTAGAACAACCCCCGTAATAAGCTGCAATAACTAAAGCACAGGAAGGTTAAGTATCTTGGAGAATAAAGGCTAGAACTAGCTTGAGATCATTCTGTTTATTCTAAGCAAGAGCCTTTTCTATTCCCACCATTTCCTCTTTAATGAGAAATCAAATGTGACTTTCTATTTTTGTTCAAAAACCAAGAATCTGATTATTGGCTTTCAATTCTGCAGGCAGGAAGCTGGTGGAAGGAGGAAGAGTTTTCTTGGCAGGCTGTCTCTGGATGCCTGGTGCACAGCGAGCCTGACAGGGAGCGTAGGACAGTGGGGGGGTTCTGACCTCCAGGAAAAGGATCCCAGGTGTGCCAGAGACACTTAGCGCTTTCTGAGCGGCCCTGGGCTCACTCGCACGTCCCAGCTTCCATCCTAGTTGGGTTGGAGCTCTGTCGTTTGGACTGGCGAAGGCTGAGAGAACCAGCCTTCATGTGAGTTCTGGGCGGAAGCACAGGCTGGGTTCTTCACGTTCCCTCTCCCTGCCTTGGCGATGGGGCCATGCGTTGAGCTGTGGAGTGCTGGCCCATCGCTTGGGTTCTCGAGTAACTAGGTGGAGCTGAGCCCTCACTGACCTACACGGGACCTGAGTGAGAAAACACTTCTTCCTTGTGCCAAGCCCCTGAGGTTTTGGAGGCTAATTGCTACCACAGGAAAACACAGTTGATCATGGCTCAATATGCCAAAGAGTTCCATGAAAGGCCTGAGAAGAAACCCAGGGCTGAGAATAAGAGGACACCAATGACTATGCGTATCCATCTCTAAATCAAACCTTTCGAATGATAATATAATTTGTTATAAGATTGGCAAAATTGTAAGCCGCTCGCAGCTAACCAATGTGGTATATGCTAGTGTTTCAGATGAAGAATTTGGTTTTTAGAGACAACCCTCAGGGAAAGGTCTGGTTCTCAGGCTGCAGCTCGGATGTTCCCTCCCCCATGGGGCAGAGATCGTCGGGGCTCTGTCTGCGCAACCCAGGGCACAACCACCACCTGGTGCCGGGCCCCTGGACGGCGGGACCTCGGAGAGCCTAGCCCGTCCCACGGAGCGTGCCTTGCTAATTCGGCCTAACTTTTAGGGAGAGAAAAGTCACAGTTTCAGAAAAATGTTTTAAAATGATTCAGGCAATCTGCTTCTTAGGATCTCATTTCCTAGGCAAACTTTCATAGTTCTACCACCAATAAACGTTTAGTGGCCCTAAAATTAGTGAAGGAAAAAGGATAGCCTTCCTTCCAGCGGAAGGCTGGTCGGAAGTGTATTTCCCTGCCTTTCTATCTTACCAATTTTGCAAATTCGTTATCCAGTGAAATTTGATGTTCGGAAGGTCTTCCCAGGCCCCCCCACTCAAAGGGTTGAGTGTCTATGTTACTGAAAGAGCCTTCTCTCTTAGGTGGTCTTAAGAATGGTGGTGCACGGTGAGCCTCTTTTTATAAAAGCCCTGGCATGCCTATATTTGCCTTTTTCTAGGTATTAAGAGAAGCTTGAACACCAGTCTCTGTCTACTAATTAATGCAGGTGAATATGCAAATACATAAGCCATTCAGTGTTAGGTCGTGCAGAAGTGTTGCCGGGCAGTTTATGGACTTCTGCCGCAGGACTGACTTCCGGTTTTACAATGTAAGGAGAGCTGTGCCTAATATCTAGGTTAACTCGGGTAGGTTAAATGTGTGTTGTGTATTGTTGTGTGTGGCAGAAAGTTTCTCTGTGTCGCATGCTAGGTTAGTACTTGAAAATGCTGGGTTTGTACGGTGGTATATCGATAAGGCGATGCTCCTAAAAATATATCATACATTATATTACCTCTTGCTCAAAAAGCACATGGGTACAAGATGCTACCAAGAAAGATCGTCAGTGTTTGAAAGGCAATTTATCTTCCCTCCTAATCGTATGTATGACAGCAAAGACGAGAGGGCAGGAATTTCTGTTTTCCCAGGTGAGTGTCTGGTGCTTTGGCGGGTGAAGACACCAGCGTGAGCAAACCCACACGCCTTCTCCAGGCGGGGGTTCCGCTAAACTAATCACCGGAGAAAACACAAACCCTCCCCGAGAGGAGGGAATATGTGAAATCCGGGGACGTGGAGGGTGTGCTGCTGGGAAATGGGAGGAAGGAGAAGTGACACGTGCGAAGTCACCCTTTATTAAGCCTGGGAGACAGACCAGAGCCCCACCGCAGCCTGACTAGCTCAAACAAGGTGCTGTTTGTGTTCATTCCCGAATGACAACCAAGTTCACGGTGAAATATCTTTGTCATACATTCTGGGAGACAGGATGCTGAGGATGCTGAATGTGGGCAGGGGCTAAATTGTGGTAATATTGCATTATAGATCTTAGGCAGGGCTTTTGAATGCTGTAATGAATTCAGGAAAGAATAAGATGAGGTAGAAGGCAATTTATGATGTGCTGGATGAACGATGCTTCGCCATGCCGGAGACGGGGCTGCCGAGCCGGGGACATGCCCAGGGACGGGCCGTGTCTGTGGCTGATCGTCGTGTCTCCCACAGGAGAAGGTGCCAAGAGCCATTCCTCTCTCTCCTCCAGACCTTGTGGTTTTATTTATTCAGTCAGTTTTACATTAATGGGCTCGGCAGAAGCTTTTGGTAATATATTCGCACGCCCAGCACAAACCATAAATCTTACAGATTTAAAAAAATGTATTGAAGACCATAGGCTTGTTTCTACCATCGTAAAACCCTCTGTTATGATGTTCGTTTGTTGGCGTTTCCTCAGCAGTGGATGAGGGAACTGGTTTTCATTCCGCCTTTTGGGATGAACTGCCAACTGTATACCATAACTCAGCCTGCCCAGCCGTGGTTGCCTCGGGGAGTGTTGGCTGTAGTTGGGTCAGAACATCAGCGTTATGTCTGTTGGAGCCCAGGGGGCGCCTTTTCTTGGGGTGAGTCCCCCGGGCCGAGGTTTGTTATATGGGAAGGGAACTGAAGGAGGCGCTCTTTGAGCTTCTTTGAGCTTCTGTGACCACATGGGGTCATACAAGCTGCCTCTTGCTTATTTTCTTCTATGTCCTAGCACTTAGAAAAAGTTTGCTTAATAAATGGTTGTATTTTTAGAAAGGTTTTATTGACTTTTAGAGGGAGGGGGAAGTAAAGGGGGAGAGAGAGAGAGAGAGAGGTCAGTCGGTTGCCTCTTGTACACCCCCAGCTGGGGGCCAGGACTACTAACCCAGGTATGTGCCCTGACTGAGAGCCGAACCAGTAATCTTTTGGTTTGTAGATGGGTGCCCAATCCACTGAGCCACACCGGCCAGGGCGCTTAGTAGGTAGTTTTAGAAGTACAGCTGGGAAGGGATCTTGAGCGGAATCCGTTCCCTTTCTGCAGGTGGACTCAATCTCTTCAGGCAGCTGAAGAACCGATCACATCTGAAGGCAATTGGGGAGGCAGAGGTGAGCAAACAGGTGTAGAGCATCACCGTGGTTTAGGTTAGCCTGACCCTCAGAGCAGCCTGGAGGCGGCTGTCACTGTTGTGCTCGCAGCAGCGGCACTGGGGACCGTGGGCTGAGGTCACGCAGGGCTGAGACTGGTCAGAGGCAGAGCCCGGGTCTGCACCCAGCTCCACCCCCTTCTGGACTCAGTGCTCTTGGCCTTAAACAGCCCGTTGAAAGAACGCTCATTGAGATAATTCTTAATGCCAAACACCTGCTAGTGAGAGCCATTCATTTGGATGATGATGGGGTGAGGAAGGTGTGGGACCAATACCTTCCGCGTTGTGCAGGTGTGGATTTGGAGCCTTGGAAAGGCTGTGATTTGTCCTAGGTCATGGGCACGTCACCTAGATGTTTTCCCTTCCGCTTTCCTTTCTCCCCCTACCGTAGGAATTTGTGCTGAGAGGGAGTCCATAGTGCAGGTGGGATCCAGGGTGAATGCCAGCCGGCCCTCTGTACCTGTGCTGTGAGGCTGTCCTCCCAGCTGTTAGAAGCACCTGACAATGCTCCCCCCCCCCACCCCCGCAGTACTGTTCTCAGGTTGCGTGGGCTGTTGCTGGCTACTGCGTGGGTGGAGAAGGGCTCAAGAGGTGTCGTTTCGCTCACCTTCCAAATTGACTGGGTTTGGGAAAAGCGGACATCAACGGCTTGTATTTATCCGCATGCGATTACAACCAGATACTGGATAGGCTGGTTTTTTCAACATTTTGAACATAATAGAGGATCTCACGGGGCTGCATCTCAGGTGTCCAGGATGCTGCCATTTTACAGGTGTGATCACAGACACAAAAAGGTTTTGAGATAATTTAACACCCTTGAAACATGTGCATAAAGATTTCATTTAAATGCAGTATTATCCAAAAGCAAAACCAAAACCTATAAACCACCACCATCCGTAGGATGGACCTGTGAAGGAGAAGTACCAGCTTTTTCCATGGTAGTGCTGGTGTTGCCTTCTCTTCTGACGTATGGTGGTGGGGATTGTTTAGTTTCAGAAACAAATGTCAGTAGGCATCTTTCACATGGACACATTTTTTGTCTCAAATCTATAAGAACTGCTTAAAAGGAACAATGAAATATTTTTAAAATTCCTCCTTGATTTTAACGATAATTTCAGTTAGATTTAGCTGGATGCGGGCGGGATTATTTAATCTGTCACAAGGGTCGCATATACACGGCACAGATTAAGTACTGTGTGCGACCGATTGCTCATTTGAAGGAAGGTGCCTATGACCACGTATGGCCGGCTATCCACAGTCCTTCCCAAAAATCCTTCCAAGAGAACGCAGAAAGAGAACTTAGCCTGAATGTCCAGCAGAGGGCAGTAAAGCCCTAGTTTTCTTTTCTGACTGGTTTCCTTCAAGTGACTGCAGCTGTGTGGCCAGTGTTCCCAAGCTCTAGGGAGGCTGATGCATAACTGCAGACATGGACATCTCTGAGAAGTACGAGATGCATTGTGAGGTCAATGAGATTCTTCGTCAGGACTTCTCTGCAGATCCGGCCGACCCCTTTGCATGACAGTGTGGAGCCAGCAGAGGTGCCCGGCTCTCACTGGCTAGCACCGTCCTGCAGGCACTGAACGTCCTTGGCCAGTCATTTTCGTGTTGCTTCGTGTTGTTTACCCAATGGCAGTGTTCTCTGAGACTGCAGTCGGGTGTGATCTTACCTGGCCGCCCATACATTAACCACGTACATCATTGTCGTGTTTTGCCCAATTGTTTTTGAGCTTCCACGTTCTCTCGAGCAACAGAGTGTTGGGATTTTTCTAGGACAGGAGGCGGTGTAGGTTCTTGCTCCCCAGCCCTCCAGTCCCTTCCTATTTCCACGTGTCTCTTGGGAGTTGTCTGGTGGTTTGGCTTCCATGGAAAACACGGTTGTTTTCTTTTGTCCATGAGAAGTGAGTCCTGGAAGGGCAGAAAGGAAAACAGAGAGTTTTGGGAGGGAGTTTTCCGTGGCTTCTCCAGGTGTCCCTCCTTGATCTGGGTGGGGGAAGTGACCCTATGCGTTGCTTAGCAAAGAGGTTGCTGCCTCATGTGGGGCCACAGTAAGCTATGTGTACGGTCACCGGGACAGAATTCTATGGGCATAAGTTGTTCGTGACTGCTAGTCATGAAGAGTGCCGTGCCACAGTAACCGGGTGTGGGGAATTGCATTTTCACTGGTGCTCTGGGCAGCCCCGACAGTGCGTGGTCCATGCTGGCGCTGACCCACATTGCAGAGCATATCAAAGACTTAAAGTAAAGGAAGGAGAACAAAAACACTACAAAGAACAAAATATGTATCCTCAGGTTAGACATTCCTAAAATGACCTCTTGTGCATTACGGCTCCCACTCCGCGGTGCAGTGATCTGTGAAGCTGGGGAACCGTGACGGCCACAGTTCGGGATCTTGTCCCTCTGCGAGAGTTCTGGCACAGAGGGTCTTCGGAGCAGTCTGGTCTGCTCACTTCAGGAAGGAAGCACCAGCATTTTGAACCTTGTAGGACCTCAGTACACAGCTGTTCAATAAATGAATGAAGTGGGTTACTAATTTTAAAAAAAGGACCAAATCAATTGAACATTCTTTTTAAAAAAGATTTTATTTTTAGACAGAGGAAGGCAGAGAGTATGAGAAGGAGAGAAACATCAATATGTGGTTGCCTCTTGTGCGCCCCCTACTGGGAAACTAGCCCACAACCCAGGCATGTACCCTGGCTGGGAATCGAACCAGTGACCCTTTGGTTCTCAGGCTGGCGCTCGATCCACTGAGCCACACCAGCCAGGGCAGATTCTTTTTAATTAGACATATATGCTCTATATATTCCCATTACAAATTGAAAAACTTTTGCATGAAATGTCTTCAGTCCATTCACTAAATTTTTCTCTTATTCCTTCAGAGATGACTGAAACATAATCTTTATGACATGGGCACATCATACTGTAAGCTTGGATGAAATGCCAACGTCTTTAATAGCTACCCACCACACCGAAGTGGATGACATAATTGGGGAGAGAGGGCCCACCCACGTGACAGCACTAAGAATAGTACGACGGAGCCTCTCACTCACAGTTAGTTTCTTTATTGCTGATTAGGAGTATAACATAAATTAGGAGACGAGGTTTGGGGAAACTTCACGGATGAGGTAGCACCGGAACCAGTTGATGAAAAGGGAACCTCCTGAGGCAGAGAAGGGAAAGGGCATTCGAGATGCGAGCTCTCCTTGGACCCTGAAACGGGTTTGGCGACAGCCTGGACAGGGCAGCCGCCACACCCTGCTAATGACTGATGTCCCCCTCCCCTCTGAGAGGTGTGAGCTACGGATGGGTGGGGTCCCTGCCTTAAGTATCTGGGAGCCTCCCACTTTTGCCTGGCCCATAGTAGAAAGTTAATAAATGTGGATTGCATAAAGGAGAGGAGGGAGGCCCAGAGGTGAAAATGAGGGTGGTGTGTGTGTGTGTAGGTGTGAGTAGGCGTGAGCAGGCGAAGACAAGGTGGACTCAGTAAGGAAACCCTACCGCTGGGAGCAGAGACTGTGTACTGAGAGTATTTAGCAGGAACAAGTGTGAGGCAGCTGATGGGCATTATTACCGAGGTAATGAAGGAGGAATTTCAATGAGAGAGGGTGGTGGCAGAGAACCACTTAAGCAGGAATGTGATGGAAGGGTCGTGTTACAGGAAGTGAGTCTGGCTGCAATGCACAAACTACAGAAACTGTAAAGCAATAGAACCTGACAACGCAGAGGCTTCTAAGTCGGCCTTCCTTTTTCCCTTCCCTGAAATGATGGACATGCGTGAGTACGCTATCGGCCAACACAGTTTCGCACAGACGACTTATTTCCCTGTAAAAGAGGTGAAAATTGTCTCTTGAGTTGCACAATAAAACCAGAAGGGGCTTTAAACAGTGCGGAACCTAGTCCTTTAGTGTGTTCCAAGAAGAACGTCACGACTTTGCTCTTCCTATTTGTAGTGACAAACAAGGGGTTATAAATGACAGCTATCAACGCTTAGTAAAGAGACCCAGGCCGAAAATGGGGGAACTCCCATTTGAAGCGCGGGATGCTTAGTCTGACCGGGAGATGCCGAAAGCTCCGGGGAAGAGTCCCTCCCATGTAAAAGCAGCCTGGCAGACAGCATTTTTCCGGAGAGATGTGCTGTGAACAGGGAATGCCACAAAGTGACAAGAGCAAACTGATGTTTGACCTGTGTCTCGTGCCCAGGAGGTGGCTCCTAATGGGCAAAACAGATGAAACCATGAAGTCAGGGCCGAAACAGGCCTGCTGCTGGGCTGCCCCTGCCCCCAGCCGCTGGGGACTGCCACGGAGAGACAGGGGTTTGGTTGGCCAGGGTTCCTCGGTTTACACTTTCCCCTCATTTGTAAACGTGGGAAAGAAATTGTCGCCCAGATCAGACTTGAGGCCCATCCACTCTTTGCGGACAATTCAAACAGCTCACCCCCGCTGCGGTCCACTCCCAGCGGGCTCCGCCCGCCCTCCTGTGCGTGGGGATGTATTTTGCACCTGTCTTATTTGTATTAATACTGCTCACACTTGAACGCCTTTTTATATGCCCCTCTCCTCCCACAGGAGTCTGGCTTTCTTTCTTTCTTTCTTTTTTAAAGATTTATTTATTTATTTTTTAGAGAGGGAAAGGAGGGAGAAAGAGAGAGAGAAACATCAATGTGCGGTTGCTGGGGGCCGTGGCCTGCAACCCAGGCATGTGCCCTGACTGGGAATCGAACCTGCGACATTTTGGTTCACAGCCTGTGCTCAATCCACTGAGCTACGCCAGCCAGGGCAAGTCTGGCTTTCTTGAGAGGGGAATTCACATTTTAGTACCCTTATTTTAGTCCCCAAAGGACCATGCTCTGTGAGGGGATCCGAGCCACAGTGCTGAAGAGGGAGAGGGGTGCTGGCCAGGACCCATGCTTCACACTCAGAAAGAGCGACATGTGAAAGTCGGACTAGACAGACAGGAGCCGAGAATGTGGGTAAATCACGTAACACTCCTGGGCCTTGTCTTTCTTCTCTGAGAGAGGGGGCTGGAGAGGGGTCGGCGGAGAGGCTGTGCACCACTGCGAAGACCCCAGTCCGCCCGGAAACCCTCCCCTTCCTTCACAGACAGCGTCTCTGTCCCGAGCACCGCAGCAGGCCCGTCCTCACGCGCCCCGGCCTCACAGGCAGGCGGCAGGTGCACACCTGAAAGTCACGTCTAAAGAGGAAGTTGTCCTCCTCCCCGTCTCCTGCCTCTGGGACCCCATCTCAGGGAGGGAGGCCTCGACCCGCTCACGGGGCCCATCTGTGGACTTGAAATTCGTTCCTGATTTCTTCCTTCTCTTCGCTCTCCACACCTAACTAACCCCTAGGCTGCCCATCCATCCACTCCCGGCCGTACCCACTTCCACGGCCCTAGCCACACAGTCAGCCGGTCTTGCCTTGTGCTCCACAAAATTCTGCAGGGGTCGGTCCTGTCTCCACAGCTGCGCCTGCCCCTCCCCCCAATGAATCAATCCGTATTTGGAACACAGGAGTGTGAGGATTTCCAGACCACCCCCGCGTGGGCGGTGTGCGTCTGCGTGGCCTTGTGTTTTCTGATCGCAGGACTCATCAGAGCACATGCGCACTGACGTTCGCTCGCAACCACGTTCGCCTCGCTGGCAGTGTTCACAGGGGCGGCAGACGGTAGGCATGCCGTGAACATTCACCGCAAGGAACGGAGCCACTAGCAGTACTGCCAGAACGCAGTTACTCTTCTTCTTTCCTTGCTCTCCTCATTTCCTCCTGGTCTTTTCCTTTTCACTCCATCTTTTACTTTCTCTCTCCAATGTGTAGTTATTGATTGTCGTTGCCATTGTTGTCATCACCATCATCATCATCACCGTCATTGCAGATCATCAATCATCGACTGCGATCACCTCTGTAATAGCCAGGGCTTGTTGGCAGCAGGTAGGCTCTGATGGGAGCCCCGTGGACAGGCTGCAGGGCATTGGCGAAAGCTGTTCAGAAGACTTCCGGGGGAAGGGGACCTCCAGGGCCCCCTGAGTTGGCTCATGTTTTTCTGGAAGCTTCGTTGGGAGGAGAGCAGCATGGAATCTTCTCAGACTGATCTACCTGGGGTATCAGCCTGACTGTCCCCAGTGGAAACAGACACAGTAACTCCATCTCTGGTGGCCTCGGTAAGGGGCTCTAAGGGATGCCCAGAAGGTCATGGTTTTGAGTGAATTAGATGAACTTCATTCTCCACTTTTTACTTTGATTCCCATATTTTTTTCTCTTTCAGGGTCTTCTTACTCTTCTTGCACAGGCACCTACGCTCTCGTGCCAGGAAGGCTTTATGTCTACCTCCTGTATTACAGAGATGAAATGGAGAGAATGTTAGATGACTCGCTGAGAGTCATACACAAGCAGTCCTTCGCGCAACAGGGGCATAGAAATCGGGTTTCTGAATTTCAGGCTCGAGTCTTTGCTACCACATTGGTTCGCCCATTGAGGGGTCACCAGCTGAAAGGCATAAATGAATTTGCTAAGGGTCAGCGTGAGGTTGTGTGTGTGTGTGTGAGTGCATGTGCGCGAGGTTTGGAGGTGAGCAAGCACCTTCTGCTGCTTTTCCCCTCCTTGCTGCCCTCCGCCACCGCCTTTGCTCTCCTCGCACTCCCCTCCTTCGCTGTCCTCCTCCCTTGCCCTTTCCATTGTTCCGTCCTCCGCCTGTGTTTCTCCCTCCCCACAAACTTCCCCTCGCTCCCGTATCTGCACCCCCTTCATCTCCTGCCTTCCTATTTCTCCTTCCTCTGACTCAGCTCTGAAGTTTCCACGGGCCCCTGAAAAATACAGAATGCTAGATTTTTAAGGGATGTTAAAGATAGGTAATTTTGATTAATTTACACTATAGCTAGTTTTATAAGGACGATTTGTTATCCAATGAGCCCTTGAAAAGTCTTAAAGTATTCTTTCCTGCAATAGTAACGTTACATTTTTTTCTTTTGAGTAAAACTAACTTGAACACTTGAAAACCACATTTTTCTTGGGAACTATATCTCTTTGCTCACAGAAAGGTGTACATGCTTATCTTCGCAGTTATGGAAGCTGCATGGAATGAACCCTCTGAGAATCTCGAAGCAAGAGGAAAGGCTACGGTGTGCACCTGTGTCCTGTCCTTGAGCGGCTGTGGAAGGGTTGGGAGGGACAAATTTGAGCACCGATTACAGTCAGTGGATTGTCATCAAGATGGGGTCTGGCACAGGCGGGACTTAGTTACGAATGATCTGGAAAGGCAAGCTTGCTGGATGGAGGGAGGCTTGGAGCATGGACCAAGGGCCTGGTGACCCAGGGGCGGAGATCCAGGCCGGTGCAGCCCAGAGGCAGGCTCTGGTGCTGAGGTCGGAGGTCAGCTTCCCTCTCTGCCCGGCATGCTGGGGTTCTTGCTGCCCTGCTGACACGGACAGTTCACGTCGTCCTCCTCCCCTCATTCTCTGAGGTGAAGCTTCCTAAAGGGCCAGGCTTCTAAAGGCGGGACTTGCCCACCAGTGAAAGTGTCCGTGTCCTTCTTCATGGTCGTCCCTGAGTGACAGCCACCGCCCCCCCCCCCCCCCCCGCCTCCCCGGGGAAGATGATGCTCCAGGCCTCACGTTCTGTCTCAGTAATCCGTTCACCCTGATCACCCAGGTCTGGGTGCGGCCTTTTGGAAATCGGTCCTACTCTGAGGCCCACCACTCTCTGGGGACCAGGCGAGGACAGTGACGGGGAGGCTCTTTTCTCTTTTGCCAGGTGCCCTCTGGCGGGGGAGGCTGAGGGCTCAGTGAGGTATCAGAACATCTGAATCAGACAGCAGGTGCCTGTGGGTAAACCTCCTGGGTCTGGCTTGTGTGCCGCCAGGTCTAGGCAGTCTGGGCTGCGAGGTGTTCTGCAGATTCCCTTTGTGCAGCTTAGAGCTCACGGTCAGGCCAGGGAGCCGCTGTGTGGCCTTGGGCACGGCATTTTACCTCTCTGTTTTTTAGTTTCCTTAACTTTAAACTGCGGATAGTGGGTATATATGTACTGCTCCTGCGCCTTCAGTCAGAGGTTGCACTTCTCAGATATCTTTCTGCCTGGGTTCTAGGTGCAAGCTGACTCCACCAGTTAGATCTCTCGAGTGAGGTTTAGCAGGCAGAAAGGAGAAGGAGGCAGTCACGGCCGGTAGGACCAAGGGAGGAGGGGGAGGGGTTTTTGTCGCAGTGTGTGAGAGTCTAGCCACTAGCATTAAAAAAAAAATCCTTACCTGAGGACATTTTTTTTTCATTGTTTTTAGAGAGGGAGGAAGGGAGAGGGAAAAGGAGAGAGAGAGAGAGAGAGAGCGCTCAATTGGTTCCCTCTCGTATGCGCCCCGACTGGGGATCGAACCTGCAGCCTGGGTATGTGCTCTGGCTAGGAACTGAACCCTTAACCCTTCAGTTTACTGGACAATGCTCCAAGCAACTTTGCCACCCAGTCCGGGGCCCCATCACTATCTCTGACGGTTGTCCAATGGCTGTTGCTTCCTCATTCCCCACCTTCCTGATTGGGCCGCCCCGCTGGATGGCCAGCTCTGCAGGCTGCTGGCCCGTTCTGGAAATTCTTCCTGCAGACTCAGCCCAGAGCTCCTGCCTCCTTCCTGAGCCGATAGCACCCAGTTTCCTGCACCGCACCCCTTTCCGCTGATGAGTTGTGGCTTCTGCTTTCTACAACTGTGCCTTGATTTCACAGTCTCACAGACGATCGTTTTACGTCTAGAGAAGGCTAAAGTAAGGGCAGTCTTGTCTGATTTTCCATGGCTGCCAGGGCACATCTCTCTCTTTTTTTTAAATTTCTTTTTAAGATTTTATTTATTTATTTTTAGAGAGGGAAGGGAGGGAGATAGACAGAGAGAGGGAGAAACATCAATGTGCAGTTGCTGAGGGTTATGGCCTACAACCCAGGCATGTACCCTGGCTGGGAATCGAACCTGGGACACCTTGGTTCCCAGCCCGAGCTCAATCCACTGAGCTACGCCAGTCAGGGCTCACATCTCTTAATGGTATATCCTCATGTGAATCCGTACCAAGTAATTCCCTAAGATTCCTCCTGTGTCAGCTTGGCTTACGGGGACTTTCTTCGCCCTTGCAAATAGGCTTGGGGATTTCCCTGCGTTTCCTCAGTGCATTCTTCTCCAGGTGGCTCCCGGCAGCAGGTCCGCTTGTCAATCACGGTGCTGCTAAGACCCATAATTATGTGATGGGACCTGGGTGTTACATAAGAAGTCACTTCAATAATGGGCAGGCCGAGGTCCAGTTGTTCTGCTGATACAATACCTGGCCTCCTGTCTCGTAGTGTAGCATTGCTGTATTCAGCGGGTTGAATGACTTTGTAGCATGGGCTAGAAAGGAATTATTTAGGTCGGGCCCATCATTTCTTGTCTTCCTGTTTTCATCGGATGTCAGCTTAGGTCTGGAAAGGTGTGGGGAGGGACTCTGCCCACAGGAGGGTTAAATGAATTGATGTCCACAGCTCAAAACCTGCCTGAGGATGAGCATACCAGGTGAACTTTGAAAGTCCCCCCCAACATGGGGTCCCCATACAATACAACAAGGTGGGCACAGGCAGCTGTGCTGATTCTTCGTGAGGGGTGGGGGTGGGGGCATTGTCCATACTGCCTCTGAGCAGGGTTCTTTTTCTCCGGTGTATGTCCAAGGTAGCTTGGGGTAGTTCGCACGTACACAAGTTGAAAGTAACACATATTTTTGTTTCCTCAAGTCAAGGCTCAGTGAAAGTGCTTGCCTAAAGCAAGGCCTCCCCAAAATGTTAGAACCAGCCACTGGTCTGAGAGGTGGAGAACTGCGCTACACAATTCAGGGTATCTTCACAAACGCACAGGTGCTGCGGGCCTCCCTGGTGTCGGGGTCCCGAGTGTCTACAAATGAGGGGGAGGACTAGGTGACCAATGATCTTAGTCATACAAACCGGGGTTGGGTGCAGTGTTGCCAGGACCCCGCTTAGCTGAGACACTTGTTTGGTCTGGGGGCTGGGCAGACCTTTGAAACACTGTAGCTGTAGGTGTATTTAATCAGCCAGAGGGGTTCAGTAGGCTGAGGCCAGCAGGGAAGGGAGGGTCAGGGCCAGCCTGGAAGGGCCAGCTGCCCGAAGGCAGGCTCCGGACAGCAGACGCTGAGGCAGCTCCATGCCAGTTTCCGCTGTCTGTGCCCTGCTTTGTTCGCCTGGGCCAATTTGATTTTTAAAAACCAGATCTCTCTCCTTCCCTCCCTCCTTTCTCTTCCTTACTGCCTCTCTTCCTTCCTGTCTTCCTCCTGTTTTTATTTATGTTTATTTTTTGTTACAGTTACATGTAGTTTGAAGAGTCAAACTCCCACACAGTCTGTTACGAAAAATGATTTGCGAGCCCCCTCCTGCTATGACTTCCTTCCCAGAGGCAAGAGCTTTTAACTTTTACTGCCTCTTCGCCTTATTTTCATCTGCCACTATGCTTAAAAATAGCATGCTTTTATTGCTGCTTCTCAAATTTTCAGCTCTAGGCATTATTCATGGGAGTTCAGGATTTTTCTCTCTTTCCTCCTCCCCACCCTCTCCCAAGCATCCTTCCCCTTGGGTTACACTTTTGGTCAAATCAATATTCATTGTTTTGAGGTAGGGACCCAGTAACTGCCACTCATGGCCGAGCCTGTGCAAAATTATGTTTGCTTTTCTTTTCCCACGTGACTTCTAGTCTTTTCCCGATTAATCACTTTTTTTTTGTTTGTTTGTTTACCTCGCCATGTTTTATTACTAATTCAACCCAAACTCTCTGCTAGTTGTACAATTTTTTTTCTCTCTAAAAGTTCCCACGCATTAGGAGCTCTGAGATGTCCACCTCTTGGGCACTCTTTTCCAGAAGCTTCAGGCCTGATGCAGTTCGGGCTCTGTGTCCACCCCCAGGCTCAGCTGCAATCACTATCCCGGGGTCTCCCTGCACCATGGCTGTGGGCGCTTTCTTGATACTTTGCTTCTCTGTTTGCTCTCTCTGCGTCTCTTTTTACTTCGATTCCTTCCTCGTTTGGGTGACGCGAGTCCTCAGGAGCTTGCAGGTAAAGGGCGCTTCGGACTCTGTTCAGCCAGGAGTGGGAGGGTAAGCTGAATTACAGACTTCCAGGACTGTATCCCAAAGAGGTGAGGGTCGAGAGAGCTCGAGGCTCCTTTTCCGCAGCTGGGTCTGAGGGGCGAGGGGAGGAAGCTGTTACCGGGACCTGGAGCCAGAAAAGCCCCTGCATTTGAGGGATGCACACACGGTGCACTCCAGCCGTGGAGGGATTTTCTCTTTCTCCTCTTCCTGCAGCTCCAGCCCTGGTCATCCTGGACTGACCTTTATTTTGTATCTTTTAGACAATGAAGCAGTTCCGGACGTGGCACCGCAAATACACCACTTGGATACACTGATTGTTCTGGGCTGGAGGCCCTTGAGAAGCAGTAAATGGAGGGAGAGGTTTTCTCTGGACCGCCCCTTATCTGCTCAAAGACGATCCTCGATCCTCCCGATCCTCCTGAAGGAAGCCGTCCACTCAGCACAGGGGAAGAGGCTCGGAGTAGATGCCACACGCAGACAAATGTTGTCACAAACTGCCATGCGTCCCACATCTTCTTCTAGGGGCCTGTCATGCTTCCTAAAAATAATCTTCTCTCCCCTAAGAAGCCCCCGTCTTCCCTCCCTTTTCCATGTTAAGATGTATTTAAGCCTGAATTCTAAACTACTGTAGGGAGTTACTAACTTTTCCCAGGGCATCTGTTATATATGTATAAAGAATACATGTTAATAAACTTCTGGGGTTTTTGGTTATTAATCTGTTTTTTTTTAATTACAAAAAATCAGAAGGGTAAAGGGGAAAATTATTTTTCCTACCCACCCTGGCATATGGATGGCAGGCCGAAAATTCACATTCTATCTCAACTTCTGTGTTCCTGCTCGGGCAGTGATCTGGATGCTTGACCTGCTTTTAAACTCTCTTCCCAACATGTGTCCCCCCCCTCACCTGTGTCCAGAGGTATATGGCTTCCAGAACCTTCAGGGACCCTGTGGTCTCAGTCAAAGTAATTACTGCCTTTTCTTACCGCTGGTGAGGGGTCATCGTTCTTTGGTCCACCGACCGGTTGCCCGCTGTCCTGCTGCTTTGCAGCTCTGGTCCCTTCCATCCTCCCAATCCTTGTTGCTGCGGGGCCCTGGTTGGCCCCTTCACGATGGTTCAGTGGATTTCTTGAGGGACTGGAATTGGGTGTGTGGGACTCTGTCTCCTTCCTAAGGCAGCCAGCTCTCCAGTCCTGAAAGGAGAGGGCTGTGTCCTCCTGGCTCACAGAGGCCGCTCTCCCTCCGGGAGGGTGTGGGGTTCCTCTGGCAATGTGCTCACCCACGGGCTCATAAAGGGTCCAGCTGCTGTTCACGGTTGTGTTGTCCTCTGAGGTTCAGTGCACCTTCCAGGGACGGGACACAGGACTCAGGTGAGGCCCCGCCCTGAACCTTGTCACTGCATCTCTCTCTCTCTCTCTCTCTCTCTCTCTCTCTCTCTCTCTCAGTATTCCACCTGCATTTCTGTGAGCACAGGAAACCCCAGACTGTGCCCTGTGTCCCACCACCTGCCTCCCTGAGCCCCCAGAGCTCCTGTTCCACAGGTCCCCTGGGACTGGGGCCCCTGGGACTTCCCGGATGACTGCCCCTCCAGGCTGTGGGCTAGGTGTTTGTCAGGGACTGACAATGGCTCCATGTGTCCTACCTGAAAACCCTTTGCTTTAAAGCAGTAACTCTCTTATGTCTGGAGCTCAAGGCGTGATAGAAGTGAAATATTCAGGCCATATTTTTGATTGAGAGGTTTTCCTTCAGCACTTGTTTATGTAAAGCCCTCCCCCTACCGCCCCCCACCCCCACCCCAGGGATGACAATTTGGGCCTTTGTTCTCATTTGGGAGCTAAACTAGCTACGTTTATTGGGAGTGAAGCAAGGTAAACCTTGGGAATGCAGGGATTTTTTGTGTTGCAAAAAGAAAAAAGATGCCACTCTGAAAATTGGTTGCTACAGAGTTTTGATAGACTGATATTCCAATCTTACAAAAAAACAGACTGGATTTCACGGAATTTGAAGTCAATTGAAAGACAGACTGTTGGAATCATTTCATGAATTCAAAGCATTCAGAGAAAAGGCGTTTGCTCAGCTATGGGGATTGAGAAATGGAAGGCAGCTAGAGTGATGTGTCACGCTGGGTTAGGGGCTGCTCTCAGCCAGTGGGGAGTAGAAGCTGAACTTTGTTGTCGAAAGCCACCATGGGAAGTAGAAACATCGATTGTGCATTGCTGAGTGGCGGGGTATTGCTGGCTTATCCAGAAATGGAAGCATCCTCGCCTCAGTGGGCTGGGGAGAGAGCATCAGTCCCGCCCCCTCCTCCCCCTCCTCCTTCTTTAATTTCGAAAGAGTAAATATTTAAATAGGTGATATGGAAAAGCTATCGCCAGTTTTCCTCTGTAGGCCATGGTTTTGAGTTAAAAAGAGTCAGGCAGCCGAATTCACATGCGGAAAAAAAATTGTAGAAATTGCATGTAATCTTTTTAAAGCGAGGGCATCGGAATTGATTTGCAATTGACCAAATTGAGCCAACGTGTCTCTGAAAAGCCATTTTAACAGAAAAAAAATTATGAATTTTCTTAAGCCCTGTGATTAGCGTGTAATATGTATTTACGGTCCCCCCAGGCGCCACACGATAAAAATGGTTAAAACCTTTAGTTCTTTTAGTAGTTCGCGGTTTTATTGCCAAAGTTACTTTGTAGATTTTACGCTTAAAGCAAGGTCAGTGTATTGCACTGTATAAATTATTCTAAGTAATTGCTCAGTTATTTTATAGCTTAGTCACAGGATTTTTTCATTATTAAACGTAGCCTTTCCTTTAAAGTTAGGATGCGAAGGGCAGTATAAATCACAGGGCAGCTTGCCATCGGGGGTTTCAGCTGTACCTGTGATAAGGGTTTAATAACAACCTGGTGCAGACACCCAGTCCCTCTCAATTACCTTTCCACATGGGCATTCGTTCACACTGTTTATTAAAAACTCCCCTTGTAGTGTTTAAATGGAGTGTTTCAGATTAATGGCCCCCATGGAGTTGAACTTCATTGCACTTCATTAAAGCGAGATTGTGCAAAAGGTTACCTCCATTAAATCCAGAACAGGACCTTAAATCTGTATGTTTTTTTTTTTTTTTTGGTAAGAAAATGTGATAAAATTGCTCTGCCAGCCCTTTGAGATTAACAAGGCCACCTCCCTTTCAGTCACCAAAGTGCAAGGCTTGTGAGCCTGTTTCGAATTTTCTGAGGGTTATATATTTGGATTTTACAAAATTAGAAACCAATCCATGGAAAGAGCCTGGAGTTATAGGCGGATTGAGTTACGGGAGAGCAGACCCACCACAGAAGAGTGGAGAGTTTGTGAAACCTTTTGTTACACTTGAGTGGATGTTGTAAGTTTGGTGCTCTAGACAAAAATACTTTTGTTTGCCTGGTAACAAAAATATTTTTCGAAATAGCCTGCTTTGTGTCTTCCTGCACAGAGAGTGATATAAAATTTTCTGGGAGGTTTTGTCTCTTGGCTACTCCAATGCATAGCTTGTGGCCATTGCTAACTATCGTTTCCTCTGAGAATTCATGATAATTGGAAGCATTAATTACCCATCCTGCACCGTGAGAATGTGGCCTCATTACCTCGAGGCCATGTGCGAATTGATGCTCATTAACGCAGCAAGTCAATCGCTCAGTTTCATCTTTTCGTGGATTTCGAATGACTTCGTCAAATTAGCCTAGCTCCATTTTTCTCCTCTTTTTGGACGGATGGGATGTCAAAGTTGTATGTGCTCATAACAAATATTTGTATCTTATTTGAAGTCCTCTGCCACTGTAAATAATTTTGAAATGCTATTGAGTGTTACTCTTAAAAGAAGTTACACTGAGAACATAAGCATGTTTAGGGAACTGACTCTTTAACTGTGTGTCTGGGAAGGTCGGAGGTGTAGCATTCCTTCTGACACCGGCGTTGGTGTTTGTGTTGTTACTCTGCTTTCTGCTGGTATCTTTTGCCCTGGGCCTAGGTTTTCACCTCCTTTATGTGACCGAAAGCGGCACATCCTGAGGGACATGGAAAAACCTCTCACATATGCTCCTGATGGCATTCACTGTGCACAAGGGCAGCTGGGCAAAGAGAGAGAAGACGATGTCATCAGAGCAAAGTGACAGGAAGGTCCTCCCGTGGAATGCACTCACATACAAGCGATTTATTTGGGTGGAGGCACCAAAGGGTTGAGTTTAAATTCATTCATTCATTTACTTATTTATTTTTAGAGAGAGGAGAAAAGAGGGAGAAAGAGAGGGAGAGAAACATCCACATGAGAGAGAAACATTGATCAATCACTTTCTCATACAGCTCAACGGGAGACCTGGCCTGAAACTCAGGCATGTGCCCTGAGTGGGAAGTGAACTGGTGACCTTTCAGCCCACGGGATGACCCCCAGCCCACTGAGCCACACCAGTTGGGGCAAATACTTGACTTTAAATAGGAGAGTGAATGAAGGAGGGCTGAGCCATTATCACCAATGAACAATTCAGTTCATTAAATCAGCCTCTTACCAATTTGGAACCTCAGGGAATGATCAGAGAATAGGTATGTTTTGATTTACAGAAATCAGCACTTCGAGAACACATGAGCCCACAGAAAGAGCAGTCCCGGCTCGGTGTCACGGGGGGACAAGGATCTCTGGGCGACCGAAAAGTAAGACGAGGAAGCTGGGTAGCCGGGCTCTGGATGCCAGAGGAATGCGGAGGAATCAGGAGTGAGCGGCCGGCAGAGCTTCTCTGTTTGGGACGTGGGTTCGTGGTGCCCGCATGCACCGGAGGTCAGTTGTCCTCCAAGTGCAGTCTAGAGAAACGTGCAAGTTCCCAGGCCGTTCCATTGGGCCCAAGAAGTCAAAGAGCTGTTTCACATTACCATCCAAACTCCGTTTGCCTTTTTCACTCTTTCTCTCTTCCGAGGACAGAGGAGCAGCAGTATGTAACAGATTAGACAGACAGACAGACAGACAGACAGTGGGGCCTGACGTCTATTACTACTCAGGATGTTAAAGAAATGGGACAGATGTGAAACAAATGGATTCCTCTCACTACATTCTTTTGTTGTGCAAAACAGATGGTTTTTGTAAACGTGTTTTAATGTTAGCATGTAACAGATCTATTATTGTTATAAACTAAATTAATACATATAAAATTATGATTTTTCATTTAAAAGGTAGCATGGTAAATATCAATAAGTATAAATCAAATTAAAAAGCTCTTTCAGGAACTCAGTGATTTTATAGTGCAAAAGGCTTCTGAGACCAAAATGGGAGGGAGCCCCCTCTGCAGGGGATGGGTGGGGCCGTCCCCACTCGCACCTGTCCCGTGGCCAAGGACTTCCCGTACGGTGTCCCGGCACCTGGAACATCACGGTCCTGGGAATACCTCTACACATGTACTGCCCTGAGTGGAGAGAAACATTTCGCCAAACAGCAAATATTGAGGAAGATGTTTGTGACTGGGACTATGGAAAGGAATAACTAAGAGAACTGGAAGGAAGGATTGGAGGGCATCAAAAACAGGCTGGCTCACCACTTTGGTGTAATACTAATCAAAATATTTAGCCACTGACAGTATTTTAGAATGAAGTATTAATTAGCATCAGGATTTAACATGGAAAGAGAAGAAGCTGAATTATAGTATCTCTAACGAGCACGAATGAGCAGTCACAAGTGGTGAGCTGCTACTTGGGAATTGGAAATAATTGGGGTTTCCTGCGTTGGGATGAGGTGCGGGGGGAGTTGTACCGTGACAGGCAGAGGGGTGGCACTGAGTGAATGGGGCAAAACCAGCTCAAACAACGGGCAACCAGAATTTAGCGATACAATTGAGAAAAATTTCTCATTCAATTAATCTGCTCAATTCCAATGTGACTAGAAGGTGAGTAGCTTCCCTCTCAGGCAGGAATTAATTGAAAAATCCCACTGTAGGACTTGGGTTGCCTTGATTGGAATCGTAGTCCAATCCTTGACCGGTGAGCAGAAGCCAGGGAGGAAGTGCCCTGGTATCAACTTCTACCAGAGGTACAAGTTGGAGCGGGAGGAGAAGTATTTCCCCAAGAGAAGGGATGCATTCGTCCCAGACAAATGGAGAAGCACTGGACAGAAAAAAACTAAACAACCTTAGTCCTTCAACCTTGTCCAAATCCTGAATACCTTTGCAACTGGATTCTTACAAGGACTTTCTCAGTGGTCTTTTGCCCTTTAGTTATTCCCACCACTGACAGATTAATAATCTCTCCAAACCCATTATTCTGTTACTTTTATTACCCACAACACAAACTCTAAGCTCCTTCTCCCGGTGTTTATGGCCCTTGAACTTGGCCCCACCCTGCCTTTGTAGTTCCACATCTCTGACTCCCCCCTACAAGCAAAGCTCCTCTAATCTTTGAGTCTGGAATTTGGTGAGCGCGTTCTCATTTCCATTTACCTGGCCGTGACATACCTTTTCCCTTGCCATGGTTCTCCTCTCACTTAAATTTCAACTGTTCTGAAGAGTCGAGCTCAGGTAAAGTTGTGGAAAAAATTGTCCCGTAAGGAATTAGTAGATCCTGAGATTTTGGATTCAAAGTGTGGGCTGCCTTTTCTGAATCTTCCTAGAATACTATCAGTTTGGGGAGTTGAGAGTTTGGCCCTCAGGCTGGTTGGCTCAGAAATCAGGTTCTGCCAACACATGATCCCCAGTTTCGGGGGCACTGAAGGCAAACTCACAGGACTAATTGTAAAGTCACGATTTTTCCAAAGTGAACCGCGAGTGTCACATCAACAGGAACGCTCATGGGGACATCACCCTGTAGACAGACCAATCTTACAAATCAAAACGTTTCTAGATGGTCACTTGGCAGAGGTGAGGCTGAGGAAGCAACCAAGTCTAGTATTTTTATCTCTGCCGTGCAGACGGTCTTGCTAAGAATGGTCTCGCACCCATCGTCCCGAAGTCCTTCAGGTAAGGTTCCCTGACAGCCTTCCCGATGTTCGCATCTCTGGCCCTTCTTCAGCTGCTTTTGACCGTCAACTTTACTATTGCCAAATTCTATGGGCATGTCTTTTAATGTGGTTAATCGGACTGGTGTTCCGTTTTGCTGACCGGCGATTCATTCTGTCTTCCAAAGCTGATGTTGTCTCCCTGGTTTTTGATTCTTTGCATCTTGATTTTATAATTTAATTCATGGAAACTACATTTTATTTTTTAAATGTATTTTTATTAAAATATATTACTGAGATATGATTGGCATATATCCTTGTGCAAGTTTAAGGTGAACAACATGTTGATTTGATATATTTATGTATGAAAATATAATGACCACTGTAGTGTTAGCTAACACTTGTATTGTTTTATATAGTTATCATTTCCTTTTATGGTGGGAACAATTAAAAGCTAGTCTCTTGCCCTGGCTGGCATAGCTCAATGGATTGAGTGTGGGCTGAGAACCAAAGCATCGCAGGTTCGATTCCCAGTCAGGGCACATGCCTGGGTTGCAGGCCACAGCCTCCAGCAACCGCACATTGATGTTTCTCTCTCTCTCTCTTTCTCCCTCCCTTCCCTCTCTAAAAATAAATAAATAAAAATCTTTAAAAAAAAAGCTAGTCTCTTGAAGTTTATAATACAGTATTGTCATCTATAATTGCTGTGCTGTGCATTACAACTCTAGGACTCACTTATAACTACGGGTTGCAAGTTTGTATCCTCAGACGACGTTTCTCCATTTGCCCCAATCCCCAGCCCCTGGTAACCACCACTCTACCCTCTGTTTTTACGAGTTCAACTTTGTTTTATTTCACTTATGAGTGATATAACACTCTTGGAGAGTGATCTCAATTTTCTCATTTTGAAGTGTCCGGAGAGACATTTTCATTATTTTCCTGGCAACAGTTATTATTCGAGCTTCACAGCGACCCCGTTAGGCAGGCCGGGCAGATGAGCATCGCCCCCAATAGATAATGAAAATGAAGCTTAAAGTGATACATACGGCCTTTGTCTGACTTCGCCCTGATGAACTGGGTTTCAGCCATGAAACCGAGATGTTCTCACTGCGGACCCCCGATGGAAGGCCGTTTCTTTTTGTCAACTAGCACAGCCAGCGAAGTGCTGGGACCATTGCAGGCGATTACTACATATTTATTTAATGGTGAACAAGAAGCCCTCTAGGAAAACAAGTGAAACAAATCATTGGCACCACGAGGCAACGTTAGGTGTGGAGGTCTGGGATACAGGCCCTTTGCTCCCCACTGATGACTCTGTCCAGCTACTGAACCAACTTCTGTTGTACGACTTGGAAAATGAGCACTGTAATCCTTTTTGATGCCAAGGAGGGCGTGACTGGACCATGGAGATTCAAGGCAGGTTGTGGGAATGGTTGTGAGTCACGTTCACGTGGGTGAGTTCAGGAAGGTCAAAAGCAGGACGTTTGGGGTCAACCTCCACCTTGGCCTTCAAGGGCATCGAGTCACCATGAAGGTTAGAACCCTGGACAGGTTCCTGATTGATAGCAACTGAAATTGTGAGAAAACTTTCTTTCAGGTTATCATCTTTTTTTTTTTTTTACATTTTAGCTTTCCTGGGTGACCTCTCCTCCAGATGGAATTTTCTGGCATGGCGTTAAAGATTTCAGAGTTTGGAAAAAGATCCTACGCATGAGGTGCTCAGGTGCAAGCCTCAGGAATTAGTTTGGCGAACTGAAGTAGAAGTTTATTGGAAGTAATAGTCATTGGAAGTGCATTTAGAGGAGTCGAGCGAAAGTCTGGAGAAATATTGTCAAAAAATATATGGAAACCGAGTGAAAGCAGGCCCCCGAGAACACAGCTGTTAGCACTGGGGACCATTGCTGCCTGGATGCTGCTGGGCCCCTAACTCACGGTCGCAATGGCTTCATGGAACCTCTGCCACCTTCAGAGCCCGTGTCCCTTTCTCCAGATCCTAGGCCGGGGCGGCAGCTGTGACGGGCCAGGCCCTGCTGTGTGCCTCTTCCCCAGTTTCCTGGGAGCAGAGGTCGGATGTCTGCACTCCCTTTCGCTTCTGCAATGGGAAGTGTGTTCCAAACGGAAAGGGTGTGGCACTGCTTTTCACTTTATTTTACTTGGATTGGTATTTTCTCTGAACTTGAGGGTCCCCACCCTTCGAGGAGCTGGATGGGTTTTGGAGCAGGTCCAGGCCCTGGTCCCTGTCTTCCCGCCCACCCACCAGGCTACAAAAGTTGTAGTGCAAGGTCGTTGGGTTGGGCAGAGGCTGAGTCATCACAACGTGGTGGCAATGCTGTGCTTACCTTTCTAGGTTTCTGGGTGACTCAGGTTTATAATCCTCAGTATTTCTTACTTTCTTGCCATCGATGTATTTTTAAAAGATTTAAAAATACTGTATTTATGATTTTTCTAATTTCCAGTGTGTCCATCTAGCATATCGATTATCATCCATGCAGAAATAGGAGTTACGGCTCATTCTTTGTAACTACCCCACATGCACATGGGAACAGTGAAGAAAATTACCCCTGGAGGTGGGAGGAGGAGGAGGGAATACATGTAAATAAACACACTCGATGGTGAATCGATAGGACCCAAAGGCTATTAATCAATGCTCAGCAGACAGAGCCAAAATAAACATCATGACATAGGTTATTTGGATTATTTATGAGGAGACTTATATTTCTTCAATTTAAGTACTTCCTTATACAGTAATATCTCAAGCACACAGGCTGGTGAAATAAAGAGAGCCAGCCTACCAAATCTGAATATAACAAGCGTATGAAACCAATAATGGGCATCGGGGTTCAGGGCCATGTCCGGACCTGGGCCTGGGGGGCTGGGTTCCCCGCGTGCTGGGCTGCGCAGTCCCTCCCGCAGGTGATCTGCAGGTGAGAGCCTCCCACAGGTGATCTGCAGGTGAGAGCCACGGGGGAGTCAAGATGCACGTACTGACGTTCACTTCCCTTCGTGCCAGGTTGACAAACAACGGAAAGAAATTGTTTCTACTCCTACAAGTGGTAGGATCAAATTTGGTTACTCTTTGCTAAATGTAGAAAATCTGAATAACGCAGTGGGCGGATGAGGGAAATGTGATTCGGCGTGTCGTTAGCCGGTCCTGGGCCTGTCCACCGGGGGCGCTGCACCGGGACCCTGGACTGAGCTCCCGCCTCTGGAGATTTCCTGGGGCACGCGGGCCTGCGGGCGCGCTCTGCTGCGAACCGGAACCGGCCGTGCAGACTCCCCAGCCTCTGTGTCTCCACACGGTGTGTGGAGCCTGGTCGCAAGGCTATTAAAAATATTTATAAGCCCTGGCTGGCGTAGCTCAGTGGATTGAGCGCCGGCTTCGGACCAAAGTGTCACAGGTTCGATTCCCAGTCAGGGTATATGCCTGGGTTGCAGGCCATGACCTCCAGCAACCACACATTGATGTTTCTCTCTCTCTTTCTCCCTCCCTTCCCTCTCTAAAAAATAAATAAATAAAATCTTTAAAAAATATTTATAAAACTTTTAGCTATTGTGCATAATACACTGATGCTAATTGATACGATACATTGATACTTGTGTAAGATAGATTTTTCATAATGTGTCATTTTAACTCCATGATCAGCTTGATCAGTATGGAAAATTCCATATCAGGTCGCGCTGTTGAAACTGCCAAACATGAAATAAGTCCCTTTTCACTGTAATATATGCAATGATGTTTCATTTAACCTGCAATAAGGGAACTAGGTATTTCATATAAATAAGCTTTTTAGATACCCCTTCAAGAACTTTAACTTTTTAAGCTGTTAAGTTGCTTGAATGGAAAGCATTAAAAAGTGAATTGCCCACCTCCTGAATTTAGAAATAAGAGCACAGAAAAGTATAAAGACTGATCAAATTCATGTTTCCATTACAGATTTCCCTTCTCTATAAAAAGGAGAATATGAGAGTAATTTAGTATTTCTAAAACAACCTAGGGCTATTATTACAAACATGATCATCACACCATGCTGTGTGATGAAATATACTCAGAAGTGTGTGAAGTATGTGGATGGCTGAACATTTTGTTGACACACTTACAGGAAATATGAAAACACAGAGAAGAAGGCAAAAATGACTATAAGCTCAACAGGCAGAGATAATCATTGTTAATATCTTGGCATACCATTTCTTAATAAAGTTAATATGTTACTGTATATACACTTTTCTTTTTTAAAATATATTTCATTGATTATGCTATTACAGTTGTCCCATTTTTTCCCCTCCCCTTTATTCCCCTCTACCCTGTACCTGCCTCCCACCATCATTCCCCCACCTTAGTTCATGTCCATGGGTCGTACATCTAAGTTCTTTGGCCTCTCCATTTCCCACACTATTTTAACCTCCTCCTGTCTATTTTCTACCTACCATCTATGCTTCTTATTCCCTATTCCCCTCCCTTCTCCTCCGCACTGATAACCCTCCATCCCCTTTTCTAACTTTTTATTATATAGTGACTGTTTCCTCATAGCCTTAAATATTACATACTTGTTTTCTAATGGCTACATGATATTCCATTGCATGGTGGCAACCATTTCCTTAACCAGTGTCCCATTGGGGGACATTTATATTTTTCCAATATTTAGCTATTGTAAGATATACTGCAGCGAACACATTTGTACATAAATCTTGGTGGACATCTTAATTAACATATTCAACAAGAGTTGATGGAGTGTTCGCAATTTGCTGGGCAATATTCTCAATGCTTGGGCTATAAAAGTGAGTAATCTTTGCCCTTGTAGAATTTATATCCTAGTCAGTGAAGATTGAGAATAAACACGAATAAGTAGATTATATAGGATGTTATAAAGTAATAAGTACTATGGAATCTAACAGTATTCCCTCAGAATAAATCCCCAGAGGACCCCTGAGACCTATTTCTAAAGCATCTTTCAGGAAGGTTGTGCTGATTCATGCTTGTCTTGAAATGTTTGAATACCTCTTCTCCTGACCTTGAAAAAAGAAATTTTTCTCTTTTTCTAAAGAAAAAACAATGCTATTTTTTAAAATAAAACCTATCTTAATTTTAAAATTTGCATTTGCTGGAAACTGGTGATTTTTGAACACATTTTCATATGTTTATCGATGATTTGCATAATCTTTTTAAAACACTCGCTCATGTCTTTTGAATGGCATTCAGGGTTTGGGTGGCTGCACAGCTGTGCACAGGGCTGCCGTAACAAGGTATAGTAGCAGAAACTTGGGTGGCTCAGAAAAACACAGACTCGTGGTCTCACAGTTCTAGGTGGCCCAAATCGGGGTGTGGGGAGGGCTGCCTGCCCTCCGAAGCCTGCAGGGGGATCATCCCCTGCCTCTTCCAGATTCTGGTGATTCTTGGCAGTCTCTGGTGTTCCTTGGCTTTGGATGCATCACTCGAATCTTTGTCTTCCCATGGCATCTTCTTAGTGTGCGCCTCTGTCTCTGTGTCTAACTTTCCATTTTATCAGGACACAGTCACACTGGGGAGGGTTCACCCTAATTGACACCCCATCTAAACTTGGTCATCTATCTGCAGAGACCTTATTTCCAAATAAGGTTATATTTGCCCTGATGGGGGTGGGGGTAGGTCTTGAGCTTACTTTGGGAGGACACAGTTCAATCCATCACAGTGCAGAAATCTCATTTCTTATTCCTTTTACCTCTGGGTCTTAAGAACAATCAGTGACACGTGGGAAATAGGATTTGTTTTCTTAATCTGTGTATACACTCTGTGATTCCTCAACACTAAAGGGGGGCTTGTGACCTTATCTTCCAGTCTAGGTGGGTCCAGGGTCCAGCACATCTGTATAGCCAGGTCGGAGCCTGCCGTGCAGGCTGCCAATCCATACTCAGACTCAAGGGCACGGCCAAGGACAATGGTAGGACTGCTTCCCACACCCATTCTCTCTGGCAGGGGAAACAGAGAGAGAGGCTGGTAGAAGCAGACACCGGGTTCTCCTGGATGGACTTTCTGTGAGGTGACAGAAAGGACAGGATGCTCATGATGACCCCTGGGGAGATAGAGACGTTGGCAAGAGAAACTGCTCCATCTGAAGGTTGACGTGAAGCAACTGGACAGCCTGGTTCTCGATTCTGAGGCCCAGTGACCATAGCAACGAATCACATGGGTGTGACCGCTTGGACCTAGCACTGCCCCTCTTGGAAGGGAGTGGATAAAAGAAGAGAGGGAGAAAAAAGGAGTTTTCTGACATTTTCTCTCTTCTCCATGAAGAGAGTAAGAGTTGCAGTAGAAGCTCCTCTTCTGTGGAGATAGATGTGAACAAATTGGGTAAGATTCGCTTTTATAGCTCTTCTATTTCCTGCTTAAAATTCTTTTCTTTCTGCTCTACTATCAGGCTGTTCCCTGGCACTTATTTCTGATGACGTCTGCTTCAAGAAATCTTTTTTTTGCTCTCCTGTGCAGAAGCCAAACAATCAAACTTGAAAATTTTACTCTTGGGGATGCTTAGAGGTAGCCATATGACTTAGTGTTAACGTTTTGGAGAGCTCTTTTCCAATAACTGTGATTTTTTGGGGTCTGATTCTGCATCTATAACTAGATTTAGGATAGGGTGAGGTTGCTGGAGAGCCCACTGCTAGGTAAAGTAGAATGTTCTCTCTCTCCTTCTCTCTTTTTTCATATATAGTAAATATTATAGAGCAATAACCTTACTGGGGAAACAAAATATAAATAGAAGACAATTTCCTCCTGGAACAAAAGGGCAGCAACTGTTAAAAAAAAAAAAGAAACAAGAACACAAAACAAGTTATGAAGAGAAACTTTCAAATAAATGCTAGTCAAACACTAAACTTTGAAATGACCTCAGGAAATTCCAGTTGGAAGAAGCCATAAAGAAAATAGGAGTTTTCATGCAGCATAACCTGAGGACAAGAAGTACTGACCTTAATGGACCAAGGGACCAAGTTTGCAGTTGAATTATCCCGGCCAAGACAGAAACTCTCCCTTCTTAGTTCTCCTCCTGTGCGCGTTAACATTGGTGGCTCTTGAGGTAAGAATGAGCTGGTTCTTGAAATTCCCTGTGACCCACTTTCTTTTGTAAAAGGGCTGATGTTTTCACAGGAGTGATTTAACAAGGCATCCCGGAAACCTTGCTCTTCCGTTGTTGTTATTCTTACCTGTCTCACTGAGTCGAATACTGATGGGGATGCTTTTATTCCCTGTTTGGCTCTCTCTTCATTTGTCCTGTCTGTTTCTGCAGGAATGCGATTCCAAAAAAAAAAAAAAAAAAAGCAGCTAATGAACCAAGTTCTCCAACAAGTGTAAATCGTTTTTGGAAATCTAAAGATTTTTTTTCAAGAGAATGTATTATCTGCCTGGGCAAGAGCAGGAGAGCATTCTGGGTCTCTACTCTGTACAGTCCTGTAATTGGAAACTTTCATTTGGAGGCCTCGCTCTGAGGGGAGAATAGAAAGGAAAAAGGGACCCGTGCGTGTTCTCGGGGCTAATCTCAGCCGCATGACAGCCATTCCTCAGGATACTTTTTATTGTGATATTTAAAATTTTCAGTGGTCTAGAAATACCATCAGAATCGGTGTACAGACAGCTTGTCAAAAGGGAGAGCCACGCTTTTGTTAAACAGGAACAGGATTTCAGCAACCTGCTAGGATTTCAGACGGAGAATATGCCGTTCGTTTTGCTCATCCTTTCAATCACCCAGCGTGCAGGTTCCACCTCTGGCCCCCGTCCCAAGAAGAAGGACAACTTCCTTTGGTCGTCTTTCTGGGCCTGCGTCCGTACAGGAGCCCCTCACCCCATCTCTCCGGGACCACAGCTACCAGCTCCGACGGATCTTCTGGGCTTCAGACTTGTAGCCTCCATTCATGGACGTGACCCCATGCTTATCTCTCTAAAATACAAATCTGATCATATCATCGGTTCCTTAAAGTACTTCAGGACGCTCCTTCAGTTGTTGTTTTCAGGGTGACGTCAAAGCCCCAGCCAAGTACCCAGAGTTTCCCGTGACCTGGCTCCTGACAATACTCCAAGCCTCATCTCTCTGCCACAGGCGAACACTCACCCAGTTGTGTGCAGTGGATGACACTGGCCGATGCCCAGAGAGGTCCGCGTGCCCACGGGTGGGCCCAGGCCCTTCGTGTCCAGCCGGGATCCGCTGTAACTTCTGCCAGATGACAGCGACATCTTCTGGGGCAGGTGTTCACAAACGTTTTGTTCTTGGAATCCCTTTACACACTTACACTTAAAAATGATCGGGAACCTCTAAGAGCTTTTGTTTTTATGGGTTTTATCTATTGATGTGCATTATATTAAACTGAGACGTTTCAAAAATATGTGAAACTCATTGAAAATACTAAGTCCAATGCATTTTAACACAACTAGCACATTTTTATGAAAATATATTTTCCTAAAACAAAAAATAATTCATAACATCATCAACATTATTTTTATGGTTTTGTAATTTTTTTAATGTCTGATAAAGGTTGTTTTTTACGTCTGTTTCTGTAATTGATTTATTGTGGTCAGTGGAGAAGACTGTTCTCACACTCAAATGGGCGTGTAATTAGACAAAGGAGGAATATTTTAACAACTTTTTTAACATAATCATAGACATTCTTCTGTGATAAGTCACCGAAACTTGGTGAGTGGTAGTTTCTTAAAAGGTGTAAGAATCTGAATATATATCAGTAAACTTTTATACTGTTACATTAAATTCCACTGTTCTAATTTGAACTGGGAATGAATCTGTTACACATGCATGGTTTTCTAACTTATACATTGTTAGCAAGTATTGGTTTATGACTTATATAGGTCTTCCAAACATTGACCCATTCAAAAATGTACTCCAAAATCACTTTTATTTCTATCGTCAACGATCTCATTAGGAAAGTCTTGAAGTACCAGGACGCTTTCAAGCTGGAAGTTTACTCTTAGCAATAAACACTTTCCTTGAAGTGACAGACTCCATTCAGTTTTGGTGACAGTGCCTGCCAAATACCCACGTCTGAACAGCCATAGCTTGTCATTCTTCAACTAAAAAAATCAAGTTTCCTTGGAACTATTGGCTAGTTCAGCCCACAACTCAAACAATTATCCAGTGTTTTTTTTTAAAGGCAACTATCTTAATTCAATGTGCAACAGAATGGCTTTGTGCGTACTTTTGTTGCATCACACAGAATATTAAAATAACTTGTATCTAAGGATTGAAGCTGATCAAACTGGTAACATGTGTTCCCTCTTCAAGGAGATCCTTAAGTCTAATGGGCCTGTTTTCCTCTTATGAGTACTCCGAGGCGAAGAATAAATGTGATGACGGCTGGTAGAGTTGGCTGCCTCTGCCTCGGCTGGTGCTGAGTTACCCAGCAGCTCACCTGCCATGGCTCTTGCACCCTCAGTGTAAATGTCTATGCGGAGGAAAAGGCAGAATAACTTTGACCTTGCTTACCCTGCAAGAGTCCTGGGGACCTGCAGGGGTCAGTGGACCCACACTGAACACGGCCTCTTGGAGAGTGGCCATAGCATCTCTCTCCTCAAGGAAGGGTTTTGTTTTTTCAAGCTCACGAGAAGTGATATTCAAGCATTTGATTTAACTTTTGTAACTCTAACAGGGAAAAGCGTTTTTGATAATTATCTCTCTTAGAGGTAAAAAAAGAAAAGCAAAAATATGCAACAATGAATGCCTAAAAGAAAAAAGGTAGCACTAACATTATGTATTGATGCTTATATACTCCAGACACTGCTGTTGAGTTTTACACACCCTTCACTTAATACACACACCAACCTTAATAGGTAGGTCCTATTTTGTTTCCATTTTAAGGAATTGAAATTGGGGTTAAATAATTTGCCCAAGATTTACATAGCTAGTAAGTGGCAAACGTGAGTGTCCAACTCAGTTCTTTTTAACTCCAAGTTCCTCACTATTAATCACTACCTAAGTTACTAATAAAATATTTTCTATCCTAATTACCTAAATGAAAGTTTTGTGTTCTTCCTGACATATATTGCAGTTTATCAGGGACTTCTGTATAACTATAGTCATTCAAGTGTTACCTCCTCTAGAAAATGTTATTGTCCCTTGACCTGATTTAAATTTCTCATTTTAGGACTTTCGTCATTTCAATTCTTTCATGTGTCACTGTTTTTCATAATTTCTGTTTTTCTTGTTTCTCCCTTATGTCCACTCACTATGGGCTCCTTGAGGTCGTGTGTACATCTCAGTCACGTGTGATAGTGTGCACCCCACACTAAGTAACTGCTGGGACAGTCCCCACCCACCAGCACTCTGCGAGTTTCAGCTCCGCTGTGTGGTGACTGCAAACTGCCACAGTCCCATTGCAGTTCCTGTCACCAAGAGGTAGAGCGTCTTTTGTTCCCGCTCGGATCTGGATTGACCTTGCATTTGCTTTGGGCAACGCAACGCTGCAGAGGTAATCTGGTGCAAATTCCAAGCCAAGGCCCCCAGAAGCTTTGCCTGCTGCCGTTCATTCTCCGGGAAGCCTGCCCAGCCACCCCGTGAATAAGCGGCCGGGGGAGAGGCCAAGTGGAAGCGAGATGAGTCATCCCAGTTAAACCCGTAACCCAGCCCGCCCCCACCCTGCCTAGCAGCTGACCTCAGAAGCCTGAGTGATTAGCCCAGATCTGCTCTGTCTGGCCTAGATGATCAGAGCTGTGCTGATGAGGGCAGCTCAGACTGCCAGCTCACAACCTGGGACGTAAATAAAGGTTGTTTCACAAGCCACTGTATTGGTTAGACAGATAGATTTCTATATTTATATATGTGTGTGTGTGTATATATATATGTATCTGTGTATATGTAATATATGACCTGTGTGTGTGTGAGAGAGAGAGGGAGATAAGGAGGGAGGAAGAGGGAGAGGCAGGGAGAGAGAGAGAGAGAAACAGGTTGTTATATTCATTTTAAGGAGTTTACTCATATGAATGCGGGCTGGCGGTGTGAAACCCGCAGAGCAGGCGGGCAGCCCGGAGCCCCAGGAAGAGCTGTGCTGCAGCAGCTCCGGTGCACAGGCAGTGGGAAGGCAGAATTCCCTCTTCCTCGGACCCTCAGTCTCTGTTCAACCTTCAGTTTATCCATGATGCCCACCCACTTTATGGAGGGTAGTCTGCTTTATGCGGTGTCTGCTGATTTAATGTGCCTGTTAATGTTAATCTCATGTAAAGAATACCTTCACGGTGAAAATTAGACTGGTGTTTGACCTCATCTCTGGGCCCATAGCCTAGTCAAGTTGACACATAAAATTATCATCTCAACCACCTGGTTTGGGATCATTTCTTAAGGGAATGAAAACTACCTGACTTACTTTGTAACCAGTGTGTCTTCTACCCTCTCAATTCAGCCGTCCTAAGAATTTTTTAGCAAAGAGTTGCAAAGTTTACTAATTCCACAAGGTAACGTCATTTTTTTTCCTCCGTGAAATTTTAAGTTTTTAAGTATTTATTAATATGGCAAACAGTTAAAAATGTTGGCAGTAACGTTCTATAAACAAAGTTCTTCTCTTTGTGAATATAGTTGGATGGTACATTATTCAAGAGCAAATGAAGACAGATAGTTCTCTCCTGTGAAAAGGATTTTGTTATCATGTGGAAAATTCTTAGGTATTCTTCTATTGGTCATCTAGTCAACGGGGATTGACCTCCTTACCTATTATTAAATGCTGGACCCTGTGCTAGGCAGTCCCTCCCATCATTAATCTCTGCTCCCTCGGAGCAAAGCCCAGCTAGAGCATCTTTTCCCAACAGGAGTTCATTCTTTCCTGAAAGCCATGTGCTGTGCTTTATGTTCTGTCTTTATTCCCTGTGCTTAAGTCCTTTCACTAGAATAATGTGCATTGGCTGTCCTCGTGGAAGAAATTGCTCTTTGAGCCCCAGCACTCCAAACGCAGTGTAGTATCGAGCTGGTCCAGCACAGTCCTCCTTGCCAGGCCTTTGTTTCTTCATTCTGTTCCTGGATCTCCAGAGGCGAGGATTAGAGGCAGTGCATTGTTTGTATTTTTGTCTCTTGGCAGCAAAAAGGAGTTTAAAAACACTCCAATAAGGGCATTTGCCATGCCCTGAAATAAAGGAACTACCAGACGAAAGGGCTACCTACCCACTTGAGATCTGCTCAAGTTTCCAACGGCGACTAACTCTTGGCTTTTGACTCTTCAGTCCTTCCCGCTCGTAAAGTGTTCATTTGACTGTACACATTCTAATGCATTCTAATGTTCTTGAGGACAAAAATTATGTTAGCAAACTCCATTTATAGGAGCTTGAATGTGTGGTTACAGAGGTTAAATGCTTTGCAAACCTTATCTAATTTAATCCTTATGGAAGTCAGGTACGTCAGGTGCTAGACTATGGGAACGGAGGCAGAGAGACTGACTTAAAATAATTTGTCTAAGGATACTCAGCTGGTCAGTGGCACACTGGGAAGGAACACTGAAGTCTGTGTGACTGCAAAGCCGATGGTCTCAATCACTGCACCAGGTCACCCCACAAGATTAACAGATGAGATTTCGTGCATCCAGGGTGGTATGGCCGTAGACCACAAGATTGACAAACCAGAGCTCCGCTTACAGGTGATGATGCGGTTCTAGCTCAGAGATGCGGGGTGCCGGTCCCAGGCATTGACCGCCTTGCATTCATTCTTTGCTTCTTTATTTATTAGCTATTATTTAATTGCTCTGGGTCTCAGTTTCTTCCTCTTTAAAATGAGGGTAATTATATTGCCTCCTTATGGGGTCATTATGGGGATTAAATGAGTTAATACCTTTGAAGTACTTTGAACACCAGTTGACACATACCAAATGCTCTCTGAAGGTTACTTATTCTTATAAAAATGTATGAAGCTTTTCCATCAGGATGTCAAGATTTAAATTTCCTGTTCAGCGAAATCAATAATCTTACATTCATTTGCTAATGACTTTTAGATTAAGGGTGAGATTTCTACGTGATGCCAAAGGACACACAAAAAAAGTCAATTTGGAAACAAGTCAAACCAATTGCTAATTCAATGCAAATATTAGTTAGACTCATTACTGGATGTCCCGAGGAACAAAAGCAGCCAGTCTTTTGGTAACAGTTTTAAAAAAGGCTTTCAGTTGGTTGCACAATTATGTCAAAGGCAAACTTCAATTAATTAAGAAAAAGAAAGGAACACTAGTGGGAAAACAGAGACTCGGCCAATGGGGCTCCTCACCGAGTTCTCCCTCAGGGTGATGCAGAAGTCTCGGAACAGAATGCGGAGTGGGCAAATGGTGTGAGTCAAGGATTGTGTTTTCCCAGGAGTGCCCAAGGGTACGTGGGCATCTCGGGCAAACCATTGGTTACTGTCTACTGTAGTTTTTTCCTCTTCTAATTAGGGAATCAGAGTTCCTTACTTCACTCCTGCCCGCATAGTAGGTCTCGGAGCGCTTGCTGTGTGCTGAGCTACCTCGGGAGTAGCTCTGATATGCAGCATGGAGACACAGCGCCAAAGGGAGCTTTTGTCTTCTTTTAGAATGGGCCACATAATTACAGGTGTTTCCCATTACTCAGCGTATGTACTTTGAAAAGGTTGTTACCGTTTTAACAACAGGCTTTCTTAATATTTTAGAATATTGGGAACATACAGAAAACCAGAAAGAATAAAATAAAAATCATATGCAACCCCACCATAATTTATCGGCACATTTACCTTCAGTAAAATATTGCTGTTCTAAAGTGTTTGGATGGTCTAGTGATGTCCGAAGCTGTAGGATAAAATGGAAGTTTGATATTTCACGTCAGCCCCGAGAATGACATTATCTGGTACTTGATACAACTTATTTTATCCGAGTTTTAAACACTATTTTAGTTTGAGCTGAAATAAAGCTGAAATTTATTACCCTGAAAGAATACCTCTGAGAGTTGTAAGTCAAAACAGGGCTGTATTGTCAGACAATTTAAATAGCGATAATGTGATGATGAATTTCAGTGGTGCATAAAGATCACCACTGCGCTACCTTTTGTCAGGCAGCTTTCTGCTTGAGGTGGGGCTTCCGGAGCTGGCGAGTTGGGAGGACCGCCAGCCCTGTGAAAAGCCAAGGGTCTGCAGCTCAAAGGTGCATCTAGGAGTTTCAAAGCCCTTGGGGCACAATCTCACAGCCCTTAGGGAAATGTCAGAACACCCCGGTGGTGGAAATATATTTGATGTTTTACATAAAATATAGGATGTGCTTTCCACTAATGCAGTGGTGTCTAACCATTTGGCATCTCTGGGCTAAACTGGAAGAAGGAGAGTTGTCTTGGGCCACACATTAAATACATTGTGACATGTAATCACACACACAAAACCCCCCTCATAATGTTTTAAGTAAATTTATGGGCTGCATTCACAGCCTCCCTGGGCTGCATGCTGCCCGCTGGCCACTGGGTGGACACCTCTGCACTAGTGGGAGGAACTGTTGGAATTGGCTGCCCAAGTGGAAATAGCAGTGAAGTCATAGTTACCATCGGGAGCCACACCTGCCCTGGTACCTAGTTAATTTTCAATGAAACGGACTCTTCTCTTGGGCTAAACAGATAAGCATTATTGTGCTTAAGGCTAGATTTCCAAAAAAGAATTCATTTCATGTGTTTTCCCACTGGAACTAAAACACTCCTGGGACTCCTTGGAAAAGGTTAACAATTCAGATTTAGAACAAGGCGAGAAGGTACCAAACGACCCCTTGGGGTCAGTCTGTGATGAAGCCGTTCCGGCAGCTGTCAGGTATGCCGTGTGCCTGCCTCCCCAGAGCGAGCCAGAACCTTTATTTACCGCCATCACAACAGACCAGCCTCTCCGTTATGCTTCTAGGCCATCCTGGGAGTTCAGGGCCAATGTGTTCTCTGCAGACACTTCGTGTCCGTGGTTTGGGATGAATGAGAGACTCTCACAGGCAAATAAATTACAGTGTCAGGTTAATGGCCTGTACCTGAGGAGATGGGCAGTGTGGTCAGGGCAACAGGTGTGGGCTATCATCGGATTCCATGGGTCGTGCTTCCGTGCACAGTGCCTTGAGACGGGAACATAAATTTCCGAATACTAGATGTGATAAAAGATAACTTACAGCTTTTTTGTTGTTGTTGAAGGAGAGGAGAAATAGACCATGAACACAGTTTTTTTCTCCAAGTGCCTCTAATTCTTCCAGTCATCCTGACACATGGAAAGAAGAGGGGGGGGAGGGAGGGGGAGAGAGAGAGAGAGAGAGAGAGAGAGAGACAGCCAGCAAAGGGAACAGGGCCCCCTGTCCTGGTTGACTGCTCAGCTTGGGTGTCCTTAGCCTACTTTTCCATTCACCGGATGAACTGCCGAGTCCTAGGAACTACTGTACTGGTAGCAAGTTCAAACTAAAGAGTATTAACTCTGTGAGGCACCTACGATAACACCTGGTTTACCACCCAGTTGACCAACCAAGGAGCAGGTGACATCAGGAGCAACTAGTGACTGGCTGAAGGACTGGCCTATCGGTCTCCAGACCGCTGGGCTCTCCACTGTGTCTCTTATCTTCCTGGGATTCCGAGCAGGAACGGACTTATTTTTCAGTTCAGTTATTGTATTCTCCCACTACGACACTTCTACTTGGGACTTTCTTATGTTTCCTGTCTCTTTATGGAAGTTCTCCGTGTATTCATCCACGCTTCTCCTGAGGTCCGTGAGCATCTTTGTAACCATTACCTTGAACTCTAGCAGGTACATCTACTTACCTCTGTTTTCTTGTTTGTTTGTTTTTTTCCCCTGAGGTTTTTATCTCATTTTTTCATTTGGAACATATTGTGTTTGAGTCTTTGTGCATAGGATAAAATAGTCACCTTTCCCAGTCCTGAGGGCTGGGCTAGGAGGTGAACCTTATTTTCAACCCTGCCCCAGCTCTTGGTTGTCTTGCAAACCTCTGCGATGGTCTGGGCAGCCTGCTCTATTTGTCATAGCTCCCAGTGGCTCAGGGTGGGCCAACGCCTGTGTGTGTCCCAAAGGGGAGAATCTCAGTCAGCACCTGGATTCACACTGCTTGGAAGCTAGACTCTCAGGCCGCAGCTTTTAAAGCATGGAAATGTATACAGTCCTGTGGGACTGCAAGTGTGAGCCCCGCCAGCCCCTCCAGCCATGCCAACTGGAGGTGGCCCCTGGGTGGCAGACTCAACTATCAGGGCTCCAGGTGAACATATAAGCTCCTTTCTAGGAGGTACTGGCAGGCAGTCTCAAGGCCGAGGTATTGTCCACCAATGGACTTGGGCTTCTGGATGTGTGCCAAGTGGGCAGCCGGCCCCTCAGGCTGAAGTTCTCGCACAAGAGAATAGGTCACGTTCACAGAAAGACTGGGGCGGGGGGTGTCAGTCTGCTGTGTGTTCCATGCCCTGGGAGCAGGGTGGTCTGCCCAGAACCGTCTCTCTGATTGTTATAATCCCTTGGAACCCAAGAACACAAGCTCCCCTGGCCTCCGGAACCAGGTGACTAAAAGACCGTCCTCTGGGGTCATCCGCCAAACCCAGGCACCAGACAGGAAAACGGGGCAGCAGGTGAATGGGGAAGCGCTCTGGGGGTGCTGGGGACCATGGGCGGGGCAGCGAGTAGGACCGAGTGTGCTGGTTGGTGTAAGCAGAGGGGCGTCTGTAGGTGGTGCCTGCTGGAGAAAGAAAAGAAAGAAGGAGAAGGTGCCTGCCAGCTGGACCAGGGCAAAGGGGGAGCCTGTGGATGGCGCGGGCAGGAAAAAAGAGAAAAGATAAAAGGGAAGATGGAGCCTCCCTCTCCCCGAGGCCAGCAGGCCCCTAGACATGTGCTCAGTGAGATGCCGGCTGCCCTCCGCTGCTTTCACATTGGCCAAAGAGCCACTTCCACAGGAAGTCTGGGAGCCCCCTGGGTCTCAGGGGTGCGAGCACCGTTGGTTTGAAAGCCTGATGTTTTGGGGCCCATCTTTAAGGTGCAGCTCTGAGAAGTTGGGCCGCCAGATGTGGGGTTTGCCCCTCAGCTCCTCGGGGAGCAGCTCCAGGTGTTGAGCTCTCTCCTGACGGTGGGCCACCACGTGGGGCAGGTTCACGGTGAGACTGGGTCTGGGCCTCTCCTGTCTGCCTCCCTGTGGGCCTCCCCTCCTTGGCCAGAGGCATAGGGGAGGCGGCTCAGGCGGCTCCTAGGCTCTGTCCGGGGGAAGCTCTTCCGCCTGCAGCTGCAGACTCGGCGTGTCTGCGGGAGGAGGTGCGTTCAGGATGCTCCTGTCACCACCTGGAAGGGGTGGATTTATAACCAGCTCAAATCATTTCCTATTCACCTGCACGTTCCATTCAAAGGCCTTGAAACTGAAAATGAATCCACTGTTCAAGAGCTTTTTCGCAACACAGTGAAGGGAACCAGATTGGAAAATTCAAGGATTATGAAAGCATTTATATAGGTATCTTATTGGGAGAATCATTTTGCAATGAGTTAAAGGAATGTTTGGGTGTCTCTCGCTAACTCTGGATGATTTATAGAGATGATTATATTTTACCACTTGGGGAACCCTTTCCAGCGGGAGGAGATTGGAAGTGGAGAGGGAAAATTTGGCCCTCGTTTTGCTTGCTTTTAATTACTATGGCCACAGCACTCAAGCTTGTGTTCACAAAGGACATTCACACGGACATCTTTGTGGAGGACAGGTTTCTGTATTGCCCTGAAAATGTATTCCATACAGCAAATAAAAACAACACCGGTTTTCTGAAAGGTTCCTTAAATCAACCCGTTTGTGTTCCATAGAGCAATACTTCACCGTCAGAGATGTCTGCAAACCACTGGGGTCGTGAGGACACATGTTTTGAATGTCAACAAGAAGAGAGAGAACAAAAAGGAAAAAAAAAACTAGCTACTAATCTCTTGAGCTGTTTGCTTTCTGGAAAAAGTTAACAGCTGCATGAGTTTTACGGCCCTTAAGTCTGCACGCCCAGGGGCCTGACATTCCGGGTCAAGTTCACCGGCATTTGCATGCCCATGGTTGCTGCTCGGAGCCCTGTGATCTTATCATTCACAGAAAACATGGAAAAGATTCCCGCCCTCCTGGCGAAATGGTTTTGGTATTTGGATTCATAAGGTATACAGACAATAATTTTTGAAAAGGGTGCCTGTGGGACATGTTGATTGGGGAACTGAAAGGCAGAGCTGTCCACGGGACACGTGCGGCATTGTGGGAGGCGCCGAGGGTCAGCTCAGCGGCCTCCTGGTGGGCACGTCCACTCCTTTCCCGACAGCACTCGGGGCGTTTGCTGTCTCTTTGTGAGGAATTTGGTGCCAAACGTGGAGAACAATTATGAGGGCCAGTGACAGCCCACATGTGTGGAATGTGAGGACTTTTGCAGATTTTATAGGTTTGGTGCCATTCCACAGCAAACTATAAAATTATTATTGCAGCCCAGAAGGTTGTAAAAGTTAAAACACAAATATCAGAATTATGGCGCCTCGCAAGGCGTGCAGGCGGCAGTGAAGTCAGCACGCACGTCAGCATCACTTAGCATCGCAGTGGTTCGTCGGGTAAATATTTTTATCAGCTCTTTGCAATAACAACTCCTTGCAATAGACTGATAATTTTATTTTATGAAAGAGATCTGTACTTTTAAGATAAAGAACTCGGCATATTCTATGAGTTCTGCCTCATCAGTTATATTACTTTTTATTCTGGTTCCTTGTTTTATTTTTGAACTTGGGATCTAAATATGTTGATAGCAGTGGGTTAGAAACCAATTTCTGCCATCTGTCTGTATGTTTTCGTTCTATACATTTGAAGGCTCTTTTAGTTGGTATAATAAAATTTATAAATGTCGTATCTTTATTAGCTTACCACCATAACATAATACAAAGCTCTTTTAACTTAAAATGTTTTATATGCTATGCTGCCTAAAGTACTATCACCAAATCTGCTTCCCTCTTGTGTAAGTTTGATTAGTTAAAATGTATCTGGCCCTTAATGAATTGCCTTCTCTTTCTGCTTTCTCTGTTTCTGGTAAACAGCATCTTGTTGGGTTGTGCTGTTGCTGTTTTTTTTTTTCTTCCCCCAGCAAAGAAAGGGTTTATTTTTAGGAAATGGTCTACCGCCAGAGACACAGGTGAGCTAATGCATAAGACCTGGCTAGCCTTTGGCTTCCAGGGGATAGGCTATATGGGAGAAAAAAAAAGGGTTTTGTTTTAATTCAACTTAAGATGCTGTGAACATGGGTAGAAAAAGTCGGGCCTTTACTTCCCACCGCCAATTTATTTAAGTTATTCAAACTCATGGTCCTCTCCTGTGTCTCCTCCAGCGTGGCATTGTGGGTACAGGCCTGGGGGCAGTGCTGAGAGATACAGGAATGGAACCAGGGTGTTTCTGAGCTCCACAGCGAGCTTTAATGGTGATTAGGAGAGACCAGGTCCTTCCTTGTTTTGTCTGCAAGATTATCACATGCACTTCGAGTTCCTGCATTTTTATACTCACTTCATACAGTCACATCTCACATGCACTCACATATTTAATATTTTATGGCTCCATAGCATTTAAAACTTAGCATTGAAGGGTGACAGATGCTCCCTGTATAACCTGCTGAGCAATGTTAGGTGACTGCAGGCTTCAAGCCCCTCTGACACCAGATCCAGAGAGAAGTGGGAGTGACGTCTGAGTGTACATCTTGGGGAGCATCCTGCACGTCTGGGTTGTCCTCTCTCCAGTACAGGGGCCGATGCACTGATGTGCCCACAGCGAGATGTGCACATATTTTGTTCCTCACTTACATCTCCAGCAAACGGGGCTTTACCTTTATCATCCGTTCCACGGATGCACCGTTTTATTTCTGGGTCATAAACCAAATGCTGTACATTTCAGTTTGCACATTTAAGAAATAATATTCGTAAGTCTCAGGGAGGTACCTGTTCATCTCTGCTGCTGAAAATAATTTCAGCTACACTATTAGGAACCATCTAATACGTCAACCCTAACCACGCACTTAGGGTACATTATCGGTAGTTCTCACGGTCTAGCACAGGCACTATTTCTAGTTGATGATGGGGAAGCCGAGGCTCAGATCGCTCATGAGCGTCAGGGCACATATATGGCTTAGTGTTTGGCTCTGAAGTCTTCGGTTGTTGAAAGAGGGTCTCTGTTGAGTTCTGTACGAGGTTAGGGCACACGGCGTGGGCCAGGGGATCTTCCTTACTGGGGAAGGCAGATACTTACGGAGCCAGAGAGGAGAAACGGCAAGGGTCTCCCACGCTCCCATTTTTCCATGGAGACAATGCTAAGCTCCAGGGGCTTGGCTGACCGGTAGCTTGGATTTGCGTTCTCATGGGGGCCCTCAGCCTTGCTAGTAGGGCAAGCCTGAGAGCAGCCTTGCAGAGGGGGAGTCGTCAGGCCCCCCCGGGCACCAGGCAGTCTGGCTGTGGGTGTCAGCTGTTCATGAGAGTTGCCTGGGAACAGTACGCGCACCTGGAGATCTTGGAGCGAACTGGATGCTGCTTTGGGGAAGGAGGGACTAGGCTGCCGCGGGAGGCTGAGCCTCTCGCATGAGGCATGGGGGCGGGGGAGACGCGGAGAGGAGAGCCGTCTCAGCCATCACTCGCCTAGGGGAGGCAGAGCGGACACCCACGGCCACCCTGGGATATTTCGCTTAGTGCCTCGCCCTCTTTTTACAATTCCACAGTTTTCATGTTGTTCAGCATGTTTATTTTTTAAATATTTCAGGAGGAAAATGTGCATTTTGTGGAAGAAATGACCAACCCATGTAGAGCCCTCCCTTTGTAATAACATCCTTGCCAGATTGGAGTTAATAGGCCTCCAAGGAAAGGTTATTTAGAATAGCACCAGACAAAGTGCTAAATAATACACTGTCCAGCATAATCTACCAGCCTCGAGGGAGAGAGCCGAATGACTCAATATGGGTTTTCCATCTTCAGGTTTAATAACCTGATGTCAAGATCAAAGCACAGAGCACGCGCGCTGCCTCCGGACGCTCCCTGCAGGTGAGGGTCCTTTTCCCCGTGGCCCCTTTCACTCCTGGGTTGCCATCGCAAGGAGCTTAAAGAGTGCAGACACGAAAGTCTTTCTAACAGTATTGTGAAAGGAGGGGCGGAGGGACGCTCCAGCGCAGCGCAGTTGGGTTGGGGCCGCAGAGGGATCAGGATTAGCACCACAGACTACGCTTGGGTTGTCTGACTCGGATCTTCATATATACTCATGAGAGGTCGTTCGGAGTATCACTGTGGCTCTCCGTGGGGTGGGGAGAAGGAATAGTAAAATGAGTTTTTTAGTTCAACGTCCTAGGTAGTGTCAAGATTCCCTACATGATGAAGGTCTTCACGGTCCTTCTGTTTTCTGGAAGAGGTTCAATTTGAAGTGTACCAAGACATTCAAAACCAGACTGAAAACAGCATCTCCGTGGTTCCCTAGGAGGGAAACACTTGTACCTGTTGGAGGGGGAATTTCTGTGGGTCAGGAAATTATGTTCTGAGGTGGAACTCGGGAGGAAGTATGTTATCTTGCAGGTACTGAATACAACACCACGCTGATCTCTGGCCTAAGTGAACAACTACTTTCATCTATCTATATCAATATCAATATTGATATCTATCTGTAAGTCTGATGCTCACATGAGTAGCTGGGGGCAGAGACAGAGGGAAAGATGGTAGATAGTTTACCAGCAAGTGGCCCTAGCCAGCCTCACTCTGACAAGTTTAATAATTTATACCTTTTATTCTTTTTGTCTGCTCTTTCATGGAAATACTTGAATGTGTATTTTGAAACATCCGGTAGATTTCCAGATGCTGGAATTCGTCAGGGGGATGTTCAGAAGCACATTGACTTCGCCAGGGCTCCAGTGTCCGGGAGGAAAGGCCACGGGACGAGCTTCATTCATGCCAGAAGGTCCTTGTGACGTGAATGGAGGTCCTTTGCCCCGTGCCCTTTATTAGGGAAGTAGGAAGTGAACATCAGGCTCATTCTCTACGTGAAAGGAAAGATTTTTCCCGCTGGTTCCATTTAGGCGGTCTGTGAGGCTCATTCTCATATGTATTCTGATGTGCACTTAAACACTGACACCTTGCTACGCGCCTTTATAAATGGCTGCTGAATGAAGGATAGTTCCCACTGCCCCAGGGGAGACTGCTGAGCAAATTTGAAAATTAATCTTCTGGTCTCATCTTCAGTTAGTAAAACCAAATGCTTGTGAAGAAGCGCAGTTACAGAGTGATCTATTTCTGCTTTCTCTAATGATGTTTTACATTGATTATCTTTTAGAACAGTTTTATATTTTATAGTCACAGGAACATTGCAAACTTAGATTGCCAAGTTCACATATACTCCTGACTAGGTCCCCTACCAATAACATCATATATTATCACATTAATTATTATGGTGCAAGTATTATAGTTAATGAACTGATATTGATGCATTATTACTAACTAAAGTTCATCTTCTATTTAAAATTTACTTAGATATCACTGGAAGTCATTTTCTGTTCTAGGATCTGACTCACATGGTATATTGCCTTTAATGGTCATGTCTCCTTAGGCTCCTCCTGGCTGTGACAGTTTCTCAGGCTTTCTTTGCTATGGAGAGCCTTAACCTTGACTATTTTGAGGAGTACCAATTGGGCATCCTATAGGAAGCCCGTCTCCTGGAATTTTTCTGTTGTTTTTCTCATGACTGGACTGTAGTTATAGGCTTTGGGAAGGAGAACCACAGATGTAAAATGACATTGATGTCTTGATATGATCAGATCACATCAAGAGTGCAGTGCAGGCTATCAACATGACTTATCACTGTTGATGTTGACCTTGATCGTCTGGCGAAGGCAGCATTTGTCAGGTAAACTGTCTTTGTTACTCTTTGGAAGAAAGTCTCTTGGCACAGCCCGAACTTAAGGAGTAGGGGCCTCTGTTCTGCCTCCTTGAGGGTAGAGCATCCACATGAATTATTTGGAATGTTTCTGCACAGGGAATTTGTCTCATTCTTTATCTGATTATTTATTCAATCACTTATTTATATCAGCATGGACTCATTATTGGATTATCCCTTTGGGTTATAATCCAATATTCATTTTATTCATTTTGTTGCTCAAGTTGCCCTGCATTTGATCACTGGACCTTCTTACGTTCCCTTGGCACACCCATGTCAATTTTTATTTGAGCATTTCCTTCGTCTCTTCTACTAAAGACGGTCATGGATCACGCCCCAGCCCTACTACACTCAACCACTTCTTTCTCCACAGAGCCCCGATTCCTTTTAGTAAAGAGTGTTATTAGAGAGCTGCACGCTAAGTATACTCATGGCTATGGTGTTATCATTGCTTCTAGGCACTCTCAGCTGAGGGAGCAAGGGTATGTATGTATGTATATGAAACCATGTATAATTACACATCTACAAATATTTCTACATATGATCATATGTGTCTATATTAAGCTAAACATGAGTTCGTACTGATGTATCCAACTATAGTAACAATCCATTACATATGAATTATTCCAGCCTCTTCCCCATGCTTATCTATTAATTCCCACTCCACTAGTGAGAAACCCTGGTTTTCACCACCTGTGATTTATTTATTTAAATCTTCAATTGTGTAGTATAATTAAAATCATTGACCTGTCCCCCTGTAGGAAACAACATTGTTGACTAGGGTGTGGTGCTAATGTGCAGCTCCTCTTGCCTTTATTCTTGTAGAAGCTACTCATTTCCCAAAACATGTAGGTCAGCACCATTCTCTGCCCCCATCCTTTTCGGTAAGGCTGCTCCATACATTTGTCATACACTGAGATTCTTTTATCGCAGTCTGCCCTCTACTGAGGGATTCCTCAACCTCTTACATTGTTTGAAATGCTTGCATACATTAAGGTTTGCTCTCTGTTCTGTAAGATCTTATGGGCTTTGACAAGTGCAAAATATCACATGTCTGCCATTTCAGTATGATACAGAGTAGTTTCACTAAGCTAAAAGACTCTCGGTGATTCACGTGTTCAATCCTCCAACTCCCAGTAATCATTGGTGTTTTTCTTGTTGCTGTAGTTTTACTTCATCCATAGCTGAAAAAAAATCTAAAATATACAATGTCATATAGTTGAAATCATAGAGTATGTAGCCTTTTTCAGATTGGCTTTTTCCACTTAGCAATGTATATTTAGTGTTCATACATGTCTTTGATGGTGTTAAGAGCTCATGTCTTTTTATTATGGAATAACATTTCCTTGTGTTGTCATACTGTGTATAGATATTTGTTTATTAATTCACCTATTAAAGGATACCTTCATTTCTTCCAGTTTTCAGAAATGATGAATAAAGCTGTATTAACATTTACATGCAAATTGTTTTGTGAGGACATCAGCTTTCAAACCAGTGGAGTCAATACCTGGGAGTGTGACAGCTGGATCATGGGGTGTGACCAAATGCGACTTTGTCAGAAAGTGCCAGAGCTGTCTTCCGAAGCGGCTGTGCCATTTCGCATCTCACCAGCAATGGAGGAGAGTACTTGCCGTGCATTCTTGCCAGCAGCTGCTACTGTAAGTTTCTCAGAAATCTTTACCCATTGTGATAGGTAGGCAGTGATCTTTTGTTGCTGTTTTAATTTGCAGTTCTTTAAGGACAAGTTATGTTGACCATCTTTTCCCATTCATAGTTGACATTTGTATATTTTTTTGGGGGGAGAGGTGTCCAGATCTTTTTCACATTTTTATTATATTGGTTTGTTGAGTTTCTTATTATTGAATCTTAAGAGGTCTTTCTATATTTTAGATATATCCTTTTCCAAATATGTTTTGAAAATATTTTCTCCCAGTTTGTGGTTTGTCCATAATATTTTTTTCAATGTATTTTCACACTCTACTGGGGCCCTTGGGGAGGAAAATAAACTAGCTAGAAGAACTTCATAATGCCTCGACATGGGGATGCTCAACATCCTCTCTCTAGGAACCTTTTTTTCATTAGTTTCTAAGGGAATTGTTTTATTCCCCTCCACCCCCCACCACACTGTGAGAAAGATATTCTGAGAAACTATCAGTACCCAAATAAATAAAGAGAAAGTGCACTTTAAAAAGTTTGATTCTCACAATGACCCTCTGATAGAGATGAAGCAGGCATCAGCACTCACATTTTGTCACCCACTTTGATGGGAAAGTTTCTAGTCGAGAAAATGGGGCCTCAGGAAAGCGACACGACCTGCCCAGGCTCACACAGTCAGCAGGTGATGGAGGTTTGGCTAGACTCCTAGTTTCTGTCTCCTGGCCCAGATTCTCATACCTGCTTCATACTGAAATCATACCTTGGTAGCCAGGAGACCATTAATAGTTTTGTTTGAAGTTCACACACAGTGATTATCCATTTATTTAACAGTTTATTTGAGGTATTTGAGCCCTGCCTCTATCAAATAAATAACAGAAAATGGGATGAGTTAAGTTGTATGTAGCATGAGCCTTTAACTCGGCCTTTGCTTCCTTAGTGTTTTGTAGCTGCAGTGGATCCTTCATATTCCATCATCTGATTCTTCTAGAAGATCCTTTATTTTTTAAAAGATTTTATTTATTTATTTATTTATTTATTTATTTATAGGGAGGGAAGGAGGAGGGGAGAAAAACATCTATGTGAGAGAGAAATATCAATCGGTTGCCCCTCATATGTGCCCCAACCAGGGACCACTCTACTGGGGCCCTTGGGGAGGAAAACAAACTAGCCCAGGCATGTGCCTTGACCAGGGATAGAACCTGCGACCTTTCGCTTTGCAGGATGATGCCCAACCAACTGAGTCACACCAGTCAGGGCTAGAAGATCCTTTATTGTACTCAACTTTTTAGTGGAGATAGTCCTTGGTATTTGCTAATACTTTCCCTGAGAGTTTTGGAGGAGAATATTTGATATTGAACCAATTTGAAAATTGAAAGGTCCTTTAGTGCAGGATTTCTGAAATGTGGCATTGTTGAATTTGGTACCCATATTTCATTGCTGTGGAGGCTGTCCTGGCCATTGTCGCATATTTAGCAGCATTCCAGGACTCTGCCCACTAGATGCCAGTAGCATCCTTCCCAGTTGTCACAAAGAAAAATGTGTCTACATATTGCCAAATGTCCCCTGGGGGGAGAGAACCCTTCTGTCAAGAACCCCTGCTCTCATGTTTAAATTGTTTAATGACTAATGATTTAAGCAGCAGATCATATTAGGTTAACGTCAAGTTAATATAAACTGCAGAGGTAAATAGAATTTGTTTTTCCATCACTTCATCACCTTATTTGTATAGTCATTTGATACAGTGAAAGAGACTTAAAATTTTATTTCAAAGTTGACAATAAAGTTAAAAAAATAAGGCTAGACTCTGGGAGGGCTAGAAAAGATGAAACAGAGGTCAACTATGGGTTAACTGTATTTTTGGAAAAATGAAACAACTCTTTGATTCAAGACAAAGTTCCTCATGGGAACATCATTCTTCTTGTGTGTTTTCATTGTAGAATCATGAAATGTGATGGTCTTAGCGCCCATACAGACTATGTGGGTAAGTGCTGGGAGAGAAAGAAGGGTGAGGCATTATTGCTGGATGCATGTTGCCTCTTACCATGGTCTATTAGCCTGAGTGCTATACTATATATGACTAATTATGGAAAATCTATAGTTAATTATAGCATTAATTACAACATAGAAACAATCTAGGACTTACACATAATAACACATGGAAACTGACTTTAAAAATGATCCCTCCGAACTAGGGACATGAGTGATTCTGGGGCCAGGGTGAGGAAAATTCATGACGAGCCTGGAGCATTTCTGTGGTCCCAGAAAGTAGGCGGGGGTGAGGGGGCGGTGAGGAATAGGACGTGTCAAAAGAACACAGGAGCCCCCTTAATAGAGCTCCCAATGGCCAAAGCTGAACCAACTCAAGCAATACAAGAAATAAGAAATACCACTGCATTACAAAACCCTAAAGTAAAATAAATTCCCACGAGCTCATATTGGTATAAATAAACAATTGAATGAATGATTAAGTGATGGAGAAGTGGCACATCCTCCTCATAGAATTCCGAACAGTAAACATGGCAGGAAGGACGGCAATGGGAAAAGACCGTGGGAATACTGCAGTTGCAACTGCTGCAGGTGAGATTCATGGGCGAGCGCTAAAGTCAGTAGCTGAAACAGTAAGGAGCAACAGGACATTTGCTCAAATATTCCCCCCAAATATTTATTCATTACCGTGGTGAACTGAACACGTGTCTATAAATTCTCTGACTATGAGGTGGGCTAGGTTTAGCGACTTGCGTGTGGTGACTAGCATATGGGAAAGGGAAAAATGGTAACTTTGAGTGAAAAGCTTGGTGTAGAAAAAATCTATGTGTTCATTGACAATATAGTCAATAAATTGTATTTTCACATAACTGATTAATACAATGTAATAGTGTAATGTGATGAGTTACAGCTGTAAATATAAGTAAATGTGGATTTCAAATGCTAAATATAGATTGGAAAATATGGACAGAAAACTACTCAAAGTTTGATTCAATTAATATAAACATCCAGACCAAGCTAAACTGAATAATATATTGTATGAAAAGTAAAAAATTAGAAAAATTGTTTTCTCTGGATGGGGAGAGGAGCATACAATTTTTTCTAATTATGAGATGGGTAGAAAGAGGTTTGTTTTAATGTTATTCTTTAAAATATATACATATATGTTAAATATACTTTAAATATATGAAATATTGAGTACTCGTAGAGGAATATTTACTTAAATTTATTCTATTACCCAGTTACCCCTAATCTCTTTGGCCTCCTCTTCTCCTATTAATTTCCCCTTCACTCAGTCTGTTAGAGCCACACTGGCCACCTTGCCCATCGATAAACCTAAAAGGTTTATCCTTCCCTATGGCCTTTGCTGTAGCCCTTCCACCTGGATTCAAGTCTTTGCTTATCCTGAACACCCTAGTTAATGCTGCATACAACTCTGCCTGTTTTTGTCTTCGCCTCCACTAGAACGTAAGCTTCATAAGGGCAAGGGTTTTTGTGTCGTGTTCACTAGTGTATCCTCAATACCAGATGTGTCACTGACACATATAATAGGTTATTAATATATATTGGTTGAATAAATGAACAAGAGGGATATAGTTTAACAGGGAAATATGGTCTTTGTGGTCACACGGGCCTGAGTTTACATCCTGTTTCTGGTTCTCAATAGTATGTGAGTTTGGCAGGTTATTTTCTCTCTGAGCCTAAGTTTTCTCTTCTGTAATGTCAAGGCATTGGGGAATGATTAAATGAGACTTTATGGAAAGCACTTAGCATAATACCTCACATATAGTGGGAGTTAAATGATTGTAAATTCTTGTCCTTATGATCAAACTATTGATCTATAGGGCTACAAAAAATGAATCAGACATACACTCTGGCCTTGTTGAGCTTACAGATTGGAAATAGAATAAAAATAAACTGTATACATAACAATAATACAAGGTAGAAAACATGCATTGTAAAAAAGTGTTGTGGTGTTTAAGGGAGGGGAATGAAATTAAGGGATGGAATTAAGCAGACTTTAAAAATAAATGTTCATAGCAGCACAATTTACAATAGCCAAGTGTTGGAAGCAACCTAAGTGCCCATCAGTAAATGAATGGATCAAAAAACTATGGTACACTTACACAATGGAATTCTATGCAGCAGAAAGAAAGAAGGAGCTCCTACCCTTTGTGACAGCATGGATGGAGCTGGAAAGCATTATGCCAAGCGAAACAAGCCAGGCAGTGAAAGACAAATACCATATGATCTCACCTTTAACAGGAACCTAAACAACAAAACAAGGAAACAGCAAAATATAACCACAGACACTGAAATAGAGAACAGGCTGACAGTGACCAGAGGGGAGAGAGGAGGGAATTTCAGGGGAAAAGGGGGTGGGTTTACAGGAACAAGTATAAAGGACACACGGACAAAAACTGGGGGAGGGGGTTGCAAATGGGAGGGAGGTGGGGAGGACTAGGGGATGGGTTGGAATGGGAATAAAAGACAGAAAACTACTGGAACAACAATGAAAATAAAAAATATTGTTAAAAGAAAGAACAAACTGACCTCAAAGCTAGCAGAAGGAAGGAAATAAGAAAGATCAAAGCAGAGATAAATAAAAGAGAACAGAAGATGAATAGAGAAAATGAATGGAACCAAAAGTTGGTTTCTCTAAAAGATTAACAAAATCAATAAACCTGTAGCTAGATCAATTAAGAAAAACAGTGAGAAGATTTAAATTATTAAGATCAAAAATGAAAGTTGGGACATTACTATCTATTCTACAGAATAAAAAGGATAATAGGAGAGTACTATACACAATTATATACCAACAAATTGATAACTTAGATAAAACTGAGAAATTCCTAGGTGCTCAAAACCTGTAAATATGAGTCACAAAGAAACAGAAAACTTGAATAGACCTAAAACTATTAAGGGTTTGAGTCAACAATCCAAAACCTCCTGACAAACACAAGTCCTGGATCTGATGGCTTCTTAGAAGAATTCTACAAAATATTTAAAGAAGAATTAAAACTAATGTTATTCAAACTCATCTAAAAAACTGAAGAGGGAAGAACACTTTCAAATTCATTCTAGGAGACCAGCATTCCCAGGTACCAGAGCCAGACAAAGACACTACAATAAAAATACAGACCAATATTTCTGATGGATATTGATGCACACAAGTAATAAACAAAAGACTAGCAAAAGGAATTCAGAAGCATGTTAAAAGGATTATATATATATGTATATATATACACACCCACACACCCACACAATGGCCAAGTGTGATTTATTTCTGGAATGCAAGGATAGCTCAACACATAAAATTGGCCAATGTAATAGCCACATTCACAGAATGATGGGGAAAATCACATGATTATCTGAACTGATGTGGAAAAACTATTTGGCAAAATTTAACATGATAAAAGCAGTTAAAAAACCTGGAGTGGAAGAAAAATGGGTCAATATAATAAAAGCCATATACAACCCCACCCCCCACAGCTAACATTATAGTTGAATGGGAAAGACTAAAAGCCTTTCCTCTAAGATCAAGAATAAGAAAAGGAGGCCCACTTTAACCACTAACATGCAACATTTATTGGAAGCTCTACTCAGAACAATGAGGCAAGAAAAAGAAATAAAAGCCATCCAATTGAAAAAAGGAAGTAAAAGTATCTGTTTGCAGACGATTTGACCTTATACAAACAAAAGCCTAACGTGCACAAAAAACTGTTGAATTAATAAACAAATTCAACAAAGTAGTAAGATACAAAATAAACTTGCAAAAATCAGTTGTATTTCTGTACCTTAACAATCAACTACTTGAAAAGTAAATCACGAAAATAATTCCATTTACAATAGCATTAAAAAGAACAAAATGCTTAGGAATTAACTTAATCAAAGAAGTAAAAGACTTATACCCTGAAAACTATAAAGCATTGTTGAAAGAAATCAAAGAAGACACAAATGAAATGGAAAGACATCCTGTGTTCACCTGTTGGAAGACTTAGTATTGTTAAGTTGTATTACCCATAGTGATCTAAAAACTCACTGCCATCTCCCACAAGATCCCAATGAGCTTTTGCAGAAATAGAAATATCTGATACGGAATTAACATCTAGAAGATATGGAGAACTCCTAAAACTTAACAATAACAACAACAAAACCCAAACAACTCAATTCAAACATGGGCGGAAGACTCGAATAGATATTTCTCCAAAGAAGATGAGCAAATAGCTGTAAATATATGAAAAGATGCTTAACATCACTGATTATGAGGGGAATGGAAATCATTGAGATACAACTTCACACCCTTTAAAATGCCTGTTACCCAAGAAAAATTGTTGGTGATAATCTGGAGAGATTGGAACTCTCGTGCACTGCTAGTGGGAATGTGAAATGGTGCAGCTGCGGTGGAAAATGGCATGGAGGTTCTTCAAAACATCAACAACAGAATTACTGTGTCATCTTGCAGTTTTGCTTCTGGGTGTTGTGACAGTAGGTACTCGAAGAGATCTTTGCACACCTGCCCACAGCAGCATTATTCTCAGTAGCTAACATGTGGACACAACAGAGTATGTATAGATGGGTGGACGGATAAACACAATGTGATATATGCATACAATGAAATGACATTCAGCCTTTTGAAAAGGGAGTAAAATTTTGATACATGCTACAGCAGGGGTGAAGCTTGAAGACACGCTAAGGGAACAAAGCCGATCACAAAAGGACAAAAGTAAGGGCAGGAGGTGATCGTGGACACTAATAACATTATGAAGCCAGGGGATTTACGGTGTATGGTGTTGGCAAGTCGGTGGAGTAGGTTTCTGAGAGTAAGTGTGCTGGGAAGATAAACAGGCCTAAGGGGAGGGTGAGATGTTCAACTTAATATCTTAGTATTGCATTCATTGTCATATGGCAAGGTCCAAGGCATGCCCTGAAAGTGGACCCGATGATGTGGCAGAGGAAAGAGGGTTTCGGGTGAGGAGGGTAAGGAGTTGAGCGTTCACTGCTGGGGCATGGATTTCCATATGGAAACTGCTAACAAGAGTTAGGGGGAGGGAAAAACAGAACAAGGCGCTCAGTTTTCTTGTGGGTGACGGAAAGAACATGGGACGTCTCGGGATGATGACAGATGATAGAGCAGATGGTGCGTGCTTCAGAGGAGCTGGGGCTTCTGAGGGACGAAAAAGGAGAAGCAGTTTGGATGCTTTCGGGGGAGCAGGGAGAGTAGCTGGAGGGTAGCTACCCCACCTGTGGGCTGTTACTTACTTGGCGTGTGGGAGGGAAACACCTGTTTCCACTGAGGGGGGGGCTGGGAAAACAGTCTCCACCCGCGGCCAAGAGGATATGGGGAGGTGAGAGGGAGCAGTATGGGGATGAGTTAAAACACTTGCCAATGGTTTTGAAAATCCAGCTATTTGAAAGTATGCGGACTACTGCATAGAGATGCACAAAAGTGCTTTGTTAAGTGAGTCTGGTTGCACTAACACCCGAGTACCGATCGCCAGCCTGCTCCAAACTCAGAACGCCCACCCTCCTGAGTGTGGACCGGGCAGCTGGCTGCCCCGCGGGAGACTGTGCGTCCCAGCCGCCCTTGCAAACCGGCGCACGGTGTTTCTAAGCCCCCAGCAAAGGAATGCCCCTAAAAGGAGATGTTTTGCGCCCACGTTCTCTCCTTTCCTCATCCCACAGGGCGGAACGTGGGCGTTGGGAGACAGTTTTGACTAAGAATTCCCGAAGGGGCATCCGAGCCCCTGGATGACGTCACAGAGCCGAGACACTTGCCCACCTCCGGGAAGTGACGTGAAAGAGAAGTAAGTTCTCCCTCGTCTGAGCCCTAAACACTACGCCGTGGGTCCGAATCCCGGTTCTGAACGCACGCCTCTTGTATGCCAGTCTTATTATGCTGCTTTCACAGGATCGATCACCTAAGTCACCGTGTAGAAACCTAAAGTGTCCCTGGCCCCAGTTAAGATACATTTTCAAAAGGTGGACAAGGCTGTATAATTAAGTTCAGTTTTTTTTGTGAAGTCAATACTGCCCGAGAGTTAGTCAACAACAAAGTTTAGTAATGAATCCACGTTTGAATGAAAAAGAAAAAAAGACTGGAAAGTACCATGTCATTCTCTTCATCTTTTTGAGACACACGCCAAGTGCCATTTGGGCCAGGGGGCCATCTGCCTCCGGTTGGGAGAAGGGCATTTCAGCATCTCCCAGTTTGGAGGCGAGTCCTGCAGTTCTCATTCTGCGGCGAGCACATGGAGCGGGACGGGCCATCTCCCATCACTGTCTCCTTTCTGTGGAGGGAGCTTGGGTTCCCTTCACTCACCTGCAGGCTGAACAGGTCACCCTTTCCATCCTTCTGCCACTTGCACGAGCCGCAGGCCGAACGTTTGGACTCACTGTGGTGGTTTAGCATCTCTCTTTACTGAGCTGTGTGAACACTGCGGACTCAGGACGGCAGAAAGCAATAACGCAAAGTGTCTATGTTCTTTAATGAAATGGCGTTAGTCATATTTCTGGCTTTTAAAATGCTGTTGGGGTTGAAACATTGTTTCAAATACAACAAATTTTCTGCAATTCAATTAGCAACACCTTTTCCACAATTCTCATTTTTTATAATTACGTCCATTTGCTTTGTTGCTTTGAGAAGTTACATTATCTTTGTCTAGCAACGTCTATAGTTCTTAGCAACAACGTTAATTATATAGCTTTGCTAACAAGTTAATGGTTAGTGCATTCTATGAGCGTTTTTTCCTCTCCCTGCTGTGTAGTTTTTTTCCTTAACCATTTTTGTGCAGGAGGGGTTCAGGTGTTAGTTCAGTTGCCTGCAAGCACATTTAGGGGAGCAGTGGGCAGCACTAGGGGCATGCCAAGCCCCAGCGCCTTTTGCCTTGTAAGGGTTCCGCTTCTGTGCCATGGGTGCGTTGAAAAGCCTGGGCTGGATCCGAGAGGATGTGGAGTGTCCACTAGGGGGAGAGAGCAGATCTGCCCTTTTCACAGCTTTGTCCAGGGCAGGTGCCACCCCACCTCTGCCTGGAATTCTCTCCCTCCTCTCTACTTATGTTACTGAAGAAAAGTGTTTCCCCCTTCTGTTTTTCTGTAAAACACAGCTTATGGAGATATAATTTACATACTGTACAGTTGCTCCATTTGAAGTGTATGCCCCAACAGATGTTAATGGTTTTACAGATATGTGCAACCACCCCCCAATCTATTTTAGAACAAACTAATTACCTTACAAAGAAACCTTATACCCTATAGCTGTCACCCCTTCACTCTCCCATTCCCTCGACCCCAAAGCTGAGCATCCACAGATCTGCTGTCTTTATTTTTTAAGTATATTTCATTGATTATGTTATTACAGCTGTCTTATTTTTCTCCCCTTGATCCCCCCTCTACCCTGCACCCCTTTTCCTCCAGCATGACCCCCCTTAGTTCATTTCCATGGGTTGTACATATAAGTTCTTTGGCTTTTCCATTCCCAATACTATTCTTAACCTCCCCTGTCTATTTTCTACCTACCATTTATGCTTCTTATTCCCTGTGCCTTTTCTCCCCTTCTCCCCTCTTTCCCCTCCCCACTGGTAACCCTCTATGTGATCTCCATTTCTGTGATTCTGTTCCTGCTCTGGTTGTTTGGTTAGTTTGGTTTTTTTAGGTTCAATTGTTGATAGTTGTGAGTCTATTGTCATTTTACTGTTCATATTTTTGATTATAGATAAGTCCCTTCAACATTTCATATAATAAGGGCTTGGTGAGGATGAACTCCTTTAACTTGACCTTATCTGAGAAGCGCTTTATCTGCCCTTCCATTCTAAATGAAAGCTTTGCTGGATAGAGCAATCTGGGATGTAGGTCCTTGCCTTTCATGACTTTGAATACTCCTTTCCAGTCCCTTCTTGCCCGCAAGGTTCCTTTGAGAAATCAGCTGATAGTCTTATGGGAACTCCTTTATAGGTAACTGTCTCCTTGTCTCTTGCTGCTTTAAGATTCTCTCCTTATCTTTGATCTTGGGTAATGTAATTCTGATGTGCCTTCGCGTGTGCTTCCTTGATCCAACTTGTTTGGGACTTTCTGAGCTTGCTGGACTTCTTGGAAGTCTGTTTCCTTCACCAGATTGGGGAAGTTCTCCTTCATTATTTGTTCAAATAAGTTTTCAATTTGTTGTTCTTCCTCTTCTCCTCCTGGCACCCCTATGATTTGGATTTTGGAACATTTAAAGTTGTCCTGGGGGTTCCTAAGCCTCTCCTCAGTTTTTTGAATTCTTGTTTCTTCATCCTGTTCTGGTTGAATATTTATTTTTTCCTTCTGCTCCAAATCTTTGATTCAAGTCCCAGTTTCCTTGCCTTCACTGTTGGTTCACTGTATATTTCTCTTTATTTCACTTTTCATAGCCTTCACTTTTTTCCTTATTTTGCATCCATACTCAACCATACCTGTGAGCTTCCCATATGTCCAAGGCATCTCAGTTCGAACCATTTCGGGTGGTCAGTGTCCGTTAGGGGTTGGTGGCTGCTGAGTTGGATGGCACAGGTCTAAGCACGGAGGTGCCTGGGGTTCGGGAAGAGTTGACTGTGTCATGACAGCTGCTTCTGATCTCCAGGTGGTTCTTCCTTTCTTTCCCTTGAGTTCCTTGAGAAACACACACACAGACACACACACACATGTACGGCAAAACTTCTGACCTCCGGATCTGCTTGACTTGATTCTGTAAGAAGGGCTGTGTGGTCTGGTGCTTGATATTATGAACCAAGTTCAACTTGGTTTTTCTCCTGAGAAACTTTTGAATCTGAAATACAAAATGTGATCCAGTGAAATGCCTTGGCAGGCATATGGTCAGTCACTTTGAAAATCACGACAGCGTTTGATTGACACTTTGCTATTGTAACTTTTGTTAGCTCTTATGGCTATTTTATTTATAGCTGGTGGCAGTGCCTTTTGTAGGAGGGTTCCATCCATATGGGCGGGGGTTGATGTGAGAGGGTTATCGTGGCCATTTCAGCACGTGTTTCTATGAGGCCTGTCGTGCATTTTGAATAAATGCCTGGAACCATATGACACTGGGGATACATAAGAAGAAAAGAGAGCTTCTAGGACAACTATTGCAATGCGATAGTTATTAATATAATGTTGTTCCTTTTCCTTTGAATTATTTATTCAAACACACAGTTAAGGGAGGGTGTGGCCCTAATTGATGCTTTGATCTATGCCCATTCTGTGCCTGTATCTTGACATGCTTCCTGTGCTAAGTGCAGTCTTTTAAAGACAGTCTTCTGGAATGACAGACAATGGTGAAACTCCTGGCTTTGCTACCGGCTAGGCAAGTTTACTCAGACTCTCTGGGTCTCCATGTTCTCATCTGCAACAAAAAGGGTTGAAACGAGGTGCAATGTCTGTGAAAGCGTCTAGTACGGTGGCACACACTCAGTAGGCTCTTTGTTTTCCCTCCAGAAGCCGAGGTGCTAGTGCACAGCCTCATCCATCTCTGCTTAGAGGTAGAGGAATAGGGGGTCACAAGGAGGGTTTTTAATACAGCAAAGAAAGTGCTGCGGAGATAAAGACATCTGTGCATTCTTTATAGACTGCTAGGGTCTGCCTGCATTTAAAATTTACTGGGCAGAGTTCTGTGAACTGTCCTAGTCACGTTAACATCACTCCAGCATTCCTCGAGAACCCTCCTGCTCCGGACGTGGGGGTGGCCAGGCTTTGGACACCGGGCCTGCCAGCTCGCGGCCGTGCGCCTGTGTTGCTGCAGGCTGCCGTGACCCGTCACTGCCTCTCTGCTCCCAGCAAGACCATCTTCAGGGACCCCAGGGTGGGACAGGATGGCTTGGATTCTGAATCACTGCAAAAAACAACTTTTATGTGTTGAGCTGCACGGAAATTTTATCTTATGGTTGAAAAAGGCAAATAACGAGGCAATTTAGCAGTGAAAAGAGACATGTGAAAATGATAAATTTAGCTGTGTATCTCTCTGACCTAACATAACAACATTTCAGTTTCTGAAGCCTAATTATTTCTTAGAGAAGCTCTCTACTTTGCTTACACAACTCAGTTAAGAAGAATTAGAACAGCCCCTTGGGTATCTCCAAAGTAGAGCAACATTATTAACCATTGTTTATTAACTGCATTTTAGGTTAAGATAAGTGGTAAAGGAAATCTAAATTTTTTAATAGTCATTAAAATAGAATAGACTTTAACATTCACATACTAATTCGCCTTTTTAAATTGTGGGATTTTTTTCTACATTAGGTAAGCTGTCTGGAGGTTTTAAAACATCTTTAAACAGAGGTTGCTTTTTTTCAAGTTTATTTTTCAAAGCAACTTTTCTGGCTAGTGAGAAATAAAGTTCATTTACTTGGGGGTATGTATGAATATTGAATGTTAAATGTTTATTTTGGAGAGATGAAAATCGCATAATGCATGAACTGCTATTCAGTTCAATATTTTAAACATGTTAAAACAAATGATTCAAACATACTGTGATTTTCAAAGCTGTAACAAAGTTATCTCATGTTCATATAACCCTCATAAAATATTGATATACAGATTATATATACTAGGAAGTATTATATATATGATGTAGTATTTTATGTACCCACACACAGCATTTTACAGGCACTGCTTTTCCAATCAGAATGCCATGTTTTGCTGGGATTTTATATGAACTCTACCTCTGAGTAACATTTCCCTTTAAGAAAGGATACAGTCCTTTGGACAAACAAATGTCCCTTTTGTTTTCCATGGAGCTATGTTTGTTGAAAACATTTAGTTTTTTTTAAAGCAACATAGATATTTTAGCACGAGTTTTATTTCTGTGTAGACCCAGTTTGGGTTTTGTCTGCTCTTCACTTTGGAGTTGGGATTCAGCCTCCGGAATGGCCTTGTCTAACTGGAAAAGTTGTCAGAAGCAAATGTGTCGGGAAGAATTAAAAAAAAACAAAAGAAAACAGAGAGGAGTTGGGGAGAATGCTTAATCAATGGTGCCTTGCAATCCCGGGAACATTTGAATAGTGTAACCGCGGCAGGCAAGAGCCTGGATCACATCTAGCAATACCTGATGATGAGTCAGCAGCCACAGTCAAAAAAAAGAAAGAAAGAAAGAACCAAGTGCATCGGAGAGTCCTGCATACTATCTGTTACACCTGCCTGGTTGGACATGTTAACATTTCAGTCACTGCAGTTACAGGTACAGAGCATAAGGGGATATTGCCCCTGCCTCTTTCCTTCCTGCTTCAATGGGATGGAGCTGGCCTGCCCACTTGCTCTCTTGCCGTGACCTTGAGGAGCCTGCCCTGGGCACTTGGCCCTGTCTCTGACACCTTCCCCGGATTGCCCTCCCACTTGCCTTCATGGTCCGATGTCCCCCTTCCCTGGCCCGTCTATCACCTGGACAATAGTGTAGAGTTAAGAGGACAGATTTTAGGTCACAGCTCCCACTTGGGGAGGTTCCTTAGCCTCTCTCTCCCTCACCTCCTTCATCTTTGAAATGGTTTAATTCATTAAAACTCCAAGCCTTGATAGGAAAGCCTAGTTAGAAGACTTACTTAGATGGTAACTCTGTTGTTTTATTTGAAATAATTTATCTTATTCATTGATTTTACAAACTTTTAATATTTAGCATCCGCTATGTACCAGGCACTGCGTTGGGCTCTGGTTATACAAAAATACCCAGTTCCCGGGGCCCCTGTTTTCATGGGGGTGGGAGGCGAGAGACAAATGCACAGCTAGGTATAAACTAAAATTGTTGTGAATTATGTATCAGGCAAGGAGGAGGCAGCCAGCATAGCACAGCATTCTTTCTGTCTGCGACACAGCACATTGGGAGGAGGTGTTTGAAAGTTGGGTGAGTGTTCATTAGGTGGGCCAGCGGAATGGACTTCTGCACAGTCAGTGGCATGTGCAGAAGAGGTTAGGGAGCACCTGGCCTCTTTGGGAATCAGCAAGCGTTTTGTTTGTAAGGCCGGAAACCACGAGTGGAGGCCCTCTGTCCATCACTGGTGGACAAGCAGACAAGGGCTGTGGGCATCAGGCCAAGGTATCCGGATTTTACCCAGCAGGTACCAGTGATGATGCAGGGATGTGACAAGATCCTAGAAACCCACAAACAACACAGTTTTGAAAAGTTACCTTTGTCAAAAAGCAAAGCAAAGAAGGGAGAGACCGAAGTCTCTATCACATTTTCTGCCCAAGAACTGTATGTGGTTTTTTTCAAGAGCAGTGTGAGTGGAGCAGAGAAGGCACATGCAAATCCTTGTGGGTTTAGCAGTGGGTGGGAAGGGAGGTATAGAAACCATTACATGTAGGCGAAATGGCCAGAAGTGTAGCTGTGAAGTCGAGTGGGTGAGTGATGTCTGAAGCAAGGTTTCTCAGGCCCAGCATGATTGGCATAATGGGCCGTACAGTTCTTGCGGGGGCTGTCCTGTGCCTTGTAGGATGTTTAGCAGCATCCCTGGCCTCTCCCCACTAGATGCCAGCTGTGAGTTATTGCCTGGTCATGTCTCCGGACATTGCAAGGGGGGTGAGTTACAAAATCACCCTGTTTGAGAACCACTGGTAAACAGCGAGACACAGGGCAGAGAAAGGGTGTTTTTCTTTTTTTAGTTTGGAGATATATAATCATCCTTGAGAGCTAAGAAGAAGGAATGGTGGGATAGGATGAGAATAAAGGAAAGAGGTGGAGAATGACGTATGTGGGGGTAGAGGCGAGGGAGGCTTGCATCCAGCGAAGGTCATGGGTCGTGCTCTCAGTTCCGTGACTCTGCTTAACCCTCTGTGCACTGGGTACAGGTAGGTGCTAACTCTCACTCTGTGCAGTCAGAAGTCTCATTTTCAAAGTGTTTCAAGTGCATCCAGGCCACCAGTGGTTACTGCTCTGTCCGGGGCCCTGCAGCTGACCTGCAAACTCCTGCTTTATCTGCTCGGGAAGGGTGACAGATGTACTAGATGGAGAATGGTGGCAGCTGGGAGAGGCTCCTGTGAGGACAGAGGCAAGGCAAGGAGATGGAGAGACCAAGTGGAGAGTGGCACTGCACAAAGTGGGAAAATGCCGAGAGGAGACTTGCCCCTGGCAGTATGTTGTGTTATGCGCGTTTGGGCTGCAGTGAGCTCTCCGATGCATGAGAATCTGCCCGTTGCTTCCTAATTCCTTGTGCTGTGCTCACTGCGGGCAGAAACCTCCTAATACCTGTAGCCTGAGAACAGTTCTTAGAATCAAAATATAAAGTCCTCTGTTATCCTCATGGCTAGCAAATTTTTTGCTTATATTTTTGTTGGTGCTTTAAAGGATGAGAAAGATGAAGGGTTTCGGTGTGCTCTTGAGAGAGGGCGAGGCAGGGAGGATTACTTTTTCCCATCCACTATTTATATTCTCTCCCTATATAGAGTAAGCTGAAGTTTTCATTTGGACACTAATCATGCTTAATTCCTATAGCATTTCTTTTTGGTGAAGCTGGCTAGATTTATTTCTAATGATTGCTTTGAAGCATCGGGTTTTAAAATTACTTGTTTTCTCTGTGAGTGACGTAACATTGTTTTTTACTGATATTTCACAATATGTGAAATTATTAATAGAGGGCTTGTTAAAAGATTTATTTGGCCAGAGAGATGTTTTAATTTTTCCCTTTAGTGTTTAAATGATGACTGTGCATCTAAGTCGCTGAAGTTCCCACTGAGTGTTGGCTGGGTGTGGAGACCGACTAATGTTGCCATTCTAAGGGTTAATAAAGTCATTAGATACCTCGCCTCTGGGAAATACCAATTTAACAGATAAGTGCTTATTCACTTTTCTGCTGGCCATGGTAAGTGTCTGTGCCACAGAATGAAAACAGATGAGCAAACCAGGCCTGGACACACTACCGATGCATGCTAAAAGCAGCCTCAGTGAAACCTGGAGGTTACAAGTGGGTTACAGGGTTCCTCCAAGGAACTGGGACCCAGTGACAAGTGGGTGGAGGGCATCTGCCATGGAGCCATGGAAACCCCAGCAAATAGCACGAACTGAGGGGAAAAAACATTCACATAGTGAAAAATCTAACCAGCCAAATAATCAAAGAACATGGAAAATATCTATGGAGAGAGATTTCCACAGTAGGAGACCAATGCAAAAGGTACTTTTCTTTTTGGATACAATTTTATTTAAGCAGAAAGATCACTCATGAATTTTCCAACCCTCCTTATCTCTTTTAAGCACTCGACTGCGAATCAAAGTGGTACGAATAGAAAAGCCAGAATCCTATAGATTTCCATCCCTACCAATGTCTTTTGATTAAATATAAAATAACTCCATTTTTTTTATTTCAGTCTGCTTTCTAAGTCATACTCCACTCCCCAATTTCTTTACTGATCTTTTACTTCATTAATATTTGCCAACTTTTCTGAATTTAGGTGCCTAAATTTGTGTTTCTATGTATTTATTTGAATTTCCTTCAGATCCTAATTTTCTTTAGTTCTCATGTAAAATATATGAACTATATTTTTTCTGTTTTTTTTTCTCCCAAGGGCTAACATGTGCCTAAGCAGAAATGAGGTGGTTCTCGGTGATCATTCCTTTATAACTTGGCATTTTGATCAGAAATGGTCACGTGGAATTAGTTCCCAGGCCTGTATGTTAATCCCTCCCCTTCCCTTTTCTCCCCCCTTCCCACTCTCTTTCCTTTCACAAGCATTTATTGAGCACCTGCTGCACACTTCATTCAGAGTGTCCAGTTCTGACAGAGGGAGCTCGGACCCCATCTTTGTGGAGCTGGGAGCTTCCTGTTTAGTGGGGAAGGTAAGCGTCAGGCGGGCCCCATGACACACGGCTAGTGTTTCCCTTAACGCTCTTCGGGTTCAAACATTTGCAGACAGCACTAAAGGGAAGGGAAATGTATTGGAAAGATGGGTGGGAGTGATGGGAGTGAGGCTCAAAAAATCAACTGGAGGCTGGAACACCACCAGCCTTGGAGACACAGAGAATTGAAGGACCTCAGGAAGCAGGGACACTTGCATTTGTCTCTGAGCAGGAAGTCAGGCCAGCTCCCTGTTACTACGATAAATATGAATATCCCGTGGGGCGGCCATCCTTGCATCCGTGAGTCAGGAGCCCAAGCCGAGAGGGGGAGGACTCGCCCACCTGGGTGGGGTCACACACCTGCTGCCTGCCGGCGCTGGAAGAGAAGCTGTGTCGGTCCCAGTGAGAGGCAGGTTTCTGGATTTGCCTTCCAAGGAGCCAACCCAATAAACGAGGGAGCTGAAGTCAGGGCTCTGTTGGGGAGAACGACAGGGACTGCCCTCCCCCACCCCAAACAAAAACAATAAAGGGGCAAATCGTTGCTATGATGGATATGAGTTTGCAAGGGAAATAAGCGAATATCAGATAACGATCCCAGATTATATCTTTATTTCAACTATGTCTGCCTCAGAAAGGATTTCAGAGGCTTACAACAGGAGATAGAAATAAAAGAAAATCATTGGTAAAATGGTAGACAAAAAAAAAAAAATCAAATGCTACTTTTGCAGCGTTCTAAGAATGTTGTCTGTCCTGTCCATAGCTATGGCAGCAGCTCCTAGAAACTGTCCTGACTAGTAGATGCTCAGTAAATATTTACTGGGCGAATGTGGGTTGGGCAATGGGGAATGGTGATTCCTGTTTGTAATTTTCTGCCGTTTTGCTTGGCTGCCTAGGAAGGCACCAGGTAAAGTGGACAGAAAGGAAGACCCAGCGTTAGAGACTGACATAAAGAATTCGGGGGATTCCTAGGGGTAGGTTGGGCAGTGCTGATAGTATTGATTTCGATCGTCTTTGAATCCTGGAGGGAGTTTCAGACCGAGGTTCTGAACAGGCAAGGCCTGGTGGGTAGCCCCTGACTTGCAAGTTAAAGGAACTTCAGCAAGTTATTAACCTCTTTCTACCTCCTTATTAAAACGGGGATGCACTTCGCTCACAATATGATTATTAAAGTCCAATGAGATAATGAATTTGAAGGCATCTTGAAGATGTCAAGGTAAAAATATTGTTATTCATCAAATCACCCAAAGGAAACATCTTTATTTGCTTTAGGAGAATAATTTTCAATGTGCACCTCAATCACAAAATTAAGAGCTGCCCTTTTTATAGAAGAAAAAAAGCTTTATGTTTTGTTTGAATCAGAATTAGCTCCAGGAAACCTTTTTTTTTTCAAGCAGCTCTGCAGGGATAAAATTGGACAAAAAAAAAATTTCTTATGAAAAAAGACCGGATTGAAATTAATTAGCACAAATTTGGTGAGTTTGTTCACAGAGTGTGGGTTAGTCACAGCAAAGCTGATAAATTGATTTACAGCTTAAATGAAAATATTGAATTTCTAATTAAAGAAGTACAGGGTACCCCAAAGTAGGTGTGCAGTTGTATGTACGTATGTATGTATATATGTATGTGTTATTTATTAATTCTTGTATTATTTTCCACATGAACAGCTGCAAGCCTAGTTCTACCTACCCTTGCATTCTGTAACCCAATGAACAAATCCCATTTCCTAAGACAAACACCTTTTCTAAACTTCGTGGAGGTCATGGAGCCGTAGGTAGTGCATGGCGCTACGCCTCAGGGTTCTAGGTTATTTGACTGCTTTCCTGGAAGATGAAAACAGGAAGAAAGAGAAAAGGAAAAGAAACAAAACAATGAGAACAACAATGAAACAAGCCACACGTTTCTCCTTCTTGAGTGAGTGGAAACATGGCGAAGAGCCGTGGTTGTAAGACATAGTGGAGCTTGGGCAGTTTTAAACCTAAAGAAGTTCTTCTCTGGTGGATCGCTCACAGTTCATCATTGTCTTAAGTCACCACAGCAGAGTTTACAACTTTCTCTCATTTACTTGGGGAGAGGGACTATGACCCACACATTGCTGGAATTTTTAAAGTAGTGACGGTCCATACATACCGAATATAGTGATGTTCTTTTTGGCTTTACCAGCAAGCAGCATTGCAACATGTCTTCCTTTCATTTAACCCCAAAGCTATTCAGTGGACTGAGGCTTCTAATCCCAGTGCCCCGTGTCGGGTTTCTCCCACCTTTCATGGCAAAAGCCCTGGATGCACAGTGAACACGTCTCCATGCTCAGAACCCAGTGTTGTTCAGTGAATCTGTTCAGTGCAATGTGTAGTTAAATGGTGAAAGGAGAAAACTTGGTGGACTTATCCCTCTCACCACTTCTAAATATGAATTTGCTGAGATTAGAGAGTTGCTCTCCATCTCACTCAACTTAATAATATTAAGCCCCTTCAGGACAGGCAGGACTTGCGCAGCATGATAGAGGACAATGAAGGTGCTGGAGACACAGCTCTGTATTCCAGTAGCTTTCAGACTAATCAGGGAAGTTTGATATTTGAAACAAGGGCTGGGCTTGATATAGACTATACACTTATACAAACTCATAGTAGGTAGTACATTCAAAATCCTTGACAATGACCTGTGTGAAACTAGTTGGCCCCTTGCCAGCATTTTGTAAAGACCGTCGTAATTAAAGAGCTATATCAGATCAATGATGTTTTTTTTTCCTTAGTAGATTGATACATAAGGGAGGTTTAAAGTAAAATAGCCATGGGTAGAATTTCTCAGATGGAAAGATTCTTTGAGACCGTATAGTGTAATGCTTTAATTTGAAGGTGAAAATGAAGGCCGAGATGAGATTCATAACTTCAAGATTCCCACCCCAAGGTCACAGAGCACATCAGACTCACTGAGGCAAAGCTCTGTGGTTTCCCCTTTGTGTTCAGAAAGGCGCTGGATTTCCGGTCAGGGCGCATGCCTGGGTTGTGGGCCAGGTCCCCAGTAGGGGGTGCATGAGAGGCAACCACACGTTGATTTTTCTCCCTTCTTTTTCCTCTCTCTAAAAATAATAAATAAATAAAATCTTAAAAAATAAAAATAAAGCCTACTATCTTAGATTGACTTTTCCATGGGCTATGGATGCTACAATGGAAGATCATACAATTTCTTTAGTTGAATAAGGAAGACATATTACTTAATACAATTGAAAACATTCAGGTGTTGTGGCAAGAAGGAACAACAACTAATAAGCATGTAACGTGGCAGGAACTTTTATCAAATGTGAAAATAACATGTAGAGTTCAAACAGGATATAAATAGAGTTATTGGAACAATAACTGACTATGGAAATGTTGACCACTATCATTTGGGAGAAAGTTAGTAAAAATGGATTTATTGACATAAATGAGGAAAGAGGTTGTTGCAAAAAGAATAAAGATGTGCCTAAAGAAGTGATGTCAGCTCTAACTTTAGAGGAAACCTTGAGGGTATTTCACAATATTAAAAGCATAAAACTTGAAATGTTGGAAGCTGATGTGGACTTATAAAAGAGTTTGACAATTCTCCAATGCACTGAAAAGATGCTTGCTTCATGTTGTAGGTTATACTTTGAAAAGAAGATCTCAAGCACTATTCAAAGTACTTTTGATAAGTTTTCTTTATAGATAAATGGAAACACTTCAATTCTTAATGTTTCTACTGTTTTAAATTATAGTGGACTAAATAAATATGTTTTACTGGTTGTTCGTTTTTCTATACATTCATATGAGATCTATCCAGAAGGTATCCAGCCATGTAATATGAAAAATAGAGGCATTTATTGAAGAACATACAAGATACAAGAAACATCATACATAGGACAATGACACCTCAGTCCCCTTCAAAGTAGGCACCTTGGGACCTCCTTACACAGTTCCCCCAAGGGCCATCAGCTGCCCTGTTATATTTTCCTGAATCTCTTCGATAGTCTGAAATCTCTTCCCTTTCAAAAGTGATTTTAGTTTTGGGAAAAGCCAGAGGTTGCCAAATCTGGGCTATAGGGTGTCTGAGTCACCTGGGTGATTTGATGTTTCACCAAAAACCCCTGCATGAGATGTGATGCATGAGTGGGCATGTTGTTGTGATGAAACTGCCAATCACCAGTTGCATGTAGCTGTGGCCTTCTGAATCATCTGAATAGTTTCCATGGAGGAATGTTCAAGCTTAAGGCAAAATTTGATGCAGATCTATTGCTCTACTTGCTCAATCATTTTGAATATGATGACCACACAGTACACACACTCGGTGGTGTTTACCACCCCCACTGATGAGTAAGTGAAGTAGTGATTGATCACACATGCACATTCCAGTCCACTTTCCTTGGCTGTCAAGTTACATTGATATCCACAAACCGTTCTTGTTATATTAACAATGGTTGGACTTTTTCCATACAGATCTTGTATAGCTGACATTATGAGAGTTTTAAATGTTTTGACAATGTTTTTAAAGGTCATGCAGCACTTGTAATCTTTTTCAGTGATTGAAAGAATACTTTGCATGTTTTAGCTCTCACAGTCATTTTAATGGTCTTGCATGGCCATACAAAGTGAGGGCTTCTATACTTCTAATTTTTTGTGCTTGTCTTTGCCTATTTGAACTGCTGTAACAAAATACCATAGACTAGATAGTTTATAAATAGCAGAAACTTATTGCTAACAGTTCTGGTGTCCAAGGTTAGAGTAACACCTCTGTTGGATGAGGTCTGTTCAGGGTTGCAGCCTTCTCAGTGTATCCTCATAGGGTGGAAGGGACTAGGGAGCAATGTGGGGTCCCTTACAAGAAGAGTAAACCCATTCACGAGGGCTGGACCCTCGTGACCCAAATACTTCCCAACAGCCCACTTCCCAATGCCATCATTTTTGAGTTAGGATTTCAACACAGAATTTTGGGAGGACACAGGTATTTAGACCACAGCAGCGCTATTGCCCCAGCATTCTACGTTAATAGTTCATTTTCATAATAACTGTTATTACTTTTTCCTAAAAAAGCCAATTACCTTTTGAAGAAATTTAAAAATATGAGAAAGTAGTCTCCTAATCATCTACATGTTTGCCATTTCTGAGGTTCTTTATTGTCTAGCACAGATTCAAGTTTCCATCTGGTGTTATTTTCCTTCAACCTGAAGACATTCTTTAACATTTCTTACAGTGTAGGTCTGCTATGAATTTTTCATTGTCTGAAAAAAAGTCATTGAACCTTCATTTTGAATGCAAATTTTACTGTTTATAAAATTCTAATTTGACAGTTTTCTTAGTACAATGTTTTCCTTTAAATATGTTGTTTTATGTCTTGTCTTTCACTGTTTCTGATGAGCTGTCTGCAGATCTATGTCTCTCTGTATATTGATACCTAATCACCTCAAATCAACTACAGTCCTTGTTTCACACACCATTGATTAGCTCTGCCATATCTTAAATTTTACAAACCTGAAATTATTCACACACTTTACTTGTGGCTAGACTATTTTGCTCTACATTACTTTTGTGAGATTTAATACATATTGCTGAATGCAAAAACATTTTTTCATATTTATTACTGTTGTACAAATATCCTCACATGTATTTTTCATTATATTGTTGATGGATTTTTCAGTTACTTCCATTTTTCACTCACTTCCAATAATTAACATTCATATACATGACTTTGGGTACACATATATTAATTTCTGTTGTGTGTACTCTTAGCATGGAAATTGCTCAGCCATAAGGTATGAAAAGGTTCAGTTTTAGTATTAACAAAAATATCCCAAAATGGTTGCACCAATTTGATTTTCACTAGCATTATACAAGGGTTCCGATCATTCCACTTCCTTGAAAACACTTGGTAATTTCTAGGTGTTTGTTATTTTGGTGGATGTGTAGAGTTATCCTAGTGGTTTTTTTTTTTTTTTTGTATTTCTCAGAAGACTAATGAGATTGAATCTCACTCTAGTCTAATGAGTGCAAAGTTTTCTTACCTTTGAAGCCTTCGTCTCCCTAAACCATATCTGGTGTCATTTTAGTAACCTTGGGTCACTCAGGTAATATTTAAAGAAGTTCAAACCAGATATTAATGTCTCAATTGCTGTTCATAGCACTAAACTTTTCCCCTCTTCTTCCTTTCTATTTCTTGAAGGTTGTTTCTAAACTCCTGTATGACTTTGTACCTTTTCACGTCCAGGAGAGCAGGCAGCAGGGAGAGAGGGCAGTTGGCGAATATGGGTGGGGCATCCTGACAGATAGGGGGCAGCTGCCTCGTTTTCCTGTCACCAGTGACTCCGGGCTGTTGTCCACACGGGCCTTGGTCTCCGGAAATGCAGGCAGGCAGCTCAGCAGTCTCCAGTGGTCAGCTTTCAGGGCTTTATGAAGGGTAGAGCTCCACGCTCCCTCTCTCTCCTGGTAACAGGCAGTCCCATCTGTATACCCTCCATGGAAGTCCAACGACCCACATTGAAGTCCTGTGATGAGGGAGACTAGTCGGCCACTTGGGTCCTAGAAGTCATCCGTAGCAGGTCTAGGCCTGCTAGTGGCCTGAGAATCTCTGGCACACCAGCCTTTACTCTTTGGGATCCAGGCGTGATCCAAATTCCCTAGACCTTTTGAGGTTGCTGGCTTTACCCTCCCCACCTCTCGTACAATCACACAGATTAAATGGAAGGTAAGAGGGCTATTCCCTGGCTTTCTGAATGCTCCCTGTCAGGATCTCTTTGTCCCTAATTGTATCTTTTTGTGGTGGGTGAAAGTCTAAACCAGTTCAGTCTGGCCCTGATGCAGTGTGGGCGAGTCTGGCACTAGAAACCTAGCTGTCTTTGAACCTAGCAGTTAAAAGATTATCTCTTTGATCTGATAATCTTGATCTATAAATCACCTCCCCGATATTGCTGTACTCTAGCTCCGCCAGAGACTGGGGTTGGGGGAGGACCGGAAGTTGCTCTGTACTACCCCGGTGAGAACTTTGGCTCGCTTTTGGTCCTTCAGAGCCTCTTTCCATCTCATAGTTTTTCCACTTCGACTTCTATTGCCCAGTGCCTGATTTCTATATATTCCCAATTTGTATTGCCCAGGAAGAGAATCCCACAGGTTCATTTTGCCCCTGTTTGTGTAGAACTTTCCAGGTCAGCTCACCTCTCAGGCTGCTGGCGACTCTGGGGATTGGCCCGTGTTCTAATCTGTTGTGCCTTAAGCGGGGAGGGGAGGCAAGTGGTAGCCCAGGAAGAAATGAGAACCTCTGAGTCCAGCTGCGTTTTCGATGCCTCAGAATCCTGCCGTTGCTCTCTCCTGCCATCTATGACACGTGTCTCTTGTGTCATATTTCCAGACACAGTGATGGATTTGCATTGTCTTTTGCATCTCGTAACCAGTAGCATGCGGATGCAAAATCCTGGGGTGAGGCACGCGGTGTGTGAGACCATGACTAGGTGTTTCTCTGTGTGAAACTAAGAAAAATATGGCCAAGGAGACTGCGTGTTAGTACTTTCATTTTGTTTCAGTATAAGTCTGCCCGGGTGATCAGAGCAGATGGGAAAGTGGCATGGTAGGTGTGGGATATTTCTGCTCTTTGGCATCCTGGAGATTGAGGCCTTATATTGAGAGAGCTGTCATCTCACGACCCCTCCTCCTCCCTGTTCACTCTCATGGGGAGGTCAGGCAGAGTTTACCAGACAGGTTCATGGGTCTAATACCTATATTCTTGAATAAGCTTCTATCCCGGTTGCAGGCAAATTATGACTTTCAAATTTAGCAGCTGTTGAAGAATTTTTAATGAGCTTGATGATGCTAAACTTCTCATAGCACTGTCAGAGGTCTCTTGTATTGCTTTTTATCTTTTGATTATCAGTGTGCATCCTAGACATTTAGAACCGTCCTATGCTTTTTTTCCTGGACTTCTTGATAAGAATTTTTAAAGTTGACATTATAATGATCACAAGTACAAACAGGCATATAAAGAAGTTGCCATGAATTATTGCAAGGCTGCTATTATTCACGATGTGTACCCAAATGAGGATCCAATTAATACTTGCATAAAGAAGTGGAATAATGTCAGCCCAGAATCTACAAAGTTTAGGAAGGTGTTTGGAGCAGTGAATTTTCATGAGTGGAATGGTTAATCATTTTCATTCATCTTGGGGAGGAAACAAGGCTAATATTCAGCATGATCCACTTCCTAGCATTATCCTCTGAAGGTCTTCAGGATAAGACAGCAGTGACTATTGCTAATAGGCCTTATATCTACTAAGTTGTTAGCATTTTATCTTGATGCACTGGCAGAATAAACTTCAATACTTAACACAGTGTGATCGCCTTCAGCTGCTACAGGCTAGATTTAACTATTTATTAGGACCAATAGGAGTGTTCAGACTTTGCAGTGTAGCACAGAAGCATATTAAAATTGAAATTAGGGATCTGATCAGACTCCATACGGGGTTAATGAGTGCCAGTATTTGGGGACCTTGGGCATGGTGTAGCTCATTCAGTTTTGTAAAAAAGAAATGAGACTCAGGGAAAGGGAAGGAGTTAGCTAAGGTTATTCAGGAGGTTTGAGGCAGAAGCACAATATAATCTCAGTTCTCCTGCTTCTCAGTCCCAGGATTTTCCCCACAATACTGGGCTATTTTGTTGCCAACTCCTGTATTTTGCTTCCGATCCTACATATTTTGCCATTGCAACCTTATTAAGATTCTGTCCTTTACCCCAAATGCTTCAATTTCCTACCATTATTGTCTCTGTAAAGAAATAAATGCTGATTGCTATTGGAAGAAACAGGACGCTGCTCCTCCTGGGTGTCTCCTTTGTTCCCACATTATTATCACACCCACGACGATTCTGACACCAGATGTGTGGGTTCCTTTTCCGCCCACACCACACCATTCTGTGACACCAGCTGCGTGTCCTCCAGTTTAACTCAATTCCAACGCTATCTACCTGGAGGTGGCGTCAGGTCCCACAGATTAAGGTCTCAGTCCCACACACCTGCCCGACCCCCACCCTTTTAGGTGACAATTGCACGGCTGAATTGGTACCTGTGCTTCTGACCAATCAGCCGCAAATGAAAGTCTCCTCAGATTCCACTATTTGCTAGAACAGCTCATAGAACTCAGGGAAACACTTCCATTTACCAGTGTATTGTGTAATACAGGGCACAAGAAATAAGATGAACAGCTGGATGGAGAGACACATAGGACGAGGTCTGGGAGCATCCTGAGTGCAGGAGCTTCTGTCCCCATGGAGTTGGGGGTGCGTCACCCCTGGGTGTGTGGATGTGTTCACCAACCCATAAGCTCTCCAAACCCCAAACTATTGGGATTTTCATGGAAGCTTCCTCACATAGGAATGATCAGCTATTAACTCCATGTCCAGCCTCTCTGCCCTCTCAGGAGAATGGTGGGGTGGGTGGTGGGGTGAAAATTCTAGTCTCTTCTCTAACTGTGGCTTGGTCTTTCTGGTCACCAGTCCCCATCCAGGAGCCCACCAAGAGTCACTTGATTAGAACAGAAGACGCTGTTCTCACTCAGGAAATTCTAAGGGTTTGGGAGCCCCGTGTCAGGGATGTGGTCAAAGACCCCACATTCCTGTGCTCTTATCACTGAGGAAATGACGGGGCTGTTAGGAGCTCTACGCCAGAAACTGGAGGCAGAGGTTTATTTATTTTTATTACTCCATATTTATTATAAACATGTATTCTATCATTTCACACTGCTTTTTGGGTTAGTATGAAGTTAGTGACAAAAGTTATGAGCTTTTGGAACGTAGCAGTCACACATGTCTCCAGAGCACGTGAGAGGAGGCTAAAGGGCAGCTGTCCATCTGGCGAGCAAACAGAAGTGCCTCTCTGATGGACTACTGTGTGTCTGATGGGATTGCACAGATCCGTCAACCTTCTTTACTTTTCTTTTTGAAAGTGATGCACTTTAGGTCTTACCATACTTATATTTTAAACTTTATTTTGAAATAACTACAGATTCACAAAAACTTGCAATAAAAAAAATGTGCAGGGATGTCTTGTGTCTTCCTGACTCATTTCCTGTTAGTGGTGACATCTTCCATAATCACAGCACAATATCAAAACCCAGAAAATGACACTGGTACCGCCCACAGAGCTCATTCCGATCTCAGGAGTTTTAAATGCTCTCACTGGCATATGTGTGCATGTATGTGTAGTATAGTTCTATACAATTTGATCACACGTGTAGAGTTGTGTCTCCACCACCTAATCCAGGTCAAGAACTGTACCACCATTATGGCAGCCACACCCGGTAGCTCTTACCCTTGGTTGTCACTACCTGTTCTCTCCATCTCTCAAATTTTATTTCAAGAATTCATATAATCAGAATCATGCAGTATTTTATGTTCTTTAAATGGAAGGAACAAGTCACAGAGATTTTTGTTAGTGCTGTGAAATATTTTTTAATAGTCATTTGTTTTAAGTCCTGTCTTGAAAAATGTACTCTGTGATTTCCCCCATATTTTCTGGTATCAGGGTAAAAGATCAGTAAGATACAAAAAAATTTTATTTTTTCCTTTCGAAACATTGGTTCCATTTTTCTCTTCCTCCCTGTGTTTTATTATACAGAAAGTATCTTCATGCTCTTCCAACCTCTAAGAAAACTTAGTAATATAGGCTTTAACAAAAGCCCAGATTAACTTTTTAAAAATAATTTTATGTTATATGTGTTCCTTTCTGGGCTCTATAATGGTACATCAAAATGGAAATTAATAGTTAGAAAACAAAATACAAAAATGAGCTTTCTCCACCAATGCATCATTCCTGAGAAAGCAGCCCTCTTTTCAAAAGTCTGCAAATATTCATTTATTAACCCCCTTTTTATTAAAATTCTGCATTTTTTTACAAGTTTCTGTAACAAAGGCAATGAAATATGACACCCAGTGGTCGTTTGCCAATTGCAATCGACATTAATGATGGCTACCAGGAAGTCACCTAGGTGGCCACTGGGCTGTATTTAGGGTCCTGACAGCTTTGTTGAGTTACAAGGGATTGCCTGAGTACTAAATGTAAATTTATTGGTGCATATAGGAAGCCATTTGTATTAATATAATGAAGAGACCCTACATAACCCCGATGAAAAATTACTTGAAAGTAACAGAGGACAGAGTCCTTATTTTAAAGTAAATGAACTATTGGGAGTAATTGCGATTACTCCAGCCATAATTAGATTTAATGAGACTGAATAGAAATCAATTAGACATAATTGGAAGTTAAGCAAAAGTCAATTAAATTCTTAAAATTTTAACTTTATAAAAGTTATTGAATTAAACTACCAGGATTAATTAGCAAAGGAAATAAAGCCATGAAGTATATTTCCAGAAAATTGGGTTTTTTTCTTTTTTTTTTGAGGGGAAAGGTATTGTTTCACTTAAAGATTAGAGTTCAGTGAAAATCATTTTAATCAATTTTGAAGCCTCAGTAGTTTGATAATTTCAAGTGAAGTAATTATGCAAATTTATAGTTTTATCCACAAAGTGCTGCTGAAGTTGTTTAAAGAATGAAGTAGAATTTGTTTGATAGAATAAAATAGCACGTTCATGAATCTCAGTGAAGTCAGAGAACTTGGAGTAAAGGTACGGTGGCTCTGACGCGATGTTCACGTCAGGGCTGGTTTTGTTGCATGAGAATCATAGCCGACCTGAGGTAGAAATGGTGGGATGGAAAGTACTGTCACCACTGTGCTCTTTCTAGACTCACTCTGGGAATCGGTTCTTATTCCTACAGCGCTACCGTCACCCCCAACCACCAAAGGCTTCAAGTCAATTTTTTTAAAAAATAAAAAAATAGATTTTATTTATTTATTTTTAGAGAGAGGGAAAGGGAGGGAGAAAGAGGGAGAGAGAAACATCAATGTGTGGTTGCCTCTCATGTGCTGCCAACAGGGGGCCCAGTTCGCAGCCCAGGCATGTGCCCTGACTGGGAATCGAACCAGCGATCCTTTGGTTTGCAGGCTCCCTCTCAATCCACTGAGCCACACCAGCCGGGGCCCGAGTCAGTTTTTGTTCAGTAACATAAGTGAAGTTTGTGCAACTGGTCACCTAGGAACGCAATGCTAATAAACTGGTTACCAAAACAACTTCCTCACAAGATTGCCAAGGTCAGTCAGGGTGCTGTGATTTCTGCTTCCTCTACGAGGCTTCAGTGACCTTCAGATGGCCTCTGAGCACATACTGACTTCAAAATGGGATGGAACGAGATTGGAGTTGTGATGTAGTGCTGAATTGTAGTTCTCTCATGATGACAAAAATATTAATTCTGCAATGACAGCATCAAAGGAAAGAACCATAGTAACAAAATGGGTGAGGAACTAAATCTGTATTAGATGCAGAGAAACATCAGAGCTTTATACACACGATCCTTTAAATATATTGTGTCTAAAACAGAACCAGTTCCATACACATTGCAGGCATAGTGAATTCTTTGCTGAAGCATATTTTCTCCAGTTTTTCTTGACAAGTGTTTATTTAGTCAGGTTAAAGTCAATGGAATTATGACATTATCAGTGCGGTGGATAACCCTACTTATGACACAGTGAGATTTTTGTGCAAAGAAACGAACTGAGAGATGTGAACCCAGACTTCGGAGAGTAAAGAACATACATTTGTAAATAAGAACTGTCTCCTACTTTTATCCTACATATACCTATCTAACAAACCCAACCGCACCCAGCCATGAATCTTACGTAACATGTTGTCCATCCTGACTAAGCAGGCCTGGAGCTCCTTGGCATCTCAGGAAAAAGAGGGGTCCTAAGATTCCTGACAAGAGCTGCCACAGCTTTGTGCTGGTGTGCGGATAAATTCTCCTGTGTGTTTATAGGTGCTAGGCTGGAGGCGATGAATCTTTCAAGAATGGGTTCGAAGTCAGATGATTCAAATACCTATCACTGATTTCCAGGCTTTTCAGGACTTCCATTATCCCTAGGTGTTAGGGGCTGTTTAAAGTTTGAGCCTTAATTAGATAATGTATCTTGTGTTTTAAGGCAACTCTCCATTTTGTAGGCAACTTCTGCATGACCTGGAGTGACCATGCTCCGCAGAGCAAAAGAAAAGAACCTTTCCTGTGGGCGGTTTATTTGATTCATCACTTCTCCCTATTTCTGTAGTTCAGTCCATTCCTTCTTTTGCAGGAAATACTTCTCTTCCCTCAGTCCAGTTGTGAATCCCTGGTCCTTACTTGAAGGGTCAGGTGGCAAACACAAGGCCCTCAGGCTGAATCTGACCCTCCACTTTGTTTTATCCAGCCTGGCACCTTGTTTCTACCTGGTGGCAGTGCCAAGCTCTCTCTTAACTGTTACGGAGTAGCTACATTTATCAGTCCTAAAATTACATTTGCTCCTTTGAAGGTATCTGCAAGGCTGATGTGGCCCCCGGTGGAAATGAGTTTGACTCCCCTGCTTTAAGGGTAGGCAAATGAGCTGACCTTGGCTGAAGACAGATCGCCACACCCCAGGCTACTGGGTATGTCTGAGAGTGAGTAGGTGACTCAGTTGGACCAAACACAAGAAGAAGCAAATGAAGAGAACAGTTTCCTCTAAGCTTAGAAAGATGCTGGTAGACAGCCTCTGGATTTATGTTTCCTGCTATGCAGAAAAAGTGGATTTCAGGTTGTGGAGGTTATAGTCACCCTGGAGAGAAAGTGGGAATGGAAGACCTAGAGATACAGAGCCCTGCACCCCCTGCAGGCCCAGGTCCTAGCTTGGGGTCCAGCTTCGCCCACCATCTTCCTGAGGTTTGGTTAGGGGAGATGCCAGTTCCTTTTCTGAGACAGCTGATTTGACTCGGGCTTCCGTCTCCTCCCGTCAAGAGTACAGATGCTTTACCATCTTCATCAAAAAAGTATCTTCTAAGTACATCGTTACTCATTGACACGGTTTTGGTGCCAAAGTTTAGTATTTTAGTGGTTTACATTTGTAAGAGTTTTGAGTCTGGCACTTTTTCTGTAGAACAGCCAAACTCAATAAATCTTTAATACCTCACTTTTTAAGTACATAGTTAAAAATTCAATTAATAAGTGAAAGCCATCTATCCTTTCAGGAGGTTCAGAGCTACTCCAACTGAGCGCTAGGCATTTGTGTGTGCAGACCTCCTGGTGACAAGGTTAAATTGTTCCCTCCTCTGACACACAGGAAAATGGATGCACAAAAACTGCCAATGTAACGGTTATCCTTCCAGGCCCCTGGACATTAACGATTTGGTCATCTTTTCACTCAACTGACAATCGATCCACTGTTTGCACTAGATAATCTGGCTTTGTTCAAGCACAATGCTGTTTGTGTTTTTAATTCCAAGTCTTACCTCATTATGAAAAACTTTCTACCCTTTCCTCTGGGGAAATGCTAATGCTGCTAGTTTATATAGAAAGTAAAGTTAAAGAGTCAGTGTGGACATTTTAGCTTGCTTTCACAGGCAAAAAAAAAAGTAGTATAGTACTATATTCATATGTTGACATTTCTTTTATACTTTTCCCCTCCTAATGTTGGATTATGCCGTTAGCAATAAGCTGATATTTCATCCAGGTTGCTTTGCGCCTTCACTGTCAACTATTGACAGTAATGTCTTTAATGAATGTTTTGTTTCAATTTATTTGTCTCTACTTCCCCTGTTTTAAAGCCCAGCCAGTAGTGAGCAGCCATATTTTAAGTGAATATTTGGAATAACAATGAAGTTTCCCACTGTGGTGTTTCCTGGGCTTAAATCAAGACTTGTCTGAAGTACTAGGCATCTGGATAGACTGGTGGGATTTTGGCAGGACCTGTCAAGCACCCTTCGGTGACTGCAGGGGCTAAGTAGACTCATACTGTCCACTGAGAACTGACCAAGTGGCTCCCTGACACTGCCACAGACACTGCCACCAGATCACCAGGGGCAGCCACACACGGTTACCTGCTATTGTGAGTTAGTGTGTTTCAGTGAGCTGGAACTATTTCTTTTCTCCATAGAATTTTTTTCCCATTGAGTTGTGCTATTGGCTTAAGTCGTAGAATTTTATAAAAATAATCCAGTGAAATTCATCTTTTTTGTCTCTTGCAAAGTTTGAGGATGCTTTTTTACATTCCACAGTGACTTTTTTGATGAGGAACTAAGGAATAATTGCTTTTTGGACTGACGACAGAACATAAAACCATATTTTTAATTCATATTCAGCAACAACAAGTTAGGGCAAAAATCGATTTATAGTCATGAGCACCCAATCACAGAGTTTATTCTTGTATTATCATTTGTTAATTATTGTATTGTTTCCATATGAACAACTGTAAACCTACTTTCGCCCCACCCTGTATAGTAGATTGGTTGGCGTGCATTGTGTGAGGAATCTTAAACTTTTTTCTTTTCTTTCCCTTTACCTTATGCTTCCTCAATTTTCTTTGCTTAAGAAATATTGTGATCTTGTGATTTTATATGAATTTTAATAAAACTTCTTTTTACAAAACAAGAAAGGTGTGCGTAAACTAGAATAGCTCTTTCTTACAAAGTGATGCCTAATCCAGCCCAAACGCGTACGTTGGTGCATCCCGTGTGCGATGCAGCCAGAGCAGCACGCACGGAGACCCGTACACAGACAGCTGCAGCCCATGTCTCTAAGCGCCCGCATTGCTGTCTCAGGCCCTTGGCTTCGAGAGATTCCCTCAGCTCTTGTTTCAAGGCCTCATCTTAGGTTGCATACTATTTAAAGAAGCTCTGGTATAGGATTTCTAAGATGATAAGAGATGCAAATTGAGAAAATTAGAAACAGGGAGAAATTCTGCTGCTTAGAGGCACTAACAGCGAAGAAGGGGGAGAGAAAAACATGAAATCGGTAAAAAAGCTAAGCAATGCAAATAACCAAACACTTCCACAGGGCTTTTTATATCTATTGTGTGCATATTGATATACTCATAATATCAATTATATTTAATCTAATATGCATCATGATGACCGACTCGGTTATCTAGAATTTTTGGCTGTGCAGAACCCTCATATTCCAAAGACTTTAGGTAATTGAGTTTTATGTTATATAAATTATTACACTGCCTTTAAATCTCTAAGTCACGTGAATTGTGAACCAAATCAAAGAGCCACACATGGAAATATTCAATGTCTGAACCTCTCATGGCAAAATTGATCAAACAGATTAGAAAATCCATGACTGTAAGCTTAATACCCTCTGGTTTCACTGGAAAAGTACCATATAATGATATACAAGTGATTGAATAGACATGTCTCCAGGGCCCGCATAGCTCGTGTCTGCCCCAGCATGCAAAAGCACTTCATTTAGAGTTTAAGCTGTAACGGTGTGTATTGTATTATCTATAATTGCATTTCTACTTGGGTTAACATTAGATTTCTTCAAGTTGCAAGAAAGGTATGCACACTGTGAAGTCAATTCATGTAGATTATGTATGCATAAATATTTATTGACAGAAAACATGAAACCCTTTTTATCCATGGGTTTAATAACTGGTAAACTCCTGAACTTACTCTTGGAAAACATCCAATTAGCTTCTCAGGGGAGCACAGGGCTCTTCCTCTAACCTCTTGTCTCTGAGTGTTGATCAAGGACAATAATGTCCATTTCCCCTGAACAAGCCCTGCTGTTCCAGTTTTGTGATGCGTCTGCGCCCTCCTCTGGCTGCGTGGAGGCCTGGCTCTCAGCTACTGCTGGACTGAAGAAGGCCTGGGTTTGGAAAAAAGTAGTCCCTTCTCTCCTGGCTTCCTCCGTCTCTTGCTCTGGCCCTGGTGGGCGTGTTAGCTCTGAGATACGGATTTGCAGTCAGGAGGACATAATCTATTTAGGTCTCTACACGAGGCTGAACGGCGTTTCTCCAGGTGGTTCCGCCTCTGGGGTTTGGGGCCAAAATTTCACTCAGCTAGTAATAAATGATGCCTTTTTAATTTTATTTTTGTAATCGTTCCCTGGAGGTATATTTTTCTGGAGAGCTTCAAAGGAGAGGATGGAGACTGGGCCAGAGAGATGACTTATTTGACCTTTTATTTTTAATTTTAAAATTTGATTTATTGTAGAAGGAAATTAGTATATATGGCTTAATATTTAAAAAATTAACTAGTATACATTGAAAACTTTTCCTCCTCATCTCACATTGTCCCCCATCCACTTTCCCTGGCCCACACCATTAGGCTGTTTTCATTAGTTCCTTGTGCAGCCTTCCTGAATTTATGTATATCCTTAAGTTCTCACTTTTTATGTAAAGGGGGTATATTAAACATGCTGTTTTAAACCTTGCTTTTTCTCTAAACAATATTCTAAGTCAATCAGTACATAGAGTTAATGAAATTTTTTTCGTGACTGCAAAACATTCCTTTGAACTGATATGACTTATTTACTCAGTCTTCTACTGAAACATAGTAAGGCGAATTTCCAATCCTTTGCTAATAATGCTTCAACGAATACAGTTATACATACATTATTCTGTGCACGTTTGAGTAATGATATCTGTTGTATAAACCTAAAAGTGAAATTGCTTTTTCAAAGATTATATGGATTTGTTACTTGGATAGGTGCTTTTTGCCCTCCATAGAGATAGTAACATTTTACCTTTCACAGCTCCGAGATGGCATGTGTTATAAAACTTTGAGTTTTTCCCAATTTAAAAGGTGAAAAATGGTATTTCGGGGTAATTCAATTTGCATTTCTCATTTTATAACTGAAGTTGACATCTGTCAAAGAGTCGTTTGAATTTCTCTGAGAACTGTCTGTTCATATCTTTGGACCTTTTGTTCATTGGTGTTAATTTTTCCCTTATTGATCTCTAAGAACTTCCTATATAACAGACAGATTAACCCTTAATCTGTGATATAGCTACCAATGTGTTCCCCCAATTTCTCATATATCTTTTAATTTTGTTTATCATTTTTTGTCAAATAGAACTTTTTATCTTTTTGTAGCAAGTTATTCATATGTCATGGATTCTGGGTTTTCAGACATCTTTAGAAAAAGGCTTTAGTACTTCTAAGTTTTAAAGATATCCCTCCACATTATTTTATGCTACTTTTATGGTTTTATTGTTATTTAAATTTTGTTCTCATTTGGAATTTTTGGGGTGTGTAGTGTGAGAAATGAATCTCACCTCATTTTTTTATATGTTACCCTAGTTGTCAAAGCCCCATTTATTGACATCTGCCGTCTTTTCCCCATGATCTGAACGCCACGTTGAGCTCCTTAACCTGGAGGGCTGGTGGCAGGGATGGTAGATGCCGGCGATCTCTGCTGGGCTGAGATTGGAGCTCCCGTTTGCTTGGCCTCCACTGAGTGTGTGAACAGACTTCTCTAATATCCAAGGAAAGAACGGGAGGAGGTTCTGGCGCAAACCTCACAGACTCCCACTGTTCTTTTAGATGCTTAGGAGGCTTTCTTGAGTAAATGCTTATTGATTTGCTTTATGCCCTTAGGTCAATTTCCAGAGACTTTAAATGTCTGGGTTTTATAATTTCTACTAGTTAAATGGTTGTTGCCCTGGGAAGGGAAGGGGATGCACACTTCGCACACAGCTGTACTGGCTGGCAGACTGATCCCATTCTCTCTTGTGTCCTTCAGCCAGGGTCGAGTGATCTGTGTATATATACACTATACATATAGCATTTGTTAGATCACATTTACACTTATCGATATAATAGTTCTGCTTGGCCTTTCATCTGTCTCATGTTAGATTTTGTGTGTTTACGCATTTTTAGAAGTTTTTCACTAGGGCCCGATTTGTTTGTAAACAATTTTTCTAGTAGCTATGTTTGGATAATTGCTCAGCACTTACCTTTTAAATGATAACTTCATGTAATATTTTAAAATTATCCATTAGTTTACACAGTCTTTTATTAGGTAATAAAATTTCCAGAGACTTTAGCTCGGTGTTAACATTAACCTTTTTCTTTTTTTTTTTTTTTTGTTCAGTGTTAACATTAACCTTTTTCTTTTTTTTTTGTTCAGTGTTAACATTAACCTTTTTCTTTTTTTTGCCCTTGCTTCTTCCTTTCATCTTTCTTACAACTGGAATTTAAGCAATACCATCAATATTTTAGTACTTAGCATTTGTCATTTTATTGTTAGTGCTTATATTTCTAAAATTTGACTTATGCCTTTGAATGATACAGTTTGACTACCACCTATCACAAATTGGTTCATTGAAGTAGTTTTCATCAAGACTGCTGCCTAGGTCTGAGCACATTGTGTCTGCACATCTCTCGGGATGGTTGTTCATGCCAGAGTCAAGGCCACGGACACCCTCACAGATGTGAACTGCTCCGACTGCATGGCTCTATGGTCCTCATTAACTCTGTGTGCCACGTTTTTCCGGTTTTTGTTAGCTGTCATATTTGCATGTTCCTAGGGCACGGGACATTTCCATTCATTTTATTATGCTGATTCCTATGTTTATTTTTGTTTAGTCACAGCTCTTTTTCCTACTTATTTTTGCTGTATTTATCTCTTGGCTGGCTGAAGTTTATTGCCTAGTAGTTTTCCCAAGTAGGAAAATATTCCTTGAGTTATTGTATATTTTAAACAGCCTGAAGTCTGTATGTGAAGGTCGATTTGGCTGGATATAAAAACTCCAGTTCTTAGTTTCTCTTTTAGAATATCTCATAATAGTTGTCGTACTGTATGTCGGCATTGAATGTTGCTGTGGAAGAAATACAAGGCCAGCAAGTTAGTCTCTTTTTTATGAGAGACTTGATCCTTTTTCCTGATAGGCTAAAGGAGTTTTGTTTTAATATTCCTTTAAAACTTTCTAGGATATTCTTAGGGTTTCCCTTTTGGGGAATCGAATTTTATTTTTGAAAAGTTTTCTTGAATTAGTTCTCAAAGTGATCATGCTCTTTCCATGTTTTAATTTTCTTCTTTCAATACTCCCTTATGGGGGGGTGATATTTTAGATTGTTCGTGGAAAAAATAAAATGGGATAGACTTTGCCAAGAAAGGCATGATAGAATGGGAAGCTCGCAGGGAAGGGGGGCCCCTGTACATCCTGTGCCTCAGTTTCCAGAGCTGCTATTGAGGAACTGTACCTGTTGCTAACCTCAGCTCAAGGCTGAGCCATAAACATCCTGGAGCAACTGCTGTATGGACACACATGAACTTGACCTCCTGCTTGTATTGACAGTTTTCTCCCTCTCGTTTGCATTTTGGAACTAACCAATCCCGGCTAACCTAGCCAGCAACACTTTAATTGCATGAAGAATTACATTTTGTCGTTGCTGCCATCATGAACCCAGAGCACAGTCTGGGCTGTGACCTGCATCAATGTTTCTTGGGTGGCAATCATTTTGTGCAAATCAATGCACTTGGTTCTTTATTACAGCCTGAGCCTGAACCTCTCATGTGGTTAACAAGATCACCTTTGCTTATCACCTTTACCATCCTTTTCTCTATAATCCTTTTTAACTCTTCCTTTATTTCAATTTTATTTTACTTAACTTTTAAAATTTCTATCTTCTATGTTTCTTAGTGTGTTTTCTACAGCCTCTTTTCATCTCTGTATTTCTTCCATGTTTTCCTTCATTTCTATAGCGATTTTGGTTTTCCTCCTTTCCAGGTTTTTGCCAGTACATATTTTATCTTTTCTTTCCCCTTCAGCACTTTTCCTCTGAGTTCTTGTATTTCTGCTTCATGGTCTACTATTTTTGATGCGACAGCTTTACTAAGTTTTTTATTTCATGGCAAAATACTTGGATAAAATTTTCACCTTCTCTTTGGCAATGATTTTTGTTATGAACTTTTTAATCTGTGGACAAGTTTTGCTTTTTTAAAAATAGTTTTTCCTTCTGATGTTTTTATGTAAACCAGTAATTATTATTAGTTGAATTTTTTTGGAATCAGCAATTTGTGGGAAGATCCTATGGAGGACAGGGGAGGGGCTAAAGTTATTTTGTAGGCTTAACAACCCAATGCTTCTCTTCTCTGTTACTGTAGAAAGAGACCAGTTCTGCAAATACAGCTAAATGGTTTGATTTTGTGCATAGTTCCACCATCTCTGAATCAAACTGAGTACAAGAAGACTTGGGGGCATTCTATTCACCCCAGTTCCTAAAGCCATCACTGCAAACAAGATGGGATTTTTGTATTTCAAAAGGAGTCTTTGGCCTTCAGGAAGTGTAATATTTATGAGTACTTTCTGAGGTCATCCACCATTGTGTATAGCTACCGTTCTTTTTTTTCCTTTCCTTTCACATGAGTTGCTTATCTGTTTTGAGTCTTTACATAGATTTTTGGAGTCTATAGTTCATCTCTGTTTTTTCCTAGTTTTGCTTAAAATGGAATTTATATTTTAAAAGTTCTTTTGTGTGCTTTTTGTGTTATTTCCAGAAAGAATGGCAAGAGATGCTGTTTGTGCAGCTACGGTCATATTATTGGCACGGCACTTAACAGTACACTGGTCACTCATCTCTAATGGGACTCTCAGACTGTTCTAAGGCTTGGGAGTGATTTAATATGTTTGCCAATGCTCACTACATTGTCTGTTTTTACATATGTTTGATTTATGGTGTTTCAGTGGGAGGTTCCAGTGCTTTGGAGAAGACTAGTCATCCCTTCAAATGTATAACGTTTCCATTTCCCTGCCTCCACCAGTTGTGACAGACACTTGTCCTACTGGAGCGATTCGTTCTGTTCAGAGCCCCATGATCAGTGCTGGTTAGTAGATGGTAATGGGTCAGGGTTGGTGCCTAGGCAGAGTCTGGGAACAGAGTTGTGAACAGACATTATTTATACTCTTGGATGATGCTTGGGAAAAATCAGGAGAACCGCCAGAGTCACAGGATTCATGGATGACCTGGGATTTCCCTATGTTCAATCTTTAGGAAAGTGTAAGGAGTACTAAGCCCCTCTCATATTGAAAGTGGAGGTAATTTTGAGAAACACTGGCATCAGATTATTTATTTATTTGATCTTTAATAGCATGTGCTATAGCCATGGACTGATATAAAAGAGAATACCAAAATAAAAAGCAGTAAATGTCATGAGGAGGAAAAAATTACTGCCTTTGGGAGGACGTCGGGAAAGGTTGCCCGGAAGAGGTATTATTTGAAGGTTGGGTAGTGTGTGTTGATTTCAGGGGAATCAATGAATTTCTCTTAGAGAAAGTTTCTTTAAAGAGAGAACATGTTCCTGGACCTTAATTGCTAAGTTCTTAGTCTCAATGTCAAAGAAATGAGCCCTGGACTCAGGAAAACAGCAAGCAGACAGAGTTGATTGAAAAGAGCCTGTGCACGAGGGAGTTAACTAGAAAAGGAAGGCAAGGTCCCTGAGGGGTCCTTGTCCATGGCTGATGCAGGGCCTTGGGGTGGGTGCAGGGCTTGGGAATGCGGATGGGGTCAGCTGCCCCACGAGTCCTGTGGTGGCGGCTGATCCCAGCATAGTCACAAGATGTTTTCCATGGTCAGTAGGCCTGTAAGATAATACTTGTGCAAACATTATGGTTGCCATTTAATTGACAAAAAGAACTATTTGCAGAACATGATGTTAAGAAAGATGTTATCATACATTCTTTCCTTTAAGGATGTGGTTAGGTTAATTTTAACTCCAGGATTTTACTGGAAGCAAGGAGTTCTGGTCAGGCCCCTCAGACAGAGTTCTTTCCGTCAGGATGGAGTGCAGATGTGACCCCGAAACTGTGTCCAACAGGCCCCGAGGACAATAGGCAGGACAGACAACGTGCAGTCAGTTGCCCTGAGGAGTATCCCCTTCTGCACGGGGTGAGAGAGCAGCAAGTCACATTCTGGCCTTAGCACTGCTGTTCAGTAGACAATTATCAGAGTAGTATTTTTACTAGTTATCAATATCTTAAGGAAAATATTCATGCATAGGGCACCTTTTAAAAACTGGAATAAAAAATAGATTTAGTGATTGCCATTCAGCCGGGATGCCAGTGTCAGGAAAGAAGATGGGAATGAAGGAAGAGTTTACATTACCAAGAAAAAACTTCAGGGTAGCACCTGGTCACACTTTCAAATGGCAAACACACACAACAGGGACATTTCAGTAGAGCAGACTTGGGAAGGGTCCTTTATTTAGAGTCAATGAAGTGAATCTGGACTCATGATTTGTGTGGGGATCACTCCATTTGTGTCGGGAGCCAATTAGAAGGTTCTGTTGGCATTTGCCCTGTACCAGCCAGCATTGTAGTGCAGGACAGGCAGCACAAAGACCGAAAGGTCACACCTTTATGTTCTGAAAGCTCGAGTGGCTACAAAGTGCACAGGCCTCGTGATGCATAAAGATCATTAATTGCTGTGCCCTCGTTTTTGAAATTCTTAATCAGGTTATCAGCACTAAGAATGCTTTTCCCTTTGGTTCCCAAACAATGAGGTGGTTAAGTCACCTGAGAATAGCATCAGCCAACATTAATAAGGTAAAAGTAGCATTGGGATTGGGGGAGAGTGGACAGGACTGCTACTTCGTGTATTCTGTCTGTTGGTTTTCCTTCTTCCTCCACATTTGTTTCTAGACAGTCTCTCTTCATTGCTTGTGTGCTCAGCTGTGTAGGTTTAAAAAGCCTGAGCAGTGGCAGAAAATAATTAGCCTGGAAACTCAACTTTTAAACATTATTAATGAGCCGAGTTGAGTTCCCCTTTCTTTTTTAGCTGACCCCAAGGGCATTAATGAAAAGTATCTAAATATGAATACAGGTGTAGTAATAAAGGAGAATTATCAGTCACCCTCACTTTAATTGGTGTCACCTTAGCTTTTAGTAAGGTAATAGGATGATACTACCACCTGCCATCATTCAAGACAACTTTGCTCACTAATTAACTCACTAAAAAAAATAATAATAAATGACCTTTCAAAAGTGAGTGAAATAGAATCTGGAAAGAACCGTTAAAATATATATTTGTGAAATAACATTGGCAGAATATTTCATCATAGAATTTCAGAGTTTTGAGGGACTTGAGTGGTTCATTTTAGGCAGCCTCTGCCCAGGAATCTCTTGAAATGCTGTTGGTACAGACGTGTCTAAGACTCGAGCAACAGGACATGCTACTTCACTTTGTCTGACATCCCAAGGCCTTCCATCTAGTGTTACTGATTCTTAAATTCTCCGCATGCAAAATACCCCGTGGAGCTAGAATCATGCTTGGAAGGGAACTTCACTCTTTTAGATAAAGGTGAAGTTTATTCAACCAACATTTATTGCCGGTACCCTGAACTCTGTGATGACACTTCTGTCGTGCAGAGAAATATAAAACGTGATTTCGATGCCCCTGAAGACTTTGTGTTCTGGGATTTAGGAGAAGACATACAAAGGACAACTTCATAAAAAAGTTGACTGTTACATCATACATAAACACATTTGCTAAGAATTACCAGTGACCGTGCACAATCAACAAAGGCAGACGGAACTTCAAGTCAAGCCAGCGGGTTTCCCTTGTTCCTTAAGAAAATTTTCCACATTAAAGAAGCCTTCAAAATGACTATTATTCTGGAGGAGACAAGCAGATCATTTTCATTTAGGAGACATTCAGAGCAGCTCGCTGCCTTTATTGTGTAGGTTCATTGAAATGCCTTAACAATGCCTGTGGTTTTCGTAGTTACTTGTCATATCAGAAATAGGTCCAAGCTAGCACTGCTTGCTCTTCACTTTAACGAGCAGGAAGCAGAATTTGCCGGTGTCGGTGCTTCCCCCAAGCAGTCCTCTGGAGCTTGTTTCCCATAAAGAAGGCGGCTCCTTCTCCTCCCCCAGAGCATCGTACATCTCCAAATGGCGGGGAGCCTGTTGCAGGGCCCGTGAAGGGGAGCTAATGGCGGGCGCAGTTCGGTTTTCCTGGGACAGCTTGGGTGCAGTTCTATTTTTCTAACACATACCCGAGATTTCCATAACCATTTCACTAGAGTGGACGGTACACATTTTAACTGGTATTTCCGTGATTGAATCAGACCACTCACTGGCTCACATCCTCCTATTTCTCTATGTGAACTCTCTGCAGTAGCAACTAATAATTATTATTATAATTGCTTCTATTAGTTTATCGCTTATGTGTTAAGAAGTGTGCTAAGAAGTTTATATACATGTATTTCATTGGCTCTTTGCCACAACACTACAGATTCTATTCTTATTCCCATTGCGCAGAACTGATTGAGGCAGAGAGGTACGTTTCCTGATCGAAGGCAGGAGTGCGGTTCTGACTCCGATCTGTTGGGCTCCACAGCCATGATGGGCAGTGGCATTTGCTCACCTGGAACACACCTAGTAAATTCCCATTCATACATTTGCTTACATAGGTTCCTCCATACCGAATACGCCATACTGCCCATTGACCTTCATATCCCCAGATGTGATTCGTGCGCCTGTCCTACTTTGGTGAGATCAGTAGGAGCTATTCCGGAGTTACAGAAGGGGGCCTGTGCTAGGGGGTATTTATAAGTGTCCAAGTCCAGTCCCCTCTTTTTCATACTTAACATAATCTTAAAACTTAACATGCTGTGTTGAAAGACTAAAGAATTATACAGATGCTCTTTCCTTTTTGTGTGATGAGCTTAATTCCATTGGGCGGCACCTTGGGACTCCTCAGATGAAAGGAACAACAGCATCAGAAAGATACATGTATTGGGATTTGGAGTCTATATATTTAAGTCATTATCAAAAGTAATTCACGGACAGTGGTTGGGGAATAAGCACACAATTTTTTTACATTGAATAACTTTCCAGTTATAATTTGCTTCTGTAGGATTAATGCAAAAAAGAATACTGAGATCTATATTTACTTTAATCTAGAGTATTTTTGATCTGAAATGTATTGAGTGTGTATATCGATATGGGAACAATCTTTCATATTCCACTGGTGTCTCTGATGGAGAGGCAATGCTTTTAAGAAAGTGTTGCAGGCTGTTCCATTTGTATTGATGCAGACTGTGTCAAGGAAGAAGGCCACGTCTCCTACGTGACATTGTAGGGATCGCTTGCCAGCAAATCCATGACCGATTGACTTTATTGAAGTGCTGAATTGGACTGGAAATCTGGACACCCGCTTAAGCTCTTTCTCTGCTATCCATCATTTAAAGACCCCGGGGAGAGCGGTAGCCACCTTGCTTTCCTCACCTGCAAAAATATCGAGCTGGGCGTGATGGTGTGTAAGCCATTTTCCAGCAATTAAATTTTAGAACTGCATGAGATCTCTTGTTCTTCAGTCCACTAGATTATTTCTCTTTATAAAATGGATGTGGATGGCTTTTCTCATTTCCCATTTACCTGAAGGGGGTTAGAATATACCACCCTGTCCTGACTGGTGTGGCCTAGTTGGTTGTGTATTAACCCTCAAAGCAAAAGATTGCAGGTTCGATTCCTGGTCAGGGCACATGCCTGGGTTGCAGGTTTGGTTTCTGGTCATGGAGTGTGCAAGAGGCAACTGAAACAATGTTTCTCTCTCACATTGATGTTTCTCTCCCTCTCTTTCTTCATCCCTTCCCCTCTTTCAAAAAGTATATTTATAAAAAAAGAATATGCTACCCCAAAATATGTCACTTTGGTGTAGGGATTATTTGGAGCTGAAGGCAATTAAGGATCAGCAAATGTAGAAAGGAGCCTACCCAGAGCTTCCCTTATCTGATTAAAGGCAAAAAGTTCTGAGAAATAATGACTGTCATAAATCTCTTTTCTGGCGGAATGAAAGTGGCTATTTTACGACTATGAAGAAAATGCAAAATTGGTAGTAAAAGTATGCACAAATAAATCTTACTAAAATAACCCTATTTTTACCCGGCTGGTGTGGCTCAGTGGATTGAGTGCCGGCCTGTGAATCAAAGGGCCGCCAGTTTGAATCCCAGTCAGGGCACATGCCTGGGTTGTGGGCCAGGTCCCCAACAGGGGGCCCACATGAGGCAGACACACGTTGATGTTTCTCTCCCTCTCTTTCTTTCTCCCTTCCCTTCTCTCTAAAAGTAGATTAGTAAAATCTTTAAAAAAGGATATAATTGCCCTGTTTTCTATTAGTTTTCCCATATATTTTTCTTCCCACAATTTATTGCCACTAGAAGCCTAAATCCCCTTTTCCTTTGTCTCTTCACTTCTCCATAATTTCTCATCCCTTGTTAAAATAATATAGAACCTTTGGAGTCTAACCATTTCTTTAGGGTTTTACTTCTTTTCTGTGTAGTCTCTGTGCACATAGAATTAAAAACATCAATTAAACCTGTATGCCTTTTTCTTCTCTAAACTTGTCTTGTGTCAGTTTAATTCACACGCACAAAGAATAGAAGAAAGTAGAGAAAAGTTTTTTCCTACCTTACAGAATGCAAAATATTTCTGTTTGATTTACAATCACGTTGATTTTGACCCTTTTTCTTCTTTCTCCCCCACTCCTACAATCCGAGGGGCCTGTAGTTTAAAGAACCCCCAAGCTTACAAGCACCCTGACACATCCAGCCCTGGAATGCAGCCAGCCCTTTAGGATTTGGGTACTTACGCACTGCTCACACTGTCATAAAGTAGGCAGGGTGGCAATTATATTGTCTCCCAGCATGGATATATAGACGGCATGACATGGCGTGTTGCCAGTTTCATATCACATCTCTCTTCTGGTTTAATGTTTTGCACACGAGGTCACAGTCAATTCCAGACACATTAAAAGCCAGCCTGCATCTATATTACTAGATGATTCATAAGGAGTCCGCTTCTTTGAAGGCACTCTGGGACACTGCTGCAGGCTCCCCGAGAACCCATAATTATTACTCTTGCAGTGGACAAACATTTGGCTGGGAATCAGAAAATTTACATTTTAATTCAAGCTCCGGTACTAATTTGCGGTGTGATTTCAGGAGGGTCACTTAATATCTCTGAACCACAATGTCCTGAGCTCTACAACCACAACTTTGAAGTAGATGGTTTCTTAGAACTATCCTGAGTATAAAGTTTGCTCTATGCTCTCACGCCATGGTTTAGTTTATTACTCTGGGACCAACATACTTTCAGGCAGTAACTTAGAATAAAATTCAATTGTTAATAAAGTCTTCAGTTAACTGGAGGAGAGAATTTTATTTCAGCATTGTTGTTCCTCACACTGAAGTATGTCTCAGGTCACATCATAAATCTCGTAGCATTATAAAATATAACGAACCCCAAGTAATATCATTAGCCAATAATAGAGATACTAGTCCTGTCTCAGAATAGACTAGATATCCATTTCTAGAACCAAGTAGATATCTGTAAGCATTTCTGCATTTGGGCCAAGATAGTTTATGTAAAAGCTATTTACTTCTGTCTACAAATGTAGATACATACAAATTTTAGTCCATTTTAAATTTATTTTTAGTTTTATTTTTAATTTTTTTATTGTTGTTCAATTACAATTCTCCCCATTTTCCCCCCATTACTCTCTCCTGCCACCCCCTACCTCCAACATCCCATCCTCCCCCACAGTTGTCTTTGTCCATGGACCCTTTATACGTGGTCTTTGATGACCCTTCCCCTTCTTTCCCCAGTTGTCCCCCTCTCCCCGCTTCCCTCCCTCTCTGAATTTTAGTCCATTTTTTCAGTATGTAAAATGCTCTGGGCTTACTCATTCCTCCCTCTAGATTTAGAAAGAAGAGAAGCCTCATATTTACTCAGTATGAAGGAGCCCCGGGGAAGTCACATCTCATCTATCAGATTCCTGAGAGCTTTGTAATGCAAATCAAACTACCACTTTCTTCCTACCAACAACTTAATTTGAACCAGGATTGATTGACTAGAATGTTTGCTAATCAGTTTGAAACAAAGCTAGGCTGGGGGCCAATGGAAGTTTGCCAGAACTTCCCTTCCAAGAGAAGGTGGACAGCTGGTCTCATTTGGGAAATGCTTGTGCCTATTATCTTATCATTTGGTCCATTCTACATGGTCCATGTCTCAAATTGCACTAGTTATTTTGAAGTCACTCCAGAGAAAAGAAAAAAAAAGACACTACACACAACTTAGAGATACTGATTTAACAATACTTTGAAAATTAGGTTACCCTTGTTGTAAATTTAATCCCTTCCCACTCACCCCCTTCCCCCTCTTTTTATGAGTTGCTAGGTATATTGACAGTTATGAATTACTGCCAAGCTCTGGTTTTTAGATGTAGCTAATGTGACGTTTGCTAGTGAAGTAGGGAAAACAACTTTGATTTGGCCATCAGAACATGTGGACTCTTTGTGTTACTCTTCAAAGTCTTCTTTGTGTCCTTCAAAATTTAAAAATTAAGTTAAATAAATGTGCCCAAACCAAGATGTTATGAAGTCATCTAGGTGGCAAAATCATAGGATACTTCATTGCAGAGGCTGAAATTTCAAAACATAAAGGGACTAGAAGAATCATTTAAATGTGTGCATTAGACAAAGATATAGGACAATAGGGAATGGTGGAGATTGTGGAGAAATAAAAGTACATCCTTCTCCTAAACTTATCAAATTTAGATATGAAAAACAAATACAAGTCCCATAAAATACTTATAATAAGAGCCCTAGTAACAATGACTAGCTTTGAATAAATTTAAGTTTAAAGAACTATATTAATTCTTATTTCAGAGGTATGTCTACAATCCAGTGTTTTTTGTTTTTTGTTTTTTTTTCTCCAAGATAGGCAATAAGAACTGGAGGAAGGAGGACTGATTTTCTTGAGTGTCTAATAATGATTAAGCATGTATTGGACATTTGAATGTATATATGATGGCAATGACCATTTATATAGCAGGCACTATTAATCCCATTTCATTGATGAAATGAATGGGATCTCAATTTCAGAGAGTTTAGATAACTTATGAAAGTTAAGCAGAAAAGAAAGGATTTGATTACAACCCCCATGTTCTTTTTTCTGTTCTAACTGTATAAACTCGATCAAGCTATCTAACTTTCCTCTGAGTCATGTTTAACAGGGGCATGCGAATACTTTCTTCAGAGGAATAATTTAAGAATTTAACAAGTTAATAGTTGTGAAAATGTCTCACAGAATCGTGACTTCTTAATGTATTTGTGGAACATGAAAGGCTGACAATGACTCTACTGAGTAGCCAGCAGCGCAGCAGTTGTCTGAATTGTCTCTGCTGGGCAGGTTTGAACAAGGCTCCTACGTCCCTTTACCTGGTGCATTGTGGGTGACATGCAATTAAGCTGGCTAGAGGGGGAGTGGAGCCTGTGGCTGCGTGCTGACTGAGGGATGCTCCCACATTACAATTACTGCAATAATGAGACTGATGACTGTGAACTAAGGAATAACAGTATATTATTCAGAGTCCTCCAGAAAACAGAACCAATCGTGTGCTCATGTGTGTTTGTGTGTGTGTGCTTGTTCTAGAAAACTGGCTTACCTGATTGTGGAGGCTGACAAGTCCCAAGGTCAGCAAGGTGAAGGTTCACGACCTCATGGTGGGGTCACCGTCTGAGCCTGAGTACTTGAGATTTAGAGGAACCGATGGTATCAGCTATAGTCCGAAAGCTGGCAGGCTTGAGACCCAAGAAGAGTCCATGTTTTAGTTCGAGTGCTGATAAGAGAAAGACTGATGTTCCAGCTCCAGTGCTCAGGCAGGAGGGCTTGGCCGTCGCTTGCAAGAGGGTCGGCCTTTTTTGTTCTATTCAGGCCTTCAGCTGATTGGAAGAGGCTCTCCCAGATGAGGGAGTGCTGTGATTCAAATGTTTATCCCATCCAAAACGCTCTCACAGACACGGTCAGAATGACATCTCACCAAATGTCTGGGCACTTCCTGACCCAGTCAGGTTGATATTACTCATCACACAGTCATCGGGACAACTATTACTGAATTAGGGACAGATCTGATGGTACAAAGAAAGCAAACATGTTGAACGAGTATGCGAGCTTTTAAAGAGATAAACGTGTACATGGTGGAGAACAGTGCAAGCTGAAGAAATATTTCAGTGATATGTCCATCCACGGTAACTTTCCCACGGGAAACCTTGGGAGCTACTCAGGCATTGGACCCTCTGAGAGCTCTCACCAATGACTGATGGGATGTCTGGCGTAACCAGCATTGGTAGATAAAACTTTCAGGTTCTTCTAGCAAGAAATCTAGTGAGCTACCTCATACACTGCTGGATACGTGCCAAGAGCCCTTGAGAATGGTCCTTGTCTCAGGCATCACATGGCACGGTGAGTACTGATGCCATGCGTGCTCAGTGGGGGCACGTTGGAGCCTACTCACTACCAGTTGATCTTTGAATCATCAATTTCATATATGCCCACAAACCTATTTCCCTCTCACCTCATGCTTCCTGCCTCGCTCAGCTTCAGCCCTTGTTGCCCCAGCTCCCCATGGAGCTGAATGTGGCTGGGGGAAACCCGCAGCCAGCCCGAGTGCTGCTCTCTCTTCGAATTCATGGTCGCTTGGCAGGGCTGGCTACGTGATTTGCAGGGCCCAAAGCAAAATAAAACTGTGGCATTATTGTTCAAAGGCAGGAAAAGTGTCATCATGTGCACCAAAATATAAAGCATTTTCACTTTAAAAATGTGTTATTTGTTATAAACCATAATACAGGGTAAGAGTGATACTTAATAACATAATTTATAAAATGCAAAAAGTTAATATTGGTATCATAAATTAATGTAATACATTAAATAATATTTTATTACTATGATATCTTGATGGATCATAAGATTTTTTTCTGGCTTGCCTTTTTTCAAGTTCACTTATATTAGATCCTCGAAATTTATTCTTTTATATACTTCATTTTTAATCAAAATAATTAAAATCAACTTCAGGAAAATGCAAGATTGCAAAACATTTTTGATCAATTTTAATTTTGAGGAGGATCTTGTTGGTGCAAACGTTACTGAACTTTTGAGTTTTTATAGCAGAGTCTGTGACAAGATTAGCATACCTTTTTTCAACTATGTTTTCATTTTTGTTGACATGATTATTAATAGTAAAAAAATGAAACATGACCTTCTGAGAACTCCTTCTCATGTAACAAGAAGGGATTTCCCAGGAACAATTTTTGAGAAATTTATCATACGGCTTGCAATTATCTTGAACAATCGAAACACTTACCTACTATTAGAAGTAAACAGTACGCCATATTTAGGTGCACACGGGTGCAGACACAAATGAAGAAGCAGAGAACCCACGGATTCTAGGAAAGCTTCCCAAAGCCGGCTGTCCTTGGGCACCATCCTTGAACCCCATGTGTGGTGGGAGGCCCTGATGTGGTCCCAGGGGTCCCTGCTTCCCCGTGCTCGTAGCCTCGTATGATGAGTGTATTATGTTACTGATACGTTATTTTAAAATATAGCTTCTCATACTTCTAGTGCTGGTGATTCTTGCAGTACAGCTCTTCTAAAAAGATTTAACTCTTTGTAAAATTATTTTCAGGTAAACCCGAATTTTATTTAGATGTGAATTTAGAGAATGGCATTCTAATATTTCCTCTGATGTTTCCTAGTAGCTTGTGGGGATTTTACAAGAAACTGAAAGTGGCATCACGTCCCCATTTTTACATAACTCAAAATGTTTATTTATGCATTCTCTGGCCGTATCTTCAATTACAAGACAAACTTTATCCTCTTTATTAATAATCAGTTCATCTGAAGCATCATGTAAAAATAGTATTCTTTTCTGCTGAGTGTGCTGATTTTTAATTTCATTTCTATTTTTAAGCCTGTGGCTATTTGCTTTGCAATGTTGCAGCAGCTTTTAAAACTGGAGGTTCTTAACTTTTTAAAGAATTCTAATAACTCCCTATTAAGGTCTGCGGCAATATCCACGTGCATGGCTTTATATTATAACGTTTACTGTTGGAGCTGGCTGCCCGCGGGCCGCAGCTCCCCGGCTAGGGCTCAGGCCAGACAACACAGCAGGCGTGGGGGCAAGGCTGCAGGCGGCTTCCCACTGTGGTCTGAGGACGTACTGCAGATTTGCCCCTGCAGCTGTGACGGCCAATCTGGCTGTCTGCCCAGGACAGTGGTGCCCAGGACCGCCTGGAGGCGTGTGACTGGCCAGCTGCTGTGTGGCTGCGCTGCCCTCCTCTGCCCCCCGGCTCCAGTCCGTGCACAGGAAGGTTACCTCTGCAACACAACCCCTCTGTGAGCGGCTACCTGATGCATCTCCTCTGCCCGTGAAAGTGCTCCATTGTCCCACCAGATTTCACTTAGAACACACGGTTTCAAAGATGAGATTATTAAGAATTTCAAGATGGAGCTAGCAATGCATTAAGATACTCATGGGGACTTTCTGAGGACAGGGTGCTGTATGACAACAGTACAGGACACCTGTCAGTGAAGGTGGCCTGTCACTCAGCCCTAGTGAGCTCCTAGTGTGCCTGATACCTGCTGCGTTTCCTGGCTCGTTCGTGCTTGTCCAGGCTGCTTCACATTCTCTTCCTTCTTGAGCCTCCAACATTTCCTCTCCCATCCTCCCTCTCAGTCAGTGACCTTGGGCCATATTTCACTGACCAACAAAAACAAAAACAATCAGTAATGAGATGGCAGCTTGCATATACTGCTACTTCCTCATTACCTCACCTGTCTATACGTGTCCATGTACTCTGCTTTCTCTCCTGTTAGCCCACGTGTTACACGTGGGCACTAAATCCCAGCATCCCTTTCGTGCCAGCCATGCTCCTGCCTGCCTCCTGCGACATTGGTTTTTACCTCTCTACTACAGAGGTGCTACACACCTCTGGCATTTCTCCCACATATGTATAACCTTTACTTGTCATGTATTACCTTCCAGCTCGTGCTGCATGCTTATTCTTCGGGGTAACATTTTTTATGAAAGAGTTTTTACATTTACTTTCTTTGATTGCCCTCTCAGCCCCACGTTCTGCTTCCATCACTTCAAAGAATTCACTCATCTCAAGGACACTAGTAACTTCTGTGTTGTTAAAGCCAATGGTCTATTCTTAGTCCTCTGACTTAACCGTTGCAAGCATTTACACAGCTGGTTGTCTTTTCTTCCTTGAAACACTTTCTCACTTGGTTTTGTGATGCTGCACTCCTTCCTCAGTGGCTGTGCCTACTGTCTGTGCTCTGCTGGTCTCCTCTTTGTCCTGACCTCCGCTCACCGCAGGGTCCACTCCTCTGACACCTTCTCCACCTGCACTTACCCACTGAGGGCCACCACAGTCTCACAGCTCTACGCCTCATTTATATGCTAACGACTCCCAGATCCAAATTTGTAGCCCGAGCAACTGTCCTTGCAACTCAGACTTGCATGTCCACCTATGTTGGAGCCAGTCCTTGCACTCTCCACGTTTCCCCATGTCCTACGTTCACTCTGTCAGCGAATTCTGGGGTGCCGGCTTCCAAACCGGTCCCTATCCTGACTACTTGGCACTGTCGGTGCAAGGCACCTGGGGAGGCCAAGGGAGGCCCCAGCCTGATTGTGGGGCCCAGGTCCTTGTCACCACAGAAAAAGGGTCTGAGGGTGAGACAGAAAGACTCAGTAAAGCACAGTGATTTGATTCAAGCCGGAGTGCACACTCAGGAAGGGAGTGATGCAAACCCGACAACGAGACACCCCAGTGGAGTCTGGGTAAAAGGCTTTCCTTAAACACAGGCAAGGGCAGGGTATATAGGGTGGTCCTCAGCTTCTGACATGGGTGAGGTGACTGCCGACATGCTGGTTCTTGTCCCTCCCCTCGGGACAGCGAGTCTTTTTTGGTTCTCCTGGAACTGTATGGTGACTTGCGGCGGGGCAGCGTGATTCCAAAGCTGCCTGCAGATTTGTTATAATAATATTAAAATGGACCTTGTGGTCACTTGTAGGCCAATGGGGCTGCCAAATCTGGTTGCGATGGGTTTTTGTTTGTCTCAACTACCGGAAGTTGGGCGGGGGAAGCAGGGGAACAGTGGTCAGCAAAAGTCACATCTGCAATGTCCCAGGCAGGGCAGAAAAGGGGCGGGCGGAGTTGGAGGCCGTTGTTCCCTGTTCTAGCTTTCCTTTCCCCTCATCACCTACCCTGCTCCCCTCTATTGGTGCAAATCATCGTCATCTTGTGCTCGGACTATTAACAACAGTGTCTTCACTGGTCTCCTGTTAGTACTTCTGGGCCATCCTTTCTTCATACCGGGGTCCTGTTAAAAGGCAGGTCTGGTAATATCAGTCCTTTGTACAAAACCTTCCATGGCTTCCCGGCACAGCCAGTAAAGACCAAAGACCCTACAACAGCATTTAAGGCCCACAGCATCTCATCACCCCCTCATCGCCTTCCTCCCACTTCACCACCTATGTTCTTCCCTTGGTCGCCTCTCCATACTCCTTGCTGCTCTTCAGACTTGTTAGGTCATGCACCTTGCTCTGGGCCTCTGCTTGGAACATTATTTTCCAGGCATCCTGTGGATTGCTGCCTCACTTATTTATATCTTGTTCAAATGGCTTCTTCCAACTGAGGCCTTCCCTGATCACCGTGTTTAAAATGACAAACTGGCACTTTCTGTCTCTGCACTGCTTTATTTTTCTTCACGAAGTCTGGCGTTTGTGTTTATTTACTGCTTTATGATGCTTAGAACCTAGAAGTGCTGGCGCACACTAGGTGTTCAGTATAGGTTTGTTTCTTAACTGACTGGATAAGTAGCACTTGTGAATCAAACGGAAACAAAATGTGTATCTCCAGGACTTGGTGACAAACAAATCCTGTTAAAAACCATCGGAATTGTGTGGTTCCTGGTAACTTATTTTTAATAGCTTTTAAGGAGATCTCATGTCGTAAAAGGTACCCGTTCGATCTGACAAAGCACTGGGTGGCGTGTCACGATGTAACCAAATGGAGTGGAAGAACAGAGAGGGTTGTCAGCATGACTGCCATCGCCAGGGTCCATGCAGGACATGACTGTGGGAGCCAGCAGGTCCTGGAGCACACGGAATGCCTACAGGCCACAAACAGAGCCTTTCCGCAGGAAACTGGATACAGCATCTCATGCAACTGTATGTTGCTGATGCTGTTGTGGTAAAGAAATAGCCTATATACTCCACGCAATGCTTGGAGGAGCAACAAGGGCTTTAGGGTAGAAAACAATCCACTTCTTTTCAGCAGAGCATGAAATCACCCTATTACCTTTCACCAGGTTACTTACATAAAGAGATTATGGCTATTAATAAAAATCACGCATCCTTACTACTTCAAGGGGAAAGCTGTGTCATTTTCCTGTTTCTGCCTACTTCTGTGGGGTGACTTCCCGTGGCGCTGCATTGTATTCAGCACGGGTTGGCCACGAGGGTGAGATTGTTTGTCTGGATGACTTCGAAGTGGGTATTCTTACACTGAGGCTGTCTTCTAAGTGTGTACCATAGAGTCTTTGTTCTCTGGCTAAGTTGTGTCTCACTTGGAGAGAAGGGAATGAGGATAGTGTCATATATGTCACGTTCCTCCTATGTTCATTTTGCAGAGCAATGTCGTCCATTGTTTGCCTTGCTTTCCTGGGATAGGATTTGTTTTGTTGATGTTTCATTTTTGTATCAGGTTCTGCTTGTCCCCTGGCTGAGTTATACCCACTGAGTGATTTTATTCTAATTTTTGCCCTTCTCCTCAGTTAGTGAAAGCTTTCTGACACCCATTTTATTACCAGAAAATGTGAATGTCTGTTTAATGTCTGACACTCAATTAGACTGAGAATTTTGCCCAGGACTTCTAAAAAGCTGCTCACGTAGACATTAATTGCAATAAAAAAATAGTGGTCAGCTAGGAAGGTGGCCTTGACGTAACAAACCAAAATGCTCTCGTGGATAAACAAAAATCCTAAACTATCACAGGAATTCAAAAATTAGAACACCATCCCAAGAAGATTGGTGTTACCCAAACATTTGGGCCAAATCCATATTTTTGATTTTTCTGTACAGTGTAACATAGACAACCCTCATATATTTAAAGTGTGCTACTTAAAAGAAATTTTAATTCATAGTTCAGTTAAATAAGTATTTTCAGTTTCTAACTCAGAACATAAGATGCTCATCACCATTGTTTGTAATAGGAAATGATGAACTTAAATATTTAACAAAGGAAATAGTGAAGTAAAAGCGTGATACATTCATACAATTAAATATTATACAGCATTTAACACTGTTTAAAACACTACAGCATTTAAAAGGGTTTTTAATAACATGTCAAATACTTTATTATAAAATAGTTACCCCTGTGGCTACTAACATCCAATTTGGGACTTATTGATTTAAGAAATGCAGAGTTACAACTACTAATAAAAAGCCAATCTAGACAAAACTCACTAATTTCTTTGAAAAAGATAATCAAGCAGGAAGCTCTTTATTAATCTGTCTTCATCTTATTAATAACAGGACTGTAATTGTATTTCATATATGATCAAACTATATGATGATTGTGACAATAAAAAATGCTGGCATAAAATAAATCAAAATGTCGAGGTCTGCCACTGTGTGGTAAGATTGGCTGATTTTTTACCCTTCAATTTATATTTTTGTTGGTACATAGAATGTTCTTGCCTGTTGGGAACTGCCCTGACTGATATCAGAAGCTGAAACCCCCACCTAGGCTAAGGCTAAGGGAACGCCCTTGGAACTGTAAGCCAGCAAGGAGACAAGGGCTTGTCTCCCTGGCAGGAATGCTGCTTCTGCTGCTGAACCCCAAAAAGCTTGGTCGGTTAGCCAAAGACGGGTAAGATTCCCCACGGGGGGAATGACCTAAGCCAGGCACGATCACTTTGGGAGGCCCCCCAAAAGAAGGACTTGGGGGGCTGCAGCGAAAGGGGGTGATGGACCCTCGCTCCTCAGCTGACATAGCCTGAGTTCTCATCTGGGAGAAAATCTCCTTATTGCCTTAGTTCCCGTCCTAAGCCTGAAACAATGACAGGGTGGTGCAGCTCTGTGTTGAAGGGGCGGATTCCCCGGGTGATCAGGCCTAAGAAAGAACATGTAAATTACTGTGAAACCTGCTTTGTTTAGAATGCTCTCAGTGGAATGAGAGGGGTCCAAGGAGGAAGTTTGTTCCTCAAAGTCTTACAGCTCTTTGACCCCAACTCAAAATAGACCTTGTTTTCTATAGTTCCTTACTTCCCCCTGATGAGTACTGTACTTTACCTGAATTATTATGCAAAATGAGCCCAATAAAAGCAAGTGTGGATGGTAAATCAGGGCGCCCCCCACTGGGGGGGGGTGGCCATTCTGTCCCTACTTCTCCACAGAAACTAGTCTTGTCTCTGTGCATGTTCGTTTCTCACGTGTTTTTTGGTGAGCCATCCACAGCGTTCCGTGGTCACTGCTGGCCGGTGACCCACGTGCAACACTTGCCCTGGGTCCGAAGAGTGCTGAAGATTATCTTGAGGGAGAGGTCACGGTGTGAGAGGTGAGCCAGGTGGGGCAGGTGGCAGAGGGAGTGGAGCGGGTGAGAGGTAAGCCACGGGAGCGAGGAGGCCTGTGGGAGGCTGTGAGCGTGTGCCCCGTGGGATGGGGCAAGGCTCCTCGGCGCCAGCCCACCGTGGCATTGCAGGCATTTGGTCACTAGTCTTACCAGTTACTTTCAAATTTCAAGGTGAACTGGAAACCCAGATTTTTACATAAAACTTTCTAAATTCAACTGTTGGTAATTATTTCTTTTTCTCCTCCTACTCAAACTTCTCCTTCTCCTTGTCTTTGGAAAGGAATGGGTAGGCCAACAAGATATGTTGTAAGGGAAAATATATTTACAGTATGTTCAGTAAACAAACATGGGTCAACATTGTATGGCAAATATCCCAGGCTGCAGTCCATGTACTTAAAATTTTAATAGTAATAAGTGCAGCTGAGTATCGAAACTATGAACGTGGTAGACATCGAATAAACAATTGCAGTGCACGTCCCTACCCACAGTTCACTAGGTTTCCTCCACTTCCTTCATCCGTTCCTTCCTTTCTTACTTCCTCCTTTTTACTGTCCCCTCCCCCTCTTCCTTACTGGCCTCTCCAAGAATGGAATGCTGTCTTAATGAATGTTATGTAACCCCAAGATCCCCCAGGAACATTCAACTTGAACTGCACAGGACTGTCAGGGGCAGAGCGAGGATAACCAGTTCAGTGGGCCTTAAACTTCTTGGTTTTAGAACTTCTTTACATGCTTTAACAATTACTGAGGACCCTAAAAAGCTTTTGTTTACATAGAGTATAAGTTTTAAAAAGTGTATAAAAATATATATACATAAATTTAGTTATAAAGAAGTAGATAAATACATATTTCTGTTATAATTTAAAATGGAGAATTTTAGAACTCTTAATTTGAAATAACAATAACAATGAAAATAAGTGCTTTTATTAAAAGTATTTAAATTAATTTTTTATTTACTTTAAAATTTTTATTTTATTTAAACATTTTTTAAAAAGATTTTATTTATTTATTTTCAGAGAGGGAAGAGAGAGAGAAAGAGAGAGAGAGAGAAACATCAATGTGCAGTTGCTTGGGGTCACGGCCTGCAACCCAGGCATGTGCCCTGGCTGGGAATCGAACCCGCGACACTTTGGTTCGCAGACCATGCTCAATCCACTGAGCTACACCAGCCAGGGCTTAAACATTTTTATTAAGCATATTTTTACTCTCAAACAAAGAAAATGAGAAAAGGATTGTCTTACATTTTTGCAAATCGCCTTAATGCGTGCCTCTTGTCTGGAGTCTCCTATGACCGCCTTCGCTCTGTCGTGACTCTCCTTGCCACCGAGCCTCCGGAAAACTCCACTGCTTGCGAGAGAACAAGAGTTAAAATGGCAAAGGACTTCTTAGTATTATTACAGTACTATTACAAGTAGTTTTGACCTCCTGTAACCCCGTGTCAGGCTGTCAGGGTCTCCAGGGCTCCCCCGCCCACAGTTGAAGAACTGACAGTTTAGTTCTGTCTGAGCTCATTTGATAAGCTAGCCCAGTCAGCGCGTGCGCGTGACCATCTGCCCCTCCCCAAACCCTCATCTCTTCCCTTAGCCTGCCCCAAACAATTTACTCTTTTGAGTTAAGGCATTATTTTTCTATCAAAGCGCAAATACTAGTGGGAGAGATCACACATTAAGCTGTTAACAGCTATCAACTCCTTAGTTGGAACAAATTTAATTCATTGCATCTTGAGAGTCCATGAGAACAGAGTGAAAAAGGCGAAGGCCCAGCCGCAGGGACGGCAGAGACCCCTCCCTCTCCGCCGCTGAGCGTCAGCTTTTCCTGTTGCCCAGCGGGGCCTGGCCTGGGGGCAGCCTAGTTTCTGGAGAGCTCCCGGCTCCGAAAATCAGCCATTTCCTCATCTGTTTTCATTGCTTATCCTCAAGGGCTACCCGAGTTACAGTACCCCTGTGGCTGCTAACGTCCAATTTGGGACTTATTGATCCACGAAATGCAAAGAGTTACAACTAGTAATAAAAAGCCAATCTAAACAAAACTCACTAATTTCTTTGAAAAAGATGATCATGCAGGAACCTCTTTATTAGTCTGTCTTCATCTTAGTTTATCTTTCAACTTTCCTTAAACCTAAACTCTTTGCAGTTTTTCTTAAATAAGTTTTTGCTCTCATTAAGATTGCTTATCTTAGCCCTGGCTGGCGTAGTTCAGTGGATTGAGCGCGGGCTGCGAACCAAAGTGTCGCAGGTTCGATTCCCAGCCAGGGTACATGCCTGGGTTGCAGGCTATAACCTCCAGCAACTGCATATTGATGTTTCTCTCTCTCTCTCTATCTCCCTCCCTTCCCTCTCTAAAAATAAATAAATAAAATCTTAAAAAAAGATTGCTTATCCTTAGGGTCACGCACCTCCATTTCTTCATTCCTAAGAAAGTAACCATTCCATTTGAGAATCTGGGTGGAGGCATCCTTGGAAATTAAATTCTAGTCTTTGTCAACAGGGCAAAATGGAACTGTAGTTTCAGGGAAAACACAACAATTCAGCTGACTGGTTGTTTTTGCAGATGGAATTACACACACTTGTATACACTTAATTGGTGGGGAAACTTCCCCCTCAATAAATGTTAGCAACTGAATATTTGTGTCTTTGCATTGTTAAGTGTTGATTTCTTCCCATGAAAGGGGAAGAGGCGATTCTCCTTTGTGGGATGCATCTGAGGGGGTTGCTGGGTCTTTGAATTGAGAGGGGTCAGCTGAGATGAGGTCAGCCAGGCTGAGACTGGGCCGCGCTAAGGGTGAATGGAATTTTTCGTTTTGGTGACATACATGAGTTTAATCAGGAGAAGTACTTCACCAAGGGGGGCTAGAGGGTGGGGAGGGGAGGGGCAAGGCGAGGGGTCGAGAATAGACTGAGAAATTAGGAGCAGGGAGGTTGGAGGCAGGATTGCTTAGGGTGCAGGTTACGAACAAAGGTAAGAGTGACAGTCAAGTGCAGACTAGGGAGGCCTGCTAGTGATAAAGGTCTGGACTGAAAGTGACCAGGGAGGTTGCGTTGCAACAACGTGGCAGTGTGCTGGGGAGAACCAGCCGTTGTGGGTGGCAAATGTGTTCTGAGTCAACTGTGCAAAACCTTTTCCATGTTACCTTGTTCACACGGATGTTTATTTGCCAATAACTGTCATATGCAAAATATCACTGGATTATTCAGTTTTTATTTTTCAGCTACAAAATAAAACTTTTGTAAAAATGCCTCTTAGCAAGGATTATAAGCCAAAGACACATGGCATGTCAGGCAAAATAATACTAATGAAATTACTTGACTGAAGTTTGTCTTTGATTTTTAAGAAAAATCTACCAATACTTTGTCAATTACTGACTCTTATTGATTGGTTAATCACTAGTGTTCATAGGTGTACCACCAGCATTAGAGACCAGGCATTTCCTCCCAGCCTTGTTTTCAGAAACCCAGATGTGCTTTGTCAGCCTCCCCCTTCCATGTGCTGGGGGAGCCCTGACGGCGGGGCCTGGGCAGCTGTTGCCGTGGAGACCGGATCTGGGCAACTCAGTGCTAAGGGGGTATCAGGTCTAAGGGAGACTTTCTCTCTCATGTAATGAGTTGAGCAATCTTATTAAAAAGAGAGTTTGTCAAGAAAATGCACAGCTGCCAAAACATTCTGGAACAAGCACTAATGAATTTCCTCTTTGCAAAGCTCTCTGTGGACCGCTTCCTGCTAATAGGAAGCCAGTCCTTTTCTATGAGGCGGTGCCTGCCTTTCATGAGCATGTATTTCCCTCTCCATTCTCGCCCTCCAGCCACACTTGTCCTCTTTTGACGAGACCTGGCACCTCCCGCCAGAGGGAAGGCCTACACTGTCCCTTCTGCCAGAAATGTCTACCCATTTGCTCATTCTGGACCTCTCACACGTGCCTGCTTTTCTCCAGAATCCTTCCCGACCCTGTCAACTGTCCTGTAAGCCGTTCAAGTCCTCTGTTCTTTCCCGGCACAGCACAGGGCCATGCCCTGTGATTTGATTATTGTGACTGTTTGTGAACTGTTTCCAGCCGACCGGCCTGTGAGCAGGGTCTGTTTTTGCTCAGCGCTCCTTCCTCAGGGCCCGCTGCAGTGTCTGATACAGGGTCGGTGTGCAGTACACGCTAACGTATCAGCCATCAAATGAGCAAACCAGCCCTTACTAGCGCCTACCACGTTCTGGACCAGCGACTGCAAACTTTTTCATCTCATGGCACACATAGACTAACCACTGAAATTCTGTGGCACCCCCCAAAATATATACTTTTTGCCAATATGACAAAAAATAGGTATAATTTTGATTCATTTATAAAAAATAATAATAGTAAGTTCCTACCCTTTTTGCCCCAAAGTGACTTTTTAAAAAGCCAGGTGCTCATGCTTGTATATGAGGATTTCTGATACCAAACATTAATGAATCAGATTCAACCTTACTATGCAACCAATATATATATATAACAGTAAGGTATTTATGGTTCAAGACAGCACATTCACCCTTGGTGGCTATTGTTGCGTGGCTGTTGTCATTTTTTTTATTTGTCAATCTAAAGGAAAAGAGGTCGGCGCCCCCACTGGATGTTTTAAAATTCTTGTGGCACGCGGGTTGAAAAGCACTGCTCTAGACACCAAGTGATGAGAATACACCAATAAGGTATTTCCTACCTTCAAGGAGCTGGAGCTCACATGTAAGAAGGTAAACTATCACAAGCGTGCACGGTCAGTGTGAATCCTTCTGCAAATACCTACGAATCTGCAGGGGCTTATGCGGTCTTGGTCATCTCCAGCTCTGCCTTCTTCCTCCGCTGGGTTCCTGCTCTGCCGGCTCTTTGCTCTGTTCTTTCAGGGCTGATCTTGGCTCTGCCTTGGTGTCCACTCCGATTTGGAACTCATACCTCTCCTGGAATTCCACACCAAGGCCTTTGGGTGGGCAGCAAACCTTGCCAGAGTTTTAATAAAAGAGAGGAGTTAAATAGTGGAGCAACTCAAAGAAATTGTGGTGGCTTGTTGGATATTCTAATCTTAAATCTTAGCACATTCTGTGATATTGTGGCTGTATCTCTTCTCGTGTTTCTTTGCTGTGTCCCTTTAGGAGTAAAAAAACCAATGAATAAATACCCAACAGCACTGACAATAAAAACCTTTTCTCATCTTTCTACCTCTTCCCTCTCTGTCACTTACCTGTAATCAATAAACGCAGAGAAAGTGATGATGAGTGACTGAGAGGTTAGATCAAGACAGGCAACGCAGCCTCTGTTTCACTTGCTGAGCACTCTCCTTTGAAGCTCTGTTGTAAGTCAAGAGCCACCATGTAAAAAGCCTGAACACCCTGAGACCCCCACGCTATGAGGAAGCATGAAGACTCTCAGCTCAAAAGTCCCAGCTGAGATTCCAGCCAACAACCAGCATCAGCCTCTAGACATGTGCATAACGATATTTCTGCTTTCCCAGCCACCGAGTCAGTCACTCCCGCCTTGAGGGCTTGTATCATGAAGCCCCAGAATGACGAGCAGAATCAAGCCATTCCTGCTCTTCCCTGTCCAAGCTCCTGACCAATGAAATCTGTGGTTGATTTAAGCTTTGGAGTTTGGGGGTTATTTGTTACATAGCCATAGTAAATGCAACAATGGTTATGTAACATTTGATCTAGATCTTGAGAGATTAATGGAATTTTTTGCCAGGCAAAACTTTTTGGAAAAGGCTTGGCTTTATAGGAGAAGACTAAGGAATTCAGTGTGGCAAAAAAAAAAAAAAAAAAAAAAAAGGTTGTGGAAGAGAATCAGAACATGAGAAATGACGCAGTGAGAAAATGTGCTATATAGTTTTAGTGAAACTCATAATGTATTTGTTCATTAATATGGGTTATTTTCTTCCAGGCTGTTGGCTTGGAAAATATATATTTTTAAATTGAAGAGCCTAATGCCATAGAATTTCTGGAGGCTTTCTGAAATTTCACTGGGACATAAAACGTGACTTTTGAATGTTTTAAATTTCTTGCAATTCTTCATGAGTTCACATAAGCCTCCAAACTCAACTGAAATTGTACTTGTCATAAATAACAAGCTATGGTTTAACTGATGAGTAATTTTCATTTGATCTCTAGTTTAAGAAACACTGTAATTCCTCATGAGTACACATATCCAGTTTTAGCATGATATTTTTGGGGGAGGAGGATGCGGTGAGAATAGAGATGAGAAGTATTCTTATCAGAGTGTCTGGGATACTAAATAAACATTCTGTATATAATTTTCCACAGAGGTATTGATTTCATCACCTTTTAAGCTGTAGCACTGCATTTGTCAAAGTAGAAGACCTAAATATGCAATTTTTTGTTAGTGAAAAACTGGCCATAATGAATAAGGTAAAATATATCAGTTGTCCATTAACCTGGACATGCATGAAAGCAGTAGGTCCTTAGCTTAGCTGGTGGCAAACAAGAGGTGATCTGACCCCTGTAGGGGGAGCTGCACTGTCGGAACGAGCAGCCCGTGAGGATGGCATTTGGTGAGAAATGCTAGGCTGAATGTGAAGCGAGATATTAAATGAGTGCATATGATGCATCGCATAATTATACCACTGTGGCAGGGAAACATCACCATTTTGTCAAATGGTGTTCCGTGTACATCAGAATTCATGATATCATCTATCTCCGGGCTGCCGTGTGAGTTTTATAATTCTGGAAGGGTTGCAAGTCAAGTTTTGATTAATTTTCGGTGGTTTTATTTGGTTATTGGAGTGTAGCTGGATTGTGTGCGTGGTTTTTTTTTTCCCTCTTTCTTTTAAGCTCTGACAATCTTGATTAAATTTCCCCTTGAGGAGTGGGAAGAAAACAGCAAAATAACTGTCACAACTTCTTCGAGATGAATGGCTTTCAGGAGTTTGCACACATCATGCCCGGTAGCCTCGCTGGGAGATTAGAGGAAGGCGACAGCACTCTGAGGACTATGGTCCCTGCTGGCTGGAGATTTGGAAAAAATTGATGTAAGAGCTTCCTCCTGAGGCTCAGATGCAGGGTTTATTCCCATGTCTCTCACACTGCTTCTTGTCTCACGATCACACAACTGTCAGGCCACCGACATAGTTGGGTTCAGTATTCAGTATTTCAGTTGCGTCGGGAAGGGATTCGGTTTTCTGATGCCGCTCTAAATTTCTTCCATAAGAAACTTAAAGCAATTGTGGATGAGATGAGGCTTTATGCCAAGCAAGCATGGCAAAGAGAGCTACTTCTGGCTGATGCCCCTGTGGCCCGTGAGCAACAGATGTTCACTACTATGGATTGCACCCACGGCGTGGAATATGATAAATACAATTTCACTCACAGTTGCCAAAGGGAAGTCTCCGTGGTCTTCCAATGACCAATTTGCCTCACATCTTTTGCAAATTTCTTACAATCCTATATGTTTACATTTGTGCTCTTTCTAATGATAAAATCCAGCCTGGAGGTAGCCCTCAGGGGATGTTTTAATGGAGAAGCGCTTGATGTATTTCACAGTTTTCAGGACTTATTTCATTAGCACTTGTTGAGCACCAATTATGTCCCAGGACTAATGCCACCATGCTGGGCTCAAGGAAGCATAAGACTTGCTCCCCAGGGTCTCAGATCTAGTGCTGCAGGAACGTGAAAACCTGGACCCAGAGCAGGGAGGGGACAGCATGGTCCCGGGGATGACTCGGAACATGACACCCTCACAGCTGTGGGCGTACTTACTTCAATATATACACATGTGAAAGTTCTTCATGGAGCAGTGCGATCTTCAGGATTGAAAGGCATTTTTATTTTAGCATATTAGCCATCTATTTTCTTCGCACTTACAAATGTCACAGACTGTGGAACGTTAGTGGCAAAATGCAGAAACAAATACAGAAAAGAGATTTTGCTGCATTTGACCAAATGACACATAGAAAGACACAAGGTAAAGTTTAATTTTTAGGTTATATTTAAAATTTAAATGGCATAATTTCTATTAAACTAAGGAGTAGAAAGACCTTGACTGGGAGAATATTTTTTATCTTTAGGTCAGGGACCAAGAATGAGAGGAGGGAAAGTTAAATTACACTGAATTGCACTACTGTGTACTTGTAGTCTGACGGATATGCACCACACAAATAGACACACACACACACACACACACACGCATGTGTATGTATGCAAACAGGCACACATAGAGTTTCCTACGGCTGTAGTAACAAAGTACCATAAACCTGACGGCTTGAAACAACAGACGTTTATTCTCTCACAGTCTAAAAGCTACAAGTCTGCAAAGCAGGTGTTAGTGGGAGCTGCACGCAGTATGACATCTCTAGGGACGAATCCTTTTTTGTCTCTTCCTGCTTCTGGTGGCTCAGACGCTCCCAGGTTTGTGGCCGTGTGACTCCATTTCTGTCTCTGTCTGGCTTCTGGTTTTGCAACGATGTTTCTAGCAATCTAGGTAGTTAGACGTGGATAAATAATCACAATGTTTAATTCATTGTATTAATTCTTTGTATTATATAACACATATAATATAGTATATTCATAATTATTTAAATTAATATATTAATTACATTATTAATTATAATGATGAAAGGACACATTATGCAAGCAAATATGATAGCCCTTAAAATTGTGTTTTGGAAGAATATTTAATGACATTAAAAATGTCCACCATATAACTGTTAATTTGAAATAGAAATTCAAAACTGAATGTGCAATGCGATCTCAATTTTGTAAAATGAATCTATATATTTAAATATATATACATTTAAAAATTAGAAATAAACCATCAAAATATTACCAGCAATAATCTCAAGTAGTAAAAATTATAGGTGATTTAAGTTTTATCATTTATTGAACCCTCCAAATTATTTTGATAATAAATAAGTTCTTAAAAAGAAAATGACTGTTTGGTGGTTTGACCCTGTGGTGGGAAATGTGAACGACCACCCGTGATGACCTCGTGTTAGCGTAAGTTACCTCCCTTAAGAACACCCCGCACTTGGTGCGGTCTCGGGGGCGATCTGGCAGCTGGGTGAGAGCACCAAGAGCCTTCGGTCTGACTTCATTTACAGACGAGGGAGATGATCCACAAAGGCGCTGCCTTTCTTGACCAAAGACAAAAAATCACAGCTCCCGAGAGGCACCTGTGTTGGAGTTCGTGGAAAGCTGACTGTATTTGTCATCTCTTCTTGTGTAACCATTACGATAACGTAGTTGCTTAAAACCACACACACTCCTCGTCTCACAGTTTCCGTGGTCAGGAATCTGGCCACAGCTTGCCTGGGTCCCCCTCTGCGGTCCCTCATTAGGCTGCAGTCACGGTGCTGACCGGGGCTGACGTCTCACCTGGAGACTGTCTTGGGGAAAGGCCTGCAGCCGAGCTCCCACGGGTCTCGGCTGGGCTCAGCTACTTCTGGGCTGTGGGGCCGAGGGCCTCGCTTCCTAGCTGACTGTCGGCTGGAGTCCGCTTCCAGTCCCCCACCGTGTGGGCTTCTCCCGCGTGGCTTCTTGCTTCCTCCAAGCCAGCGAGAGAAGACGTCGCCTGGCCAGATGGAAGCCACAGTCCTATGTGGCCTAATGACTGAAGTGACACCTCACCACTTTGACAGATTATGTCAGAGAGACACAAGTCACTGTGCCAGCCTACAGTCAAGGGAAGGGATGTCACAAGGGTGTGCATACCAGGAAATAGATGGGGAACATTGATGGCACCTTAAAGTCTGACTACCACACTGTGTCTCTAACAATCTTATAAAGTCACGGGCAGTCCTGGCCAGGTGGCTCATTTGGTTGGAGTGTCCTGTGCCCCCAAAAGTTGTGAGTTTGATCTCTGCTTGGAGCATGTATGAGAGGCAATGGATTGATGTTTCTCTCTCTCTCTCTCTCTTTCTCTTCCTCACTCTCTAAAATCAATAAACATATCCTTGGGTGAAGTAAAAAAACCCCTAAAATTATGGGCAGATGCCATGGTTGTTAGTAACATACGTATTATGAAATGAAAGCATGCCAGCCAGAATCTTACATTTGTATCTATGTCTAGTCTGAGCTTAGTACATAGCATCTAATACCTCAATATATGCTTGCTTGCTCAATTTTTCATTCGCTTAACTCGTATTTAGCTTGTGCTAACTGGGGGTCAGCTACCTTTTTAGGTGTGGAGATATATCAATGAACAAAAGTTCTTCCCTTCATGGAGAGAGACAGTGTGCAACATCAACGTGTACATGTGTAGTCTGTCTGATCCGGAGAAGGGACAGAGAAAGGTGGACCAGCAGTGGTGTGAGGTGAGGGGCAGGAGGTTACTATGTAGATGGAGTGGTGGGCGAAGGCCTCACTGAGGGGAAATCTGAGCAGAAGCTGAAGGGAGAGCAGGAAGCAGTCACGAGAATGTCTGAAGACAGAGAGCGAGCTGGTGAGGGCCATGACAGCGGGCATCTCATGGCTCCGATGGCCTGTCAGGGGGCAGATGACCCACAGCCGTCCACTGCTTGGGTGCCCCAGACTCACCGTGTCCCAGGCACAGGTCACAGAAGTGGACGGGCCCTGAGGAGGTTGGCGTTTTCGAGGAATGTCCAGGAGGCCTGTGGCTTTCTTGAAGGGAGGAAGGGAAAGAGTGCTGGGGGCTGGGGTCAGAAATGCCTGTGAAGTCCTCGTGGAAGCAGTCAGCTTGGTTAACATAACGTCGCTCTAACAGTGACATGCGTGTCCATTACAGAATGTAAGGGAAGGGCATTACGAACCCAGCGTCTGATAATCTTCTCATTAGCAGCATTCAGCATCTGTCTGGGTAGTAAATGTAAGTGGCCAAGTTCTGGGCCATTAAAATTTTGATGTAAACCATTAAGTCAACTTATGGGCCTTAGTTCAAAGTGGTTTGCCATTGTGTCTGTGAGAGTAGCAGCAGTAGAGTGTATTTATGCAAATCTAATAGATTTGTAATGAATAATCCTGCTTAATAAGCTAGTTAGGCCCTTTGATCATTTACTTGAGAGTGATCATAAATGCCTTTTTCGAAGACTGTTTCAGAGTGTTCATCATTGAATTGCAGTAGCACTTAACACAAGCACACGGCAAGTACTAAGTTTATTTTGTCGTTGATGATGAGGATGAAGAACATGGTTCTTAAAAGAATCAGTCAGCCCTGGTCAGTGTGGCTCTGTTAGTTGGGCATCGCTGGGCAAACCGAGGGTCATGGTTTCGATTCCTGGTCGGGGCACATGCCTAGGTTGCAGTTTTGGTCCCTGGTAGGGGTGCCTATGAAAGGCAACCAATCAATGTTTCTCTCTCACATCAACATATCTCTCCTTCTGTTTCTCCCTCTCTTCCCCTCACCCTGAAATCAATGGGCATGTCCTCGGACTGGAAAAAATAATGTGTCAGTGAGCCGCCGACAGGAACTGCCAAATGACACTGAATAATACAGATGGAAAAACACTGGAAAATTTCTTTTTGGAGGTTTGAGACTTAATCCCTGTTTCTTAATTCCTCATAAACTTGACCTACCCTGGACTTCACAGCACTTTCATGGGGCACTTATATATTATTACCTCCCGTCTTTTACCTCCACGGCCCATGACAGGTCCTCTGCTTAGCTTATGAGAGGCAAAAGATTGGAAAATCCTTTCAAACTTCAGTAACAAAGCAATGCTTAGTCAAGCAATAAAAGCTGGGGAAATTAGTCTTGAATAGGATCACTATGCATCAATTGAAGTCAGATGAAGCTCTATATTAGTCCAAATTTCTCTTTTATGCTAATTAGATACTCTTCTAAGGTGTAATTACCATTTACAAATTACTTTGCTGTGCAGGATGGACAATAGATGTTTAGTGTATTTTAATGCCTTTCTGTGTCTCTCAAATCTCACTGGCATTTTCCTGTTTCACCAATGAATCCTAGGACTTTCAAGGACTTCCACTCCCCACCCTGACACGTTAAAATTCTAAACAGAAACTCAGTGCACACGAAAAGCTAGATTCAATTACCAGAAAGTCTGTAATAATTAAACACTTGATTGCATGGATGGCAAGTCTGGCCCGCGCTCCTCCTTCCGCTGCCACCTTCAGCGGAGAGCTATTTCCGGCCCCCGGGGAGGCAGAATGTGAAGTCTGGCAACGCTCTGTTGGTGGCGTCACTCAGATTCAGATGACGGCTGACCCTTGAACAACACGCTTGAAACGCACAGGTGCACTAATACGTGGATTTTTTTTCCATAAATACTGCTGATGCATTTTCCCTTAGGATTTCTTAATGTCACTTTCTTTTGTCTAGCTTCCTTTATTCTGAGCATACAGTATATAACACATATCACACAAAATATGTGTTAATTGACTGTTTAGGTTGTCTCTAAGGCTTTCAGTCAACAACGGGCTACTAGTTACATGAACATTTTCCATTTTGAGGGCATCGGTGCCCCTGACCCCAGCGTTGGTCAGGGGTCAATGGTACATCGGTCTCAGAAACCCAACACGCTTGCTCTGCTCCAAGCCGTGTTTCTCGGCTCTGTACCATTCCACAAGGCTAAGAATGGCATGGAAAAGACTTCAAGTGTGTGAGCCTGGCGTGGGGACATTTTAGGGAAGGGTGTAAGTTTTGTGGCCGAAATAAGAAGCCCGCCTGCTTTTCTGCGGCAAGAATAAGCTGCCCAGAAAGCAGTGAAATTCTTTTTTGGGGAGTTGCCACATTCTAGATCTTCTGCCTAGAATACTGTTTCTCCCTTTTTATCTTAGCGGCTCCAGTTCCTCCCTTAGATTGTATCTAATGCCCTCCTCCCCAGGAAAGCCCTCCCTGCCCTCCGCCCGGCCCAGGGCTGTGCGCTGGCCAGGGCCCTGCCAGCGGCCTCTCCCTCCCTGGGTGCATCAAGGTTGCATGTTTCCTCCAGTTCATGTGGGTGTTTGACTGAAATCTGCTCCCCACCCCACCTTTCGCTACAGCTTACACTTGTCATTGTTATAGCAATTCTAACGATTACTGGGCTTGCTCACCAGTGTGTCTTCAGAAATAAATTACACACACACACACACACACACACACACACACATATATATATAATAGCACAGTGCCTGGTGCAGAGGAGGGCAGAGGTGCTCGAGGAAGGCCTGTTGCTGCGGGCATTGCCAGAGGAAATGTTTCAGAAGCATTGCTGCTGTGGCCCTGGCTGCTCAGGAGGCCCATTTCGGGGGTGGCCTGATGGCCCACGGGGCTCTGCTTGCCCACCCCTGAATGGTTCAACGCGTGCCCCGTGGTGCTCTGAACATCATCCTCCCTGAAGGTCAGGCAACCTGTAATCCTTTCTTAGATTTGTTGTTACCGAGCTTTTTGACTTTAGGTAACACATTTAATGTCTTTATGTCTCCACCTTTGTAAAGTGGGATTGTCAATACCTGCTCCTTTCACCTTACCAAAGTATCCTTTTGTACAAAGAGCATTAAAGGTCCCGATCATATTAGTGCGATCCAGATATTATCAGGTAAAAAGGGGGTGGGTTACAGGTAGTTCCTGACTCCCATACACAGTAGGTTCCTGGAAATATATTTGCAAGTTCAGTTGTAAATATATTTGCAAGACAGTTGTAAGGATTACCTTTCCAGAGAACTAAAGATATTATTTTAACGTTGCCACTACTGGTTCAGTATATGCTGCCTCTCTTCGATTCAGATATCCTGTGAAGTGAGACCTGCACACGTGTCCCGCCCAGAAGGCCCCCGCCCCCTTCTGCCCCTTCGTCACAGCAACCAAGGCCTTTACTAATCCTTAGGAAGCTCTGGGTAGCTGGAAACAGGTGTAGGAAAAAGGGGATCTTTTTTTTTCCATCTGTGGAAGATTGCAAAAATAACTTTAACTCTTTACTCTTCCTTATAGTTGTAAAAGTTCCCGTGTACTTTTATAGAGCTCTCCCAGTTTGACTTTGGATTTAGCCATAGTCAAGGTTTTCCAGAGAAATATATAAGGGGGGGTGGAGACAGAGAGGGAGAGGGAGAGAGAGGCGGGGGAAGATTTTGATTATAAGGAATTGGATCACATGGTTACAAAGGCAGATGAGCCGCAAGGTCTGCAGTCAGCAGGCTGGAGACACGGGAGAGCTGGCAGTGTGGTTCCAGCCTGCACACCAGCAGGTCTGACATCGGGAAGAGCTGAAGTCTCAGTTCCAGTGTGGAAGGCAGAGGCAAAAAAAAAACTATGTCCCAGCTGGAAGGCAGCCAGGCAGGAGGCGCTCCCCTCACTCACGGGAGGGCCAGCTATTTCATTTTAGTTTTAGTTTTTATTGTTGACACTTTTACAGATGTCGTCCACTGCCCCTTTGTCCCTCTCTACCCATCCGGCTCCCCCCGCCCCATCCTTCACCGAGTTGTTGTCTGTGTCCATCTAATCCCGTCCAGTGCCCCAGGATTTATGTTTAACTCAGGCCTTCAGCCGATTGGATGAAGCCCATCCAGGTTAGGGAGGGTTGTCTGCTTTCCTCAGCTTCCAATTTACATGTTAATCTCATCCAGAACACCTCCACAACCACACCCAGAATAATTTTGACCAAATGTCTGAGTACCCTGCTGCTCAATCCAGTTGACATGTAAAATGAACCATCGGAACATGTGATGTGCTTTGAGCCCTGGGATGTTGGCGAACATGCTGCGAACAGAGCCTTGGGAGACCCTTGGCACAGCGGGCTAGTTTGCACTGTGAGCCTTTGCCCCCCTGTGAGAACTTCCCTGGGCTAGCAGGCTAGCTGGCCAGAGGCACAGAGAGTGGAGCTGAGTCGTTCCAATCGGAGGCCACCCTAGGTCAGGGGGCAGCCGGCCGACCCTCAGCCAGCCAAGGTGAGTAGAGCCTCTTAGCATAGTCCCCGCCCACCTCGGCAAGGAAACGTCATCGTGACGTGCCACTGTGGCTCTGTGCTTGCTCGTTGCAGAGCAACTTTGGCAATCAATAAGTGACACATGTGAAAGCCCATGTACGTGTGAACCTGACGTGCACACAGGGTCTTGACCAACTCTCCAACTGATTGCCTGTTCAGTGTGCCATGTGATTACAAACTCCAGCATCTGTGTTTCGCTTCCTACCCGAGAGGGGCGTCCCCACCTAACAGCTTGCCTCCGCTGTAGTCACAAAGGCTGCTGCCCATGCTTCCCTCACTCCTCCTGACCGGCTGCAGGCCCCTCAGCCTGCAGCAGACCCTGCAGGCTGCGGCCGGCCCCCCTTTTCTTGGAAACTGTAGGTAGGTAGTCAACTCTTTTTTTTTTCAGAGATAGCTGTCTCTGCACCTATCACCTTACCATACCTGGTCACAACAAATCCCAGGGATAAATCTTGAAGCATGGGGAATGCAGCCTTATCACATGGCTGGAAAGAGAAATGGAATGCGTGTGGCCCACCCTACTGGCTCACACGCTTGGTGAGCACTCGACTCCGGGCACACCGCCTGCTCTGGCCGCACGTTTGCTCCAACCTGTGACTTCAGTTGCCACACCTGGTGGGAGAAGGCTGATGATTCCACTGGGAGAAGTGGCCCCTTTAGCCCCATTGCTTTCTTGGCTTTTTCTTGTAAACTGAAAGCACTATATTTATTAGCTTTTGGTTCTCTGAGGCTTTGGGCTTGGCTGTCTAATACTACGTAGGTCTTAAGACCCAAATCTCATACTGGCATCTTCACAAAACCCCGGTGCTGAGAACTTAGCATTTCTTTTTAATACAAAAGAAGAAATATTCAGACTCCCGGTGTCTAATGACCAGAAGTCCAAGTGTTTTTCCATGTCGGTTGAGAGAGCACGGGCAGATACTGAATACTGATGAAACAGACATTCACGCTGCAAGACTACGCCATTTCTCTAAGCTTTAGGCCACACTGGGAAATCTGCACAGTTGATTTTGAGTTCGGGTGGAAGTGGGGGAAAAAGCCTCCGCAGGCTCATTCCAGAACGCCCGCCACAGTAAAGATCTCAGAACCCTTCAGGACACACATTCCCTAAAGCCCAGCAACGAGCAGACCAGCTGTCGTCCACGGAAGAGAGTGCTCTCAAGTGCTTGGCAACACGCCCCGTCTGTGCAGGGACCTCTTTCAGCCTGGCTGGGTTCGCACGGTGCGTGGTGCACACGCATCCTCAAGTTAAAGACACCTCTCGGGGAGAGCTGGGCTGTGCAATGCTTTCCCTCCCCAGCCCCCCGCAGCCCCCGCAGGTTGGCGTGTGCTGCCCGAGGGTCCCCCCAGCCCCAGCATCTGGTTTCCTTCTGCGAGGCGTCTGCCCTGCTGGAAGGCTAGGAGGCTAGGGGAAGTGGAGATAGAATTGGATCCAGAGGGCACTAATTCTTAGGGGAAAAGCGACATGACCTTGGCCTGGTGGATCTATTCAAGAGAGGCTGACGTAGAGACCCCTCGCTTTCTACAAGAAGTTCAGACAAACGGTGATGATGCTGTTGGAAGAAAAGCTTCTGAACACCGTGAAAATCCATACTGTAAACAAAAGAAGCCTTTTGTGTGCTTCCAATGCCCCCTGCCAAGTGTACTCAATAGAAAACTCCACGCCGCTCTGCTCACCCAAAAATGAGATGGCTGGAATTTTTAATACTGTTGCTGAGAGTTCCTGTGAGAGTTGATGTACACTTTCTCCTCCGTTCAAAGCCATTTCCCTCTAATTGTTTTTAATTTTTTTTCCTGTTGTTAGTAGCTTTCAGACACGCATTGGCAGATAGCTTTCCCGAGAGGAAATAGGAAAGAATAAACTTTCACAATTTCATCTGTAAAAAGATAAGAAAAGAACTCGGAACATCTTAATTGAGTGGTTGCTTTTTTCTAGTTCATACATGTTACATTAATATCTAAATAATGTGCAGAAGTATGCTATCTTATGTTTACCAAGCTGAATTAGAAATCAAAAACATTAAAAGAAAATTCTTGTTATTAATACTCTTAGAATCACGGGACGAGACTTTTCTGGTCTTCTGTAGAGCAGAGTTTTGAAATTACCCAAGAAACCAAAAAATAGGGCATAGTGTGACTGATGAGGAATACGAAGGATTTTTGTGTGTGTCAGAAGCACTTACCATTTATTGAGTGACTTTAGGTTGGACTGCATGGCTTGCGTCCCTCCCCAAACTCCTACATCAAAGCCTGTCCCCCACTGGGATGGCACTTGAATATGGGGGCTTTGGGAGGTGACTGAATCTACATGAAGTCCTGAGGCTGGCGCCCTCACAACTGGGCTTAGTGCCTCTGTGAGGAGAGAAGGAGGCAGGAGAGCTCCCTCCCTCTGCAGACGTGGGCAAAGTAGACTCTGGGAGCATATGGGGGGATGGCAGCTGCCCTCAGTCTGGGACGAGGTGCCTCGGCAAGAACCGTCACTTTGATCTTGGACTTCCCAGCCTCCAGAACGGGGAGCAACATAAGTCTGTGGGTGAAGCCCCGGTTCACGGTGTTTTGTTATGGCAGTTCGAGCTGCCCGAGAAAGGTCCTCACCTGGAGACAGTCCCCGCCCCCGCCCCCCCTGCCCTCGACTTCATGACAACCCTTCTTCTGCAAGGGAAGCACGGCGTAGCCTCAACCCCGCAGAAAAGATCCAGGGGAATCTGAAAACTTGGCCCCTCTCTCTCAAAGTCCTAACATTTCCAGAAGCAGTCCTCTATTCCCTGGGCCCTTATTAGGTATTTGTTCTTTCTGATATATGTTTAAAAATAGATTTTTAGATCGCTTTTGATTTCATGGATGTAAAAGAGGATACTTAGAGGAATAAAGGGAAAGGAACAGTTCTTCATACAGACACTTTTCTCTGATGCCTCCAAAATTACAGGCTAATTAGATGGATTATGTTTTGATCTGCTTTTTTTTTTTGACAAGTGTTCTCAGGCTTGAAAGTAAGTTGGTTTCTAGAAAGACCTCATTTAAATCTGACGATAGAACCTCAGAAGGAGTGCACTGCATCTGAAGGGCTGAGGGGACCCCTAGTTACAGCTATCACATCCCCAGCCTCAGCACTCGGCCGTGCTGTTGGCCACGTTTGTCTGCGTTTGTTGAGAACTGGGCACCGTCCTGAGCAACACTCGCTTTCTTGAGTTAGGTTCACGATAACAGGCACTGGTCGAATCTTGTGGTTTTCTTTCCGCCACTGGGTAGCCAGGGTCCTGCCATTTTTTTGTCCTCACTCAAAGCTTTCTTCATTTCCAGTGTCCTTTTCAGCACCTTGTCCTCCTCCAGGGTGGCTTGTCTTCTTAAAAAAATGCATCCTGCTTCATCAGGCGATCAGGGCAGTCTCTCGATGCTCTTTCTGAATCAAGACTTCAGTCCTGGAGTGCCAGGCGGCCTTACTCCCTTTGTCCTCCTCATCTTCAAATCATGACCCGTTCCTCTGGTTTCTTTGTTTAAAGCCCCGTGGCATGTGGCAGTGGAACATGCATTGGTGTGGGAGGCAGGACAATAGGTTTCTGGTCTCAACTTGGAAACACACCTGGGTGTGTGTGTGGCGTTGGGCTAGTGACTGGAGCTCTTTGGGTTAGGGGCAATTTCTAGGAAGTATCATGAAGAGGTTTCAGATGACTCAGGAAAAGCGATTGGTGCTGAGCGTGAACACTAAATGGGAACTGGGATCACAGAGCCGCAAATCTTACCTCTGCCAGGGAACTGTCGTGCCCTCTAGGAAAGGAGGGGAGTATTAGAGTCATGTGCAGTCTCTGATCTAGCTGCTGGTGGCCGTGGTTGCTGCGTGGATTCTCTACATGCAATCCAGATACAAACCGAGATTCCCTTGTTCCTACGATCTAGATTAGAGAGGCAAAACAGCATGCCACTTCTTGTAGATGTTTAGTTTATGGCTTGTCTCCCTTTCTTATGTGTACTAATGTCACAGAGTGGTCAGGCCAAGTTGCTGGAGAAGGCAGGGGGCGGGGAGAAACCCCTCGGACTTGCCAGACCTGTGAAGGGAGGGGCCACCGGAGGAGAGAGATTGCCCCAGGCAGGCAAGCAGTTTGTGATTCAGCAAAAGGGAGCTTGTACAGAGCATGCGTGAGCAGTGGGGGCTGGACACCCTGCCCCCAGGAGACGAGATTTTGCGCTCTTGCACAACTTGGTGGTGGAAAGCGGGGCAAAGGCGAACAAGGCCAACATGCCTGTCTTTGGTTATAAAGGTGGATACTCCCATTGGCTTCCAGCACAGGTGGGATTTTGGGAGAGGACTTTTAAACCGAAGGTGGACAGAAGCCTCTTTCTTGCTTTGCCTTCCCTGCAGGGGCAGGGGTGGCAGCCACCAGGACTGCTTGCGGCTTAGGCCCTGCACGGTTGCAGGCCAGATCCTGGCGGCACGGCCCAGCGCTGGGATGCCAGCCTGTGGGATGCTACGGCCCAGGGTCGCGCGGCACACGGGTCCTGGACTGCTTCCGCTCTCTCGTCCTAAGAGCAGTGCCCGGAGGCCGAGAGAAGCGCTGGGAGACAGGAACTGGGAAGTTCCTGATGGATGGAGTTTCCCTGGCATGGCCATCTGGAGTGATCTGGCGGTACACCCCAGACCCTGAGAGACAGAGAGAGAGCTGCTGCCAGGCGATGGTTGACTATGGTACCCAAGAGACAGAGAGTCTGGAGCTGGAGGGATGAGGCCCCTTGAGTAACGACCTTGGGCTGCTGGTAAGCAATAACGGGGAACTTCTGGACGTGGATTTGGACTTTAATCTTCCTGGGGGTGGCTGGTTTTCTGTGCTTTGACGGAGGAGTCAGCATGGTCAGCTGTCAGCAGGAATGCTTCCAGCCCCCTTGAATTAGGAATTCTGTTAATAAAAACCTATCCCCCGCCCCCCCCCCCGCCCCCCACCAAATTTTTGTGTATACATGGAGACAAGTGGCCAGACCCCATGCTGCCTGGTTACACTAACTCTGTTCCACATGGCATGAACCCAGATATAAAATTCCACCTCTTCTTTGATTTCCACACAAAACCACATGCATCTAAGGCCAGATGCATGGAGATTTGAAGGCGACATAAGGAGTGATTACACTGCAGAAACGCAAATGGCTTCTAGGTGAATACTAGATGCTCAAGTCTGAAGTGTCCCCTCCCACCCAAACCCTCCCCCCGTCCCCAGGCTTTGTTATATGTTCCATGTCTCCGAGACAGAACTGGATGAAGGGGGTATTTTCTCCACAAACAGAACTCAGAAAATGGATTTTTGAGATCTTTTAAAATGCAATTTGAGAACCATTTATTTTAGAAAACTAATTTGCTTGTTCATTTCTTCTTTCATCCACCCATGTTAGGGTCCTTTAGCTTGGTGCCTACAGGAGGAATTATGAGAACAATTCAGGGTTGCTACCTTCTCCCCACCCCCATCAAACACACAAAATGCAGGAATTCCCCCGATAACTGTGTAGGGTGCTACTAAAACCAGCATAATCCTTCTGAAGACGGAGAGTAGCTGGTCAGTGAGGAAGAGCCAAACCACACAAAACAAGTCCTATAGTTTACGAGAATTACAACATTCTTGTAAAATGTCGGGTTTTCCAAAGTTTTTTTTCCAGTAAACATGATTGAAACCAATACACAGAGGAAAGGGACATGCAAAGGGGCCTCCGAACCTGGAGAGAGAGCCTCTGTCTCCAGGGAGGTGTCTCCAGTTGGGATCCTGGCACCTGGAATATTGCTCACAAATGTGCTTTTTGGAACAGCCTAGAGCAGTTAGTGACTAGAATATAAAATAGGATACGCACACAAATAACGGACTCCTTTTGATCCATTTACATGTTTGCCTACTTATTTAATAGACCCCAAACCCTTCACAGTTCTGGACACCGCTTCTGATGTGGTTCCCCTCCGTACCCTCTGACCCCCCCACTGATCCAAGCAATGCTCAGATACTAGCTGGGTGTCCTCCAATTCAACTCAGTTCTGACCCTGTCTACCCCGGATAGCATCGAACCCCAAGGGTCGACTGTCCTTCTGACGTTCACTGGTCTCCCTGGGCTGTGAAGGGCCCAGCCTCTCTTCTGTTCTGGCTGCTTTGTGCCCACACTGGTGTCTTATTCCCCCTCCGCCCCTCCTGGAACTGCAATGATGAATTCCTCACTCTTCGGCCCTGAGAGGCCTTCCCCTGTGCTCCCCGCTGCTCTCCGTCAATCCTCCTTTTGTTTTCTACACAGCACTTTTGGGCCAATTTTTATGTATTATTGGTCTATCCAATGTTATAAGAAATAGGAGGGCAGGGCTGAAGGTGGTTTATTTACTAATATATCTCTGACATCCTGTCTGGTAGGCGGTCAAAGAATATGAATAAAAACATTAAATGCTTTGGATTACAAAATGCTTAGTTGTTTCTCTATGTATGTGTGTACTTTTGTCACAGAATTGGCATGGATAGTGTGGGTGTGAGTGTGTGTAGGTCATCTTTGTTACCTTTTCATAGCATTATCCATGAGATGAGTAATGTGGTCCGTGTATTGCTCAGAGTTCCCCAGAGAAATGGAACCACTAAGGATGTTCTGAGGGATGCTAGCAGTTAAAGCGACAGGGAGCCGGGACAGGCTGGTCACGGAGCTGCAGGTAACGTTTGCAACATGCCCGCCCTGAGCCTGTACCTGCGTGCCCTCTGAAGAATGAAGGCGAGCAGAGGCAGTCACAGCAGTGTTCTCAGCCGCCGCTCAGGGCCCTCTCTGCTTGCTTTCCAACCTGCCCTGGTTGTGCTCCAGCTTCTACTGAAGCGCAGCCTTGGATTCACTTTGCATTTGCAGTAACATCCCTGCCTTTGGACTTGGTGCTGGGCTTTGATTTATTCCTTTGGCTTTGATGCAGCCTTAGCTAACCAGACATGACTTGGATGCAGCCACCCTGGCTTTGTCTGCCCCACACCAGCATGCATAGTACTGCCTGCCCTAGTTCTAGCTCTTGGCTGGACCTGCTCAGCATCCTCCACGATTCAGTCTGGGACAGCTCCTCTTTGGGTCTATGCCGGGGTGTGTGTCTCTACCAAATACTGCATGCAGAGGAAGCTGAAAGGAAGGCTGAGTGAGCTTCTCATTTGAATATATGCTTTTCTAGGGCGAGCTGTTTTTTTCCCGTATTGAGCTTCACATAGAGAAGGGAAGTGCTATATGGTGCCAGGTGCTGTGTTAAGTGCCTTTTCCACATCCCAGGAGCTGTTTTCCCTCTTCTGAGAGCAATAGTTGATTTTCATACCTACAAAGCCATTTCACAGGGTGAGACGAAGCACCCACAGAGGCAATGTTTGGAGTCAGTGAGAAGAAGTTTTGCAAATGTCTTAGGAGATAACTCAGCTCCAGTGTGAGAGATCGATTTGCATGTGCTTCACTCACGTCCATGTTACGGGCTTTCACTGACTCGATTTCATCAAGGCATTGAATTAAGGAAATAAGCCCAAGGCACAAACTGCTGTTGAAAAGTTTGTGTCATTTAGCATAATATTCTCAAGGTCTGTAAAGGGTAAAGGGGGCCAAATATATGGTAATGAAAGACGATTTGACTTCAGCTGGGGGGCACACAGTGTGATATACAGATCGTGTAGCACAGAAGTGTACACTTGAAACCTATGTGATCCTATCACACGATGTCACCCGGATGAATTTAATAAAAAAATATTTGTTCTGTTGAGTGTTTTGGAATTTGGATGCTAATAAGGGTTTATAAAATTGTGTGAAATTTTTTTTTATTTTGGTTACCTTGCCTAGTTTTTTCCTTTTTCATTTGGTTTTATTTTCAACCCTGAAATTCAGACCAGACCACCTAGCTCTGTCCCTAACTGGAATTTCCAGGAACCAATGACTCCATGACAGAAGTTTGTCCTGCCCTGGAGGCCCCACTGTGCATAATGACACTCCCTCCATGCCCACAATCTCCCCTAGCCTGGCCCTGGACCTTGTTAAGAATAAAGGAATAAAGCAGACAGCCAGAGAGAGTGGAGAAACTGCAGACCTGGACCCACCCACATGGGAAACCATCCAAGGAAGGCGGGTGACATGGGGAGGGGATGGGAAGGAAGAATCCGAGAGCGTCTCCTGGGGGGGGGGGGATGCACACAGCTCCCAGTACTGGAGCTTAGACCGAGCCCTGCCCCTTTGAGCTAATTACGTAGCAGAAATGTTTCGCTAGAGGAAAGGCCTGAGGACCAGTTTGGTTTTCTGCTTGTGAAGTCGATTTAGATGGACCATTGCTGCTCCTTTCTGTTGTGAACAGTTTTATTTTTTTCTTCAAGTGCTGATGTTCACTTAGATTTTTAATTCTTGTGTAGATTTAGGAAAGAAGGGGATAAGTAAATCCACGTACTGAAAATTCTACAGGGATTGCAGTGTTTATTTCACTTATGTTTCAACTCTTTTTTTTTTTTTTGTGAATTGATTGTAAACTGAATTTCGGCGACAGCCACTTCTTGAACTGCCTCTTGCTCTCTACAGGACATACGGTTTCTTGCCTTCAGTTCATATCAATTTTCCCAAACTTTTACTCTGTGTTTCCCCATTAAATGCCCCCCCACACCTAACTTCTTTCAGTGATACCACTCTCCTCTATTATCTAGATTAAAAAATTTAAGCTACCTTTGATTCTTTTCCACTCTATGTTTACCATGTCTCCGTGTTATCAAATCTTGTTCATTTATCCTTATGTCCTCCCTGTGGTTTCCGTCTGCACAGCACCACTAGGTACCTCGTTTCTGGTTGATTGTCGCCCACCCCCTGCCGTAACTGCGCATGCTTTAGTGTTCTCTCGTGTGTTTGAGAAATCGACCCACACAGCTTTCTTCCACAACAAACAGTGTTTTCCTCACTTTGCAGATGAGTAAACTGAGACATGAGGGGTTTAATGGACTTGTTCAAATTCGCACAGATGGTCAGGACTGAAACTAGGACTGGTATCCCGTGTTAAAAGCTAACTGAGGCATATTAAATTTTTTAAGAGTTTATTTTAGCAAAATCAACTGGAATTGTGTGGTATTCAATCTAGCAGATAGAAAGGAGCTCCGAGGAGCTGCAGGAGACGAAGGACTTGGTGGGCAGGAGGGAGTGGGAACGGGAAGTTATACTGGGTGAAAAAGCTGTTACTGCAGAGTTGCCTTCTTTGAGGGCGTGGTAGGGGTGTGTCACACAGATGACCTAACTTGTGCTGATCTGGTGATTTCTTTTCATTGGATTTATTGGGATGACCTCGGTTAATAAAATTACATAGGCTTCGGGGGTACAATTCTGCAATGCATCATCTATAGATTGTATCATGTGTTCATCACCCCAAGTCAAGTCTCTGTCCATCACCATTTATCCCCCTTTTACTCTCCCCTACCTCCCGCCTCACCCTTTCCCTCTGGTAATCACCATACTGTTGTCTATGAGGTTGTCATTTGTTCATTCGTTTTCTGTTTTGTTTTTTTTTCCTTAATCCCTTCCCCTTTTTTACCCAGTGCCTCTCCCTTCTGACAGATGTTGGTCTGTCTGTTCTCTGTATCTATGAGTCTGTTTCTACTTTGCTGGTTTATTTCGTTCATTATATTCCACATATAAGTGAAATAATATGGCATTTGTCATTCTTTGACTGGTTTATTTCACTTAGCATAATACTCTCCAAGTCCATCCCTGCTGTCACAAAAGGTAAGATTTCCTTCTTTTTAATGACTAACTACTACTCCATTGAGTAAATGTACTACAGCTTTTTTTACCCACTCATGGGCTGATGGGCACTTGGGCTGCCTCCAAATCTTGGCCATTGTAAATAACACTGCAGTGAACATAAAGATGCGTATATTCTCTCCAATTAGTGTTTCGGGTCTCTTTGGATATATTTCCAGAAGCAGAATTGCTGGGCCATAAGGCAGATCCATTTTTAATTTTTTGAGGTAACCCCATACTGCTTTTCATAGTGACTGCACCAATTTACATAACCACCAACAGGGCTCGAGAGTTCCCTTTCCTCCATGTCCTTGCTAGCCCTTGTTGTTTGTTGATTTATTGATAGGTAATTCCTGATTGACTGGCTTAAGATTACATTACAGGACAGCCGAAACTTTAAGTTAAGTCTTGGTTTGGTGATGTGGGTCTTAGCACAAGTGATTCCATTTTGGGTCTGTTGTTTTGGTTTTAATACCCATCCTTGTGAAAGTGGCCTTCTAGTTACTGTGCACGCCCTTCCTAGTCTTCTCTGTTCATAGCTCCTGGCTATGGACAGCTGTTTACCTCTTAAAGGGAAAAGTTGAAGCACCTTAGTTGGTGTTAAATATCGTCTTCAATCTTTATAGTTTACTTACAGGTTCTTCTCTTTGTTCTTTTCAGTTACTCAAAACTCTGTTCCAGCCAGGCTAGTCTAATCCTTTGTGTGTAAGTACCGTCCACACACGTCTCTGGTAAACTTTTGGTTATATGCTTCCTTCTGCCCGAAATGCCCTTCTTCCTCCAGCGCGATCCCATGTTTCTCAGGCTGCTATCCTATCTGCTCATTTGGATCATATGCTGCTGTGGAGCATGGACGGCAGAACTTCACTAGATGCTCTCTAATTTGTTTCTTCTTCTTAGAAACACGCAGAGACTATGTTTTTCAGCCTCCTGATGGTTGTGTAGGGAACACAGGACTGTGTTCTGGCCAGTGGTATGTAGGTGGAATTGATATATGCCACCTCCAGGGCTGATCGTAAAATACCACTCTTTTTACCTTCCGTGGTGACCTAGGAAGTCATGTGTTTCAGATGACACACTTATAACGTGGAAGTTATAACAGTTCCAGAGAGCATAGTTATAGCGTGGAAGCAGCTTAGATCTCTGAGCCCCTACTTGGAAGAGAGCTACTGAAGAGACCATAGCTCTGCAAAAAAAGACATGTAGTCTTATTGTGTTAAGTCACTGAGACTTGGGGATTGTTTGTTACAGCAGCTTGTGAGCATTGCTCTGACTGGCTATTGTACTTCGTTTTTGACACTCACAATACATCACTGCATTGGTTCCTTATGATTTAGCACCTATTTCCCTGGTCTTATTTTTCTACATGCCTGCTTTGATTGACATATGTATATCTTGCTCTCCCCATCCAGATTTTAGTGTTGGGGACAGTGATGCCATTTTTCCTCCCCTTTCTGCACTTGCCATTTATTTTCTTCTTCCCTTCCCCCTCCCCTGCCCCCATTTTAAACTTAATTGAGATTCTACCAGGAGGTAAGTTTTGGTGATTACAGAAATTTAATAAAATCTGATTTGGGGGTCTCAAGAAAGTAACCGATTAGGAAGTCTCTTGTAGTCTAGTAGTTGCTTAAAATGTAAGCTTTTTACCTCCCAATTAAACTTAATTCAGTTTTCCAGGCATAACAGATTCTTAGTGACTAGTCATTGAATGCATGTAACAACTCCACAGTTTCTCAAGGCTGGTCTTGCATGACATTGCAGGGAAGCTGAGTCAGGGACAACATTTACTTTATGCTCAAATAGCCCCAGATGGTTATTGGTTGGGCAATGTGGTTAAACTCTTACAGCCCTGCAGACTACGACACAGAGAAGTGGCAGAGCATCCTGATTAAAGAGTGAACATAAGGAGGGTTGTACATTATCTGCACAGCACAGGACTGTTCTGGGCTTCCTGACTTTGTGATCTGTGAACTCCTAGTTCTCTGGCTATCAGATGGTGTATATTCCTGTTTTTATCAATTGCCCATTGTGTTTTTTCATAGCCACATGTGATTCTGCATTTGGCCACTATTTGAGTTTGCAGACTTTAGCTCTGGACTGATTTTTTATCATTATGATGTCAGCCTCCCTTTCTACACTGATGATGCAGTTATATCTGCCTTTGATTTGGGGCATCTTTTGTCTTTCTCGGTCTGGCAGGCATTAAATCGTTAGTGTTTCAAAATCACATACAGCTGAAATTCTGTAAAACAGAATCGCTAGTGACGAGCTCCTTAAAATCAGACAGTCCACTTCCCCCTCTCTCTCTTTCCCTCCTTTTGGCCTTTGCTGACCTTCTGTTTCACTTCAAACAGGTATCAAGATGGTTACCTTTGATTGATAATTGTTTTTCCTGATCTCATATGTATGGAAACCTGTCTTTTGTCATGGAAACCTTGCTAGAGTGTAGGTATTTCTCTGCATTACTGACGCAGGAAGCTTTTCAGTCATGATTTATATCTTTCAGGTTAAATTACTGGGAAACATGGCCCTTTCTGAAAGCTGGCTATCTCCACAGCAAAAATAGTCCTGACTTTGCTACTTTGTTTTTGACACTCACCATACGTCATTGCAGGGCTGGTGTGCTAATTAGCAGCTGCTTCTCTGCTCTTGTTCTACTGTGGGGACTTCAGCACAACTTCCTTCAAGTCAAGCTTCCATCTTACCATATTGGCCATCCTAGCTGCTGAAAAATGGTCTATCTTTCACTGAGGAGACTGCTAAAAATGCCACAGCAATATCAGAGTGGCTCCTTTATTGCCTTTAGGAGAGTCTGCCCCCCCAAAAATATGGGAAAGAAGCTAACCATTATGATTTTCATATATACTAGCTGAGAGGCACAATGTTGTCCTTTGATTATCTCATTTAATTCTTTTTTTTTAAAAATATTTTATTTATTTATTTTTCAGAGAGGGAAGGGAGGGAGATAGAGAGAGAGAGAAACATCAATGTGCGGTTGCTGGGGGTTATGGCCTGCAACCCAGGCATGTACCCTGGCTGGGAATCGAACCTGGGATACTTTGGTTCCCAGCCCGCGCTCAATCCACTGAGCTATGCCAGCCAGGGCTTGATTATCTCATTTAATTCTTACTACACGTGTGAGCTCAAGTCAGCTTGTTGCCCGTGGAAATGGGTTCTTGCAGTGTTGTGAGAAAGGAATTCCAAAGGGCACGTGCGTGGGAGAAGCTTAAGCTTAGTGGCAAGATTTATTGGGGTGAAGGGAAGCAATATGCCCTCGGGGACCTAAGGGGCAGGCAGGATCTAGGATTTGCCCTGAGATCCCTGATTAGCCTCCGTGTATTTTCTTGCTTTTCTGAAGAAGGTTTCCTTTGGAACTACCCAACCTACTTCCTGGGTTTCCCCCCAGGGTAGACTCCACCCCTTTGCCTCACCTGGTTGGCTCCTACTGCGCATGCCCCGAAGTTCTGCTGCAGCCTCTGGTTTCGATCGCACCTGCCTCAAAGTAGAAGGAATTCCGCCGTTACTGGTTCTTCCTGTCCCTGCGCCGCTTATCTGCAGGAATGGGCTGGTTGTTCCCTGGGGATCTGCCCACTGGGGGGTTAAGTCCCTTCCTGGAAGGGTGCTGCGGTGACTTGGGGACACTGTAAACTGTGTAGCTCCCTAGTAAATCAAGCCGAATGATTCAGCTCCCTAGCTTATTAAGCTTCATGTCTGATTCCATTTGCTCCCTTCCTTAACTAACTAGCTTCCTACGCTAACCAGATGAGAAAACTGATTAATAAGTAATAAATTAGGCAACTTGTTCAAGTCCACACAGCAAATCAGGATATAGACACTTCTGACAAGTGTCTACAAGAAAATTTTAGTGGGAATACTGACGTGAATTCTAATAACAACACAAATACTCACTGAAGTGGTGGAAAGGACATTGGACACAACTTATGACAAGGAAAATGCAGATGTAACTTACGATGTGATATCTAAGATTTGGGAAGCTGTTCCTGATAATATTTATGTTGACTGTAAGATTTACATCAGTATAAGCATATTGTTACATTATTTATTGTTACACAGAGCATAATACATAATACATAATGCAGTGGCCTTGGTTCTAATACATCTGTGAAGCTGTGCCAAGTCTGTGATTGGCGCTGGGTAGTCGGCAGTGTGAACGCAGTGCTACAAAGTGAGAAAGAGAAAGAATGAAGGAATGAGAGAGAGGGAGAGGGAGAGAGAGACTAAGAAGGAGGCAGGAAAGAAGGGAGGGGGAAGGAGGAGGAGGCGGGAGGGGAAGTGGCTACTTCTTTTTTTCCCCCCTCTTACCTTGATGGAGGGCATGCAGAATAGGGAAGTGGGAATGCCTTCAAGGAAACACCAAGGGTGGGAAAACACAGGCCCTGCTGATAATGGGTGTAAAAAGCATCACGGTCTAGCCCTAGCTGCACGTGTCATTTGGTGGTTCTGTGTGCTAAAAAGTTGCTGGTTTGATTCCAGGTCAAGACACAAGACTAGATTGTGGGTTCGGTCCCTGGTTGGGCCTTGGGGTAAGTATAGGAGGCAACCAAAAGATGTTTCTCTCTCATATCAATGTTTCTCTCTCTTTTTCTCTCTTAAAAACACACACGCACACATCACAGTTCTGCATGGGAAATAACACTTCTGAATGACTTTCCCTTAATGTTATCTACCATTTAAAATCTTTGGTGTCAGAATAATGACACTATCCTTCCTAGTAGCCGCACTTGCCAGCATCCCAGACCAGATGCCAATTGGAAGCCCTTGGTTAAGTCATTTAAAGTCTTTGCGTTTCTGCCTTTTTCCTGTTTTACTGGAATACTACGTGAAGTATGATATGTGTAAGGTAGTTATACTGAGACACACATACACGTACAATATGAAATATAAAAGCACCTCGACCCCATAAATGATCAACATTTTACTAGATTCCCCAAATTCTCAGTTACGGAGTGTGGGTGCCTGTAACGTGGGGCGAACATACCTTTCTGAGTGCATCTTAAATCTCAGTACTGATGCTTTTTCTTTCAACTCTTTTTGGTTGACATTTTTAAAAACATTATATACTTTTCCATTGTAGTAAACAAGATAATTTAAACTTTTCTTGCTATTTCAGGTCCACCATTTTCATTTATTCTCCTGTACTTTAGATGTGGGATTTTGGCTGTGCCTGCCATAACATGCTCCTTTAAAAAACTATGGGTTGATTTCATGTACCTCTTTCTCTTAAAAGTGGAATTTGGAATGAGCAACTACATGGCTTCTTGGGTATTTCAGTGGGACTTTTTTAGCCACCAAAATAACCATGGACTCACAGGGTGGAGTAGTCTTTTAATTTGTCTCCTTGTGCTTAATTCTATAGTGTTTTTCTCCTTATTAGTGTCCACTGTATCTGGGCAGCCTTCACCACCTCCTCTCGTTTCAGCATTAGGGCCACTACAGTGCTGTGTCACTTGCCTCGTTTCCCTCTGACTTCTCCTTCAGCTAATTTTTTTCTTCTCTCTGTATTATTTAAACACATTTTTGTTCCTCATTTTGTTTCTTGCTTTGCCCTCAGGACTTCTCTCTTGAGCCCATGTAGACGCTTTTACTTTTGTGCTTTTATTTCTGTCTAGCTTTGATAAAGAATTTCTTCTAGAGCAGTAATCAATATCACTGTCTTACATAGCGCATTCTCTTTCTTCCTCCGGGGGGAGAGGCTCGCCCACCGGACTTTCCTTCAGATCACTGTCTGCCTGCGGGGTCCGGCTGTCTAGCAGCCGGCGTCGAGGATGGGAGTCAGAGGGTCTTTTTGATCATCCGGTGTTCTCACTGTCTTTACACATGGAGAGGGATTTTTCTTGGCCAGGGATTTGAGAGAGAACTAACTCTTTCTCCCTCTCTCTGTCTTCTGCACACACACGGATATATATATGTAAAACTATAAATACATATATAATATATATGTATATTTTTCACTTCCAGTCCCTTCACACTGTTCCAGGTTCACTTTGGCTACAACCCCCTTTCCTCACTGGTCTGAACTGGTGTAAACTGTGTTAATGGCGATATGAGCACATTGCCCTAGACATTTCCATCATAGGAGCTTGTGAAGTATCTAAGAGGCAAAGACAGGCCACTTGCTATCAGGGGAGCTTTTACGATTTAAATCTCAAATTGCTGTGCTCCATTGGGGAGTACTCAATCTAACCATTAATAGAGGCATATCAGTCTCACACTACAGCTTATATATGACATCTTTTAGAATCTGGACTAGATTATAAGGCTTTCGACAACTTGATTGTGTCGCCTGTAGAGAACGTTTCCGAGGCTGTGACACCTGTAATCTACTCATAGCCTCCTCGAGAATGGCCTTGAGAAAGCCCTTCTGTGACTTTGTTCTCGGAGGGGCTGACCACGAAGAGTACTTTTTCTGCAGAGCCATTCCCTGCAGCAAGTCGTTGCTGGACCTTCCAAGAGTCTGGGGAGAGCTCTCTCTTTTCCTGCTGTTTCTATGCTGATATTTTACAGAAGAAGCAGGCACAGCCTTCCACTCCATTTTTGAAGTGACGGTGGGAGAATGGGCCGTCACACCCTGGTGACGCTTCCTTTCGCCCTGTTCTTTACTGAGTGTTTCTGTGCACCGAGAATGAAGGGCTCGGAGACAGGCCATAAGATGAGCTGCTCACCATGCCCGAGAGACTCTGATCATTTCCTTGTGTTCTCTTTGCCTTGGGAAGCATCCCTCAGGTGCCAGGTCTGTCTCCAGCACCTGGCTTCCTCTGGAGTAACACATATTGTTAGTGTAGATATCACGTATTTCAAACCTTCACTTATTGCCAAGTCCTTAAAAGTGTGTGTGTGTGTGTGTGTGTGTGTGTGTGTGTGTTGGGTGGGGGGCAGGGTATAGGGAGGAGAAGGGAGCCCAGACACTAGCTGGCTTTTAATTGAGGACTCAAAGAATGTTTGGAGTAAGAAGATCTTTTTTGTTCCCCAAGGCAAATATTTGATTGCAGTTTCTTTGAAGTACCCTATTTTCTTGTGTAACCACCAAGGAAAGTTTTGGCAGTTCTATTCAGCAAGAGAACAAGAATCCAATCAGCACGTCTGACAGCCACAGCTAGATCTTGGAGGAAGAAAAAAAGAAAAAAAACAAGTGATGAAAGAAATTAACTGGAATGTGCTTCTAATGTATCAATACGTAATCAAAGTAAATATCAGATGAACAAATGAACAATGTTGAAGATATTGTAATATGTCACAAGAGTGATGGTGGCTGGAGGTACCGGTGATATCTTGTAAGTGCCAGTCAGTTCTTCATGTTATTGATCAGACAGAAAATTGATTTTCCGTGGCCTTACAGAACTAAAACCATTGCTCTGAGGTATGAAGGTGCAATAGAGAGAACATTTCTGTGCAGGACTGGGTCACATCTTCTGGTCGGCACAATAGACCACGTTCAGAGTGGCAATATGTTCAGCACTTGAGGTTTCTAAGGCGACCACTGAGGCTGATTACTTCCTTTGTCGTTTGGCGAGTTTGCTCCAGAGAGAGGCAGTGGTACTCTGGTTCTACTTGGTTCAGATATGAAGGCTTATTCTCTTAAGGTTTAAGTTTTAATCTCTTTACCCATTAAGCACAGATATCCTTTTCATATTTAAAATCAAAACTATCAAATTAGGTGAACATGATAAGCTCCATCGGTAATTAAAACCCTTCAAGTTTGGTAATTTCAGAGCTAAAAGGAAACTTGAAGAGCTTATCTAAGCTGCTTATTTTAAAGGTAAAAATAATATAGTTAACATGCAGCACCAAATATTCTGCTGTCAGTGTTTATGGAAGTCTTACCATATTTGATTCCTACTTCAATAAGCACCTTGTACACGGGCTCCATTGGAAAAAACCCTCCTTTGGTAGCTCTGCCAGTCTTTCTGACTTTTGTTAGCAACAGCATAACAGAGATAAGCTCTATGTTTCTGTTTTGAAAGGGCAGAAGAAAAAGAATCAGGAGGTCAAAGTTCGGTGGGCTTCATGAACCTCTGTGGTTGTTGCTCTTCCGGTCGGAAGGGGGGGTTTCCTTTCCCTGGATTTCCTAAATTGGAGAAATAGTGCACATCCCGGGAGGAGCTGCCCTTCTCGCTACTTACAAGTAATTTACATAAGATTACTTTAAAATTCTCCAATAACCAGCTATTTTGAAGCTTGTATTACAGCTTATTTTTTCCAGAGATCCAATATTCCTCCAGAACTTTAATTTTAAAGAAGACCTTCACCTTTATTTTGGATTATTAAATCAATGCCTGTTGAATTATAGAGGAGTTGGAAAATACAAAACACAAGGGAAAAACTGCATTACTACTTTTACCATTTTGGTCTATTTCCTCTAAAATGTTTTGCTTTGCATGTTTTAAAACAATTGGAATCATAATGTACATACAACTTGTATTTTTTTTGTACCTTAACACCATGTTGTGAAACAGTTCCATGTCGTTAAATATTTATTCATCAAAACCAGCATTTTAAAAGACCACACAGTATTTCATCACTGGCTGGGCTCAAACTGATCAAATCAATCTCCCATTTTTTTTCGAGCATCGATCAGTTCACGTTGTTTCCAGTTTCTGCTATTAGGAAAACTGTGTCTTGACCTGAGTTTGTTTAGACTGGATTTCTAAAAGGAAGACTACCGAGTCTCAGTTATATCAGATTTTCAGTCTTGAAATTTATTACCAAGGCTTTCCATGGTGTGATTTTACCAACATACAGGGCTCCCAGCAGTGAGTGTGAATGAGTAATTCTGCCAGATAGGTGGCAGGGAGGACCTTGTTTGAACACCCTCAGACGGCTGCCAGTCACCCTCCCATTCTCTCCTTTTGTTCTTTGTGCTGTTGTTATTGTTGTTGGTGTGGCTTTTCCATTCTCTCCTTTTGTTCTTTGTGCTGTTGTTCTTGTCATCTCTGAAAACTTGTACTTGGTGTACAAAAAAGATAATAGGACATGAAGTTTATGACCTGTGGGGAGGAGAAAATTATTTGCAGGTCACATGTAAATATCTGTTTGAGATTATATCTATATACAGGGTTTGGCACAAATAATGCTCTTTTTTATTACACAATCTTTTATTAAATAATCATAAACATGTAATTTTGTAACATAACAGTATCAGACTCAAGCACACCATATGACATTTTAGGTAAAATGTTCAAATTGCCATCCATCCTGTGTGAGACATTCATGTACCCTATCGGTCACACTCAAGCAGGCATTACTTCTGCCAGACCCTGTATATACAATTCTATATGTGTAATATACGTATATAAATGTATAAAAACACAAATAGCTATCATTTGTAATATAAATATATATTTAGCAACCCCAGTATATTAATTTTAATGTAGCAATGTCTATTATATAATGTATTCTGTTATATTAAATATAAACAGTCAATATGTAATAAAATGATAAAATATCCATAAATTTAAAAACTTAATAGCAATGATAATTGCATATATACATAGTTTATATAATATAAATGTATAGTAATTTCCATATTCCTGCATATATTGTGGTACATACACATACATGCACATACATGATAGGCCATGACATATGATACATTTCAAATGAAATAGTACAGACAAGTGCCACAGTTCAGGGAATTACATTGAAGGCTATGGAGGATGAACCAATTAACCAAGCACATGGAGCTTAAACTTGACACCGAGGAATGAGAATTTCCCAATAGTGAAAGAATCCTGGGGGATATTCCTCAATAAGAAGTTCAGCAAGGAGGTTATGAGTATATTTTTTCTCAGCAAAAGTCTCTTCCTCAAGGGCCATGTGGAGCAACGAACACAGCATATTGTAGAGAGAATAGGCTAGTTTGGAATAGAGGGCTAACTTAGGTGAACAGTGGCAACATTTTGGAGATATTTGCATGTGGTGTTTTAAGTGCTGTACGTTTTGACTGGTTAAATAGTTTTGCTCTTCTGCATAGGGAGCCATCGAAAGCTTCTCTGTGGGCGACTGACCTGCACAAATTATTTGCACCGACGAATGTTGCATTAGAAATAGGCAGCTGAGTGAGCGAGACTAAAGGTGGGGAAGCCCAGTGTGTGGCTGCAGCCTCAGTCTGGCTGAAGCTTGATGGAGGTGTAAGGGATGGTAATGTGAAGCATTCTGCAGGTTTGAGTAGCCAATCGGGCGTTGGGATTTGGGTCTGGAGTCAGAGATTCCACTACTTTAAGTCACTGAGTAATTGGTAGAAATGAGACAGTCGAGAAGGATAGCAGGTTTTGAGGAAATGAATGATCTATTTTGTGTGAGAAGGGAAAGAAGCAGATGAAAAACATATCACCATGTTTTAACTTGCTAAAAACCCTTCTAACACCTGCCAGGGAGGAGGATTGGAAATGGTAGTAAGGCATCATTATTCCTGGATTCCAGGTCTCCGTGTTCCTCCTCTCCCTGTGAATTCTGGGACAGAGAGCCTGTGTTCAGATTTCCAGAGAAGCCTGAATTCTCTCCGGCCATTATGGAGAATCTGCAGCGGTATTTCTGCACTGGGAGCAAAGCAGTTTCTCCTTGCTCTGGCTCTTCTTTTCTTTCTTCTTCCGTATTAAAAAGTCGGCACTGATTAACACAATACTGGCAGAGTAATACCTAAAATATTCCATTTAGAATTCTCTTAATATCCTAACACTGAAATCAGAGTGTACTTTGAGGGAAGTATACAATATTCTCTGGTTTCGGGGTCCTAAAGGTTAATAATATTTGAACGTTAACACCTTTAGCCAAAATAAACGAGTTTGGGCCATTTCAGTTTCTAACACAGTTTTCCTCTTACCTGTATCAGTGATACGGATCGAGAAATTCTGGTAGTTCTAGGTGAGCAATTTTTAACCATTGTGCCCCAAGAATCTTTAAAGCCTGCAGTGCCTGTTTAGTCAGGGGCACTGACCTCTTTTCCCTTGGACTGTTAAATAAGAAAATGACAGCAACCACACAACGATAGCCATCTGGTGCAAATGAATCAAACAAAATTATACTTATTTTTTTGTCAGAGTGGCAAAAAATATATTTTTTGGTGTGCTGCAGAATTTTAGTAATTAGGTTTGTGTGCCATGAGATGAAAAAGGTTGAAAACGGCTGTTCTTGATTAATATAACAGCTGTTTATAATTGGGAGGAGAAGCCCTATGGAATTTGTGTCAAAGTAAATATGTTGTTTCTGGAGGAGGGTGATGCGTTCTGGAGGTTCCGTGTAATGTTAGGTAGACTCTGGCCAAGATCACTGTGCATTCACTGTGGGTTAGAGAGTTTCTTTAGTTACTCCTGCTTGTGGCTGAATGGAGCTGGTTTAACTAACCATAGCCATGAACCTGGTCTCATAGTTGATTATGAAGTCGTGTCTAAAGATAGGATATTTTGGTTCTATTTACTGACATAAAACCTCCAGTGACAGAAAAGTAAAAGGGATTTACTTTAATTGCTATAGCCCTCTTAATAGAACAAGGAAATGATAAAGTAAAAAGAATATGTTAATTGCAAATTTCAGGTTATCACTGTATCAAGTTGGAAATCCGTACTGCTGGAAATGTCCATGCCCTGAAAAACATACAGCAGTGGCAGAAAAAATCAACATTTGGGACAGTATTTTAGTTTAAATATTTTCCAACTTAAATGCAGGACTAAACAGCACATTATCATTTTTTTACAGTTAGGGCTTATTGAGATATAATTTATGTATGGTAAAAGCCACGTTTCTGAAATGAATAGGTTGATGAGTTTTGCTAAGTATGTAACACTTCGCCACCACTACTACCATATGTAGAACATTTTCATCACGCCCCAGATTTTCCTCGTGCCTCTTGGCAGTCAGTCCACTCCCTGGATGTGCACTCCAGGGCAGCCACTGACCTGCTTTCTGTTCCTAGGTGTTGTCTTTCTCTGATGGTGTGTAAATGGAATCATATGGTGTATAGACGGCTGTGCTGTTTTCTTTCACTTAGTGTAATATCTTTGATACTCATTTGTGTTGTTGGTTGTATCAGTAGATCATTCCCTTTTATGTTGAGTAGAGTTCAGTTGCATGAATGTACCATAATTTATTCACCAGTTGATGAAGATTTTTATTTTCCTTCCAAGTTCTTGGCTATTTTGAATAAAGCTGCTGTAATATTTGAATGTGAGTGTTCCTATGTATGTATGTTTTCAGTTCTCTTGGATAAATACCATGAGTGTGATTGTTGGGTCTTAGGGTAACTATGATAAACTGTGTAAGAAACTGACAAACTCTTTTCCAAAGTGGTCATACTATTTTGGTATTCTTACCAGCAACTTAGGAGAATTCCAGTTGCTCCTGATCCTGTAGTTACAGAACATACATCTGTTTATATGTTTTTATATTGAAATCTACATGTTTGTCTGAGATCCTTTTGGCCTGGGACTGAATCACATTTATATTTTTATACTTAACATGTAGTAAGGTATTCACCTTAAAAATGTATGTTAAATGAAAGAACAAATGTACCCATTTACTGATCTCTAAAGCAGAACTGATAATTTATGATTTGTAGTACCACGGTTTAAAATAATTTAAATAATTTGAAGGCCTTTAATGCATGGAGACAAAATTTACGTGACCGTAGCAAAGCAAAAGTTTAAGATGTTTGTTCAGATAATTTCCATGTGAACCATCTAAATTTTCCACTTTAGTTAGATGAGAAAACTAATTGAAAAGAAAGATAATGTTCATCAGGGACGATATTAAAAAAAGAAAATTAGGGAGAGTCATGGGTACTTTTCTATAATACTCAATAGGTTGTAATTTGAGGGCAAATCTCTTGAATCTGTGGACACTCTGGAAACTCTGTCCTCAGTGTAACTATTTTAATATTTATGTTTATGTATAACAGCCAGAAAATAATATTCACCGGAGTTATTGGCCAATGGGTATTAGTCTGTGATAATGTAATCTATTTCACGTGATGCTGTGTAATTTATGGAGTCCCCCTAGTGCACTGGGTATGTTTATTACAGGTCAAGCTCCTTCCCGGTGTAGTTTGGAATAGAATACAACATGAGTATTTACTAGGGCATTTTATCCACCTCTCTTTATTTTCTGGCAATATGTATTTTCAGATTGCCAGAGGCTTGTCAGGAATTATTTTCAGGTTTTTTAAACTTTAAGAGCCTATGTTTAGATGATTTATTTGCTTACCTGTGCTCTTGTTGGATTGTGGTTCCTAATTATTAAGAACTTAAATGGATTTTCAGGGATTTATTTTTCAAGCCCACTGACAATTAATTACCTTGGTGGTTTTTCTCTCTTTTTGTCCTTAAATGTAGATAACATTTCCCCTTAGTGTTGGTTTATTTTGTATTCAATCATCCCATAGAGAAAAACATTTGTTTTCCAAGTGAAATGTTTTCATTTTTCATTGATATGATGCTTTGTTTGCACTGCTCAAATGGAGAGTTGAAATTCAGGAAAGAAACTAAATTATTCCAGTTTAACAGGCAGAGTGATGGTTTGCAACTACACGTATGAGGCCACAGCTAAGAGACCATGGGAAACATTTGAAGCATTCAAACGTAGACAACTGTAACGCTTTATCACTTATGATATTTCATTTGGTATTTACATGCTGTACCCAATGGGCTGCTCATCTGTTTTGCCATATGGAAAGTTTATAAATGTTAGCGCACAGAGCACGAGCAACACGGGAACAAGAAATAATTCTAGGGTGGCCGAGGTCCTCAAGTGCAGCAGCCTCTTCTTCTGTTGAGAGAAACAGCTGTTGCTTTAGGGGAAGGTAAGCACAACTTATTTTTCTCCCTGTTCCTTTGGGATCTGGTAAAAATATGAGAGAAGAAACATCCCTGCCATCCATTTTATTTTTTGTCATTTTCTAAAGGTGACACTATGCCACGATAAAGAGTTAACTGACAGGCTCAATTATGTCAAAGCGTCTGAGTGGAAGATTTTTGTTTATTTCTTAGTTTAAAAAGAAAGGGAGAAGAAACTCAGGTATTCAAAACCAGTTTGAGAACCCAAGGTTACACTTCCCCTCTGTGCGATGAAGCTGACATCACACTGAAAACTGTTTTAAAAGAAAATCAATCGAAGATAGAAATACATTTCTGAAACACAGAACAGGGAATTTATATTAAAAACTTAGAAAACTAAGTATCCAATACAAATCCATCCAAAATGAATCAAAGTTTTGGGTTAAATGTGGGAAAAATATTTTATTTACAATTTAAGGATGTTGAGATCAGGTCAGTAAACAGCAACACCACCAGAGCTTTCTTGAAAAGAACAAAGCTCCAAATGCGATGTTATGTTTCACAGGAAAATACTTTCCTTGCCCTATCTGGTGTAGCTCAGTGGACTGAGCGCGGGCTGAGAACCAAAGCATCACAGGTTCCATTCCCAGTCAGGGCACATGCCTGGGTTGCAGGCCACGGCCCCCAGCAACCGCACATTGATGTTTCTCTCTCTCTCTTTCTCCCTCCCTTCCCTCTCTAAAAAATTAATAAATAAAATCTTTAAAAAAAAGAAAATACTTTCCTCTGTTAAAAGAGGTGACTTTCCAAATCTTCTGGGAATTTACAAAAAAATACAAATTATATGAAGTGGTGGTGATCACTGAAATAAAGTGAAACATCATACCTAGCATTTAGAAAGACTGACATTTTTTTTCTATCCGCAATGATTCTAGTTTCTTTAATAGGTTTGCTTTTAACCAATTCCGCCCATTTTCATGTATTTATAATTTTTCCAGAGTCTGACCCTGAGAATGTCTCACTTCTGTTTACCAATGTTTATCTAACACATGCTGTTGACCCTCGTGCCCAGCACGTGTGTGGGGGCTGTGCAATGAGAAGTCATTGTTGCTGTGGGCCGGGGGTCCGCTGGGAGGATGAGGAGGGAGTGCAGCTGCAGTCCCGCTGTGGTGGGTGCTGTGAGGAGTCTTAAGTAGAGACCCAACTTGATCCCGTTTCTCCCTAGAGATACAAAATCTTTATTTAGAACAAACAAAAACTCCAACCTCCATCCTAACCCAGAAAGACAAAGTCATTCATGACGTGGACAAAATTAAGTTCAGTGAGAAAATGCTGTTGATGACTCTTATTTTTTATTTAATTTATTTTATTTTATTTTATTTTATTATTTTATTTTCAGAAGTTTTAGGTTCATGATAAAGTTGTGAAAGGTTCACAGTAAAGTTGTGAAGTGAAAGTATAATGATTTTCCATGTACCCGCTGGCCCCATCCTCAAACAGCCTGCCCCGCTAAGCAACATCACGCACCAGGACGGCACATGATCTTGTTGTTGTAGTTTGTTTTTGCTGAGGGTGAATCTGCATTGACACATTAGAATCACCCAGAGTCTGTAGTTTGCCTTAGGATTCACTTTGGTGGTGTTCGTTCTACGACCGTAGACAGGTGGATGATGACACATATCCATCATGAGACACAGCACAGATCCACTGCTGTGCACGTCCCCTGCGCTCTCCTCTCCTCTCTTTTCCCTCCCACCCCGCAGAAACCGCTGCTCCTTGTCTTATCTCCAGAGTTGTCTTTCTAGAATGTTGGATAGTTGGAATCATCCAGTATGTCATTTTCTAGGCTGGCTTCTTTCACTCCATAATAAGTATTTAGGCTTCCTCCATGCCTTTTCATGGCTTGACAGCTCATTTCTTTTCAGTGCAGAATAATGTTCTATTGTCCGAGTGGACCACAGTTGACTTACCCATTTGCCTACTGAAGGGCATAGTGGTTGCTGCCAAGCTTTGCCATTTTCAGTGGAGCTGCTATAAACATCCGTGTGCAGATGTTTGTGTGGGCGTAAGGTTTCAGCTCCTTTGGGCAAATGCCAAGGAGGGCAATCCCTGGACTGCATAGTAAGAGTATGTCCAGTTTTGTAAAGAGAGTTTTAAACTGTGTCCTGAAGTGCCTGTACCATTTGGCATTCCCACAGCAATGAATGAGAGTTCAGTTTGCTCCACGTCCTCGCCAGCATTTGGTCTTGCCAGTGCTTTGTTGGATTTTGGCCATTCTGATGGGTGTTTAATGGCGTCTTGTTTTAATTTGCATTTCCCGCTGACATTGGTGTGAAGCATCTTTTGTGTGCTTGTTGACCGTCTGTTTATCTTCTCTGAGGAGGTGTCTGTTAAGGTCTTTGGCCCAGTTTTTAATGGGTTATAGTCTCCTTATTGTTGAGTTTTAAGTATTCTTTGTATATTTTGGGGAACAGTCATTTATCCGGTTACTTTTTTGGTTTATTTATCACAGAAGAATGCAATATGGGTAATACCTTTTCCCATATATCTTTTTCTGACCTAATATTGCGTCTCCTGCTTCGTGAGACGTTAAGAGCTGAATATAATGTTGAAAATCTTGGTAGGGTGACTTACATTCCTACAAGAATTATGAAAACATTTTTCTCTGAACCTGTTTAAAGGCAAACACCTATACCCTGTGGGTGCCAAGGACCTCATGGTACAGTTCAGCATTGTCTGTCTTCAAAGAGATTTACAAAAGGCTTGCATTCCTTCATAAATAAACTAATTTAGAGCCTTAAATGCAAATTAACATCTATTGCTTTTGTTTGGTCAGTCAATAAAAAATACTTTCAATGTGGAAATACAGTTATTTTTGAGCACGGGAGGAGGTGTTTTCCTGGTGCCGGCTTCTTATTGCATTTATGTCAGTAAAAGGCATACGTGTGTGTGCGCATGCTTGCACATCTCTGCTGTTGACTAGGACCAAAGTCCTGTTGTTTTGTTTCTTCTTTGGCCCCTGTTTACTTTTGATCGTTTTTATTGAGATGAGGCTATGGATGGTATAGTGTAATATAATCTAGAGAAGATTTTCAACTCTGTAACCCTCTAATCAACTGGGAGCTTCGCAAGGAAAAAGAAAAAATAGTAAAGATTAAGTGCTATTTGATCTTCAACTATAAGTCAGTTTTATGGAACTATTTATTTTTCAAATTGTCATTTAAAATATGGCTCTGATTCTTAGTATGTTTTTTCAGCAGAGTTATACTTGTATTAATAGATAATGCCTACTGTATTAATAGATAATGCCTACTTGTACTTGCTTTGTACAAGTTCATATAATATTCATTTTCTCGATGCATGCTGGTAGAACGTTCAGAAAGCGATTGGTATGTGAGAGACCATCGTTAAGAGTCTACCTACCACTAAGCCCTTCTGGCATTTTTCTTTACTAAAGTGGAGGGAATACTCCTCAGAAAGGGCACAGCAAACAGAAAAGTTTTATTATAAACCTGCCAGCATTTGACCTTGGGGCAGGTCCAATTGACAAAGGAACTGCAGGATATGAAACATTCTTATTACAATGTCATGGTAACATTACTGAAATTATTAACTATCCAAGTAGGATGATGGATGTTACAAGGTGGTGATGTCCTTGGCAGAACATATTGCCTAATTATCTTCTTTTAGTACGAGCATCTAGTCACGTCCCTATGATCAAGTACTATTCCAAATGAATATGAAATGAATTCTTAAGGCGAGAATATTTAAAGATCTTATCCAATAAAAGAGCCGATTAAATGTCAGATCTTCATTAGAGGTTCTTTAATCAGAGTTCTTTTTGTGGTTTTATGACAGATTATTCCATTTTGGCACTTGAAATGAAGACCCCTAGGTCTAAAAGGAACTGTTCTGTCACTTGAGCTAAAGAGTAATTTAATGATTTTTAAAAGTGGAATTTATGGTCTGGTGGGGAAGACTCATGAGTGGAATCTGAAAAGCCTTTAATTTTCGTGCTAGAATGAATGTCTCATTTTTGAATCCCTGTGACTGAGTTACCCCATATGTTGAAAACAGAATACCTTAAAATAGCCTGAATACTTATCATGCTTTAGAAAGTAGCATGTGTCAGGTACCATCGAGATTTCTCACAGTGTGTGGTAGACTTAATTCCGAAAAAATACCGTGCCTTCAAGCAAGTTACTTAATGTAATTGTTGCAATTAGTTAATATTGGAGACATTTTTAAAAAATATTTTATTTATTTATTTTTAGAGAGAGAAGGGAGGGAGAAAGAGAGAGAGAGAGAGAAACATCAATGTGCGGTTGCTGGGGGTCATGGCCTGCAACCCAGGAATGTGCCCTGACTGGGAATCGAACCTGCAATGCTTTGGTTCGCAGCCTGAGCTCAATCCACTGAGCTACGCCAGCCAGGGCTTGGAGACATTTCTAAGATGGAATGGACGGTACAATATAATTTTATGCAGGCCTTCAGCACAGCGGTCTTCGGTAGGAGCATTCTGTTTCTCCCGATGAGAAGTGGAGCACAGAGTGCAGGAGCCTCAGCAACAGGGAGCTTCCACGGAATCTGCAAGCACCAGATCTACATGTAGCACGGCTTTACCCCAGAGCGAGCTGAGTCAGTAAAAGAATGAAACTAAACTCTTTCTGGTGGTAACAGCATTCAAAATAATTTATTTTCTATTTGCTTTCTAAAACTGGTCTTGGGGATGCAGGCTTAAAGCTGGTGAATCAAACAAGTTGGTTATCAGAAACCAAATCCTGTGTCCGTCAGCTCCACCCTTTGGAAAATTATGTGCTTGCAAAACTAAAGTCAAGTGTGTGACTTACCTGAGGAGTTTTTGTGTATGAGAGGTTATAGCATTAAAACCATTATACTGGCTTCAAATGAGGGAGAAGTAGTCTCAGAGAAAATTCCTTTTTTTGACTGTTGATCTGTATTGTTAAAAAATGGTTAAAGAAGATAATTTAGGTACTCCAACAAACTTTATTTAACACTTCATGAAGTAGATGGTCTTTATTTGAGAACTAAACAATGGGGTGGAAGGCAAGAGCTTTTATAGGATAAGGGATGAAGAACAGGAGGAGAAGAATAAAAACTATGATGGTAAGGGCCACATAGACAGCCTTGTGTGCGGTGAGGAGACCCAGAGTTGTCTTGGTGTTTGGGGGTTGACTGGCTATACTGCATTTCTGGTCTTGGGGAGCTTTTGCAGGGATGAGAAAGATATTTAAGTTTCAGTTAGCTGCTGTGACACCCTGGACAGGAGCGGCTTCGTCTTGGGCCTAGAAATTGATTTCAACAATATCAATGAGAACTCTTTGCAGATGGCATACCTAGTGTGTGGTTATCAGTGTTGTTGTCGGTTAAGACTTAAGCCAGGTGATACTCAAACAATTGCTTAAGAAAGTATAATCACATTATGGATCATCAAGGCCATGATTTATGCTCAAGTGAGTATGTTAATTAAATTTTAGTTCTTCTGAAACCAGTAATCCATGTTGATAAATACGTATTAAGTGAGAATTTTTGATTAATGAAGACATCCCAATTTTGGAAACTTGGTACACAGATTTTGGTGCTTTTGAAGGCCATCTGAAGTCAAATAAATTGTTAATCTGGAAGAGATAAAATGTAAAAATTTTATTAAACAAATGTTATATAAGAACCTGCAATATAACGTAGTGATCTGCTGGGTGTCATCTGAGTGCGCATTCACCATTAAACCACTTTTAATGGGCTACTACTCCCATAGATTAAATATGGAAAATACTGCATCTGGGAATGTTTCTTATGCTTTCCTTGTGAACTAGCTGCAGAAACATGGGCTAGCAGATGATACCTATTTAGAAGCGCTGGTCCATTTGAGCAGCTGCACTCAGGGTGTGTTGATGAATCAGTATTGGTGTAAGGAGGTGTCCAGTAGTATGACAAAGAGAGAAACCATCGGCCATGTGCCAGTCCATGTATGCATTTTTAGCAATGGTTTGCCTGTTGAGGATACTCAATACATATGTGTTGAGTGTATAATTCATGAATAATCCATGATTTATATAAAATATAGAGGATATGTTTGTAGATAATAAGAGTAAAAGAAGTAGATATAGAATTCAGAATAGCATTTTCAGGTTAGAATAAGAGGGTGAGATGAGCCTGGTAAAACTTCATAGGCACAGAAGCAAAGTAGTGACTGTGGTTTAAAGACATAATGCATGTATTGGGCAGTAGCTTGGCAGAGGTTCCTGTGAATCAGACCGAGAGGATGGAGGCCGTATAGGACTCGGGCCCTAGAATTATTCACTTACAGGGACCAGAACTGACTTGTATTTTAATCGTTAGAAACTAACCCAGTACCTAGGACATAAATGACACTCATCAAAGCTTGTTGAGCCCTGGCTGGTGTGGCTCATTGGTTGTCCCACAAAGTAAAAAGTTGCTGGTTTGATTCCTGGTCAGGGCACGTGCCTAGGTTGCAGGTTTGGTTCCCGAGAGGTAACTGATGATGTATCTCTCTCACATCAATGTTTCTCTCCTTATCTTTCTATCTCCCTTCCTCTCTGTAAAATATAAAATAAAGTAAAATAGAATAAAATAATTTTTTTTAGCCTTGGCTGGTATAGCTCAGTGGATTGAGCACAGGCCTGGGAACCAAAGAGTTGCTGGTTCGATTCCCAGTCAGGGCACATGCCTGGGTTGTGGGCCAGGTGCCCAGTGGAGGTGTGAGAGACAACCACACATTGATGTGTCTCTCCCTCTCTTTCTCTCTCCCTTCCCATCTCTCTAAAAATAAATAAATAATAAAATCTTTAAAAAATTAAAAAAAAATTTTAAAAGTTAGTTAATGTGGCAAACTATTTTCCAAGGATGATCACAGCAGTAACTTCCACCCCACCAGCTCTTCTGTAATGTGACTCCATCGCTACATCAAGAAATGGAGTCTCTCTCTCTATCCTCTTCAATATGGCCAAATTTAATGACTAATAAAATCAATAAGGCCCATAAAATCAATATGGCCAAATGGAGTTGTGCCAGCTCTAGGCCTATCCCTTAAATGCCTTCACAGCTGCTGCTTCCTACTTCTTAGAAGTTGGCTGCCCCGTTAGAAGTGTGGCTGCCTGGGGACCATGGGAGAGAAAGATGCCGTGCTAAGTGGTAATCCTCATAGAGACTGAGAAGGCAGGTGGAAGGAGAGGGGGCACAGGAATCAGTGGGGTGAGTAGAGGAACCCCATTGGATGCACGTCCATTCAGCCTTCGGATGCCTGTAGCCACAGCTGCTGTCTGCCTTGCAACCACTTGGGACCTTAACCAAGACCTGCAAATAAGGCAGGTCAAACCTCAGCCCTTTAAGTGAAAAATAAACTGTTGCTTTAACTTACTATTGTTTGTGGTTATTTTTTTTATGTAGAAGTAGGTAACTGGAACACTATATTATTGAAAAATGCATAATTAGATTCTAGATGGGCACTGATGCAGCCAACTATGAAAACATTTTTATTGTATTTTTTCATTCCCATTTAGTCCCCTTCTGCCCCCATCCCTCCCTGCAATCACCGCACGATTGTCTGTGTCCATGAGTCCTTTTTCCTTTTTGTTCTATCCCTCCATCCCCTCACATCCCCCCCTGACCCTCAGCTGTCATCCTGCTCTCCATCTACAAGTCGGTCTCTATTTTGCTTGTAAGTTCAGTTTGTTCACTAAGGCCATATTGCCCTGAACATGCCAACTTTAATCTCTTTCGAGGAAAAGGGAAGAAAAAAGGGCAAGTATGGTCATTGCACTAAACTATAAAGGGTCCTCAGTGGGAGACTGTGTGGACTTAGTTGGCTTTACCTCCTAGGGCAGAGCTGAGAGCGTGAGTGAAGTATGCTGGGAGATGTCTGCCCGTGAAAAGATAGAGAGCTCTGGTGACTGGAGCGATCACTAAGGAAACCAGCTGCTTTGCCAGGCTGTGACTTACCTGTCCAAAGATTTCTATCTAGCAAAGACTGAAAGGGTTAGCCCCTTTAAGATGCAGAAGAAGGGAATAGTGTATAGGCAGTTGGCGGGTGGTGGTGTGGGAACATTGAACCAAGACATAAAGTTAATTCTAGAAAGAGTGTGTCCCCTTGTGCGTTTCTAAGGACACTGATGACCTCACTTCACGTGATGCTGGAATTTTGTCTTTTAGACATGGTGTGGTCTATTACAAATACAGTTCAGCTATAAAGAAATGGTATGAGTATTTATGGAAACCATATTTCCTACTCATTTGTTTGTTTATGTGAGGCCCAAACATTATATTATATTCTGAAGTGAAAAATTAAGGCAATTACCTGAAAGAATTCAGATGTTAAGTGCACTTGTGTTTTACTACAGGAAATGTACCCTAGTGCAGTTGTTTTCAGACTTTGTTGCACACAGAATTACCCAAGGGGCTTTTCAAAAAATCGCAGTGCCCAGGTAGTACATCATGTTGATTAAATCAGGAGATCTTATATAGTAAGAAATAAAGAGCAAGAAAGAGTATCGTTAAAATAATCCACAGAGCTTGTAAAGCAAGGTCTTGGAGGAAGCCGCCATGACCACACTCATGAGATGAATTCCTGAAAACAAAGACCCCCTGCTGTTTTAACTCTTTGGAAACTTCTCTGTTCAGAAGGATTATGTCATTGAAAGAGTTTTGATTTCTTTGAAACAAGAAATAAGTGGAGGCCAGGGCTGCAAAGAAAAGCATTTAGACTAAATGCCTAGGTGGGTTTTTTTTTAATTTTTTTTTTAAGAGTGAGAGAGGAAGGGAGGGAGGAAGAGGGGGAGAGAAACATTGATCAGTTGCCACCTGGGGACCTGGTCCACAACCCAGGCGTGTGCCCTGACTGGGAATTGAACCAATGACCTTTGTAGGTGGGCACTCAATCCACTGAACCACACCGGCTAGGGCTAAATGTCTAGGTTTTTATCCATTTTGCCACTATATTCTATTTTTTGTATCTGCAAATGCAAGCTATTGCTGTTACCACTGCGATAATAGGAGTATCAATATTTTAAAACCTTTAGATTCTTGGAACCACTTAATGAAGGTACTGGAACAGGTAGGAACCCATGCTCCATTAAGCAAGGTGGAGAGCCCAGACTACTGAACTTTTTTAGGAGTTGCTGTTAGTGATACTTTAAAACATAATGGTTTCTAATAATTTTAGCATGAGCTATGTTATTCAATGCTTTGTTTTTATTCTCTAGCACTAGAGGGGGCATTCAAAGATTGCTTTGTTTTGCATTTAGAAGCTTGGTTACATAAGTTGTTAACCAAATATTTTCAAAATGACTATTGCTTTTTTTGTTGTTGAGATAATCATTATCCCACATGCATAAACTGGTTTCTTTAGCTGATAGCATTCCCTGTAACTGGTGTGAAACTTTAGGATTGACACATACTTTTATACATATATATTAACATGCTCAAGGAATTATTTGAGACAATTTTCATAGCTAAGGTATAAAAAAAGGTAATGTCTGCTTTGGCATTGAGTTTCTGTTAATATTTTAAAGATTAAAAAGTGACAACTCATGTCACAAATTAAGAAAACCTAAACAAATTTATATAACAGCATAATTTAAAATGACTTATTTCAGTCATAAAACAAGTTTAATCTGGACTTTCTCTTGTATAATTTAGTCTTACTTGAAAACTCATCTTCTCTGCTTTGCCACACCGATTAGATGAACCACTGATGAGGGAATTGGGAAAGGTCTTTTGAAATCCATCTGTGATTTTTTCTCCAGTTTTATGTCAGGAGTCAACTCCCATTCCCTCCCAATAATTACATTCCACTTCAAAGGTCAGAACTATGTAGTTTCTTCTGTGAAAGGAGGACATACCTCAAGAATGGCTTTTGACTTCGATGTTTACATGGTTCTTACCCCATCTGCATGCCACCATTAGCTTTAATACTGTGTGTTGACCATGAATAGACTAAAATGTCTCTAATATCAATAAGATATAGAAAGTAATAATAGATATTAGCCCAAATAGTGTCAGAAAAATCAATCATTTTCTAAGAGATGAAAGATAAAAAGTCTGCCATGCTTCTCGAATGGGTTCAGTGTACTTTCAATGTTTTCCCAGGTGGATTTGAAAACTGTAGACCTTTAGTGGGTTGCCAAATTAATACACAAAGAAAACTGAGTGTTATATCAGTATCCATGAATGTATATTAATATGCTCCTCTGGAATGACATGATTCATGATTTTTCCAGTGTTTTAATATACATAGGACTAATATTAAACATAATTCCTAAAAATATTATAAAATCCAAATGGTCAATTTTGTAAACTGTCACATTTTCAGACGAGAGGTGCATAAAAAAATGGGTTTACCATTCTCCATTTAGTGTCGAGCACCTAATATACATCTTATCCTTTGTTTTTTTGCCACCTTATTGCATTTGCCTGCTAGAATGTTGTGTCCCTAGCTCCTGGTGTAGTGCTTGTCCATCCGACCACGTAGACAGGTAACATTTGTACGTGGAATGAATGATAAAAGTAATTCACTGGCTATGCCATCCCGTTAGAATATCTACAATATATCTGAATTGAAGCAAGGGATATTTCAAAAACTATAGGGCCTGCATGTGGTTTGACAAGTAGAAAACTAGTGAATTTTTGTTTTAAACAAGCCCTTCATCATCACAAACATTGTATATTATAAAGGTGAAAATAAGCAATGATGAGAAGATGGCGAAAGCTTTCAGGAGAACTGAAAGCCTCTCGCTGTGATCCTGTGATGAAGTTTGAAGACCACATTTTATTCCCATCTTCCGGAGTGCTGTTAGAAGCACAGATATAGAGCATTTCTGGCCGAACAACCACGGCATACACTCCAGGTTGGGAATGAATGCTATTAAGATAGCATGTCTTTCATTCTCAAGGGGCAGCTGACCATGTGTGTCGCCTCTTCTACTTTATCATCGAGAATGACTGGGTGTGATGGGACCAACAATGCGGGTGGGCATTGATCTGTTTCAGCAATGAATTAACTCAGAGTTTCAAGGGCTGACTCCAGGCTTTCCCTTTTAAAAAGATATCTCATTTTCTCAGTTCACAGATGCGGAAAAGAAAGTGGGAATTGAGAAGAGCAAGGTACAAACTCAAGTAATTTGGATGAAGTCTGAAGGAGAATTTTTGTTTTCTCCTCTTTCTCACTTAACAAAGGATGACCCGATGATGAAAGTTTGTGTTATCCAGCTAGTGAGAGTTAGGACAAGAATATGGTTTGTTAATTTGGAAGATGACTAGAAAATTGTCATAATATTTTTTCCATTTGCCTCCCCTCCCCACCCAATAGAACTAAGGAAAATACTGCTTTCATAAAATACTATAGTGAACACAGCCCCGGAATTCTAGTGTTATAACTACTTTCAGGTGGAGGCATAAAAATGATATTTTAAAATGTTAAAAATAATCAGTGTGAGTAAAAATTGGACTTCGAGTGTTTGACTGCAGTGTTATTACTTCCTCTTGGTGGAGTGTTTCCAATTTTAGGGGCTGGTGGGGGGGGGGAGACAGGCTACATGTGCACGTGACCTCCCGGTGTGGACTGCATTTGTTTAGAAGATCGAATGGTTTTATTTTCAGACTCAGTGCTCTTGAGATTCCTTAATAATTTAAAATTCCATCAGAAACGCCCGCCCCTACCTACCTGCCTTCAAAACCATGTCTAATGGATTCATTTGTTTTGATTTGTAGAGTGGCAGAGTAAATAAAATGAATATTGAGCACAAATATTGCAAAACACCTTCATTAAACCAGTTACTAAGAATGGTTTTAATGGATGGTGTTTGGGCCGTCTCAGGTCTGTATGTGCTGTGGCGTTGTTGGAACCAGGATGGCTGGCTGCGGGAAGGCTTGGTTACGGCTCCGTTTTAGCAAACCTGTTCACGTAGCGTGGGGCTGTAGGTGCAGAGAAGGATGGTGAATGATCACCATAGATTACCAAAAGGATGCTTAAACCTTAAAGACATGGGGCGATTATCATAAACACTGAAAGCTACTAAAAGCAGTATACAATAAAAAATGTTCTGGAGACAGAGAAAAACACATATAAAGGCAAATGAAGAGGACCAAAGTGACAAAATAGTGAGCAAGCTAGCAAAACTTAAAACTTAGGCATGCTTGTGTGTCAATAAATCTCTTCTCCATTTTGAAAAAACAACTTAATGTCGCTGTGTATCACATTATATTAGATTAAAAGTTCTCATAGTTTAGGGACAAGTTTATTTTTAACGCTATGTACGCTGATATTTTGTCATTCACTGACGTTGCAGGTCTATTGTATCGACTGCATCGTGTTAAGCACCCATGTCTCACGAACATTATCATAGATCTAATTAAACTCTTCAATAAAACATTGTCTAATAAAAATGTTGGATTTCTTCCTTTTGAATTTCATTCCAGAAGAAAATATCAGTGAGCTTGCTGAGTAGACCAGCTTCTTAGAAGACCAAGACTTTCCTTGAAATAGTCAGTTACAATTTTCCTTTTACAAGTTCCTTGTGTGCCGATCACTGGGTGTCTCTCTTCCTTCATTATTGGAGGTAGCGGGGCCTCAAGTCCAATGTCAGAGGCATCTCTTTTTACCAGGGACACTTTATCAGAGTCAGAAGGGCATAAGCCTGGGTTTTCACTGAGTGCATTTGTTAAGTTTTTTTTCCCCCTGAATCCTTTTATCTTTTTCACCCAGGCTCCCAACCCCTTCCCCTCTGACAGCTGTCTGTCTTTGCTGTATCTATGAGACTGTTTCTTTCTTTCTTTTATTTTTTGTGCTTGTTTAGGTTCTTGAATGTCATTAGGTTGGCCAAAAAGTTTGTTTAGTTTTTTTCCATAAAGTAAAAGATACATTTTTTATTTTCACCAATAACTTTATTGATTTGGATATTTTGAGTATGTCGACTATCTCCTGCATGGTGTAACATTGATTGTTCTCAATTAATGTCTCAATTTGATTGCTATCAACTTCAAGTGGTCTACCTATCCGTGGAGCATTGTCCAGTAAAAAATCTCAAGTGCGAAACACTGATACTTTGCAAACCACTTTTGACATGTTTGATCAGTCATAGCACCTTCTCCATACACTGCACAAATCTCTTTTTTGTGTGTGTTCCAGTTGCTTTTTTCTTCTTGAAATAATAAAGCATAATATGCCAAAAATGTTGTATATTTTCTTCCATCTTCAATATTAAAATGGATACACAAAAATTCACCAATTTTGATACGTTGTTTTTAAAATGCAAGCGGATATGATTTCTGTCACAATACAACCTAATGAAGTTGTTTCAAAGGAAGTCGAAAATAACTAAGTGCTACTGGAGCCATCTTATGTAAAAAACCAAACGAACTTTTTGGCCAACCCAACCCAATCAATGACAAGCTGAATCACTGTCTAATTTCTTTCTTATTTTCTTTTTTTTTGGTGCAAGTTGGGAAATGGCTCTGCAGAGGTAAGTTCTGAGTTATCCATTAATGGGTTGCTGAAACCTGTCTCCTTTTCCCTTTCAAAATGAAGCTCATCTTCATTAATGTGCTTTTTCTGTGAGCTACATGAAATCATCAAAATGTTACAAGAGGATATATGCCCCAGGTGACCCATCAAGCATCGTCAGTATGTAGCAGCAGCATCACCCCAAAAACAAATGTAATGACTGCATCATGGTACCAGGGGAGAACGCATCTAATTCGTGCGCTCCTGGGCTGTTCGGAGATCTGCGGCTTCCTACACCAAGTTGTTCACATAGACAGTAAACATACATTTGCTTTCCCACAGCTACTTCAGCGACTCTTTTCCCAGATACAGTTGAAAAGGTTAGGCTGTATTTTGATGTCACAGCACTTTAAACTTTATAACCTTCTTTAGCATGCTGACTTTCCTTTGGGTGTAGGCTGACTGATTTCTCAATGAATCTCCGGTTCAAGCTGCAGGCTGCCAAATTGAATGCACTTTATGTGGTTTGCAGTATTATCCACAGGAATCCACCAGGGACACTTAGAGGTGTCATTTGAGCAGAGGGAAGGTAGCATATTGTCATTTACTCCCCACAGAAACATCTTAGGAGAGAAGTGGTTTGAATTTTTGAAATACTGCTTGCATCTTAGTGCGTGCCTTTTAACATATCTCTCCCATGCAAAACCGCCCCCAGCCAAACAATAGAGTAAAAAGAGGGAGAAATCTGTAGCTTCCATCATGAAGCTGCAATCAATTTCAATTAACTGTTTGTCCCTGCAATAAAAAAACCCAGTAGTCTAATTATAGTAGACACAGTTAACTCTTCGTAGGGGGCTAGGGATAAAAGTCAGAGGGCTCTGAGCCCAGAAGTACTCTCCCTGAGTGACCAGCCTCCGGTATTAAGAGCAGGTATCTTTCGATTACTATGCTTTGTCCAAAGTGTGTGCCGGAGAAGTGAGAACATGTACCGCTCGTCCCGGGCTGCGCTGTCTCGAGGGGACAGATGCTCACCCTTTTGAAACCCCTGCTGGACACTGGCTGTTGGCCCTCACCTGTTCCCCAGGGGCTGTTTTTAGTCTTGGTCACTTATGGTAACTTTTTCCAAATACAGAATCAACTGTGGCTCCCCAGAGTGACCCGAATTGCTTCTCAAATATCTTCATAAATCACCGGCCTTTTTCAGAGTCCTGGAGTAGATGGGCGTGATGCCAGGAGGTGGTTTACAACGTGCTCAGTTACAGATGCAACAAGGGAGTCCCCACAGTTTTCTGTAGCACATGTAGAGGCACCTACAGCATTGGAAAATCTTTCAAATCCAGAGCCTAAAGGAACCTGAGTTACTCAGAATCTGGTAATAAGTAGCAAAATGCAATTTGTGTGCCATCCGTCGAACATTCAGAAATACTGAGCCTCCGGAGAGAAGGAGGATGGTGAATGAGTTCCGTGATGAACAGCGTTAGCTCTGATCCCTGAAGATGGGCATCCTGTAGTGTAAGAACAATTCCCTGACGAGGAAGAATCAGCAGTTTTTAGGGGAGAAGGTGGCAGGTTGTCCTGATCCAGCACAGCCCGCTTCTCGTGTCCGTAGCTTGCTTCAGTTGACGGAGCCTTCATTGTGTTCAGCCCTAGCAGTGGCCTAAGCCCGCTGCCGCCTTCTTCTCATTGAATGGCTCCTTCTTTTTGGAGGGTGGGGTTCTAAACTGCTGCACTCATTCTTTCCTACTAGCTTTTCATCCCTTAGCTTGGAGTGAACTTTGTCATTTGTCCTTAGACTCCTGGCAGGAGCCGTTCACTTGGGGGCCATGCACCACTGGAGGGTCATGGATAGGACTGGACTTTCAGGTAGTTGGTTCTCATCTTAATTCTATATATTTTATCTAACACACATATAAACATGGTTGTAAGAAAGAGTCAGTGAGCTCCACTTGACCACCAAGGTGTTCATGGTCCAGAAAAGACCGGCCCCCCTTCCTCCCCATGAGACTGCTGTCCCATGCTTCAGCAACTCTTGTCCGCCCGTCTAGTAACCAGTTTCCATTCCTCAGTGTTCTTGTTAACATAGGTCTGTAGCCTAAACAACGTTTCCATTCTCTAGGGAACAGCTCAAATGCCAGCAACATGCCTGTTCTTTGATTTTGTTTTCACCAGTGATTCTATTCCTGTTTTCGGCAATATCAAGTCCTTGTAGCCAGGATCGCATCAACTTCACCTTTATGTTCTGGTCAGTGTTTGGCAGGGACTGAGTGCTCAGTCAACACCTGATGGACGTTTTAGGGATGTATCATCTTGTGGGACCACAGGGACGTGCTTATCCTTTCTTCCTGGTAGAGGGGCAGCAGGCTTGTTGCTGCGGGCCCCGCCTTATGCCACGTTGTGCTTCTGGGCACCCCTGGGCGTGCCAGAGAGCCCAAGCCAGACTGATGAGATAGGGAAAGGGACATGGCATAGGAGAGGGAAAGCAAAACCAAAAGACAGAGGAATAGAAAAAAGAAGAGAAACAAAAAGGAAAGCGGGAATTTGCGGAGTGGAGGAGGCCCTGCTCCCTGCCTTGGGGATGCTGACAAGTTGCCTGTGCAGTTCCCACAGAGGCAGGTGGCTCTGGTTTTAGAGACCTGTCCTTGTTGTTTGTACTTGTGTTTCAAAGTCATGTATTCTTTAAGAACCTTAAAAAAAAAACAACCCAAATCCTGTGGGCCTCCAAGGCTCTCTATAGAACTCTAGATGAAAAGATGAGACATATACTTTCTTGTATTCAGAAAGCCTGCAACTTAAATGTTGTTAACAGTAAGGCGTGGTTTGCACCATTGTTTCCCTTCCTGTGATGCCTCTAGGTGCTGGTGCAGAGGGACTGAGAAACCCATGGTCAAATGTACTTGTACATGTGGGATTGGTCTGACCTAGAGGCTGGACGCCTATGGCATAAACTGGATGTTGACAAAAAGCTGGTTTTGCCCCCTTAATATTGGTAGTCTTCGCGCCATTCTGATATTATGCCATCATATATTATGATTGGTGATTCCTTTAGGTCTCTCAGAGTCACCTGCTAAATAACTACATGCACTTGCAAGATTTGAATAGCCTCCATCAGCTGCTCTTGCTGCACTCTCTAACAGCTGATGCTCCTCCAACATGTCCTATAGAATATTTAGCTTTTGTCAGAGGTGGGGTGGTGGTGGGGGTGGGGAGGAGTGCCAGCGCATAAGGGTGATGCTGGTGGGAACAACTCCACACCTTACGTTGAGCAGCCCTCGGAAACCAAGTGATACACTGTGTCATGGGAAGAGATAAGGGATAAGACACTGGAAAAGGTGAGAAAGCACTGAAGGAATATTTATTTCCCTGATTTCCTGAACAAAATATGGGTAATGCTGAGCTCTACGGCTTTGAAAACCATACACATCTCTCTTTAAGTTAAACTAGAAGGGACATAGAAGGTAGTTTGTTTTACCCGATGGTAGAGGTGGTAGGGGGTCATGGAATTCAAAGGGCCTTCTGATTTTTAAAAGGAATTTTAACCTGGACAAGGTCTAACTATAAACTCTGAACATGAAAAACACAGGTGTGAATTTGAGCTCAGCCCAGCGTGTCCATGTGCATGACAGGCTGCTGAGTGTAGGTGCGGTGACATTTCCGCAATCCTGTTCCTTCCATTTGTAAAAATCCCATTATCACCGGGAGCACTTCTCCACATGCTCAGGTCTTCCTGCTCCACAACAGAAGATGATGAATTGTCCCTAAAGACTGTTCTGCGTGGTCACTTATCAATGTTTTCCAATCCTGGGTTAGTGTTTTCCTTCTGTTTCTCTATCCCAGGGTTTCTTGACCTTGGCCCTGTTGACATTTCCAGACTGGAATGGTTGTGGGGGACTTCCCTGTATATTGTAAGATGTTTTAGCAACCACCCTGACCTGGACCTACTAGATGACAGTAGCATCCTCTCCAGCTGTGACAACCAAAAATATCTCCCGACCTTTGCAGAGGCCCCGTGCTGTGGGTGGTGGAGGGGGCACAGAATCCTTCTCAGCTGATACCCACTGCTCCACTCCTTTCGTAGCAGCTTCAGCTTCATTTGGGAAAGTCAGTCTTCTTCTGTGTTTGTTGATAAGGTACTTACTAGCTGCTCCTTTATGCATTTAGAAGATACCCATTGCATGGCTATCTTACACATACATGTCAACAAATGCTAGTCCAGCTGCATGCTAGACTCCAGAAAATATCCCACGATCTTTCTAGTTTTAGTGGGCAATTCTCTCTGTAACAAAATTCTGGAAGACTTCACGTTCCTTAGTTGCTCTGGAATTTGACTGGTTAGAAGAGCCATTAAAATAAGTGCAGATACTGGTTAGGATTGGACTTATAAAGGACCTGGGGTTTTCAGAGTTGGGGAAAGCATACACGAATCCATTGCATGGTGAGCCTCTGTGTCCAGATTTCAAGAGATTGGAATCAAGAATTAAAAAAACACGAAGTGTCAGCCATGATATTACTCCGAGTTGCTTGGAGATTAGCAAAATGATATTGCTTCTTGCTGGCACCTCAGATTCTGGTACTCTGAGTCCATAGGCAAAATGATTATGAATTTTTGTAATGAGCTAAGCCAGCTGAGGCTTGGTGGGTGTGGATTGTTCAGGAATGTGGCTCGCGCCACGATTGGGGTGTTTTAATAGGTGAGGCCCCAGGACATGACATTTAAAATCGGCAGGCCCAGCGAGCAAACCACACCTCTTAAACTGAAACCTGTGGCGTGAAAATAAAAATGAGAATGAATTAGTCTTCTGGGATCTGATCGTCAAGTTGAAATACATAGAAATTAGAGCAAGTTGCAACTTTCTAAATTATTTTCTTATGCTTCATGCCGTTCTTTAGCGTATATTTTTAGTGCTTCCCCCTAGTAACTTCATTCTCTCTCCCGTTATTTCTAATACCTTTCCAATGATGTATTTTCAACAAGAATTCCATTACCTGGAGAGGGAGATATGCTAAATGGCAATTTGAGAATTATTATTTTTTTCCCCGAGTTGACTTCAAAGCTAACTTATGATTCTCGTAGCTCAGGTACTGTCAGGAGAGAATCCCCATCAACAAGCTGTTAAAAATGAACCCTGATAATGAAGGAGAATAGACAGAACGTCGGTAAATCCCCTTGTTCTTACCGATTGCCTCATTTAATTGGCACTCTTTTATTGAATTTTTAATAGAATGAAATGAGATTTTAATGTAATCTCATTGAATTCAGACCTCATTCAATGTATTAATTTATTATGAATCTTTCCTCATTAATTCATTTTGTATGAAGTTAGGCAGAAAAGTTTCCCAAATTTCCAGTTATTTGTAAACTTTTAGAATTCCTTTCTAAGGAGTTTTTTTTTTATTTGTAATAATGCAAAAAGCCAAGTGAAATCATTTAATAGTATTTTGTTTATAGTTGCACCAATTAAGGTATTGTGAATTGTAAGATAGTGTCTATTTATGTTTGCTACATTTTCATAAACTTGGAGATTGAGCTTTAATTATATTAACCTTTAGGCCAATAGAACAATGGCAATAACTACAGAGTCCTGTGATGTGCCTAACAATTGAAAAGGTGAGTGACAGGTTTTATTTAATGGGGCTATCAGAAGAGGGTCTTATTACAGATCAGATACTTAATTTGAGTCACCCAGCATAACACTTTTTAAGGAGAAACTATAGATTTTCCTGAAAAAAATATGCTGAGGATGCTTTTTCTGTTAACCGTTTTCTGATTGCTTAATTCCAGTGTACTTAGGGAATTGTTATCAGACTTCTCAAATAGGGCACTTAATTAACTTCAATTGTATAGGGTCCCTACTATTTTAACAAGAGGGTAATCAAACCAGAAAGACATTTTGAGTTGCCCAGAAAACAAGTTACAAAAAAAATCAACTAATTTTTGATATCCATGAATAGAAGAACTTTTTGTAAAATTCAGGATGTGTCATGTGTCTATAATTTCCTAAAAGGTTTGTCTTTGAATACCATTAAAATTATATAAGTATTATATGTATTTATTACTGAAATGTTATAAGCATAAAGAAATAAATAATGGATCGAGCATGGGCTGTGAACCAAAGTGTCGCAGGTTCGATTCCCAGTCAGGGTACATGCCTGGGTCGCAGGCCATGACTCCCAGCAACCGCACATTGATGTCTCTCTCTCTCTCTCTCTCTTTCTCCCTTCCTTTCCTCCCTGAAAATAAATAAATAAAATCTTTAAAAAAAGAAATAAATAAAAATCACTTATAATTTTAAACCCAGAGAATCACTGTTGATATTTTGCCATATAATAATACAGAAATTTCTGCCTGTATGTTTCATAGTAGATGGGGGAAATCTATTCATAATATTTTGTAGTGATTATTTATTCAACAACATATTACTTGTCAACAATAGTATAACTAGAAACATCCTTCTTTAGTGGCTGCATAGAATCTTTTTGTGCAGTTCTAAAAGGTATTTAATCAATCCTTGTTGATAGTAATTTAGTTTATTTTACATGTCTTTGCTACTATTAATAATACTATGATGAACACTGCACATATTTTGTGTATTTCTTCACTCTGATCTTATGATAAATTTCTAGAGTGGATATGAATTTATATTTCTGAAAAATGACCGAGAGAACTTCAGAATCTCACAGATAGCTCCTTTCAACTCTTCCTGCTGTGGTTCAGTCGATGAAAGACTATTTCAATAGGTTCTTATAGGATGGATGGAAGAAGAAGGAGGAGAAGGAGGAGGAGGAGGAGGAGACGAAGAAGAAGAGGAGGAAGGAGGAAAAGGGAAAGAGCTATTCTTTTATTCCTGAATCCAGAACAGGAGCCTCTCATTGGTCTCAACATTTCTCCTAGAGTGGAGATTACTCATGGGGGTCTAGTACCACTGGTTGTCTTGAACCGTGGCTAAGCTACATTGTCTTTGTTATCCTTCTTCATGGAAGAGAAAGAAAAATACTATTGGGTCTCCGCACATCATGTTGGCACTGTGGCCTTTGTACTCAGGTTACGTACAGGGCTCATTCTGCTATATTAATTTCTTCTATGACACATGTTACCACCAAGTTGGTGGCTTAAAACAAGGGCAAATTATCCTCTCTCGGTTCTGGAGGCCAGAAGGCAAAGTGTTGGCGGGACCGCCCCTCCTCTCAGGCTCCAGAAGAGAATTTGTCCTCACCTCTTCCAGCTTCTGGAGGTTCCAGGCTTCCTTGGTTTCTGTGGTTTGTGGCTGCATCCCTCTCAGCCCCATCTCTGTGGTCACCTCGCTTCCTCCCCTTCTCTGTGTGTGTGTTTTAAGGATACTGTGATTGGATTTAGAGCCGCCCACCTAACCCAGAATGATCTCATCTCAAGATCCTTACTTCCATCTGCAAAGACTTTCCCCCACTCCTCAAATAAGGTCACATTCACTGGCTCTGAGGATCGGACATGGACATTTGTGGGGGATGCCATGGTGTTGATGCTTTTCTTGCTGTGACAGTCCTAGACGGCATCTTCTTCCCATATCAGGCTGTTTTATGTACACTGAGAATCTGTTGTTTGTGGGACCCCCTTCATTAATGATCTTAACTGGATCTTCTGAAGAACTTGCTGCAGCTGCTCCCCCAGCACTTGCTGCTCCACCTGGCACTGTGATGTTACGGAGACGACTCCTGTCCTTAAACCCCATGAACCAAACTCTGCCGGCTTCAGACTTGCCTTCCACAGCCTCCTCCCCTCTCAGCCTCCACTCACGGAGTTGAAGAGAGTCAGGGTCTGACTCTGGATTAAGGGAATGTTGTGGCTGCTTTGATCTGCTCTCCGGATCACGAACACTTTCTCCATATCAGCAATAAGCCTGTTTTATTTTCTTATGATATATGTGTTCACCGGAGTATCACTTTTAATTTCCATCAAGAACTTTTCCTTGGAAGGCACAACGTGACTAACTGGTGCCAGAGGCCAGGCTTTTAGCCTGTTTGGGCTCTTGACCTGTCATCCTTACTGGACTTAATCATTTCTAAGTTTTTATGTAAGGTGAGAGATGTGTGACTCTCCTTTCACTTGAGCATTCAGAGGCCATCGTAGAGTGATTAATTGGCCTAATTTCAATAGCGTTGTGTCTCCGAGAATACGGAGGGCCGAGGAGAGGAAGAGAGAGAGATGGAGGGGTGGCTGGTCTGTGGGGCGGTCAGAGCACCTTGATGGAGTCAGTTCGCCATATTATATGCGCCTCCCCAGGTTACCATAGTGACATCGAAGATCACTGACCAAAGGTCACCAGGACAAATATAATAATAATGAGAACGTTTAAAATATTGTGAGAATTACCAAAATGTGATGCAGAGACAAGGAGTGAGCAAATGCTGTTGGAAAAATGGCACCAGCGGACTATTTCGACTCAGGGTTGCCACTAACTTCAATTTGTGACAAATGCTACATCTGCAAAGTACAGTAAAGCAAAGGACTACAAAAGGAAGCACACAGGTATACCGCATTCCACCACCTCTTTAGAGTCGCTCAGTAGAAGAGCATCGGGTGTGATAGGGAGGCGTGGCTGGCTTTCTCAAGCAGACTCATCCTCTCCTCAGGCGCCCCATACAAAAAGTTTGCCTCTGGCCCCAATTCGTGCTGTGGGTTTGCATAATGGAAGTTTGCTAACTTTTTGTGTTTTAGGTTTTACTTTTATCCCTCACTTCTATTCAGAAGAAATCTACACTTTTGCATAATGGTAAAAAGCTTAAAAAATGCAGCCACGTGGTACTAACATGCAATTGAGTGCATGCCTTTTTTAATAGCAAGAGAATGTTGTGAGTGTGTTTGGGAAGTTGTGGCGGTCAGGCAGCATTCGACTTCACACAGTAGCAATCCTGCTGAGAGCAGTGTTAAACAATGAAAATGTATAAGCTGCAAACCAAGAAAACAGAAGTAAGCAGGTCCTGGGGTGGCTAAATCAGTGGCTCCTCCGGCACCAGGCTTTTTCCGCTGTTTGACCCTGACAGCCACAGAGTCCTGAAGCTCGTCCCCTCACCCCTGCAAGATGGCTGTGGTTGCTGTAAGCATCCTATCCCCACTCTACAGCCTTCAAAGAACAGGGGAGGAGGGCATATTCCTTTCAAGAGTGAACACCACTTTGTAGAGACTGCCCAGCTACACGTCCTTGGGTAGAAGGAGCTCCCCCCCTCCCATCCCCCCGCCCCCACAGCCTGGTCAGGGGCAGCACGCTTTCCGGGGCAAGGTAGAAGCCTTCCCTGCTGGGTCAGGTCTGCCGATGACTGCACCGCACCTTGGGGAAACCGATGTGCGTGCATGCACTCACGTGCCGGGTTTGTGCGTGCTCTGTGTGTGTGTGTGTATGTGATGTGGGGGCGCTAGGCAGTCAGTTACCTTTCACATCGAGTGGAGACCTGGAGTAACTCTGACTGGGTAACACACTGTTGGTCATCCTGCATCATCAGTCACACTTCGTTCGTGACGGTTTCTTTTACCCGAGAAGTAAGGGATCACGAGTAGACCAGAAACTGAGTCCACTTGGCTAGATTACTCGTATAGGGAAGGGCTGCACCCAGGGATGTACTGTTAAATGTTTAACAATTAGCTCTCTGGAGGTAAAGGTCCTACTTTTTAATATTTGCCCATTTTTGTCATGTCCATACTCCAATCATGACCCATTTCAAGTTGGCACCACCACGTCCTTGGAAATGGAGACGGGAAGGTGCAGGCACAGTGGGTCTTACGAGCTGGTACGAGCTGGCAGCCATGCGTTGCTGCTGCACCTTGACACGGTGAAGACACCTGGTTTTCCTCAAGCTCATGGCCTAGCACACCCTGAGCACCGTTAACATTTTGGAAACTGCTCTCTGCGTTGTAAGATATTTAGCAGCATCCCTGGCCTGTACCCATGAGAAGCTGGTAGTATGTTGTGACAACTAAAATATCTTCAGACATTACCAGCTGTCCCTTGTAGTCAAAACTGCCTCCAGGTGAGAGCCTCTGGCCTAAAGGGAGGGACAGGTGGCTCAGTGTGAAAGCTCTGCCGCCGTTTTGCAGGTCTTGCTGGCGCAGCATTTGAGGGCAAAGAAAAGGCCTGGTGTTTGCTATGAGTTTGATAAACGTCTGTCAAGCAATGGTTGATGCATTGCCAAAGATTTCACACTTTTCTGCATGCGGGTTTATGCTTCTCTTCTGGTTGATATGTGACAGGTGGTGTTCCTACATTCTGTTTACTCTCCAAGGCAGTGTTTTGAATGGTAGTTGAAACATTTGAAACTATTGATTTTCCATAACTGGGTTTGCTCTCCTAGAAACTATGCATTGATCCATTTTTTTTTCCAGGTATGTAAAAACAATTGGCTGATTTAATTTACAAATACAGTCAACCCTTGGGTTATTTTCTGGGTGAGAATTAAACACTAAAATTAGAGAAAGTTTCAAAGGAAAATATTTGATAGATCTTGGCTAGGGGCTTTAAGTGTTGATTAAAATAGAACCAGGGTGAATGCTTTGCTGAATTTGTTATTTTTACAGCTTGGTGGAATCGTGTGGAAATGGTATGGTGGGGAAAGAAAACACACACACACACACACACACACACACACACACTCTTTGTGGGAACATGGACTTCATAGTCCCAGCTTGGACAGAGACTTCTCCACACAAAGTTGCTGTGACAGGTCACGCCATGAACACTTGACTATCTTTACATTTGTGCCTCTGGGGCCACCTTTTGGCAGTCCTGTGTGCATGTGTATGCCCTGGCCAGAGTCCTGGGCGTGTCCTGGCTGCGCCCTGTCGCCGTTATCTGCCCTGCCCCTCTCAGCCATACATCTTTGGGCTGGACCCGTGCTATGCAAAAAGTGGTCTGGGGACTGTTACCAGGTAGTATGTCCAGAAATTAAACATTTAGGAACTTGTAAAGGAGGTGGGGGAGCACGAGGGGACTAAATGGTAATGGGAAAAAACTGCAATGAAAAACTTAAAAAGAAGAGAAACTTATAAAGGAATCTGGTGTTGCAGTGGAATATAAAGATGTGGTCTGTTTCAGTGATTCATTTTTATTGTCCTTTGTAAAGTGCCGGTCCACCAGTGGTCAGGAAAACAAAACAAACACCAGCCAGCGGCGTCCAAAATTTGGTTCTTTTCCACAGGAGGATTTGAGAAGTTCAAGACTAGATTGCTTATCCTGAATATGGCCTATTTCCATATTTAGACTATACTCTATTTTCAACATGTAAAATATATTTTCATAATTCTGGCTCATGTCACATGGAAGCGTCAATGAGAGATGTTAAATTTCATGGTCCTTTTTTAAAAAATTCTCACCCGAGGGTATGTTTATTGATTTGAGGGAGAGAAAGGGAGAGGGAGAGAGAAACGTCAATGTGAAAGAGGGGCATGGACTGGTTGCCTCCTATACCCGCCCCAAACAGGGCTTGAACCTGCAGCCTTTTGGTGTGTGGGATGAACACTGCAACCCACCAGAATACCCAGCCAGGGCGAATTTTGTGGTTCTTTTGAGGGAGGTGATACAAATCAGAAGGCTGAGTGGCCGGCAAGAGTGGAGTGAGGCTCCACCCCCAAAGCTCCACTGGAGGGCCCAGGAAGCCTTCTGCCCAGCCAGAGAGCAGAGTACTCGGGTTCCTTGTGTCCTTCCTGGAGCACCTGAGCTCCCCACCGGGACTAGTGCATAGCACTCTCACCTGTGCACCCTGGCAACTACTACGGTTTTTAGCATCCCATTGCGGAGCTTAAACCTCTGAGAACTGTTCTACTGCAACCTCTAGCTTAAGTGCTAAAAGATAGGCTAAATACATTTCCATGGTTTTTGCTCTATTTGAAAGTCTCTGAGACTCTACTTAGAGCTCATAATTGTAAAGAAGTAGAAAAAGAAGGCTTTTGTTCTGTTTAATGTAAAAAAAACCCAAATTGAGATATGCCCACATGTTCTGTGCAAAGGTGACATTGTTGTGAGCACCATTTTTTCTCAGTCTCATGGGGCAAAGTTCCTTCTGTACCTGGCTTCTCCTCCTATAGACTCAATGTTCGTGCCTGCCCCCATTCATGTCCAAACCTAACGCCCATTGTGAGGGTGTTTGGTGGTGGTTAGCTCTTGGGATGTGGGGGATTTGGGGAGATGAATGGGATTAGTGCCCTTATAAAAGAAAGCCCACAGGCCTCCCTTGTCCCTTCTGTCACATGAAGACACAGCGAGAAGATGGCTGTCTGTGAACTGGGAACTGGACCTTCGCCAGACACCAACTCTGCCAGCACCTTGGTCTTGAACTTCCCAGCCTCCTGAAGTATCAGAAAGAAATCTCTGTTGTTTGTAAGCTACTCATTCTCTGGTATTCTGTTATAGCAGCATGAACAGACTATGGACAATGCCAATCCAATATCCAGGACTGTACAGGTGAAGGGCAAGTGTGCTAGTGGCTTTGCTCTGCTGGGTAGTGAATGCAAAACTCGTTTTCCTGGTCTAGTAATTTATGATTGCCATAGAGGGGCCAGAATGAGTGGTAGGTTGGTTATGGCCAATTTCACATTTAACTTCCTTTTAATATCATTTCAGACATTGTGAATGTGTAGTAGAAGGAACGATGCCATTTTTGACTAGTTCTGTTTCAGTGGTTTCCTTTTCTGTTAATATAAATAGTTTATGTTTACATTTTTATTTATAATTTTCTCCAAATACACATCTAATTGGAACTTTCTAGAAACTAATTGTAGAGAGGATAAAGAGTTTCAATAACCCTAAAGTCTGTGTTATTCCGAGTGATAATTTTTATACATTTATTTAAAATATGAAACATGTTTGTACAATCTTGTTTCATCAGCAACAGAACAGACTCCTGGAATTTTTCAAGTCTGGCCTCTCACTTTTTACTTTTATTTATTTTTTAACTCAAATTCCTCCTTTCTAAAGGCCTTCTCCACTCCTCAGAAGGAGGGCTTTGTTCTCACATTGTCCTTCTTCCCAGCTTTCTCAAGATTACTGGTAGTGACACACAATGCAAACTTTGGCCATTTTAATCTCATTTCTCCACGTTGTCACTGAACTTTGTCATCCAGTTCTACTGTTTCTTTCTTCTTATTTTCAGATATATTTCTCTTTCCTGATTCCCTATCCAAGGATGCTGGAAATGGGGTGATAACTGGATTTCTGGTTCCTCTTCATCGGTCTGTCCATCACAGAGAGGCAGGACCGTTTCCTTCAGCTCTTCCCCTGTGCTCTCGTCCATCACAAAACAGCAGTTCCCGTTCGGGTCAAATTAACCACGCCTCACACACTGCAAGGCCCACTGTGATCATTTCCTCTCGTCTCATTAGAGAGTGTCTAAATCAAGTACTTTTGAGTGAATAAACAAAAACATCTGAAACTCACTCTTTGGTATAAATGCTATTGTGGTTTAGATTCTACAGCTTCTACTCATGTGAATACCTCCCAATCAGTGTGCCTGGCTTGGGCGCGGCCAGAGCGTGCTCATTGGTGGGTCGTTGTTGTTTGTTGTGTGTTCCGCAGCCGTGCAGTCGGCCCTGCGAGACTGGCTGGCGGTCTGGCCTCACGGAGAAGCGGAGTCAGAGCGGTCACCTTTGGCAAGTGGCCGACGCTGAGCTCCGAGCCAGGTGGAGGATCTGGGGACGGAGGTCAAGTGCAGGAGTACAGTCAGGGGTTACATCTTGAGAGTGGAAATGAGGGACAGCTAACAATGTGTGGTTAAAGGTGGACAAGGGCTCAGGATCAAAGAGAAAGATGACAATCAAGCACCATTATCTCAAGAGGCCAGGCGCCGAACAGAACGCTAATTTGAAGCCGTGAGAGTGGAGTAAAGATAGCGGGGCGGGAGGGCAGGGCACAGAGAGAAACGGAAAATGGAAACTGGGGATTTCCTGACATGCGAGATCAGCTGCTCAGCAGGGATCTGTTTCCGAGGTACCGGGACCCCGACAACAGGCGGGCAGGGAAAGGGCACCACGCCCATTCAGAGGAGTGACAACTGAGAATTTCCATTGGTATTTTGTGCTAATATTACTAGCTGACTTTTAATGAACATATATGTGCCAGGCCCTGGGCAGATGTTCATTAAAGGCCTTACTGATGCTGGGAAATATAATTAAGAAACCACTGACTTCTTTAATGTAAATTTAATGGGTTTTTAGTAGTAATTACAATGCTAACAGAAATGTTAATATTTATTTAGCTTTCACTTTGGGCTAGCATATTCAGACTCTCACCCAGTGCAGCAGACTGGCAAACCCGGCCACACAATTTGTCTGCTTTCCTACCAAGATGTGTCATCTATTTCCCCACCCCTTGACTACTGGAATGTGGTAGAAGTGCTCAAGCTTCAAGAGCCCTTGCAGATTGCCTTCCCCTTCTGGGAACATGGCTGCCTCCCTGTGAGGAAGCCAGTCTATCCTGTTGGAGGAAGAAAAAGCCACATGGAGAGATAGGCAGTGCTGCGCCAGTGGAGCACAGCCCCAGTCAAGCCTCTAGCTCTATTCCAACCCAGTCTGAGCCTACACACAAGGCCTATGAAAGCCCTGGCTGCTGTGGCCCAGTGGGTTGAGCGCTGGGCTGTCAATCAAAAGGTTGCTGGTTTAATTCCCCATCAGAGCACATGCCCTGGTTGTGAGCCAGGTCCCCAGTTTGATTGAGAGAAATATAAGTCAGTAAGATTTGGAGTGTTCTGGTAGGCAGTATTAGACACTTGTTCAACCTACAATTTGGATAAGCCTGCCCTCTGGCATGTGCACCCACACAACACATTGATACAAAAGATAAACAATTTGAAGTCTAGGACAGTATTAAGTGGTAGGTCATTAGACACTTCCCTCTAGGTCATTTAAGAATTTTTCGGTAATGTAAGTAGATGAAATTGTGCTGTTGAAACACAAAAATGGACTACTAGTGCTATTTGAATTTAACATCAAAGTACATAGGTTCTACCCGGACATTGGGTATCAAGTTCAAGCAATGGCTGCTTTAGAAGGAATTAGGGCACGGTGTTCTTCCACCTGTTGTGCCCAGATAATCTGCATCGAAAGCAACTGGAATCCATGTTTAAAATGTTGGTATATAGGCTAACCATAAACAGTAATTAATATCATTAGTTTTAGCTTTTATAGTGCGTTTTCTTGATAATATTCTTTTCAAACACAGTATTTATGACATCCACTAGAATGGCTAAACTGGGCAGATTCAGCACTAAGTGTCCGTGAGAATGTAGAACGGTTCACACGCGCATGCGCTGCTCCTGGGGTTGGGAGCGGGTGCTGGTGCCCTGTTCCATAGTATTTACTGAGGCTGAGCTTATTTGTGGCCCAGCAATTCCAATCCTAGGCATGTTCCCAATAGAAATGTGCACATGTGTTCACTAAAAGACACCATTAACATGTTTATAACATCCCTATGTGTAATAGCTCCCAACTAGAAATTACTCCATGTCCATCAATAGTAGAATGTATGAAAAAAAATTGGAATACTATACACCAATGGGAATCGAGGAAGTACTACTATAAGGTACAACATGGACAGATTTTGCAAACATAACATTTAATACAAAAAGCAAGTGTAAGAGATCATGCCGTATGATTGCACTTTTAGGTTATAAAAATAGCAAAACTAACCTATGATTTTTGAGAGTCAGGATCGTAGTTACCCCTAGTGGGAATAGTGACCATGGGGGCCCCAGAGTACCTTCTCGGGTTCTCTGCTTTTGATCCAGGTGCTGGGTAGATGGATATGTTTGCCTTATCCAAGTTCATTAAGCTGTATGACTTGTAATTTGTACACTTCTCTAGATGACTGTTACACTCTACAACAAGTTTACATTTACAAAAGAAATGCTGGGACATGCAAGATAAGTCCCTGCACACTTTCTTTATGTTTATAATGCCGCCCTATATGTCTAAGTCCTGCAACATGAACACTGGAGAGCTAAGAGAAAGAAATACAGGCACACCTTGTTTTATTGTGCTTTGCTTCATTGAGATTTGCAGATATTACCTTTTTTAAAAAACACAAATTGAAAGTGTGTGGCAACCCTGTATAGAGCAAGTATATAGGCATCAATTTTTCAATAGGCTCAGATGATGGTTGGCAATTTTTAGCAAAAATATTTTTTTAATAAAGGCATGTACGTTGCTTTTTAGACATAGTGCTATTACACATTTAATAGACTACAGTAAAGAGTAAACATAACTTTTATATACACTGGGAACCAAAAAATTTATGACTCACTTGATTGCAATATTTGCTTTATTGTGGTGGTCTGGAACTGAACCCACAATTTCTCCAAGGTATGCCTAGAGTACCTTAGGAAAACATACATATGCATCAGAATAGGCAGCACAATATTGAAGGAAAAGAACAAACCTGGATGATATGTCTATATCTGGATACTCTGTAGAGTCTTTAGGTTGTAACCTAAAGATTTACTGTGAAGCTACAGTGATCAAGACAGTATGTTACTGGTGAAAGAATAGACAAACAGATCAATGAAACAGAATGGAGGACCCAGAAATAGACTCATATAAATATAGTCAATTGATCTTTAACAAAGGAGCAAAGACAGGCTTTTCAGCGAGGTGCTGGAACAAGTGGACATCCACACGAAAAAAGTGAATCTAGGCCCTTCACAGAAATTAGCTCAAAATGGAACATAGACCTAAACGTAAAATGCAAAAATAGAAAACTCCTTGGACATAACTGAGAAAACCTAGATGACACTGAGGGCAATGATGAAGTTTAGATACAATAGCAAAGACATGATTTGTGGAAAACATAATCGATAAGCTAGATGTCATTAAAATTAAATGCTTCTGCCCTATAAAAGATAATCTCAAGAGAATGAGAAGACAAACCACAGGCTGGGAAAAATATTTGCAAAAGACACACTTAATAAAACGGACATTTATCTAAAATGTACAAAGAACTCTTAAAACTCAAAAATAAGAAAAAAAACCCCATAACAGAATTTACAAAATGTGCCAAAGGCTTTAACAGACAGGTCACCAGAGAAGCTATCCAGATGGCAGCATGTGAAAAGATGCTCCACATCTTATGTCATCAGGAATGCAAACTAAAACAACAATGGGATACCATTAAACACCTGTTAGAATGGCCACAATCTGAACACTGACACCATCAAGTGCTGGCGAGGAGATGAGGAAGGGAAACTCTCATTCACTGCTGGTAAGAATGCAAAATCGTACAGTCACTTTGGAAGACAGTTTGGTGGCTGCTCACAGAACTAAATATACTCTTACCATGAGATCCAGGCATTGTGCTCCTTTGGTATTTACCCAAGGGAGTTGGAAACTTATGTTCACACAAAAACCTGTAAGTTGTTTATAGCAGTCTTCCTCATAATTCTCAAACCGTGGAAGCGACCAAGATCTCCTTCAGTGGGTGAGTGAATAAACTGGGACACTTCCACACAATGGGATACTGTTCAGCACTAAAAGGAAATAAGCTATCAAGGAATGAAAAGATACAGTGGAACCTTGAATGCCTATTTCTAAGTGAAAGAAGCCAGTCTGGAAGGCTACATATTGTTCGATTCCCACTGCATGGCGTTCTAGAAGAAACAAAACTATGGAGGCAGTGAAAAGACCAGTAGTCCTAGAGGATGTGGGAGAGAGGGGTCAATAGATGGAGCACAGGGGGTTTTTAGGTAAATCAAAATAGTCCTAGCCCTGGCTGGCATAGCTCAGTGGATTGAGCGCGGCTGCAAACCAAAGTGTCGCAGGTTCGATTCCCAGTCAGGGCACATGCCTGTGTTGCAGGCCACGGCCCCCAGCAACCGCACATTGATGTTTCTCTCTGTCTCTCTCTCTTTCTCCCTCCCTTCCCTCTCTAAAATAAATAAATAAGTAAAATATTTTAAAAAATGGTCCTGATGAAATAATGGTGAGTGTGTATCATTATACATTTGGCCAAATCCATAGAATGCACTGTGCCAACCAACAGTAAACTGTAATGTTAACTATGGACTTCAGGTGAGTCTGATGTGCCAGTGGTGGTTCAATAATTGTAGCAGATGCCCCATTCTGGTGGGGGTGTTGAAAATGGGGGAGGCTGCGCAGGGATGCATAGGATATCTCTGTGCCATCTTCTCAGTTTTACTGTGGACCTAACACCGGTCCAAAAAACAAAGTAATACAAATACATATTGTGCAAATGTGTTTCTATTAGTGCAAATGTGTCTGCACAATACATATGTTTATCTTGGCTCACCGTCATCTACAGAGCAGCTCAAAACTATCTTTCTAATTGGGGGTGGCCGGTGGGGGAATGGAAATAATATGAAGTCCAGAACATATTTAGTCCAGAACGCACTATTTGTGAGCAGTGCAGTGGTGAATCGCTGTGTTTCCCGGGGAGTCTGTCTTCTCCCCGGTGCTGGCAGACCTCATTCCCTCTGCCTTTTCCGTCCGCAGCCCCGGGTGGGCAGCACTGCCATTGGCCTGCCTGGCTCCGTAAATACTGTTCTAAGGCTATCTCTCTTCTGTCCAGGGATCTTTTTTTGTAGTCTCAGAGGTTGTATGTCTATGTTATTTAAAAAAAAATTGTTGATGTGATATGACCACCCCAACTTTAATCTGTTTCTGTGCAGTACGACCTTTATCCATAATTGTTTCTCCATTCACTGCTCCTTAAAGGCATTATTTATGACCTAAATTTTCTGTGAATAATTAATCTCATTTATTTGCTGAATTTGGTGTAGAGATGGCCCTTTGACTCTAGTCTATGCACTTCCTGTATACCCATTTACAGCAATTGCAAAGTGAGTGTTAAACTGTAGAATCTTCTAGGTAACGCCAACTTACTAGCACCTGGCTTCACTCTGTCAAGTCACACTGTGTATGTATTTCCCTTTTTTACCCAGGAAACCAGGGAAATTGCCTGACCTGGGGTGGGTACACAGTGGCGAAGGGAATCAAGGCTTGCTGGAAGTCTTTCATATGTGTGTCCATGGGCTTTATGTGAGTTATTTTATGTAATTCTCACAGTATCCTGCAAGGAAGATGTGAGTAGTCTCATTACACAGATGAAAAAAAGTAATTTACCCCCAAGTTACATTCCAGAACCAGATTGTACTGATGGTTGCCCAATATCATGAATGTACTCAATGCTATGGAATTGTACACTTACTTAGTGGTTAATTTTATATGTATTTTACCATAATAAAAAGAGGTTGAAATTTTTGGTACTTGTATAATTTTATTTGTTACATTTTGATCTCTGACACATTTATTATTATGTATGGTGTGAGGAGCTGATCTACCTGCATCCTTTTCTAAATGACTGTCCAAATGCCCCAGTGCCATTTAGTAAAAAGACCATTTTGCTCAAATGACTTGAGTACCACTGTTATAGAATATTAGGTTTTCTTAGTAGTTGGGTCTATGTCTTGACTCTATTCATCCCAGTGGTTTTCTCATACACCAGTTTCACACTAAATTTAGGAGATTTATAGTATATTTTGGTATTTGCTTGATCAATTTTCCATCCTGATGCCTCCTTCTATTTTTGTCCTGAGTTTAACCAACAAAATTAAACACAAATATACAAAATCTATTCATTTTTTGCTTCTTTTCTGTCCTTGGTTTTGTATTGCAATTGCTTTTTTAAATCCCCAAATGCTAGTTTGAGGATATTTAATTCACTTTAGAGTTTTGTATTAGTTTTATTTAGTTTTGTATATGTGTGTTTTTGATGGGAAGACAGCAGAAATGGTTTAATTTGCCTTTTGTATTTTTTACAATAGTGTTATATGGATGTGGCTGTTTTTTTTCTTTTCTTTGCATATAGGAGTTTTACTGTGATGTGCTCCTTTATGTCACTCTGCCCTCCCCTGTGCAGTTTGCTTAATGAGCAATTGTGAAGGGATGGGGAGGGTTTGGTGTTTCTCCTTTCTCTTTTGCGGCTGCAGGATACTCAGTTTCCTTGCCACTCTTCCTTCCTTCCACTGCCTCATTTCTGAAGGGTGCCACTGCTTCTCCATGCATCTGACCTTCCTGCTCGATGCCACACTAGACTGCCACTTTTGGTCCTGCAAATTTGCAAGCTCCTCTGCTGTCCCTAATGCTGTGACATAGCTGTATTTTTGGCACTTTATATTGGACTTCCTCCTTCTGAGGGTGACGTTGTCTGTGCTTTGTCTAAGCCCAGCACTTTGTTCTGTTCTTTTGTTATGAAGGTGGCAGCACTGGGTGGGCACTGGGGCCTCGTCTGGCATTGGGTCATAGTGATTGGTGTCTTAGGTCAAAGGCACCTGTTATGTATGGTTGTATTTACTCTCTTTGTGGATTTTATGATTTTTTTTTATGGGGGATGGAGGGGAAGGTTGTGTAGGAGATTGGTAATCAGGAAGCTGCCATTGAAAAACAAATAAATCCAGACATTCAATTTCCATTTATTTTTGATCTTGAGGTGACTTTATGATAATGACAAGGCATTGTTGAACGGGGATTGAAGGAAGAAAAGGGAGAATTTGTGGGTTATTACTGGGAAAATAATTCTCCTATAACCTCTTTTTCCTGTCGCCTATGAATCTCTACTATCTCAGGTTCGCTTACATCCATTATTGAAGTTCCAAGCATGCACAGGTGTCTTAGCGCTCAGAACCTGCTGCATCCATGTCCGTAGTGCTGCATGAGGATCCTACTCTCCTGACGTGCTTTCTAAGTCCTTTCTAGGAAAGAACGGTAGGAATACGTTGTTGATATTTTTTGTTTGTTTGTTTACAACACTGGAGAAAACCAGTCAGGCCTCAATAGAAGGTCTACTGCTTATGTATGTTTTTAAGCAGTGTTTTAAAGTCTTAAGTCTTTTTCAGTCAGCTAATTCCAGAGGAACTTTTTTTTCAGATCTGCTTGCAAATGTTGTACAGGTTTTTGATTCTACAATTTTCCATACCTCTAACTTAATTAAGGCCTTTGGGTCTGTCTCCTCCTCGGTATTAGCATTTTCTTAGTCACTGTGAGCATTTTCTGCTCTGTGGTGACTGAATTTGGCATTTTAAGTCCTGTTAGGCAGAAAGGTGGTTTCGTGTTTGGGTCCAACATGAACTATAGAGCAGTATGGCATTTCCTGCGTTTAACAACTAATGACCAGAATCTATTTCCTGGTCAATGTTTTGGGGCCATACAGGTAGTACATGAAAACACACACACACACAACAAAACAAAAAAGTGTAACATAATTGATTTTAATGACTGACGCTGGAGCCAGACTAATTGATGTCCAATCACAGCTTTAGCAGTAACTACCTCTGTGACCTTGGGCAACTTATTTGACCTCTCCGTGTCTCTCCACTGCTTCACTGTGAATGAAGGTCAGTATCACAGTCATCTGATAAATCGTTAGGAAGAATTAGGTGAGTATTGGTAAAGTGCTTGAAGCCGTGCCTGGCACATGACAGCCCCGTGTGAGTGCTAGTTAAAAACATACTGTAATAAAACAATGAAGTGAACTGAGATAAAATTAAGGGGGTATGACCAGTTGGGTGGGTGGTAATGGGAGAGTGAAGGCAGCCGTGAATGGTCAGAGCCTTCTTCCACCTGCAGAGCGGTTTAGTGGCATGACCTGGTAGCATCTGGGATTGACTAACATATTTAAAGTTCTCACACTTGAGAAAAAATATACAAAAAGGAATCTGTTTCTACTCAAATGTTGCAGAAAGAGAACCATGATGAGGAGGAATGACTATATCTTGGCTCATTAAAATATCACATTTTTATAATAATTTTTTGAAATATGGACATTGAATGGTTCATTTCTGAACGTTTTACCAGTATAGAGACATTGTGAAAACATAATTTAAGCCTTTATAGATAAGCTTAAATGCCTGAATAAGTATGGAGTTTAATGATGAGACAACCGGCCTCTCCAGGAAGAGAGTGAGTCTGTGTGCATTTGGAAGTGCTGCCGACCTTTCTGCCATCGGGTGACCAGAGGGATCCTCCTCTGGGTCGCAGATGACTTCCAGGGCCATGGGCCATCGGGGATGTCTGTGTGCAGGTGCACTTGGGGGGGAAAGGTCTAGCGGTTGATCAAGGGAGACCGTGTCCCAGCAAAGGAGAAGAATCACTGGTAGAGAAACTGGTCACCTGATCCTCCTCTGTAACTGCTCCCCACAGTTACAATTACGTGCAAGTTTTAATTTTAACAGAGATAATTTGGTCACCATTTTGAGATGAGCTAACCTAAAAATTACCCATTTTATATGAAAAAGGAGCAGAATCAGGAAAATTAAGTATATACTAATTATCCCTAAAATGCTCTTTACTCTTTATTTGCTTTCATGTCCTTTCTGTGTTACTAATATGGCATTACACTGTTACTATTTTTTTAAATTTGGAAAACACCTATGTTCACTGCCATACTACCAACACTTAATTTTTAATTAATTTAAAGGGTGATACATTTAAACATTTTTAATAAGCTATGTGTTAAGGTGGATTATATTATTTAAGGATTTCATTGCAGGGTAACACATGGGGTATGAGATTTTGAAAAAGGGGGTCTTGGCCTAAGCGGATAGGGAACCCTTCTGCTGAGCTGCATGCAGAACATTTTAATTGGGCAAAAGCTAATACTTTGCCAACTCTCCCTAGGGACCTTACCGATTTTAGGGCAGCAGAAATGTTCCATATAGACTCTATGTTTGGGGGAGGAGTTCCAGTTCCATTTAGAGAAAAAAACAAAGGTCCATAATAAAGGAAGAAAAAAGTAGAATCTTGGTCTCATGTTCTCTCAACCTCTGTCTCTGTGTCTCTCATCTTTCTCTCTCCATCTTTCTCTCTGTGTGTGTTCCTGTCTTTCTTTACGTCTTACACAGAGCAATGCTTGCACAGAGCAGACAGATGGTAAATTTGTTAATTGATTCCCATTCTGCACAATCACCGATTCTTTTGGCCCGTCCCACCGATAACAGAGTTCGATAGGACTAACAATGGCGAGGATAATAAGTGAATCTAAGTTTAATCCCCTTTTGTTTAAACTTATCTCCGTCTTTAATTAAGCGTCACTCATTCCATTATTGCTAATGAATCAGGGGACTGTTCCCTACATCCGTGCAGGAAGCCCTCTCTTAAAGCACCAACCGCAAATCAGAGGGGAGGGCCTGGTCCGGCTTCCCATAGTTCCCTTGGCGGTGCTTTGCCTAATGAGCAGGGTGTCCGAATTGCAAAGACTGAACAAAGCCTTCTCCCTTCCCAGCATTCCTGTTAACTCAGGACTGCTTCCTAGCTTCCTTCACATTTTATTTGTTTTTTTTTTTGCAATTTCTTTTAAAATTATTTTTAGTTTTTAAATTTTGTTGTACTTTTTCCATTACCATTTATCCCTCCATACCGTCTTCCATCCTCACCACCCCTCCCCCTCACAGTCTCCTCACTGTTGTCCGTGTGCATGAGTTCTTTTTCTTTTTTGCTGGATCCCTCCACCCACCCCTGATTGGCAGCCCCCAACCCTGAGCAGTCAGTCAGCTCTCTACCTACGGGCCTGTCTCTATTTTGCTGTTAGTTTATTAGTTTGTTCCTTACATTCCCACATACGAGTGAATCATGTGGTATTTGTCTTGCTCTGATGGGCTTATTTCACCCAGCATGATGTTCTCCAGGTCCATCCACGCTGTCGCAAGTGGTGAAATTTTCTTCTTTTTTATGGTCAAGTAGCATTCCATGGTCTAAATGTACCATAGCTATTTTGTCCACCCCTCTACTGATAATCCAAATGTGCTAGGGGTTACATACCTTAGAACAGTGGATCACAGAGAGGCTCGGGAGGGCTGGTGCGTGGGGGCAGGAGGCAGGGGAGAGGGTCAAGTCAGGAGGAAGCTTTTAAAAAGCATCCCTGTGTCAGCCCTCCCGAGCACCCATCCCGACTCCCTTGAGATCTGGGTCAGTAAGACTGAGCCTGGGTCTGAGAGTGTGCACTTCGAGAAGCCCCCCTGGGGCATTTCTGTGCCACTGTGGACCTCCACCCCAACACACGCACATGCACACGCACACCCTGCACACACATGCACACATAGTGAGGACCTCTGCAGGAGCAACTTACACACCAGTGCAAGTACGCTTTTTCTTGATAGGACCTTTCTTTTTTAAATAAAAAGGTAACTTTTTATTCCTTTGAATTGTTTGGAACTTCACCATTTAAAACTATTTTAAGTAAACAGAGAGCTTTGGGGTCATAATGCAAAATATTAATTGTTAGTGTTTCATGTAGTGAGACCTTCTGTGGGCCAGACGCCATGCGGGGTGGGGAGCGCACGGAGGCAGAGGTCAGCTTCCCACCTTGCAGAGACTCTCGGGCCAGGGGCACAGAGACCCCTGTATGCTGCAGAACCCAGGCACTGAATGCTGAACTAAACAGAAGTCTTGGCATGTGTTTGTCTCATGTGTTGCTTAACTGAGTCTTCCAAGTGGCATTTTTAGTTCCCTCCAGAAGAATCTATGTATATTTTATGAAAACTCTATCAGTCAAGTCATACCCCCTAAAGCATAGTGTCAGTGCCGAGCGTAGAGGAAGCTCTTGGGATGCTAGTTCTGTCCCATCGCTCCAAGCGTCCCTGTAGATACGAATGTTTAGTCATACCACTGTAAGATGCCTTTCTGGGGGTATACAATTCCCGGTAGACTCCAAATACAACACTGTTTTCCCCTAGGGCTCAGAGACATTAAAATACAGGGTAAAAACCACAGAGATGATGTTTTCTGACTATATGCATCCTGAATAAAACAGTCGCTTATTTGGGTCCATTGTGGTTGTTAATATATATATTTTCACTTTAGAAACACTAAATGCTTACCTTTTTCTGTAATTGGTGGACTCATAAACCATAAAGTCAGGTAAAACAATAACTAGGAAGGCTTTTAAGAGGAAATCACCTGCAAAAGATTATTCAGAGATGAAAATCTAAAATCTAAAAGTGGACATTTTTTAAGGACAGTTTTTTTTAATTCATCTTAATTATCTGTTTTGTTAGAAACAAACATGATATGCATGGGAAATCTGTGCAAAGAATGAAAGATGAAAAGCCATCGAAACAAACACTGTATGGAATACGGCAGCATCCCTGAGGACCACAGTGGCTACTATTTTGGGGCAGTTTGGCTCAACAAGAATGGATTACAGGGAGGGCGAGAGGGCGGGTGTCAGACTGCCACATGTGATGACGTAAAGGAGAGATGGCACGCAGCAGTGGTCCCCCACCCCTTCTGTGCCTTCATGGGTCCTGATGTGTTTTCCTGCCAAGCATTTACCATAATTAAACAAAGACCCTTTTTATAGCACCATCTCCCACCATAGCTTTCTGAGGGCTGGAGCATGCCCCATTTGACAGTGCACTTACGTTTGTTATTGCGGCAACGTGCGTGCATAAGACGTACACTGTTTGTCACATGAATTGATCATCAGCACCCCTGGAGGAAGTTGTAGGCAGAAAAAGTGTTTGCGGGGTGAGTCTGGAATCTGCAGGAGGGAGGTGCCAGCGAACCGGCCAGGGCCGATGAGCTGCCACCATGGCAGACTGGACATGCGCCCTTCTTATGACGGGCTTGCATCGGAGATGTGGCTTATCTCCCTGTGTCAGAGTTCCAGGGGTTTCAGTGCACAATTTCAATTAAAAATATTTTGCATGCTACTTTTTCTTGGCCTAATGGTTTAAACCACTTTGACTATGTTAATAACCACAAGCATAATCAAGGAAGGCTGGAGTGTGCCTGTGAAAAAGGCCTTGGCATTTGAAACCCTCCTCAGCCAGGGGGGTCTGCTTTTTACCACCACGCCTGGGGAGGCCTGTGCACAGAGAGGGCAGAGTCGGACCATTGTTTGAGCTCATGCAATGGAAGGAAGCAGACAGGCCATGTGATTCAGTAGTCACAGGGTTCTGGACCAAAATACCGGCTACATAAAACACAGTCAGACTTGTTCCACGGGCTGCGTCTGGGTCCGGTAGCTCTATACGGTGCACACCTGAAGTGTCATTTTGACAGACAACGTGGCATACGTTTGGAGTAAGTTGTCCCACTCTCAATCCATCATTGATTTCCCCAGCGACTTGGGAAAGCGACATCTCCCTGGCTCTCAGTTTCAACGCCTGTGCAATGGGGATGTTAGGAAATCCTAAGGGATGCGGAGGTACGATGTACCTAAACCAGTGACGTGTGGAAGCAGGCAGCATCGTCTTCTAATGCACTTCCTATAAATACCCCGAGTTCTTCCCACTCTGGGGTCTTGGATTTTCTCTGGGGCCTGGGGTTCTGGGTCTTCGCCCCCAGGCTACCCAGCTGTATGTGTGGTTGACTCTTTCATTCCACTCTCCACTCCAGTGTCTCTGGTAAGAGAGGGTTTCCCAGCCGCCTTTGCTAAGTTGGCAGCCACCTGATCACATGACCTTTTGTATTTTCTCCCTCCACCACCTGAAATCATCGTGATTATGTGTTTGCTTACTGTTTATCGTCTCTCTTCTCCTAGCAGCGTACATGGTGCTTGATGAAAACAAGGATCTTGTCTGTTCTCAACACCATATGTGGGATCCCTAGACAAGTGTTGGGGCATAGGGGACACTCTATAAATATTTTTTGAATGAATGCATAAATGAACCTAATTGAGATTTTTATCTTAATAACCACTTTGAATTTTTTACATATTTCGAATTATAGTATTATTCTTTCCTTTCCAGTTTCAGAAAGAATGCTACAGATCATATGCCCAATTTAGAGTGCTCTGGACAAGAATAGTAAACAGGCCCCATCTCTGTCTGCAGATGTTCCCTCAGTTTCAGGAGAAAAGATGCAGCCAAGAAGATAAAGGAGAAGAAACAAAAGGAAAAAAAATCCATGTGTACTTAATATTTACCAGTGTAGTAAATGTTCCCAACAGAAAAAGAAAAGGCAAAGTTGGTTTAATTGGAGCCATCTCTCTGAGTTCCCTTTCCCTGTTTTTCTCTGAAGAAAAAAGTGGGAGAAGGGACCTAGCCAAATGATGATTTAAATTTAGTCAAATATTTTTGAGGGTGCCAAGCCAAGAGGTGGCTGAAGTTTATTTCTCTTTCTTCACCGAGGTGAATTTCCAGCTCAGACACATGAACTGGAATGGTAGAGCAATCAGTTCTAAAGTAAAAAAAATACATTTGGTGTCTGCCTCTGTTAGCTGGGAAAATAGTTGAAAGCATGAGAGTTTTGTAGTTTCTTGAAAACTTCAAAAGTGTACATAATCACGGAAAGGAGAATGCCGTCTGTTTGCTGTTAGGGTCGTGTTCTCTTTTCCTGCTCATACTCTCCATAGAGTCAGCGAACTTAGCTTTTTATAAAAAAAATTAATGATTATTTATGCTGGGTTTAGATTAGTGACAGATTTATTCATTTCTCCCCTTTCCATTAGGAGTGGCAGAGTGGCATTAGATAATAGATTAAAACCATTTGGCAATTAATCACAGTCACTCACCCTTAGAAATTGCTCATTGGCCAAAATAATGAGCAGAAACACTAGTCAGAAAGGAGAAAATCCATCTTCTGTATATCTAATAACGTGTTGGCAGGTGTGTGATGTTTGGTAACCATTACTTTTGTTCTACAGCGGGGAAGGGGCGCGTTGTCAAAGGGAATTGATAGGCCATTTGCTCTCAGCACCCACCTGCCGCAGCATCCGTGGAAGCCCTGGTGCTCGGTGGGAGAGGCACAGAGTGGACCACACAGAACACCGGAACTTGAACCTCAGACCCTGGAAGCGCGCAGGTTTGCCCGCAGTAACACAGTTACTTTGTGACAGACTTGGGCCCGGAACCCAGTTCTCCTGACCAGTGGACAGCACCCTGGGTGTTCAGCATCATTCTTTGCTAGAATAGATGCAGCTCCTACTAACCCATCTGTAGCTTCACACGCAAATTCCACAAAGGTGTATTTTGGGCAGACCATGTTCTAGGCCGGGGGTGTCAAACTCATTTCCACTGGGGGCCACATCAGCCTTGCGGTTGCCTTCAAAGGGCCGGATGTAATTTCAGCTCCTCGACAGTTAAGGAGTAGTTTCATTTACACAGTCCTAAAATTATTTCTGTGGTGAGGGGATTTGTTTGCCCCTCCTCCAAGGACTGTAAGCCCAGGGAGGGCAAGGCTCGAGCCTGTCGTGTTTACTGCCGTCTTCCTGGTGACCGGGACAAGGCTCGGGGCTCAGGAGGGGCTCTGTACCCAGGGAATGAATGAAAAGATGGTTTGTATCAAAGAGTGAAGTGCATCTGGAGGTCTGGGAGGCAGTCTCACCATTGGTGACAACTATCTCCTAGTGAGTAGGGCTTGAACTTGGTCCTGAGAGAAACAGCAGAAAACAAGGGATGACAAAAAATAGTGTTAACGGTTGGAACAGTGTTTGAGTTGACCGACAGAGGCAAAGGCAAAGATGCGATCGGTGGGTGGAGGAGAGGCCAGAGGGCGTGGCTCATGGGTGGTCTGTGTCTAGCGCAGGCGGTGGTTGCCTGCCATCGCGGGCGTCAGGCAAGAACAGAGAGTGAACGGCCTTGCACCACAGGGTGAAGAGGGAGGCCACTGGAGGGTTGGAGCTGGGGAGCGCGGCCTTAGACGGGGCTGTGTTTCTGAAACTTCAGTCCTTGGTGGATGCCTTTGCAGTTTTTTCCTCCTGTGTTTGAATACCAGTTTTACTCCATATTACTTCACGTTTTTCTTTAAATGACTTTTCTATTTAAATGGTCTATTTCAATTCTTTATGTTTTAAAATTATATTGTATCAATTGTGCTATTACAGTTGTCCTGGTTTCCCCCCTTTGCTCCCCTCCACCCAGCACCCCCACTCCCTCAGGCAGTCCCCTACCATTGTTCGTGTCCGTGGGTCATGTGTGTTAAGTTCTTTGGCTACTCCTAAATGATCAGTTTTAAAAGGAAATTACATACTTGCTGTACATGAGAAACAAATACCACTTGTCAATAGTTGAAATAAATGTAAAAAAAATGAATACAAGGAAAAAATGTCAAATTCTAGGTCGATACTATTTTCTGCCTAAGTTTCTAAGTCTGAGCTCTGCTTGCTCTCTGTTATAAACACAGGTAAACAAGTATTAAAAAAGCAATAAAGAGTCTTAGCAAAGCAAATCTCCTTCATGGAACCGTAGCAATGGAAAGAAAATTAAAAAGGGACTACATTTCTCACTGTATGATTAGATATTATTTGGTTCCATATCGGGGTGCCATATAACATTGTCTCCTCTTCTATCAATCAGCAATACTCACCCCCAGTAGGTAACAGTGGTATGAAGCAGGGACCTGCAAACGTTTTCTGTAATTATTTTAAGCTTTGCGGACCATAAAGACTCAGTCACAAATATTTAACTCTGTTGCTGTAGCATCAAAGTCAAACATAACCAAATAGGTGTGGCTGTGTCCCCACAAAACTTCATTTCTGAAAATAGGCAGGAGATTTGTCCTGTAGGATGTAATTTAGGGGTGTCAAACTCATTTTCACCATGAGGGCAAGGCACATCAGCCTCATGGTTGCCTTGAAAGGGCCGGATGTAATTTTAGGACTGTATACATGCAACTACCCCTTAACTAGGGGCAAGGGGCTCAGTGCTGCCACTGGGTAGAAACAAGGTGCTGGGCCAGATAAAACAAGGTAGAGGGCTGGATTTGGCCAGAGGACCTTGTGTGTGCCACCTGTGATGTAGTTTGCTGGCCCTTGATGTCTGTCAGTGGCTCACAAGTTTCTACTGTGATAAGGACTCGTGCTATGCATTGAACTGCTTACCCCCTAAAAAAATGCACTGAAGCCTTAGTGTCCAGTGGCTCAGAATGCGACCTTACTTGTAAATAGGGTCTTTACAGAGGTAATCAAGTTAAGATAAGGTCATTAGGAGGGGGCCCTTAATAGGACTGGTGTCCTCACAGGAAGGGGAATTTGGATACAGAGGCACACACGCCCTGAGGGAAGATGATGGGAAGATACCGGGAGAAGACAATCATCTAAGAGCCAAGGAATGCCTGTGGCTATCAGGGGCTGGGAGGGAGGGCTGGACAGACCTTTCTCCAGCGTCTTTCCGAAGGATCTGGAGATCTGAAGGATCATGGCTCTGCCAACCCCTCATTTCAGACCTCTGGTCTCCAGAACTGGGAGACCGTCAAATCTTGGGGTGAAGCTCCCCAGTTTGTGATTCTTTATTATAGCCGCCCTAAGGAAATAGACGCAACCTGTGTGTGCACTTAATGTACATTTGGGGGCCCCACCTAAGCTGATAAACAAGAATATGTATGTATGGGGACCTGGAGCATGCTTTACAATGAAACGTGTCGTAGGTGCCACAGTTGATTCTAAGTCCACAGTCCCTTTGGAGACAACCTGTCTTCACGGTAGAGGAGAGTAGGGGAAGGCTGAGCTTGAGGAAGCAGCTACAGGCGACAGGATTGGATTAAGAGTTGACAGAATGGAGAGGAAGAGGCCTTGATATGATCCTAAGAGACACTCAGTAAATGTTTGGGGAACTGGGCTTAGAGGTGAAGCAGGGGCGCATATTCACCCCAGAGGAAACCCATTGCGGGCGATGAAGCGTAGGCATGAGGTCTGACTTCGGGACAGATGCTTTGAGATTATGCTCATGTTTAACATGAGTTCAGTGAGTGCTCAAAGGGGAAGAGGACAGAGAGATGGCCAAGAGTGTGGCTTCATGCCACAGCTAGACGGTGAAGGGAGGAGGCAGAGCTAGTGAGGCAGACGGCACAGGGATGACCTTATAGGAGGGATGTGGAGTAATTAGTAGAGCAAAGTTTAAGAATGAATGTACCATTCACATCAATCTTAAAGGGAGGTCGAAGGAGGGGGATAGAAGGAAGCACCTAGATTTGGGATTCATGACTCCTTGCCAGCTTTGAGAAGCTACTTTTAGAGCATGTGGGGCAAAGGCAGATTTGCAAACAGCAAAAGTTTTCTTGTAAAGGGAAAGGGGAAATATAAGGAAGAATATTGCCAAATGAGCACTTCTTTCTAACACGGGAGATCTGAGCCCGTTTAAAGGTACAGAGGAAGAAACAAAAGATACTAAGACACTGACCTGGCTAAGCACCTTCAGAGAGAGTGCAGGCCTGTCAAGGCTCTGATCAGAAGTGGGTGCCCTTCCCCCGGGAGGGGTGCTGTGGTTCTCAGTGTTGTTCCTCTCTTCCCAGTTTCTGTCTTCCCACACAGATTAGCAGCCCTTCCTCCCTCCCTTCTTCCCTCCTCCTTCCTCCCTCCCTCCCTCCCTCCCTTCCTTCCTTCCTCCCTCCCTCCCTTCCTCTCAGTAAGGTCTGTTTATTAACAAATACTGTTCTAATAGTTGAGAGTCTGCCATTTCTTTAGAAAATCTTCTAATTTTGACTTTTATAGTCAAGGTAATAATAAGACAGGTTTGCATTTGTTGAAAACATCTAAAGGCTCTGATGTACTTATAAATTATAATTTAGTGAAAATATTATTCATATTGGTTGATCTATGTTCTATCAGTTTATCTTTCTATATTCCTATCTAATACATAGTTCATGTATTTCTAAAACATGATTTCAGGTGGTTGTTATATAATGATCACAAATTGTGAGTAAATAGCTATGAATAATTATATATGACTCAGAGTAGTCTAAAAATGAAAAGTAGAGAATGACAAACGAGTGACTTTGGTCATGAAAATGCATAGCAAGAGATTCCAGGACAAAACTCATTTTTGACCGAGGGGAGAACACCTTGAAGGCTCCGCTCTGGGCCAGGTGGATGAGAGCATCTAATTTTACCGGCTGAGGACGAGACAGACCAGCTGAAGCGCAGACCAGAAGAGATGAGGCATACAGTGCAAGCCCATGTGCTCGGTCCTGACCTTGATGACTGGCTCCAGGCTTAGAATACGTGGCTATGCAAGGAAAAGGTCTTTAGCTCACTTTTCTCAGCATCTATTCCAATTATTGACACACAACAAAGATGGCAGAGGATACAAAGAGCTTGAACACTAAGAATTCACCAGTGGCCTGCAGGGGAGCATGTGGAATTCAATGCCACTTGGGGGCAATAAAAATGATATGTCCCACCATCTTAAAGGTTGGGGACTTCTAATAGAATAAGCATTTGATTAATGAAAAAACACGTGCTATAAAGAACAAAGGGTCATAAAAAAAGCTGGTTTTTAACAGCCTAAGTACCTTTTGCAGCTTGAAGTCTTTTATCACCTTGTAAATCACCCCTGGGGAGAAATAACCAAAGTGAGACAAGGCAGATTTCCATGACCAGCCTGTCCATTTGGGGCCTTGGCTCTAGTCCCTCATACTATCTTGCGAACACTCGGTGGTACCTTGCCTTCATTATGGGGAAGGGGCGGTGGGGTCATTATGGTGCCCTGCTTTTAGTAAACGTCTGAGAACCCAGATACCTCAAGAGGCAACTTTCTTTCCCTTGATGTCTCTATTCTGCAGTCAAACATGCCCATGTGGGTATAAATAAACAACCATGGGTATCAGCCAGCTAGGCCCCCCAAATCTATTGGCTTCTAATGACAAACTTTAATTTCTCCCAGGTTGGTGTGTGACGTGGCTGCAGAGGACTTCAACTTTATTCCATATGCCTTTATTTCCGGGGCTTAGATGGAAGTGCAGCGCAAAGGAGAGGAGCACAGGAAGGTGAGTCTCACCATTCTCACACACTTGGAGCCTCTGGAACACTTTAAATCTGCTCATGTGCCATTGGCCAGAGCAAGTCACATGGCTAAGCTCCAAGTCAGTGGAGGGAGGAGGTGTGTTTACACACAGCAAATCCTGGCCGGGATGAAGAGGTAAGGATGAACTGGGGTTGAATCATCCCATTGATTACACGGTGGATTAGTCAGGTAGGTTGGTCGCACCGGCACCGAACTCGAGAGCCTGAATCCTGATTGATGATCTCCGAGATCAAAGTGGCTGTGCTGAGGAGGCAGATGCTCTGTATGCGGATATCTCCCTAACGTGTCAGGAAACGACCCTGACTTTTAGAACTTGGACTCAGATTTATACATTTGGCCTCAACAAATCCTTGCAAAATAGTGATTGACACTAGGAACTATGCTAAACAGCTTATTCACATAATTTCATGTAGTTCTCTCAACGGTCATGCAAAGTGGTTGTTATTATCTCTGTTTTTGGTGTGAAGGACTGAAGCTTCGGGGACAAGTTGCACAAAAGGCCATCCTGCTGGGGAATGCAGGGCTGGGATTTGAACCAGTGTCTGACAGACTGCCAATTACTACGCCATTTTGGGAGAAGGTCTCAGGCTTAAGTATAGTGAGAAAGTAAAACTAAAAATAAGCTAGTACGTTTTTGTCTCATGTGCCTATCTTATGTTCGAGCAATTTCACTTCAAGGGATTTATCTTAAGGAAGATACATTCGATATAAAAAATACTCAAAGTGCTCCCTGATGTAAACTATGAACCCTGAGTGATAATGGTATGTGAGTGCAGGTTCATGGACCAGCGTGAGTGTGCCACTGTGGGTGGGTGGGCGGGTAACAGCAGGGGTGGCTGTGCACGTGTGGGGTCTGGGAGTGACAGGGACTCTGTGCTTGCCACTCAGTTTTGCTGCGGACAGAAAGGTGCTAAAAAAGATAGTGTTTATTAATTTTAAAAAGTGGGAGAATGCCATTGTCCACAGAAGAAAAAGGTATTTGCATAAGGATGCTCATGGAAATACTATTTGTAATAGAAAAATAATGGAAATAATCTGAAGAATTAAGCCTAAGGTATTTGTTAAGTCATTTGATACTTACGCAGGCAGCCATACAATCGCTATTTAGAAGAATATTTAATGACATTGAAAGTGTCACAGTGAGAGGAGGAGACTATAAAACTGTACGCACAGTATGACCTCAAATTTGTAGAAAGAATACTCAAATATGAACAGTGAATAATTTTTAGTAATATGGCTTTAGGTGACTCACCTTCACACACCCCCACCAAATTTGTCAAAGGAACAATTTTTTTTTTGTAGGGACTGCCCCCCTCACCAGTTCACAGTCCCCCCAAGCGGCCTCGCAGCCAGACTCAAGCTGGGCAGACTCACTTTCCCCGATCACGGCCCTGTGGGCACCACAGGGCGAGCGGGCCTTCAGCACCGCTGCCTTCTCTGGGCCCCAGTTTGGGGTCCAGAGGTAGTAAGTGAGGAAGAGGCAAATGGTCTTTCTGGAATTACCCTTGTGCTAGAATGGTGATTGCACTGTGCTTTCTTCATGGATTAGACATACCTTATTACTGTCACTTTTTGAACTGAAGTAAAACACGCACAAAGTAAACTTGCTCTCCTCACCGTTTCCAGGTGTGCAGTTCAGTGGTACTAAGTCTGCCCATTCACACTGCTGTGCAGCCATCACCAGACACACGTCATCTTAAAGCTCACTGTTTACACTGCTTGTAGAAGTGATGCACAGTCCTTGTAGCAAATTTAGAAAACGCATTTTAATGATAAAAATAATTGCTAGCCCCATCTCTTAGACATATAATTTTAAAATTTGAATGTATGTCCTGTGTGTATAGACCTGTACATGGACACAGCTATACATACACATACACGTCTATGTATGCGCACGCACACGCATGATGCTGTGCGGAGATTGATTGTAGTGAATGGGTGTTCGTACAGCATCTTCCACCCTCTTGCCCCCTGTTTTGGATGGAAGCCCAGCCAGGGCAACAGAAATGTAATTACACATTAGGATACTTTGGAACTCAGCATAACACTTGTAATTGCTTTTGGTTTTAAATTGAAAAACATTGGTTTTGGGATTAGGTAGGTAGTGCGTATATCAAAACATGATAACAAACAGTAATTAAAATAATGCAAAAGAACAAATACAACCACAAGATCCAGAATACTACACCTCATTTATGTTTGTGGGAAAAGGGAATATCTTGCTCAGAAGTAAGTTCTTCCTTTTTTTCCCCATCCCCTCCCTCTTCTAGAAGTGAGTTCTTCTTAAGGCAGAGTGGACAAGGAACAAGAACTATATGACTATTGACTATCTGTCAATGTTAAACATTTCTCCAGCAGGAAAACACAGCCCCAGGCTCTGTAACAGTAACTGTGCTTATGAGAGTTAACATTTATTGAGTGTGTACTATGTACATCAAGCCTTTTCCTGCCCAAAGCATGTTTTGGGGCCATTTTACAACAACTAACTTCTGCATTTTTGTGATCTATTACGTTCAAGTTGCTTGGAAATGTTAGATTGTTCTACATCTGGTTTTTCTTTTTCTATTAAAATAGGACTTTATAGCTTAATCTGTTGGGCTTAGTTTTAAAAACCCATGACCTATTGGATGATCGTAAAGTCATCTAGTCTTTATTATTATAATTTTTTCTTGTGTAGAACAGTAATGCTGAGTTTATTTTTACCCTGGGATTCAAATTACTTTCCATGAGCAATTTAGGGCACCGTTAGAGGGAAACAAGAATATAACTTAGAGGAAGTAGATAATAACTGATCTCCAGAATGCTTGCTAATAGCTATTAACTTTTTAATGCAATGCTAAAAGCTTCACCAAACTAATAAGCCACTGAATTTATGTAAATATTCTAGGGACTGATCCATTACAAGTCTTGAAGATGCAAAACTATCATTTTATTTAAACCTTTAAAGTTTTGGGGAAAATGTCATCCTATTATTCAAATAGTATAACTCTCTACTCATAAAGTACAAATAGGAGAGAACCGATGAATTTGACAGAGATTTTCGAATGGAATTCTGACAGACACATTTTGTATTAATCAAAGTAGGTGCCATCAGATCCAAACAGATAATGCAATTTTGTTGGCTTTTTGCAAAAGCATTGAATAAAGATCAGAAAATTACCAATTAAGGAATCATAAAAATTGAGAACAAGAATTGTCCTCAATTTACAGAGGAGACACCAGAGGCTCGGAGAGATGAAGTGCTTCGCTGAAAGTCACACAGTGGATATTGTTCCATTGACTTTCGCACCTTAGCATGTTGCCTTCTGATATTCGCTAAGAAGTCATTTGAAGGAGAAATTTTAAACTTCTGTGGAAGCTCACTACTTTCCAATACCCACCATTACTGAAAAATGCCTTTAATGGAGAATCTACATTAACTTTCACAGAAATGAAACTGGGGATCTGTACTGTTTCATTAAGGAGTTCATTGCATCATGTGCTCACCTTGCATAGGTAAGCCCTCTACAAGTAAGTGAGGGGGTTTGAGGGAGGGCAGAGTATGAAGAACAAGCATTATTCTCAAGGGAAAGTGAGAGGGTCTGTTGCTGTAATCTAAAGTAAAGCAGATAGTAACTGTATTCACATCGTGAAGAATGGCACAGAAAGAAAATAGCTTCATCTGCTGATGGATACTGGCTCTTCCCTAATCCATGTGGTCCCGATTCCAACTGATCGTGTACCGCATAATCGATGTGCGATCTCGTTAGCCACCTCACTTTTCAAACTTAGAAGGAAAGTGAAAGTCACGACTTCAGCTCTCATCACACTTCTCCTCATTCTTCTTGTCTTCGAGAATGAAAAAATGTGAGGCTTCAGAAAAAGAAATGTCCAAGGCCAGGAGTTGAAAACCACTGACTGTTTCTCAGCTATCGGGTTTCATCTGCCCAACAGAGAACACGTGAGTGATATGGACACAACTCATACAGAATGCCCTCTTTCTTTCCTGTTATGTAAACGTTCCAAAAAGGGAAACCGCATTAAAAATTGAACCCGGCGAAGACGCATCATTATGAATTACGATTTGGAGGCGAAGTCATTGCGGGAGAAAGAGAGCCTGTCTCTTTTACCTTGATGGCACTCGCGATAAACCACGGGAGGATGTGGCACCGGTCTCCTTGATGAATTGAGCTCTAGAAAAGCCATGAATGTGAAATTATCCAGCACATGATAACCCTGCTGCAATAAATAAAATCCAATAGTCAGAAGAAGTTAGGAACTGCAGGGAGTAAACTTTGCCTCAAACCCCGCCTCTCCAACTTGGGGAAGGGTTGGGGCTGAGCACTGCGTAATTAGGTTCTAGAGTTCATGATTAGCACCACAAAACCCTTGCCTGGAAATGAAAAGTCATGGACCATGCACAGTTCGCCTTTTAAATATGTGTCCAAAGGATTCATCCAGATGCATGGAGAGTTGGTTGAAAATTTGTTGTTACTTTCAAAATAACACGGAGGTCCGGTCTTCCAATTGACATTCTGAGAGGCTGTTATACATAGTAGGCACAAGGTGACTCTTTTAGACATGCTTTCAATATGCTTCTGTAAAGCCCACTTTGACCTCCCGACAAAAAATGAATAGCATATTTTAAAATAATTGGCACAATATTAGATAACATCAGAAAACCCTAATATCCTCCTTCATAAATGATCTTATTGGCAAATATATATTAAACCCCCCCAAGATTAGCTATTTGATATTTTTTATGACAACAAATGGAGAATTTAAATTCACTTTTACTAATTTTGGGACAAACTCCAGGATTCAGAAGTTTATTCATGATGTGTTCTCATTGTTGAGAATGTAACTCTCTTAGACACTGAGTGGAGTAAGCAGTTAATTCAAGTGATCCTCCGCTTGTTAAAAGAGGACCTCCTGTGCTCAGGGGGTTGTCGACTGGACAGATCCATTCCAATTTGCCTCACACTTACCTGTGGCTTCCTGGAGGTCGAGTCAGCAAGAGTGGCTGAGCCTGCAGGTAAAGCACACCAGATGTGAGAAAAGGGTCATAAACGTGCAGGAAGCAAGCTGAAGAAATAAAGCACTGGTATGATTTTAAAGAAAAACTCTATGTTCATTTAAAATCTTGCTCTGAATCATTAGAGACAATATCGTTACAAAAAAGGGAAGTGCTATTTTTTATAGCACTTATCAAGCTATTTTCATAGCTTGATAAATCTCAAATACCCTTCTTAGGAGTCTCTTTTACTCCCTCCTCATTTTCCATTGCCTTCATCTGCAGTGATAAACTACAGCAGGAGTGAACGTACTTAGTCATTTATTTCCATCCCTTCTTCTCCGCACCCCTGCTGGATCTGAGTCTGTGGATAAGACAGGGTGGAACATATAAGGAAGTTGGTCTTTTTTGGTTTTATTTCTAAATATCTGCGGGGCTAGGGAACCAGGAAGGACTCCAGGAAGCAAAGAGAAAGAGGGGATTCCTTCCGCCTCATCGCCAAGACTAGACAAGTCTCATTGGATTGGGTAGAGTGGGCTACCACTGGAACGAGAGAGAAGGCTTATATTTTGTCTCCCCACATAGCTCTGGGCTCTCTGCAAAACCTAAGAAGGCTCTGTGGGATTGAAGAGCAGAGAGGACCTGCCTGCGGGGAGAGCCATGGAGAGGTGGTGGAAAGGGTACGGCTGCAGAGTGAGTCTGGGCAGAGAGAGCCATCCACAGATTCGGAAAGTTTCCTGTGATACCGGTGGCACAGAAATGTAAGAGCAGATCCTGTGTCTCCATCTATGGCACAGAAGTAGTCAAGAGGCCCAGGAACCAGCAGGAGAAACATGGGCAGAAATGTGTGACCCCTGGTGACAAGCACATGGGGGTGGGGGTGGAGTTCTCCAACGTGATGCCACAGGACACATCTGACGCTGGGCTGGACAGATGATATCTAGGACCACATGGTTCCCCCACACCGTGGCTCCCTGGAACTTAGAAGTCATTTCCAGAAAAGTGAGGGAAGTAAATTGACTGATGCTAATTTTTCCCTAATCCAGTGGAATTAGAAGCTCAAAAAAAAGTTTAAAAATGACAAAGAACTTGCACATTCGTTTGTAGACTGAGTGCATGTCTACTACATTTTTCTGACTTTAAACAAAAAGCTTAATTCCTGAAGAGTCTGTCAGGACACATGCCTGATTTCCTGTGTGGGAGGCTGCACGGGACGTTGGAAAGAGGTTAGATGCCGGAGGCAGAAAAGAATATCTAGTCCCTCTTGTGGGACTTCACTCTTGGCCTCAGTTTTCTTGTGCGCACAATTAGGGCCTTGGGTGGGGTGATCTCCGAGGACCCTTCCAGCTCTGATGATGTGGTTCTATGTGTTAGACCGTCCTATTAGCCTGATTGTTGGTTAGTGCTACCAGATTCAATGTTGTGTATGAAACACTTGTCTCGGAGCTTGGTGCTTACATCGTCAATGAATATTAAATCCTGTCACTTCCCCTGCTCCATGTCGTTTTCTAATGATTGCTTTCAAATTCAACGGTGTGATCCCTAAGATCTGCTTCACGTGAAGGGCCATTATTTGCTCTTTCCTCTAAGTTCCAAGTGCAGGCCCTGTTCTGGAAGAGCCACACGAAGGGCTGATTTGTCAGCGGATGTGTTTCCAGGGCTTCTCCTCTGCAGTTCTCTCTGCTCTGAACGGGAGTGGCGGGTGAGGGCTCGGCTGCTGGCTGGGGAGGTCTGCTTTCTCACTGGTGGTGCACGAAGAGAAGATTAGTCATGGACTCAGTGTGCTACTTGGGAGAATTCCTGGCCAGGCTGAGACAGCAGTCCCTTTGAGATGAACCCAGCTCTCCTTCTGTTACTGGGCTGCTTGTTCTGGTACCCCGGCCAGTGGACCAGTAGTGGACCCTGTCAACAGGAGCTATGCAATAGCCGAAACCTCTCTATCTCCTGTGAGCTCACAGAGACACAGGGAAATGCGGAGTCGTCCTAGAATCTGAGCATCTCTAAACCTGTTTGCAGGTGCTGTTGCACAGATAGTATATCAACAAGGGGTGCGTGATTTTCACTTTGGCTTTGAATCCAGCTATTTTCCCTCAGGCTGCCTCTGTCTGTGTATCTGAACTTTCCCTGTTAGAAGGCTTCCACTGACTACTCCCCAAGCAGGCACCGTTTTAAATAGGCTGCACCTTTATATAACTAGCTGACAGGGGGGCAGTTTTTTTTTTAATGCTTGTCCCGCTATTTAATCACTTCTTCTCTCACTATTCCCCTTAAGCCTGCATCTGCCACTAGGTTCTGTGAGCCTCTTTACCACCCCATTCATAACTTAGTTTTGGTCTTTTCCCCATGTGCAGGGTTCTTTTCCTTCTGCTGGAATTAGAGTGGATATGGGCTCTCAGAGATAGTGTTTTGGTTTGGCTCTTCCTTTACTCAAAATTTCTCAGCTCGGAGCCTCAGCTAATTTTTCTCCAGGTGTGGTCTGCAGATCACCTGCATTGTAATAAACCTCAGGTGGCTGCTACCTACAAATGTGGAGGATTGCACTCCAGATTTTGTGATTCAAAATCTCTAGCAGGAGTCCCTAGAACCTGCGCTTTTAACAAACACCCTGATGCTTCTTTGGCACATTAAAGTTTAAGAGGCACCACCTACTCATCCCTTTCTACTCTGCAATTTCCCTGCTGGGAGCTGCCTCAGCTTACTCCTGCTTCTCCTTGCTGGAGAGCCTTTTATTTTTCATATGCCTCACTTCAGTAGGCTGTATCAGTAAGGAAGCACGGAAGCACGTAGTTGTAACTTTATCTTATGCACCCAACCACGACCATGAACTTGACATATGAGAGCATGCAGTTTCTTCCAATTCTCATCAAAGCCCATGCATATGCTTCCATCCAAGAGTACCCCGTGCAGCCATAACCTGCCCTGTGTCTCTTCACTTGTTGCTTGCTAACAACTAACAGCCCACATGAGGAAATGATTGTCAACAAGTATAGGGAGTTCCACAACACACTTGAACCTTTTTTTGGCGGAGGGGGTGGGCTGTTCAGTAGTCCGGGGCAGTCTGCCTGCTACAGTTACTTGCTAAATGTTGCCTGTTGATATGTTCTGGGTCACTCCCTCTTATTCTGTTCCCTCTTAGCAGTTCCCAGTGACTCCACGAGACCTGAGCTGCACTCAGTAAATGCCAAGGCTGTTGTTTGTAGTTGCCACCTCAGCTCCCCGTATGGCAGTTGCCTCAGTTTCCCGCTATTGTTTGTCCTTCATACGTGTCCCAGCCAGTGAGGCAGCCCTGGTGCTGAGCCGGCAGACTTAGAATTCTGCAACATTGGGAACAGCCCTTAGATACCGCCAAGCCCAGGGCACCGTATGGGCCTGTCGGTAAATCCCTGCCTCAGAACATTTTAAAAAGCACACACTAACATATGTATCATTATAAAAGAAACGAATTGTGTTCTATACAATTGCCCTAATGCTTTTAAGAACGTTGTGATACAGCGATGTGTGCACGCCTTTCCTAAGGCATTGAATAACGAAATCCTTGAGAGTCTGATGGTTGCTATAGATTTGAAGAGCTGGTGATCACAGATGTTTTGAGATATCTGTGATAACAGTACTGTAATGTGAAAATATCTATATATCGGCACAAAATCCTAAGTGTTGCTAATACTACTGTTGTTTACAATGTATGCTCATCATTGGAGGAAGTGCTATACATTTTAGTGATTTCAGAGAAAATAAAGATGCCGTTCCCCATTTATGTTCATGGTTCCCCAAATGAATTTTAAGAACCCCTGATCTAAGTCAATATCCCAAGTTCCCTGGGAAATAAAGATCTTGAGATGTAAAATGAACTAGCGAGATCACACAGTTCAAGGCTGGCCATATGGGATTCAATCTTGGATCCCCTAAATTCATTTCTTTTTTTCTGTGCTCTAGTGCTTCTGTTTGCTGAACTCCAGGATGGCTTTTATTGGTGATTCTGCTTCATGATCCTCCCATAGTTCTGCTTTCTTTGTGTCACCTTTGATTCCAGCAATTTCATGCAATTTTCCTTCTCGGAGGTGCTTTAATTTTGTCTGCATGTTAGTGCCGTATGAATGCCGTGCCGAGAAATCTTCTCTAGGACATAATGGCAAATGGCCTAATATTTTTCATTGTTATTAATCAAAGCACATTCTCTTATTTATGTGAAGGGAGTTAAACAGAATTGTAAGCACTTGTGGGTGTGAAGAGTATTTTTCTTTCGAACAGTGTGGGTTCAGAGTTCACTAGATTGTACCTTACAGTCTGAACAAGAAAGGACACTCAGAGACCAGAGGAGATTGGCCAGGTGAATAAAGCCTTCTGAGAAAAGGACTCATCTTATCTTGTCTGAGACTAGATGAGAAGTAGCATATAATTTGCTTGATGGAAATGCTCACTGGAGAGAAGTGTGGGTTGAGATTTGAACTGGGCGAATAAGGGTGGATTGTGAACGGACAATTTTTATCCTTGCTTCTTGGGCCAGAGTTCCTTTTCTTTGATCCCTGGGACTTATAATATTGGCCAACAGCCCGCTGCCTGCCTGAAAGGCTGCACAGCATCAGCTGGGATTGCAGAGGGAAGGAATGCAGCTGGCACCACATCGTTGGGTGTATTATAGCAATATGATGCATTAATTACTTGGTGATTGATTAATATGATATTGACTCTTGAGAAGAAGAAATAAGCAAATGCATTGACACATGAAGTGATAACTATAATACTAGAGCTATCCTCCTGGCATGCTTTAAGTTTTCACATTCATTTTGGTAATTGATAATGGTCTTATCTGGGATTTTTTCAGTTTCAGTATACTTGATGGAGTTGGGGGGCCAAACTAACTGTGTTTCATGCATTCTAAGCTATACAATTTTTGTAGTTTTTCTCATATTGTAGTTTTTTTTTGAAATTAGGATGCATCTTACAATTGATTGTAGCTTAATATTAATTGCGGTGTTTTTTTCTTAATTTTCCTGTGTTGCCTAAAGCAATGATGTATCTGACTGTATTTGGTGTACAAGATTAGATGAGATGCAATTATACTGGGCACTTATGACACAGCACACCCTGTGCCAGGCATGAGCTAGGTAACTAATTTTATCTTCGCTGTTAGCCCATATACAGATGGAAAGGATGGAGGTGGAGGTAAGTGAAATAACTCACCTATTTTCATGCATTTAGAAAACTGTGGGATCCAATTCCCTGATGGCAGATGCTGCATGTTAAGTGTTTTCAGATGTCTGTGCTCTCCTGCCTGCCTGTATTTGAACCGGATTCCCTTAATGCCGCAAACACGTTTTCACCCTCCTTCTCCACCTCCTAGTCCCCTTTGAAACTTGGATGGATGCCACCTCCTTCGGGAGCCCATGGGTGCCTAATGCTAAATGTTTCCACTGCACCCTGGTCTTATCTCTACATTGCATTTCAACTTTTAATTTCTCTTCTCCCCACTACTACTTGGATGCTCCTGCACGCTTTAACAATTGGCAGAGGATTTGGTGTAGATTAGACCTTCTATATGTATTCGTTGACTGACTTAAGGATCTAACAGTAGTTGACTGTTGTGTTTCACCCATTCCCCCACTGTTTTCCAGTTTTTACCACTTTGGTTGAGTTTCTAAGTATTTCATTCCCTCCTTCTCTTAAGCCACTCTTTTGTTCAAGTCTCATTACCTATCATGACCCCCATTGAGCTTTGCTCCTCTGTCCTCTGGCAATTTCTATGTAAAGACCATAGATATTTCCTTATTTCTACAAAAACATCCCTTTATGGTTACATAATACACAACTCCATTTTTCTAAAACTTTATTGGATTTTTGATGTAATTAAAGAATACTTGATGGAATCAAGTCATGTTTAACTACTTAGCATCATATCGTTTTTTTCCCCTTTATATTAATTGTCAGCTTCTCAGCACAAAAGCAAAGCATTCTCTCAGGCTATTACCAAAAGAGATCATTCAAAAGTGAACTTACATTTCTAAAAGAACTATTTAAAAATGTCCTATTTCTTAATTAAGAAAATGGTGGGAAATATGGCCAAAGATAAGAATTGATTTTTTGGAAATAGTAGATGATACCGGAGAGATGGAAGAAGGAATGGGTCAGCAAACCAGGAACAGAAAGCAGCTGATGACGACAGCGAAGACCCGCTAAGTCCTGGTTCTCGGGGGCCTTGAATGACATGCAGCTTCTGATTTGTGGGTCCCAATACAAGGCTCATTGATTTAAGGCAAAGAGCCATTGTGGAAAGCGGCTCAATTCATGAGACGTAAACATTTTCCCTTGTTCCGATTTTAAGAGTGGAACTCTAAAATAGAATTCAATGAATAAGAACAGCTAGACTTGAATTTTGTATCACATACAGGCGATGAAAAGAATGAAGGAGAAGAGCAGAAGTGAAAAGAGCCAAAGAAATGGGACTAAAGAGAAAAAGGGGAAGAAAAGGGAAGAAGAGGAAGAAGGGAGGACAGAGGAACAGAGAGATGCAAAGGCAGAAAAAGAGGAAACGAAAGGTGCAGGAAGAATGATGAGAAACCGGTGCAAGAATTGATGGAGTGGCCCGTGCACAAAGTGTTAGAAAATGGCCTCAGGTGCTGACTTGGCCCCAGGCCTTCTTTCCGTTACATATCTTCCCACTCTGCTTTAAAATGATTAATTCTTCGGCCTGTATTCATAGATAATTCACTGCTCTTTATTTTTTAATGTTAAGAGATGCTGCACGGAATGAGATGTCATAAAAATCCTGCAAAGTATGAATTACTCATGGACAGCAGTGATGGTGATGAGAGCAATATTAATTTGAGGTCCAACAGAAATCAAAGAGGGGGTTGGGTCTATCCATGTACTAAAGGTTTCTTCTGACTCTGGCTTTGGAGTTCATTGATCATTTGGAAAAGAAACCATCAATAAATTCAATACCGATCTGAAAAGCATAAATGAAATAGCATTCCTACAGATTGCTGCCAGTAAAATGCCGAATTAACATCAAGAGAATTAATGTTCCTTCAGAAATGCACAGCTCACCCTTCACAGTCTTGAGGCTCCGACCCAAATCGGTTATTTCAACGGTGTCACTGCTGCTCACGTGACTTGAGTTCTGGTTCATCGCTAAGTCCCTGTGTCTGCAGGGTGTTATGACAGCATACTTCGGAGTGACAGGCTGACTCTAAGCCATCTATCATGCTATGGGGCCCAATTTTCCTGTCTGATTGTTTTGTCTTAAGGAAGCTGTGTGGCACTTGCTGTCCCTGGGAGGTAACTAGAGGTGGGTAATCCATCTAGTCATCCCTGAGATGGGAGGGTCTGCCACTGACGCGTTGGAGATTTTGTGTTTCCTTGACTTCTCGATCTGGTGGAGTAAGAATAAGGAGCATGAATGAGATGTGCCGTGGTACATTTTTGTGCTGTGCTGTTTATTTTATGAATATTAGATAAGTTAATTCTAAATATATATATGTACACTTTTATATATCCTCAACACATAGATTTATATTATTCTAAACACATATTTACATATATTCTAAATGTATGTACTTCTCATATGTATATTCTCATATAATTTGAGTGCTGTATTGTATACTCAGCTCCCAAGGGCAGGTAACACAGAGGCAGGCTTTTGGAATCGCTGAGATGAAGAACAGGAGGCGAGTGACCTGCTCACTAGGAAGCAGAGAACTGCATTTTAACTGGGAGTATCTGGATCCAAAGCTTGATATTCTGAAGCATTTGATCATTCCACCACTTACCTACTTTGGAAGCTGATACTGGCGGTTCTGCGGTCTGTGGAAAAGATTAGAAATAATATATGTGAAGGGTTTAGAATAATGACTAGCACATAGGGGTGTTCAATATGTAGTAGTTTCCCTTACAATAATTGATACCTTATTTTTCCCCCCCAAAATGTAGGTGGAGGGAAAAAAGCTTCTGAATGATTAAGTACATCACACAACATGGACGGCTGAAAGCTTAGGAGGCTAGTTATGAGCCTCATTTACTCACGAGTCTAATACGTTTTCTGATCCAGTTTCTAGGTCCACTGACGAGAAATAGCAAATGAGGACAGAAAAAAGAAACTGTTACAGAAAAGGCTCGTGATAAATAAATGCGGGAACTGATAGGTGAAAGCCTGGAAATGATAAAATAGTAAAATTAGGCACCTGAACTAAGGCATAACAAAGCAAAAACAAAACCAGCCTACCGAGGCTGTTTGGTTGAAGGGTAAAGTACGATTATTACTTCGATGGCCTTGAGGACCGCTCCGTCATGACAGTGTGCGTTGATCAGTCACTGATGATTTTCCTTGTCGTGTGCCATGCTGCTAATAAATTACTTCTGCTTTGGTCTGTGTGCAAAACTGAATTTTACCTGCATTTCTGAGTGATATTTTCACTGGATAGAGAATCTTAGGTCAATTTTTTTTCTTTCAGCACTGTAACGATTTTACTCCGCTGTCTTCTAACTTGCAGTTTCCAGGGAGAGGCTGGCTGTCCCTTTTATCTTTGTTTCTCTGTGCCTTGTAGATGGGTTTTATTGCCCTATTTTCAAAGTTAGTAATATTTTTTGCAATATCTAATTTTTTATGTTAGAAAATTGCAGTTTTCAGTTCTAGAAGTTCATTTTCAGATTTTTAACTATCTCAACTTTTGAACATGTGGAAATCAGTGATACTAACTGTGTGAATGTTCTTTTCTGGTGATTCTACCATCTGTGTAACTTCTGGGCTGGTTTCAGCTGATTGACTTCTCTGTGCATTACGAGACGTATTTTTCTGCTTCTTTTCATGCTGGTGAATTTTGATTGAATGGCAGACATTATAATTTTACTTTTGAGGGTACCGAATATTTTTGTATTTTTATACTCTTGAGCTTGGTTTTGCGATGTAGTTACGTTATTTGGAAATAGTTACTACTTTCAGGTCTTGCTTTCAAGATTCATTGGGTGACAGCAGAGCAGTATTTAGCCTAAGGCTAATTGACTCTTTTTTTTAAATGAAATTCTCTTTTCTTTTTTTAAAAAAAGATTTTTTTTTTATTTTTAGAGAGGGAAGGGAGGGAGAAAGAGAGAGAGAGAGAAACATCAATGTGTGGTTGCTGGGGGCTGTGGCCTGCAACCCAGGCATGTGCCCTGACTGGGAATCAAACTTGCGATGCTTTGGTTCGCAGCCCGCGCTCAATCCACTGAGCTACACCAGCCAGGGCTAACTGACTCTTAATAATGAGGCGCCACGAGCCTTCTGAGTCCTTTATCTAATAATTTATGAATTAAGAGTTTTGTATCCTGGCCGGTAGGAAAAGACAATGCCCTTATCCCTGTGTGATTGTGGGGTATTGTTCCTCTAATTCTTTTGGTTATTTTCTTACATGAATGTGTGAATCAGTATTCTGCTAAGTACTCTAGGGAGATGTGATTATTAATTTTATAAATCACTTTGGCTGGACAAGGGGTGCCCAGACATTTGGATAAACGTTATTCTGGGAGCATCTGTGGGACGTGCCTGGATGAGATTAGCATTTGACTCAGTAGACTGAGTAAAGCAGATTGCCCATATTGTGGTGGGCCTTACCCAATCAGTTAAAGGCCTACATAGAACAAAAAGGCTGACCCTCCCCTGAGCAAGAGAGAATCCTTACCACCATCAGCTTTTCCTGGCTCCTGAACCTCCCAGCATTGGAACTGGAATTACTGGTTTCTCTGATTCTCAGTCCTTTGACTTACCTCGGAACTATAGTATTGGCTGTCCTGGGTCTCGAGTGCAGACCTTGCTCAGTGCAAGGCTGTCCTATAGTATGGGCTGTCCTTGCTCAGTGCAGACCTTGGAACTTTCCAGCCTCTATTATCAGGTGAACCAATTTTTTATAGTAAATCTATGTATGTCGTATGTATGTATCTCCTACTGGTTCTGTTCTTCCAGAGACCATTGGCTGATACAGGGGACTTCTCTCCCTTTGAGTCTCTCTCCACCAGCCCTTTAGACACCTGGTTCTTCCTACACTTTCAGCTCCACGCCCTGGGCTCAGGCAGTCTGCTGAGCCCCGTGCGCGCTCACCTCCCTGCATCGCCCCCTGGAAACTCTCTTCTGTCAGGGAGATGAGCAGCTGTAGGGCTTGTCTTGCTTGTTTCTCATCCCTCAAAGATTTTTACACTTTGTTAGCCGATTCAGTGCCCTGAAAATGATTGTGTGATGTGTTTCTTCTGTGTTTTGATTGTTTCAGGTGCAAAAGTAAATCTACTTTAACTTGACTAAGAGTAGAAATCTGTTAGGAGTCATCAACGAGACTAAAATACTTTCTATCAAAGACAGTATGAAATATAAATATAGCGTGGTAGAGTACAATTTACAAAAGATTTTCATCTTTGAAGTCTTAGCACATAAAATGGGAAAATCTCAAATATCTGGAAATCTTTGCTCTAGGGAATAACTTACTCTGAAAGAGTTTTGGAGGCAGAGGTTGACTACGGTGGAAACACAACAGCATTATAGTATTTGGGAAGTTAATATGTCGCCGTCTCTTGGGGAAATGCTTTCTGCTGAGAAACACAGAATTCAGTGGCATGGCTGGAGGCTAGGAAGTGTGGCTGTATCACATGGGTGGGCCCAGCCGCTGTCCATATGTGTATACGGTCCTTCAGCCTGTACCTCCTAGGGCAGAAAACTCCTAGGAGGTTCACTTAGGGGCCTTTGCTTCTGGAAGTACATACAGAGCTACCATGTAGTTGAGTACTTTTTATTTTTTTACGTTTGAGATGAAGCTTCAGGCATAACTGTTGTTGGCTTGCACTCCGTGACTGTCACAGATTCCAGAGTGGTTTCATCTGTGCCCTTTCTCCCAAAGCTTGTGCAGAGATTGTTAGCACAAGTGTTTGTGTAACTAAAGTCAGACAATGGTCTTGTTAGTTCTTGGATGCAGTCAATGGAGAGACCTGTATTCGTAATCAGGTGGAAGAAGAGAAGGTGATTTACAGTGCTAAGAGTCCTCTTCAGACGTTATTGAGGAATACTTTCAGGGTGTATTTTGGCCAAGGTGAGCCACGCCAGCTGTGTCTACCTGACTTTACCACGGTCACCTGAATAGTGGACAATGCTGTTGTTTCTCATGATGTGAAGTACCTGATATTACCTGATTTTGAGACGTAGTCCCAATCCTTTTGTTTCTAGAATAATAGGTACAATGCTTTTGCTATTATATAAACACATTGATATGAGATTATGATGCTATATTCAGGAAGACTACTTTTGGGGGATAGTTTATGCATTTAACATAGAGATAATTCGTTTTTCCAATGGATTTGGAATTTTGTGTGGACAGGGGCTAAATCTTTATTCTTTTCTGCATTCCAATGCTTGGAAATAAATATATTTTATTACAGTAGTTCCCTGCTTATCCATGGGGGTTACCTTCCAAGACTTCCAGCAGATGCCCAAAACCATGAACACACCCAGACCCTACACATACTATGTTTTTCTGTATACATACCTACCTGTGATAAACTTTAATTTATAAATTAGGCATATTGCAAGATTAACAACAAATAACAAGATAGAACAATTATAACAATATTCCATAGGAAAAGTTATATGAATGTGGTGTTTTCCTCCCTCTCTTCCTCTCTCAACATACCTGGCCATGGGTCAGATAACCCAGATGGCCGCTGGGTGACTCACAGGCAGAGAGTGTATATCGTGAGGATACTCTGGACGAAAGGATGAGTCACGTCCTGGGCGGGATGGAGCGGGATGGTGTGAGGTTTTCATCGTGATATTAAAAACTGCACACATCTTAAAACGTATGCATTGTTTATTTCTAGAATTTTCCATGTAACGTTTTTTGACTCGGTTGACCGGGGATCACTGAAACCGTGAAGGTGAAGCCGTCCCTGAGGGAGGACCACTGTGCAGTGAACCACTGTGTTAAAGGATGATGGGCAGGCACGTCAGAGCAGGGTGCCAGGCTTGGGATGCGTGTTGTAAGAAAGTCACACCTAATACTTATTAAGGAGCAGAGCTAGGCACATCATTTGCAGGGCCCAGTGAAACCTGAAAACGTAAGTCATTTTCTTCAAAAATTATTAAGGGTTTCAAGACAGTGGCAGTGGAGCATTAAACGAAATGCTGGGCTCTGTATGACTCCACCTGTTGCAGCCCACAAAACCAGCCCTGCTAAGGACAAGAGGAAATAAAAGCTGATTTCAAGTGCAAAGAATGAAAACAAAACAAACAATACCGCACAGGTTTGTAAGTTGTCCAGGATTGGAGAATCCAGTATTTCTTCCAAAAAAAAAATACTGATTGGTCTGGTTAAATTGTCTGTACGCAATTCTATCATGAAAAGTTAGTAGTTGAAGTCTTAGACTTCTAAAATAAAAAAATAAATGTGGGTATGGCCGTGGCAAGTCTTGAGCTTTATATTTAGAGAAATGTTGAAGTAATATTTTACTGCTGATTAAATGTGCCATGGCTATATGAGCATCTTGGTTGCATTACCTCTATATTTCCATTTTGTGTACTGTCAAAGTGAATGCAAAATGTAAAGCCTTAAGCTTAAACTAAGTACTGAGGCTAAAACTACTAGCTTGAACATATAAAAACTAAGCCCCTTGAAATAGCCTCTATGAAAGATACTTACTTTGGGGGGAGCTGAATAATTTTCTGGGAACACACCTATTCTTTGTTGGATTTGTGTGGTTCAAACAGAGCGCTCGTATTATAGATTATTGTGCTGTAAAATAAAATCTCTTACAACCAGAGTAAGAGTATCTACAAAGTTGTCAAGATGTATTTTGGGCTGACCTTCTTCTTTCATTTTTTTTCTTTTCTTCAAAGATTTTAAATGGATTATAAAAATCACATTCAGATGGAACGAATGCAGGGTAAGTTTCACATGGGGTGCTGGTGAGAAGGTGCGATTTCTGAGGTTTCATTCCAGATCTGATTCTTGAGACGCTGCAGGTGGGGGCCTGGAATCTGCATTTTATGCTTTCCAGATGTTTCTCAGGCACTAGGGTTTGAAAACCACAGCCTTCGAGTTTTAACCGCCATTTAGAGGAACTTTGAATGGAGACAGCCATGATATCATAATATTATTGATTAATAGAACCTGCTTTGAATATCTTACTGCTAAATACAGAGCTATGTGGACTGAGATTGGAGATGAGTGCCCTTTCCAACAGGAGCGGGGAAGTCAAACCTCTCCGAGTCCTGTTCGAAGTTCACCTGGGAAATGTGATGACTTTTAGCTGAGTCTAAATGCCAGGCAAACTGCGCGCCTGTTCCGCTCCCCTCCCCGCTGACACCATTTCACTGGCTCGAGGCTAATCTTGATGCTGCACAGCTTATCGCCTCCCCTCCCCACCCCAAGTATCTCCAGAAAGACGTGGGTTGCAGAGTCCGGAGCTGCAGGCTTCTCCAGCTTCTCATCCAAACCGTCTGTGACTCAGAGCTGTAGCAGGCAGGGCTCGCCACTGATTTAATTTGATCTTTCCAGAGAGGATTAAAAATACTGTTCTCGCCCCAGCTGGAATGTTGCCGCTAAGTTTCAATATGTCAGAGGCCCCTTTTTCATGTTCTCAGTGCCAGCGCGGGCGAGGGTGGTAAATGACAATGCCGCGGGATTTGCATTATCTTCCTTAGCGTGCACATTTGTCAGCCACGTCAGAGAAGAAGAGGTGACTTGAAGGAAAACTTGCAGAGAGTAGAAGAAGGGCGCCTGCCTGGCCGGCGCGCTGAGGGATTAAGAATGAGCTGGGATCACCCGCAGGCATGCGCAAAGCCCGTGGCGTGCTCGCCCCTCTGCTCAGTGTGTGCTTTCGGTGTACTTCGGGGTGATGCCACGGCTCTGCCTGGAAACGGGAGGCCCCAGTTATGAATTTTATAAAGTATCCAAAAATAGGGCTTTACGTAGCCGTCAATATTTGCCTCATTTAAAGGTGATTTAATGCTGATCATATCATGTCAGTAAAACTACTTTGTACTTCTCAAAGTGTTTGCAGACACTTTTATTTGGGCAAGAATTAAATAAAACAATTTAATTCTTGCCAACATCCTGTTAAGTATGCAAAACAGCTACTATTATCTCTCCTTTATGGATGAGGAACTAAGCTAATAATTAGTGAAGCCAGCATGGAGTTCCACATTTTTGAACTTGAAGATAAAAAGAAGCCTTCTTTCTGGAAAGAAAGTAGTTGTACATTATACAATATGTCTGGTTTTTTTTAAAAAAGCGTGGTCTTTTTATGTTGCCTTACGATCCCTCAGTGTGGTGTTAGCTGCTTGTCGCTCTGAGGGGGAAGACGGCGCCAGCCCCCCCGCCAGGGGCCACGGGCTGCTGTTATTCCAGAAGTTACGATGTTTTCCAGTTATGAGTGTGTGCTGGGATCCGACATCCATTGTTCTCATTTGTTACGGAATACACGATCGGAATTCAAATAGCTCTTGGTGCTCTAAGAGGCAAAATGATGCGCTCTTCGATTTTAGAAAATCCCATCTGCCGATCTGATCGGCTAGGGGTCCAGCCCTCCTCTGCTGGCGGCTCGGTGACCAGTGGGGCTTTGAGAGCAGGCCTGAGTGCTTTCCCCGTCCGGCGTGGACAGGAGCAACAGCGCGGGGTTCTGTGGTCAGACTAGTTCGGCGTTACAATTCCAATACTTCATGTTTGTGGCTACAACGATAATAGGAGCTGAAAATGCTGCGATGTGAATCTATTATGACAAAGACGGTAATGAGAACGGGAAAAACTGCAGAATGAACTCATTCCCATTAGGTTCTGAAGCTAAATTGTCTGCCTTCAGCACGAATGGTGTTGGCTGGCCTCTTTAATCAAGACTGTGTCATTTGAAGGAATATCATAACTAGCAGAAAACAAAAATTCCCCTTCTGACAAACCGTTTGCTCATTCAGTTAACCAAATTGGAATAAAAAACACTATTTTAGAAGGTTCATTATAAAAGATGTGTGTGTGGGGGGGGGTGATTGTGGCTACTAGCATAAACAATAAAATAAAAAAAAACTGATGTAGAAGATTTGGAGCAAAGAAAAAATGCTCACATTGTCTTCCCTTTAGTGCAGTGTTTACAAAGGGCCTGGACTGTATGCTCTTCGCCCAGATCGCATTGCTGGCTGGTCCTCATGCTCCCAGTTACCGTTAGGGTAAAAGAGTTTAGTAAGTATTGGAACAAAAATATTTTTTGGCTTTGTTGTTGTTGTTGTTAAGACTGCCGTAGGCATTTTAGGGTTCTTTTTTGTTCCTTCCTGAAAAGGTTTTACTGCTATTAATAATGCTCCCAGTGATAGGAAACTATATTACTTTATTTATTTTACTCTCATTGTTATTTGACAAAGTGGACTGGGCCACTATGCTTGTAAATTAGTTGGTGTCCTTTGGCAGCTACTGGCATGGCTACGTTTTTCCATTTCGAATGGGATAAGGTGTGATAAAGCAACGGATGAAACCCAACCTGCAAGGCCAGACCAAAGGCAATTCTGTGTGTCTCACAGCCTCAGAAGCTGACTCTTGGCCAGGGTTTTCTGGGCAGATAATGCCGTTCAGAGCCGAGCGGCGTTTGAAGTGCTTTTGGATGTGATGATCACGAAGGATTGCAAGGTGAGATCACTGGTATTTCAGATACTGTAGACACCGATGTTATGAAAGGAATATTTAGTTCACGCATCGCTAAAAATCCTAAACCTTAACCAGGAGGTTTGGAAATTCCATTCCATGCCTTTTCTGACATGTTTTCCAAAATTAGAATATTTCTGCTGACCAATTTCCATGGCCTTTTCTTCCCAAACTATTCTCCAATGAATGTGCACTCCTAGTGCACTGTATCCTTACTAGAAAGTGAATGTCTGTGTTTGTTTATGGAACATTCAGCTGCCTGGGTAACAACCTCAGTGGGAGTATTTCTTGAGGGTGAAGGGCCCTGGGGAGGCCGAAGATTGGAGCACACAGGTGCAGGTTTTAGGTAGAGAGCACAGGGAAGAGGGATAGGACATTGGGCAGGTGGTGAATGAGAAGCAAGTGTGTGTAGAGAGATGTGTGAGCGGGGCGGGAGGGGAGGGCTGTGCATTGGCATCCGTTGCAGAGGAGCAGGGAGGTGATGACAGGAGGTGGGAAGAGTGTTATGATTCGAGTGAAAGAGTTTAGTAAGTATTGGAACAAAAATATTTTGTTGGCTTTGTTGTTGTTGTTGTTAAGACTGCCTTAGGCATCTGGGTGGAAATGAACAATTTGGAACGAACTCATCTCCTGTCTACAGAGGAGGTTCTTCCTTTGCCACATCAGTGGGAGTTCCCCGGGTACCAGGTTCTTGAGCAAGCCTGTTCTTTTGGTGGGGTTTTGCGAGTCTTCCTAATTATTGATCTCCAAGGTTCTAAAAGCCAAAAGAGACAGAGGTCGCAGTGGAATCAATGTTTCTATTACAGGTAAAATCTCAGAAGAAGGGCCTGCATAGATTAATCTGTGTACAGCCTAACCTGGATGTAAGAGTCTTCTGAAGGTAGTACTGGGATTATGTCTCAAACTTAATGTTAAGGTTCTTTCTTTATTCCACCTGGCTTTCTATTTACTTTCTCCTATTTTATCCTTTCTTGAAATGAAATTGGGCAATAGTAAGTTATAAATATAGAATCAAGATATATGAAGAAATCTGAATCTTTTCAACTCCTATAATTTAGAGTGAAATTAGATCACTATATGATTACTTTGTCAATTCCTGACAAAAGTTGTTTTAAAACTTCCAAATCCTGTAAATTATGATCAAATCCACACCCTCACTATTAATTATTGTCAATCCATCCCGTGTCCATTGAATCCTGTGAATATTTCATTTTTATTCAATGAGGGGAAGACAAAGAGAAAACAAAGACCATTCGGCAGAGAGGAAAGAAATGAGGGGAACAGTGATTACTGCAATAAATTCACATCTTTTCACTGTGTATGGCACCTGAACTAGGAGAGGACTAGGTGTGTACTAATATCGCTGCAATACCATGCCATCTTGCACTTCAATCCAAACTTACATGATACATGCTTCCCCACTGTCACTAATTTAAACTAGTTTGAGATAGAGAGGCTCGAGCTCAGCAACTCTCTGTGGTTTTTAAATCTTGGGAGCTCTCATTCTGATTTAACGTAACAGCCTTAATTCATCTTTGGTGCTCTTATTCAACCAGTGGAAAAACAAGTACTTATTCGGAAAGCTTAGAAAAGATAGAATTCAAAATATGCCCAGGCTTTTTTTTAAATTGAAAAAATTAGAGAAGTTATTGCCTACATTAATAAATTGATATTTCATTCATACTAATTAGTAGTACATTAACAGAAGGGTAATAAATTGAGCCATTTATCCTAGCAGGGTTAAAAAATCTTGCTACTCTATTCAGTTTCCAGTCCCAGTTTGCAAGTTGACAAAAGGCATTCCCCCCTCCCCACCTCCCCCCTGTTTTAATATTTGGCTATAGTGACTTTCAAGGTCCTAAATTTATTGGCATAATTTAATGGAAAAATTTATGCTTCAAAGCATTCATTTTTCTTTCCAGGCTTTGTGGTTTTCAATTTCTCATCTGCTGGGTACCTTTTCGTTTACATGCAGAACAGAATCTTCTCAACTTTTGGATTCCCTTAATAAAATATTCAATGGAAAATGAAGTCAAAGTTTGAGTGAACCAAGGATATGATCTCATCCTGGTTCTTGTCCTTCTGGTTGTTGAGAAGCAGCTGTTTTCATAAGTATCTAAGTAATAAGCTTAAGCATCAGTTTTTTTTTTTTTACTAACGTTTCAAAAGTGATTGAGCCCAAGTACAAATAAAATGATATTTAAAACAATAAAGATTCCTGAACACCTTTCAATGCCATTGTGTTGTCTCAAAACTGAATTCCATACTTTCTCCCCCAACTCTTCCCCGTCCCTCCACTCCACATTCTGGAAAAGAAGTCTGGGAAAAGAGATATTGGCTTAAATGTTGTTAACACATATCACCAAACAGGTATTTCTGAATTGGCATGGAATGCTAATGGATTTAAAGGCGGCAAGACTCTATATTCTGTTGGTGTGAAAATTGTTGAGTTGAGTACAGGACTGTAGAGCAACTGTAGCGTTGACCTCAAGGGATGGCACCAAGGCCCCGGTTTGGCTCCTGGAGGCTGTCCCTGCAGAACTTCTGTTCTGAGCTCCAGGTGAGAACCCAACAGCTCCGAGCCCTCCCTGGACAGCTGGGGGGCCCAGGACCAACGAGGGCTCTAAGTGCCTTTCTCTTCCGTGAACAACCAAAGCAGAACGGTTTAGATCTAGCTGCATCAGAGCCACCCCTCAAACAAGTGAGAATTCTTAAGAGCCCTAGAATTTTTTTATTAATCAGGTAGTCACGGCACTGGGCTGGAAGTTTAGTTTATTCAGTATGAAAACTAACCTAGAGTTATTCTGTAGCCAGTGACACTGAGTGTTGTGTGCATTGGCATTTACTACCCATGAAGTGCAAGAGAGCATCTGAGTTCGAGCAGGAGTCTGGCTGATGCGCCACCTCTCTGTTGCATGACCTGCTCTGCTTTCAAGCTGGAAGGATCCTTAAATTGTCAGACCTCCTCTTAAAGATGAGAAAGTCAAGGCCGAGGAATACCAGGTGGCTCACACAGCCCTTCCATGGCAGAATCAGTATGAAAACCCAATTCAAGTTATCAGATGTCCTGCATCAGATCAGAAGCTTTTTTGATAACTCCAACATTATGAAGACTCTAGTTGAGAGGAAAGTTAGGTTTCCACTTTGAAACCTGGACCACTCTAGCAGGGGATACTTTTTAAAGGAGTTTTCCATGCCGTGCTCTGCTGGTCAGCGTCACCTTGGATTTAAGTGGACTGTGTTCAAAAATAGTTACATTGCTCGCAGAGGCCAATTTTGTTTGAAGCATAATATAGGCCACGGTTCCATCCAGTCTGAGGCATGCTGATTGTAAGTAGCTACATTTATTATAACAGTTGAAAGGAGAATGCCATTAAAATAAAAATATCCCACAAGTAGAACACTATTTCAATCAATTTACAATTGTGGAAGCTGAAAACAAAAATAACTAAAAGCTTCCTCTGACATTTCTCTTAAGAAGTCCTAGAAAACAATTTTTTTTCTTCAGTGATTTCTAAGTAATAACTCTGCATATGGATGCAATTTTGGAACATCTGTAATTATCCCAACAGTCATGTCCTTCTTTTTGGCCGGCTTCAGTCACATCAGAGTCCTTTTGCTCCCGGTCCTTTCCCCGTGACAGTGAATGAAGAGAGGATCTGTACCTATTCCATCCTTGTACCGAGACGCACGTTCCTTTCAATTTTCTTTTTTCCGAGACAGTATGTTGTTATCTAGGAGCACGCAGAAAGTAGAAAGAAAAAGAAAATCCACCTTTGTTTGTTTGTTGCTGCTCCCGACTCCAGTGAGGTGTGAAGTCATTCTCAAATTCTCCTGTTCAGAAGAATTGTTGGGCGCTTGTTAAGAGCACATGCCTGTGCCTGGTTCTCAGAGATTTGTTCCCTCTGGAGATGCCCTGGGTGGTCACGGCCAAGGTCCCCAGGCAGCGTGGAGAGCTCTGAGAGCGTGAGTGTGCCCCGAGGGGCGGACTGCTGCTGGACCTGGTGTCACGATGGCCACTCCCCTCATCAGTGGGCTCTCAGGGACAGGGAATGTCATATTTCTCCGCTGTGTTTTTTCTGATGTTGAATCCTTGTTGTTGAATCTTTGAAAGCTGACTGGAAAAATGCAAATATACTGAGCATTCACATGTCAAAGGAGAAGGTTCCTTGGCAACCAAGGAGGAGACCCAGAATTCCAGTTTTTTTCATCCCGTTCTGATACCATGGAGGATGCTCAGCCGCTGCTAATGATGCTGCAGGAGGTGTAGACAGGAGGAGAACACCCTTGCTCCCCCTTCCTTCTGCTCTTCGATCTCTTGGCTGAACCCAGTCAGAAGCCAGACGTTTCTGAGGCAGCTGAGCCTGGAAAACACAGCTGGCATGTGCCCCCCGCTGGGATACAGAGCAGAGCGAGAAAAGGCAGAGGTGCAAATGGAATCTGAGCAAATGGACTTGGGGTCATCGTGGCCTGGTGGAGAATCAGGGTGAGCAGATTGTTCAGGGTGAGTGTCCGGGCAGGAGACCAAACCCCAAGGGATCTGAAGGTTCGTGTCCATTCAGTGTAGAGCGGGGACCCTGTTCTGAGCGTCAGAGCTGCGGACCCCCGGGCCGCTTTCTGTTGGGGGGACCTAGGTTCCTCAGGAGGAAAGCACCCTTTTCTCAGAGTGGCCTTCTCATTCCACCTGAGCAGCCACACTGGCCTTTTCAGTAGAAATGCCTGGGCTCTCGCATCAGGGAGTCAGTGCGGGGGCACCGCACAGCCCCCTTCCCCCGCCCCCAGTGTCCGTCTGGGGTCCGCGTGGAACGTCCACTCTCGCTCACAGCCAAGGTCATTAGCATGCAGCAGAGAGCCGTGACTGGATCCTGTGGGCAAGTTAAAAAAATAAGCAACCAGCAATTATATTAACTGTGTAAGAATAAAAAATTAGAGCAGATGTTCCTTGGCGAATGTTTATTTTCTGTAGAGAAATAAAGTCAGTTCATATTTTCAGACTGCCCTCTGGACAATAAGATTGTGAATTTGGAGTCAGGTAATGACTAAGAAACTTGTATTATTTATTTCAAAGTACAAAACTCTTTAAGGGCCAGAATGTAATGAAATTTGTAATGTGTGCATAAAACGAGCTACCGTATTTTGCTGTGTAGAAGGTGCTTCTGTGTATAATGCATACACATGTTTTTGGCCCAAACTTTCAGGAAAAAACGCTTTCATTTTAATTTTTTAATTCAATTATTTATTTATTTATATTTAGATACTTGTTTTTTTGTATTATAAAGGAATTTTAGCATTTATTTTTGAACAGACAGGTATCATTACTGCTTTCTAGAGTTACACTTTAATACATAAGCATACATAAAAGAATTAAAAATATTTATACAGCTTTGGAATTAGTACTATCCATGTATAATGCACACCCTATTTTCCCCTCAAAAATCTGGGCAGAAACATGCACATTATATGTGGTAAAATATAGATTCTAAAAGTCATCATTTGCACGTGACTCCACAAATTCACACCATGGAGTGTGGTATGAAGGGCTTTGCACAGCGCCTTCAGCGTGAACTTTGGGCCCCTCACCTGGTCTCCTCTCAGCAGCCAATCCCGAGGCCCCAGCCCGAGATGCCACAGACACCTGGCCACCCACCTTTCCAGAAACACAGAGGACTTTTAAGTCGGTAATGAAGAACTGACCCTCGTGACATTTTCTCGCAGTGAGCCTGGTTTTAAGTCCATTTCTTGCTTAACAAGTTCTTGTGTTTCAGACAGAGGTAACCCTTCCCTTTCGCTTCCTGACCGAGGACCTTGTGAGGTGTTCCCGCTAACTTTGGGAGACCCATCACTGGTGTTTTCACCAGCCTTGTTTTTAAAAGCCTACCATTGCCTTCTCCATTCAATCCATCATTTTACACTGGAAAAGGTCACGGGTGCCTCCTCAGGAAACTTTGGAGAAATCCCCGGCCCTGATTTATCTTATGTTACATGCCCTGCTCGAGATTCTCAGGAAGCAGGGCCCATTAGTGCCTTGTAAGGTCATTCCCCCGATGACTAGTGCAAAATGAGTAGCAATTGTACGCGCTTGCGTTTGCAGCGTTTTCTGGGAGGATTCAAAGGGAGTCCAGGGACTGGTTGGTTCTGTGCGGTGAGTCCCGTGGGTTCGCCAGGTGATGTATGGGAGAGTCTTCCCTCCTAGGTGCCAGGATGTCGGTGAGAGCATTTGAGTTCACATCTGCTCCTCCAGTATTTGCTAAAAAGATACACATGTGCCCAAATATTTAATATTTCATTATCTTATTATGATAAGATAATAAGATGATAAGATGTGATCTGTGGTTGTTTAAAAACCCGTTGGTGGGTTATCAGGGTTTTCTTTTTAAACTTCTCAGGGATATTAATTATTACTGATATAAAGAATTAAAGGAAGCCTAGATATTTTTTTAAGTCACAATTTTTTTGAAAATAATATTCAGTGAATTTCAGAGCAGTTTTATCTACAGTCTTCAATACTGGGCGATATTTAGTAGCTAGCCAGGGAGTTTGCAGGAGAAAGCAGGACTATAAAATCGAATAATTTGTTTTCATATCTGGGAAGACATTTTGAGGGAGGCCAGTTTTGATTTGGCTTCTCTGTAAAAATGACAAAGTTAGATATCATGCAAGAAGCATTTCTGAGACCCATTCAATTATAAAATTTTATATTCCCATTTTGTAATCTCAACCATTTAAAATGTGTCAAGTATATACTTTTCTCTCTAGATTTATTCTCACTTAAAATACTAATTTCAACCGGGATCATTTGTTCAAAACAAACATATTGTATTTTTTCTATGTATAAGGTCCTATGTGGCTCACTGGGAATATTACTCTGGACAAAATAGAAAGCCCTACCCTCAGAGTTCCCAAGTGCTGTGAGTCTCCTGGCGTTAAGTTCCACCAACAGGATGGAAGCACTGAGCTCACTGTAGAGGAGAAGCTTGCTAAGGGGTAGAAGGTAATTGCATAAAATCAAGTTCAGGTATCTGCGGTAGACCTGAGACCTTCCCTGTTCTGGCTTTGTGTCCTGAGTGGTTTTCCAGTTGCGTCGGTGGATTTGTCCTGATTCCCACACAGTCTCTCCCTGAGGCCTGCTTTGAGCCAGGTGTGGGGTTGTAAGTCTGTTTAGCACCCGACTCTATCTCAAGTCTATCACAAGGACACCAACACAAGGACTGAAACTAGAACCTGGGCCCTACTCTCAGGGATCATACGGTCAGTGTTAATAAGCCATGTGGATTACACTGCAGGGCCGGGGTAAGAAATGGAAGGAAATCAGATTACCACTCGGCCTGAGAAGGGCTAATGACCTTGTGTGGTCCATGTCTTTGGGATGCTCATGGGGTCCTCACTCATGCTGAGGAACATGGTTGTCCCTCTTTGCTATGGAAAATGAGCTTAGATGCCATTAGTTATTATCTTTTATATTTGCAGTATCTGCCGTATTTAGTGTTGCTATCTTTGCATGACAATAATTGAGAAGAATATCAGAACCTGTTAACAAATGACACTTGGAGGTCACATTTTCAAACTGTTAAAAAATTAACTAATAATAAGGACATTTTGCTACAAAGTTTACAGATTCAGCTTCACTTCAGAAATTTGATTTGGCTTATAAATTACAGCAGAGAAATTTATTCCTAATTGTTCCCAGATAATTAAAATGTATGTTGTTATTTATGCTTGATGAACTACATATGAGGAAAGAAGTTTCGTATTGTCTTATAATTGAAATAATTTGAATTAGATTCTGAAGTATCCTCAGTAGTACTGCATTTGTTAGTTCATCGATCATATTCTCCAAAACTATTCATTCTGACTACCCTCCTCTGAAGGAGAGAATTTGTTTTTTTCCCCCCTCATTTCCCCCCTCCCTTGAAAGTAAAATGGTGTAGGGGAAGCAGGATGGAACTAGGGTTTGGAAGCTTGTGTTTTAGTCTGGCCTCCAGTGTTGCCTTGCAGAAAATCGCCAAAGTTCTTTGATGTAAATGCCCCCATTGGTAAGATGGAGCTCATAGTACAACCTCATGCAACCCAGAGTCTCAGTTGGGAGAATTGACATAAGTAGATTTTTAGAACTGTAAAGCATGCTATCAATGTAAGGTATGATGATGTTTAGTTTCTGGCCTAATAGAAGGTCATACATACATGTGGAAAGATGTCCATGTGGTGCAAGATGGCGTACCAAGTAAGTCTCCTCTGCCTGCTGTTTCCCAGTTCTTCGGTTTCCTCTTGTCACTCCCCAGAGGCACCTGCTGTTCCTGGTGAGTGCTGGACGCCTTCTGGGGACGCTGATATAGCAAGAGAGTTTACCAGGCATATTTATAAGACCGAGGTCCTCCTTCCTAGGAGAATACTTGCTTATTTTTAGTGGGACATGGTTCTCAGTGTGTGAAATAGCTCAAGATCTAAGGAATACAGCTTTATCTTCTTTCTTGATTCCTTGAATAGGAAAAGAGCAGAAATCCATATGCTATTTGCTCATTGAACCAGTGTTTTTTGGGTAGAAGTTGAAGTTCATGAAGCACCACCTGAAGGGATGGAAATAATGCTGCACGAGAATGTGGTCTTCCAGCAACAGACACAGCTTCACACCACACAGCATTGTTTCTCGTGAAAGCTTCTGCTCCCCCTTCTCCTCCCTGGATCACTGGATGACAGGTCTAGCAGTAACACATTGCAGGTGGGATGACATGTATTTGTGGATTTGAGCTTATAGTTTGGCTTGAACATATTGTCATGTCTCTTTTTCCAGACTTGCCTTTCTTTCATAGTCCCAACACCTCTGCTTAACATAATAATGAGATTCAAGACTTGCAATGCAGCCAAGATGTAGGCACAGGTCCGTGGAGTCCTATTATCACAGCTGGGCTGCAAGCCCAGGTTGCTGGTTCCAGAACAGCAAGCGTGTTCATCTCGGCCATGCCACCCTGGGCAATGTCAAACACTCCTCAGGGTCTTTTCCAAGGAGCTGGTCTCTTACGTTTCTTTCTTTCTTTTTTTTTTTTATTAGTCCAGGGCCCATGAGGGAGGTATCATATGTCTTCCAGATCTCTTACCCTCTAAGTTGTCTACATTTGCCTTTGAGGTCAGTTCTAACTGGCATGATGCTAACAGCTAAAATATAGTCAAATATGAAGCAGCCAGGGTGAAGGGCTGGGAAAGGGAAATCTGAAAAGGCAACTTAACCAGCCTGTCCTCACCTGCCCTTAGCTAAAAGTTGATCATATTCATCATTACTACTCATTAAATTCTACTTTGAAAAATGGACAGAGCATCTCTTTAAAATGTTCATGTCTCCTAAGGTCGACAGACACACTTGCTAAGGATTTTGGGCATTATAAAATAGTTCAACCTGGGGGAAAACATTAAGTTGTACTGATTGGTAGTCAAAGAGAATGAGAATCAGGTCCATTCTTTCAACACAAATGATGAGGAATTAAAGATGCTGTAGACCCCCAAGTGGGCTTAGAAATCTCAGGGTTGCAGATACTGACTCAAGATAATGTTTTGCCAAAGTATTATGCCCCCTTTCTTGAGGGTTGCTCTGAAATAATTATGTAATAAGAGAATTCCCAGCAGAGGAACTTATATCGTGAGCACAAAATAGCCTTGAAAGACTAAAGCCTTAAGTGAAGCAAATATTTTTTCTGTATATAAAAATCAACAAAAGAGCACCGTGATTGCAAAAACATTTGACGTGTCTTAATTTAACGAGTACAGTATGGTTGGTGTCCATTTATTATCCGACAATCACCAGAAAATGTTTAGACTCTCTCTGCAGCTTCAAAAACTTGACAAATTAATTTTGCTTGCATACAGACATTAAGTTCAGAGCCCATTTTCCGTCTCTCATCAGATAGTCATGTGTTCATTGCCATAGTGATTTCATAACTATGAGATGATGACTCTTCTCCACTTGTCTGGTACTGTCTTGGTATCAGAAACAGAACAGCTCAGACTCTCGAGATGCATAACCTTGCGTGGGTGCAGTAGCTGTTTCTTAACCCACTTCTCTGATAGATGAGGCTGCATTGCCTTTGTCCACCACCGCGGCTTCAGGCCCTCCCCCACACAGACACCGGTGTGCTGTTTCAGGGGAGGGGATTATTGTCCTTAAGCATCCCCTCCCTTTATCAAAGCTGTATCCCACATACCTTTACTCACACTCATCCTTATCCATTCAACGCGACCTCCTTTTTTCCTTCCCGACTTCCAGTGGGTTTCATTGTCTTCAAATTATCTCAATCAGAGGAACTAGAATCGTGTCCGTACTTCAAATGATAGTCTTGCAGGTGCATTACATGTTTAGAAAAATATATTCAAGCTCATTAGAGAATTGTGGAAGGCAAATGAAAATATTGGTAATGATAAAATAGAACTTTTATTTAGGACTTACCCTCTGCCAGCCATACAGTGTCCCCTTTAATTATTTTCCTAGCCATCCCATATGGTAGGTGACATATTCATTCATCTTGGTTTTAAAGAGGGATTAGGTAATTCATCAGGGTTGCACAGATAATAAGTGGGCAGCTAGGACCGAATAACACCTACTTTAGCTACAGTGCTATCCTGTACTTACTGACTTATATATTGAGGGATATCAAATTGTGGGGGATAAAAAGATGGAGATTTTTACCTGTAAATAACTTCTCCCAACTGTGCTAGGTTGAATGTCCTTGCATTTAATAGTTCAGCAAGGTTATGTAATATTTTAATTTATTTAAAATTGTCTTATTTTGTTATTTAAAGCTCAATTCTGATCATTTTCATACTGAGGTATGATATACATGCAGACAGGTGCATAAAATGGCAGCTCATAGATTTTTCCATATACCCAAAGTAAGTGACCACCGTCTAGATTAAGATACAGAACTGTTAGGTTGCTTGCCAGTCAATAGCTCTCCCTCCAAGGTAATTACTGTTCTGAATTCATTAATCATCAGTTAGTTTCCCCAGATCTTGAACATCCTGTAAACAGAATCATACGGTATAACATCCAGTATATGTTCTGTAATGCCTGGCTTCTTTTGTGCTGTGTCAGTCCTGTGAATCATCTGTGTTGCGTGAAACAGTAGTTAATTCTTTTATACGCTATCTTTTGAGAATACAATGACTGATTTAGTCATTGTCCTGTCAGCAGACATTTATGTTGACTTGGTTTTGGCTATCACGCATCAAGCTGCTATAAGCATTTTTGTAGATGTTTTCTGGTGCACATAGCATGCATTTTTTATGGGTATGTATCCAGGAACGGAATTCCCGTGGGTCACCGGGCAGTGTATGTTAGCTGAGTATACATTGCCAACAGTTTTCCAAAAGGGTCAAACCAAGCATCTACCCATCAGGAACTAATTAGAGTCTCGGTTGTTCCACATTTGTAGCCATACTTTGCATTAAGAGTCCTTTTCATTTTAGATATTCTGCTCGGTGTGTAGCGATATCTCACTGCAGCTTTAATTTGCATTTCCCTCATGAGTAATGAAGATGCCTTCTTTTGCATACTTATTTATTATTTCAATATCTGATCTGTTCAAGTAGACATTACATACTGAAGTGTGCTGTACCTTTAAAAATTGATTTGTTTGTTTTTCATATTTGTAAGTGTTCTTTATGTGTTCTAGATATGAGTTCTTTCCCAGGGATACGTATTGGGAACATCTTTTTCAAACCCGTGACTAGCCTCTTCCTTCTTTCAGTGTCTTATGTGAATAGAAGTTCCTAATTTTAATGCAGTTCATTTTATTAATTTTTCATGTGCAGTGTTTTTTTTTGTTCCTGTTTAGAAATTTTTGGCCTACCTAAGGTCACAAATGTTATTTCCCCTATTATTTCCTCTAAAACATAGATCCCCAAACTTTCTTGGTTTCTGAAGCTTTTAAAATGTTAGCTTTTTTTTCCCCAGAGAGCTGCTAAGCCAAAAGAAAGACCTAGCAATTCTGTTTATTAATTATGTAGGTCCAAACAACTTAATTTTTTATGAGTACAACTTGAATGGAAATGTTAGGTGTGTATTTATCTAAAAAAGCTGCTCAGAAAGATGACTATTGATGCAGTATTTTTTCTTTATTATACAAAACAAAGCATATTAAACCCTGAAAGTCTGAGGTGATTGAATTTCAACCAGAAGTGATTTTTCACTTGATGTTGTTGAGGCTACCTAAATAAAGACTGCCATTAGGAGGTCAGCAATAGACCAGTCATTCACTTTTATGTACCTGGAGTTACTTACCTGTGTCTTTGATCTAGAGGAACAATTAGAGGTAGCATTAGAGATAAATGGAGGAAAAAAGACAGAACAGAGACATTAAGTTTACTTCATTTAGCTTGTTGACTTCCAAAGTCAGGGGAAATTTCCAAAAAAAAAAGTATATTTCTTTTGATTTGAATGTATGAAAAACTGCTGGGGGAATCTGGCAATATACAAAAATTTCAGAGTCAAAGCAACAAAATCATAGTTTCTTTAGATGGCCAGAAAAGTGCAAAGCAATTCTTGCTTTCAAGTTTGTTTATCTTTTCAAAGAAACAACTAATAGTTTTGTTAATCTGTTTTTGTTTTTCTGTACTTTATTTCATTTATTTGGTTCTAATCATTGTTATTTCTTTTAATTACTACTTTTAGACTTAGCTTCTTCTTCCTTTCTTAGTACCTTGAAGTGTAATATTAGATTGTTTTTTGAGATCTTTCATTATATACACACATAGATATGCATAGCTATAAACTTTCCTCATAGAACTGTTTTTGCCATGTTTCATAAGTTTTTGTATGTCGTGTTTTCATTTTCACTTATCTAAATATTATTTTTGTTTCTCTTTTGATTTCTTCTTGGATTCATTACTTGTTCATGAGTATGTTAGTTTCCACATATTATAAATTTTCCATACTTCCTCCTGGTACTGATTTCTAGTTTCTTACCATGTTGTCAGAGAAAATACTTCACTAGGCTTAACTATTTCTAACTTTTGATTTAAAATGAGAAACATGACACTCTTTCTTTCACTCGAACACTTAGAGGCCATCGTGACATTATTAATTGACCTAATTTCAATATATTGTTGTGTCCCAGGGAACAGGGAGGCTGGAGGAGGGGGAGAGAGATGGGGAACGGCTGGTCAGTGGAGCAGTCGGAACACACATAACATTGATCAATTAAGTTTGTGTCTTTACGGGCATGGTTAATAGTGTCCCAACAATGACAGCAGTGACATCAAACGTCACTGGTCACAGATCACCATGACAAACTTAATGATAACAAAAAATGGGAAGTCCTTGCATTTGTAAACTCACAATCATACTAGCTTTCAAAGATCATTCAATCATTCTACTTGATTAGTAAAATTTTCCAAACTGCATATATGACTTTCTAAAAAAATTTTTTAATGTGAGGCTTTGAGAACAAAGATGTCCATATGTGGTTTATAGATTTCCTTGGAAAGCAAAGAGGAAGGAACCTGGAAAAAGTCAAAGTGAATGAAAATTTTTCCTGCTCTGAGCCTGTTGTTAATTATTTCGGCACTTTACAACTTGGCATTTTGGTATTCCTCGGTATTAAATATTAGGGTGTATACTAACTCTAGAGATCATCTGAACCTACACCTTTGGAAAATGAAGAAATTAGAAACTCGGTGGAAAGTTAAGAACCGGCTGGCTGAAGTTACACGGAACCAGCTGGGAAGGGCCAGCGCTGAATGCTCACTCTGTGCCGTTTGCTGTATGACAAGAAGATGCAGTTTGAAGGAATTTCTATTGCAACGTGACTGTTCTGCTTTCCTTCCCCTTCCTCTCGTCCAGGCGACAGAGGTTCAGGGCAGTGGGCCGGCAGAACTGGGTTGCTGGGACTCAAATTGCCGAGAGACAACATGTCTTTTAGGGTTGAGAGGACTTGTCTGGTGAAATAATAGTGGAGGTAGAAAGAACCTTCAAGTTCACTTTTTCCAACCCTGCAATTTTAGATTAAAACTCAGCACCACCGCCACCAACAACTAATGTCCAGACATTTTAATTGGTTGATCAAAATCCCATACAAAACACTCTGGACACATGACTTACCCTCTCAAATTCTCAGATGGCTCATTTGTTAAAAAGATACATAGGATAATTGGAAAACTTGTATTTTGAAATACCTAGTGTAATGTTTGACATATATGAAACTCCTAATGAATGCGGGCCTGTATTAGTCTTGTTGCAATTGTGCTTTGGGTTTTAATCTTACTAATAGCAACCATGTTTATCGTTGGTCCAGCTGAAAGCAGAACCCCAGGCTTCTAACTCCGGGTTCAGTTTTTTTCCTGCCCCTTGGCACTCCCCTAACACCCTGCAGTCTGCTTTGAGATGGAGGTGTATGTTTGAAAGCAGAAATGGGAGTAAAAGGGAGAAAACTGTACTTGGACAATGATTAAAATAAAAAAAGTAAAATGCAAAAAAAAAAAGAAGAAAGAAAGCAGGATTGTCCCTGGCTAGAAGGTGGAATTCAAAGAGATAGGGAACTGTTGCTGGTACCAACCTGAACGCTAATCGGAGCTTCAGAAATCCTGGATCCAGAGCCTTGTCACACGTGTGCGATCTAGGCTCGTTTAAGTTATGATCAAAGTTTTGCCTGGTTCATGCTGAGAGGTACTTTTGTTTTGTTTTGTTTTTTTCCTCCTCCCATGTGCCCGTTGCTTTCGTTTTGCTCAGCTTTAAAACATTTGTTCTATTTGCATGAATGTATTCAACAGGCAGATTGTTCCCCGGCCTGAGAATTCTTCCCATGAATGCAAATAACACTTCTTAATCTCTCACAGCTGGTTTAAGAGGTATGCCTGATGAATTACCTAGAAGAGATTTAAAAAAAAAAGGATGAAGAGAAGAAAAACAAATACAGAACCTCGTACAATCCTTGAGCAGCCCATTAACTATTTAATTTATGCAAAATAGGGACTGCAGGAAGGACCTTTTGAGACAAGCCACGGGGCTCTGTCTTGGGCAACGGAGAGACCAGTCAGAGCTTTGATACTTTAAAAATGCACAAAAGTTAGGATCCATTGAGAGTTCCATGTCAATCTTGTGAAACAAACTTGAGTCAAAAAAAATCTTATGAAAACCACACATGCTCTGGATAAATTCCTACCCTTCCCCTGCTGGAGAGGGAAGGTATTTTTTTTTTTTTCAAGATACAAGGGCTTAAGTCCCTTTCTTTTGGTCCTCCCCAATTCTTTTTATGGAAATCCAGTACTCATAAAGACCACCACTAGCATGCCTCAATTTTGTTTACCAATACAGACAGCTACTTGGAGTAGGTTTGTTGCTCTTTCACTGGCTGGGAAAGCTGTGAGGAAATCGCCAGAGGCTGCAAGCATGGGGAGAAGGGGCATGGAAAGGCAGATTTGACACTTCGACTGGGTTTTCAGAGCTAGGTGACATATTTGCACACAGAACTGAAGGAAAGAAGATGCACATCTGTTCCCTGAGGATTTTCCTTCCGGTAGAGAACTACTCGGCTAGGGAGGAGACCAGCAGCAGAGAGGAGGCAAACTGCAAACTTGATAGCTTTTGTATCAAATGCAGAAGTGAAGCAGCTCTCTGTGTCTCCCTACCTTTCAAAGGGTAACCGTGTTGGCATGTGGCTCTCCTCTCCCAGCGAGGTCTGCATGTGCACGGAAGTGAGTTTCACGGGAGAGACAAGGGTTGGCTTCATGCTACCTAAGGAGGGATGAAGACAGCAATACTGAGAAGAGGGAGTGGGAAAAAGATGGGGTGCCGGAGGCACAGACCACATCCGAAGCTGTGGGTTTGGGAGGAGGTGAATCCACCCATTCATTCCTTCATCCATTTAGCAAATATTTATCCTAATACTGTCCCTTCCTCCTCTCATTAAAACCCCTCAGTGTTTTTCTTTTATACAACACATTTCTATAATTTTATACAAATTTGTAGAAAACAAATTTCTCTTCCAGATTCTCATGGCTTCACTGATGTGGCCCCCCTGCCCCCTCCCTCACCTTCATCTAATGCCAGCTCTCCGTTAGTTCTACCGTGCATGCACGTTGTTTTTCTCTCTGAACCAAACCTTTTTCCCGGTTGAAATTGCTCCATCCTCCCTCCACCTCTTGCCATGGCTGGTTGCATCTCATCTTTCTGGCCTCAGCTTAAGTCGGGACTCACAGGGAGGTCCCACCCCCTGACCACTCTACCTAAAGCGTGAGTATCCCCTGCCCCAGTATTTGTCTCTGTGTCAGAGCTCTAGTCCTTCATTCACAGCTCTCACTGTCACACGTAACTGTTTTGTTTATTGTGTACTTCTGCCTCTAGACTGCACAGTCCCAGAGAGCTGTCTGCCCTTGTTCCTTCTATCAGCCGCTCCTTGCACATGCCTGGCACTGAATAGATAGATGCTCAGTAATGAATGGATGATGGAAAGTTTCAGAGCTTGGGGAGGTGGATTAAGGCGGAAGATGCTAATCAGAGAAATGTACTTGTTCTCAAAAGCAATCTGTGCCTTTCATTTCTAAGCCTTTCAGGGACGGAGCCCTCAGGAGGGGCAGCCTCCAGCAGCCAGAGGGAGCGAGGACTGGGAATCAGGAGAGCAGTAACACACATATATATCAGGTTCCTAAATCCTAGCAGGAGGTTGCTGCTGGATCCTGATCTGAATGCCTTTGTATTTATGAGAACAAATTTTACCAGTATGGGTTCTCTTGCATGTGTGGCCTATTGGGATGAGGCACTTGCAGATTATCCTCTTTGTGCCAGGAGGAAGCCAGAAAGCGCTGGTGCTGTTAGACATGGAAGTATGTGGAAGTGTGAATTTTCTGGTCCTGGTCGCTGGCGTCTCACTGAGCCGAGGCTACTGCCTGGGTCGCTGTCCGCATCCCTCTGGAAGGCTGCCCTAGCAATGCCCCGGTGGAGCTACCAAGTGCCCTGTCTTCCAGTGAGTGGTCAGGATTCCAGAAATCCTGTCTACAGCTCCCTGGGGCGCATTAGGGAGGCAAGTGTGCAGAACACCAGGCCCCTCCTCCCACCCTGCCCTGATAGGGGGAGCCTCCTCTCCTTGGCGAGCGGTCCAGGCCTGCTCCTCAGGCCGACACTTCTACAGTGTTGCACGGCTGAGCATAGGACCTTCAGCTAATAGTGCGCCACACAGGCGGCGAAAGAACTTGGCAGTACTCATTGCTTCCAGAGTTCAAGAACGGGTATGCAAACCAGTTTCTAACAATCTGATTGTTCCCAAGGTAGCAATGCAAAGTCAACTCTGATTGTGACTGCCTTGGCTTTGCCTCTTTTGTGGGTTAGCGTGCATTTAGAAAGGACTTGGGGGCAGACTCCCATCGTGACTGCCATCTCGGTTCCCTTTTCTGCTTCCTAACCTCTTCCACTCCTGATGAAGAGAGAGGACCCAGCTGAGACTGATGCAGTCCAAGGCCACACACTGAGTTCAGAAGACAGGCACAGGGTGAAGAAAATAGAGTGCAGCGTCCTCGCCGTAGGCCCACCCTGGGACAAAGCAAGAGTGTGGGTGCCTTGGGGCCAGAGGGGCCCCCGCCCTGTGGGTTTGTGACTGGCTCCCTTGTGAAGAAGCCCGTGTGCCGGCGGAGAGCACGCCGGAGCCTCTCCCGTGCTGCGTGCGCTCGGGAAGGATGGGTCCGCGCGAAGAGGCTCCAGTAAACACGCCTCTTCCCTGGGGAGGTTGAGAACTTGTGCGATCGGCCAGGGGACATAAAGCGCTGACTTTTAAAAGTTGAACCTTAACAAGAATTCCTTTTCATGAAGAGTTACCAGTGTTTCCCACCTGGTCATTTCTCCCACGACAGGGAAAACGGGTGCGCTGCTGGAACATGAAAGCCGGTAAGAGCGGAGCTCAACAGGGAAACGCAGACACGGCCCGGGGCCGGCGTGACAACGAAGGGAGCTCTCAGGCTCTTTGTAATGCGTCTCAGACTGCTTTTACATCACGGTCGTAGTTTCTATAAAATACGTCTCTACCGGACAGGGACTAGTAAACCTAAGGGCATGGAATCGCGTACACTGTTGAAATAGCGGTGTAAACAGGCGTGCCACGGGCTTCTCAGTAACTCGTTTCCATTCACCTGTTAAAACAGTTGATCACAGGGTCTCCACGTATGAAGTAATAAAGCAAGAATTCAGATGATAATTAGGTATCATGAACAGAAGCCCTGAAGGGTGAGCATTGACTGATGTGTAGTAGTTACTTAATAAATGTTAAATAGTTATTATTATTGGTGGTATTGTTTTTACTAGCAGGTTTATTGGCGCCACAACTGAGGCCAAACCTTCTCCCTGAGAGCTGGGTTTCTTCTGGATGTTGTCCTTGAAAGAGGCGAAGTCTTTCTCCTTGGTGCAGTCTGTCACCAGCTGGGGAGCACTGTGTCCCCTTAGTGTGCCCTTTTCACAGAAACACTCTGGTGGGTGCCCCTGGAGAAGTCTCCTCCTCCTCCTCCTCCCCCCTTCCCTACCCCCCCCGCCCCCCCCCCCCCCCCCCCCCCCCCCCCCCCGCTTCCTCCTTCTTCTATTTTTTTGAATTTCATTTATTTATTTTTAGACAGAGGGGAAGGGACGGAGAAAGAGAGGGAGTGAAACATCAGTGTTGGTTGCTCTTCGAGTGCCCCCTACTGGGCACCTGGTCCAAAACCCAGGCATGTGCCCTGACTGGGAATCAAACTGGTGGTGACTCTTTGGTTCACAGGCCACTGCTCAATCCACTGCGCCTCACCAGCCAGGGTCTTTCCTTCTGTTTTCTTGGTTCTCTGGTATGAATGGCTGGGAAGAAAAGAGCTGTGTAGGCGTCTTTCATGTCACTCCACCTAATTGCTTTTTTAACGAATCGTCTAGGGTAACAAAGCCTGATGTCTCCGTACTAATTAGGGAGAATTTTCTATTGGTGTTTTATAAACTTAAGCAGACAAAATGAATTAGATTAGTTTTACTTAATTGAATTAACCTTTAAGAATCTGTAAATTTATTTTAACATTGGGCCGATTCACCTCTGATCACGACATGAACTTTGAAGGATGTCTCTGGGCAGCTAGATTTTGTGAGACGAGACTAAAAGTAGTGCAAGTTTTCCACTTCTATAAAGATTCTTTTAATTACTTTACAATTATATTTCAAAATGTCCAAATTAATGTAGAAATTGCTGATTGTTAGACTTCTTTTATCTATTTAAAAGACTGTAGCTTCCTAGGATGAGCCAAACACGGGAATCATCTATAGCTGAGAAATACCGTTTTGAAAGTCAGGTTTACATTTCTATAAGTTGTTAAGATTGTAGCTGCTTTTTCCTTTACTTGGCAATTAGATATGAGTTGAAAGTAACGTTATAACATGGTCATTAATTTTCTAATTTGTAGAAGTTCAATATTATTCTTAAACATTTATACATAAATTGTCTTATAAGGTGACCATGAGGTGTGTTTTCTTGTGACAGTCCCAGCATGCCTGGAGTATCCTGGTTTATGCCTCTTATCCAGATGTATCATGAATTGCACTTTCTTCACTTTCAAAAGTGGCCTGGTTTGGACAGTGAGGTTTTTGGTCCCAGTATTTATCCTCCATTGGTAGATAAAATTCTAAACATATATCATACCAGCAATGATGTCAAAAATAGTACTTACAGGGTAATGAAGGGAAAACTATTTTGGACCATAAATAAGAATGACATTAAGGTGAGTGGGGGTGGCTACTAGGAGAGCAGTTTGTGTGCTTTGGGTGATGTGAGTTATGAAGTGGAAGCAATTAGTTTGGATTACTCAGGTCCAATCATGAATATGAAATCGTTGAAAATCATGGAGCGTCTAGATTGGTCCAGCAAGAAGTGGGGAGTTATTGAAGCTTTCTGGGCAGGCATGCAGCAGATCCAACACCACTGTGAGGAAGTTACTTTGGAAACAGTGTAAGGAAAAGGTTGGAGCGGTAAGTGATACTGTTCCTAGACCAGAACCATGAACAATGGAGTCCACTCGGTACTCTGAAAGGAAGTGTTAGAGCAATAAGCAAGTGAATATCTAGTACATCACCCAAAAGTGTCCTCCTCATGCAAGGACTGGGAAGAGGTAGACAATGGTTACAGAAGCAATAATACAGAGCCTGCGTAGACATGAGATTGGAACACGAGGCTTGCATACCCTGGTAATTCCCTGGTCCTAATGGAATATAGCTTCAGTGACCTTATTATGGCTCTGGTGGCTCTGGATAAACTTGAGCCTTGAACATTTAACTCAGGATCTAAAGAAATGATTCCTTCCTCCGTCCTTATTGATTACATGGGGCTGTATTTGAGACATATTGGCATTGAAGTGTTAAAAGAGTTATGAATACTTTAAGGTGAAAATCCAATTGAATTTTACTTCATAAAGTGGTTAAAATATCTATGGAATTAAGAAAAATTTAAATAAAATTATTAATGAGCTCTATATGGAATAATCAAAGGTTCATTTAACATGCTCATGAAAAAATCTTTTGAGCTCAAACTCATGGAGCCCCACAATGAGAGTCTTTCACGATCATACCACAATGCCTTTGACAGAGCAGTACACCCAGGTCAGTGTTACTTTGTCCTTACCTAGGATTAATTTCTTGTATTCAGGAATTATTTGCTACTTGTGCATGATCCCAAAACCAGGGGCGATAAGGCTGATGCAACTACCCATATCAAAGGGCAATTTCCCTGATGTTCCTCCATTTATTTTAAATTGGTGACTAGATCAATTTTTATAATTCACCAATATATTTGTCACTTATTTTCTTTCTTCTTTAAGCATCGCATCTTTTTTCTTCACCACCTTAGAGCTAAGTGAACCTTTTGGAAAGTGGAAGCAAAGGTTATATAATGAAGGGGAGAGAAGGGCGTGCCCTCTTCCATGTGGTTTATATAAATGCCTAAAAATCCCAGCTGACATTTCAGGAACTTGCTCTCTCTCTCTCTCTCTCTCTCTCTCTCTATATATATATATATATATGCAGCAAAAGTGAGGGGCAAATACAGCAAAATTACTGAAGGATAATAAGTCTAATGTAGACAGAAAATCTTACTTAATATGTGGATAATCAGTTATACAGTGGTAAGTGAACCCACTGTCTTTCATTTATCTTATAAAATAGTCTTTGTTTATTATTCATCCAATATTTGTTAATAATCAGTAAATTCAAATTCCTTGCAATGAATAAAATTATATATAATTATGTGTCATTTTAATCAATGAAAATATAATATCCTTCCAATATAAACCTCATTTTAATTAGCTTTATAAATTACAAACTTTACTTTCTGTCTCTCAGAAGATTCTATTTGTAAGCAGCTTACATGCAAAATCACGGTGTCACAGTTGGTGAACTGAGAAATCTAAAGAAAAACTATTTAAGTGTTTATACCCAAAATTAAATATATATTAACGGTTGCAGAAATTTCAAACTTATAAACTGAGGATCCCCATGAATCTGCCCCCGTATAAAAGCAATGAAAATGGTGGCAAAAATCGTCAACACCAACTTTTTCAGAAATGCAGAAATCAGCCAAAGGCTTGCAATGTGGACTGTGTTTACTCAACACACACTGGAGTTTTGGTGAGAATTGCAAGTTTTGTGGCTTTGCAACCTGATCCTGTCCTCTTCTTCCCAGCTTTGCAGTCACCTTGGAAACCAGCAGCCTGGCAGTAAGTCGAAGGGTCACTCTGGGTTTGGAGTTTCTCAAAAAGCTCCATTCCCAAAGGACTGTCACTATTTGACCTGCCTCGCATCTCTCTGCAAAGCTTCATTTGCAGGCTTCTCTCATTATTTGACCTGACTTCGAGTTCCCTCTATGGGAATAGACATCCTCCAGGAACTTGTGAAAACACAATCAGCAAAATTGCTTAGCTTGTAGCTGCAAAGTCTGTGATACTACTTGGCACAAACAAGAGCCTGGTTAAAATCTTTAAAACATATCTGGGGACTGAGATGCCCACAGGGACATTTGTAAGGTTCTGTTGTATTCCCAGGGGCGTGAAAGGCCACCAGCAGGTATTGGATGTGTGCATGACAAGGAGACCTGAGAGAGGCTAAATCTTTTGCCCCTGGCTGACCTTGAGGCTCTGTATAAGTAGACTGTCTAGACTAAGATAAAGTTGTAAACTGTCTGAATGTTGAATGCATGTTCCAACACACACACATAGGACTTCTGAACACTCGGGAGACTGACTCATTCAAGGAAATCTCTGGGAAATAATTAAGTCATTCAGCAGGGACCTCAGGTGCCTCACATTACGGGGAATACAGGCTGTGCAGAATTAGTCCTGGAAAGTCACTAAACACACAGCAGCAGCAGCAATAGGAACAGTAAAATAACAACAACAGTAAACCTGGGCAAGGGTCTCTGCTTTATATATTTTCCACATTATACTTGCCAAAACACCCAGTTTTCAGCACAAAAACAATGTAACTATCAGCCATTAAAAAAAGAAAGGTCATAAATAGGGAAAAAAAAGCAATCAATAGCAACTGTCCCTGAAAAGTCATAATGTTGGACTTAGAGGAAACAGCTTTTATATAGCTATTATAAATATGTTTAAAGAATTAAAGAAAACCTTGTCCAGAGGATTACAAGTAAGTATGATCAATATGTGTCAACTGGGAAAGAATATAAATAAAGAAATTGTTTAAAGGATAGAGATTCTGAGTTGAAAAACTCAATAATTGAGATGAAAAATTTATTAGAGTTGCTCAACAGCTGGTATAAAATAGCAGAAGAAAGAAAAGCTGGAAAATAACTTAATTGAAAATATCTGGCCTGAGGAAGAGATAGAAAAAAGAATAGAGAAAAATGAACAGAACTTCAGAGACCTGTGGAACTTTATCAAGCATACCAAAATAGGCATAATGAATATTTTAGAAGAAGAGAAGGAAGCAAAAGGAACAGAAAGAATATTTAAAGAATTACAGAAACTTATTAAATGTAATGAAAAATTAATCTGTATATTCAAATAACTTAATTAGCCCTGAGTAGGACAAACTCAGGAAGTCCTTACATAAACACATCATAGTTAAACTATAGACAGCTAAAGATAAAGAAAACATTTAAAAATATCAAGGGTGATTCATCAAGTGCAAGGCAGCTTTAATGAGACTAACACCTGATTTCTCACCAGAAACCATGGAGAATAGAAAACAATAGGATGGCATACTCAAAATGCTAAGGGCAAAAACAACTGCCAACTAAGACTACTGTATTCGGCAAAATGATCCTTTAAAAAGTGAGGGTGAATTGCCCTGGCCAGGTTGCTTAGTTGGTTAGAGCCTCATTCTGATTCACCAAGTTTCTGGGTTTGGTCCTGGTCAGGGCACACAGAAGAATCAACCAGTGAGTGCATAAATAAGTGGAATAGCAAATCGATCTCTCTCTCTCTCCTCTTTCCTTCTTCCTCCCTCCCCCTTTCTTTTCCTCTCTCTTTCTAGTTATAGAAACAGAAAAAAAGTGAAGGAGAATTTAAGACATTTTCAGACAAACAAAAACTGAGAGAATCTATTGAAATCAGACTTGTCTGACAAGCTATAATACAGGCATCATTTCAGACAAATGAAAGGATACTAGATGGTTGCTTGAATCCACACGAAGAAGTATTGACCAAGAAAAACAAGAATCAACTTCATAAAATCAGAAGTGTAAGAGGGAACATGACTAGCAACCTTAGAGATACACAAATGTTTATAAGGGAATACTCTGAACAACTTTATGCCAACATATTATGTAACTTCAAAAAAATGAAAAAAATTCCTAGAAACACATAAACTGCTGAAACTAACTCAAGAAGCAATGAAAAATATAAATAGATTTGTAACAAGTAAAGTGGTTTAGTCAATAATTTAGAAACTTGTCATGAAGAAAAACTCAGGCCTAGATGGCTTCAATGAAGTTTAGAAGACATTTGAAAGGAATGAAAGGAAAAAGGACTCGTGGGCACGGACGACGGTGTGGTGATTGCTGAGGGGAGAGGCGTATAAGGGAACTAAGTGGTAATGGAAAAAAAAATACAATTAAGGTTAAATTTAAAAAAAGAAGAAAAAAAGAATTAGTACCCCAAACTTTACAAACTCTTTCACGAAAAAGAAGAGGAGGGAACTTCCTGACTCATTCTATAAGATGAGGATTACCCAGAGACTAAAACTGACAAAACATCATGAGAAAAGAGAGCTATAGATTTTTTCTTTTTCTATCAGCATGTTATTATGAACATTTTAAAATATAAAAATAACTTGAAAATTATACAGTGACTATATCTGTAAAGTTTCCATATGTCTACCAGCTAGACTCTATAGTTGTAAATATTGCACTACATTTATTTAATCATCTACCTATCTCCAATTCAGTTTTTTTTCTGACTTCTGAAATGACACATTGTGAAATCTACTGAAGTCTTCAACTTGCTTTAAAACGTACCAAAATTAAGACAGTTCATGGTGGGTAGACCTTTTGAATGAAGGTGCAAAGACTTCAACAAACTACCAGGAAACCAAAGCCAGCACCATATGAAATGGATTTTGCACTGTGATCAAAGGCAATTTATCCCAGGAATTCTAGGCTGGTTTAATTTTCAAAAATCAATTATAATATACCATATTAATAGAATACATGACAAAACCTGCATGATTACCTCAATAGATGGAAAAGAAACTTTTGATAAAAGCCAAAACCCTTTCATAATAAAAAATACTTAACAACTAGGAATAAAAGTGAGCCGTAGCAACCTGATAAAGGGCATTTATGAAAGACACATGACTAACACCAAGTGTGTAGTGAAAGATTGGATGCTTCCCCCCAAATCAGGGCAAGACAAGGGTATCTGCTCTTGCCATTTCTGTCCGACATTATGGTAGTTCTAGAAACATTAAGTTCAGAACATTTAGAAAATAAGTAATCGAGTCATCACATTAGAAGGGAAAAATTAAAACTATCCTTAGTTATAGATGACTTGATCTTGTATATAGAAAACCCTAAGTTATCCACTAAAAAGCTATTAGACCTAATATATGAGTACGGTGATAATGCATGCTAACATCATTGATAAAATAAGTAAATTGCATTTCTATACACTAGCAACAAACAGTTTGAAAATGAAATAATGAACATAAATCCATTTATATTAGTATTACATGGATAAAATACTTAGTAATAAATTTAATAAAGAGGTTCAATGCTTGCACACTGAAAACTGAAAAGTTCTTGTTAAAAAATTAAAGACTTTCTAAATAAATGGAAAGATGTTCCAAATTCATGGGTTAGAGAATGATATTACTTACATGAACATAATCCCCAAATTGATCTACAGGCTCAAGGCAAACTTTGTCAAAATCTCATCTGGCTATTTTGTAGAAATCAAGAAACTGATCTTTAAATTCATGTGAATATGTAAGAGACTCAACCAAAGCAATCTTTAAAAAATGACAGAAATTTTGATTACTCACATTTTCTGATTTTGAAACTCAACTCAGTCTACATTATTTAAGATAATATAGTGCTGCCATAAAGGAATAGTTGAATAGAATAGGATACAGTAGAGAATACAGAGATACTTCTTTACATTGGTGGTGAATTGATTTTTGACAAGGGTTTTAAGATGGTTGGAAAAGAGTAAACATTTTAACAAATGATGCAGGAACAACTAGATATCCACATGCAAACAAATGAAATTGGACCCTAATGTACACTATACAAAAAAGAAAAAAAATCAGAGACTTCAATTTAAGAGCTAAATCTATGAAGCTTGTAGGAGAAAACAGAGGAGGAAATTTTATTTGAGTTTACTTTGAGTTAGGCAGTAGTTTCTTAGATATGACTCCACGAGAAAAGAAAGAAATGAAAGTTCATATAAATTGGATATTTATTTGGCACTTGATAATTTAGTAATTGGACAACTAATTCAATTAAAAATGAGCAAATATTTAGTAAATGTTTTTCATAAGAAGGAGCACAAATCACAAATTAGTGCATGAAAAGATGTTCAGTCATTAGTGAAATGCAAATTAAAATTACAATCAGATATCGCCTCATGCCTAGTAGGATGGCTATGGCCAAAAATATACAATAAATATTGGTGAAGATTTGGAGAAATTGAAATCCTCATACATTGCTAATGGAAACGCATAACAGTACAGCCACTCTGAAGCAGTTGAACAGTTTCTCAAAATGCTAAGCACCCTTACCATGTAATCCGGCAATTCTTTTCCTAGGTATACACCCAAGAGCAATGAAAACTTATATTCATATAAAGATTTGTACATGAATAGTCATAGTATCATTATTTAGAAGAGTCAGAAAGTGGCAATAACTCTAATATCTATTAACTGGTGGATGAATAAATAAAATGTGATCTATATATGTAGTAGAATATTATTTGTCACTATAAAAGCCTAAAATATTGATATATGCTACAGTAAGTATGAACACTGAGAGGATTATACTAAGGGAGAGAAAGCAGGCACAAAGTATGACTTCCCTCATATAAAATGTGCAGAATGGGCAAAGTCACAGAAACAGAAAGTACATTAGAGGTTGCCTGGAGCCCTACGTGGAGGGTGGGGAATTGGGGAAAATAGTGACTATGGATGGGTGTGGCTTTCTTTTGGTGGGTGACAAAAATGTTCTAAACCGATTGCGGTGCTAATGGTTGTACAACTCCGCGAGAGTATCAAGACCACCGAATTCTGTATTTCTCTAGTGCTGCCCACTAGGGAGCTTCCAAATCCAGGGACAAGGACGTAGCGACACGAACCACTCACTTCTGGCGCCAAAGGAAAACTGGGCTGTTCTCTCTTCAGTGGCGTATGGCGACGTTGAAGTGGAACACTGGCCGGAGAAAAATCTGGACATGCCCTGTGTAGACATCTCGGTATGGACGCAGGCCATCAGCATCAATTCCACAAGAAACCGGTGAGATTTAAATGAGTCATTTTTATGGTATGTGAAGTATATCATGATAATTTTAGTTAGAAAAGTATACTGGCCTTTTGGTTTTCAAAGCTTTCTCTTGGTTTCTAATCCTGGGGCACTGCTGCTCCAGGGTTATGCTTGAATACAGATCATTTGAAAGGCAGAGATGAGGTAGGTTTAGAAAAAAAAAACAGAAGGTATAAAATTAGAAGGTCCAGTGCTCTTTATTCTCATATCATTGGAGTATAAAATAAAATGATTGTTTTTCCATTAATATTTTCCAACAACCCATATTAAACCCATATTAACCCATATTAAATCTGCCCCCCTGTACCCCCCCACAACATATTCAAGTGTCTGTTCGCTTTTGTGCATTGAAATAAAGATTTAATCGAGGTTCATTTAGAAAGAGCATGAAGCCCATACTCACACACGAGTTAAACTCATTCCTCTTGCAACTAGAGCTTCGATCTCCCTGCACTTCTCCAGCTGTGCAGTATCAAGACCGACGTCTCACATTCCCATGTGTGCACACTCCCTTGATCTCCCGCCCTTCCTCCAAACTGAGAACGAGAACGCTGCTCTCCAAGGGAACAGTACATGAAGTCACCCCTGCTCATTTCCTGTTGTAGTCTGGGGAGAGTCCAGCGTAGCACCGCCGGTTCTGCTGCTGCCCAGTGAGGCACTCCTATCGGGCACTCCTCTGTAGAGTCGGGTGTTCGTTAGTGTCTTAGTTTTATTTTGGGGCCTCACCCACATGTCCAGGAGCCAGGAAAGTTCCCACTCAGCACCTTGCCATGTAGCGGTAGTTCTGCTTACAACAGTCCAGAATGTCCGATGTTCATAATGCCGTCATCTGAAAGAAAGCTTTGTAAACATCAGAGGCTGCTTGTACAATTTCTTTGATTCTTCTTAGAAGAAGGAGAAAGGAGCGGTTGCAAATACCAGTGTATCTCTCTGACATTATCTGGTGGAAGTTTTGGTAGGGAAAAAGGCCCAAAAAATTTTGCTAAATCAAAACAGTCAAGAGGATTATCTCTGGTTTCATTTATATGTTTCAGTTCCAGGTGAACCATCAAGTTTCATATTCTTGTATTATATTGTAAATCTTTTTTTATTTTTAAAGATTTTATTTATCCATTTTTTAGAGAGGGAAGGGAGGGAGAAAGAGAGAGAGAGGGAAACACCAATGTGCAGTTGCTGGGGGCCATTGCCTGCAACCCAGGCATGTGCCCTGACTGGGAATCGAACCTGCGACACTTTGGTTCGCAGCCTGAGCTCAATCCACTGAGCTACACCAGCCAGGGCCTATATTGTAAATTTTTTTATGTCTTCCCTTCCCAACTATTTAGGAAGCATTTGAAAGTTCATGTATTATGCTTCTGTGAAACTCCCATAATGCTGGGCACATAGTTTGTGCTCAGAATACAATTTTTCTTATTGTCCTTTTCTTTGTACTTATCGTACCAATTTCCTACTGTATGATTTTAAAAATGTTTTGTATTATTACAAAGGAATAATAATTCTTTAGGTTATTAAAATACTGATATTAGAACACAGAAGGTATATCCAGAAAGTATCCAGCCATGCAACATGAACAATAGAGACATTTATTGAAGAAAATAAAAGATACAAGAAACATTGTACATAGGGCAGTGATGTCTTGGTTCCCTTCAGAGTTACGACCTGGGGGAAATCTGGTTCATCGGTAGCAGTTTGAATCAAGTCATTCACAACTGCAGCACGATGTTCCTTCTACTCCAGTAGCAGAAGCCACGTAATGCATTTTGCCTTGACATGTTTCATGCCAAGATCCTGTGCCACAATCTCAGACATGGTAGCTTTTGGAATCCCCAGATCAGCTTCCAGTTCTCACACTGTCAGTCGCCGATCTTTGCTGACTGCAGCCTATACATTCAACATTCTCAGGTGTTCTGCTTGTTGCAGGTCTTCCAGAACAGGCACCACTTTCAGCAGATTGTAGACCATCTTTGAAGCATTTGTGCCACGCTTTCATTTGTGATGCTCTCATCGCATCATCCCCCAAAGCCTTCTGAATTATCTGAATAGTTTCTACGGAGGAATGTTCAAGCTTAATGTGAAATTCAATGAAGATTTCTTGCTCTACTCGTTTGGTCATTTTGAATGTGATGGCCACACTGTACACATGCCCACTCAATGGCATCTACCAGGCACACTGACTAGTACAGTGAAGTCGTCATTGTTCATACATGTGCATTCCAGTCCACTCTCCTTGACTACCAAGTTACATCAATGCCACACAAACCATTCTTGTTATATTAACGATGGCCAGACATTTTCCAGACAGACCTCAGATAGCACAGATTTCTTACAGCTGTAACAGCTAAAATAAAACCTTATGGCATCTGCCAACAATCCATAGAGGCTTAGTCTACTATCTGAACTTTCCCATCCTCATTAGACACTTGAACTTGGTTTATGTGAATGAGATTAAATATATTAGCCAGTTGTATGGAATGTAGATACAGAGAAATTTCCTTTGGCCCAAGCTGCAAATTGCAACCCAGTCTACATATTGTATGAGTAATAGAGTTGGGCAGGAGGAAGATGAAAAATCACTAAGTCACTGCAAGTAATTTAATTATAAATAGAGTTTTTATGAGTGGTGTTAATGTGTGCTACCTCAGCAAACCTGGCAATAAAGGTTTCACAAGCTACAGTGACATCTGGAACCAAATCACATGTAGAAATTATGCAGCGGCGATAAAAGCCACTTAATCAGCATTGCAAATAATGTTACGGCATTTATGAGATGCCTGCAAATTTGCATACAGATACATAATTACATAATTTGCAGCTGTGTGTTTGTTCCATAAGACCTTGTCACTTTGTTAGCAGAATATGTAAATCAGGTGTTAATTCTCTTTGTCTTTCTCATTCGCAACCTTCTAAAGATGTGTGCTGAATCACCGTGATTTGGTGCAACTCTTTATCTGGTTTTCATCACCTTGTCTTAGCCTGAGATGAGAGAAGAACATAGCCCATGACTTATTTAGCAAGAGAAATATTTTGAATGATTTGTTAATACCACTTGCTAATGAATGAATATCATTTATTGGCTAACTTTGGTTTTCCCATTTATCTTTGAAATTCTTTAATTGCTCTGTCACCCTAGAAATATGGCCTGTTGATGTCCTCCTGGCTTAAAGAGGCTAATTATATATTTACTCTTATCTGTATCTTTCAGATAGTGGCAACTATTTTATATTCTAAGTTAATATAGCCTACTGAAATGTAAGAACCTAATCAAGATGGTGTAGTACCAAGTATGAGTAATAGACACAGAAAGCTAAGCAGATCTGACAGCTAAACACAGAACTGAAAAGGGGTGTACCCACCTTCATTTGTTGTCAATCCTTCTCAAGGAAAGGCGAGTTGAACTAGTTTGATAAATTTCATCAGTACTATTTCAGGCAATGGGATCATAAAATTTTCATATTTCAGATCTAGAAGGTATGAAAAATAAGTTGTAGTATGGGCTTGTGATTTCCTACCAGCTAAAATCAGATTAAAATATGTAGTCAAGTGTGCTGCGATGGCTTGAGGTGGTCTACGCTTAGGTATGGTAAGTACAAGATATCTCAGAGGAGACCAGAATATCTTTTGAGAGATAGGAGACTTCTGTTTTACATTCTTGGTCTCGGAGCAAAAATTATTTCAGGATATCAGATTAAACGTAGAAATAAATAGTCTTTAAGAAAAAGCGCTTGGGTAGAATGGGATATGAAAACAGGGACATGTTGTTCATTCATCCAGTTATCCATTTATTTAACATTTGTTGAAATAGGTGCTAAGGAGAAGGAAGGCCTGAGCTAGGTCATTAGACTGGGGGCTGAGGACAGGGAGGACAGGTATGTCGAGTCTGACCTATAAACCTTGCAAGATGATATTCTTAGTCACAGTCAAGTGTGTTTTCTGGATGCTCATCTTCAAGAGGCACTGAGTGGGCTATGGTTCAACTTTAATCAAATAGATATTGTCCTAGCTTTATAGGACTTTTAATCAAAGGTAAAACCCATGAGCAAAACATAGATAGCTAGATGAAATATAAATACACAATATGAAACTATGGGCATGTATATTTTGATGGTTTATTGTGGGGTTGGGGGGGACTTCATGTTGAAACAGAGTTAAGGGAAGAAAAATCTCCATATCCTTTGATGTTAGGTTTCCTGAAGTTTCTTCTGTCTTCATGATAATAGCCACTGAGTTAATGTCTTTACTCATTTAGGAGAGCAAGTGTCTTGCATGTTGTTGAACTCACTAAGGACCTAAGGAACTCTCTCTATCTTGTCTTTCCTTTATCCTGCTCAACCTTTTAGAAAAGGTAGTTTATACAGGGCAGGGCAAAAGCAGGCTTACAGTTGTTCCTATGGAAAACGTATAATAATTAATAAATAATAATACAAGAGTAAACTGTGCGTTGTGAACTCATGACTGTAGGCCTCCTTTTGCCCGACGTTGTACGGTAAGTTTCAAGAACTTCCTGTGCTGTAGACCATGCCTCTGTGCTTGTGAGAGGTGCGGCTCAGCTCAGCTCCGCCCAGCAGCTTCCCGTGGGATGGGGGTTGGTGTCACAGAGCTGGGACTCGCTAACTTTGGAATAGAAATTACATAATGTGGAAAGATGAACTATTGTTCACATATGACTTTTTTTTTATAAAAAGGGATCTCATAAATGGAAAGTTGTCATTTGCTTTTTGCCCTTTGCTTCTGTCTCTACAGGATATTTGTATTCTTGTACAGATTATTTTAGCCAAGATAGTGAGCATCTGATGGTTAATGTTATTCTCTTTTAAAACTACCTTTGTGAGGAATATGTCATTTGGTTGATAATGGAATAACGTAGACAGGATCCTGCCTCAAGCTTGCCTTCAATTTTTGATCACCAGACTCTTCAGTGAACCCCTGAATCGATCACATTTATCAGAAAAAAAATCTCACTCTGGACACTTGATCTGGTTGCACAGTGTACATTCTGAAGGTTGGCTCATTGATTCTAGTAGCGTTGCTGTGACAGTACTTTCATAGTGACTGTCCCTTGAAGCGGAAAAAGGTGTCCACGCCCAGTGACGGTGACATTTTTCCATTATGTGCTTGTGTGATTAGTCCTTCTCCCCTTTTTTTCTGAATTTAGCCCGTGATAATTTTTAGATTCTTTCAGATTGCAGTATTGCACACAAAACTAGTCCCAAGAACCACTGGTTCATTTTCTCGGCGGGGAGCCCTGACCATTTTCACAGAAGCAGCTGCGGCAGCGTCAGGGCTGTTACATCCACGGCAGGTCAGCGTGCTTCTTTTTCATTTGTTCCGTCTCTAGAATTTCACGGATTCAGCTTCAGAAATGAAATAAGGGTTATTTCAGTCTCTCCCCTGTTCCCATTGTGCCATTTTGTTCTTTAAGTTTTTCTTACCATTTCACAGAAAAGCTGAATGATTATTATAACTAGATCTGACGGTCATGCAAGCAGGAGCGTGAAATAAGGAGGCAGCTCAGAATTTTTCTTAGCCACGCCTCCTCGACCCCTGGGGTCTACTTTGGCAACAGCTAGTCCACAGGCTGAAGACTTGCACTCTATTTCTGTTACGTGTGAACGGCGCACATCTTTCTCTGTATGGAATGAACTGCTGTTTGAATGCCTAGAACGATTCATCCGGTCTGAAGCTTTAATGATGCTTATGAAATAAAAAAAAATCACTGCTCTTTTTTCTTTAATATTGGAAATGGTGATTAAGATAAATTAAAATAAATTAAGATAAATTAAGATCTATTTTCCTAATAGAAATGAGAGAAATAGAAAGACATGCTTAAAGAATAATTTGGGACTTTTCAGCTTAGGTAATGGCAATGAGTAAAATTGTGCCTAAAATTACAAAGATTATAACATTGTAACATTAGCCAAGATTTTTCACTATGGCCTTTATCCGGTGACTGAGCAATTTTCTCCTGAATCCAACAGTACGCCCTAGAAAGAGGCAGAAAGCATCCTTCTTCGCCAATGCAGTCATTAACTTCTTTCTTCTCCCCTATTACTAAAGAACCAGTTCTTGAATTTCATGTCTTCTGTTAAGTTACACAGTGAAGAAATCAGGTCCAAAACTTACAAAGTTGGACTAAGCCCAAGAAGATAAGTGTATTATTAATTCATTTCATTTTGTGATAGCAAGAATAGCCTATCAATACAGTCTAATAATATGATTTGTGTAACATTTCAGAGATATTTAATGTTTGATCTCTGGCACTTTCCCTGGAAGTAGTAAAAAATAACTCTAGCTTATATAAAATAGTTTTAAAAATACTATTGCATTAAAAATGACCGGTTTTCATATTAAGATATGTAGTGTAAAGAAGAAAAAAGTATATCAGTCAGAACTGTCTGGAAAACGGAAATCAGTCCAGGTTTTTAACACAGGATGGCATTTAATCCAGGGAATCAAATGTTCGAGAACTTTGGGAGGTACTGGGAAAGTGAAGGGCAGGCCAACCGTGTGAACTATCTGCTGAGTTGTAAGCTTTTGGGGAATTGAAGGGTCACAGGCCCAGCAAAGAGATTCCAATGAGGATATTGTCCTCTAACAGTCAGGAAGGTCATTTTCAGGAGAACACTTGCATCCACCACGAAAACCTCACATGTGCCCACGTTTGCCTGCCATGCCCAGAGGCACCCCAATATGGCGTCTGCCCTTCTTCTCCATTCCAGAGCCTCCATGGGGGCCTCTCGTGGGCCACCCTGCCAGCTGGGGATGCTGGTGAAGGCAGTTCCCAGGCTTCTGAACTCGGGCTGGGCGGCTGCCCAGGGGCAGGGCAGTGCTGTGTGGTCACAAGAGAAGAAGTCCTAGTGTGGCTTCTTATGAGTAATCTGGAGCCTTCTAATAAGGTCAAGTATCTCTCAGTCTGAAGGATTTGGCAATGCTTCCAGAAGGAAACGGCATAATTAAATAAAGCAATAACCTTGCGCCCTGCATGATACCCCATTCCTAGTGCAATTTAGTCAGAATGGGAAGGCATGCTTACTATTTTCCCAGGGGTGGCCCTCAGCTGCCTTCCTTGTCACCTGTAGAGGACCGTGTCCTGAAAACTGCTTTTCATGGGGTCCTCCCCGCTCTGACTCCACTTCCCATCACACTCATCGCACTCATTATACAGGTGTACGCTTTCTGTTCTGTTTCCTCAACATTTCTTCCTTCCTGTTTTCGCCCCCACCTGCAGTTTTTCTTATTTGTATCACTTCTCACCATGGGAATCGGCTCCACAGCAGGGCGATGGTAAAGATATTTACATCGAGAAAAGGCCTGTGAAATCACATTTAATCCATTACTGGACTGTTAGGCAGGTTGTTTTAATTGAAGAGTTGGTGAGGTTAGCACTTTTTCTTCTCAGTTGTAGGTTGTTCCCATCTCAGCAAGGTTCAGGAGAGAGTGACGACTAAGGTGAAATGTAACGTCTTCTCTTTTGCCTATCAATTTTCACTTCACACGGAGGAATCACACACAACATCTGTCTTACAGTCTTTCCGTTCCTCTGCCGGCCCAGTTTCCCACCCCGCTCTGCTCTCACCGCGCATGCTCATACTGTGGACGCTGTTGTCACCTGGAATAACTTACCACATTTGGCTGTGTATAGTGCGCACATTTTGCCCAAATTTTTGAGGGAAAAATAAGGATGCACATTCTACATGGGTAGTACCCGAAATACCTTGCATCTATCTGTTCTTGTGTTTTGTCATTATGGGTTACATAAAATTTCTTGTACCACAGTATGTTAAAAAATAAATGCTAAAATTCCTGTATAATACAAAAACCAAGTATCTAAATATAATAAAATTGAATTAAAAAATTAAAACAAAAGATTTTTTCCCCTGAAAGTTTGGGCCAAAACTGTGGGGGTATGCATTATACACAGCAAAATATGGTAATATCGGAAATGTTTTCCCACATTTTTTCCACTCACTTCTATTGCCCATGTTCCCCTCATTACCGAGCTGTCCTTTGATCTCATGGACCTTCAGTGACCTCACCCTTCCTTGTCTTCTAATGTATTAATATTATTCACTTCCCTCTTGATTCTTCTCAAATGCTGTTACACCAACATCTTGAATTATCTTAACTTGAAATTTAGTGACTGACACTTAGGAGCAACTCCAATTTTTAATGAATAAAGGAGACTCACTCCTTGTTTTCTCTACTTTTGTTCCTGGGATGCTGGGGAAATCATCATATTGCTTTACTTACTGGCTAAATATAAATCATACTTTCTGTCTTCAACCAGGCCCTTCATGAGGTATTAACCTTTTTCATTATTCCTAGTTGGATAATGCCTGTGTCCGAGTTTCCTGTGAAATAGTGTGTAAGGCAAATACTAGGGGCTACACTTCATTATGAGTGCAATCAGAGAAATGTAAAGCTTAAAGGAAAAGTTAGGGAGGCAGGACAGAGGGACTAAAAATACACTGGGGTTGTCAGTGAGCTGGTCACAGCCACATCCCACAGCATATCATCAGGAAAAGCACCTGTCCAGAGAATGGAAGGTACCTGAATTCACCTGCTAGTAATCATCTTCCATGGGTCAAGTTTCACCCCGTGGGACGTCATGTCCCTCATATATTTGGGTTCCACATATAAGGATGTTGAGAAAATCTTGTGGCATCTTGCACTTGAGCATCAACCAAAGTTCTGGTGAGAGAAGAAAGGGGTGCACGACATTGGTACCATGCGGGTACCATCAGGGTTAGTTCGTGAGTGATGTGAGGGACCGTGCGTAGCCACCGTAGGGGGGGGGCCCTCAGTCCTGTATCAGCAGAATCGTTCAGGTTCTAGGGTCAAGGGGCCAGCACAAACTCTTACCAGGGATTCTCTGGCGAGAACACAATCTAAGTTCACATTTCTGGGCAGGCACGTGAATCAGTCTGTGACTTTTCTTTCCCCATAGATGTTGCCCCAAGTTATTACTGTTATAAGTTCAGAGGGAAGTCTGGTTCATATTATGAGTAGCATAGTATGAGTAGCATATTTGTAATATTTTGATATTATGATATTTATTATTTTCAAGGGCAGAATATTGTATACTTATATTTTATATTGTACTTTCATGTAAATGTGAATGTTATGTAAACCAACCCAACAAAGAGGTTTGGTCAGTATTATTATATTCATTTTGATGTTGGCACAGAAACTCAGAGAAGTTGAAAGTCCTATCAAAGGTCAAGGAACTAGAGTGTTTTGGTAAAAAGGACTTTCCATTGGGGATCAAAGACTTGATTTTTAACTCAAACATCATATCTTACTTTTGTTTTATTATTATTTTTTTAACCCAGGGGCACCGATATGCAGACCGCGCTGGAGCGATGGGCTCAGCGGTCCTTTGATTTCTCTGCAGTGGGCTCGTCACACGCGTCCCGCCAGCATTTCACGGAAGCCTGTGTGTCTGTCTGCACAGCTAAGGTGAGGAGAGAAAGGGGGCGAGAGAAGTGTGGGCTACTTGGCTTATGACTTTTATGAGTTAGAGCAAAGGCAAGCCAGTTTTCTGTTTATTTTGAAAATGTCCATTGGTTCAAATTAAAGAGAATCTGGTTCCCCCTAAAGCAAAACAAAGCAAAACAAAACCTACTAAGGAAGTTCTTCCCTCGCTCATCTTCTCTCTTTTGATAGCGAAAATAATTTTGGTTTTTAAGTTGCAATGGTCCACGGTGTAGAAGATATTATTATAGAACTAACTCTTATTAAGTAATTACTTTGAGGTTGGAATGTGTAAATTAAGGTTAAAGTCAAGGTTTCTTTTCCCTTCAAGACTGTGGTCTTATGAAAACATTTTAAAACTAAATAGGTTGTCTTAAAATTGTAAAGAACTGTAATCAGAAAGAGCAGAATCTGCTAAACCTAGTCTGTGACTGTAAACACTTCTGGTCTGAGTGATGGACAAGTGTAAATAAATACATGAATAGAGCGTCACGAAAATGTGAGCCTCTTTCTGTGGCCAGGGAATGACTTGGTTTTTATGTCTTAAAAATATATAGGTTGCCCCTGTCTGGTGCACATAATCATTAAATAACAGAATTATCTCTGCATGTCCCAAGTAGATTGGATTGGTCCTCATGGCTTAAATTGGATGCTGCAAAGCATCCGTCCTTTTCTTCCTTTCATTTCCTCACCGGTCCTCGGCATTTACATTCCAACCTCACTGGCGGCGACCTTCCACAATCAGTCATAAATGTTAGTTGCTTTAAGCCTTTCTTAATAATAATTTTCCAGAATACTTTTATTTTTCTTGCCAAAAAAATGAACTAGCACGAAACAGCCCACGCTTCTTGCCACCGTTAAATGTGGGTGTAAATCATAAACGGTAGTTGGAAGCGGATGCAGTATTTTTTTTCTTGATCAAGAAGAGATAATTAGCACATCTACAAAAAGCATGTAATTTTTATTATCTGTGAAGACCGCCACAATGAATACATCATTACCTGTGCAAATAAGAGAGTAGAAAGCTGCAATTCATTTTCTGAACTGCTCCGAGTGGGGAAGAAAAGCCATTCAACCATATCTTTTTCTTTATAATTAGTATTGCTGAAATAACTTTAAAGGCAGAGCCAGAAGCAGATAAAAATGTAGACTCGTAATAAGTTGGGAAGAGTTTATTATAAAAAAAGACCTGTAATTATTTAAAGAACATACTGAATGGAAGACGTGGGCCTTGAAAGTGTGGAACAGGCAATAGGAAGGGCAATAGGAAGGGCAATAGGAAGTCCCGGGACAACTCATGCCATAGTAATAAATAAGAGAAGGAACATAAAGCAAGGAATTAGGCTCCCTGAGAAAAACCGAGCTGCAGAAAAGGAACATATTAACAGCTTGACAATGAAATATGCAAAACGCGTCTTTACATCGCTGGAAAAGTTTGCAAGGCCGAGCTTGATAATTGAGCAGAAATCAGGACCACTGGGAGATAGTCTTTGATCTTGTGCCGTTGTTTATATTCATAATGAGTCTTGGTTTTGCTGGATGTAAAATTATAACAAAGTCCATAGCGTTCTCTAGTTTTCCCGTGGGCCATGTTCCAAGATTGTGTGGATCCTAAAATCTAAGTAAAAGGAATGGTGGACAGCTTCTCTGGTTGTGTTCTGACGTGGGGTACCAGGAACTTGGAAGTGTCCCCTTCCTGCACAGTAGTGGTGCCCACAGCCAGAGGCCAGAGGCGGGAGCGCCTGCCGTGTGTCCAGGTGAGCGGCGATAGAGACTTCTGGAAATTCGGGACTGAGCATTATGGGCAGGTAGGATTCTCCTCCCATAGAAACTCTCAGGGCTTTTGCTCAGTTCTGGCTCACTCCCTGTGTTTGTCCTACTTCTCTCCAACAGGCCATGGGAGTGGCTTGCCCGCTTCTCCTTTAACCACTGCCGTCTTCAGCTTTCAGCCCTGACCTCTCTGCTCCTTGACCTGCTGGAGGGAAGGAGGCAGTGAGCCACCCATCCGCCCTCTGTTCCTGGAAAAGCCCAAGGCTCTTTGGAGGTTGTGTAGCAATTGTTACCAGGAGCAGCATTTGTTCTTTGAGAATTTTTTGAAGATATGTTATGTTCTAGGCACATGATTAGACACTAGCAACATAAAGATGAAAAGGCCTGTTTCTCTGTCTGGAAGGAAGTTAGTGCCAGACCACTAGTGATTGGAATAATGTGAGTCACCTCACATATATTACAATAGCTACTATCAAAAAAACCCAAAATAAATATTAATTGTTGATGAGGATGTGGAAAAATTAGAACCCTTAGGTGTTGCTGTTGGGCATGCACCATGTGTTTTCAGTTATGTTGGTTCCTCAAAAAATTAAAAGTAGAATTGTCACGTCGGTGGTGTGGACTCTTCTGGTCTGAAGATTTAATTGATTTAGGTCTGGGATCCCTGTATGTGGAGATAAAAGTATGCCTGACAGTATACTTATTTATTTCTCAAATATTTGTTAAGTGCTTTCCTGAAGCTTTTGCATGGTGAAGACAGTGAGCAACTGAACAGACAGCATGGGAATTTCAGGTTGAGATAAATGCCAAGGAAAATTGTAGCCCAGTAATGGGGGAGAGGCTCATCCACAGAGAGCCCTTTGAAGGAGTTTTTTTAAGGAGGAGACATCAGAGCTGTGATTGACAAGAGTTATGTAAAAAAAAACTTGGATGAAACACTCCAGGAAACAGTAATTGCAATTCTGCAACTACAGAGACTTGCCCATTACCATGGACTGGGATTTTGTATTGCACAGTATTTCAAGAAAAACAGAAAAAAAGCTGCTCACTTGTATGCAAGGCTAGAGTTTGCCACTGCGTGATACTCCTGGGCGCGTGTATCTGGGGCAGGATTTACAGTCTCACGCAGGAGGAAGGTTCTGTTTTAGAGAAGTGAGCCTTCACTTTTATATAGCACTTCAGAGTTTAGAAAGATCATTGACATTCACAATGATGTGTTGTGGTAGATGCCGGTTTTGGCCCGAAGATGATTATACTGCAAATGAAAGAAAATCCAGCTCAAGTCATGAGAAATTTATGTAATTTTAGAAGAACCTGAGAATTTCTAATTTCAGGCAGAGTAGACTCAAAGGCTAAATATTACCGCCAGGCCATAGTGTCCCTCTTTCTCTCCTTCTCCCTCTTTCCCTCTCTCCCTCTCTCCCCACTCCTACTCTTGTTTTCTCCTCTGTATTTATTCTCAGTGATGTGCTCTGCATGGCAGCAGGCATGGTTACCAGCACTTTGGGCTAACAACCCTTTCCCCACGTTGCAAACCTAGCTTGGAGATGGAAAGAAAGCCCTTCTTCTCTGAGAGCTGCAGCAAAGGTCCAAGGTGCGACTCATTAGTCTCTGCGGCCAGGAGCCTGATGAGCTTCCACCAGTCAGGACCGCAGGTCAGCCCCAACCAACCCAAAAGGAAGGGGTGCTGAGCAGGCCACACAGCAGACGTCCCCATCAGATTCTACCTACCCTTTTCACGTGTGAGGTGAAGAAGCTTGTCGATGTTACACAGAAAACTGAAGTTTCAGACTATACAAACAAGGTTCTTTCCACTTGAAAAGTTCATATCTTCTATATGAAACAAAGGACAGATTCCCATGAGAATTCAATTCAAGAGTAGAAAAAAGCACATGATGAATCGTAGTTTTAGCGAGCGTCCGCTTTGCCACGGGTACTTCATTTCGGTTGAGTGAGAAGGCAACTCTGTACTCTCTGCCTGGCGTGCTAATGAGGTGCCAGCAGTAGTTTGACACAGCCTTTTTGCACACAGGCTTGCCGAGTTTCCCCTGACATGTGGAAGGAGTTGTTATATTCTTGAGTGTGGGTGCCGTTGACTGAGGAGTCCAGAGCAATGAGAACCATGTGCTGTGTGGAGGACTCTGAAACTGTGGACCAAAAAGAGCCAAATCCTTTTCTTTCTCTTCAAGATTGTCCACTCCACCAGATCCATCAGATTTTCCTTGTTTTAAAAGATGAACAATTTATACAACAGATTTTGAGCAAAATCTCAAGGTACATTTAGGACTATGTGTATGAAGATGCAGCACCAAATAAATAGTTTGTGAAAACGGCAAGTATGGGTATCACGGTATACATAGACAGGATTCCATTTGGAATATATTTTACAGCCTGTAGACTCCAGGTCCACCCTGCACTAATGCAGAGACAATTTTAAATACACTGCTGCACATGTGCAGGGGAAATGAGAACCGATTATGCTTTCTCCAAAATTCTTAACGATTTTTTCCTAGGTGTTGAATCTATTTCAGGGACTACCAGAAAACAAACAAGCAGGAAGTACAACTCCAAAGGCTTTGTTAGTTTGTTTCTACCACTGGCAGGTCAGGCCAGATTCTGTCTTCCCTCTGAGTGTTTATCTTGAGTTGTAAGGACTCAGTAGCCTTCCCGGAAATTGTTTTCTTTTCTCCTAGGAAATACTGATGGTGTAAAAAAAGACAGCTCCGATGTACTTAAATTTCTGAGCTGGAGGTAACTTATCTCAAGAAAGTTCTCATTGTAGATAAAGAATTTTATAGATTTGAGGGTACCTCTTGTAGAAATTTCGGTATGGGGAAATGATGTGTTAATAAAGATAAGATTAAGGACAAATTTAGGCTTGCAAAAAACCCAGGTCACTGCCTAAAGCTCCGCTGGGTTTTGAAAAAAAATTTTACTTGCATATCTATTTCCAAAGACTTGTCTACTCCTAAACCATTTTTTTTTTTATGTTCTAGCCTTTGTCTAGTAAGTGCTCCTCCTCCACCTTTGCAAACCTTCAGATCATTAGACTGAGTCAGGTGATCCTGTTACAGCTTGTTGAGAACCCATATGGCTTTGCCGTATGAAGCCGCTGTAGTTCTCCTCGGCCCTACAGGGCCCCCCAGGCAAATATCTTGTATTCGGAGTGAAATGCCCAGATCTAACATTTCCTGTTTGCTCACACGCAGAATTGTATTCCTTGTCTGTTTTCCCAATGCCAGCATCTCTGTTCTGATCACCCACGGGCCTGTGCCCCTCTGTTCCAGGGACCCAGATTCAGACTTTGGAAAAGGGCCTACTTCTGTTCTTACCACTCACACTGCTCCCCATAATTACCACACAGACATACACACTAACACGACTCAGAGAACCAGAGCCGATTTATATCATCTCAGTGTTTGTAACCCTCCTAGAACCTAGAGGCTCATGGAGGACGCCTTCCACGTGCCTGTCCTCCACGTGGGTAAACTGGGGAAGATCGATCCTGCAAACCATTTCTCAGGATCAAGGCTGGAGATGTTCCCTGGCTCAGCTTGTTGTCAGTAAATCAATCAATCAATCTATCTATCTAACTATCAATCAATCATCTATCTATCATCTGTGTATCTATGCATCTATGTATCTATATATGTATGTGTGTATGTGTATCTGTCTATCTATCTTCTATCTCTCCTCTCCATTTGCCTATTTAAATAATCTATCACTAACATCCTGTCTGGATTTGGGGGAGTTACGCTTTTACAATCTTAACCTATAGCTCAGAGTTCTTGTTGGTGCTACAGGACATGAAAACAAAACATCAGATTATTTTTTAGGGTAGGATACAGGACATTGTTACGGTTTCATAGCTTTTTAGGCTGAGATACATTTATTTTGTATCTTCCATCATTATTCACCATTAAAAAAGTGTTAGAAAATTTTACTTCACGATGGAAGTTTCCAGACACCTACTGAAGTAGTTTAAGATGCTGGAGAACTTTTCAGGTCAAAATCAAATCATGATGTTTATTAAGTGGTTACAAAATGAGGTGGTTAAATTAGTTTTGAAAGGAATGAAATCTATTGAACTATTTAGTTGTTGGATTGCATTCTTTTTGATGATGATTATATATTAGGCCTTAAGAATTTATTATAATAATTTATGTTGTCAGAATGAAGCATAAAAAGCTTAATTGGCCTGTGAAGCAAATATTGTGCATTTTAAAGTTACTCAAGTAAAGCAATTACCTGATGGGCTTTGAGTCATGTCTATATAAAAGAATATATGTTTTAAAGCATCTACAGGTATAATTTGCACCCCAGGTAGTAACAATGCTCCAGGAACATTGAGCGTCTCTATTCTTAGGTTCTCGTTACCAGAAATAACTTTTTGAAACTGCTCAGAGTTCCCAAAATAAGAATTCAGGTAAGAAATTTAAAAAGCTAAAGAAAGATGAAAGCTTTTACTCACAGCAAGCCATGGAAGGAACCCATCCATTTTCAGATTTGAGGGCTTCAGACTCTCGGATTGAATTCCGCAAGGGAGGCCAGGAGGGCGGTTGCTCTCCTGCTTCCCGTGTGACGGGATGAGCAGTTGGACTCGAATTCCAGAGTTCTGGTTCTTACCTGCTTGTGCCTTGCTGTCCAGTTCAGAGCTGGGTCCCAAGGACTGGGGCCATGGTTGCCACTGACGTTCAGAAAAGCCCCTGGAATCTCCTAGGATTAATGAAACCTGATCCAGCATTTCTGATGCGAATGCTCTTCGGGCATATGGTGTTTCTCACAGAGCGGGAAGGAGGGTTTCCCGGAGGAGAGGGGTTCGTGGGCCGCCCGGGCAGTCAGCCTGGTCCTCTAATCCCCGCGCTTCCACTGGCGTTCCAGCCCCACGATGTGGACTCAGCTGTCCGCGCGGTAATCAGGCAGAACTTCCAGTTGGACTAAGCCTAAAGAAATCATTTTTTCCTGCACCTTTAATTCCCGTCAAGCGTCTGGGAAGAATTTGCTCCTGAACAGAAGAAATTATTTGAACGTAAATTTGTATTTAAATTTTTAATACATTTTCCCGTGGAGAAAAGTAGGGAAGCTAAGGCTCTGCTTCAAACAAATGATAAGCCAAAGTATCTACTTCGTTGTTCTAATTATCGTTAGTAAAGCAATTTATTTTCTTTAAGTTTGTGGGAGAGAGTCAATTTAATATATTATGATTTTAATATATATATATATATATATATATATATTTAAAAGTGTTCCAGAGGCCAGGTTTTTAAAAAAAGATTTATTTATTTATTTTTAGAGAGGGAAGGGAGGGAGAAAGAGAGAGAGAGAAACATGAATGTGCGGTTGCTGGGGGCCATGGCCTGCAACCCTGGCATGTGCCCTGTCTGGGAATTGAACCTGCGATACTTTGGTTCACAGCCCGAGCTCGATCCACTGAGCTACGCCAGCCAGGGCATGATTTTCATATTTTTACAGATAAAATTATGTCTTTATTTTCACAATAATATCTAACACTTATTTAATGCATCATATTGCCAGGAGTTGTCTTAGTGTGTGTATACACATACATATATACATATATGTATGTACATATACATATATACATATATATATACGTGTGTGTGTATGATATTTTTTTTGCTTAAGGTCACCAACTCAGTTAGTGGAAGAAAGAGTTGGGATTCAAACTCAGTCTATTGACAATCTAACATAATTAACATAATTAAAATAGTCTTAGCTACTTAATAATAATAGAAGACAGTTATTCAGGATTGCTATGTAGTAGACACTACCCAAAATACTTACACTGATGCATTTATCCTCAAGGGGAACCTGTAAGGCATCCATTATTCTTGCCGTTCTCATGTTACAGGTAAGGGTTCGGGGCACAGAGAACCTTTCCCAAGGTTGCAGTCAGTAAATAGATGACCCAGGATTCCTTCCAACCCAGGCGGAATCTCTGTTCTTAACTGATATTACACTGGCTTGTTGTTAATATTGCCATTGAAGTAGTACTGATGCCTTAATTATTAAAACGGCAGCATTTAATGTATTCAGCAACTGTATGTGCCAGGCTCTGAGTCCAGTTTTTAGCAAACTTTATGTCCACCTATTGTTTTTAAAACCTCCAAATTAGGTATTTGAAGCCCATTTTGGTGACGAGGAAGAAATTAGGGGGATTAAATCTTCCCAGTGTCTCAAAGGTACTACATGGAAAAACTGGAATTCACTCTATTCTCTCTGATTCTCAGGCCTCTGTTGTTTTCTTGGGTCCTGTGGTATCTCTGGAGTTTCTGTTCGTGCACATTCTGTTACAGCGACAGCTTCTGTGGGCTCTGTGCAAAGAATAATGTGTCAGGAATGTTAAATACTCAAAAAAATGTATGATATATGGTCCCTTAATCTACAAGGGAGCAAAACTAAATTAACACAGCTTTTAAGAAGGGAGGTTACAAATCCCTGAAATCTGACTCCAGTAATGACAGCAAGAGAAATAAAGACTAACTAGATAACTAAGTTTTTCAAAAATAAACAAGAAACTAAATAATTAAAAATTATAATCAGCACTGCCAATTTTATTTTCATTAAGCTATTTTTAACATAAACACACTTATGTATGCTTGTGTATCTGATAGACATTATCTATATACATACATTTTTGATACACATTCAAAATTTGTCATTGATAAGTGGCTTCTGCGATTAATTTGTACTTTAAAAGGTAGTAAGCAGACTCATATCTTGCTGGTTTGCAAGCTTACTTGTAACAGAACTATTTTCTGCTTTGTGGTATAATAGACTTCCTTGACTTAATGACACCCACAGGACATTAGTTTTGCATTTTTTTTACATGTGTTGTGAGTTGCTCGCCCGTGCACATGTGACTCTGCATACACATGAGAAAGGGGTGATGCCACTCATCTCGAGGGATAACGTGATATTTACCAGTGGCTTAAATGAGTGTCACCACTTCATCAATCACCTTGTATTTTTCCAGCTGCCCCGTCCTGAAAGATGCTGACTCAAATATTTTCAAATACTGTTGTTTTAAACTTGGAGGTCTTTTAAAAACAGATAAAGCAATTTGTGATATATAAAAAAATTGAAGACATACAGTTCATGGGAAGTTGAGGAAAATAAGATACAGTTTGGGTATCTTTTTTTAAAAATGCAATCTCTTTGTAAGGACTTAAAACATAATGTGTATGGGATGATAACTTTCATTATATTACTTATTAATTCCAACAGAGTCTGTGTTTAAGGTCATGTTTCTCTTATCAGCACCTGCTGACCATTAGATTCCTGAGTTCAGAAGTGCATAAATCCTCAGACTTGGGGGGTTTTGTACATGTTCTTAGGAATAAAATGTAATTGGCTCATGTAAGTTCATAAATATAATCTCTTTCAATATGTGGCCTTAATCTATATTATTTATTACTTGTATTTGAAACATGTAATAAGTGTGTCTAAGTTACTTGAAGATAACTGTTTAATATTTAAAGATTTACTTCTTATGTCTATGACTAAATCATTAACTTTGATTATTTCTATCACGTTTGCTGCTGGCATAGCTTCTTCCTCTCCCCGGTGTCTTGAAGGGAATAATAGACCATTCTGAGCACCGTATTTTGCAATTAGAGACTGTCTTAGGTTGACATTTTCTAAAAGAACTTCCTCTTTGGAAGTCAGTCTTTTGTGATCATTGCTATTTAAAAACTGATGATCAAATATACTTTGGAAAAATGATTCTTGTTGTCAAGTAACTGTCATAACAAAACTTCACTTCCAAATTGGAAAATACAGTACTCCTGGTTTGGAGAATATTTGCATTGTCCTTATGTTTCTCATGTTTATGCAGGGACGTTTCAAGGCAAGAAGGAAAATATTTCTCTCTGAAGAAAAAAAGATTGTTTGAGCTGACTAAGGGCATAACTTTAGTTCGAAGTCTTACCAAAAAAACGTGTGCTGTTGCAATTCTTCACACTCTTACTTTCAGAATCACTATCCTTTGTATTTAAGTGACACAAGGTTGACGAACCACTTTGTGTATTATCTAGGCCTTGCCTCAGACTTGGTGTCCTTAAATTTTGTCTCTTTCACGAAGTAGATCCTACATTGAAAAGCTTTGAGGCCTAGAGGGCAGCAGAAACTGGAGTAAGTTATTTTTTTTTTGATAATTTGCATTATTTCAAGATTCTGTATCAAAGGTTTAATTAGGTAGGAATAAAACGTAGTCTGTCCCAGCTGTCTATTGCAAACCACCCAAAATTCTGTGGTTCAAAACTGTAATGACCATCTGTATTGTTTATGAGTTTGCAATACGAGCAGGGCTTGGTGAAGACAGTTCTGGGTGTCATCGCTTGGGACAGCTGCCTGGGAGCTGGAGCTTCTCTTCCAAGATGCCTCGCTCGCATGGTGGGCAAGCCAGGCTTTCTTTTACGGTAGGGGGGCTGGGGGCTGAGAGTGACTTTTCCTTGAAGCAGGAAGTAGAAGCGGAACATTCCTTGTGGCCTGGTTAATCGTCAGTTGCACATTGTTCTACAAATCAAGCAGTCAAATAGCTTGGATTGAAGGGGAATGAAGTTGGATGCTTATTTTAAAGTGAGAATCATCAAATACAAAAATGGTGTCTGGGGCAAAGTCAGAAGATATACTAGTTTTGGACACTCTGGTTCCATTGTGGAGCTAATGAGTCAGGCTGAAGTGTACACTCATGTCGGCAGGGCACGATAACAGAGGTCACACCCATGAAGAAGGTTGGACGGGATTGAGGGTTTGTCTCCAAGCTTGCAGGAAAGATGTGATAATATGAGAGACAATTCTCTGTGTTACATTACATCCCTTTGTGACCTTTCTCAGACAGGATGTACAATTCGCACAGCCACGGACCTGAAAGCATTTCTTCTAAGACTAATCACATTCTTAAGCCTGGGGGGCATTTCATTGTTCACAGACCGTTATATGCTATTCATTATCATCCTGGTGTTCACTCATGCCCCTTGTCTGTACGCAGCCAGCCTTTGAAATGCATAGTCAGGTCCTCGATTGTCGAGTTCGTTTCAGGTAATGAATTGCTTATGCTACACATATGAATGTTGATATACAATGTAGTTTCTAAATTAGAACATTCTGGGCAATCCCAAAGACAAACACTAAATTTTAAAGTTTTCTGGCCTTCTGAAATTGTTTATGAGCTTTATTTCAGCCAAAAGAGCCATTTAAGCCTTGAACCCAGCACGTTTGTGCTGTTTGAAAATGTTCCCAAAGTCTCTATCAACATATTATGTGTACATTTGAAATGAGGTTACACACTTCATAAACCTATGTTCTGTATTAAACTTTATCTGGGGAAGTCTGTATCAGTTTTCTAGGGTGTAAAGCAATGGAAAAAATGAATCTTGTTTGAATTGATGTTAGCTGGCCTATGAAATGGCCTCTTGGGACATGAAGGAGAGTGGCTGGAAATTGGTGTTTGCAAAGTAGGCTGGAATCTGTTTAAAATTACCTTCCGATAAGAGGAATGAGCTAGGTAATGAAATGATTTCAATAGTCTGAAACATTTGTTTTTAATGTAGAAGCCATTGGACATGAGAATTGTCTGCCTCTCATTTTTTTTCTTCTCCCTGACAAGGGATTTCCTGTTCTTAAAACGTCCTTTCTAAATTTTGATTGAATTGTTCGCCAATGCAGTCCAGAAATCTTGTTAGTCTATGGTGAGAAAATAGGTATTACCTTCCCTTGTGCTAACATTTCCGCTATTGACCTGGGATTAAAAAGCCAACAGCGGTTCCATCCTGGAAAGACACTTGAAAATAACTGACAGCTGTGTCAAGAGGAAGAGCTTATAGAGTGAATGCTAGGAACAAAAGTCTAGGTAAAGCTTGATTATGTGATTTGATTATCACTGTGAGCATCACAGTTTGCTTTTTTTTCTTATTTATTTATTTATTAACTTTGGGGGTGGAGAGAGAGAGAGAGTGAGAGAGAGAGAGAGAGGGACAGAGAGAGAGAGAGGGAGAGAGAGAGACATCAATTTGTTATTTCATGTATCTATGCATTCATTGGCTGATTCTTGTATATGCCCTGACTGGGGATTGAACCCTCAACATTGGTGTATAGGGACAATGCACTAACCAACTGAGCTGCCCAGCTGGGCCTAGTTTTCTTTTTCATTCTAATTTAGAGACATGCAATATTGTCATTTCATACAAAATACAGGTAACACTGTTCGCTCACTGTAAATGTCTTTTTCTTTCCAGCATGTACATTAAGGGAATCACTAACCTCTGAAAGAAATAGTGGGACTGGGTGAATAGCTGAATAGAATAAGCAAAAAAAAAACCCATAGGGACAGAGAATATGTTGATTATGAGAGGCAGAGAGAGGTGGGGGAGGTAGAAGAGGGTATGGAAAAGAGAAATGGTGATGGAAGGAGACTTGGCTTTGGGTGGTGAACACAGTACAATGTACAGATGACGTGTTATAATAAATTGTACACCTGAGACCTATAGAAACCTATATAAGTTTATTAACCAGTGTCACCTCAAGCAATTCAATAGAAATTAAAAAGAAAGGAAAGATTGATTTTAAAACCCATAATTTTCCGTGTCTTCCCTATATGCTATTTTTTGATGCTTTCTGTAACGATTTCTGTTGCATTTAGAATCTGGATAAATTAAATAGAAAAAAAGCCACATGCCTCTGTCACCACAGGCATATTTTTAAAATATTTTCTAAGTATAATTGGCAGCTTCATTTGCAATCACTTTTCATTTTTCCTTTCTCTGAATAATAAATTCAGAAATTGGATAATAAATAACATTTCTGCTTGAATACTATTTGCATATAATATTTCCTAATGTTCACGGTGATTTTAGGTTGAAAAAAAAATGTCACTAGCAAAGGAAAAAATAGGCAAACTTCCAATACTAGTCTTTGTAAATCCTCCAGCGCGTGACTTCTCTTCCTTCCCAGGAGAACTTGAATGGCGTGACCTGGCCGTTGCGGACGCTGCTCTCCCCTTCGGCTTGCCCAGAATGAAAACCTTTCTTTCTGCTTTCCTGAGTCGGAGTGCTTTTGTCCCACATGCAATTCAAGCTCACCCTAAAGGATCTTGCCAGAATTGACAACTCTCAGTCAAAATCTTACCATTAACATGATTGTTCTATACCAATATGGATATTTCTGGTACTATTTTGTTTTCAGAGAGAGAGAGTGAGAGAGTGAGAGAATGAGAGAGAGAGAGAAAAAGGAGGAGGAAGAAGAAAAGGAGGGGAGGAGGGGTGGGGGGGAGAAGGAGAAGGGGAGGAAGGAGGGGGAGGAAGAGGAGGAGGAGAAGAAGGAGAGAGAGGAGGGGAATGGGGAGAGAAGAAGAGTGGGACATGGAAGGCAGAATAGAAGAGAAAAAAAGAAGTGGACGAGGGAAGGACAGAAGAAAGAAAAGGATGCCTCAGATGAGCTGAAAAGAATAGAAGAATAATCACATTTTGATATTTTTTAAAAAGGCCCAGAAGTCAAGGAAATCATAACCAAACAAAGGGACACAGAGAACACTTGTTCTTTAAACATTAAATTCTTTAGATGTGACCTTAGAAAGCTTCCCTTTGCCAATGTGGGTCTCTGGGACAGGGCAGCTCTTTAGGCTTCCTTGGCATTCTGAGCACGCAAAGCAAAATACAGCTAAGAAAGGTGTCGCATTCATTGTTTGGCTTGTATTGCCCCTTGGTGTTTCTTTAGGTGTCAGATATCCAAGATTTAAAAGATAATTCGTTTTTAAAGGAATTTATTTTTTTAAGAGTTCAAAAGGAGATGGAATATATAATTCACATTGAAGGTCTCAGGATCTTTCTTCTTCTTTGAACTTCCTGCTTTCTCTACAATGACGTGGATGTTGAAGCTTTGTAGATGCATCAACGTCTGAAGCGTTTATTTTGAAGTCTGTGCGAACTTTCTCCCAACTGCATCTTCTTCAGTTAGTTCTAGCCTCTTTTCTCCATGTCTAGCATATGCCAAGGTCAAAGATGGAAACTTGAAAGATGTTTCAATGATAAGGACCTAACATGGCAGTTTCTGTCTAAACTTTTCACATGGCTACCACTCAGTACACTTGATTTTTCTTCTTTTTTTCTAGCATAGTATTACCATCTGCCAAGCATAGTTTTACATACATATTTTCTCAAATAGATTCACCGATTTGGATCCTATTGATTGCCTTCCTTGCAATAAAAAATGAAGCATTCTTGATTACCATAAATTGATTTTTGTCTTGCTTCTCAAGAAGGAGCCTAATTTGGTTTAAGGCACTCAAGGCTGCTGAAATTATATGTATCTAATCTACTCTTTTTGGCTTACATTTAAAAATCAGCCCTGGCTGGTGTGGCTCAGTGGATTGAGTGCTGGCCTCTGAACCAAAGGGTTGCCAGTTCAATTCCCAGTCAAAGCACGTGACTGGGTTGTGGGCCAGGTCTTCAGTGGGGGCACGTGAGAGGCAACCACACACTGATGTTTCTCTCCCTCTCTTCCTCCCTCCCCTCTCTCTAAAAATAAATAAATACATTATTTAAAAAATAAAAAGCACAAGAATATTTTTGATAATCATAAATGTTTGGACAATATAGTATTATATATTCCTTTTAAAGTCCCAGGGGTCAGCTTGATTACTTCTTGGGTGTAATAAATGCCATATGTAATAGTTTTTGTGTGTATTTTTGGGGAGTGGCTTTTACTACCTCTCATCTCAGTGTGTGATTATGTTGTTTAACTACTCACTTCCAAGTTCATAAAAGGAATTCCAGAACATCCAGAGAGATACAATAAAAGCCATTATGGAAAAAATGATAACAACACATTTTGAAAACTAAAAACTTGTCTGATTATATCTGAGCTTAGAAATATGTGAGCACTTTTTTGTATATAACTCACAACCAATGAGTTGTGAAAATATAATAAACATTTTTTTCCTACCTCTTCCTTAAGTTTTTTTGCAAGAGAATTTTTTTCAAAAATATTTGTGCGGACTAAACAGCTTAGTTGCTGGCTTCCTGAGCAGGAAATAATTTAGAAAAATGGCACAAGAGGACTAATGTTAACAAAATTGGAAACAATGTAAAGACTCAACAAAAGGAAAATGGTTAAATAAATGATGGTATAACCAAAAATATAGGAGTAAGGCAGCCATTAGAAATTCTATTTCCAAAATACATAATGGCAATGGAAAATGCCAGTGAAAAGACATGGCATTTTATTTTATTATTATTTGTTAATCCTCACCCAAGGATAAATTTTTATGGATTTTGAAGAGAGAAAGGGAGAGAGTGTGTGTCTCCCATATGCACCCTGACAGGGTCAAACCCCAAACCTCTTCGTGTGCTGGCTGATGCTCCAACCTGATACGTAAGGAGAGAGAGAAAGGTACCAAAATATTTACAGTGATTGTATCTTCATAATGGCATCACTGGTGGTTTTTCTCTCGTCTGTTGAGCACTTTTCTGTATTTTTCCAGCATAGGTGTATTTTTTCTTTTAATCATCAGAAAAGTAATATTACCTGAAATGGGGAAAATAGCAAGAGGAGAACCCTGGTTCTCCCAATCTTTAGTTAGTTGTACGGCCTTCCATACGGGCTACCTAAACATTTTTGGGCTTTGGTTGTTGAGACTTCCTAGAAGGAGCTAGATGGGGTAGTAATTGTTCACATTTCACTTTGGAAATGGATCCTGCTCCATTTGTCTCCTCCAAAAGGGGATATTCTCGTCTCTCACCTTTGTGGACCCCTTCCTAACATTTATTGAGTACATGCCTGAAAGCTACATTTGTTTAGTAAAGTTATGTGCTCAATTATTGCTTTTCTCTACTGGTATTTTGTAGTATATTTTGCTGTCTGCAGCTTGAGCAGGACAAAACAAATTATTTTTGTATATGACTTACAAATCTGACCGTATCCGTTACTAGAAACATATTTACTAATTTCTTTATCTGTGGCAGAACATTTCCCATATTACGGTTTTGTAAATATACTTGTTTTAGTAATTTGTGACTTATGGGATTAATTCCATAATACTTGTACTTCTATTAGTGATATTTTTATCTTAAACCATTTTTTTTACTGTGGAATCAAAAGCTTCATCTTTACTAAAAATAATTGACATATTTACCTAGCAGGTAGGAAAGATAATAGAGGGTGGGGAGAGAAAAAAAGGCTGAGAATTCAATTTCTGATTTTACAACATCTTAACAGCTAGATATTGAACCTTATGTAAAGTGAGTGTGTGAATATTTTTACCGTTGACTGCTGAGAATATTTCACAGGTTTCCAAGGTTTTCCTGGGATGATAAATGTGGGCAATACTGTCTGTGTACTCATTGTTGAAGAGCATTTGCCACCCTTTGAAGTAACCTGTTATGTAATTTAAAAAAAAATTAATGGGGTGCTAGTCTTAATTTCTACTGAAAGACTTTGACAAGGTGTTATTTTCTTATTAATCAATACTTTTATCAATTCACAATTGATAAAGGTGTTCACAAACACTTATTTAGTATCTATTCTGTTGTAGGCACTATACTAATTCCTAAGAAATTGGTTATTTCATCAATATTTTAGTAGCTGGCAAACTCTTTCCATCCCCATTCTTAGCACTTAATACTTATATTTGGAATACTTGACAATTAAGAATATGTAACAACATGTTTGTTTGACTTTCACAACAAATCCTAAATAGAGGGGTACCAGATCATGTGAGGTACCTGGGATGCTACGCACCTGGAGAACATTTCAGAAACATTTCCTGAGAGCCCAACCAAGGCGCAAAGACACTAAGCGACCTCTCTGATATGATGTGTTGCTTACTGTGTGATTACAGGTTAACGGTCTACCGTCTGATGTTAGCGACATGGGCAGCCTCAGGCAAGCAAGGTCAGCGGGACCAGGCTTTGAAACAGGCCTGTTTTGACATTTCCGACTTGCAGCAATACTTTCTTCTTAGACACTCTTCTACTTTCACATTTTCTCATGCACTGGAGGGGTGTGACGTGTCATGTGAGTGAACGCACGCTGCACAGATGCTTTAACCAAGGGTGGGTGTCCTGGAGTCTGTCGTCTGTCACTGCCGCAGAAGGACCCTGTGCAGAATCGGATTCCTGGAAGAGCAGGTACGGGGACTCCGGGAGTCAAGTGTGACTTTACAGGTAACAGTCAGATGATGGATAAATGAGTGAAATAACTGCAAGAAATAAAACTTAGAAGAAAGAGAGAGAGAGGGAGAGGGAGAGAAAGAGAAACAAACCAGTGATAGCAGACATAGTTACACTATATAAGTCTTTCAGGTAACTAGTGATGCTTTTATATAAAGCTTGAGAACATAATAACAACATAAATACCTTTTTAAAAGATTTTATTTTATTTTATTTTATTTTATTTTTAGAGAGGGAAGGGAGACAGAGAGAGAGAGAGAGAGAGAGAGAGAGAGGAACATCAATGTGAGGTTGCTGGGGGCCATGGCCTGCAACCTAGGCATGTACCCTGACTGGGAATTGAACCTGCGATGCCTGGTTCGCAGCCCATGCTCAATCCACTGAGCTATGTCAGCCAGGGCCATAAATACCATTCTTTACATTTTGTGTTATTTATAGCGTAAATAGATCCATATAGAATTTTAAAATAGTTCTTAAAATCTCTATCACGTATATGATATTAGACCTCATTTGGGTAGTGAGGAATCTGAGATGCAGGAGAGTAAGGAGCATCCTTGAAATCACACAGCTTGTAATGACAGAGCAAAGCCTGGAGCTGGCTGCTCAGCCTTTCTGGCCCCCGCTGCTCCTGCCTAGTGCCGTGCATTCCTGAACCAGGGCTGACCACGTGGAAGGGCTGTACAGGGAGGGGATTCCTCTGGCAGGGTGTAATTTAGTGAGTAAGACTCGCACCACCAGTTTCCAAGGGGAGTTATCAATCAGCCTTGGCTTAATATATTAATAAGGAATTAATCAAGCCTTTTGATTAAACCCTAGTAAATAAGGAAAGGAAGAGCAAAGGAAGCACTGAGCTCACTGGCGAGACTAATACCTACTATACTAGTGGCCATCTCTCTGAATAGTAATTCGAGAGCTTCTTCCATTTAGAAAATGATTCAGCACATGGTTCATTTAAATAGAATGGGGAATGTTAAATGTGTTTGATTTTTATGAAGCTATTTAGGAACAGTCCAATCAGACGAAACAATATACATCTAGAAACATAGGTAAGAAGGAGTTAATTGCCTACAAACAATGATCGGACATTCTCAAGAGGATCTAAGTACAGGTGTGTTCTTTTTGTTTCTGTGCTCAAGGTCAGAAATGCGTGTGCCTCGGTCTCATTTCACTCTAGTTATGGGTGAGATTTATTTGTCCTTCAAGCCCCCTGCTCGGTCTGAGAATGACCTAGGTAGATTGCCCACTTCCGAATGAATCACGGGTGAGTCCTGTGTGTTTCTCCTGGTGTGAGGACCATCAGCTACCCCATATACTCAGTCTGGCTTAGAGACAAGGAATACCGGAAAGGCACTCTGATAATAAAACATATCGATATTGTCTTGGCACTCCATATGTAGTTCAATCAGAAAAGATTGTACCACCGAAAAGAATGAAAAGGCAAACCCCGGTGTGCTGTACTGACATTCAGGGTCCGTCACAGGGGGTGGTGGTGCGGGCTGGGGCTGCGCTGGGAAGGAGGGAAAGGCAGTGGGTCTGCCCCTGCCTGCAATCCCACTGAGATCCACGCTTCCGAAGGGCAAAATCATATGCAGCTCTCCTCGAAGAAGATAGACTGAGAGGGTTTTCCACTTATGTGGTGATAAAGCATCTTTTTACTTCCTCTTCTCAAGTTTAGTGGATGGTGGGGAAAAATTCAAACTTGTTCATTTGCTCATGTCACCCACCGAGGAAAAGCTATTTTCATGAATAAAGCGCAATTTAAATATGATAGAGGCTTCCACTTTTAGCTATGATAGAGTAGCAAATAACACACCAATGGTCCTTCCGAGAACAACTATAAAAGCTGAATAAATTATGAAAATCCATCTCTTTGAAGGCACCAGCCTGCCTCTGAGAAAGCCAGACTTGGAGGAGCAAGGACCCAGACAGGAGAGCTCTTCCAGCCTGAAGCCACATTCTGTGCGCTCCCTCCTGCCTGCGGGTCATTTACCGGCCAAAGTGGGGCGGGGCGGGGTGTGGTGAGAGGTGGGGGTGGGGAGGTGCGGAGGGTGAAATGTCAGGAAGAGGGTGGCTGCTGAGCAATGAATTGACAGGACATGGAAATTAAAGTCTGAGACTGCTAGGACAGCCAGAAATAGAGGCACCAGGAACCCTGGGGGAAAGAGCCCAGCGAAGTCAAGTTTGACACCTGTTCCTTCTGCTGTGGCGTCTTCCTGAATTCTTGACCTGCGGAGGTCAGGAAAAGGACAAGCTGAAGATGGAACACAGTTTTTGCAATCTCAACGTGGTGAGGAGCCTAACGTCTGAATTCAGGGACTTCCAGGGAGGGAGAACCCTAGCTGGCACCCAGGTTCTCGTTCGGGACCTCTCGCGGGGTCCTGTGAAAAGATTGAGACGCTATCCCGAGACAGCGTGGCCTGTCTGGGAGGAGGTGGCTGTGCGATCTCTTCTGTGTATTTCATGTCCTGCGACTCTGAGTGCCCATCAGTTATTTTGTCTCTGTTTAGTCATATGTAAACTAGAATAAATATTTTGCTGTGGATTTGGTGAGATTATATATATATATATATAATATATATAAATTTCATATATATATATAATATACATAATTATATATTATATTGCAACACAATTATATTAATCACACAATTAAATTATGTAATTATATAATTCAATCATGATATAATTTAATTATGTTTTATGAATCTTTTATAAAATTATATTTTTATGTAAATATATATATAATGTATATGTATATAATAACAGTTTTTCAAAATTGGCCCAGGTCTCCAAGTTCTGAGATCTCCAAGAGCAGAAGGCGGCCCTCCAAGAAGTTAAGTGCAGAAGAGTTGTCACAGGTCACATTTATTAGACAAAACGAAAAGGCTCATGATCCATGTTCAGTAACAGCCTAGACTGATATTTTGGAAACAAAACTAAACAGTAAAACAAACCATTTTTTAAATTAATCAGAGTAGGGATGCAATGATCTGTCAAAGACCTTTCAAATGCAGAGTTTGTTTCTCTTAGTCTTATTTCTTATGGTTTATGAGAAGGGAATAGTCTCCTCTTCCTTACCCCCGTTACATGTGCATTTTCTCTGTAGTGCCTTTCCTACGAACCTGTCCTCTACCCCATTCATTCTTTCTTGTCCGTCATTCCCTCCGGTTTGGTTCCCTTTGTAGGTGGTGAGCACCGGGGATCAGTCAGCACCTGTGCCTGCAGGGTTGGCCAGAAAGACTCTGCACGAGACATTATACAGGAGCGGGCGCTTTGTTGTGACGAAGCTGCCAGTCACCAGTTGCCTGCAGGTGCGCCCTTCTGAATATCCAAATAGCTTCTGTGGTGGAATGCTTAAGCTTAATGCAAAATTGGATGCAGACGCATTGTTCTACTCTCTCAATCCTTTTGAATGCAACAGCCACGCAGCACACATGCTCACTCAATGGCATCTACTGCCCCCACTGACTAGTACAGTGAGGTCATCATTGGTCATGCATGCATAGTCATCTAGTCCATTCTTCTTGGCTGCCAGGTTACACTGCAGTTGTGCAAACTGTGTATTAACAAGGATGGACTTTTTCCAGACAGACCTAGTATATAGTCTGAAAACGTCTTTATTTCACTTTCATATTTAAGGGATGTATACACTGGATGCTGAGTAGTAATTAGACAGGTTTTTTTAAAAGACATATTGCAAAGATTCTATTCTCTTCTGAATTCTATTAACTTCTCTTTTGAAGACAGCTACAGTCAAGTTTCTCTCTGTTGAGAGTAATATATCTTTTCTCTTTTGCTGTTTACAATTCTCTTTCCCTTCTCTCTTTTTAGCTATTTTAGTGTGATCTGTCTAGATGTTTCTCTTCAATTTATCCTGCTTGCTTTTGAACTTATGAGTTATTTTTTCAGTGTGAAAAATTCTTGGCCAATGTCTACTTTAATATTTTTCTCATTCTCTTTATCTTCCTCTGGAAATTTCAGAAGGTTTTTATCTGCCTCCTACTTTTGGTTTTATAGTTTTTATTCTTTTTCATTTGTGTTTTAGTTTAGTTTTTAATGACCAATCTTCCAGTTTGACAGTTCAGTCTTCAGTATTAAATGTTAAGATTTTAATATTATAATGCTTTTTAATTCTAGAATCATGTCATGTTATTTATTAGTGAACCACACAACCAGAAGAAGTTCTTCACCATTTCATTTATATTCATCATTTTTTTTAGAAAATACTGAACACGATCACAGCCATTTTAGATTTCTCATCTTCTAAGCTCAATATCTTAGGAAGCTGTAGGTCTGTTTCTATTGTCCGTTTTTGTTTTGTGGGATTTTTAGTTAGAAAATCCTGGTTTTTGTTTTTCTTGGTTTTTTTTTTTTTTTTTTTTTTTTTTATATTGAATACCACTTGCAGAGCCTAAAATAATTGTAGTGCATCCATAGGATACTATCTTTCTCCAGGGATGATTTCTCTTTCTTCTGCTGGGTGAGGTGGGCTAGAGCAGTGGCAAGGAAAACAGATTCTTTAAGGTGCCTACTATGCATGGGACCACCGGGACTGGGTGCCAGGTCATGTTGGGTGCACGTCTGTGAGCAAGAGGACGCGAGGAACCACATCTGATGGCCAGCGTTGCAGCTCGGGTGGCTTGCTAGTGTGTGGCGTTGTTGCCTCAGCTGGGGCCCAGCAAGGTGGTATGAGCAAAATTTCAGTCTCGTACAATGTGAGCTGAAGGTGTCACTGCTCTCTAAGCAGAGGCAACTATGCATGGGGTTTTCTGTACGAGACTGCCTCCAGCTGTATTTAGCTTTCCAAAGTCTCTTAATTCCAATCTTGCTTCTGAGAAAGAGTAAATAGTGTAACATTTAAAAGTTGCTGTGTTTTACCAAGTGTGTTCTCTTCAGTTAGTGCCATCTGGCTTCATGCCCTCATTTTGACAATGATGGAGACATCTGTTAATTACTACCATCTGCACCATCACCAGCGAAGCATGCTAGCTGTTGTTTGTTTTAAAATGGGGGTCTTATTGTCCACATCTACTTTCTGAGTTGGCAGTTGTTACATTTGCCTTACCGGTTGTTGAAGGCTCCGTCTGCGTGCGGCAGGCCTGATGCCGCTGTCCAGGGGTACAGCACGGTTACTCTGGGGCATCAGGTTTCTTTGACCTTGAAACTCGTATTACAATCATGTATTGCAGCCCTTGCAGCACCCAAGTGCCTTGAGGACTTTCTCTTTGTCATTCTTCTCTGCAGGAATAACAATTAAAACACTCCCTGGATTTCAGCAAACAACACATTTAATGCATAAATAACTCTCCACCTCACGCTGACTCCTATGTGTTGATAAGCCATTGCTTATTGTTTTAGACACTTTAGTGAAGAGAATAGAGCTCAACTCATTAACATCAGTAGTATTCTTGTGTCAACGATAAAAATAAAGTTTAAAAAATCAGTATTCTTAATGCTGAACATGTTTCAAATACTGACTTTCTCGGCGTTCAGTCGGATCCTGAGCTGTTTTCTATATGGGTGGTTTTTGGATTGAGGCTATTTATCCTTGGAAACTATACAATGGAGTTCTGCTTTTCTGAAAAAACTACTATTTCTATTAAAACTTTTTTTGCACTTTCCCTTTTCTTATTTTTTTTTTGACCACGAGAGAAGACATCCTGCCTGCTTCTCATTTTCAAGGTATCTTTTTTCTATTTTTATTTCTAACTATAAGATCTAACCTTGTTAGAATTCTTAAAAAGCTTAAATATTAGGTCCAGAAAACCAGTTCTTCTAGGCACACTGCATTAGAAGAAAGCCAAGCCTCCTTCTTATTTACTGTTGGATCTCCAGCCCCTAGAAGTTCCTAGCACGTAGTCAGCATCCAATGTTTGAAGGGATGAGTAATTAGATAAATGATTCTAGCAGCCTCCTATTGCTTGTTAATGAGGCAAAACGGTGCAGTCAGGGAGACCTCCAAGATCTGGGCCACCCAGCTCCAGCAGCTCAGCTGGTTTTTTTCCTGGGATTGTTTACACCAGCCGAGAGACGAGTCTTTCTGTTCAGGGCGAAAAGGTTGTGCAGCATCAAGATCAGGACTCAGGAGGTTACAGGCTAGTTCACGGTAGCATTATCCTGTTTATGTTTTATTGCTCGTATTATCTGCTCACGGAAAAGAAACACGTGTGAGCCGTTGTCTGCACGGAAAATACGGTTTTGAAACCCGCTGTTGTCAGGTTCCAGGCTTTCCTGGGATCAGCCAGAATCTCTGGGGGTAGTGAGTCTTTTTTGGGGCAGCTAGGGCGAACATTTTTCTGTCAACTTCATTTAATATGTATTAAATTCTCAGTGAACTGTCAGCTGAGAAGTATTGCTTGGGATCAGAAGGTGTGTGATAAAAAAAAAGTATCTCTTCAATGTGGCCCCGTGCCCTTGGCTGGGTTAATGGCCCAGACGCCCTCTTCCTCGTCAGGGACGGTGCTCACCAAGCTCAGCGAGAACTGTAATGGCAAACCTGGCAAGGAACGAAGGCCACGGTCAAGGGGAATATGGAAATGCTTAGAGGAGAAATTATATTACGTTAAGCAAAGAAATCTGGGCTCTGGGAAAGGCCAGAGAACAAACGTACCTTGAGAAACAGGGAATTGTGATATAAGCTTCGTGCTGTGGTTTATAAATGATGCCTCCTTGATCACATTATTAAAGGCAATAATGACCAAAAGCAAAAGTGTTCCAACATGATTAAGATCCCACTTGACCTTAAACCCTTAAGTGTTAGTACGTTAGTTTACTTAATATCCTTTACTACGTACCACAGTCAATGATGGGCTCTGTTCCATTTTAACCAAAATCTCGTAAAGACAAAATGTTTTTCCTTTTTGTTCCTTCTCTAACTCCGCAGGAGGTATAGTAAATTTAATTCTAATACGTACTAACAGTATTCTCAATGCTTTATGTACTGAGGACTTAATACATGACTGGCACTATTCTCAGGCCGTTACCTTTGTGAGCTGAACCTCCCAGTAACCCGTGAAGCAGGCACTGTTAATCTGACCGTTTTACAGATGAGAAAACAGAGGCGGGGAGAGCCAGTTATTTGTCTAAGGACCTAGAGCTGCGCAGGCCAGAGCAGAGATTCCAGTCCGACTTATCTGTTTGGGGAGCCCGAGCCCTCATGGAACAAGCTGTGCATCTCTAGCTTCCTTGTTAATGTGCAGTTGAGGGGGGACTGTTAGCGGCAAACAATTGTGAGCCACTGATGAATACAAATAAGTTTGAAAAGCTTCAAGTCACCAATCAAAAGGCGTGCTACCCTAGCTTTGGAGGAAAAAAACGGCCTCATAGCTGACACAGTATCAGTAAATGGTATAGAGAGCTTTAGAATGCTAGGATTTCTGCTTGTTTCTGGAGTGCACACCTATCAGATCCAAAGTCTATTATTAACTAGGGTCTATAAAAAATTCATTAATTTGCCACTGTTGATGCTTCAGGGCTCGGCTTAAAGGATTATTTATTCAACTGCAGGCTCTTTATTACTAAGTCATTAATTAGAAATATTTATATATTAATCTGGGTTTATTTGTTTGTTCTTGAAGCTAATTATAATTGTTTGCTGTCTTGAATCATTTTCTGAAGGATACAAATGCAGGCTTTAATGAAACAGTTTCTTTAAAAAATGTGTCCCTACACAACCTTAGAACCACCTGCACTGTTACAACTCTTCCTGTGAGACGCATTCTGCCAGCTTGACTTCTGTGTAGCCTGTTCCTCCCATCCCCCAGGCGCACAAACGCTGTGCACTCAACCTTTGTATGGGGCTGAAAATCAGAAAATTCAGGGCTGCAAATGACTGAGGCTTTTCCCCATGGCCACATTCCCTAGCTTTTTATGATTTTGGGAGCTGGCCCTGCCCCAATGCTACCACTTGTCGATGGTCCGGGGCCAGTCTCCGCCTCGTTCCTGCCTTGCTGGTGCAAGCCTCATCTCTGCAATAAACTACTTTGTTGCCAGCAGACAGGATGGCGTCAGCGAAGGCTGGGAGGCAGACAGAAAACTCCACATAGCCTGATGAGCAGTATTGTGTGAGCTCAGAAGGGATGGAGCAATCATGCTCAAAGTTCCAGAAACCATGTGACTTCAGTAGTAGAAGGTTCTATTGTTACAGTAATACATTGTAACAAAACTCCAGGACAGTCTTTCCTCAGATAATAAATGTTTATTATTAATTAGACACTTCATTGTTGTGGAAGGAACATGTGAGGTTGGTAGATATTTTCCAAGCTGGTGTATTTTCTAGACTGCCTTGTCCCCCCCCCCCCCACATTTGAACATTTTTAGATGGAAATCTGTCTTACAGCTAAGGTGGGTCTTTAATTGGGTACTTTAGTTTTCCTTGTAAAGTTATCTTCCAATTCTAAACCATTTTAAATTGGAAAGAGAAGGAGAAGGAGGAAGAAGAGGTTGTATAGAGATTAAAATATCTCTGTGTGCTCATCATTATTCTGGATTGGGGACTTCACGTAAGAAGACAACCTGGCCGAGGGCCGCGCATGCTCTTACCACCCAGCAGTGGGACACAGAAATCTTGCCCTCCTTTGAATGAGTTGAGGGGGGAAAAAAGCAAACTCAGAGAGTTTCTTTTCTGGGGCCCAAATTATTACTCATTCCTGCTTCCGTGGGGAAGGTGGTAAGGCATGGAGAGAGACAAGCGATGTTCCTCCCACACTTTTCTCACCTGGGAGTGGGGTGGAAATGTCACCCTTCTTGGGAAATATCGAGAAGTGAGAAATCATTGTCTCTGTTATTCGAGTTGAAGAAAGTGGTAGAATATACACAATGTTGCCCATCCATAAGCCAACTGTGGGTAAACAGAAAGAAAAAAATGATTTTCTAAAACATCTGCAAACCAACATGTGGAGTTTAGAAACGCTGAAGAAACCCCCAGGGCTTTCCTCCCCTAGGTGGGGGAAAAGCATCCAAACGTTTTGTCTCTCTTTGCCAACCCCTGTTGGCAGTCAATTCAGTGCATTCGGGCATCAAATAATTAACATTTTTAAATGCTCAAGCATATACTAAAACTTGCTTAAAGGTCACTGTGGAAACAGAATACAACTAGAACATATATTCAAAGCATATTGTATACTTAATGGATGAAACTTTCTATGTAAGCTTTATCTGAAAGTCCACATCTGGGTGTCAGGCATGGTTTACAGAGATTATTCTTGAAGCAGTGTGGGTCTTCAGCAGAAGGAACGATCTAGAAATTAGAAGAGGCTGCAGTCCTGGCCAGGTTTAGAAATACAAATCTCCCAAAGCTCCTGAAAAGTTGGCTCCGCGTTTTATTTCTTTTATTTTCATTCCAAGAATTGACCTCCTGAAGTTAAGTACCAGTAACACGGAGTTCCCAGAAGGAGAGGGGGCTGAATTCCGGCATCCAGGGTAGGAGTGGTTGTTCGCCTCTGATGCACGTCTCGCAGGGAGAACGAAACAGTCTCAGATTTAATGTCCTGGTTCCATAGCTATCATTCGTGGATTCATTTTTCTATTCAACCATTTTTCTACTGGCGGGAAATATCCTTTAGATGCCATACACCTTTGGTGATTGGAAAGTCAGGTTGCCTTTTTGTTATTACATAGTCATGGTGTTTAACTATGACAGTCTGTTTGGCCTATTTAGAACGTGTTTAGAAGCCTTTCCACAGGGAAAACACGAGCATGTAGAGTTCCCGTAAGGGATTGGGTTAGAGAACGAACGGGAATTCTGTTAAGCTGAACCTGTTTCTTGACTTCTTCTTTTAAACCAGAGTCATTAACAAATGGGCACTGCATGTTCCCACAAAGGTTGGTCACATTCAAAGTGCTGCATCAAGCGACGCTTTAAAAAAATTAACCCCGTATGAGTCCCCCAAGGCACCGTGCACGTCTCCAAGGAGCTTACCCAAGTAAGGCAGTAAGTTAGACACGTGAAGTTGCGAGCTGTTTGTGTGGCCTTGTGGAAAATGCCTTCAACTTCCTCATCCTCAGACTCCCCCTCTGAGAAATGAGAGGGTGGGACCGCCCGCCAGCCGACGTTTGTCCGGCTGTGTAATTCGGAGTTGGGAATAATGGTAGAGCAAACAGGTGAGATCATGACCAGGCAAGTTGCACAGGTACAGGCTCAGAAGATGAGGGATCGGGTCGGCCTGAGGCTTGCAGAAAAGGAAGGGCTGTTGTCCCTTTTGCTGAAACAGTGAGGTGGCCTCCCCGATTGTGCTGTGACCAGCTGTCACAAGCGATACTCTGATCTTAAGAGATTCCCCGCTGTAGTCTTTCCTTGAAGTCAGCCTCCAGCCTTTGTCACGGGCTGGAGGCGCCAGGCCGCCTATACGGCCATGGGCTCTGCAGGCAACGCCAGCACCAAGGAATAACAGTGAGCCAACGCAGGTCACTATGCAGTTCATTTGGTCTTATTAATGCAGGTTCAGTCCAAGTCTGCAATAATGATAATAATCGTTTAGAAACAATCAGTGATAACGTCACAGAAGGGAACCAGGGGCTAACAAACCTGAGTCCCAAGAGTCAGATCAGGTCTGGGTCTGGGAGGCAAGCATTCTCGGTGGTCTCAGCTTCTCTCGGTTGTCTCAGCTGCCTATTCAAAGGCCTTTGCTTTCATACTCTTGTCTGATGCAATGTGGCATCGGCCTCTGATGAACACGTGTTGCTTTGTGCCATTGATTAATGTCACTCTACTGCTCACGCTCTGAGAGGGCGGTACCCTTCAGGTAAGCGTACGCTGTTTGCCACGTGGTACCGCGCATGCTCGAGGGGTTGCACCGTCCCTCCGAGCCATTGCTCTAGTGCACGTGCTCTAAACGCGGCCTCTTAGTTGATGGGACTGACGCCTTCTTCTCTCAGTCCTGGTCTCCACACCAGTTTTGTCCATTTATCTGTTGCGTCTCTGAGGATTTACACACATTCTCCAACCCAAAAAAGGTCAGTGGCTCTCCATTATCTACAGACTGAGTTTCTGCTTCACAGAATGGCTACCACACATGGATTCTGATCCAGAAATTTTGAACGCTAAATGTCGTAGGCTTCATTGGCTCTGGCACCTACTTACACATTATTTTCCATTTACTCTCTCTCCACTGTTTACTGTTTTTCTCTCCCCGTTCCTCTTCCTCACTACACCTTCTGCCTCTTGCATATCTCAACATTTATGAAAACAATTCATGTTTTGCCCCTGGCTGGTGTAGCTTAGTGGATTGAGTGCAGGACTGGGAACCAAAGGGTCACAGGTTCTATTCCCAGTCAGGGCACATGCCTGGGTTGTGGGCCAGGTTCCCAGCAGAGGGCACGCAAGAAGCAACCAAACATAGATGTTTCTCTCCCTCTCTTTCTCCTTCCCTTCCCCTCTCTAAAAACAAATAAACTTAAAAAAAAACAAAAAAAAACAATTCATGTTTTTAGACACTTGATTATTTCCTTGGGAGACCTTCGTGATCCCAGGTCAAAGCCATCTTTACTGTGTGAGTTAAGAGTTGAGGTAGAAAATGCTGGAAGAGGTTTTGAGAGACTATTTAGTAAGGTTACTTTCACAATGGGTCTCTTGGATCTCCTCAGGGACAAGTGTGTGTGTGTGTGTGTCTGTGTAGGGTGTTCATTACAAGTCCTAGAGGAGAATGTGGCACTCTGGGCCCTGACCTTATTTTAATCAGTTCAGTACACTAGACTCCTGTGTGTGATTTCAGTTGAAAAAAAAAAAAATAAAAGGCTCAGCTGCTACATGAGTTGCACACTACCCAAATTGCCTCCAGTGATTGGAATTCTCTTGGCTTACATACTACTTAAGGTGAATATTTTAAACATTCATCCTGATGAGCAGATCAGAGAACTACAAGCACTGTGTTACTTCTCCAACAGCTATTGCCCTAAATTTTAAAAAAATAATTATGCTGAATCTTTTCCCAAGGGAGTTAGTAGACAATCTACCCAACTTTTACTAGCACGAAATACAGCAAATCCGAAGTTCAGAAAGTGTTTTCCAAGGAAGGCAGTTAAGACGCCAGACAGAGCCGGGAAGGTGTGTTTTGTGTTGGCTACAAATCACAGTTCTGCTTTATCTTCTATACCTTAAATGCTCCAGCTATAAAATCAGGTTATGTCCTTGCTCGTTCCTCCAGCTTCCATAGATCAGAACGTACATTCACATATTTTCTTTGCATCCATGACCACTTCAAGGCTCTCCTCCCTTCCCGTGCTTTGTCCGCTGTCGTTTGCGCCCTGCTAGTGGAAAACCTGTAACTTTCAGTGTATTATATTTACCACTTCTGTTTCTGCAACGTGGGAGTAACGGCCATCCTTCTAGATCTTGCATTCATAGCTGCTTAAGAAATAAAAGTTGCCAAAACTTCAAGGTCAAACAAGTAATTACCTAGATGCCGTGAGAGAATTATAAGGCCAAGTGTAGGAAAAGAGGCAGTGTTTAAATGCTGGGTAGATTTAATTTCAGAACAGATAAGATTTCAGAATAGATTTTTTTGTATTACTTCAAGAGGCTGAAAAGAAGATAAAAAGTAGAGAGAGCAAATTACTTAAGGATTAGAAACAAGATGAGAACCAGCAAGCAGATATGAATATACATTATTCTCACTAACAGCTGAACCTACAAGTTCTATGGTATTTGCTGAATTTATGTTAATTGCAAATCCTTAGAAGATAGGTTTGACAGCTTTATTTACCTTTAAATTTCCAGTTCAAATCCACTAGGGTTTTGGAAAACAAATTAAACATGGATTGCTGCCTCTAGCTTGAGATTTAAAGAAATGGCTTAAATAAGCCCCTAACCAGTTAATTGAAGAGAATTATTTGTGGAAGAATAAATTTTGAGAGATACTTGAAGAGGTATATTTTTAAACTTCATATTCCAATTCTATGGTAATCCATATCTTTAAATTAGTACCCATATATGCATATTTATACTAAATTTTAAGAAATTATTATAAGCAATGTATTCATAGTTTCAAACTGTAGGGACCATTTTTTTCCCCATCCCAATTGTCAATTGCTTAACAAATGACAGAGCCTCATTGGGAGTAGAGGTTGGGGATGACACCTTATAACCAACAAATTAAAATAACTATGGACACAATTTTTTAATGGCCTGGCAGACTGAGTTCAAGGGGACCTTTTGGTTGGAAGCAAAAGGTGAGCACAGGAAGAAGTGGTTAAAACGATCCTCAGTGTCCAACTTGTCTGGAGATTGAATTATGACTACAGGTAGACACACCCCATTTTGCTACTTTCAGCTTAGCAAGCATCAGATGATGAATGGTAATTGAGCAAGAAAGGTCCTTCCTATTTCTACTGTACTTTGTGATGCAATCATTTCCAAGCCGTCTGTTCTTTGTTCTATTTAATAGGAAGGAAATGCAGAGCTCTGAACTTTCTGCAGAAATCTTAAACTCCAGCCCACTCTCACTCATAAGCCTTCAGAGTACAGCGGGCAGACGCCAGCTACCCGGGACAAAAGCAGACCAGGAACACCCAGGGAGGAAGTGCTCTGGATGGTACACCTCCCAGGCATTCTTGGCTTTGTCCTTCTCTATCTAATCCTCGATTATTTTCTTCAATAGGACATTCTTAACCATCACTAATTAACGGGCAGAATCACACTAGTAATGACAAAGTAATTATAATTTTAATCCTAAATAAAAACCAAACCAATTTAGAGACTATAGACTCTTCCAAAATACTAAAACACGATGAAGGATGAAGTTTCCTATTTTTCCCCGAGGGCCAAAAAAAATCACAGGAAAAGGCAAGCTCAGACAACTGGAACTTCTCTCTGGAGCTAATTTTGTTCATTTTCTCATGTTTTATGGTCAGCAGTTCAGACTGGTGATTGACAAACACCACTTGCCCCAAAGCAGTTGGCTGTTGCAGCCGGAGCAGAGGTTGCTGGGGGAGCTCGGATTCGGTTATGCTTTGAATCAACATGTGAGCAAGGTCGAGGTGCCAGGAGGGAGTGCAGCTGTGAGCAAGCACAGTTGTGCTGGTGCATCCAGCGTACTCAACGAGCTGTGGTTTTACGATGGGGCCTGCGTTTAACTTTCCTAGTTTGACCAAATCAGGATGTCTCTGGCAGAGCAAACTGTCCACTCGACACATTTGAGCCTGAGCAAAGGGATTAACAGTTTTAGTGTCAGTAAGAAGAGATCTTACATCCAAACATGCAGCGTTAGGGGAAAATGGACTTGAAGGCCCATGTTTCATGCCTGATCAGAGAATGTATTTAGTGTTCAAGGTCAGTTCTCTGCTGTCACTTCTTCACCTGTTGCTGGGAACGGGCCTATTGCATGTACAGAAAAATGAGTTAGGGTTCTTCATAAGGTGCCCCAAATCTAGAAGTTCTCTATTAATATCCATCATTTCTTTCCTCTGCAAATCTTAGAAGTCACATGGCCTTAAGAAAGAGTATTGTCAGCCTTTGGACAGGGATAATTACTTATGTAAGTTTATTTTATGACGTGCTTTACCAGAAAATGTACAGATATGTAAAATAGAGATTGTGGGTGGGTGGTTTTCAATTTTGGAAATGAGTTTGAGGATGGGACATTTCCATGTGTCCCTATTCATTTTCTCACAGTGTTTGGACTCCGTTGGGTTATGCAATGCAGCCTAGGAATGTTCTCAGAATGAGCATGAGAATGAATGCATCGCTTGGACAAGGGGCATGGCCCACAGGTGTTTATCAGCTTTGAACTAGCACGACTAAGCTCACACAGAGATGTGTAAGGGGGATGGCGCTCCCCAGCACCTCAAGATCTGGAATCTGTGAAATAAATGCAACTGGAAGCAAAACAAGAATGACTCTGTTCTCACTTCCTTTCACCCCTAATGAAAGTTTCTAGTTATTTGATATACATAATATCAAGATGTAAATTATTCGTGGTTAATGCCCCTTTTCATATGATCTGCTTTGTCTCTTTCAAAATTCCACGTGCCACAGGTGAGTTGGTGTTTTGGGAAGCCATAAGATGCGATAATACAAATAGCCAGCTGATCTAATTGAAGAAGGGCCAGGGTGTCAGAGGACCACGTGCTTCGGTTTAATGTCACGGTGGCTCTTATTGTGATGTGGATTGTGGTGAGCCTACAGGGCAAATTGGATGGTGCCACTTCCTTGGGCCCACCGGGGACACAGGCTGAGAGGTCACCAGAACTTTCTCACTCTCATTAGACTGGTTTCAGCTTGTCTTTTCTGGTGTTTCCATCAGAGGATTTGAACACACAACATAATTGAAAGATCATTCCCGTCATTAAAATGCCGCAGGAAGAGGCTCATGGTTAGGAGCTTTGACAAGCATGTATATATAATCTTCCACCCACTTCTGGTTTTGTTTGTCTGTCTTTGTTTTTAAATCACTCCCTGGTTATTCCGAGGGGCATAGCACTAGGAACTTGGGTCTCAAACAAAGATGTTTCAGAGAAGGTACTTTATTCTTTACTTGTCCTTTGTAAGCAATAATTTCCAAATGCTTAGTAACGTATTGATAGGGGAGCCTCATAAAGCTCCCAGCTAAGAGCAGATTAAAAACCGATTTCTCAGAAAGAACAAAAGAGCCGCCAAACCCGAGAGAGGCTTCCTAAGAATCGTGGGGATTAAGAGCTGAAATGGGCCTTGGAAATGATACGTCAGATGATAAACCAGGGGCCCAAAGAGGTGCAATGAATTGCTTAAGATCAAACAGATAAATTGCAGAAGCATCTTTTTATCCTAGCCCGGCACTCTTAACAAGTCTCTAGGCGAGTGGTGTGGGGGGAGTGGAGCAGGAGTGAAGCACGCTAGTTAAAGCAGCAGGAAAAAATGTTCGACGCAGTGTCAGAAGCCATCTTTTAACCCGTGCTTCTCTACGGTGTCCTTTGCAACACTGGTGTGTGCCTGTGTGTGTGCGTGTGTTCATATCAAAATAAACTTCTCATGGCCAGTACCAGGGAACTTCCTTTTAGGATGCTGTCAATCAGCTCATTACTTCCTCTTTGGAATCTGTCTCACATTGCTTAATCCTGTGCAAATTACGCTATGGGAGACTCTCGAATACCATTCTGAGATTAGTCAGTTGTGCCATTCTTTTTTTTTTCCTACATATTCAAATTCTGTTGCCTTCTGTGGTTATTACATTTTTCCATTCAAAGTTGATTTCTGATTCTTTGGCCCCCTTTTCTGCTATAGAATATATTCAGGTTTTTTGTCATTTTTTTGCTTGAAGAACTCCTTGAAAGTGCCCCGAAAGCTGCTCTCAGGCCTGACCCAGGGATCCGGGCACGCTGGCGGGGTGGGTTCTGTGGGCTGCCCCACGGAGGCGCTGCCAGGCAGACCCCCCCTGGAGACTGGGAAGAATGAAGAGAAGTGGCAAAGTCCGCGACCCCAGTGGGGAAGGTTGGCTCTGGCAGCCGCATACTGTAGACCATCGGGTCTTGGGGGATGCTCTGGTGGAGGCTGGCGTGGCAGATCCCTGACTGGCAATCCACACCAGTTTCCTTGCTCTCCCTGGGATTCTGTAAGCTACGGAGCACTGTATAATACAGCAACTTCAGCTTGTATTAGTCTGCTTAAGCTGCCATTACAAAACCCCCTAGACTGGGGGATGGAACCAACAGAAATTTATTTCCTCACAGTTCTGGAGGCTGGGAAGTCCCAGATCAAGGTCCAGTAGGGTCGGTTCTTGGTGACGTCTCTCTTTCCAGCTTGCAGGGACCTTCTCCTTGCTGCTTACCCAAGCAGAGAGAGGGAGCACACTCTGGGGTCTCTTCTTCTCAGGGCACTGATCCCATCAGGTCATGGCCCTGCTGTCATGGCCTTAGTCACGTCTGTAAAGGCCTCATCTCCAAACACAGTCACATGCAAGGTGAGGGCTTCAACATCAGAATATCGGGGTCACACAATTAAGCCCTTAGCACAATTTAAACTATTAGAATGGGTTCTGGTTTCAGCAAGGGAGAACCTTGACCCCAGAACTGGTTGCTATTGTGTAATCTGCTCACTAAATTTAACTTGATTCTTTTCTATCAATGTTAAGTTTACTAATATCCCTGAATTGTAAGATTAGAAACAAAACAGAAGTTGAGAATTTGTTTCCTCTCCTTTTTGAATTAATATACAGTTTAAAAATTTTAGTAAAATGCACTTGGATACAACTTGCATACAATAAAATTAACACAATGCACTCATTTTAAACATATGGCATAATAAGTCTGACTCATTAATGTACCCATATAACCACCATGAAACATTAGATATGGAACATTTTTCTCACTCCAGAACATTTTCTTATGTCCCTTCTCAGTGATAAGTAAATTTATAAACTTAAGGTATAGATAGATTGGACCATAACTCACCCAGGCTACCCCTCATTTAATTTCTGTCACCTATAGTGCAGTTTTGCCTGTTCTGGTTGCTCCATAGCTTCATCGGCACTTGCTGTGAAGTCAGTCTTACACTTTCAGCCATTCTAGTGGACATGCGGTAATATCCTACTGTGGTTTTCATCTGCATTTCCTTGCTGGCTAATGACGTTGATGATCTTAAACACTGTATGTGAATGTGTGATCTTAAACTCTATTTGTTTCATATGTTTCCTATAGCTGCATATATAACCTAATATCTTCTTTTTTTACCTTTGTGTTTTTATTTTTATTTATTTTTTAAAAGATTTTATTTATTTATTTTTAGAGAGGGAAAGGAGGGAGAAAGAGAGAGAGAAACATCAATGTGCAGTTGCTGGGGGCCATGGCCTGCAACCCAGGCATGTGCCCTGACTGGGAATCGAACCTGCGACACTTTGGTTCGCAGCCTGCGCTCAATCCACTGAGCTATGCCAGCCAGGGCACCTTTGTGTTTTTATGTTTATCCCCTGCTCTGGCCTTATCACATCTTAGGTGACACTCACGGTCTTCTTTCCTGTGTGTTCTCATTGATGTGTAAGTCTTGAATGTATTATTCATTACTCTTCCAATTTGAGCTTATTAGAAAGGTTCTCATTATGCCACATTGATTCCTGAAAGTGCCTGTTCATTTGCTTCCTCACAGTGTAGTTTTCAAAGGGAGACAGGATCTCCTTTGAAATGATCTCCTTACTGTGTAGAATCATCACAGAAGCTGTTGCTTTTTTCTCATTTTTTGAAATTTGCCTTGTAAGTTTATAAACTTAAGGTATAAGTTGGATGATGACATTATGATTTTATATTTACTCAATTATTTACAGTCTCCCCCCACCCTCAAATTTTGTGCCTATCAGAGCCAGGCATCATTCCAGACAGAGGTGTCACTGCAGTGTATGGGCAAAGATACAGTGATGGGGGAAGAGGCTAAATGCTATGTGAACCTTCTAGATATTTTCTATTTTTTAATTGCAATTTAATTAGCTTATTTGATTCAACATGTTGATTGAGCACATGCATGTCCCAGATGTGGCAGGGAAACAAAATGGCTGAACAAATTTAATAATGTTTAGTTTTTGATGGGGCAGCAGTTGTTAGTTGAGGAGAAGTTATGGACCAGGAATGTCACTAAGTGCTGGGGACACCTCTGCCAGGAAAGCAAGACACGGTCCCGGTCTCCCACCAGTGGTGGGAGGAGGCGGCAGCATCATTGGAACAATTGGATAGGCATTTCGATTTTGATTTGAGAATCTAAGTGTGGATGGAGACTCTGAGACAGGGTGCCCTGAGGATGCGTCACAGGGAGATCCAACACAGGACAGGTGGCGCGCCACGTTCGGGGAAGAGTTTGAAGAAGTGTAGCATTTGAGATAATCAAATCTAAGAAGGATTAACCTGGTAAAGAGAAGGGACTGTAGGTTAAGCCCATCATCCAGAGGGAGCACAACAGTTTGAGAAGCTGAAGAAGGTCAGTGTGGCTGGAGTTAGAAACCAAAACACACACCAGCGTGAGTCTCGCTCTTCTGTGCAGGGCAGTCCCACTCTTGCGTCTAGTTCTCTGCCCAAATCACTCCTGCCAAGGTCAATGGTGACCTTCTCATGGTTAAATCTGGTGGGTGCTTTCTATTTGTCTTACTGCTTGGACTCTTTCCAATACTTACCACTCCCCCGTCATGAAACTTCTACCTTGATTTTCACATGCTCCCCCCCACCACCTGGATGATTATCCTACTTCTCAATCTACTCTTCCGCATGCCAAATGAGCCTCCCGGATTTTGGCTATTGTCTTTCTTTTCAGTGCTCTGCCTGTCCCCACGTGGTCATGAGTGATGTCATCATGTGTGATATTCATCCAACAGGAACATGCTGTTCTTTGCTTCAGTTATCGCAGTGCTGGAAATGGGTCTTCGAGATTGTAGAACTAGTTGTATATCCAGGTACCAGTTGGGTAAATAGGTCTTACCTCCTATTTTATGTTTCTAACTTAAGTGGACCTTGCTACTCAAAACTTTATCACTATTGTTTGCTTATAACGTCCCCAGGCACTGTATTAGGTGCTTTGGGACAAGACAGTAATGTTTTCTGCTACAATTGTGCTTCTGGGCTCAGCTTACAGGTCACTTTATCCAGGAAACCTTTTCTGGACCAGGCACTCTTATTATGAGTCCTCAAAGTACGATGTGCTTTCTTTCTCGCATGTTTTATACCATATTGTAAGCTTTAGTTTACATTTTGATCTTCCTTTCTGGATTGTGAGTCTCCTCCTCTATAAATCCGCACTACCTAATTCAGTGTTTACCACACCTAATGCACACACACACACACACACTAGTCCATCATCTTTATCCACAGGTTCCGTATTTGCAACCTTGCATAATCATTTAACTCTATTTGTGACACTGAAATCAGTAATCATTGTACTTTTGCAGTCATTCACAGACACGTGCAGGGTGGCGAAAATTTGAATTGCTGGATATGCACGCTCTCAGCTGAGGTTGGCCAAGGAGATGCATTGTCCCCTTCTTCCAGGGCTTGCACTGCAAACAAGTGTCCTTTTTATAGTAGTTGGGGGTGGGGGTTTCAATATATAAATGTGGGGGGAACACAGTTCAGTCCATCGCAAATAGCAGTGTCCTAGGGGACAGAAGGGAGCAATTTGGAGTACTCTATTATTCCGTACTGGAGGTGGCAAATTGCCATTTAAAGATACATTTACATAATGGAATAGTACACAGCAGTAAAAAAGAAGGCGCTCTTACCTTTTGCGACAGCATGGATGGACCTGGAGATTATTGTGCTAAGTGAAATAATTTAGTCAGTGAAAGACAAATACCATCTGATCTTACTTATATGTGGAATCTAACAAACAAAATAAACTAATGAGCCAAACAAAAATCAGAGGCATAAAAACATGGAACAGACAGACAGCTGTAAGGGGGGAGTGGAGAGGTGGGGACTGGTTGAAAGATGGTGAAAGGATTGGCCAGAGAACAGAAATGCATGGCCCGTGGGCATGGGCAACAGCGTGGGGTTGCCTGAGGGACCGCTGGGGTTGCCCAGCGGGGGTGCTGGGTGCAGCGGAGCCAAAGGGGAAAATTGAGACAACTGTAATAGCATAAACAATAAAATGTGATTTAAATTATGAAAAAAATAAAGGTGAAATTACCTGAATTAAAAAATGTGTGTTACATACTCTAAGGAGTCTACTAAAACTTTCTGAGAGACATGGTTTTTCATTTTGAACTTCAGTGTTCAAATAAATACAGTTTTTTTCAACTCCATCTCCCCATGTGACTAACGTATTCTCACTTCTATTTTTTAATTTAAAAATTAATTTAAAATTATTTTTTTAATTTAAAATTAAATTAAATTTTAAAACTAATTTTAAAAACTTTAATTTAAAAATTAAAGTTTGTATTTAATGTTATTTTATATTTTTTCTGGTGTAAAGCATATACTTTACACAGCAGAATCTACTAAAATTTTAAAAAATATAATTGGCCCTGGCTGGTGTAGCTCAGTGGATTGAGTGCAGGCTGTGAACCAAAGCATCGCAGGTTCGATTCCCAGTCAGGGCACAAGCCTGGGTTGCAGGCCACAGCCCCCAGCAACCGCACATTGATGTTTCTCTCTCTCTCTCTCTCTCCCTCCCTTCCCTCTCTAAAAATAAATAAATAAAATCTTTAAAAAATATAATTAATATACTAGGAAAAGAGATAAAATGGACTCATATAAAAAGCTCAGTTAAGACAAGAGAAGGCTGGGAAAAGAAAGGAAACAAAACAAAGAATTATATACCAGGAATAGAACAGTTACAAACATGATAGGTGTTGATCCAATTTTATCAATAATCACTTTAAATCTAAAAATCTTTTTGGCTAATAAAGAGAGATTGCCATAGTGAATAAAAATATAAGATACAACTATGTGTTGTCTACTTGGATCATGTTTTAAATATGACCCAGATAGGTTAAAAGCAAAACAAACAAACAAAGCAGGAAAATGTACTGTGCCAACACGTGCTATATCTATGACAGGAGGAAAGAAGTGAAATCAGGTCTCTCTGCTGTTGGTTTTATAATCTGAAAGTTCAAAGAGAATCAAGCATGCACCCACACTGTAATGCTGAAAGGCACAGAGTAACTGCCGGTTTTAGCATTAATTAGCAGTTTGTGGGACAGCAATTTCTTAACTGCAATTAAAAGCCAAACATCAAAATGCATTAGATTAATTCCTCAGAGAGTCACCAACAATTCGTGTTCAGTGATAAGGGGGAGAAGGAAAGAAGACTAATGTGACAAGCAGAGAAAAAAATAATCCTGAAGTTGACTGCTTAATTTGCTCCTTCTTTCACTCTTTTAAAAGCGGCTGCATTAGTCGTGAGGCCTCCCCCTCTAGAATTAATAATGACTTCTTTGGGGTACGAAAGGTAGAGTCACTGTATGGCATACGTAATCACGAAGGCGTTCGTTTGGCGTCTCAGCGAAGCCGTGGGCACTCTCCCACCTGACATGTTGTTCTCTCTCACGACACCCGGCTGATTGGTGCTTCGGAGTGCCACCCACAGATTACTCCTCTCTTTGTCCTGTCAAGACACGGTGTTGAAAATATGACAGATTGCTAAGTGCTTTGTGGAAATCACAAGGCGAATACACTATTTTTAAAATTTTCCCTGAGAAAAAACAAAAGAGCACGTCCCCTGCCATCTCTCCATTTATACTCTCACAATGCCTACCCTGCTACAGTGTATTTTATTAAAATGAGTCCTTTCACAGGAAATGATGCACATACTTTTCACGTTGACTTTAATACATAATTCCCTTGAGATGACATTTTAAAGATTAGGAAAATGGGTTATATGGCAGAGTACATTTGGGGTAACTGGCTAGGCAGTTTATGAGTACATTGGGTCATGGATATGCAGCTTGAGGTTGCAGGATGGTTGACTCCTTCTACCTGTTTATACACATTTAGCTGGAATCATGCATGTCCGTAAGAACATTAAAGAACATTTTAGGTACACAGTATACTTCGTTGCTTCCTGTATATGTATCGTGGATGCACGAGGACTCAGGAGGCATGCCGGGTCCTGGTGCTCTGTAGGTAAATAGCTGCGGTTGCACCAAGGAAGCTGGCCAGCCTCACCGGAAGCTCTCTCTTCCCCCGCGTAGTGATGATCTGGCAGAAATATTTGGTGATGAGATAAGCATATATATAAGATACAGACACACACACAAATGTGTGTGTATGTTTTGAAAATAGTGAAATGTCTTATGTTATCGAAGTTAGCCTCATTGCTGTGGAACACCTTAATTCTGGCCTCTTTTTGGTCTGTTGTTGCCCAAGCAATGCTTCGTAAATATAACAGGCCTCTAAACCTCCAACAATAACCGGAGAAGTTTCTCGTCACTCCCCTCTTCTAGGGAAAGTATAAGCCAATGGACAAGCTGGCATCCTGCGTGGTGCTTGTTATTGCACAAGTGCCCTCGCAGACCTCTGCAGGCCGCCCTGCCTCAACTCATGTTGGGGCGAGTGGCCTCTACAGTTTTCTAGGGTCTCAAGAGCCAAAACTGTTATATGAAAACAATGTATTATTCAGCGGGTTATTTGATGGCAGAGCAGCATCTGTCCATTTGCAAACACTGACAAAGGTTAAAAGCAGGTGAGAAGGGAGCTTCGAGTCTACAAGCAGTTACATTCACACCCACACGGAACTGACGATCTTGACCGAGGCCCTGCTGGCGTTAAAGGTTGCCAACTCTGCTATGAGAATCCAGTGTTACCTTCCTGCCTTCTGCTTGAGGCGGGAACATTTGGGTTGTAAGAAAAGCAGTTATTTATGTCGCGTAACTCTTGAACCTCGCCGTTTGTTTAATCATTTCTTTATGAAACTGTGCAGTTTAACTTACTGAAAATCCAAGAGGCATCAATAAGAGAGCGACCTTTCTCATTCCACAGAAGCATAACAAAAGTTTGAGTATATTTTATATTTAATTTGCCTTTAAAAGGTAAACCACAAGTACAAGATAAGCCTTGGCCATCTCATAGTACCAGATAGTAAAGAAGTTCTCAAAACAAAACAAAAGAATTGGTGCATGTCCAAGAGACACAAGAGCCCACTGAAAGAGCACCCAAGGGCCATGGTTGGGACAGTCTGAGTGACGAAACAGATAGATGATACACTATCGGATTATAACCCAAAGCATAAAAGGAATAAACACATGTCCACACTGACATAAATAAATGATTAAAGATAAATAAATGGGCTAGAAGTCACAGAAGAATTCCAAATAATATATGTAGTTATTTTGCTCTGCAGCAGGTAAAGCTTAATCCTCCCCACTCCATCCCTTAGTCACATGGGCTAAACTTTGTGACTTGATTCCACAGAACAGAGTAGGGAAAGGGAAACAATAGTGATGCCAGAGTCGGGAAACCCAGCAAAAACTACTGTCAACAAGTGATGAAAGTGAACATCGCCTGGGACGTCATGTGGGGATTACGTGCCTCTGCTTTGTCATGAGTCAGACTTACTATTTCTGTGAATAGTGTGACCACCATGCCATCAAATATCCTACAAATGAAAAGATATATTTCTAGAAAAGAAGCCTTCCAAACTGGAAGCACTGGTATGGCAAACACCAGGTCTGAAACACATTCACATGTCTGGATTTCAGCGACGCTGCGGAGAGAGGGTGCTTTTCCTGCAGTCTGTGGTTAAGGTGAGTAGACTTAACCGGTGTTATCGGTGACGCTTCCGCAAAGTATCACTGACCTTCAGTCGCATATAAATTTATACTACTTTGCTTCTCTAATGCTAAGTTTGCTTTATTGATAACCAGTCAGGATTTAACCACTGATCCAGATCCATGAGCTTTTCTTAGGTTTTCCATATTGTAACTGAAAGCATGTGACTCAAAGTTGGCGAGGAAATAATATGCTTTGTAGAAGTTTTATTTTAATTTAAAAATGTGGAAGCATTCATCACGATCCTTTACTACTGCTTAGCTCCAAGACGACCACTGAGGTTCCACGAAGCATGCTGGTGAAACCCCTGTGAAAGGAGGATTTGTCTTCCAGTATGTGAATGACACAGGGCAGAATTTGAGGATTATCATACTGTTTGGTAAGGAAGTGCGGGGTGGCTTAGGGTATGGCTAGCAAGCTGTCCATAAAGAAAATCCATCATTGAGTTTCTCTGTGAGTGAAACGTACAGAACCGCAGAAATAAAGGGGTCAGTTAAATACTTAGGAACAAATGTGCGGTACTCAGGGAAGAGAAGGAATCTATTTTTTGACAGCCTATTTATAACTATAAAGCGCCACAGATAGCCTTGCAGCTGTTTGAGAGACATCAGTGGTACTTTATTGATTACGTTGTGAAACCTTCGTGGGCTCATCACGCACTCAGCGCTGCCTACTGCTGCGATCAGGATGAGTTATGAAAGACTGTATAGAAAATGCTACGTATGTTTTTACTAGCGGAAAGACTATGGTTACCTAAAGTAATCAATTTGTAGCTACTAAAAACTGGCCAGAAATTGCTGTGAGAATTTTTTTTTTACATGGGAAGGTAAGACATTGAAGACTATAAATATTTAGAATAATATACTTCTTTTAAAGTAATTATAAAGTGATGCTGTTACTGGAGAAAGCCAAATAAATGATACCATGAGTCACACTCATACTCATTTTCCTAGTTGATGAAACTTAAACCAAGTCCTTTTAAGGATATCTCCTTAATTTACTATTTGTGAGAATACCAATTTCTAAGTCTATGGAATGTCTGGTTTTTCTATAGATATATTTAGTCAAAGCATCCTTTATTTTCAAAGATGAAGCCTTCAATTTAGCTTTAAGGCAACAATAGGCTCCCAGGTTGAAAAAAAAACAACCAAAAAAAACTCACATTTTAAGTGATTGTAGGCTGATAGGAAAAAGGTCTGTTATTTTCCTATATGCTAAACGCATGGCTACAAAATGTTCTCCCGTGGAATATTGTGGAACTAAGTAAAACCGGTGACCTTTCTCTCTTCCTTTTCCCTCTCAGAGGGCGCACTGTCCACCAGCGACACTGAGTTCCCTGTATTCTCCAAGTGCTTCTGTCGAAACCTCTGTTGTTGGAATGGCCTGAAAAGAGTATCGAAAAATTTTGCCTTCAAAAGAGAATTAATGTCTAAATTCAATTTTTTACTTTTTTTATGCTATAGGTTTCATTATTTATGGAATGCCTACTTCAGTGCCCACTTCATCTTTCTGAAAATTGAGAACAGGGTATCTCAGCTTTGGTACTATCGATATTCTCGGCCAGATAATTCTTTTGTTTGGGGGCCTGTCTTGTGCATTGTAGGATGAGGCGGCATGATGGTTACCTTTGTGCGTCATCTCAGCTGGTCATGTATTGTTCTGGATGTTTCCATGATTGTGTTTTACTGATGAGATTAACATTAAGTCCTCAACCAGTCAGTTTAATCGCCTGACTAGAATAAAGAATGATCTCTCTAGAGCAAAAAGATTTTTTTCCCATCAAATTGCCTTTGGGCTTGAACTGCAACCCTTTCCTGAGTCTCCAGACTGCCAGCCCACTCCATCAAATTTCAGACTTACCGAGACTCCACAGTTATGGGAACAGATTTCTTAAATTAAACCTCTCTTACTCGATGTGTGTATACGTACCCTGTTGGTTCTGTCCCTGAGGAGAACACTGAAAAATACAGAATTTGGTACCAAGAAGCGAAGTGCTGCTGTACCAAACACCTAAAAAGGAATGTGGCCAACATCTCCGGCATCTTCCCACTAGATTCTAGTAGCATCTCTCCCGCTGCACCCTATCTCCACCTCCGAGTCATGACAAACAAAAAATGTCTTCAGATATGGTGAACTATTGTTGGGGGCACAAACTTGTCCTGGGCCAAGAACCTTGCTTTAACCATGCACAGCTACAGAACACGGTGACACGGGTGACTCCTTTTTGAAAGTCCGTGACTTGGCTCTGGTGACGCTATCTGTTTCATGTCTCTTCCAAAGCCCCCAGCTGTCCCATGAAATGGTTAAATGTGGGCAGGCACTCCCGAGGGGTCTTCCTGCTGCCTTCTTTACTCGTTATCTAATAGTTTTATCTTTAATATTCTCATCCATATTTAAGGGGCTGCTTCCAAAAAAAATCGCTGAAGTTCACATATAACCTCACTTGTCCTGGCCTCTTCCCTGTTTCCCAAACATTTCTCCCTGAACTCTCCACCTGAATATTCTACCACTCTGGCAAACTCAGTGAATCGAAAGCTGAACACACAACTTCCTCCAAACTGTCCCATCTGTGTTCCCTATTCAGTTACACTCTCCACGTCTTTTCAAGAGCCCTTTTGCATACCTCAGATTTTGTGGTTTAGCGTAGAGTGAAGCCACTCAAACAGACTTAATGTGATATGATAAGCACAGTGATAAAAATATGCAGGTCCTCTACGGGGTTTCAGAGGAGGAAACTTTTCTATAGCCTGGGAGGTCAGGGAAGGCTTCCTGGAAGAGGTGAGGCATGGGCTGAGCCTGAAGGTGGAAGCTCAAGTGAGGTGAAGAAGAGATGATGCAAAGGTATGTCAGGCTGGTAAAATATCACAGATAGTAGCAATAGGTAGAGGGGAATAACAGAAAATACCTAACTTGATTTTTGCCAGTTTAAGTCAGGCAAAGGTGAATATGTCTTGCACATCCTCAATTCAGAGCATGTGCATTGATAACACTTGGACGTAAGGGGATTTATTAGCAACAAACTCTACTGGTTACTTCAATGCAATTCAGCTCCCAGAAGGCTCAGTCTCCACGTGAGGGGAGGACGCAGAGCTCCTGCAGCTTGCCAGCATTTATAGAAGGTCCGTTTCCTTGCAACTCCCAAACAAGCTGTAAGTTTTTTTCCCTCCTTTTCAAATGGTCAATAGTTATATGAAAAGAGTCTCAATGTCACTAATTATCAGAGAAATATAAATTAAACCACCAGGAGATACCACCTCACCTCTGTCAGAATGGCTATCATCAGCAAATCAAGAAACCACCAACATTGGGGAGGATGTGAAGAGAAGGGAACCCTCTTGTACTGGGGCGGGAATGCAGACTGGTGCAGCCCCTCTGGAAAGTGGTATAGAGGGTCCTCAAAAAAGTTCAAAATAGAACTTTCTTATGACCCAGGAGTCTGGGTGTTTATCTGAAGAAATCCAAAACACTAATTTGAAAAGATATGTGCATCCCTATGTTCACTGCAGCATCATTTACAACAGCCAAGATGTGGCAGCAACCCAAGTAGCCATCAATAGATGAGTGAATAAAAAAGTACTTGAACACAACGGAATATTCTTCAGCCATAAAAAAAGAACAACACCTTACTATTTCTGATACCATGGATGGACCTAGGGGGCTTTATGCTAAGTAAAATAAGTCTGGCAGAGAAAGACAAATACCAGATGGTTTCACTTATATGTGGAACCTAAAGAACAAAACAAATGAAGAAGCAAAGCAGAAGCAGACTCATAGATACAGAGAAGAAGCTGATGGTGGCCAGATGGAAGGAGGTTTGGGGGCCCGCATGAAAAGGCGAAAGGATTGAGAACTACAAATTGGCAGTTACAAAATAGTCAAGGGGATATAAAGTACAGCACAGGGAATACAGCCAGTAATATTGTAATGACTATGTGTGGTGCCAGGTGGTACTAGAATTATTGGGAGGGTCACAGTGTACCTTATATAAATATTCAACCACTCTATTATACACGTGAAATGAATATAACATGATATTAAATATCAATTGTAGTTGGAAACTAAACTAAACTAAACTTGAACATCCTCTTAGAAACTTGGAGGCAGAGGGCCCATTATTTCCTGTTTCTTCCTTCTGCAGGAGGAAAGGGAACTGAAGATCAAGTTTGCTGCCAGGGCACATGTACTGTGAAGGCCTCTGTGAGATACCTGAGTTTTTGTTGACTGCTTAAGTACTGGTGGTAACTTGATTTTTTGCAGGTGTAGCTGAAGTGCAGAACTTTATATTAGTAAGAAAAAGTAATCTAAGGCAAGCATTTTCATAAATGCCAGCTTTAATAACTTTTTTCATTAATGTGCATTCTAATCGTTTTCAAGAATAGACATGAGCTCATAAGGAAAAGTACCAAGAGAAAAGTGGGTCAATTCTCAAGTCACAGATCATGACAAGCAGAATTAGATGGAGAAAGGAAATCAATCCCACCAAATGGAAAGGGCAAAGGAGGAGTTAAAGTAAATGAATCATTATCCACAAGAATTCAATTTCTCCACATTCGTGAGCTCAAATTTGAAAATGTTCTCAATGCACTAGTGGTAAGGAAATATTATCAGCGGATTTCTACCCAGCCTCAGAGACAATGACCCGTTACTGCTGGGCTTGGCTTTGCTGGGTGAGAGGAACGGAAAGGTTTCAAGGGAGAATTTCCTATATAATTTAATTTTTCCTCTCATGTATGGTCACAGAGCCTCAAGTGGGGTAGAGTGCAGGTGGGTCTGTGGATTTTATTTAGGTGTCTCTAACACCAGACTGCACAGCACAGGAGCACACTGAGATTTGAATGAAGAGACCGCCCTGGAGTCTGAGCATCAGCTCTGATGAGCCGCGCTGCCTTGGGAGACATACTCATCTCCGAGCCGCATCCTCTTCCACACCCTGAGGCTGCCAGTCGGCTGCCTTCTCGTTCAGGTTTCTTCTGCTAAACTTCTAGGAGGTAGGAGATGACCCTGTTAAGTTCTCTATTGACTACATGGAAGAATATCCACACTTCCTTAAGAAAAGTAATGTTTTGGTTATAAAGTGTTACCTCCTAGGAATTGGAGGAAAAATGAAATAAAAGTGAAGATCCAGAAACCTTTCCAAAGCTGACTACCAGGGTCAAGTTTACTCCAGCTTTTGGAAATCTCTGTAGAATTCAAAGACGTGTGTTTTGTAACGTAAGTGTATCTGTGATAATCAGGCTCTTCCAGAGCAACAGAACCACCAGGGTGTGTGCAGATGGGCTCACACGTCCTACCATCTGAAGGGCAAGTCGAAAACGGCCTGATCGTGTATCCGGACAAGCTACCTTTCGGGTTTCTTGTTGTGTCAGCGCTCCGTCTACATGGAAGTCCCTCTAGGTCTGCTGTCATGTCACTAGATGGGAAGCCACGAACGGTTCAGTCGGATGTCTTTCTTAGGAGTGATTTATCAGTTCTGTCCCTGGATAGCCATTTTGGACATGGCTACTTAATCACACTAATGAATCATTTCCTTTGTCCTCGAGTCATCTACTGTGTTCAGAGGGACTCGGGAGAGGGGGAATCTTCTAAAAATAACTGCAAATGGAGGCTCAGTATGGAGATGCCCCCTGGGAACCCTGGAGATGACCTACATGAGCAATCCAGAAGAACGAAACCAGCAGGGAGCTGCGTGTCTGTCTGCACCCCGCGCCGTCCGGATACGGGAACATTGAACACGGAAAAAGAAAACCCGTGTAACAAGCCACCTTCTCCTACTGAAAAGCACCTTCCTGAGGAATGCACGCTCATAGCTGTCACTTCCAAAATGTGTGACTGGGCTCCTCTCGGGAAATGGGAGCCTTCTGCATGCACAGAAATGTCCCTGTGATCAGTGGCAATACTTTGCTTAGTTGAAGCAACTGGTCCTGTTCAGAGAGAGCCCTCCAAAGGTCCCAGCAGACAGCTTCCCGGTCTTGCTTTGGAAAACCTGCTTGCCAGCTTTGTTCCCGCTGAATCCCACCGAAGCGACGAGGTCACCTCGGAAGGTGTCCCTGTAGCACACTGCTCTCTAACAGAGTTCTCGTTTCTTTAGCACCAGGGCTGTGGGAGAATTTTTAATTTAAAAAAAGTTTTATTTTTTTTTTGTCAAGGGCTTATTTGATCACTGTAGAGAGAAGCAGAGGCGCAGACGTGAATTGGGCAGACAGGGACCGAGTTTCCTGGGGACGACGGATAATGAGAACTGCTCCAGGAGGACAAAGGGGGAAGGAAGCACAGGCATGCCAGCTGGAGGGCACCAGCTCGGAGGGCTGGGCAGAGCCTGGAGCCCTGTGGTTGTCATTACATGGATTTCTGTTGCCTTTGAAATCTTGTCACCAAAAACATACAATAAGCACAGTTCAGTACAGTTTTTTGAATTAAATGAAAAGATGAACTTGCTGGTGTGTAACTGTGGCACCGTTGGGGAAATAAATAGCTCAAAGAACTACTTATTCTCCTGATGGCTGTATGGCCACCCCAAACTGCTGACTTGCGCAGGGAATAGGGGGCTCCCGCCTCGAGGGTGCTGAAGGTTAAGAGTCACCCCAGACCGCAGCCCTAGCTGAGAATTGATGTCCGATGCCACGATGGAGCCTTGACAATTTTTCAAGCACGGGAACGGCTTCCCTTTGCAGCTGCATGGCAGGCAGACTCTTGTATTTACGAGCACTTGGTGAATGCTGCGACAGGTTTATTATTTGTTGGTTTTCTCCAGCGATGCACAGTAAAAATTGTTTTCCGAGAGTATTCAAAAGTGGAGCTGGCTATCGCTGTAGCAAACCAAATCTGTCCACTGATAGATTCCTTTCTCTTGATTGAACACTGGCTCCACGGTTTGGCATTTCAGGAACCGTGGAAAAGCCCACGTCTCAGAGGTCATGAATCCTTCTCCCTCTGATCCCACCGGGTGGCTGCGCCTGTTGGTATCCACCCTGCTTTCTGCGGATCTCACGTTGGTCCCGAACACTGGTTTGTCACCACTCACTGTGGTACCCTTATTGTCACAGCCACCTCTACGCAGGCACTGAAGAGACCACTTGCTCAAAGCCCAGGGTGGGGACAGTCCCTTAGGTTACAGCTTTTGAAAGGGAAGTGTCCTGCATTGGGAAGGTTCAGGAACCCCTTTTCTGCTGAAAGAAGCCTAAGACACAGGGGAGTGTTGAGTTTGAAGTTGGTGTTCACCTGTACATCCTGTGAACCAGTTTTCAGGGCCCTTTGATGGCATTAGTCTTGATGTCCCTCCCACCATCTATCCTGTGAGTTAGGACAGAGGAGAGCCATAACTGTTCATCTCTTGGACGGTGCCGAATAAACCTTTCTTGTCAGGCAGAGAGGATGTTATTTTCATTGCTGTAAAAAAGCTCAGAGTGTCCCGGGTGAGATGTCAAGAGTCTTGAAACCAGATTAGCCCCCAAAGAGCAAGCAGTCAGTGATGATGGAATGCGGCATCGCTAATGAATCAGAGCATGAAACTTGGGGGAACTCGGGTTGTGGGTGTGTTTAGGGGGGATGCATGGCCGTCTCCTCAGAGCCCTTTCCTGCTTTGTCTCATTTCAAAGACCCAACTCGAGCTCCAGATGGGTTCGAAATCCCCGGATCTCAGATCCTGCAGAGGATTCAGGATAAAGGGTTCCTCCCTCTTGCCAGGAAGCTGGAGGTATTTCTCTGCTGCTGGAAGTGTTAACTTTTGCAAAACTTTTAAATTAAACACAAATATTCTCCCATTTGTGCTCTCTGGAGTAAGTTCTCTGGACAACCTTCCTTCCCTGCAAATGTATTCCTTTCTTCAGTTGGAGTGTAACTATCCTAAGTCCCTAAAATTGCTTTCGTTTCTATTGAGTTCTACTTTGTCTGTAGCAGTAGCACAAAATTAATTTCTTTTCTAGTGAATTCATTTGAAATCTACTTTTTGATAATATAAATAGTCTTCCTTGTTTTTAGGAAGTCTTAGCTTGTTTTTGCTTTACCTCCATGGTTTCATTTCAATTACTTTATCTTTTGTAAATTTACTCACATGAAACAAAATGTTTGAGAAAATAGCAAAATAGCAAATGATGCTTTCTTTGGTAACAACAAATGCTTACTAGCATTTTTTCCGTGTTTTAGAGTCTGTGACCTTAAATTGTAAGGTATGGGTACATTATATCTGATTTTCATTTGGGCAATGTTATATGCATAGCATTGGTGAATTCTTTAAATTCTGTTATTATGGTAAAGTCTTCTCTGATATGAGCATCTAATACAGTTCTACTCAATCAATAATGAAGTTTTTTGTAACATTAACCTGAATGGATGCAATATTCTTAAAGTCATGGAGCAGGGACTTTATTTTTTTTAACGGTCGAATTAATTCTTAGTACCTTGAACTCATTTTGGAATAACAGGCATTCAATAAACTTCATGATAAATGAACCAATTACTAATATTTGCCTGAAATGATTGTCTGTACATTTTATGACTTAATTTAGGTAATTTAAAATGCTGGGTTCTTACTTTTTTTGGTATTTTATACTAAGAGACTAGGAATATAGAAGGAAAATCGTTGTTGGCTCGAATCCTATACTCTCTTTTGATAACATAAAATTGCTGTGAGGATTCAAATTAATATACGTAAAGTACCTATTAGAGTACATAGGACATGATAAGGTTTAAAATAAATGATAGCTCTTATTATTAAAAGGTTGGAAAAACAGTAAAGCACTGAGATTATTCTCATGGGGATCAGGGAAGCACTACATTTTATTTCACATGGCAGATGGAATCTGCCCCTTCTCTCCCTGGGCCATACTACTGCACTTTTGTCTTAAGAAGCTCTAATAATATCTAAAGTGTAGGACCTGAGTGTACACGTCATAAAGAAGCCAAATCCCTCTTTGCCCTGACAGATCTGAGCTCAGGGGAGCCATGTGGGCCTTCGTTTACCAATCCTACCCAATAGGATCCAAATCCCGCCTCTTCTATTTGGGGCCAGTGGGGACCTGGTCATTCTCAAACTCTTCTCCGTCTAAAAGATCTCTTTATTGGCATTTGTAACAAATGAATAGCCCAGAAAAGCAAACCAATAGAAACTCATAGACACAGGCAAACAGTATGATGGTCGCTAGAGGGAGGGGGGAAGGGCAGGAGTGAAGGGTCAATGAGGTCAAATTCATGGTGACGGAAGATGATTTGACTTTGGGTGGCGGGCACACAACGCAATATCCAGGTCATGCATCACGGAATTGTGTGTACACTTGACACCTATACAATCTTATTAACCAATGCCACTCTAATAAATACTAATAAGTTTAAAAAGTATTCCAGACTCTCTTTTTTTTGGAAGTAGGCTTCCTCTACCCTACAAGCTCCTCTAAAAATGATTCTTCTCTCTTGTAGTCATGCTTCTGAAGTTGGCTAATCATTTAGGTCTGTACCTCCATTTCTTGCTTCCTATTTTCTCTTCCTCCAGCATTGACATGACACCCCCAAGCACTCTACCAACCTGCTACCACTAATGTCTGTCACAGTGTTAAATCTAAAGGCCCTTTTCTGTCTTTGTTTTAGGGGATGTCTTGGTAGCTTTCAATACAGTTAACCACTTTCTCCTTGAAACATTTCGTTCTCTCACCTTTCAGGACCCGCCACGGTCTTTTATTTATTATTTATTTATTTACTTCCTGCCAATTTGATGGTCTCATTTGTGGTCCTCTGTACGTGACTCTTTCTTTACTTCGTTCCTAATTATTGGAGAACCTTAGGACCCCACGCTGGGATTGCCGTGCACACCAGGCTCCCTGTGTAAGATGTTCATTCTTTCCCCATGGGTAAAGATGCTTGGAGAGGTAGCATAGGATGTCCTCTTTTTTATCTAGAGTTTGGAAGTGAATTTAAACTCCTCCATGCCGTATACCTTAGTCAATTTGATTTTTCTGCTTTTGTTGGAAGGATAATTTCCACGTTGATAAAAATAGACTTACTTTTAGGTAAATGTAATTGGAATATCGACTTGGATCAAAACATTCCAGCCTCGATCTCCATTGTATTATATTCATGCACTTGATTTTTGTGATCCCCAATGTGTGACATCCTATTTATTCATGTGACATATTGTCATAGTACTTACAGTTCAGCATGTATGGAGATTATTTTGAATGGAGATTATTTCGAATCTTGACTGTATCATTCAACACACTCCCATCTGTCTACACCTGGCGATGTGTACGTTTGAAAAGCATGATTTTGGCCTTGTTGGGATTGAGGGGAAAGTGCTCATGGGACAAGACCAGGAGAGAGCACTTGGTGCTTCCCCGCAGGTCCCACATTAGTTGACATGCGGCATGCAGCGCTCCCCAGAGAGGATCGCTCAGGATGATAGGCACAAACAAACAGGACTCTCTATGTTGCCTTGCCTACTTATCATGGCCGGCAAACAGTGAGTCTTTCTAGGGTAGCTGTTACCTAGCAGGCACTTTTCTAAGTGCTTTTACGTGCACTAACTCACTTAATCCTCACCTGTACCTATGCCCATTTTACAGATGAAGAACCTAAAGTGTAGAGATGGTAAGTAATTGGCTGAATCGGGATTTGACCTGAAGCAGTTCGACTCTGGACTTTGTATTTGTGACTGACATGTTCCGTTGCCTAGTTACCACAGACTATCCAGAAGTGATATTTTTCCTTTGGAAAAATAAAGCCCCAATATTATTCTCTAGGAACAGATTATGTTGTTTATCCAACTGGGGTAATTAAATTAAGTCTCCAGCTAATTTAAACACTTTGTGAAAAAAAATTACTATTTGGAAGAAGTACCTTCAAAGGCCACAAAGCTTATTTCTTTACCTGTACACATTTTCACAGGGGAACTATTTTTTTAATGAGTACTTTTGAAGCCTTTCTTAAATGTAAAGTTTCTCTTAAATTTGTTGTCTGGTGCATTATTTACCTTGGGTCTCCATGGACAGGTCTTTGCTTTGCTTTGCAGTCCACCAGCTGTTGGGCCTGGAGGGCGGTGGGGTCTCGGGAGGGAAGAGTGTCGGGCAGGGCACCTCTGCTGTGGTCTCCTAACAGTGACGGGGCATTTGGACACTGCTGTCCCCAGGGCACCTGTTCAGGGGTGAGGTTCTCTAATCCCGCCATTCCTGTGGACATCACTTAGTATGCCAGACTGTTCGGGAAACTGTGTTACCTCTTTCAGAGGCTAGGTACTGTTCAGGGTTCTGACACTGCAGGCTCCTAAGTAGTGCTCTTGAAGCCCAGAGAAGTGATTTTTACTTCCAGATGTGTCCTGTTGCTGAAAAAAGGTTTAGGTCCCTAGGGGAGTGACTCAGTGACTGTTAATTGATGATGATGATGATGATGATGATGATGATAATGGTACCTGACTGTTGTCCGTGTAACTAATATAAATGACTTTTTCATTCCTAACCCCATGAGAATGTCTTAAATATTCAACTGGTTCTGTGCAACTATAAATTGTGTATTTTTCATTAATTTTAGTATATTCTAGTTTTCTTTGTCTTGGTTTTAAGCACTTATTAGTATGCATGACATTAATAAACTAGTTTTAATATTATGAACTGTGTTTTTGAAGATAAGTCTTCATATATACACATATAAAACTTTGTTACATTTTAGCTGGAAAAAACTTATTTTTTTCTAGTTAAAACAAGAATACATTTATAAAAAGTTTGAACATACAGATGAAAAAATGAAAATACCTCTAATACCATTTAAACCTAACTAGTATTAGCATTTTAGTATATATCCTTCTATGTTTTATATCAATTGTCTCTTCTTTTTATATTTTGCAAAACATGGGTCTCATTAATTTTTGGTAAGAGCAACTAAACTTTTTAATAGATCAAGAATCTCTGCCTCACTCTAATGAGCATATTATGCAACATTATTTTTAATTGCTGCATCTATATTATTGCCATAATTTATGTAATTATTGCTTCATCAGCAGACATTTTGATACTTGTAGTTTTTTTGTGTGCTGTTGTCACAATAAATGGCTTTACAGATAAATATCTTTGAATATACTTGGTTCCAAGAAGGAAAGTTGTTACTTCATGGTTCTTGCTAAAGTGTAAAGTTTTGCCAAATTGCCTTAGGAGAGTTATTCAAGTTACACTTTTGTGTCATGCTTAGACTTTCACAGTTTCTAGTACTCGCCTAAAAAGGCAGCGATGTACCTAAGACATAATAGGAAGAATAGGAAACGGGGTCCACTCAATTTCCAGACGCTTGTCACACTTCTGACACCCAGGCGTGTCATCATGAGTTTGTGGCAGGCTCCAATGGCAGGCACCAAAAGCCAGCCGGAAACAAACCTAAGAGAGGAACAGTATTGGTTTCTTTTCAGAGAGACAATAAAAATACTTTCCCAATGATGAATAGACTTTACGTAGCATTATTCTCCGTGTTCTTATATTTGACATGCACCGATGAAAATATTACTACTACTACTACTACTATTTATTGACCATTTACTGTATGCCAGGTACTACCCTAAGTGCATTACATATTTCATCTCATACTCTGAAGGCTAGTTTGATAGGGATTCATTGAAACATCCTGTTCATGCTTTAGATTAACTAGACCACAATAATAAAATGGAGCTTTTCTGGTTTGCTTATCACAGCACTGGCTCTTGCTGCCCTGAAATGCTAGTTCTGCCCTTTGGAAAGTATGAAAGGCCCCGGACCAAGGGCCAGAGGTAGCACCGTTACTCCTGCGTTCAGTTTTCTAGGGTTTGTTTCCCTGACTCATTGGTACTAAATATTTCCAAATAACTACTGCATAGATGTGACCTTGTGCCTCTTATTTAATAATATAAAACTCAAACAGTGTGAAGGACACCAAGCATGCATTTTATATTTTAGGTACAGCCTCGAAGTTCAGTTATTTAGTAAAACTCAGCACATTGCATTCAGTCAATTCTTTAAACTTAGTGTCTCAATTTTTTAAAATAAGTGAAGGAAACCATAATGCTTTAAAGATCAATCTAAAGAGAAAAAAATAACCTCTTGGTTACTTCATATATAGTAGTTAATAAAATTCCACAAGTCTTCCCAGTGAAGAAAAAACTCTTCACTACCTTTTATTTAATTAGGAATACATTTATTTCTTCATATGGTAAAGAGTATCTATCAGTTTCTCACAAACATTCTTGACTTCCTTTCTGAACATATGCTGATCTTGGCTAAACCTGAGTCTGTCTCCCCTATGTCCGCCTGGAGCAGTGGGACAAAGCTGAAGAAAATCGCACAACCGTGCCCACCAAACCTCTCCTCGTTCCCCTGCAAATCTGCCAGGAAACACATCTGTTGTACCTGCATTTACTCTCGTCCTTCTTGCTGTTACAACAGGCGGAAGCTCTGTTCTCCCACTGAACACGAACCCTGTGCTCCTGACCTCCCTGCCTTCCAAGGCACCTTCCTGTGCTCCTGACTGACTAGCCCTCACTCTTACACCATCAATCTGGCCTTGATTTTCATTCATTCATTTCATATGCAAAACACCTTCCACCTTAGAAAGACATCTTTGACCTCACTTTCCTTTCTAGCTACAACCCAATAGCTCTGCTCCACAGCATGGTGGAACTTTTCTCTATAGATACCTTTGTAGTTACCCTCTCCGCTTCTTCTCCTCACTTTTCCTTATCAACGTATTTCATTCATGACTGTAATAGCACCTCTGTTGCCAAATCTAGTGGTCATGTTTTATTTTTATCTCCTCCTACTTATCCCATTGACAGGAAGGGGTTCCTGTCCTAGGGTTATGGGGATGGCTGAACACCACTTTCAGAGCTGTGTGGGTGCGACTGGCAGTTTATTAATCCTGTCTCTTCCCAGCCTTGGGAGGAGGATGCTGCCCATTTCTATTGCCACACAATGGCTGTGCTAGGGAACACAGTGACAGGCAGGGACAGTGGGAGGCAGGCTTTGTAGTGTCAAGAGGATGAGGTACCTCTGGTTTCCACAGGAGGACGTGATTGGCTTGTTGAAAATTTTCAGATGTAGTCCACACCATTGATGGCGACTGTGTCCATGTTGACATTTCTTACATTGCTTTCCGTGACTCCTGGTTTTACTCTGCATTGTCTGGCTATGTCTTCTCAGCATCCTTCGCTGGGTTCTTGAATCCTAAATGTTGGAGATCTTCCACACTGGAGTTTCCAAGCTGAGTTCACTTACTAACTCTTCTTAGGGACTCACATTTAGTTGATGGCTTCATATAACATCTATATATTGGTGATGCCCTTAATTCTACTTCCAGCCCTGTTGTTCCTTCGAAGTCCCACACGTGTAACTCTAATCTCCTAACTTGGATCTACATTTGGAAGTCTGGAGGCATCTCGTGTTTACTGTGGGCAAGTGTTTTTTATTTTTCCTTCTGGTATTTTCCTCCTTAAGGCTTTCCCATCCCAGAAAATACTGTTATGATGCAGCTAGTTGTTCAGATCAAAATCTTTTATTTTATCTTTTATATTTCACTTTTCTCTATCCACCTGCCAGTCTACGTCCTGTCAACTCTAATGTTAACACATAACTAATATCTGTGTATTTCTCTCTACCTGAGCCACCACTGTCTAAGTCCAAAGCCATGCAGGCTTACTAACTGACCTCCCATTTTCTACTCTTATTCAACTACACCCATTTTTTGCTTAGATTATTTTTATAAAAGATAAAATAACCAATATTATCCGTTTTTTTCATCCACTCCTCCCAGTTCTTGGAATAGATTCAGATTGTCTGAAAAAGCAATCATGCATGACCCGGACACTCTGTACCCTTGATCTCACCTAGCAGCGCTCTCCTGATCCCTTACTGTCCCTGACAATGACCTCCTCTGTTCCTCACAACGATAAGCTGGTTTCTCCCTTGTCTTTTCACTAGATGCTTGTATTGCCCGGAGTGTTAATGTCTCCGGTCTCTTCCAGATCTCTGCTTATGCATCGCCTAGACAGAGAAGCCATTTCTGACAATCAGTCTATAAAGCCCCCTGAGCGAACTTGAGGTTTTAATGATCTGAATAGCTTTTTCCACTTGCTGGTATTTTCCATGCTTATTTAATTTATTTAGCTATTTTCATCAATGACTTTTATTGATTGTAAACCAAAATTCTTAAAATAATTTTACATTTTGAAATCAGAATGTCTTATAATTACTTTTAAGAAATAGTCTATTTAGCATGCTATTTTTATTTCACATGCTGTAATAAATAATAGTAAATCTTAAAAATGATACATCTTTAGTTCAATGATTACACTATTTATCTAATTTCTGATTCATTTTATAATTACAACTTCATAATTCCACAAGAGCAGGGATCTTGTTTGGCTGATTGTATGAGCAAAACCTAGAGCAGTGCCTGTAATGAAGTTTGTTTTGATGGACTATGTGAAAGAAACCAACAACAAATCATTGAAGTGCTCTACTTAAGTTCAGTGAAGATAAGAATGCCTGTAAGTAGCATTGCATATAACAGTATTCTGGAGGTCCTAAGCAATACAATACAAAAATTTAAAGATTAGGAAGAACAAATTGACATTATTTGCAGAAAATATGACTGCTTTTCTAAAAATGAGAAGAAAGAATATTAGTATTTTATCTAACAGGAGGATTAATAGCTTATTGAGTACATGAAAAATACACTCAAATAAAATTTTAAAAACATAGTGATATGCATTAAAAAACTAAATGGTTGTAAAATTATTGTGCAGCAGCAATGGAAGTGGAAATCATAGACATTAACAGAATTAAAAATGTATAGGCTATATGAATAAACCCATAAAACCTTGTTGAGAGTAATATGACTTCACTAAATGGAACAAAAGAAAGTTCAACATGACCAAGATATCTTTTTCCCCTAAATTATTCAATAAGACGAATGCAAATGTAATTTAAATAGCTGTATTGTTAAAATGTAACTGATTCCTACAGAAAAAAAATGAAAGTTTAGAGATAGATCCAATGGATAGGAAAAATGTAAATATTAATTTCTCCTTTTTCTCCTTTCTATAGTTTTAATTGCATATTTAATTTGATTATATTTTTCCTTCCTAACACATCGATTACATTTTTCTAAGGAAATTTAGTGATTTCCCTAGCGTTTATAAAATACGTTTTAAATTAATCTAAGTTTGCCTTCAGAAAACCCTGTACCACTCACATGTGATGGCTGCACCTTGTACATTAGTCTCGTTTTTCCCACCGCCATCTCTTATGGCATTGGTGTCGTTCATTTCACGTACCTACGCATTATAATCCCCTACACTGGTACCGTTATTGTTTTAAGCAAACAAATTTTAGATTAAGAATATGAAAACTGAAAGATTATGTTTTGCCTTCAATTATTCTTTCTTTGATGCTCTTCTTTCTTTACGAAGATGCAGACTTCTGACCTATACCATTTTCCTTCTTCCTGAAAAACCTCTTTTAACATTTCTTGCTGGCAAGGAATACCTTTAGTTTTTGCTTGCCTGAGAAAGTCTTTGTTTCTCCTTCACTTCTGAAGAATAACTACACTAGGTTTAGAATTCTAGGCAAGTGGTGTTTTTCTTTCAACATTTAAAATATTTAATTCCACTCTATTCTTGCTTGCATGTTTTCTGGTAGGAAATCCATTGTAATTATTTTTCCTTGTTCCTCTACAGGTAAGGTGTTTTTTTTTAAACCCTCATATCTTCTATTTTCTTTCAATATTTTCTCTTTGTCTTTAGTTTTCTGCAGTTTAACTATGATATTTCTTGGTATAGATATTTTGGGATTTATTCTGCTTGGTGTTCTCTGAGATGCCTGTATCTGTGGTGTGGTGTCTGTCTTCAGTTTTGGAGTAATGTGGCTTAACAGTTTTTCTGTTTCATTCTCTATTTCTTCTTCTCATATTACAATTACATATATGTTGCACTTTTGATATTGCCCTACAAGTTTTGGATATTCTATTATGATTTCATCATCTTCTACTTTGCATTTCAGCTTGAGAAGTTCCTATTTCCATATCTTGAAGTTCATAAATTCTTCCCTTGGCTTTTTTGAATCTACTAATAAGCCTATCAAAGGCATTCTTCATTTCTACTATTGTGTCTTTTGATTTCTAGAATTTTATCTGATTTTTTATAGTTTCTATCTCTCTGCTAACATTATCCATCTATTTTTCATATTGTCTATTTTTTACTTTAGAACCCTAACCATACTAATCTCAATTAAATTAATTTCTCTAACCCTTCCAAAATTTTCATCACATCAGAGTCCAGCTCTGATTATTGCTTAATCTCTTCAGTATTTTTCTTGGCATGCCCTCCAATCTTTGTTGTTGTTGTTGTCCAGACACGTTGTATTGGGCAATAGAAATGGAGGTAAGTATGCTTTCAGTGTTAGGGTTTATGTTATCCCAGCTAAGAGTTGGGCTGTGCTTTATGTTTGTTGTAACCATAGGCGCAAGAGGCCTCACATTTTTCCAGCGTCCTTGGTTTTGTCTCCCTGTTGACTTTGGGTGTATGTCCTAGGTACTTCCCTAAGGAATTCTGGGTCTTACAGCTCTTTCATCTGGAATCCACGGTCATCATCCTGAAGTCCTCTTGATGTGATGAAAGGTGGAAAGGTGTAGATGAGTGGAATGTTCTACCATCTTCGGACTTAAGTTCCATTGTGTCTCTGACTTGCCACCTTCCTCTGTAGTGTGTCTTTTATTGCCGCTGCTCTCTACCCTGTTCCCTGACCGCAGCTTTCTCAAGCATTTTTGCAGATCTTTCACCTCTCTGGACTATGGTTACGGTTCTGTTTTTCATTTTTTAAATTTTGCTTATTTGTTTTTCCTTGGATAACATGGAATGGCTGGGGGAGGCTAGCAGGGGGAATACTTTTTTCCCCCACTTGAGATGAGGTTTCGGAATCGAGCTCTGGCAAAGGCCTTTTGTCTGGACAGTCAGCATGGCTATGGACAAGGTTGTGGCATCTCTCACGATGCTGCTCTTTCTTTTTATCTATCAAAACTATGGGGAGGTCTTTCTCCAATTCATACTGTGAGAATCTGTTGGGCTTCCTGAAGAGAAAGAGTGTGAATCTTTGTGTGGGGCCCTAAGACTACGGCCTGAGGAGATTCTTTCTCTCATGATAACCCACTCTCAGCCTCTGGTAATGTATCAAAATTGCTGTGTCAGTGTTGCTACCAGTTTCTGGCTCTGCTCTAGGCCCACAGATCTCGATTGCTGTCTTTCTAAGGCACCTGTTTTTCCAGCTTCTTGGGTGGTAGTTTGTCCTACAAATTCAGACCCTTTGATGCATGCAGGGAAGTCACTAATTTGCAATTTTCCGGGTTTTTCTGGTTGTATGATGAAAGTGCCAACATACTAGCTCTTTACATACTGAAGCTGAAACTATGAACATAGATTTTTAAATTTAATCAGAGGGCAGATAGTTTATGAAATTTATGTTGTTAGAACACTTATCTGAGAAAAAAACTTTGTATCCCTTTCTTATACATAATACCCAAACAAATTACAAGTGAACTACAGATTACAGTAAAGAAAATTAGGTCATGAAGTACTGGAGATAAACCTAACATGATATAAGCATTTAAAAGTTATCATTGAGACAGGCATTTCTAAATGTGTCACCACATCCAGACACAGGCTGAAACTATACATGATTAAGCTCACAGATTCCACTACATAGACATAAAAAAGAATTCCCCTTTCATAGTGAACTAAAAACAAACAAGCAGGGGAAAAATTTCCCCCCTGAACAATGTTAAAGGGCAAATACTGAGAAAACATCCTTAAATCAGTATGTCAGTGGACATTTTTTACTATTCTTATCTGATAAAGGAAAACAGTGTACAAATAAATGAGAAACGGATAACCACTCATTTGTGCAAAGACAGACTATGGGTAAAAAGAACAGTACCAATGGCTGGTAACCATTCGAACAATCATTTTGAAAGAAATAAAATCAATAAAATGTTCATCTCTCTGTTTGGCGGGGGTGAAGGTGCTCACACCAGCACGGTCAAGGTTGGGCCAACGGGCCTCTAAATTAGGAAGAATTTGTACATGACACTTTGTCAACATGTATCAAAGCCCTTGAAGGATGCAAGTCTTTTGCATTACCAATTCTCTTAGAATTTTTTCAAATAAACAATTGGAAAGAGATGCTCTAAAATATTTATCATCACACAGTTTTTAATATCTAAACACTTGAAATAATCAAAAGTGGAATGGCTTGCTAACTTCTATGTATTCAGTATAATAAATAGATTGTTAAGCATTCATTAAAAATAATTATGTCGAGTTTTAATTCTTGACCTGGAAAAACATTCATAATTTTTTTTAAGTGTAAAAAGGTAGATGTAGGAGGCCTGGCCAGTGTGACTCAGTTGGTTGAAGCACTGTCCCGTAAACTGAAAGGTCATGGGTTCAATTCCTGGTCAGGGCACGTACCTATGTTGTGGGTTTGATCCCTGGTGGGGGCACATGCAGGAGGCAACTGATCAATGTTTCTCTCTCACATTGATGCTTCTCTCTCTCTCTCTCTCTCTCTCTCTCTCTATCTATCTCTATCTCTATCTCTCCTCTCCCTCTTTCTTTCCCCCTCACTTCCTCTCTCTCTGAATAAAAAAATATACATCTAGGAGATATTAAACAAAAGTGGGAACCATGGTTATCTCTGATTAATACAATAATGTAAAAACATTGAATGCTTTTGGTGATAGAGATGCCTGTAATTATATCCCTGCTGAATAGATCTAATTCAAAGGCTTTGAAGGATGAATGGGAGGTTCTCACAAATGATTACGAACCCATTGCCAGAGCCAATTTGAAGATGGCTGGACAAATGATTTCAGTGGAGTCAAATGGATCTTTTGTGTTTTGATGGATTATTTTAGAAATTTTGAACTAGAATCAGGTAGAACTCTGAGATCATTTAGATATAAGGACTGAAGCTATTATATTGGGCTACTCTAATGAGTCACATATAATCAGATGGGTTAGCCAAGGAATTGCTAGTGATAAAAAATCATGATGTAGTAGCTCAGAGTATAAAAGATCACACCAGAAAGAGAATAAGAATTAGAGCAAAAACAAGATGTATTTTATGCCCGCCTTTCAAATTCCCAGTGCATTCCTTGGGAGGCACAACTACATTTCTGCAATTAGAGTCTAGTAGTATTTTTGTTAATAAATTACCTTTCCTTTGGCATGATTTTGCCTGGATTTCTATACTTTGCAAACAAATGATTATGGGACATTTGTAAAATAAGTATTAAAGTCACTTTTATAAATGCATTCTCTTTGACCTAGCAATTCCACATATGAGAATTTATCCTAAGGAAAGAACTAAACACGTGATAAAAAATTTATCTAGCAACATAATTTAGAGAGCTGTTTGAAAACTGACTATCCTTTGTGGTTCTGAAACAGCACAAGAGTGTGGTTTCAATTTGGTAAAAACCTGGAAACTGCAGCATGGGCGTTCATAGGAACAGGGGACACAACTATTGAGAAAGTTATAATGATGTCAACTAAAGATTATTTTTAGAGTTTTAATTGTGTTTTCTCTTTTTAAAAAAATATAGTCAGCCCTGGCTGGCGTAGCTCAATGGATTGAGCCGGGGCTGCGAACCAAAGTGTCACAGGTTCGATTCCCAGTCAGGGTACGTGCCTGGGTTGCAGGCCATGATCCCCAGCAACTGCACATTGATGTTTCTCTCTCTCTCTCTTTCTCCCTGCCTTCCCTCTCTAAAATAAGTGAATGAAATCTTAAAAAAATATATATATATATTCAACAAAGTTGTACTATGTTACTTTTTAGAAGAAGAACAAGAATGTGTGTTGCTTTTAAAAAGATAAAAATAGTTTTGCTCTGACTCAAGGGAGCAGAAGGACTGTCTCAAGATCCCTTCCAATGGTCTGGAGACTCCCTTAGCCGAATTTGCCCTTCGCTCTGATCCCCTCCCTCCTTTCCAGGTGGGAGAAAAATCTTTGACTCTACTTTATTCTCCACACCTTAAAACTTGATCAGTTCCTAGTTATTCCATCTTTTACATATGAATTGGTTTAAATTTCTGTTCTCTGTCTTCATTGTCATGGTCACTGCCTTAGTTGAGATTCTCCTTTCTTCTTCTTCAGTGATCAAAGTTCTTCCTGGCTCTCTCTCCCCAGCCTCTGGTTTACCTCCCCATCTGATGACGAAAAGAGTAAAACATAAATCTGTTCTCATTAGCACCTGTGTAAAATATTTCATCGAACTCCCATGAGCTAAATCAGGTATGGGCAAGCTTCCTCTGTAGAGCATCGGATAGTAAATATTTTAGGTTTTGTGGGCTCTACGTAGGGTCTCTGCCTGTCACAGCTACTTGAAGGCAGCTGAAGACAGTGCATCAGCGATTAAGTATCTCTGTTCCAGTAAAACTTTATTTTCAAAAACAGGTGGCAGATCAGGTTTAACCACCACCCACATTTTTCTAGCCCCAGACTCAAGAATCCAATTTTGATTGCATTTACTTTTCCATCTCATATTCTCCTCCTCAGTCCCCAGTTTCTCCATTTTCGACACTGAGAGCCCCAGTTTGCTTACATTGACTTATACTGCCTTGGTTTGAAATGAAAAAGACAGTATTATTTTTCTTTATTTGAAAGAGCTTTTTCTCCCTGACTCTTTGGCAAATGCTTATTCATCCTTCAAAACTAAGATTTGGTGGCAGTTGCTCTGGGAATGGTTTTCCTGCCCACATACGTTCTCCTGGACCTTCTCACCTCATACAGACTTCTAGTTACTGTAGCTTTCACACTGCTCTGCATGCCTTCCTTTGATGTCTATCTCTCTGGATTCTGAGCTCCTCAAACATAGGGTCCTGACAGCAAGCCCTTGACAAATCTTTAGAGAATTTAATAGAATTGCAAATGAACGTGGGCCTTTGGAAACTTTCTTAATGGATGTTTGTGGCTGAGTCCTTCAGACTGGAGACCTCAGCAGAAGCAGAGGGCTTATTACACGGTATTCATGAGACCTCACCTGATTAGATCTACGGGCAAGAGAGAGCTTTAAACTCAGAGTCGCAGGGACCACATATTAATATTCAAGAAGCATGGCCGCAGAAAGGGGGCTCTGTACTCTCCAGGCATTCCAGCTCAGAGTCTAAGAGAGTATACATATTTTTATGTTCAAGTTCTTTTTGTTTTCATTTTGGATTTAGGTGGGGAGGGGATTCCGAGGAAATTACAAACATGAAGAAAAGAAGCAGAAACTCTCCTTTATTCTTGTCTTTAGTTGCTATCTTGTTTCATTGTAATGTGTACTATTTGAGGTCATCTTGCTGATAATAAAGCAAAATAGTCTATGGGAATAATGTTAGCAATACTGAGTTACCAGTAGAGAGCCCTGTCGGCTGTGCCTTTTCTCAGAGACTGCCTCAAATTGCTAACACAGTGCTTTCATTGTCTAATATTAAAGAAAATGAGAGAATCCCTGCAGATATGTTTATATAAGAGATAAGGCCATCTATGCACACATCAAACACTTTTTTTATAACTGATGAAAGATGAACACACGCTGCTGTGAAAATATCTACTCATTTGCTGCCTCTTCTAGCTTTTTACCCACTTTCTGAGTGTAGGATTCTCTCATTTCCTCTTTCTCCGGTTTTCTGTGTCACTCTCCACTTCTAGGTAATCTCAGCTTGAAGGGACCCTGGGATATGGCAATAATAAAGGCAGAAACCGAAACTGAAAGCCTTCTTTCACTACCCATGTAACCATTTTCAATCCCCACTAGTGTTTAACTCCATTTGGAGCATCTAAATTGAACAATGACAAAGTTTCTGAAATAGACACTTGAGTTGAAGAGACTGGAAAAGAAAGAACTAAAGAAATAGTAGAACCGGTTATATGGAACCATCGATTTCTTTAGCGCCTGGGCAAAGGTTGACACAGACTTGTTTAATCTGGGTCTGCAGGGAAAATGCTATCATGGATTGATCTTTCACTTCCTCTCTCTTACACACAGACACACTCCACATTTTGAAGAACTTCTCTGAACAGCAGCATGCACTGGGAAAAATAGCATGAGCCCAATTACAAGATGAAGAAGCTGACCTTCGTTAGGATTTTGTTTCACCAAGCCCAGCATAGCACCTGGGACATGGGGGGGGAATGATATATTTTTAACCAAATGAAATCATTTCACATGTCCATCATTTTCAACACCAGATTCAGCCTTTGGCTCATCCTGAATGAATGAGCTGGAGGCTTGGAGAGCTGTAGATTGCTGACTTCATGATGTTCCATTTGAACTGGCCGTTACATAGCATTTAGACTCTTTTTTTTCCTAAATGGAGGCCAGTACTGATTTTATCCTTTATAATGATAACAATTCCATTCCTTTCAAAGGAGGAGATTTTAGAAGAGAATTTCAGTCGGGTTTTATGAAGATTTGAGTGGGTCGCATTATGGTAAATGCTTGTCTTTGGTGACTTACTTCATCAAAACAAAAAGTACAAAGAAGTATGACAGGGTCTGGGGTGCAGGTTAGAACCAGCAATTGAATAAGGATCATAGGAAGTCAGGGAATGTTATTCATTGCCATGCCTGTCAACGTGTTTGGAAGTAGAAGTTAAATATCTTCTATCTGATTATGCAATAAGAGGTTTTGATTACAGGCAGTATGATTCTTTGTAAACTGTACTGAGTATGAGTAAGCATTTCATAATAGTTACTTATGAAATACATATGTGGGACATTTAAGTAATAAGCTTATATTTCTTTAAACATACACATATCGTGGGTCCGAATAAGAGATCAAGAAAATGGGGATGTTTTTCGTAGGCATGAGAAAAGTAAAGGAGGGAATTTGGGGTTTTCCTATCTAGACTAGAACAAACTCCATAGGTATAAAAAATTCAGTAGATATTAAAAATGAGTCGAAGATGATTTCACAATTTCAGTGGGTCAGTTAAAAAGATAATAGAACCAATAACAACTAATATAAAGTGAATAATTGCCAACATTCATTGACACCATGTTCCAGGTAATATTTCAAGTGCTCTCCACAAATTATTTCATTCATCGATGAGTAATGATAATGGAATGAGGGAATTAAGATAATAAAGATCGTGTTTTAGGAGACCAGTGGGAGGTCCTCACAAACAGTCATCATTATTTCAAACTCACTCTGTCTGCAACTCACCTTCTGCCCTCTGAAGCGTGCTTTCTTTCATATTCACTCGAGTTCAGTCTGACCCCATGCATTTCCTTCTTCCTTACCAACACTTTTGAGTTATTTTTGACACCTCTCCTTTGTTCCCTTTTTTTAGCGTCTAATTCATTTACTCAGTCCGTTACTTTCACCTTTGCAAGATTCACTTTTGCAAACTACAATGGAAAATTCTAGAAACTGATTTGAGGAGGGAGGGAGAAAATGCACAATGTTGACAGTCATAGGACAGTCATGCTCTAGGCTTTTATGCACTGCCTTCCTTGTAATGATCCTACGTAAGGGAGATTATGCATTTCATTTAGCTCCATTTTAAACATAAATATATCTGTGCTCACATGGGTTATTAAATCGGCCAAGATCACAGAACTCTTAAGGGATAGATCCAGGTTTCACTCCAGGGTCTGTGTAATTTCTACTCAATAATATAGCCTTATCAATATTCTAGACTATAAACATGATTGATTACACAGTTATACAATTAGATTCATTGATAGGTCTTGAATTACTAATTCAATAATGCCACAAATCCATTTTTAAAAACAAAATTACAAATGATTTTAAAATTTACTGACCTGTGTTAGACTAGGGTTGCCAGATAAAATACAGGACACCCTGTAATTTGGATTTCAGTTAATCAATGCACATGTTTTTATAATAAATATGTCTCATGCAACATTTCGGGTTACACTAAAAAACTTATTACTGATTTATCTGACATTCACTTAAAGTCTGTCCCAAATATTGTATACTTGTACTAAACATTCATTGATCATTTATGTAAAATATAAATTTAATCGGGTGTCCTGCATTTTTCATTGCTAAATTTGGTCACCTTGTACTAAGCACACATATCTCATCGTGCAGCTGTGGCTTCAAGCAGGAGGCAGAATGTAGTAATCATCACTGTCTCGGTGTCATTGGCATCCTCCCTCCTACCTGTTAAGGGCTATTTTAGACATTTTATTTAATCCTTCCCATAGTCCTATGAGGTAGTTACTATTAATAGCTTTATGGGACTGATGAGGAAAGTGAGGAGAAATCATAATTATTATTTTTTGTTAAAGATTTTATTTATTTATTTTTTAGAGAAGAAATGGAGGGAGAAAGAGAGAGAGAAATATCATTGTGTGGTTGCTGGGGATCATGGCCTGCAACCCAGGCATGTACCCTGACTGGGAATCGAACCTGCGACACTTTGGTTCACAGCCCATGCCCAATCCACTGAGCTACGCCAACCAGGACTTGAAATCATAATTATTTAAAAAAGTTAGAACAAAGAATTTAAGATTTGATGGATCTTAAATCATACATGGGTAATCAGGAGCCAGAGATATGGTTTTGTACCTGGGATAGATCCATTAAAGGTATACCTTTGAAATCTCATTCATGTATTTTTAAATGTATTCATAGTGTGTAAAATAGTTGGTATAGTGCTGTAAATTAGCATGCATGAAGCTATGAGAAATTTTGGCAGCCAAAAATTCAAGAAAAGCCCTAGGTGAAAATTATTAGTATACAGGTATCCAGAAGAGTTATTTTTTTTCTTTGCAATGCAGAAGTCAGCTTCTTCTCATGAATACAAGCAATGTCTGAAGGCTATGTTTGACATTGCTAAGACATTGACACTTAGGGGTTGTAATTTATCATTTTGAATGAAATCTCCTCTTGCATTTTTTGAAGTATCCTCTCCTTTGACTTTATAACCCATTAACTTTAGTCTTGCCAGTTTTGATGACGTTTTATAGGACTTAGAAACATTCCCGTATTGGTAGATGATAAACATGTATATCCATCCCTGGTTTCAAATTCTTAAAAAAATTTCCTTTTAACTATGTCTGGCATTATTAATTGTTTTACTTTTCATTTTATTTTTTATAATTTGCAGTTTTTGGTTTCTACTTCTTTGGTGAAGTAAAATACAGTAGTTTATCAATTGTGATGTTTTCATTCTTAAGTTGTTTCAGTTTCTCTAGCAATAAAGTTGTGCTAATTAGACATTTAAAGGCTAAAATTCTACTGTGTTATTGTATTTTACTTATGTTACTAAGAGTTGCTTGCAAAAATATTGCTTCTCCTTACCAAAAGTTATTTTAATGATTAACACGCTCCCTTAATTTTGACCTATGGACATTTGCTTTCCTGTAGGTATGCATCTTTGATGTTTAGTGCATGCAAATGGAATAATAAGCTTAACCGATAGATGTTTGAAAGCAACTTTTTAAGGGATGTACCTCTTGCGTATTACATGTGGCTGAATAGGCAGGTGGCTTTTTTCCTGACTTTCGAGACGTCTTTCAGAAGGCCACTCCTGCTTCAAGTCCTTTCTTATCTCCATGGCTCTGGGGTGGATGACAATGCAAGCTAAGTGTTTAGTGTATCTAGTAATAAACACATTGACTAAAGAACTTTACCCTGACACCCGCTTGGCAAGATGTTCTACTTTAAGTGTCTGCTTAAGGTTCAGATATTCGTTTCATTCCAAGGCAACTCATTTTTCTAGTTTACCTCTGTTTAGCAGACCCAGAGTGCCATCTTCCTCCCTGCTTCACTGCCTCACGTTGTTCAGTAGGTTGGAGTAATTATTCCCCGGGAGTAAACAGAGCTTTGCGCTGGTGAAAATTGGAAGATTTCTTCCTTTTCTAGTGATATCATCTATGAAATCTGAACAAAATGCTTTCATTCCTCCTGTAAGAGAGGAAGGTGGTTCTTCTAATACTCTGGGATGAGGGGAAACTAAAATAATCCTAGAGAAGAATGGATTTCAAATGAAAACTTGGTTTGATTATATGAGGAGAAAAAGTGAAACTGACATCTGGGAACCATCATTCAGTGAGAAATGAATGGGTCTGTAGATAGATATGAATACAGTGCTCATTACAACGAACTCGGTAGAATGCTGGTTCAGTTGATCTCAAATTATAAAAATGCACGGTTTCAAATGAACAGAGATCTTCAGAATGCTGAGTAGAGATGGTTAGGAAAATAACAATTTGTTAAAAGCAACATGATATTATATAATGTGTGCAAATGTCTTCCACAGTGGTTAAGCTCTTGGGCTCTGGGATTGAACATTATTGAGCTACAATCTTGACCTCATTTCTTATCAGCCTTTGGCAAACTGCTTCAATTTTCTAAACCTCAGTTTTATTTAATGTATGAATGATAACACATAACATATAGATCTAGTGCAAGAAAGCGTGCCCTCGGTAGAAATGTTGTAAAACTTGTCTGGAATATAGAAAGCAGTGGGGATGGAATCAATATAAAAAAAAAAACCAAAATAGCGTTGCAAAAAAAAAACAAGGGAAATACATGAGAATACTATGTTTTACATGTATAAGTAAGAGCATATCAGAAAATCATTAAATTTTGAGTGAAAAAATAAAGACCTGGAGGGAAACCTGGGAAATCAGGTAAACAAGTCAGAGGTCACCTAGACTAGTGTGGGTGTATGGATAGGGTCCCCCTCTGCTTTGCCTAGCCTGTGGGGGGACAGCTGGGACACTCTGCAGATTTAAAACCCCATGCTGCACTGAAAGAGCAAGGGGCCTGCCTGCCTAGAGAGAGCTTCTGTAGTGAGTTTGGGGAACAGTGAGAGAAGCAGAGCATACTGAATGAATGATAAGAGAATCTTTGTTACCACTCTATAACATCATTTGCAGAAAAGGATGGAAATAAAGAAATCAGAGCTGGACTGTTGGTTGGGGAAGAGTGGAGAGCTGACGACTAGTGTGTGAACATTCGGGAAGATCCGAATGAATCAGAATCACCAGAATTCCTGAGCCTGACCGTGCCTTCTTTATCCACAAGAGGCTTCTCTCCTCCTCTCTCTGACAAAACTGTTGAATAGCTCATGACAACCTGGCGGGAGGAAGCCACTCTGCAAGTAGAAGCTATTTCTCTTAATGTGCTATTCCACCATGCTTCACTGCCTCCAAGTCCTAGCATGCCTCAAGGAGTCAATCACACAGGCAAACCTGGGAAACAGCTGGTAGAACAGCAGAAAGGCAGAGATTTTGCTAATCTTTACTGTCAGAAGTCTGGGAAATATATGTGGGAATGTATTTTCGGATGAATATCCCCCTTAGATAAGAAAAAGAGAAGCACAGCTTTTGCCTGGGCTGGACTTACCTCAAGGCCACCCTCACCAGAGATTCCATGCTCCATTCAGCCACTCAGACAGCAGGGAGGGCTGTGGCTTTTGCAAACTGTGGCTGCATCTTAGACCCAGTGAATGCCTACAGCAAATGAAGGCCAGATGCTGTACGTTCCATGGTGTAATAGGAGGTTTTTGACAGTGCAGAAATATAGCAATATTGGACTGAACTAATTACGTGTGACCCACTCATCAGCTCCTTCTCTGTGTCCCTAAGAGCATCCTTTAGTAAAGCAGTGAATAAAGCAGTGGTATTGTGTGTGTGTATGGGGGGGGGGGCTCTACCCGCAGGGCCCCCCCCCATCCTCCACAGATGAGAATAAGTCTACCAAGACATGATCTGCTTGGGGAGGAAAGGTGACTGATCTCTCAGAGGAGAAGGGCCATGAGCCTGTTCCTCAATGGGCTTTTATTGAGTTCAATTTGCACAGGAATACAGGTAAAGCTCATCAATCATTGTCAGGCAGTAAGGATCAAGCAATGGATAACATACAAAGAACTATCAGGGCTTATTCTGAGTCAGGGTCTGTTAGCTAAAAGGCTATAAAATTTGGGGAAATAAACTCATTTCATGCTTGGACCTTTATCAGAAAATTGAGAGCATTCTTAGCAAAACAGGTCATAGGATTTTATGTATTCTTTCTTAGGCCTGACCACCTAGGGGAACCCACCCTTTCCAGCACATGATCACATAGCCCTTGTCATTGTTTCAGGCATAAGTCAGGCAGGGGAAGTAAGGCGGCCAAGAGATTAGGAGACTTCTTGCAGACATAGTGGGGACTCAGGCCATGTCAAAGCCGGGAGCTGAGGGTCCATCACCCCCCTTTTCCCTTTTTCTATAGCCCCCCATGTCCTTCCCTGGGGGCTCCTTCATGATGGTGCCTGTCTCAGGTCATCCCTCCCTTGAGGAATCTTACCTGTCATTGGTTAAACAGTCAGGCTTGGGGCCAGGCAGGGTGAAGTAAAGGGGGCAGAGGCAACACCCCTGCTAGGGAGATAAGCTTTGTCTCCTTAATGGCTGGTGGTCCCCAGGTCTCTCACTCCGCCTTAGCCATTGCGGGAGGGCAGATTACAGCTTCTGAAACCAGGCAGAGCAATCCCAACAGTGTTGGAATGAGCGATACACAGTGACAGTTCACTGTAGATCAGGGCTCATCGCAGGCATGAAGACCTGGACGTGGATCAGTCAGGGGAATTGGGACAAATTTTAAACACACAGTACGAAGTCCAAGCCTTCTGTTGTTCCTCCCATTCCTCTGTAATGTTCCAATCATTTTGTCAACCTGGGATTCTGTCCTCTGAAGTTTGAAATCAAAATCGAAGCTTTCTGCCCCTCTAAGCTGTCTGGTTTGGAGAGGGTCAAAATGATGTGGACGTGCTGATCTCACCCGGTGTAACTGTCTAGTAAGGGTGGCCTTATTTCTAGTTTTTGCCTCATTTTTGGTTGCCAACCCGTGCCCTCAAATAGTTGTTTTTAACAATGTGTTATATAGGTTTTATGATTGTTATCTGCAGCAAACAGACTAAGTGTTGTAGCTACTATTGTTATATGAAAAAAATTGATACAAAATTTAGCAGCTTAATGAAACAATTATACTGTGCTCATAGAATCTTAATTAAGAATGAAGCTTTGGCTGGTATAGCTCAGTGGATTGAGTGCTGGCCTGTGAACCAAAGGGTTACTGGTTCGATTCCCAGTCAGGGCACATGCCTGGGCTGAGGGCCAGGTTCCAGTTGGGGGCGTGCAAGAGGCAACCACACATTGAAGTTTCTCTCCCTCTCATTCTCCCTCCCTGTCTCACTCTCAAAAATAAATAAATACAGTAGAACTGTGTTACTGTAGCTTTTTTCTTCACATATTTTCTCTTTTAAACAGATGGAGACAAAGGAACAAGATGGAACATGTCAAGTCAAAGTGTATCATCCGCTTGACTTAATATAATTCTGAAGCCAAATGGAACTTGATAGTTTTTTAAATTAAACATGTATACACCTAACAAAATTAAATATCACTACAGAGCATTAGAAATGATAAAAAATAAAATATTTTATAAAAAGAATGAAGACAAAGCAGTAATTAATGACTTGTCCCTGTACTATGGTGACTGAGCCTTTGAGAAGGCTTGGTTCCTGAGATTAATTTGCTGACTGCAGCTGAGAATCACCCGGAAACACTTTCATCCACATGAATTGTGATCGATGCCTCTATCGCTTGGACCCCAGCCAGGGCTGTGGCCAGGAACACCCATGTGTGTCTCCTCCGACGTGGGCCTGGGCTTTCGAAGAGCAAGGTGGTGTTCTTGGGGTAATCAGGCCTCATGGCTGATTCTAAAGTGAGTCTTTAGGAAACAAATTGGAAGATGAATTCGTTTTATGACCTAGACCAAGAAGTCAACAGTGTCACTTCTATCACATTCTAGTGCTGCCATATTCTCCCTGCCACCAGCATTTTTTAAGTAGTTTTTAATGAGATGTAATTGCCATGCAGGAAACCTTCCATACTTAAAGTATACAAGGTGGTACATTTTGACATATATGTGTGTGTGTGTGTATGTGTGTGTGTGTATGTGTATATATATATATATATATATATATATATGAATGACTATAGGTAAAAAATGATAAAGCGAATGCAAAATAATATTGAATGTAAAGTGTAATTGAAACATCAAAAATGTGAAATTAAAAAAAAGCAACAGCTGTAGGGCTATTCAGCTATTTCTTTTTTTGCTTCACTCGGCTAACTGATGTAGCATTGCGTGCATGAAGGCATACAGAGTGGTGGTTTTAGGCAGGCATATACCCTTCTCCTCACCCCCATTTTTTGTTGTTACTGTGGTGCACGAGATCTACTCTCTTAGCACCTTCCAAGTAAACAACACTGCACTGTTAGCCCTAGTCACCATGCTGGGCACTGGATCTCCTGAACTTATTCGTCTTAACCTGGAAATTTGTACCCTTGGACCAGTATCTCCTCACTACCGTCATCCCCTAACCCATGACAGTCACTTTGCACTCTCTGTTTCTGTGGGTGGTGCTTTCACAGAGCCCAAACATGAGAAGTGTGTCCCATTTTCCTTATCCATTCCTCTGTCAGTGAGCACTTAGATGCTTCCGTGTCTTGGATGTTGTGCATCATGCTGCAATGGACCTGGGTGTGCAGCTGTATCTCTGAGATCCTGTTTTCATTTCCATTAGACATATACCCAGAAGTGGGACTACCAGATCCTATGGTAGTACTGTTCTTAATTTTTTGAGGACCCACCATTCTACTTTTCATAGTGGCTGTACCATTTATATTCCTACCAATAGTACATAAGAAATCTCATGTTCATTGCAAACTTGCTGAAGTCATGTATTAGTTTTAATAGTTTTTAGTGGATTCCTTAGCATTTCCTATATACAAGATCATGTCACCTGAAAATATAGAGTTTCCTTTTCCCTCTCTGATCAAGGTCTCTTTTAATTACTTATTTTTCTTGTCTAAATGCCCTGGTGAGAAGCTCTAAGACAGTGTATAGACTGGCATATGAGTGGTCAGGGTGGACATCCTTGTCTTGTTTCTGATCTTCAGGTTAAAGCATCTGCTCTTTCCCCATTAAGTATGACATTGGCTATGTGGATCACAGTTTTAATGTCAATTTCTCCAAATTCCATTATTTGAGGCAGAATACAGTATAAATGATTTATTTTCTCCTTCTTATGGGTGGTGTGTTTTTGTTTCTTTTAATGTATCCTAATTTTTGGATGCTAGACATTGTGAATGTTACCTTTTGGAGCACTGGATAATTTTTTAAAGAATAGTCTTAAGCTCTGTTCTAAGGTACCCATTTTTACAGAAGAGTAAGATCTCTTTAGGTCATAGTTTGGCTCTATCTCCATCAATTGATATAAACAGTAATATAATAGAAAACTTTGTTTACTTATATAATATTAAACATTCTCAGATGGACACTATTGTAGATCAGTGGAGACCAAAAGAACTACATTGAATTCATTTAATTTCTTTAAAACAAAAAGCTGGCATGAATAATGAAATGAAAAATGATGTTTATTTCTAATTATATACAGGTGTACAGCATATAATAAATATTTTCTGTAAATGACCCAAATTTTATCCATAATTTTTTTGAAATTTGAAGGCAAAATTTACTCTACCATAAACTTGTAATAATAATATCATAGTGCAAACCAAAAACAAACGAAAGCAATCTGAAAATGTTCTGATTGGCTATTTATTATCTATTTTGGAAAAACTTGAATTAAACGTAATGAATTACTTCAATCCAAGACTGATCCTGTGCTATGGGAGATTTAGTCAGTAGCATGGACTCAGTGTAAACCTTTTATTTTCCACTTCCTCCATGTAAGATTAGAACATTAATAGTGACAAGCACTAGGAGCAGGTGCTAATGACTTGTGAGCCACCAGGCAAATATCAAAGAGTAAAAGTGATGCTCATATTTATATTTTTGAGAAACATAAATTGTTCCACTCCCCTAATCAGGAGTTAACCAAATAGATGTATCACGAACAAAGTCTTGTTTAATTGCACGAGCAGGCCGACCCTTTGGAGGCAGCTTTCTTAGACATGTTTTGACAGATGATGAACTCGTGTTACATCCATGAGACAAAGCTTTCTGCACAGCACACCTAATGTTAAGGCAAAACAAACAGCCATCCAAACACGTTCTTTTTGTAAAAAGGAGTACTGTTCTTATGATTTTCAATAAACGACAGATGTCCATTCCCCACAAAAGAAACCTACTTTTACTTTGTTAGCTTGAAAATGTGACATAATATTCAGAAATACTTAGTGTGGTTTGGGCAAATGCGTACAGTGAGGAACATTTTATGTTTCACCACTCATTCTGAATGCATGCTGGATGAGTTCCTTCTGTTTCCTAGAAGCCGGGAAGCGACGCTGCAGGGCTCGCTGTGAAGGATGTGAAGTGGCTCCCCACAAGCCTGTTTGTGCAAAATGATGGCTGTGGTCCCCTGTAGGAGTTGCTTAGCTGAGGAGATGAAAATAGGCTCAAACACAGGAAGATGCTGGATCCTGGAGATCGTAATGCAATCTGCGGTGTAGCTTGCATGCTTACATTAGGTTACCAGCTAATTTGTCTTTTATCCTGGACCTTGGAATCATTCTGATGGGAGTTTGGGAGAGCGTATGAGCAAGAAAGTGTTTTTTAGTGCTCTGTGTGTGGTCATTGTAATAACTTACATTAAGCTTGATTCATTTCTGTCCTCTAAAGTATATTGTCTATAGCTTACTCATAGAGCAAGCGATGTCTGTGAAAGGCATGGAAGGTACGACTTCATGATGTGGATTGCCTGATCATGCATAATTCAGCAATGTAGTGACTCTCTAAACACCCAGAATAGCATTGCCACTCCCATTTTAAGTGATCAGTTGTCCTTACAACAACTCCAGTGATTTCTCTGCATCTTTTTTTTTTAGTTAGGTTAGATCAGAAAAGTTGGTTCTATAAAAGAAAAAAGCAATATAACATAGATGGAAATTTAAAACAAGAACAAAGAACATATCTACATATTTGTGGCTAATGAACCTAGCATCAGCAGACAGATCAACACGATGCAGGGACACGACATTGGTTGCCTTCTAAATTTGTGTTTTCCCCACTAAAAAATAGGCAATTAGAGAAATGCCCAATTAACTTATGTAAGGCTCCAACTCTGCTGGTGAAACATCCTCTAATTCCCTTTTAAAAATATTCTTACATGAAGAATTTTTTCATGTTTTGGATTTAGTATTCTTAACTTAGTGGGTAAGTTTGTAGCCAAAATGAAAAAGCACAAGAAAAATTATCTGTATATTAGATCCTGAAGGTATCCAATTTTAATCCCAGGCTCCTAATAAAACCTGTAATAGAAAAACTGAGCTATACCATAAATTTCTTGTAGAATTCATCATCTAAATAAGATTTTTTTCTGCATTTACTTCATTCCTGTGCTGAATGTTTTGGTTCAGAGAGAGATTGTGTCTACTGGAATAGATTTATAGCAGAGTAATATGAATTGATTCTCTAGTGATGTCTGTTATCTTTGATTTTAGATTTATGTGTTACTCCCAATTTTTTAAAGTGATCTTTTTCCTCCTTTGAGACATATGATCACCGCTAAACCATCATAGACATCTAGAGACACTGGCGATCTCTCATAAAGAACAGCAAGCGGCTCCAGGTTCCTGATGAAACGCTCTTTCCTGGGAAGAAGTAATAGCCACAGACTAGAGCCAGATCTTTCGTTTTTCAGCCTCGATTTCTGCCACTGAGATAAAGTAGAAAGAATAATGAGTCTGTTACTAATAATTAAAGAGGTTAATGAGTCTGTTGCTAACCAGCATAGTTCTAGAATAAAGCAAGAGCCAAATGAAATGCCCACTGAAGTTATAATTACAATGACATTCCCTTCTGAGAGAAGATGGGTTGGATCATGTACAGGCAAGCTTTGGACACATGGAAGTTTTAAAACTGCCCAGATTCTTCCACCAAGATTTGAACTCTTCAAACAGTCACGTTTGACTTGCAACCTGGCAGCTGTGAACCCAAAGGTGTGCTACCTGTCAGGTGTAAGTTGCAGATGAAAATTCCAGTGTGGGAAATCAGAGGTATGTTTATAGTAAACAGATGCTTCTGTTCAATGGAGAATTTCCGGGGACTCTTTTTATGACCATGCTGATGCTGTGACATATTAAGTGGAGCTTGTCCCTTTTCCATCTGGCCGAGACAACTGCTGGAGGCAGAACCCATTTAGAAAGTGGCACATGTCATGCTGCTGCTCTTTGATGTCTCATAAATAAAGAACCCAATCACGGCTTCATTTGGCTTCATTTGGCTTCATTAAACCCCCTTAATGAGGACTGGGTCATTGTTCTCCTAGGCAATTGTCCACGGAGTATGGCTTTTAAGGAACTTGTTTTTGGATATGACCCTTTGAAGATGAACGCAGGGATCACAGAAAAACTGTGAAGAGCATACTGGGTTTTTATTTGTTTGTTTATATTTTATCTCAGTGACTATGCTTAATAAAAAGCCCTTCCTTGAGAAGTATAATGCCTGTTTGTCTCAGTGGAACTCTGTGGGCTTGCTTTAATCTCCCTTTAGAGTTTTTATCTCTAAAATAAGCAATTTTGATGGAATGATCTGTGTTCTGTGTACATCATTTAACTCATTTCCTTATTGCTGTGTTACTTTTGTGATTCACAGATAAAAGAGGAGCATTAAAAGCAAGGTACTGTTTACTAGATTTCTCTATTTTCCCAGTAGGGAGTTTGATGCTTCATTGAATGAGATATTAGTGAAACAAACAAAAGAATATATCCTTTTTTTCATATCAAAGTATTTTATTTAACTTTTAATAGTTTGCAAATCCTGACTTAGTATTTAGCTCTGAATCAAATGTCTTACTACAATAAGTTTGGTGGGTGAGGAGGTTTTTTTTTTTCTTTTTTTTTTTGCCTGGGTCTGGATTATGTTGAAATCATTGTATAGATTAAATGACATTTAGTACATGCAATTTGTCTGTGAAATCCTTAATGTCAAGAAATTTTGACTCTTCTTGGCAGAACATTCTCATCTGTCATGATGTCACTGGCTGACAAAACACATAAAACCACTGAGTTCAATCACGTCTGTGGTTTTCCAATATATTTGGTAGCAAAAGGATTCCAGTCCCTGCGTATTTTCAAGGCTCACAGTGTGCAGCAGGCAAAGACAGTCTATATATCCTTCCTGGGGAAAACATTGAGAAACCCTTGAAGCGTGCTGGTGTCCAACTTGCTCAGAAATTATATAGTGTGTGCTATCTTGAGTAGCCTTTAAAGGTCACCCGTGATACTTTTTCCATCATTCCCACCATATATAACTGTCAAGATACAAATATGGGTTTAGGAAAGGCACACATTTTAGTGTAGACAAATGTTTGATTGTTTCCAGAAATTATGAGCCTGTAAAATGTATTATCAAAAAATTACACTAGTGTCTTCGAATCAATACAGCAGAAAAAATATTTAGCATTGTTATAGCCTCTGAGTTCTGAACAGAGTGAATCAACCATGTGTGTGAGACACTAGATTTGAAAATGAAAAGACCTTGGGGAGCTGTGGCGAACACGGGCAGATAGAAGTTTAAGGGGCTGCCATTCCATCGTTTACTCTTTAACAATGGAGAGATGTAAGCGTGTCTTCAATGGACTATTTTTAGGAATGATGATCTTTGCTTCATTCTTCCCTGAAGCACAGTTGATGAAACTGGCATTACCTCCTACCTCCCAGAATTAGTTTCTTCCTATGTGTAATAGTTTCATCATGATTTAGCCTAAGTGGCATGCAAATCTCAGACAGGTTTTTAAGACTTTAAATACTTCCATTAGCACTGCACTTGTATTTCATGAGAGTATAACAGTTTTTGGGAAATTATAAAAATTATACTTCTTGCTATTTTTAATGTGTTCGTGTGATATTTGCTTATCTCCTTTGACTGTTCTTCTCCACATGTTTAAAGTTGGAAATGAGAACTAAAGAATTTGGGGAAATAAGTGGAACTTTTGATCTCTCTTCAAATTTAAGGTTTTGCTAGAGATTCTAATTTAGCAACTATTACATAGATGTTGAATACCACCATTTGTCTATTTGGGCATGAATTTTGATTTCTTATACAATGATAGTTTTGTGGCTAGAGATAGAGATGCACTCTATTGTGAAGAACTGACTCCATAGCAACCTGCTCTACTGGACGGAGAACAATTGGTAGGGCAGTGACTTGCAGTTTTCAGGAGGAAACTGCAGAGAATTTAGTTTCAGAACACATGAGGAAGCATTGCATCTTAAAAGGAAACAACTATGATATATTAGGTAACACTAATATGTGTTGAGATGAAGGTCATGACGATATGTCAGCAGAAATATATGATCGTTTTCAAAAGAATCTGATCTAAAGGGAGCATAGGGTGGCAGGCAAAAATCCCTGTAGAGCTGTGATGGGCAGGCTTGGGTGGAGGGACGGTCAGGAGAGATACCGAGGTGGTGTTGTTGGAGATGCTTCTAGAGGTTGCCTAGCTACGTGGAGGAGAAGCTCAATGCTTTTCCAACATAGTTTACAAAACAGAGAGAATATTTTGCTGGTGGCCAACTTCAGACATTCAGATACATCTTGAAAATCTTATCATGCTAAAACTGAACACGGGAGTGATGTTTGCCCACCTTTGTGACAATTTTCTTCCTTGGTTAGTGGAAACAAGGGCACTCCTTTTCCACACTTAACACGCTCATGTAGCCTTTTCAGATTGGTTTCCTCTACTTAGTAATATATGTTTCAGGTGCCTCCATGTCTTTGCATGACTTGGTAGCTCATTTCTTCCTAGTGCTGAAAAATATTCAGATGTCTGGATAGACTATGGTTCATTTAGCCAATTACCCACTGAAGGGCATCGCGTTTGCTTCCCAGTTTTAGCAATTATGAATGAAGCAGCTATAAAGATGCGTGTGCAGATTTTTGTGTGTACTTCAGCTTTCGGTTCATTTGGTTAAATACCAAGGAGCATCATTGCTGGATCATAGGGTAAGGATACATTCAGTTTTCCATGAAACTGTCACACTGTTTTCTAAAGTCAGTGTCCCATTCTGCATTCCCAAGGCCAATGAATGCGAGTTCCTGCTTCTCCATGACCTACCCAGTGTTTTGTGTTCTTGGTGTTCTGCCTTTGACCCTTCTACTAGTTGCAGCTGGTTCTACCTAGTTTTCGCGCCCACTGGCAAATTGCTAACATACCTCTCATTTTGAAGATCATTTTCAGACTCGGGAAGGTGTCCTCTCTTTTTTTTCAGATCAATATTAATTGGCCTTCCCCACCCTGGGATTTGGAGACTAAGACAGCAGTGTCTTTCACTTGCCTCTTCTCCCACCACTCACAGTCTGATCTGACCCAAGTCATGATGCCGATGCCAGGCCCACCACACCCGCCGGAGCTCTGGGACTTGGGGGAATCTCCTTCATTTATGTCGGGAGCCCATTTGTGCTGTTTTGTGTTTGCTTTGTTTTTATGTGCTTTGAAGCCTTTTTTTGTGTGTGTGAAATTTTTGGTTTTAAGAAGAGTTTTAGAGAGATTGAAAACCTTCATTATTGTCATGATGTTGCAAGAATTTCTAAAAGGGACTGTTTAAATGATTTTATGACACATGAAGGTGCTTCTTTTTGTCAAACATTTCCTTTTAGGGGAAAATGCATTTTTTTCTTGTGCTTTTCCAATGACAGGTCACTCAGGAATCTGGATATGCTTAGTTAGCCTCAAGGATTCATCAGTATTATCACTCCAAGTTGGTCATTTGGGAATTGTATTGTCATTTGTGTCTGAACTCTCTAAGTCAGATGTCTAAGTACTCTGTTTATAATATTGGAATTTTCCATTTTAAAAGTTTCATAAATAGCCCTGGCTGGCGTAGCTCAGTGGATTGAGCACGGGCTGCGAACCAAAGCATCGCAGGTTCGATTCCCAGTCAGGGCACATGCAGGGTTGCAGGCCACGGCCCCCAGCAACCGCGCATTGATGTTTCTCTCTCTCTCTCTCTCTCTCTCTCTCTTTTTCCCTCCCTTCCCTCTCTAAAAATAAATAAATAAAATCTTTAAAAAAGATTTTCTGTTAAAAAAGTTTCATAAATAAGTAGGAAAACATTTTAAATAGTAGGTAGAAACTTTTAATGGGCTTTTTACATTCCTTGGTAAAATTCTTTTTTTTTTTAATTGTGGCATTATTCCAAGTCATATTTCCTTCAGAGACTGTAGATTTATTGTTATTGGTGAGGACTCCAGAGATGAATTAGTAAAGTCCTCCCTGTTTGCTGAGCTGCTCACCGTTGCATCGCTAGGACACGACATACATCACGTGGCGCTGAGGCAAGGCAGGCCGCACTGTCAGGGTTGGAGAGTGCGAAGGCGGCCATCAGTTTCCACTGGTTCAAATTTTTCTCCTGATTTTTATTTAAAATGTGTTTGTTTGCATTTTATTAAAAGGTAGCTAACACACAATATCATAGTAGCTTCGGAGATGGAGCATAACGATTTGACATTTACTGTACACACTTTACAAAGTGATCACCAGGGTAAGCCTAGAAACCATTTGTCACTGCACAAAGGATTGACTATATTCCCAGTGCTGTACGTAAGTTTGTAGACTTTTTGTCTGTGTGTGTGTGTTTCATGATGCATTTGGATATTTGGACTCTATGACTTTGCCTGAAATATTTAGGTATTATGTCATTGTTTATTTTTGAACTTGGGAGATGCTTCCATATCTTGGTGACTGTAAATAACACTGCAATGACTATAGGGTCACTTATGTTCTTTTAAATGAGTGTTTTGTGTTCCTTTGGTTATATTCCCAAAAGTAGGATTAGTGGGTCAAAAGGCAGATCTGTTTTTAAATTTTTTAAGGTATCTCCATACAGCTTTTCACAGTGGCTGCACCAGTCTGCATTCCCACCAATGGTACAAAAGGGTTCCCCTTTCTCCACATCTGTGCCAGCACTTGTTGTATGTTGATTTATTGATGAGAGCCATTCTGACAGGTGTGAGATGATATCTCATTTTTGTGATTTTAATGTGCATTTCTCTGATGATTAGTGATATTGAGGATTTTTCATAGGTCTATTGGCCATCTGTATGTCCTCCTTGGAAAAGTGTCTATTCAGGCCCTTTGCCCGTTTTTGAATTGAGTTGTTTTGTTTTTTGGTGTTGAGTTTTGTAAGTTCTTTATAAATTTTTATTATTAACTCCATATCAGATGTTTTGGTGAACATGTTCTCCCAATGAGTTGTCCTTTTAATTTGTTGATGTTTTCATTTGCTGTGCAAAAGCTTTATAGTTTGATATAGTCCCATTTGTTTATTTTTTCTTTTGTTTCCCCTTTCTGGAGAGATATATCTGATAAAATATTGCTATGAGCAATGTCTGAAACTTTGCTGCCTATGTTTTCTTCTAGGATTTTTATGGTTTTGGGTCTCACATTTAAGTCTTTAATCCATTTTGAATTTATTCTTGTGTGTGATGTAAGAAGGTGATCTAGTTTTACTATTCTGCATGTATCTGTCCAATATTCTTTAACCAATTGTATGTGCTTGCTTCCTCTGTCGAATATTGGAGGTGTGGGTTTATTTCTGGGCTCTCTGTTCTGTTCCATTCATCTATGTGTGTGTTTTCATGCCAGTAGCATGCTGTTTTGATTACTATGGCCTTATAGTATAGTTTCATATTAGGTAGAATGTCTCATCCAACTTTGTTCTTTCTAGGCATCACTGTTGCTATGTGGGGCCTTTTGTGATTCCATATAAATTTTTGAAATATTGGTTCTAGTTCTGTGGCATTTGTCATTGAAATCTTGATAGGTATTGCATTGAATCCAAAATTTTTACCCTTTGCAACAGTATGGATGGACCTGAAGTACATTATGCTAAGTGAAATAAGCCAGTCAGAGAAAGAAAAATACCATAGGATTTCACTCATATGTGGAATCTAATGAACAAACCAAACTATCAAGCAAAATAGGACAAACTCATAGATAGAGAATAGGATGATTGCTAAGTAGGGGAGGGTTGGGGGTGGAGGGACTGAGCAAAAAGGAAAAAGGACTCATGGACACGGACAGCAGTGTGGTGATTGCTGAAGGGAGAGTGGTGTAAGGAGACTAAATGGTAATGGAAAAATATAATAAACATTATTAAGAATTTAAAAAAATGTTTCAAAGATAGTGTGAATAATGTTAAAATATCCCTGTAAAGAGACTAGTTGGAAAAAATTTGAAATATTGTTAGGTTCAATAAAATGTATTATTACATTTAATTTCACATTAAAATTTTTTTTACCATATCTACTAAGAATTTTAAATAATGCAAATGACTAACTTTGTATGTTTATCGGACAGTGCTGATCTGCAGGGGCAAGAAAAGGGTCCTTAGATTTGCAGGTAAACAAAAGTTTCCCTCACTGTTTCAGTTCCCTCAGCCTGGTCCATTGTGAGATCATAAGGGGCCCTATATCAAGGAAATTATCCACAGGCGTCCCCTGTCTATATTTATATTAAATCTGTGGCACTTTTAGGGTTGCTAGAAGATTATGAGGTCCAGAACCTCAGCCAAATATAGCCTTGTTATATTATTGTAAATGCACAAAAAGGCTTATGATGATGTTATGACCTTTCTACTTAACAGACAGGAGTTGAAATGGGAATTGATTGATTCAGAGATAGCAAACCCCGGGCATAATATGTGCAGTTAAATTTAAACTTGTATTCAGTGTCAGTAACTCTTTGACATTATTAAACACTCCATTATTAAGAACAAAGTCTCTTGTTGTAACCATCGGAGTCTGACTGTGATCTTGCAATTTGAATAATGGGGCTTTCCCAACCCAATGAGTGGTGGCAGCATAGAAAATGAATATTCACGGTATTGCAAACCCATAATTGTATTTATGCTCAATTTGTAAGGTAACAACAAGCTCAGGGGTGTGAGGAAACAACAAACAACTAAAAACTGATTTTTCTGTCCTCTTGAACCAGTGAAATTGAACGTCTGCAGTTGAGGGAGTCTTGGCTGAATGAAAAGACAAGTACAATGTGATGATAGTGAAAGCATTCATTTTAACTGGTCGTTTCTTCAGACCCTGGATTCATGCATTAAACCTCAGGATCTAGCTTTTCTGAAACATGTCTTAGGGCTCATTTTAGGTGAGGCCTGATGCTTCCATGGAAAGTGAAGGTAAGGTAATTAATATAGCTTTCAATTCTGAAAAGCATGTGGTGTAGAAGAGGTCAAACACCATTTACGAAGAGTCTAAGGCATCTTCTTCACTGAAAGGTGTATCAGCTGAAGATGCTACATTTTGTTACAATGAACTAGTCAACAGTATTGAAATTCCAGTCTCCCCTCAGAGAGTTGTTGTCAGTTGTGTTCAGTAAACATTGGAAGTTTGTTTAGGTTTTTAGGTTTCTTAACTAATATGGAAGCTTGCTGGAGATAACTGACGTGAAATTCTTTGCCTTCCTATCAAAATACAGAAACATAAGATATGTTTACGAGAGCACAATAAACTAGGCTTATTAGTCTGTGATCTGCTAAATTTTAGGAAGAATTTAAACCAAGGAAAACACCCAAAAGGTACTTGGGCAAATCGTGGCTCCCAGCAGAGTTCTTCAAACTTACCGCCCCTCCCTGGTTTGTTAGAAATGTGGGATAGGGGGTGGGGTAGGGGGAGGGTCGCCGGGGGTGCTGCAATGACAGCAGGATGCTTCTGATGCCCGGTGAGTGGAGGTTAGGGACACGGAATATCCTGAGACCTGCGGGATCCTCCTCCACCATAATTCCCACAGTGCTCCCACTGAGACACACTGAGTGAAATCGTCAACCCCCACGCTGCATGGGCTGCCACGTGACCTTCACACTCTGCTCAGCAGCTCTCAGCCACTCTGAGCTTGTTGTGCTTACAAGGGCTCCTCCCAATCCGCTGCATTAGTTCTTCTTTTGAAAACTTGACCTATAACACAAGAGTAGCACCTTAATATATTGATTATGCAGAAGTTATGATTGTCGTATTTCGGGTCAAAGTGCAAAACACTGGGACTGCAAATAGGTTTTTAAAGGTAAATATTTTCTCATGTATAATTTTAAAGTGTTTTCCTATTCTTTTTTCTTCCTCCTCTCCTCTTCCTCTCTTGCTTCTTTCATATTTCTCTTGCCACTGTGTAACTCACTAAATGAACCCACTTTTTAGTAGCTTACATACAAAAGGACAACTTTCCAATTTTCTGTTATATAAATTTCTCTTATAAATAAAAATCGATGCCTAATTATGCAAGACCAATGGCAGCCCCAGCCTTCTAGAAGAGGATGTCTGAGATCATGTGTCAGAAAACACACACGGTGTTGTCAGGACATGGCGCCCTTCCTTACACTGACACAAATACTAGTCCGAGACCGACCAGGTTTCGTCCTGTGCCCTGCCCTTCTGCAGAAGCAGAGGGAATGGAAGGAGGAGGGGCCCCTTTTCTTCGATTCTCATCTGGAATCCTGTCGTGCATTCTGTTTCTACTGCTGGCTGCTAACATTCACAGCTCTACCTTCTCCCAGAACTCCCTTGAGACAGTAATTGAATGTTCTTGGTTAATGAAAGTGCCATCCCTTTTCACACGTTTAAATATTTCCCCAACATATACAATATACTGGTTAGGAGAAGAATGAAATGTAATTATGAATTTTGGTTACAAGCATCATGATATAGTCTGTGAGCTACTTTAAAACTTATTATGCCATTATAACATTTATATTCTAGACTTCTGTTGGCTGCCCCATCTTCCTTCCAGCCACATTAACTAGGCTACAAACAGAGATGAATAAGGCAGCCAGTGGCACAAGATGACCAGCATCGGGCAACGTGGAATAATAAATCAGTGCCTATCAGAACGGGTACAAACTTATAAATAGTTCAAGTGGTTTGTTTCTATCTGGTTTACGTACAAATGAGAATAAAATATATACATTTCACAGGCAGCTTCATACGGCCAGCAGCAAAATCAATTGTTCTCGCAGGTGCTGGGAAAAAAATCTATGGCATCATGGGGTTCAAAGCTGATATCAAGTCATAAATACAATAATCAAATCTGAAAGTGAAAACAGCTTGGAAAGGAGCTATAGCACGTGTGAGCTGAAGTTAATTATTAATCTTATAGAGCTGTTTATTTATCATTCATTCATTCATGCAAGTAAGGAGACAAAGGTATAGATATTTAAATATACTTTTACAAATTACTACACAGCCTTTCCTGCTGTGCTATCTAACAGTATATTTTTCACATACTTAGACTGGACTGTTTATCTTATGAGCCCACTATCACTATTTTCAAAACTAAATCCTCCATAAATAATGGCCACATTGAATTAGGGCATCTCTGGTGGGCATTTCACACAACCACACCCACACTGTGTAACGGAGCTCAGCTGAAAAGCATCCCTCAGGAGAAGCTGACAGGTTCACACCGCAGGCCCGGGTTCTTCTATGAAGGCGCGACTCCTGTGCGAGTGTGCGCTCTGTGGCCTCTTGCCTGTGTTCAGGGGCACCTGCAGCTGGCACAAGTTCAAGGTAGGGGACACCTGACAGTGTTATAAAGCTTGATTTTTATAAGCCTATCAGGTAGGAGAAGATGGATGTAATGGTAGAGAAGATTTTCATTACAGGAAAAATGCATAGTTTTTGGCAGACAATTTATTTTATGCTTTTCACACGGAGACTGTATCCTAAGAGTTATATTTCAAAGTCACCAAAAGTGGGGAATGCATTTTATATTTTTAACAGAAAATAATAACAGTAATTAGCTCATCATGGGAGGGATGTGATAAAGAATATTAATGACTGTTAAAAGTCATTAAAAGCACAAAATTTTCAATGATTTAAAATACAAATTATTCACATGAATTAGTATACAAATATGCATTTGATAAACCCAATTTAAAGTTAGAGTGCTTTGGTAAGTCATGGAGATATATGTAGGTTGAAAGGGTTACAAATGATAATTCAATTTTAGTTCTTTATAAAACAATGTCAATTTTATGGAATAAAGTTTTTCGATCATTATAAACAATAGCAATGCATATGCTTCAGAAGAGAAACCTTGTAAGTACAAAGTATTTTATTTATATGTTCTATTGTCATGTGGAACTATGTAGTCATATAGTTTATATGTCATATAGTCAGAGATTACGAGGATTAATACCTCCCTTAAGTATTTTAGAGAAAATATGTGAAAATAACTCAAATTTCCCTTTAAAGATAGCATCAACAGGTCTATATAACAAGCAAGAGACCAAAACGATATTAGATACTTTACAATAAAAGTGGAGTTTCTTAAGTGAAATTTCATAAAGGGGAAGTTTTCCCCAAAAGCCTTTTTGATCTGATTTAGAATCTCTTTCATTTACCCTGGTGAATACTTTGCAGAAAAATGAGAAAGATTTGATTTAAAGAAATGTTACACAGTTGACATGACATAGCCCTCGCTGCTGGTGACGTTTGGTTTCACACATATGTTTATGCACAGTTTCTTGGCTCATTCAAATGGCAGTAGGTTATTTTATCATCCCCTTTCCTTAAAAACTAGGTTACTTTCTAAACTTCAGGCCCGCACGTGCATGCCTGCGTGTGTCTGCTTGTCCTGACATATCAGCATCATTCTTCCAGATCAGCTCTTTCTATGTATCTGAACACAGAAAATGGCACTTCCCGTGACAACTCTCTCTGTTGGTACTTTAGACATTCCAGACAGGGTGTGTTAGTGTTGGCTTGGCCCACGCCCTGTGACGGCTGGCCAGTGTTCGGGGGCTGGGCCTACCCTGGCTGAGGTTCCCACCCCTGCGTCAGTCCGTGCTGCTAGACAGGCAGGGCTAGGTCCTAGCAGTGTGCCGAGAAAGGAATGGCGTGCTGGAAGACCAAATGAAGATGATGCAATTGTATTTTATATATTTTATACATACCCATCTAGGCAATAACTTTATGTAACATATTTGTGATACATTTTTCCACAGGCTGTCTTTTACTTTTTATAGGATGGTATAAGGTGTGATGATTTTACATTTCATATAGTTCATCATAGTTCTTTGTATGGTTTTTCTTCGATGTGATAATTTTAAGAGGTGTCCTCTTTCTAGGTAAGAAAAAGAACACCCACATCTAAGTTTCTTCTCTTGTTTCATTTTTAATATTTTATTGATATACTGGAGTTCATTTCAATATAAGGTATGAATTGTGATTTAACTCTACCATTTTTTAAAAATTGTCTAATCATTAACAAATACCCTAACACCATAGATAGAACAACTGTTCAGGTTTCCGTTATTTGAAATGGTACCTTGTGCTACAGTAAATTCTTACACCAGGGCCTGTCTCTGTACTTTCTATTCTCTTCCCTGGACATGTTTATGCTGGTGTCATTTCAAATTTGTTAAATTGGATATAGCCATAAGGATTTTAAATGTCTTATAGTTTTACTTTGTGCTATTGTTCCTTATTATAGATTCATTCACCACATGGATTTAGAATAATTTTCTCACGCTACAGAAGATCCGTGTTGGAAATTTTAAAATTTAATCCAATTTAATTTTTTCCATTTTATTTGAATTTAAGCATATTTGCAGACTAACTTACAGCAAATTAGAGAGTTGATATAATTGAATTTCTTATCGATAATATATAATGGGCAAATTCTTTTATTCAAACTTCTTTTCATGATGCTGAGTAAAAATTAACGTGCTTGGCTTCATTTTTGTATCTTTCCTTTTCAACTTCATTTCCTGTGTTTCATTTATATTTTTATTGTTGTCCATACTTTGTTTTATTGATTATGTTTTTGTCTCTTTCCTATTTAGTGATTTGGAAAATATACAGGCCATTGCAATTTAAATTTTTTAAGTACCTTACAAATTTTTAGATTAGTTTTTTAGAGTTTAGATCAGATTTTTAGATTAGTTTTTTAGAGTTTAGATCAGATTTTTAGAGTAGTTTTTAGGTTCCGGCTAAATTGAGTGTTAAGTTCAGAGAGTTCCCATGCATCCTGTGTCTCCACAGATGCCCAGCCTCCCTGACCACTGACATCCCCACCGCAAAGGTGCATTTGTTACCATCGATGAACCTGCGTTAATACGTCATCATCACCCAAAGTCATTAAGGTCCATTCTTGGTGGTGTACATTTGTATGGGTTTTGACAAATGTTCAATGACAATGAAATATTAAGATAGAGACTATCAGGCCATCAAGAAAACATAGAGAAAACTTAAATGCATAACACTAAATGAAAGAAGACAATCTGACAGAGTTAGATACTGTATAATTCCAATTATATGACCTTTTTCTGGAAAAGGCAAAGCTATGGAGACAGTAGAAAGTTCGGTGGTCACCAGAGGTCAGGAAGCACGGAGGGGTGACTCGGAAGAGCATGGAGGATTTTAGGGCAGTGAACCCCTGCACCTGCATTCGCAGACACGTGTCATCACACGTTTGCCAAAACCCATTACACTTTTCAATGTTTTAAATTGTGTTTTGTCATAAAACTACTTGAATATGACCAGTTATAACCAGTGATCTTGCATCAGATGCATCTGTACTCAGCTCTTGAGTGGTTTCATGCAGTAGTTCCAATGTGAACTCAGTAACTGTTCTTCCAATAGCAGACAAATCTGGTCTCTAAAGAATGTATCTGTTTTCTACAGAGAATCAGGATGCAAGGGCCTAATCAGCGCAATCAGGTCTTTCTTTTTCTATAAATGGCTCAGTTGTTAAAGCCTTTGTGGGTCAGTTGAGGATGTATTAAAAATTAACATCCCATATATCCCCCTGCTGCTTGTTTCACAAAGAAATTCCCCAAACTTAATTGTTCAAAAAAATCGTATAATGGTTTGTATGATTTAATCATCATATAAAACATCAATTTTTAACTCTGCCTTTCTTTCTTGGCTCTATCAGTCGATACTCACCCTTGACTATTTTAAGGAGTATGATTTTACAGGCCAGCTAATGACCACTTCTGTACACCCTATATGCAGCTGCTACTTGGAGGCATGGAGGAAATACACTTTGCACTGGGTGTGATGGTGAAAATTCAACTTGAGGTATAACTAGGAATTATAGCTTGGCTCAAAGACCTCATATAAAGATCCCCATATAAAATCCAGATTTCAATTAAGGATTCTTTGTTCATTAAATATTTGGATATAAATAATTCACAGTTCAAACCTCTGGTTTCAGAGCTTACTTTATCAGCTTTGCCTCTTGTCTTTGATTCTGAAACCACACACACCCTCCTTTTCTACCACAAGGCCAACCTGGGTACGTTATCAGGTCTAATAAGAATTTTTTAATTTTTTTCTGGAGATTTAGGGGTTTCTGGGAGAGTCAGTTCCACCAATTTCACTTCATTCACATTGCAAATTCCTTCGTTTGCACGATCACTGTCTTTTCTGTTATATGCTACCTCATCCTGAATTTTCTCATTTTAATCTTATCCTCCAATTCCTGTTTACCTTGCAGCCAGACTTCTTTTAAAGGCGGGAATTGGTTACTACTGCTTTGTCTCTGATTTTTCAAAGACTTTTCACTCTCACGAGAGTGATCAAATTCCTTACTTTTCACGATTTGGCTTCTGCTTGCTCCCCGGGCTTGTTTCTTACCAGGTTCCACCTCCTTCCCTTTTACGGGATTCCGTAGCACACTGTGTTTCCTTCGGTTCTTCCGGCGTTCCACGTTCTGGTCTCCTTTCACCTTCCTTCTTTCTCTCTGAACCATTTTTTTCTTTTTTTTTTTTTTTTACCTGGCTACAATCTTATTTTATTTATCCTTTTGCTTAGCTATTTCTTTTTCTTCGAGAGAATTTTCAGATCATAGGAGACTCGGTTAAACACCGTTCCTATGTGGTTCCTTCATATATCTCATTGTGGAGCTTATTGCAACACTGTGATTGAATATTCAACTGCATGCACTTGTTATTTTGCATTGACTAGACTTCAAGCTCACCGAAGCAATGATTACCTAACGGTCATCTCTATATTGTCTTTGAGCCATGTCATGATGGGCCCATAGTAAGTGCATTTTTATACCAGATTATCTTAGCTGTCTAGCATTCTTAAAATACTTCTCAAAGCATGTACAACTTCACTAGTTACTTAAGAAAAATTTGCTGAGTTTTCATGTTAAAAGTAAACTAAGCTTTAAAGGTTCAATGTTTATTTATTTTTAAAGCTAGGCTCAATTTTGATTTAAAATAGTTGCTATCTAGCCAGCAGCATTCAGGGACTTTTGGTGACATTTACCTGAATGCCTCTTAGTGACCCAGGGGCTTACACAGAGCAGGCGACATGAATAGAGTGAACAGGGCGGGTAACTAATTCCCTTACCTCATGCAAGAGAGCGAGCGCTGGAGAAGGAAAACGTGCTGTCCGCACGCGGGCAAGTGCGTGACTTTTTCCCGGAGGCACAGCCTGCAGAAGGCTCCTTTCAGCAAAGGGCAAGGACGACTTCAGCACAGCCATTTCCTAAAAGGCCAGGAAATAGCTCCTCGTTTTGCCCTGCTGCCTGCCTTAGGTACTTCGTATTTGAAAAGGTGAAATAAAAGTTGACGTGTTTATGCGAGGGCCCTGCTGCAGCGCTTCTGGCCTGACGGCTGTCCCTGCTTTCCTGCCTTGTGAGCCGTTTTCTCTAGTGCTGGCTCTACACCTGCAGGACCGCCTCTGTCCCGGAGACACCCAGAATGGGCTGGGTCTCTTTTTGAAAGAAATATTTTCACCCTTTATTTCATTCTTATTTTTTTTCCAGCTTTATTTTATTTTATTTTATTTTGAGGTGTGCTTGCGACATAAAGGTTGCATGTCTTTCCTGTGTGCAATGTGATGCTTTGATATACCTTAGGAAATGAGAATCACAGCCAGACTTATTTGCATATTCATCACCTCGCATAGTGATTGACTGGTTCTGTGGTGAGACCCGGGCCTCTCTTATCGCTCTTTCTCTTTCAGGGCGTGCTTTTGAATGTTCTTTAGCCCCATAGAGAGGGAGGGTGGGGTTGTGTGTATATTTGATGAGGACCACATTTTATCAGGGAAAGAGAACATTAGCTGATTGGTTCTCATTACCAGGAGATCCACTGTGTCTTTCACAGAGAAGAGATGAATCTGAGACCACCTTTTTAAAGGCTTCTCATACACCGTTTCCTGTGCTTCCAGAACTTATTTTCTGGTGACGGTTTTCAGCTATCGAGAACTCAGGGGAAAAGCACGGGCTGAGGAGTGAGACAGTGGGTGCAGAAAAGTCTGCCAGCTCTTTTAGTAATGGAATCGGTAGCATAAAGCTCCAGGATGGCCAGTCATTTGTGTCTTTTTTTCCCCCTGCTGTATCTGCAGCACCTAGCACGTGGCCCAGCACAGAGTAAGTCTTCAATAATTAGTCTGGGAATGAATGCATAAAACAAAACCCAGATACGCTTTGGCTAACTGACAGCAGAGGGACCATTTCTACACAGAGATGGAAAATGAGGCCAGCTCAGCTGCCCCGCCTTTGACAACCCTCCTTTCATTTGGTGAAGATGCAAGTGGGTGGTTTAAGGGTGGGGGGCAGGGTATTCGGCCAGCTCCCTGCAGGGAGGTCAAACCATCCGCACCTCCTGGGTCCAACTGGTTTCGAGTCTTCACCTTACTTCTGGCAAGGAGTATGGCTTTGCATGGGAAGTTGAGGGTTATGTGTGTAATTACTCAAACACCCATTATTTAGCTCGTGTTTTCTTTTTCGTATTCCCTTTTGTCGAGAGAAATGATGGTGTTCTACCCCCTTTCACACACACAAACCTCACATGCAAGTGTTACTCTTTGAGATCCGGACTCTCTCCACGGAGTAATGTCTTGAGGTTGTACACACAGCAGCTCTATCACTTCTGGGTGGAAACCGTTGCGAGGTTCCAAACATCCCATGCGTCATTTTGGTTTAGTGTGAAATCTTCTCGGATACGGTGATCAGGTCCAGCATCAAAAGATGGTAATGAAGAGAGAACTTCTAAATTGTCCCTTAAAACAGAAACAGATGCTGGGCAAAGAATAAAGTCAACGTCGTGCTTTTGAAACTGTATTCTAATTGTTCTCTTTTCTTTTAAAGATACAGGAGAGTACATCTATGTCTAGGGGTTATTTGTTTCAGAAATAAAGGTCATGAACTTCAGGAACTTACACAGAAGCTTACAAATGTAACAGCCATGTTTGCTGAATGGCATAAGTAATGTCTATTAAAATTTGTGATGGTGCTATTGAGTTAAACCCAACTTACCTCCAATAGTAATAAGCTTAGGGTGCATGATAAGATAGTCAAACAAAAGAAACACACAATTCATTACTGTAGGGAAAATATTTACATTAATACTTTTACGTGATTCTACTCATAAATTGTACAGGTACACTACAAATAATTGAAAAATAGTTCTTTTGAATGTGTGTAATATCTATATTTATCAAATAATTTTTCTGTAGCTTGAAAATGGATGAGTTTTAATTCCTCATGATCCCAAATATGAGGAATCTGGCAAATGCATATAATTCATACTGGCATGATGAATCTGGCTGCACCTAAAGATGCACCTGCTTAATTTACCATCTATCCACCCACCCTAATGGTGCAAGCAAATCATGTAATTTTTCACCAGTGAACTGAAAATTTAAATAGTGAAAATATTTATAGATCTGTTCTAACCCCAGACTTGACAAAGTTGATGCAAATCTGAATGAACATTGCAAAAATAAATAAATAAATAAAAAGACAGTATATTTAGAATAGGAAGTGTTGGACTCTTGGACATTTTCAAATAATGCTTAGCTGAGTGTTACAACTGATTTGTCTGCTTTATCATTTCTAAATATCAATTTATTATACAACATGTATTAATTTTATGCCAATTTTAGCATAAAATTTACTATTTTTGAAATTAATTTTTCCTATCAAGGACTTCTTATTCAATGAGATAGTTAGGCTTCTAGGCAGTTAAGATTATAGTCATTTTGATAATGTGATGATGATGCTCATATTTTACTTGTACACTATAATTTTAAATATCTGAAGAGGCATCATATGCTCTTAATTTACTCAGCACTATAGCATTTTTACATAGAAAGGACAAGTATCCATATTTTTAAGGAAATGAAGCTTCATACGGTTTCCCTACACAATGATTAACAGAGAAATGGTGTTTGATTGGGTTGAGAAGAGATGAACATGTACTGAGTGTGTCCCAGGTGTTGCACCTTCCACTCGGACACTCTCAAGATGGGATGACCATCTCTAAGATTTTACCTGGTTGAGTGATAGAAATGGGATTTAAATAAAGATGTTTATACATGTTTTTTTGCTGATATTCTTTTTATGAAACGTTTCTTTTCTCCCTGTTAAAAGTTGTCATGGACGAACTTGGGTTAGAACTGGGGGCACTCTTACCATGTAGGGGAGTAGATGCCTGGGGCTGTTCTTAGATTCCTAAGAACTGGGCTGGAGTGTGTGAAGTTTTGTCCGGATGCCCTGATGAAGCATAGTTTAAGGGAACAAAAATGAATTTGGAGGTGGCCTTTTGGATATATGATACACCCCAAACCATTAACATTTCAAAATTATTTTTTATTGAATCCATTGTGGTGAATTGATTTCCAAAGGTTTTTTTTTTCATTCCTGACTCTTATCCCATTTAATGCTCACCTGTTCACTGATCGGACAACCCCGAGTCTCACCACCTTCAGAATCAGGAGTGGAAGGGGCACAGGGATTCTGGGAGGATTCACGATGGTTTCAGTCGGCTTGCCTTACGCCTGCTGTTGCCAGTGGGTGCCCATTTCACAGTTCACAAGCTCTGGTGTAAAAAAAAAATGTAGGTTCGTTTTTCTGTAACTAAATTGGATTTATTATATGAACTATTTCATCCTGGTGGCTAAAACATAATCTCATATAATTGTAACAAACAGCACCATTTTCACTTCTGGGGATGGCATTTAAGGTTAGAGAACATCACTGGAAGTGCCGGTGTTCGGGGAAGCAAAGGCTTGCCTGCGTCAGCTGTCAGCCCTTCACGTGAGCGTAGGATGTGATACACGTTTTTCTATCTGGTCCTCGGCTCCTTTTGGTAGCCAGTCTGACGTGCTCTACCAGCTCTGAGTTCAGTAGCTCCCACAAGACAGCCCACCCCGGGGATGTGAGACCTCCATCTAACCCTGTAGATTCATGAATTTTTCTCCCTCCTTGTTACAGAGACTCTTCATTTCCTTTGGGGAAGAAAAGCAACTTGCACTATGTCATGCATTCTTTCTAATCTATTACTTATAAGTGAACTTTATTTCTTGAGTCCCTCATGGCCCAAGGAGTTGATCCTCAGAAAGGCTTGAAAACCCTTGCCTCCCAGATTTAACAACTTTACAATGAGTTTTGAAAGTTTATTTGCAAAAAAACCCAAAAATAGCCTTGCTGTAACCACCCGTATCAGGGGTAAATAAAAAGTGCAACCTACGGGTAGAAGGTGTAAAGGATGAAAAGGTAAATCATTTACGGAAACTAGATTGGTTACAATATTTTATTGCTATGTTTAGTAAATAAAGGGAAGTTCTAAAAGAGTAACAATTTGTTTTAAGTTATAGTATTTTTCCTCATTATGAATCCAAGTGACTATGTGAGAGTATATTTTAAAAAGGATGATAAGGAGAATTTGGAAAGAAGAATTCAACTTTTCTTTCACAGCAACTGATAGAATACCTGGGCAGAAAACCAGCAAGGATATAAAAAACTACATCAACCAAAAGATGTAATCAAAATTTAGAACGCACTGTCTCACAGTGACATCCTTTCAAGTGGCCAGCAAATATACCCCTAAATAGACCATGCCCCTGGCCATGAAGCAAACCCCAACACACTGGGCTCAGGTACATGATGACGAATGGAAAGTAGACTTTGGGTGCTGAGCATGACACAGCACATACGGATGCAAATTAATAACGTTGCACACCCGAGCCTTTATAATGTTATAAACTAATGTTACCTCAATAGAAATAGATTAAAAAGAAAATAAATACAATTAAAAATTGAAACGATCATATTTTTGGACCATAAGATGCACATAGGTTTTAGACGAGGAAAATAGGGAAAAAAATTTTGAAACAAAAAATGTGGTAAAATATTTAATAACATAAATACTTCACCAATGTAAATGTAAAGCTACATTCAGACTATAAGACGCACCCCCAATTTCCTGCCAAGTTTGGTGGGAAACTTATGCCTTATGGTCCGAAAAGTATGGCATATGTAGTGTGTTCTCTGACCATAAGTGAATAAAACTAGAAATGAATAGAGAAAGATAGGAAAATTGCCAACACTCACAGCCTAAGCAACACACTTCTAAGTAATTCATAAATCAAAAGAATGTCACTACAAAAGAAAAAAATATATTTTCAGTACTAACTGAAAATGAAAGTACAACATGTTAAAATTTGTGAGTACAGTGAATGCAGAGCTGAGAGGGAAATTTATAACATAAAATGCATATGGTAGGAGAGGGAAAGATCCCAAGTCACTTATGTAAGCCCCCAATTCAGCAAACTAAAAAAGAAGAGCAAATATACCCTAAAAGGCAGGAAGAAGAAAATAATATAGATAAGAACTTAAAGCTAAGAAATTGGAAACAACTATATTATAAAGAGATCAAAAAATGTCAAACTTCTAGCAGAATTTACACAAAAAAAGAAACAAATAACTTATATCAACATGAAATTAGAGATATTCCTAGCTCTTTTGTATATTTTTAAAGGACAATAAAAATGCTATTAACAAATCTACACAAATAAATTTGACCACCTAGATTAAATGGCCCAATTCCTCAAAAATGTACAAATGACTAAATTTCACTTAATATGAAATAGAAAATTAAGATGGATTTCTAATTTTTAAAGAAGTTAAAACCAGAATTAAAAATTTCCTCCCAAAGAAATCTTATGTTCTAATGGTTTCCTGGAGAAGTCTATCAAATATTTAGAGAAGAATTAACCCCAGTTCTACACACCTGTCTCAGAAAGTAGAAAAATAAGAAACACTTCCGAACTTATTGGATCAGAAGAGTATTACCAAGGCACCAAAAAATAAGAATAAACCAAGAGACTGAAGACCAATATCCTTCATCAGTAGATACAAAAAGTTATTGATAATATATGAACAAATATAATTTAACAATATATTAAAAAATGTACATCATGACCAAGAGAGGTTTTTTTTTGTCAGGGATGCATGGCTGCATCAATACTCAAATGAGTAGAACCCACCATATTAATAGAAAACCTTGGAACCTGGAGCTTGGTGAAGAATTTGTAGACATGACAAGAAGAAAGTGAGTGACTGATGTTCATCCAAGTTAAAAACTTTTGTGAAATACCCTGTTAATAGGATGAAAAGACAAGCAATAGACTGAGAGAAAATACCTGTGAAACGCATCTCCGACAACGGACTCATGTCTAGGGTTAGGTAGAAGGCTCATGAAACAGCGCTGAGTTAAACAAACAATCTGATCAGACCTAAAGGAACCTGTCGTCGAAGAGAATACAACGTATGGATGGCAAACGTGCATGTGAAAATATTCAGTGTCATTGCTGGTAGGAACACACAAATTTAAATTGCACTTGTACACATCTGTTAGAATAGATAGAATTAAACACAGTGATGATTCCAAGTGCCGAGGAGGATTCAGACACACTGGATCTCTCCCACATTCCTAGAGAGGATATAAATACCATGCCCACTCTGGAAATCAGTTTGGATGTCTCTATTTTAAAATATGGTATTTTATTACCGCATGACCCAGTAAAAATCAATTGCACTCCTGGGCATTTATCCCAGAGAAAATAGGTTTGGCAGTACAATATTGTGATTTATAAGAATTATAGTTCTCAGATATAGTTGGTCTCTGTCCAGGGTTCCTGGCTCACAGCTCCCAAACCCCTTGGTATTTCCTAAGTGAGGAGAGCAGCCACGATGCTTCCTGTTACGTTAATGAGGTGCCTTTTGAATCCCACCAGAGGATGGGGGCTGGCTGCCAGCGGGAGCCACCCAACCATGTGGTTAGAGGATTGGAATTTTTAGCCCCAGCCCCGATTTCCTGGGAGGGGAGGGGATGTTGAGGTTGAATCAATCGTCAATGACTTATTCAGTCATGGCTATGTAATGCAGCCACCATAAAAACTTTCTTCTTCTTCTTCTTTGTTTTTTGAGAGCATCCAGTTGGAGAATACTTTCACCACCCTAAGCTCCACAATGGCAGAAGCTCCTTTGTTTAAGACCTCACCCTATATATCATTTCATCTGGCTCTTTATTTATATTTTTTAACATACTCAACCAGTAATCTTGTGATAAGCCAGTTTTGTTTTTTTTTTTTTGAGGTCTGTGAGCCATTCTAGCAAATTAATGAACCTCAGGAAGGGGTCATTGGAACCTCTGATTTATACGGCCTGTTGCTCAGAAGTACAGGTAAACAACCTGGGCCTTCACTGGCATGTGAAGTAAAGGCCGGTTTGGCGGCACCGAGTCCTTGACCTGTGGAATCGGATGCTATCTCAGGATAGGTAGTGTCAGAATGGAGTTGAACTCTCAGACCCCCTGCTGGTGCCCTAGAATCGTCTGTTGCTGTGAGGAGCCACCACGCATGTGCACGTTTGGAATGCTGCTGGCCTGGGGACCGCGATCCCGGCGGTCCACAGGTAGTGGCTGCCGTAAGTCGGCTCTTTTGCCAACAGAAATTTGTGCTCATCCTTCTTACGCAGGATACATTCACTGAAAAGTCTGAGGGATTTTAAGGAGGGATTGGGGGCCTTTTAGCTTTCAGTTGTGCCTCTGACGCTATGGTCAAGAATGTCAGGAAGTTGTCGCCACCTGAATGGCAAAAATCTGGAAGAAACCACGACCAGCTTGCCAGCTGGCTCAGACTGCTGCTGCGGCTGCTGCCTGGCTGGAGGATACGGAGTGTGGCCCAGAACTCCAATCTCCTGTAGCCCGGCCACAGGCGTCGTTGCCACTAAAGGAAAACTGGCTTCTCTCTTCTCCACAGTGCAAAGCGGGGCTCAATGCATTGGAAGGGTAGACCTGAAATTGTATCTGGAACCCTGATGGCAAAGGGGCCTGGAAATTTACTACTCACTTCTGGCCCCTGCAATAAAAATCCTAACACAGAATGGGCTGGAACTGGGTGCCAAAAATCACCAGCAGTCAACTAGTCAATCCATCCCTTTACTACTCAGCATTCGCTCACTCTTTATCAATACTTAATTTTATAAACAATTAAAAAAAAGTCTCATCATGATTCTATTTTAAAAAGCAGTCATTCCAGGTATGGGTTAAAACACAATTGTACAATCCCCTAAGAGGAGACAGATACTCAAATATTTCCCTTAGGATGTCTGGGTGATGCTTCCACAGCACTCCACATTTAGATTGGGTGACCTATAAAATAAAAGGCCAAGTATTGATCATGACCTTCACCTAACAACAAGGGAGCAGAAAGTGCAGGAAAACACCTATTTGGAGAAAAAGGCAGAATGGCAGATGCGTGGCTGAGTGAGGCCCCACGGACTTCTGCAGGAGAGAAACTGAGAAGGTCTTCCCTGGCTTTGGGACACGTTCCTTGGTCAGCTCTGGTTCTACTTTATGGGAGGAAAATTCTTGTCTGTTGTTCTACGTGCTCCTGGTTTGCTCCCAGGAGCTTCTTTCTTTCCCATTAGTTTTCTCCAGAATGTCTAACATGCACACTGACCAGGTATACTCCCCTTAGGTCTATGTATTTATTTCTGTTGGTCCAAGTTTGGGGACTTGAGTATGACGCAAAGCTCATTAAGTCTTGGGCTTTCTTAGGCTATACCTGTGGTTTCTTTCACAATAGGTTTTCCCCTTAAACTCACGAGGCTCAGGATGTATTTGCTTTTAGCCTGTCACACTTGTGCGTGACCACACAAAGCACAGCAGATGCTGTGTGTGTCTGCGGTTCTGGCTCAGCACAGAGTCTCCCACCCTGAGCAAGCATCTGCAGTCCTTTGCTGGAGGACTTTCTCTTGGCCTTGTGCCTGCAACAGAGGAAAAAATGCCAGTGAGTTAATGACCCCAGGAGCAGATGGGATGAAGCTTTTATAACCCAGCTTCCTGCCCCTCAGGTTGGACCATTCCGAGGTGTGTTCACACCACCTCCCAGAGCTCCCCAGCAGACTGAGCCTGATGTCCGCGGCCCCAACCTGCTTGATAACGCCCATGTGGCTGACTTATTTTCTTTCTCTCTTGCTCTCTCTTTCCCCCTCAAACCACACACTCTGTTCCGGAGAACCTGATTTAAGACTGAGAGGATAGGTATCTCTCCATCTCTTTATATCCCTTTGCTTCCCCGATGCTAACAAATCCCTTTGAGTAAATAGAAGCTGTGCCCAGGACGTCAGAAACCACACACGTGGATGGGGAGGCGGCCTACGTAATCACTGCATAGGACAGTCCTTCTGCTCGCCTAAGACTCAATGGCCTTCATTTTTTAACCTTCTTCAGGCTTATCTCCTCCTTTTTAGGGATACAGACGTCAGTGTGTAGACGTTCATCTTCTCAGATAAGGAGTCAATTTCCGAACTCTCTTTCTCACCATTTCTGCTTGCAAAAACAGTTACATTTGGCAGGAATTCAATGATATCTCCTTATATCTTAAAAGCAGTAGCTGATATTTGTACCTACTCCTAATATTCTTACCCTAACTAAAATTTCTAAAAATACAAGCTCTCTTGGAAGCAAATAGGATCTTTTTAAAGTGAGCCAATGTAGCTGTTTTAGCAAAAGCTTTTCCATGGCGTAAAAAGGGTTATCCGATTTTCACAGTTATTCACTTACCATCTGTTTCTTAACTGCTAAGCAAATGTCAAATATTTGGATTTTGGTAGCTCCGGACTTGTGTGCCCTGTATTAGTTAGGGTAGCTAAGCTTCCAGAGCATGAGAACTAATAGTAATTTAGTGATTCAAACAAAATGAAAGTTCCATTTCTTATTTCCTCTGGCTGGTGGTTCAGGGAAGCAGGAAACCGGCTCTATCTGGTGGTTCGGCTCCCTGGGCCCGCCATCTCTGCGGTCCTGCTCACCCCTGTCCCCGCCAGCAGAAATGAAGAAATGGGTGGGGAGGACCCACGCCCGCTGCTCTCCTGCAGACCCCAGCCTCAGGTGGCCCATGTCACTCCCACTCCCACTCTGCCAGCTAACTCAGTGTTTTGGCCTCACCTAACTGCCAGAAGAGAGACTGGGAAATGTGGTCTATTGTGTGTTCACAAACATGAGAATCAGTTTTGGTGAATAGCTATCAGTCTGATAGACGCTGTCATCAAACCAAGATGGGGAAGGTGCGTAGTAAACAATATAAGGCGTAGAGTAGTAGATTAGAGAGAAACAGTTTGGAGACCAATTTCTTTTAAACCAGAATGTTGTCTCTGTTTTTATTGTGTGATGGTTCTGTAATACCTGGGTGGTTCAGTTATCATAAAAGTGTAAGACCAACCCACAACATAGAGACTTTATAATTAAGAAGATATTCTGAGAACAAAACAATATAAACGGTATCATTTTCTTTGAATTCCACCATTGTAGCCTTGGAAGGAAGAACAATATGCTGCCTGAACACACTAGCATTCAACAATGCAAATCTGAATGCCACAAATACCGAATGATTCCGTGTATCGCTGCATGAACCAGCTCAACAAACAATTGATGAATTGATAGAGTAAATTAGAGTACCTGTTTCTTTCTGGTGTTGTTTTCTGGAATACCTTATCACTAGGTGAAGGTACTGCTTTGGTTATGGTCTTGGATTTTGCAATGTCAAAAGAGAGATTAATATGTAGTATGTATGTGTGAATACAAGAAAGTTTATAAAACTTTCTTGTATTCACACACAAGAAAGTTTTATAAAATTATTTAAATGATTATTTTAATATTTAATAGTGAATGTTATAGTTTAGAAATATTGATTACAACATAATTTTGAAAAATATTAATATCTATAAGAGTAATAAAATCTTTAATTCTTAATTCTCTTCTAATCATAGTTTCTTGACCAGCTATCTTTGCTATAAATACTCAAAATAATATCTTTATTTTTATATAGTTACAAAACTATTGATAAAAGAGTGAAAACATAATTATTTCCAGAGTTAGTCTTTTTGTATATATGTATATATGCATATTTATCTTATGTATGTTTAAATAGTTTTATGTTTGCAGGGTTCAGTAAATAGCAATCTCCGTATAAATGCAGGAGGGATTTAAGGCTATTAGTTACAAGAACTTTGAGCAAACAAAACAAAAGCAGAAGAAGAACACATACATATGATTATTAGTAACCCATTAACGAAGAAAAATGGACTTGTGTTGCTTCGATAAAATTTGTATAGATAGAACATGTGGTGTCACTTAGTAATGTGACTTCTCATGCTGGAGAAGGCCATTATCTATCTGCTTGTAGCACAGAGAAGGCCAGTGTTGTGGGTTCCAGATGATGAGTCTGAATGTAACAAGATTTATGTACAACCAAAGCTGGAATACGGTCTCAGACGAGGAGACATCGCTGTTTCAAACGATTTTAGATTTTCATGTAACCACTCAAAATTAAGCCTAGTTATTTTTTCAATATCCTTTAGATGAATAATAAATCTTGACTGTAGAGCAAGTGGAAAGGTGAACATGTACTGAGGAAGAGTCATTCTAGATGAAATATCTGTTTTATTTTAGTGCATCATAAAACTGTTTTTTCTCAGTATGCTTTCCTTGAGTGTTCGAGTTAAACTGCACTAAGTGAATTATGGTGGAAAATGTAGTGGGAAAATCGGAGTTGTAATTGTCTTCTGCAGTGCAGTATGGGGTTCTTTAAGGGTTTGCACATGTACTTGCTCTACGACAGACTTGAGTATTTTAATTAACTGCAGCCCAATTTCTGTGCAAAGATACAGGGCTCCTATATGAAAACCAGAGGTCCTTGTCCTTACGTGACATATAAATACTTGAGCAAAACTATTGGCCCAAAATAGCATAAATATAAGTGAAATTCCACGTAGAGTCTTGTGAATTTCATTTTGATACCCTATGACATCAGAACAGTGGCTCTGTGTATGTTTATTTTTTTAAATTGAACTTTTAATTTCTAGGTCCTATTTTTGCCTCTTACCAGGAGGATTATTTCAGTTGCTAAAAATCTTTTTTCTCATTAAAAGAACTTAAGATCTTGGTATAGAGTTTCAATTATCTTCCTTTTACTTTGTTATCTAATTGATTTGCCTATTAGTTTATGACTATTTGGTATTGACAAAGACAAGCTTCCTTTTTATATAACCAAAGCATTCCTTCAAAAGGGAAGAACAATAGAGCTTATCATGATATTTTTTAAACTCATTTAATGCAGGGACTATGTTCTTCCTGAAGTTTCTATGGTGACTTGTGCAGTATATTGCAGATAGCAGCGTCCTAAACATTTGTAGAAGTATTTTTTGAGGAACGTTTGACAGGGGTTTTTTAATCTGCGTAAAATACAGAGTTAGACACCTCCCCCGTGCTTGCTCTTTCGCACACACAGCATGTTGTTGAAGGCAATATGTTAACAACAAGGGTCTCTTTACAGCTTAGTGAGAACTGGGATAACATTAAATTTTAAGTTTCTTAAGATCAAATAGCATGCTGCGATCATGGTCATGTTCATGGAGAATATAGCATCGTATCCTAGTGAAAATTGGTGTTTAGCCAATATTTTCTCTTAACAGAAACAAAATATAATATTATGCACAAGTTGTCCACTTTATCTTGTAGAATGATCCTCTTTTGTTAAGATCTGTATTTAGGGTCTGACGTTGTTACAGCAAATCAACTCTAAAATGCCAATGGTTTACTAATTGACACTTTCCATTGCCCAGGTCGTAGTCCACTGTGGGTGCTCACACCCGCGGGCAGTTACCCTACTCACAGCAATTCTGGAACCTGGGTTCCTTCCTTCTTGAAGCGTTGGAACGTCCTAGGGCCTCCACAGGCTCTGCATCTACCCAGCAGATTAGAGAGTGGGGGCAGGGCACAGCCACTTCTTAAACGCCCAAGGCCAGACAGGACGCCCCTCATTACTAGTGATGCTGACTGAGACTAAGCTCGTGGCCACGCCCAAGGCCGGGGAGAGGCAGAGAAGTGGAAGGGGGATTGTAAGCAGAAGGAATTAAAATCAAAACAAAAAGGCACAACCGTGCCCTGTACAGGCCACGCACGGAGATTCGTGTGCAGTGACTTCACTGTTCCATGACACAAAATGTGTGCTATGGCCGGGAGCGGAAAGATATGGTAAAACCAAAGTGGGAAAAGTCTTGAAAAGGTTTCTTGAAAAGGGGTGAAGGAATGGTTCTGGATCTAAATTTTTATAGAAAATACTTATTTGTAGTTCTGTGGAAGATTGGAATCATGAGTGTGGATGAGGCTTAGGGAACCATACAGTTCGGATGTAAACCTCACGCAAAGGGCTCAGTCGTCTCTCGTATATTGTTTGATGTGGTGGAAGGAGGAGGAAGGCGCGTTCTTGCGTCTGAGAGATGGGCTTAGTGGAGCATCAGAACACCTGGCGGAGGGATATCGAAAAGGTGACCGTGCCAACCTAAATCTGGACGGTTTATTGCTATCAGTATTCTGCCCAGATCTTTGGAAAATACACACGTAACATAGAATCTTTGGAAATACCATTTTTGCCTTACCCACACAACTTTTCTTCTCCCTCTTCTCCATTTTTACCTGTTACAAATAATGTGTGCCTATTACTTATTACAAATAATTCACCTGGAAAGTAATAGCATGTCTAGTTAAAAATTGTCCCCTCATATGTTTTATTCCAGACTGAAACACAAAAGTTTAGTTACATTATAATCTGAATACGTTGGGTTCATCTATAAACTAAAGCATCATTAGAATGTACCTTATTTATACGTTAGAGAATTGATGACAAATAAATGTAGTTACAACTCTTAGTGTGAAGCACTTATTACTCTTAGTATGGCTTCACCATTAAAAAGTTAATGATGGTCATAAAGGTACTCTTTTATAGGGTCTTGGATCTCTTCAAGAAAACGGTATAAAAATAGTGAGAATGAAGCTGCATATCAGAAATAAAAATAATGCAACACCCAACTATTATTGTTCTAAACACAACCTAGACACAACGGTCCCTTGTTCGCAACAATATAATTAACAAAATTTATTTTCCAGCATCACATAATATGAAAAAACTACCTTTACTTTGCTGTCTCCATAATTGGATAATCAATATCAGCGATAGTAATAAGGGATTTGAGTTGATTTTAATTTATTTTGTGAGCAACAAAATGCGGTGGTAAGACAAAGCAGAAACTTGCTTCCTGGCAGTTCAGTGCACTGAAAACGCCAGCTCTGAACAGTTGTCTGCAGCGGAGCGGCACAAGCACCCCTCTGGGGGAAAGTGAATATTGAAATATTTTTCCTGTTTGTTTTGGATTTTCATGGATGATAAAAGTGCCTTCAAGGAATGGACAGAAAAGCTACACAAATTGAATTACAATGACAAAATAAAATACCTAATTTATCAGAAGATCAAGAATAAAATCCCATTGTTTCATGAAAAGAAACAAATCATTATGTTTTTTTTGTATTTCTTGGTTAATGCGGTGGATGGTGTACCCAGTGTCAAATCTTAGGAGATTGGCAATCAATTTAGAAGAGAATCAAACTTATCTTATTTGTAGAAAATGAAAGAAGCCTTTATCTGCTTATGATGGAATAATACGGCTCTTACGCAGGATATGCTACCGTATTAAGTGCAGTTTCAGAGTGGACACAACCTAGTATCTTCCATCTCGCGGGACACGGAAGGTTTGCCTCACGAGCTTTCCCTTCTCAGAGCACAAAGGAAGATGCGGCTCTCTCCCCGGCTGGCAAATGAGCCATCGCTCTAATGCTTGTTGCAGATGCTTTAAAAGTTGTTCTGCAAACTGTGCACACTAAAGAGCTATTTCTAAAATACGAAAAACAAAAATCCCACCTGTGCAAGTTATTTTGTGTGTGACATTATTTGTGACTATAAAAGATTGGGAAATAAAATTAATGTCCAGCAATGTAGGGCATATCCCCAAAGGTAAGCGCACACACACACACACACACACACTCAGGGAATGAGATTTCTATTGTAGCCGTTTGATTGCCTGGACATATTTATAAGTGATCAAAAAGAGGGGGGAAAGACATTGTATGCATTGTGTAAAAAAAAAAACTAGACATATACTTGGGTATGATAAACAAAAAATGAATGAAAATGATGGGTAGGAACAGAATCAACGAGTTTGGAATGAAATCAAGACTTCTCTGAATAGGTTTTAAATAATGGTTTTGACCTTTCAAGCATGCAAATGGTTCTACTTACACACAATTAAAGGCAACAAAAAACGACTGCCAGCATTGAAAACATTAGCAACAAAACAAGCACAGCATTTTCAGAGACGAAAGTACAAGGACCATATTGAGCATCAGAGGGGCTTGTGGGATTATTAAGCAGTATTTAGAAATTAGAATTTCTCCCCACCGTCATGCTGTTGAAGCCCTCAGGAGACATTCTGTCTTCACATAAAATCCCACTTAGGAGGTTTCCCTGCCGCTGAGTTGGCAGGTTACAGTGTGGCCTTTTCTGCTATGTCCTTAAAAAAGAGTTTGGTCAGTTTTTATCCTGCAATGGCTGTGAAAAGCGCCCACTCCACCCACTGACATGTTCATAAGCTGTGATGAGCCCAAGTGGCTAAATTTATGTTCTGATTGCTTTATTCATAATGGGCAGAACTTGCCAAAGAGGTCATAGAGGAGAAGATAAATAGAAACTGATTACAGCACAAACCAGGTGTGCAAGTAAACATCAGAGTCTCATTTTATCCTCCCTGGAGCGGGGTCGGGTATCACGTTACCCCTCTCTCTCTCTCTCTCTCGTAGGCATCTCCACAATCATCAGTCACCATCCATCCCAGCTCTGCCCTGGCGGGTCACCCAACAGATCCTCTGCCCATGGGTGCTTTCATCAAACCTTCTCCACGCTCTGAGCCCTACACTTCTCTAACACCAAATTCAAAAATAGCTGGACTGGCATCCCAAGTTCTCTATGCTCTCATTCCACATATGACCAACCTGGTTTCAAACTCCAGCAAAAAGTAGCTTCTTGAAACTCAGTCAAGATTGGAGTCCTCTAAGTTATATTGCCCTCACATGGGAAAGAGGGTTTAAGATGTCAGTAATGATGATAAACAACATGTATGCTTTCCACATACATAGTAGCTTAATAAGTCATAGTTATATTATAATTATTGACATATGTTCATGTACAGTGCCTTGCAAAATGGCTGGCTCAGCTTAGATTTCAACAAGTGCTTATTCAATGAATAAACGTAGCTTCTCCTTTGCTTGCCAAACCTACTGTGCTGGTTTGAGCTGCTTCTATAATGGCCTCTAAAGAGGTTGGACCAAATTCTTTCCCTCTTCACTTCTAACCCATCTTTCACACAGCAGCCAAAGTAACACTTTGCAAGTGAAAACAGAACCATGTCATTTCTCCCAGTCAGTGTCATTCAATGCTTTTTTTTATCTTTAGAGTAAAATGTTCATTTTCTGTCTCATGACGCACAGGATGGAGTGACTGGGCCACTGCTCACTTCTGCCGGTGGCCTGGACACTGCGCCCCACGACTGGTTACCCTCCACCATGTTATCCGCTTTCGCTCTCTGGACCCGTCCCTGCTCACACCACAAGTCCTCTGGTTTTGCGGGAACTACTCTTCTGCCTGCTGTGCGCCTGGCTCCTCCCTGCTCTTCCTTCAGTTCGTGTGTTAGAGGCGTTGCCTCAGACAGACTATTGTTAAGTTCCCATTGTTCCTCCTATTGTTCTCTCTCGTACCCTCTGGCTCTTCTGCATCGTGGAATTGAAGACCAAGCGCGATGCTTCTCAAGCTCCACCCTACACCCATTGAAACAGAATGCCTGCTGAAATGGCTTACGCCTTTGGGGTTTTTAAAGAACTCTCAGGCGTTGTGTCAAATACCTCTGATCCTTAGAGCCAAGTCCCAGCCCCCGCTGGTGTAAAAGGCCTTTTATCATTGTTCCTCAATGACATGGGCAGTGTCTCCTCTTGTCATTTTATTTACTTATTTAATGTGTGTTCCACAGGTGTTCTAGGCACAGGGACTCACTCCCTGCTCCTGAATACTTCACATTTTGTTCACCCCTGCTAGCATGTTCTCTATTATTTCAGACACTTTTTTTTTCTCTAAAAAAACCCTGCTTTATTTCAAGGTCAGCTCAACCATTGGTATTTTGGTTTTCCCCCGAATTCCTAGAAAGGTAGGTCCTCTCCCACCTTCACATCACTTTTAAACATGTCCTTCTTCAGGGCCCACTCCAGGTTGTGTGGTGTCAGAAGCTTCGAAAGTGTCTCGGCCTCTCTTTAAGATAAAGGCTACAGGTCCTTGGGAGGGACCCACGGAAGTAAGAGGCCTGGTGCCCCGGTTGCCTTCACTGTAGACCCAGCCCTCCTCTGTTACAGCAGTTCTCAAGGAGCGCTGCCATTTGCTTGTACATCAGCATTCCTCACTAGACTGGTTTCTCGCTGGTAGGGTTGCTGTGTGCCTCTGCTGGCAGCACAAAGCTGGCGCAGAGTAGGTCCTCAAAAATATTTTAATAAGTCACTGGATGGCTCCCTAAGCCTCCTGCAACATAGCTTTACTGGGGAAAAAGGAAAATTCAAATTGAAGAAAGAAGGAGCATGCTTTGTTCTACCAAATGACCTCTTTTGTATAAAAATTCCACCTTGTTCACTTTCTCATCTTTATTCTGCTGCTTAGCCCACCCTTCCACTGCCATTGTAAGCGTGGTCGACGCCTTTTCTTCTTTCATATTTGACTCACTGGTAGGGCAAAAGTGATCTCAGTTTGGGCCATAAATGTGTGCATCAAAATCACTTGGGCAACTGGTTAAAAAAGCAGATTAATAAGCCCCACATCAAATTTTCTAAATTGAAACCACCAAGGACAGAACCCAGGAATCTGTATTTTTAATAAGCCCCACTTATTACACATGCTTGACTAGGAGGACCACTCCTTGAAGTCTTTTGGGCTCACAGCTTCCCTCCTGGCAGAGTACTTACTGCATTTCCCTAGTCCACCACGGCAACACCCTTTTGCTGAACCCTTTCCCAGTGATCCTTGGCACTGTCAATCAGCAGCATATGACTTAACAGAAATGTCCATGGGACAGGACTGTGTGAATCTTAATCACCCATCTAAACTAGCACCTAGCACACTTCCTGACTTGAAGTAGGTGCTCACGATGTTCGGATAAGTGAATGAAGAAGAGAGAGGTCACCATTTTCTGGGGCCGGAGGGATAGAGAACACCACGGGAAAGCAGCAAGTCGGTGAGGACCTTGGAGAAACGTGAAATAACGAAGACCTGCTGTGGAGCATCCTCTGAGGGAAGAAAGAAGGGGAGTTTGAAGGGGAATACATGTTACTCCTGCTGAGGAAAGGCATGAAGACTGTAGAAATGACAGGAAGGAAGTAGGGGGCATCACTTTCGTGCTCTTTTCAGAAAAAAGACTGGAAACCGAAAGTGCAGGAATACTGGATTCCTGAGTCAAAGGATGGATTCAATTATGCCAATGTGCTTATTCAGATCTATGATGTCAAACGCCGCTGGTCTTTAAACCTTTGTATTTCTGCCCTATTTAAAACAGCCCGCAAGTCTATAACAGTGACCAGGTAAACTCTGATCATCTAATGGATTTGGGTCATGTCTGGCTTGACCTAAACATTGGTGGAAGCTGAGAACCTTATTCAATACACTGTATTATACAGCATTCATCGAGGGTCAGGCTGAGTCAGGAAAGTGGGTGGAATCTAAAATACATCATGTGCTCTCCAAGAATCCCTGGTAACTGTTGTGACAAAGGGCTGCAGATGTCTCTCACCAAGAACAGGGGTTGAGTTTCACATACTTCTCTTAAGTACTGCTCCATACGCTGATTTCACATTGTCAAGTGTTACTGTTGGTAAGGAAAATACGAATAAAGTGTTTGCTGGAAATTTTAAAACATAGAAGTGTTAGAAGCAATGAAAACACAAAATTATTTATTTTAGCTAACTACAAAAGTCCAGGACAAGAAAATCATGGTCAAGTTCTTTGCAGTAGTAGATACGAATTGTACAGGAGTAAGTAAAAGTGACAAATCTCTCGTCGAATAGTAATCTTCACATATCCTCATAATTTATTTGTATAACCTTGCTGGAGCATTTGTTAAATCTTCACACATCATTTCTGGGTAAGGGAAGATATATGTGGGAGTAGAGTGGGGCAGAAAACACTGTGGGTATTAAATTCCTCCCAGGCAACAGTGTCAGCCAGCTCCTGTTCTTCAGCTTCAAGGGCCAGACGCCCTGGTGGAAGTAACGGCTAACACATGGGCACAGTCACAATGTGGTCTCCCCACCTATTGTGAGGTTAGGGTCTGAATATTACTCTCTGATGCATCCCCAGGGCCTGTGTTAGTGCATGGCGCATGTGCTAGTTAAATGCTCAATAAAATGTTTATTGATCTGAAGCCAACTTTTATAAGAAGGGCATGGACAAGTTTGTGTCTGGGTTTGTTGTGAGGATTTTTTTGAAAGTGTTTATTTTCTCTGTATAAAAAATATGTAAGTGTATATGAGAGGGATTCTGCAGTTCTCGTGCTACATAGAACTCAGACTCAAAGCTGGTTTTTGTTCTTCCTGTAATCAGGAAACCTCCAACTTACACATGAGCTTTACTATAAAAATTTGAATTCACTGGTTTGTCCATTGCATGCTCATCAGTGCATTTTGTCAGTTCTGTTCAGTACACAGTTGTTCCAGGTATACTATGTAATTGTGATGTAAATTTCAAAGATGAAAAACATGATTGTAGACACCAAAAGCTCAGCAACGAGTGGAGGGAACATGTGTATAGAGAAATAATCTCAATATAACTCTGATGGCCAGATACGGTAGAGTGGAGGACATAAACAACATGGTGTCTTAGATAAGATATTAATTCTAATTTCCAGAAACAAATTATATTAGTAGTAAAATTATAGAACACAGAGAACAAGACAATGTAAATTTAAAGTCTAATATAACAGCATCTGAAATATAAGAATGTGTTTAATTGTTTAAAAGAAAAAAGGAAGAGGTGGTTGGGCCATTTTCTGAGAGCTTTGAAGGGTACTTTGGGACACTTATAACTGAGCAAGAATGGAACTGATAATTTAAAGATCTACTTTTATTTTAAAGTTTAGATCCCCATTTTTTTCCCCTTGGACATTTTTGCTGTATCCAAATTAGATTTTTTCCATGCATACTTTAATTTATGATTGTTTGACTATATTTAAATGTTGCCTACTTTATTAAACCTCCTTATCACGACCCTGCCTTCTACTTTTATCTTTAAACTTTGGAGCGGTTATCACTTTCTATCTGCTTTAGCAATTTACTGAACATATTTCTTGGCTATGCACTCAGGTCAAAGATAAGATCGATGTCTCATTGTTCTCTTTACTTCTTTCACAGCATCTGGCTCAGGACTTCAGTTTCAATCAGCATTAATGGAATGACATGCTTGGGGCTTGCTCCTAACACCTGATATGGATAAACGATAATAAAGGCTAAATGCTTCTTAGGGATGTGAAGGTGGAAAGAGGGGGCAGGTGGAAATGTTCTCCAACACCTAGTGCTCTAGGAGTAGATGATTATGAACTTTTATGCCATCTGTTTGAAGTAAATAAAGAAAAAGAAACCTTGTGTTTCATTTTAAAACTACATTATCTCCTCCTCCAAAAGGGAAGGTTTAACTTCCTGCATGGCTTCACCTTCAACCATGGTGTGAAAATATCAAATGAAAAATTCCAGCAATAAGCAGGTCGTAAGTTTGAATTGTACACGGTTCAGAGTAGTGTGATGCAACTGGGCCCGTCCTGCCCTGTCCAGCCCGGGACACGAATAATCTCTTTGTCCAGTGTACCAACGCCGCGTATGCTACCGGTTCACTAATCACTTGGTAGCTGTTTTGGTGATCAGAGTGACTGTCGCTGTATCTCAGTGCTCATGTTCATGGCACCCTCATTTTCCTTAATAATGCCCCCCTTAACAATCATCCTACTCTCTATCTATGAGTTCGTTTATATTTTGCTTGTTCAGTTTGTTCATCAGATTCCATGTCAGTGAAATCCAATGTACTTGCCTTTCTCTGACTGGCTTGTTTCACTTAGCATAATGTTCTCCAGGTCCATCCATACTGTTGCAGAGGGTAAATTTTTTTTCTATTTTATGGCCAAGTAGAATTCCATTCTGTAAATGTACCACAGTTGTTTTATCTGCTCATCTACTGATGGGTACTTAACGCTGCTTCCCTATCTTGGTGATTGTAAATAATGCTTCAATGAACATAGGGGTGCTTATGTTATTTTGAAATAGTGTTTTGGGTTCCTTCCAGTGTATTCTCAGGAGTGGAATTGCTGGATCAAAAGGCTGGTCCATTTTTAATTGTTTGAGGGATCTCCATACTGCTTTCCACAGTGGCTGCACCAGTCTGCATTCCCAGCAGCATTGCAAAAGGGCTCCCCTTTCTCCACATCCTTGCCAGCACTTGTTATTTGTTGATTTATTGATGATAGCCATTATGGCAGTTGTGAGATACAATTTCTCTGATGATTAGTGACTTTGAGCATCTTTTCATATTTCTGTTACCATCTATATGTCCTCTTGGGAGAAGTGTCTGTTCAGGTCCTTTAACCATTTTTTAAATTGGGTTGTTTGTCTTTTTGGTGTTGAATTTTGTAAGTTCTTTATACATTCTAGATATTAACTCTTTATCTGATGTATTGGCAACCATTTTCTCCCATTCTGTGGGTTGTCTTTTTATTTTGTTGATAATTTCCTTTGCTGTGCAAAAACTTTTTAGTTCGATATAGTCCCATTTGTTTATTTTTTCTTCTGTTTCCTTTGCCTTGGGAGATATATCTGATAAAATATTGCTACAAGCAATGTCTGAAATTTTACTGTCTAGGTTTTCTGCTAGGATTTTTATGGTCTTGGGTCTAACATTTAAGTCTTTAATCCATTTTGAATTTATTTTTGTGTGTGGTGTAAGAAGGTAATCGAGTTTCAGTTTTCTGCATGTATCTGTCCATTTTCCCCAACGGCATTTATTGAATAAACTATCTTTAGCCCATTGTATGCGATTCCTTACTCTGTCATATATTAACTGACTATAAAGCTGTGGGTTTTTATACTGTCCAAGTCAACCGATAGATTCAATGCAGTTCCTATCAAGGTTCTAATGATGTATCTCACAGAATTAGAACAAATATTTCAAAAATTTGTATGGAAACACAGAAGGTCCTGTATAGCAACAGTAATCCTGAGAAAGAAGAACAAAGTTGAAGGAATCATGCTACCTAATATACAACTATGTTATAAGGCCATAGTAATCAAAACAGCATGGTACTGGTGTAAAAACAGACACATAGGTCAGTGGAACAGAATGATAAGTTTAAATGGGTAAATGCTTTTCAATTTTTCCTTAACCACTGAAACTGACATTTTAATCTAAATAGCAACCTTGACATCAGGATGGCGTTCCAGAGCTACTCACTCATGTTGTCATAATTTTCTCACCACACCGGGACTTTGGGGAAACGCCCTTGTACCACTGGGCTGAAATGCAAATGGCCAATTCAATACTTACATCCAAGGGTTTGCTCAATAAATTTCAGTGTAATAAATGCAAACAAGAAAATGCATTTTTGCATATGATATGTGTTTTCTAAAAGTCAGTAGGAAAGAGTATATTAATGTTGATATTGACGATGCCTATTGTCTTTTTTATGTAATATTTAATTTATTTTCACATAAATGCCCTGGGTGAGTACAACCACTCCAGGTCAAGGATTATATTTTGAAAACGAAAATACAGAGAATTCAAAGCATCCAACTTTGATGGATTTATTGCAACTGCAGCAGCAAATATCTTCTTCTGACACCTTCTCCCAAACAGAGACTCAACAGGCCCAGTGATGAGACGTTGAGTGCAGGTACCTGTCCTGGTTTAAGTGTATTTGGTATTCAACTCTTTGTACTTTTCTTTACTTGCACCGTGTACTGTTCTTTATGGGGCTGCCCCATCCATTTCTCCTTGCCACAGGACTGTGGCTGTAATTTCTGAATCATTCCAAAAGGCCTTCTACTTGAGAATGTGTGTGCTATTCCTCCTGCTAAAACTGCCCCTCTTTGGACATTGTTATTTCTTCTAGCTAAAATAATAGGGAGTGGAGATGTGTTTAGGTGTAAGAATGGAGAAAATGTGTCTCACTTAGCAAAGACCTCATCAGCAGTCCAGTGGAAATCAGTGATTGCTTTTCAGTAAGAACATATTTCTTAGGTGGAGTACTTGACCTATTGAATCTGGAGACATTTTTCACTCCTTGCATTTTTGTTCAGGAAAGCAGCACCATTATTCCTTGCAGTTGTGTGGGGAATAATTGATAGTAAGAGCTCTTCTCTCCTGTAATGAATCAACCGGGATGGTTAGGTGCAACACGTCAATAAACTTGTGTGATTCCTTTTGCTGAGGGCACTTCAAGGATTCCCTTTGCCAGTAGAGTAAAGTCCATTTTCTTCTCATGGTCCACAAGGATCTAGATAATTCAACCCTTGCCTTCCTCACCAACATCATCTTTATCATTCTTCTACTGTCCACTCATCCAGCCAGGCTATTTTTGTTTTTGTTGTTGTCTGTCACCTTGAGGCTTTCAGTCGCAACATCTACGATTGAAGTTGTCCTCCCAGATGTTTAGAAAGCTGGTTCGTTTCCATTATTTACCTTTCAGTTCAAATGTTCGTTCCTTAAATAGGTTATTAATCACAAAAAAAGCCCTCCAAACCATCCCTTTAATCACTCTGTATCTCCTCATCATGTTTAATTTTCTTCATAGCATTTAACACTATCTGTAGTAATCTGTGGGTATTTTACTAATTTCCATCTTCCTTAAACTCCATCATGAGCCCATGATGGAGTAGGGACTATTCTGTCTGCCATATGCATTTCCCTATCTCCAATGTCTAAAACAGGGTTTGACCCCAGACTAGGTACCCAGAAAATTTTGTTTAAAAAGAGACAACAGAAAACAACAGAAAAAACAGGATGAACTTCTTGTCAATGCTTTTCTTGAGAAGAAAAACAAAGGAATCCATTTAAATATTTCAAGCTACCTTTTGACAATTAGTAAAAAAGTGGTGCATGTAAAATTTTCCATCCTCTGAAACCCTATGTAAGTTTGTTAGTATCCCTGAATCTTTCAAAAACATTTTATACATTGCCTTTAATAATGTGATACCTTTCTGTTGGAAAACTGGTTTAGAACATTGTTGCAAATGTTGACTGATAATCACCTGCAGTGAACGGCTAGATTGGCCTCCATTCAAGGAGCAGACAGTAAAAGGAGCCAATTTAACTTTTAAGATTCTGTCCCTGGAGAAAAGGAGTTGGATGGAGAGCTGTTCTCCCAGCTCTCTGTGCCAAGACAGATGGTGAGAGAGGGAAGGAGGCTATGGAGCACTCAGTGAGGAGAGCTCTCTGGTGGAGCCTCCAAGCCGTGCCCAGTTCTGCTGGCCAGTTGGGTTTTTCTCATATTGGTTCTCAACGGACATTGCCCTTTCCTGGGTCTGCACTGATCAGCTAGTGTCTGTTCTTCTTGGATAGTTGATCTCTCTGTATCTCTATTTAGGAACAAAATAGAAAACAGGTCATAATTGCTCAGTTAATACAGCATTTTAAAATGTGTAGCACTCAGCTTTTCTCAAAGGACTCAGAAAGATGATCCCAATACCAGGTACCATGAACGGTCCTCATAAAAGAAAACAACAAATCAATAGTTGCCCATTTCAATTTGATTGCTGCTCTGCTTGCCTAGCTAAAGAAAATAAGTTAGCAGAAAGGCTTAAGCATGGACCTGGGGTTTCCTACTAGCATGTCTTGTATTGTCTACTAGCCAAGGGCAATTCATGATATTTACAGTATGCTTCAGCTTCTGTGAGACTTGATTCATTTCTTGTGTCACTGTCCAGTCGCATCTCTTCTTTTGTCACCTACATGTGTGCATGTGTGCACTCCTCGGGATTCGGCTGTTGGCCCTGCCCTTTCTTTTCTGTGCTCTTCATCTCTGCTCCCCAGCACATCCAAGAGATAGTCTCCAATCGGAGTGTGTCTCAGACTCAGTCTTCTCCCCGGAGCTCCCTACTGCACTCCAATCTTCTATGGGTTTTTCCACATTTTGATATTTATCATTTATACTGAAAATCATCTGCCTGTTCATATTTATTTTTATAATGTCAAGTTCAGTGAACTAATTTTCATGTGGTGTCACGTCTCTAAACTTGAGACCATGTATGGATGAGGTGGTCCTTCACCTCTGATTCCCACCCCTGTGACCAGACTGACGATACCTAGTTTGCAAATTTATTGCCGATCCACCCATTTATTTATGGCACGTCAGGAGTTAGCAATGACTCCAGAACTGCCAGATCAAATAAAAAGACAACACGATTTCTAATAGGAATCGTGGGTACATTTGCAGGAATGGTTTCATAACAAAACACCACTCTCATTTTTAATGCAACTTAAACTCATTACTTAAATGAAAACAAGGAAGGTTCATTTGAAGTGTGATATCAGACAATTTCAGGTTTCAGCAAGCGTGTATTACTCCCACTAATGGAGGCGGATCCATGCCTACACCCATCGGAAAACCGTGTCCTCATTTCCCCAGTGATTTGCTCCAGAAGGTGTTCATTAAGTTCTTTCTTTCCTTCTTCTTCCCCCTGCCCCTCCCCATCTCATTTCCTTCCTTGCTGCCTTTCCTTACATTTCTTCTTTCCTTTGTTTATATATCTAAGAAGTTCACTCAGATCTCTACTTACTTAAATACTGATTTTTAATCATTGATTTCCTTAAGTTACATGTATCTGGTCACTTTGATATGACTGATTTGGGGATTCAGACCCTAAGTATTCTAAATCCCAAACAACTTTTTATTTTTTCTTCACTGAAATGTGTCTTTTAAAACATGAACATTCAAGATTTCAACAACATGTTATGAATCTATTTTTCTACTTCCACCTTTGAATGGTCTATGAATATCAATTAGCAAAATTATAAACAATATTTAATGAATGATTTTTTTATAAAAGCCATACATCCATGAATCAATCTTATAAAAATTCTTGAGTAAGTTTGAAATGTCACTTTTTAAGCAATGTTATATCCATGTTATTTCAATTTTATCTGAAGTCCATTAGCTATTAGTTTATAGAGAATTTCTAGTTTGGAATTATTTCCCTTCCAAAAATTACTGGAATACATAAAAAAAAAGAGTATTTATCTTCTCGCTGGACAATATTGATCTGGTTAACTCCTGTGGTCCAATGTTAATTTAATACTTGGCAAAAAATTCTTCGCTAAAGTGCCTCTCTCAGGTTATTAAATTCCACCTGAGGAGTCTGTCACAGAACTTAAAGTGATTAAATAGGTTTTTAATTTTCTGATGTTGTTATCTGATACCTTCTCATGATACAACATGATACAAATCTGATATTTCCACTTTGGTTATCATTAAAATATTAGTTCTGTCACTAAAATTTTAGCTCACACCAGCTTATCCAATTTTTAACCTCTAAAGTCAGATAGTGAAATTTAAATTCCTCTCACCAAGTGTCACACAAATGTCAATTATCTATCTATCTTTCTAATAGAAAGATCTATTAGATCTTTCTAATTTTACTGTGAAATGGAACACCATTGTCATTCTTGAGACGAGAAGAGTCTATTTGCTTTCTTTTACGTTTGTAATGAAAACACTTTCTCATTCGCTGTGTCTTGTGCATTCCACCAGCAAACACCATCCCACTTGCATTCTCCCATGGGAAGCTTTTCCTCCCCTGCCCATTGGCAGGCCTCCTCTCCACGGTGCCACCTCTCGTAGTTACAGTTAGATGCATTTCGTAAGTAAACAGTCTTCATGGGACCTAATTTATCACAATGTGAGAAAGTCTTGCTACTTCTGAAACGTACGGAGCAGCTAAAATTGATATAAAATAGGTAACAAAGATGTCTGATGGAATGCAAGTTTCAGAAATATTTATTCCTGATTATATTGTAACTATATATTAAAAACAAATACATCCAGGTGGATAAAAATGAAAGCTTCAGTCATTCCAATTTTCTTCAGTCCATGTTTGAAAAGACCAGTGTATCAGAATCATGTGGGGAGATATATATACACATATATGTATATGAATATATATATTCACACAAACACACAAATTCAGCTAGTCAAATTTTGAGAAACTTCAAACCTCCTCCAGTCCATGCTGGAGAAACATGGGTACCTTTCCCTCCTGTATTTTGCAATAACAAAGACATCAGAGCAAGTTTTAATATTCTTCCATTAAGTATGATAGTCACCAAACAAATAATATAGACTCAGTAGTTACCTCTTCTCTGTCTTTACAGCTCGTTAGCTGTCTCTTAACAGAACGATGCTAGAATGATGTCATAAAGTTATTTGCATACGCTTGTTCTGCCTGTCAGAGGAGACTCGTTCGGCTTCATTTACATGGAACATTCATCCAAGCATTTGGGAAGCATTAATAGTGCTTCCAAAGGTGGCCCTGTATGATGGAAATAAAATGGTAAACAAAATATTTACAATAACCACATTGATATTGATCAAGTTTCTATTTTAGAAAAGTCAATATATGATAAACAGGGAAGCAGGTCAAAGGAAATAAGTAGAACAGTTCCCGCTTGCGGTGAGTTCTTTGAAACAAATAATCAGGGAGCTCTAATTTCTGCTGGATGACTGAGGACAGCCTCTCTGCCATCCCACCGAGTAGGCTGAGATCTGATGGATGAGCAGAAGCTGGACGGGCTGCCCCAGGTGTGGGGAACAAGAGGCGCACAGGTGTTGAGGACAGGCAGGTGAGAGCTGCCTGAGGGCCCCCATGAGTGGGAAGGGCAGGTGCAGAGGAGGGGGCAAAGAGGAGGCCGAGGTGGGGAGTGGGGAGTGTGGAGTGGGAGGGCTCATTGAGCAGAGCCCCCAGGGCCACGGGGAGTGTCCCCTGAAGATCTTGGCCCATTCCACTGGGTTTATGACTGCAAAAGAGCTTCCGGAGCGTTAGGTGTATTGAATGTTCTTTATGTTCACATACATGAAATGATGAATGTACGGGAGAGACTATTGAAAAAGTAAGAAGAGGGTTTTCATCCAGCAGCAAAGCCTGTTCAATGCATTCTGTCCCCACGGACCAAACATAAGCTTTCAACGTGGACTGCTTCAGGAGGGTTAGTTTACGAGAGCCCACAAACCACAGCTGAAGCCTTGTTTCATGATCGAGCACAGCCCAGACATTTGAGTCTCGGTTAGGAAGCCCTCATGGATTATTTAAAGAGCTCACACTGGTTTGTTTAACCACAAATATGCAATTTTTTTCCTAGTGTTATTCCATTTCAAATTCTTAAACATGCTGTTTAAAGAAAAAATGTAATCAATAGTGTTTGAACACATGCAGGTGAGACAGGTACGCTGCCTTCCTTCCTTCCTCCTCGCTCTCACGAAATGCACGTATTGCAGATTTATACCCAATGAAAAAGCTTCAGTATCTTAGCAAGTGCCATCAAGCAGAAATGGGTGAAATACAGTTTTAGAAGAAAATCTCTCTTCATTTGAAAATGTAATATCACCACAACGTAATAAATGGAGGATGGGAACCCCTCTGCTCTGCTTTGCTATCTCTCCATTACTTGTGCCTTAACTTGAACCTCAGTGGGATGCCCATGGTCATGGTTCCTCTCCCCGGGGTGGGGGACAGTGTTGCAAGTACGCACACACCGTGGTCTAAGTTTGGCTTTCTCAGAGAATAGCTCGGGCTGGATGTAACCAACCGGTGCTCACGTCCCACTCTCCAGGGCAGCAAGAAGTATGTGGCTGAGGGAAGGAGTGTTTATTGATATCGTCAAGGATCTGATTCAAAGCCTTATCATTGTAGGTGGGCAGACAAGGGACACTCTCAAGAACTGGGTTCTAAAATCACAATCATGAAGGAAAAGAATTCCTTTTGGAGTTTGGACTTTTAGGCTTGGAAGCTTATTAGAAACTTCTTTTAAGCTCTCAAACCAATATCCTTGCTGAGTAGCTAGCCGTATCAGAAATCAGCTTTCAAACACCTTGTCTCCTTGATCATATTTGCTTAAAAATACTTTGAAAATATCCGCCTGTTATTTCCCCCATGTGCTCTGCCATTAAGTAATTTAAGAGCATACAATTGATTCAAAATATTTTTCATTTTACACCTCAAATATGACTAAACAGAAGATCAGCTATTTCATTTAGAGCCAAATATTTCCCCCCGGGGTTCAGGTGCAATTGTCCCAGGGAAAGTCGGTGCTATAATGATGGCATTAGCATTTAAATGTAACAAGGTAAAGACTGGAGAGGCAGCCTGTGATCCAAATGAGGAATCGCTAAGGCTGGTTTGCTGATGAACTAACGAAGCAATAAAAATAAACCCAGGAGATTAGAACAAGAACAGTGTGTTTCCGTGAGATAGACGTTAGAAAATGAGGCCTGAGTACGGAGAAGCTGGGGCATCTGGGTGCTTATGCTACCACGTTTTCTGTTTTTCTTTTCTCTCTCTCTCACCCATTCTTGCCTTCAGTACAGCTCACAAATCCGTGCAATGTGACATTCTCTCAAAATTCGGTGCCACTCTTTAGGTTATGTTCTACTTCCCTATTTCCAAAGTTCCACTTTTGTGAATACAACAGATTTCGGAAATGTTCATCTGCTTTTCGCATTTCCTGAATGCCCACTCATTTATTCAGAAACCGTTTTCCTACACGAACTATTCTCCTGCTAGCCAGCTCCTAAGAGCTCTTCTGTATGATACTGTTTCTTAGCAATTATATATGGTTATAACACTTTTTCACACTGCATTGTGCTTCTGTAGTTGTCCCTGTCTCTTTCTATTGAGTCAGTGCGTGAAGAGCAAGGACCATATTAGGGAGTTTAACTGTTGTATCTGTAACATCTACGTGGTGCAGTGCCTGCCTGCCCTATTGAGCGTACAGACCAACGTGTGCTTAATTGAAATCTTCATGAATGAATTGTAGAAAAGTCAGAAGATGCAAAATAATGTAAAAGAAAATGAAATGAAGAGTTTGTAGTCTCATCACACAGAAAAACCTCAGTTAAAAATCCTATGTACTTTATATTTTCCATATGTATATAGACAATGTGGTTCTTTGTCATACTGATATTAACAAATGTGATGTTTTAGATTTCATAATTAAGTGTTTTTTGGAAGACATGGATAACTCAATGAACCAGTATTTCCCAAGATCATGCACAGGTAAGAGCCATTCAAAGTGCAAGGTAGAACATTGTTTTTTTAATGGAACAGTGAGAAAGATTTATTGATATGACTTCAGATTCCATGGCATCTGTATCCATTCATCTATCAATGGACACTTGGGTTGCTTCCACATTTTGGCTATTATAAATATGCTTCAGTAAACACGGGGGTGCCTATATCTTTTAAAATTAATGTTTTGTTTTCTTTGGGTAAATACCCAGAAGTGGGATTGTTGAGTTGTATGGTAGATCTATTTTCAGTTTTCTGAGGAACCTGTTTGCTGTGTTGCACCGTGGCTGCACCAGTCTGCATTCCCACCGGCAGTGCACTGGGGTTCCCTTCTCTCCACGCCCTTGTGGACACTTGTTGTTTGCTGTCTTTTTGGTGATAGCCTTTCTGACAAGTGTGAGATATTATCTCATTGTGGTTTTAATTTGCATTTCTCTGATGATTAGTGATTCTGAGCATTTTTTCATTTGTCTGTTGCCCATCTGTATGGCCTCTTTGGAGAAGTGTCTCTTCATGCCCTACTATGAGTTCATATAACTTCATGAGGAAGAATAGAATATCATATGTAGGAGACTGTTCTGGGTGGCGTGGGCCCAGCTCCCACTTGGAGATTCACAGGACCCACGCCCACGGATAGGTTCTCCCGTGGGGAATGAGGCCTGCAATGTGCCTAGGCTGCTTTGAGTCTTGATCTTGCTAAAAAACTCCCTCACCCTGAATTGAGGACATTTACTGCAAAGTAACTTCCTAAAATCCATGCTAAACTTTCCAAGGATGAGTGTAACCTGTTCAACCACTTTTCCCTTTTCATTTGCAAATATCCCTCTTCTGGGATGTGATTAGCAGCATTGGCTCCCTTGTTTTCTGTAAAAGGTAACCACCTAAAGTGAACCTGTGCATAGTAAATGAGGACCATCCTGTACTGAGCTGAGAAACCCAACAAAGGGGCAAGGCTTTGGCTCCCCTTGAGAGAAAAGCCATGCTGTCCCTTTTCCTCCACCAGACTAGGTAGTTCGTATGAATGTCTCATTTCATCCATAATGACGTGGACATTATGGGCCGGTGTCTGCATCAATCATATTAAAGATTATTGGTTGTAAAATGATAGACTCTGGAATAGAAGACAAAAGTTTAACAAAGACATTTTTTCTAAATCCAGAGGATATTTGGGCATATTTTGGCTGAAAGTAAACTAATGTGGAGGAAGGCAGATCTAAATGTAGAGGAGACGATGCATATTGTTGACCCAAAACCTGAAATGTCCCAGATGACACTGCAGAAAATCAAAGTAAAGCCTGTCACCAATTTGCAAGGACACGCCACAATTCAGGAACACAGCAACACAGGTGCCGCTACTCACATTCTTTCTGGATGGTCTGAAGGAAGATTAGTATGCAGGTATCTGCTGAATGTGCTTGTCAGAGAGAGTGCTGGGGAACTGAACAGTCCTCTAACTGGTACAGACTATACAATGTGTGCGCTTAAGTGCATACAAAAAGTCTTCCTGTTCCAAAATTGTTAAGAATCTTAAGACAGCAGTAGCAGATTACAAGTGCAAGGCTTTTATGAGGCCAAGTCCCCATTGTAGCTGCAAGGGATGCATGCCCATGAACCTGCACTACCTCGAACACCTACAAGTGTTTCAGTGCCCTATTTCTAAGGTAGAGAGCACCCTACTCCCCGGAAAAAATCAAGTATTTTTCCTCTAGCAGCATAGTAACATATCTCCTAAAACAATGTATGCTTGGTGTGTCTTCTTGCTTTTGGGGGCTTTCCATGTAATTCAAAAATATTGGAGCTTCATTTGTGGAAATGAAAGGATTCACCGTCTGTAAGGAAAGGGCACCTCTAAATTGGAGAGGACGTGTTTTTAAGTTTGCTCATTAAGTGTTTTCTCAATTTCAGTGCTAAACCTTTGACGCTTGGTTGTTTTGCATGTATTTTTATCAAAAATCAAACTGCACACTGAGCAAAACCAAGCAGAAGGATGAGTTTATTGCAGGGGTTTTGACCTGCAAAGCCAGGAAACTCAAGTCTATGGGAGCAATTAGTTCTGATTCGCTCATAGACCAAATTTGATGGGGGTAAATGTGAAAGTGATTTGGCTTTTTCAGCTAATTGGTTGCCTAGTGATCTTCTTCCTTATTTAAACCTGGGTAGCTGGATCAGGGGAACAAGGAAGTTCACACATGGCGTGAACAGACTTGGGGTTTGGTAATTAATTGGCGTCCTCTTCTGAGTTTTGGGAGAGCTGTGAATTCTTGCAACTTATATTAGGTAAGACTAGGCTTTGTTTTTCTTTAATGAGCCTGCATTGTCTAACTCTATTTTGTCCTCAACATGAGTGACTTCAGTTTAGTTTGGGGTCTGTCGTTTTCCAGTTATTAACCTTGGAAATTGTATCTTCATATATAACTGTTTGGTGGTCTAATATCGTTGAATATTTAGAAACATAATTTATGAGTGAATAAAGTGTAGAGATTTTCAGAAAATCTCTGCAATCATAATGGGTGTTTACTAATAAAAAGGGAAAACAAATATAATTTACACAAAATGGTATTTTAATCTTTACATTGTTCTTTCAACTTGGGAAAATTATTCTGTGCCTTCTTTTTCTTTTCCTTTAAAGAAATGTTTGGAACCAAGTCATGCTGCCTTCTGGTGGCTCAGTCACACAGTTTCTTTATTTCTAAAGACAGAAAATCAATTCCATAAAATGATAAATGAAACAGAATTCTTAATGTTAATCTCATCCCTTTTTGGTATGTAGTGAACCACTTTAATCTGATGGCACATGTATCATTACTAGGTGAACTTTGTTTAAGAAGGTTATGTGGTGTTTTCTTCAGTTCAATAACCGCATTTATACAATCCAAATATTTGCAATCCTATTAAGTCTACTTTCTTCAACTTAAAGATACTTGTATATGAATAACATACAAATTTTTTAATACAACAGGTAAATTGGGACAATATCTAGAGGTTCTATGAAGTGACACATGACATATTGTATAACTATTTCACAGTGGAAAAAATTGGGTTTCAGAGAGAAAACTGTTCAACCGCTATTGAGATGTATGTCTACATTTAAATTTTATCTCAACTGAATCAATCTGAAAAGTCAGTATAATACTTTCCTAAGGTCTCTGTAAAAGTGAATAATACATTTGTGAAATTGATTTTCTTTCAAAGAAATTAGTGAGTAAAAAAGAAAAAATGTTAAGTATAGATTGTTCTTATATATATTATATAGGTGGAAAAAATAGGTCACCTGAACCATTTTTAATTATTTTCTTAATACACAGGCCTTGTTTAGCATGCAGTAAGGAATGTAAATAATGACCAATGTATCTGGTTTTGAAGATTAAAAAAAATAGAAATTTTTTTAGTATACTATTAGTGTACTTGGAATAGGCCTTTTACATTGTTTTAAGTTTTGTGAGTGAGATGGAATTTCTAAGGCTAAGTAAAGATAGCTGCAATTTAATTTGGTTTTAAATGTAAAAAGTTCTAAATTTCTGCCAGTCTTGATCATTTAATACTTTTAAAACAGATCTCCTGATTCCAAGAAGAGCAAAGAATATATAACAACGGCTAAATCAGAGTATTGCGAAGTAAGGGGAAAAAAATGAGCGGGAGTGAGAACGTGGAATCCCGCAGGCTGCGCCTGGTTACTAGGATGTCGCCGGCAAAACAGGCGGCAGGAACCCGTGCCAATGGGGCCGTGGTTCACAGACATTGCAAATGTCATGGCACCCCAGGGCTTCTTCCAAGTCTGTGCACTCAGCATTGGAGTCAGGGTAATGGTTGCATTTTGTCATGTGAAGCTAGCAGTTGTGGCTTCTGGCTGAGTTGAGAATTAATTTGTGTGACCTAGTCCGGGTCCGGGGTCACTTGGTATGCTCTATCCTCATTTTCACCCAGAAGCATAAAACCAAGGAGGCACAGTGTGGAAAGTGGTGGAAAGGCTCAAGATAGCTCTCGAAAGAATCACAGCAAACTGGACACAGCTGACTGCCGCCTGGCCTTGAATTCTAAGCTTTCCGGGTGCCGGAGGACTGTTAACACTTTGTAATTTGGGCCATGAGAGGCACTGTTTGTTTGTTTGTCTGTCTGTCTGCTCTGAGGAGCCACTGTCCTCGGTGAGTTGAAGATAGCTGTTGTCTCTAACAGATAAACAGTGGTGACTGTGTTGTCTCCCAGGGTTACCGTCTCTGGTCCCAAATTGCTCGCCCAGCCATCTCTGTCCCTTCCCGCCGGGCCTCTGACTCCTCAGACTTGCTCTGTATCCCTGAGGTCATGAAACCTGCAAGACAAGAATTGAAACATCTTATTTTCTTCTACAAGAAGCACCTGGGATTCACACTCCCTGGCAGAGTATGAGGCCTCGATAACCCTGGCTTCTCCCTGTGTAAACTCCGAGTACATGAGCAGCATTGGAATGGATATGAGGCTTCTATTGATTTTTTTTTTTGCCCAGTGTAAAGTAAAATTAATGGATTTTCTATAGAGGAAAATAGTTTTTAGAGTATCATGTGTTCCCAACACAAGATCAAAATAATTCAGGAATGTTTCATGAAGCATAGCCCTGCGTGCCAGAGTGGAGACATGATTAGTCATTATGCCATCACAGTGGAGGGACAGAAAAAAAAACAAAATGTCTAAGCACTACTGTTTAAAGGGAGAATACGGGCATCATTGAATGATGTTTTTTTTCTATATTCTGATAGTCCTTCACTGGACTTATTTTCACTGCGGTCTTTCTAGGAATCATATCTAATGGAATCTTTTTTTCTTATCTTTTTCTTTTTCTTGCCTTGGAGTAATTGACCAAGCGGACCCTCTTTATCTTGGAATTCTTTGCTCTGTTCCTTCACAGGCCCTCAGTTTCCTTTGGTTCCCTTCTTCTCTGGCTCCCCCTCCTATTGCTCCTCAGGCGATTTATTTCTGTCCACCCGCATCTCAAAGGCTGCTGTCTCCGAGGATGAACCTTCCTTCCCTTCTATTTAATGCTTCACTCAGACACTCCTGTTCACGTCCCTTCTTTCATTGTCTAGTTTGTAATGACGAGCCCAGATGCATATTTCTGTCCAGCGTTTTTCTCGCACTCTAGAATGACACATACAACTACCTTCTAGACATCCCGTGTTCTCTCTCCACTCCATTTTTACGCTGGAAATCCCTGGCTTCCTCTCCCTCACTGAGACGCTTCTCCGATGCTTCTCCTCCCGTCCTGCGGCACAGCCGTGATGCTCTAGGCCGCAGTTGACTCTGTCTTCACTCTTAGGCGTTTGCAGTATGTCACTTGCGCACTTGGATTCAACGTCCTCTCGGGTCCCCTGTTCACCTCCTCCATCCGTGTTGCCTCTGGCTGACCCCAGGCCCTCCTCACGACTCCTGTGAAGGGTGATCTTTCTAAACTGGTATTTTGAAACCCTTCCTTATGTCTCCTATCTCAGTGGCTACCACAGTTTATAAAGTATGATTCCAATTTCTTACCATGGCACACACACATATATATATATAGTAACAGCCTGGCACAAAAATGGTCATATAATATGCTTATGTAAAACCAAGTTCTGCTCTCCTGGCTTACAAGGTCCCTTTCTCGGGCTGTACGGGCAGCAGATTGGTCAGACATGTCTCTGCTGGACCACTCATCCCGTTGTTTTCCTCTGGCTTGCCCCCATGCCGGCCAGCCCCCTGGGACAAAACACACCATTTGGGTCCAATACTCCGTACGCAGTCTGCGTGCAGTAAAAGCATAGTAAATAAAGGGCTTGATGCAGCTTGTTATTAAACACATAGTAAGTTTGTTATTAAATATACAGAGGGGTGTTTGGAAATGTTATCCAATATGTGTTAAATTTGTTTTAACAATGGGCTTTCAAGGATAGATGAAATGTTTTAAATAACAATAGGGAGAGAGAATTTTTTTTCCAGAGAAAGCAATGTAGATAACGGCACAGCATATTTCTAAGTCTAGTGAGTTATTTGATGGGAGAATATAAGGGCGAAATTAGGGAAGATTGTAACGAAAACCATATCACAGAGGGCCTTACATGTGTCATGTTTTCTGTGATTAAAGGAAAAAAGTTTAGCATAGACAGTGTTATGGAAAGGTGTTCGTTTTAATCTACCTTTGGACGCATTAGGGAACAGTTAAACTACGCCCACGTCATTAGGAATGCACAGTCCAGGAGCGGTTATTTGACATTTGAAAGATCTGATGGGGATCCCACCCTTCAAAGAGACAAGCAGTCCCATTATGTTATCATGATCAGCGCTACTCATTTCTTTGTTGAGTGGCATAAAGAAAGTGAAAAACGTTTTCTTCATTGTAAAATATGTCTCGTTAGAGATACACGGTTGCGCTCGATTAAACGTATGTCACCTCTGCCCCCGCACAGACAAGGCGAGAAAGCCTTGATCTTCAGCGGCCCATGATCCTTTGAGCACAGTCTTGGCTTAGGGCTCTGGTCTGCCTACCTGTTCCATCACCTGATGCAACAGGAAAGGTGGCCAGACTCCACCACCGTGTTACTGTTCCACTTACCCCTCTTGAATTTCAAATGGAAGGTCATAGTTTGAGAACCAAAACAGAAGAAATACCTGAGATATTATTGGTCAAATAACAAAAGATTACATGATATTGTGTGTGCCAGGTTGCTGGTACATATGTGGGGGGTCAGAATCATGTCTGAGACTTGATTTCATACCATCTGGGTGCAGTGTTGGGGGAGGGTACCTGTGGTTCTCAACTATATCTATTAGGACTGATCATCTCACTCTCCCCAAATTAATAAATGACAAAGTCAAAGTGGTTTAGGTCAGCCCATGGCACAGGTTAAAAAAATTGTGTTTAATTTGTTAGAAGAAGGGGGATCACTGCTGTGTTCAAGCTGGTCAATGACCTCGTTGATCAGTATGCGATACTTCTGAGTTGATAAAACTGATTGCTGTCTGATAGGCAATGAATTTCAACTCTTGCTAACCTTGGTAAACTTTTTCTGTATGTCAGGGTAAATCTAGACTCCATAAATTGTTGTTGCTGGGTTTTTCCAAATCCGTAACTATTGCTGCTACCACTACTATTATAATAGTAATTGTCATAGTAAACGAATCTCAGAACAAGTGTCTTAAGTGTCACCATTGATTCCTTACCACTTAGATGCATTTATCGCAGCAGCACTCACACTGTGCAGCTCAGTGCTGAGTGTTGTTTGTTTGGGGTTTTAACATGTGGTTTACTTTAAGGCATTATTATTATTATTCAAACTGTTGTGATGACAAACCTTTTAGATGTTCTTATATTATCCCTCATTCAGCTCTGTATTTATTATTGGTGTTTGTGCTGTATACTTAATCGTTGAGTAAGGGCACCGGATATATCAAACTTGGTAGTTTTTTTTCCCCCCTGATCCTTCCTTGGAAGATATTCCCAAAAGCTCCCGCCCCTGAGATGTTTTGCAGAAGCTCATCTGAGATCAGTTCTCTCATTTTGCTACTTTCCTATGGCAGAACAGGAGGCTTGGGCAGCCAAATAAACGGAAAATAATGGTGAACGAGAATAGCCGTTCCAACCACATTTCTTCCCTTCCGTGATTTCGTTAAATTTGATTAATGCTAAATTTCTCTTTTGTGGAGTAATTAACATAAAGGCATGCCTATACCTTTGAAATGATTAAAATTCAATTAAAGTTAAAACATACACTTTCTTAAAGTGACAACAAAATTTAAAGCTTGTTTTACTACTTTTTATTAAGCTTCAGATGCAGGAGGCATAGTTATGCCTTTAATGATACCAGGCTATGTTATATATTTGTCCTAAATGTATCAACCCGCTGGGAAGAAAAAGTATCTAAAACAGATGTTAATTTTTCAGTCTCTGACAAGCTGTCTACCAAATGGCTTTTCTGTGACAATAAATAGGCTTTGCTTGACATGTTGATTTACATACTATTTAATATGCCTTGCATTGAAAGGAGACAAATAATAACTTGACTAAATTCCAGATTACTTTGCTCTGTGCAGATAAGAAGATAAATTCAAGATCTCTAATATAAAATGACACTAATATCTCACCAGTGAATGAGAATCAAACATTCCCCATGCCTCATTTTCCTCCTGTTATTTATTTAAGGGGAATACTCTTCTTGTTTTCTCCTTTTGAAGTGAATAAAGTAATTACATAAATAGAGAACAGAAAATGTGATAAAATTCTGAAATTAACCACACAGTAGATTTTTCCTCTTCCACAGATTTATAAATAATAAATTTATCAGAATATAACCATGGAACATATTTTCCCCTTATATCTTTATTTGGAAGACTTATTCTAGGTTTGTGATCTTTTATAATTCATCACCCTTCTGTGGTTAAAAACCAGTATAAGTATCTTAAAGTGTATATTATTCCATTATTTTATGTTTCCCATAAAGTTGTGTTCTTAGATACAAGATTGGTCTTATGCTTCAAAGCAAAATGATCGAAGCAGATATTTAAGTTTACTGTTCTCAGAGGCTTATGGAAAATTCTCCCCAAATATGCACTTCAGCATATTGGTGGGTTTCAAGTATAAACTCATGAAACATTCAACAAAATCTATGCCATAAACATACCCATTACATACCCACCTTAAATTTCCACCCACCTATTTATTTGTTTGTTTGTTATGTGATAAGAACACAACATGAGGTCTATTGTCTTAGCAAAATTTTAAGTTTACAATGTAACAGTGTTTTCTAGAGGCACTGCGCTCTACAGAAGATCTTGTACAACTGCAACTTTGCACCTTGTAACTCAAACCTCTTCATGTTCCCCTTCTCCTAGTCCCTGTCACCTACTCTTCTGTTCTCTGCTTCTATGAGTTTGACTATTTTACATTCCTCATATAAGTGGTATCATGCAATATTTGTACTTCTACGCTTGTCTTATTTAACTTGGCATAATGTCTTCCAAGGTCAACCATGTTGTCCTAAAAGGCAGAATTACCCTTTTTTAAGGCTGAATAGTATTCTGTTGCAGTACATGTTCCATTCACACGCACACACACACATGTATCACTCATCTATCAGTGGACATTTGGGTTGTTTTCATATCATGCCTGTTGTGATTACTACTGTAATGGATATGGGAGTGTAGGTGCCATTTCACATCTGAATTCATTTCCTTTGGAAATATACCTGGAAGTGGATTTGCTAGAATATATATATATATATATATATATATATATATATAGTAGTTTTATTTTATTTTTTTAAGATTTTTTTAAATTTATTTATCTCTAGAGAGAGAAGGGAGGGAGAGAGAGACACACACACACACACATCAATGTGTGGTTGCTGGGGGTCATGGCCTGCAACCCAGGAATGTACCCTGGCTGGGAATCGAACCTGTGACACTAGGTAGTTTTATTTTTAATTTTTTTTTGAGAAACCTCTATATTGTTTTCCATAGTAACTGTACCACTTAGTATTCCTATCAGCAGCACATGGGGTTTCCCTTTTCTCCACGTCACTGCCAACACTTGCTACCTTTTAGAAAGATTGGTGTCCTCTCTGGTATTTGGTGGTGTCTGATTGTGGTTTTGGTTTTGATGTCCCTGCAGATTAGTGATGTTGAGCACCTGTTTGTATATCCGTTGGCCATTTGTATGCATTCTTAGGAGAAATGCCTATTCAATCCCTCCATTCATTTTTATATGTTTATTTGTTTGCTTGTTTTTGCTATTGCATTGTAAGAGTTCCTTATGTATTTTGGAAATTAACCCTTCATATATATATAAAATATGTATTATATATATACATATTTTATATATATAATTTGCATATAGTTTCTCCCATTACATAAGTCCCCATTCAATCTGTTCATTGGTTCTTTTGCTGTGCTTTTTAATTTGATGGATTCATACCTATTGAATGTCAAAAAGTTTTTTCTTTGTTTTCTTCTTGGAGTTTTATGGTTTCAGGCATAATTTGTCTTTAATTCATTTAAATCCAATTCACTCTTTCACTTGTAGATATCCAGCTTTCATGACATCATTTATTGAAGACACTATTATTTCCCCAGTGTTTTTGCCACCTTGTGGAAGATGGATTGACTGTATAAGTGTGGTGTAAATTCAGGGCTCTGTGTTCTGTTCTACTGGTCTATGTTTGTTTTTATGCCAATACCATGTGGGGATGGGCAAAAGTAGGTTTACAGTCATGAGTAAGTGAAACACAGAGTTTATTTTTATTTATTTATTTATTTTTGTATTGTCATTTATTAACTATTGTATTATTTTTCATATTATCAACTGTAAGCCTACTTTGCCAACTCCTGTATTTTGATTACTGTAGCTTGTAAAATATATTACTGGATATTTTACTATTCTAATATTGTGCAAAATGGGATTGTTTCATAATTTCCTTTTCAGATAGCTCATTGTTAGTGTATATAAATGCAATTTATTTTTGCGTGTTAATTTTTACCTTGAACTTTGCTGGATTTTAAAAAACTTTTCCAAGTTTAATAACTCTAAGTTATTTGTGTGGAATCTTTAGAATTTTTTATAAATAATGTTTTTTAAAGCATGTAATATGCAAACAGAGCTGATTTTACTCCTTCTCTTTTGACTGGGGTGCATTTTATTTCTTTTTCTTTTTTATTTTGCTAAATTGCTCTGGCTAGGACTTCTGGTACCATTTCGAGAAGAAGTGGGCATCCTTAAATTTTTCCAGATTATACAGGAGAAGGTTTCATTTTTTCTGTTGTTTTTTTTTTTAACCACTGACTATAATATTAGCTGTGGACTTCTCATATAGGGCCTTTATTACATTGGGTACATTCTCCCTGTATCCCTTTTGTTGAGAGTTTTTTCATAAATGGATGTATTTTGTCACATATTGCTTCTGCCTCTATTGAGATGATCAGGTGATTTTTATCCTTCATTTTATTAATGTGGTATATCATATATTAATGTATTATTAAATTTGGTTTGCTAATATTATTGAATATTTTTATATCTATGTTCATCAGTGATGTGGGCCTGCATTTTCTTTTGTCATAGTATTCTTACCTGGCTTTAGTATCAGAGTAACAGTGTAATGGCAATAGAACCAGTCACATATAAATATTAAATTAAAAGTAAGTATATTTGTTATTACCATTACCATTGTCATTTCTATGGATAATACCTGGTTAATCTCTTTTTGAGGACAGTCACAAACACATGGACAAGGGAAAATATTCATCTTGAATCCACATACACCACAAATCAAAGCCTCAATGGAATACTCACTCTGTGTGTGTATTTAGGTACCTAGTAAAATTGTCTATTTAAAAAAAAACCTGGCGAAATCCTAAACAATTCTACATAAATAAACTCCCTGGGTAATTCGTTATTATTGGAAAGCACCACCATGGGAAGCTCATGCATTTTAATGGTACAATTGCAGACTGATGGATAAGGTGCACTTAATCTCTTATATTTCAACACCATTTCACAGCTGCCAGTTGGCCTTTGCTGTGTAGTCACTGCTGCAAGATGCCCTTCACCAGAATTAATATGATTATGATAATAGCATTCTTAAAGGCTCAACACCACCTTTATGCCACTGAGCTAAATGAGATACTGAATTACAGGACTTTATGCAAATACCATCAAAGATGCTTCCTTAACTCTCTGCATACTGATTCCTGCATTTGTTTGGCAAGGCATAATGGTGGCTGAGTACATTAATTATCTGGGAAAATTTCTTACTTTAGTACCTTGTCACAGCACATCTTAACATTACTGAATGCATAAGTTAATGCCAAATGATATATCAACAAAGATGCCTTTTAAGAAGAGAAAGATACATTTCTAAATTTTTACAATATAATATCTATATTATCAGTTTATGGAGTGAGATATAATATTGTTATCACAGTGATATATGCATTTTCTTTAAACTCCGTCTCTACTTTAATGGAGTTTTGAGGGGTCCTGCGTGAAGGGAACAGGAAAGATTTTTATCTATGTGGAGTCATGAGACTTTTGATGATCATCTTTTCTTCCATACCACTGTTTTTAGATGTATGCTAAGTGTTTATTGAAGATTTTCTCACCATGTAAATAGTGATATATACACATTCTGATATATAAGAGAGAGAGAGAGAGAGACCCCCGAAATGGTGGGGGAGATTCATGGAGAGGAGAATATGAGTGAGAATCTAACAATCATTAACAGAACTCTGAGGACCCAAATTGTCCCACTGTGTTAAAACATAGAATGACTTAAATGATTGTAAATGATCATGGATCCAGCCGTGTTTGGGACTGGAGCGCTTGGTGGAAAAACCCTGTGCTGGTCGCTTGATACATGGCAGACATTCAAGATAGCAACCAATATATTTTTGAACAATGAGAAAATGTAAATGAACATATTTAGGAACAACAATACTGACAAAATGCTGTTGTCAGAAGCTATACCTTTCTTTATTGTGAATAAACTGTAGAAACCAAGAGGCTCCATGTATGGCCCAGGTTTGAGTTTGTACACACCTTGATGACTCACAGAAGTTAGCCCTTCTGCTGAAGTACTCTTTTACTGAGAGGTGCCTGAAGGAGGCTCATGTTTGTCAAAATACATTTATTGATCAGGTATGGGGGAAAGTGCAGACAACTGTAACTGAACAACAATAAAATAATTTAAAAATACATTTATTGATCAATTGAAGGATTCATTCATTTATCACTTATGTAGTTATAGACTCATTTAATAAATGGAGTAAGGCGTTAAGATACAGTACAGCCATCAAGGATTGATTAAGTCATCCATTCTTTTGTTTAGAGTGCATATCACATATCATATGCCAGGCACTAGGACTGTGATTGAGAAGTTGCATTCCCTTCCCTTCAAGCAGGTCTCAGTCTAAGAGAGGACTGGAACATCAGCATTTATTGAACAGCTGAGGGGAGAACTACAGATGATAGCACAGTGGGGGCTCAGTGCAAGAAAGGACCTACATTTTTGTGTGGCTTAGAAGAGACTTTAACAAGATCCAAGATAGTGGAGGAGTAAATAGAAGCTACACGAACCTCTTCCCAGGACCAGTCTGGAATTACAACTAAATTGTAGAGAAATCATCCAGAATAACCAACTGAAACTAGCTGGAGAGAAGACTGAAAACCAAGGATGGAGAGAAGAAAGCACTTTGCCACAACAAGACTGGCAGGCAGTGCAGAGGAGGTGCACTAGGGCTGGCTGGCTCCTGCAGGTAGCAGCTGAAGTTTTGGAGAGATACCTGAGAAAGAAGAACAAAGTTGGAGGAACCATGCTGCATAATATCAAACCATACTATAAAACCATAGTAATCAAAACAGCCTGGTACTGGCATAACAAGAGCCACATAGATGAATGGAACAGAATAGAGAGCCCAAAATACACCCACCCCTTTATAGTCAATTAATATTTGACAGAGGAAACAAGCATATCCAATGGGCTAAAGATAATTTATTCAGTAAATGGTGTTGGGAATATTGGATAGGTACGTGCAGAAAAATGACTCTTCTTACACCACAGAAAAGAATAAACTCAAAATGATCAAAGACTTAAATGTTAGAGTCCAAACCATAAAAATTCTAGAAGAAAACATAGGCAGCAAAATCTCAGACATTGCTTGTAGCAATATTTTATTGGATATATCTCCTCAGACAAGGGAAACAAAAGAAAAATAAATGGGACTATATCAAACTAAAAACTTTTGCATAGCAAAGGAAAACATCAACAAAATAAAAAGACAGCCCACAGAATGGGAGAACATATTCACTGATATATGACAAGAGGTGAATATCCAAAATTTAAAAAGAACTTACAATACTCAACACCAAAAAAGCAAACAACCCGATTACAAAATGGGCAAAGGACCTGAATAGACATTTTTCCAAAGAGCACGTACAGGTGGCCAATAGACATATGAAAATATGCTCAACATCACTAATCATCAGAGAAATGTAAATTAAAACTATAATGAGATATCATCTCATACCTGTCAGAATGGCTGTCATCAATAAATCAACAAACAACAAGTGCTGGTGAGGATGTGGAGAAAGGGGAACACTTTTGCACTGTTGGTGGGAATGCAGACTGGTACAGCCACTGTGGAAAGCAGTATGGAAATATCTCCAAAAAATTAAAATGGATCTGCCTTTTGACCCAGCAATTCCACTTCTGGAAATATATCTAAAGGAACCCAAAACACTACAATTTGAAAGAACATAAGCACCCCTCTGTTCATTGCAGCATTATTTACAATCACCAAGATATGGAAGCAGCCCAAGTGTCATCAGTAGATAAGTGGATAAAACAACTATGGGACATTTACATATTGGAAATACAATAAAGACAAAACAAAAAAATCAAAAGATTCAAAACTGGTGTATTTAGGGCTGAAAGAAGAGTCTGGCAGAGGCACAGAGACAGTAAGAGAATTTTGCAGCTGAACAACCAGTAAAAAGAAGATTTCATACAACAACATGTAAAGGCATCAAATCGCCAAATGAATACAATTTACATTATAATGAAATTTTTAATGAAGTTATTTTGGTTATAATTAAAACTTAATATAGTTGCCTGCCATTTTACTACTTAAAAGAATGTGAAGGCTTTTTTTTGAAATATCACCATACCCACAGAAGACTGTCATTTAAGGAAAAACACATTATTCAAATAATTTTAGTGCTTTTCAGCACCTCTCTCATCTCCTAAATTCAGATTCTTCCGAAGCAGAAATGCACACAGCTGATTAGTGATGACTCTCTTCTTTTATTTTTCACAACAAATTTTCCCCACTGCCTGTCGGAGTAGGACAGACGATTATTTGAAAGTTTTTAATGAACGGCTAAGAACATAGATAAATGGAGGCATACTGATATTACCACGAATGTAGTGTGCATGTTAGCTCAGTTATACCCACTGTACTCACACCCTTCTGACGAGGGAGCTGACCACCTGAATTGAGAAAACAGCATCACTCACCATACAGCAAGGCTGGGGAAACAAGTAACAGGGACTCTTGTCATCTCCAGTCCCCAGAATGACCTGGGTCTATGGCCTCAGCATGTCAGTTGTCACCTGAACCAGAGGCCTAGGAAGGGAAAATAGTGAAAACAACTTGCACCACATATTTCATGGAGATGAAGGTAGATTTAATGAAACCATGTTAGTAAGACATTTTAAGCTCCTTTGTAAGAAGACGTTTTATAAGTAGAGGTTATTAGTGATTTAACGGCTTGAGAAGTTTTGCTGCTTGAGAAAGACACCCTGTTTGAATTATGCCAGTTTGCACTGCAGTACAGCCTTTGCTTTAGAACACAGTACAGGCACTTGAACTTCTAACTTTCTGTTATCTCTGAATATTGGGGATGGATTTGTCTCGACCAGCAGCTCTGTGCTTGGAGTTCCAAAGGGAGAACTGGATATTGAATGGCTTTTGAATTCCATGGCTGTGGCGGAGGGGGGCTGGGGGGATGGCGCTGTGTTGAGAGATGTATTATTTATTACTGCTAGTACAAAAGAAAATCACAATAAAAAAAAGGCAAATGCTGAACCAGAGAATATAACCTCTTGGTCGGGTGGGTGGCTGCCTGAATCCCAGCACAAACATTCTTATTATAATAACTCAGCAGTCCCTCGTCCCTTGCTCTCTTAAGTAATAAAAGGCCAGCGAAATCATTACAGGTTCAACCAAAGAGCAAAGCTTTCGAGGATGGCAGCCTGCCGTTCATTTCACATAACTGCCAGGAGTTATGTCGGAGCCCTGCATCGTACGTAAGGCAGTGTCGTAAATTTCTCAGAACTAGATTCTACCAATCTGTTTGAAAAAGTGAAACTTTGGGTCCAAGTTTGTGTAAATGCATCCAGAGGGGGGAACACGTCACCTTTTTTCTGGCAAAAAATACGAATGTGGGTAGTGCTGTTAGGGGGGAAAGAAAAGGTTTTGTCATAAGAAAATGTCTCATTTCCCAGACTGCCACATGCTGTACTACTATTAGGCATTCTTGGCCAATCTTCCTGCTTGAATCACATCAGCAACACAAGGACGAGGACAGGAGCTGCCCCCAGTTCTCCTCTGCCTTTAAGTTCGTCAAGATTTGACATGCACCCTCTTTTTGTTTCACACTTCTGTACCACTGGGCTCATGTCTTTGTTTTTTGCTTGTTTGTGTTTCTTCCACTCTGTCTCCTTCCATCTTCTGGCTGACTTACAGCGTCCGTGTGGCTGCCGTCACCCTGACAGAACACAGCCTTGCCCTTTCTGTCACAGCAGAACTTCACTGCGTCCCACTCCGCCGTGACCGGTCCCCAGCCATGTCCTCTCTCCAAGTCCCCAGTCTTATTATCTGAGCCTATCTTCCTTTGATTGTCTGAAACACATTAGAGTAAAAGCTCTGTAGCCTTTTTTGCTAAATCCAGTATCTGTGCCCACTCAGTACCAGTTTTAATTTACTTTTATTTTCCCCTTATTATGCCTGACAATCTCCTGGTCTTTTTATGCCTAATATTAAAAATGGAATATTGTAGCAAATACTTTGTAGCAACTCTGGATTCTGAATTGTTCTTCTAAAGGTTGTTGGTTTTGTTTTGCTTTGCCTTGCTTTAATAATCAATTAACCTGCCTAGACTCAAACTGCAAATTAGTGTGCACCAGTAATTTCTCTTATTGGGCTTTTTCTTTGCACTTAAAAAAAAATTCTATCTTCCTGAGGTCTTCCACTCTGCTGGACTGTTTAGTGATGATGCAATTACTTATGCAGAAATTATGCTGAAATGCCCCAAGCCAGAAAAGTGTCCCCTCTTCGCCCCCTGAGCATGGCGCAGAATGAAGAATGCATTCGCGATGCAGCGTGCTCGCAGGCCCTTCCTGGGTTTGGACTCCCACTGTGCTCTCCAGCATCTCCTGCACACACGCGCCGTTCGGATGCACTTCAGTGACGTGTGTGCAGTCTCCCTGTCTCTGTTTCTACTCGAGTGGTCCTTTCTCAACTGCATCATCTGTTAAGTGCTTAGCTGCTTTGTTGGTGACCGCAAACCCAGCTCACCCCCTCCAGCTGGTAAATCTGTGCGTTTGCATCACCTTCGTTACAGAGAATGGGAGTATCTCTAGGTAAATCCCCTACAACTGCCCTTTCTGTAACGCAGCATCAGTTTTTTACGACAAAACACTGCTAAAGTTGTTGGTGTCATTTGGTAATTTCCCAATTCCCTGAAATGATTTATTTTACTATTTTTGTCTAAATTAATATTTAGATTCCACAGATTCGAATTGCCTACATGCTTTATGCTACACTTACAAAAAGTAGAACTTTGACTACCATTTTAAAATAAAAATATTTAGATTAATAAAGATTACTTCAGTTTTATTGAAATTTGTCTCTAAGGTATAGAAATGAATTTCCTTACCACTCCAAAATTCCTTTATGTCTAAAACTAACGTCCCTAATTTGTTATGACTAGCAAAAATAGGAACCTGGATGCATTTTAAATATTCAAGTATAAGCAAGATAGTATTACTTTTTCTAAATTTCATATTTTATGTTTTACTTTTCTACCTGAAGTGTGCTCACTGTGCTCACTTTTCTCCAACGAGCTGTGTTCGTGGCCACACGGACAAATACATTTACCGAGCACCACAACAATGACCGCTTCTGGGGAGTCCTCCTTTTTCCTTCTTCTGGATGGCGGCATCTCATGCGTGTTTCAAACATATCTGCCTCTGCTTGGTCAAAATTAGCCCTTCGTCAAAATGAGCCCCTTTGAACAAAGGGCATGAAATATTTATATTTTTAAATAAATGTTTTTTAAATTATTTATTTATTTATTTTTTAGAGAGGGAAGGGAGGGAGAAAGAGAGAGAGAGAGAGAGAGAGAGAGAGAGAGAAACATCAATGTGTGGTTGCTGGGGGCCGTGGCCTACAACCCAGGCATGTGCTCTGACTGGGAATCGAACCTGCAGCACTTTGGTTCACAGCCTGTGCTCAATCCACTGAGCTATGCCAGCCAGAAAATATTTATATTTCTAAATTGTAACATAGTACCAAACAGAAATGATACTAAGTGCATCATTCTACCATGTCACTGTTCACATCATGGGGTAATGGACTTTACTTTTAGTTATTTCACTCAGGTTGCTAATGCTCTACCTTTTTTCAGCACAAAGAGATTCCAAATAGTAGGTCCTAGTTCTGGGACAGTGTGGTAAGACACTCCAGGACATGCATTCCAATTTTGGGTTCAGAAAATGTGGTCAGCTAATTATTGCTGAGTATTGAAAAATTTTAACACTAGATGCTATGGAACATTTTACAAGCTTAGAAACTAGTAGCATAACAGTGAAGCTACTTTCTCTTTTATTAATTTTTGTGCCTCATGTTACTTATATCTAAATGAAGGATTTTGTATCTGATTAAATTGAGGCAATACGTTGCCTTGTCTGAGTAGGACTCCCAGGAACATGCTCATATGTATTTTCAGAAGAAGAAATGCGATAATGGTTATCAGCATCATATGTAATATTTCTGACATAAATCAGTTGATGTTTTCATCTCTCAACTTGCCCCCGACTTGTTATTACATGTTCCTTTTGTATCCTTTTGCTTTGGAAAACAAAAAAAAGGAAGCCTTAGTGAGGCAGTAGTAAATTACTTTTGTAAAAATGGCCTTTGGGCATTAACTTTTTCCTTGTATTATGAAAGCCAGGCACTGATGCACAGGAAAATTCCTGTGTATTTCCTCGTGCAATATGAAAGCAATCTATGAAGTCTTAGTCCGTCCTCTTCTGGCTAAATTCTCTGCAAACATTTCCCTTTTAGATCAATTGCAGTGACTTCTCTTAAAAGGATTCCGCATAAACAACAGTAAATCATGCAGTTACTTTTCCAATATTGCGAATCTGCATAGCAATAGCAGTAAACAGTATATTGAGAACAGTTCTCTGAAGCTCCGGAGAGTCAAATCAATTCCGAAGACATGCAGTAGTGAGCTGCGCTGCAGAGCTGAAAGTGGGAAGGCCACTTTTGCTTGAGTACAATATTTGACAGTTTTTTAAGGTTTATTTATTTTAATGTTTAACATTTTTATTGTAGTTTTTCCGTTACCATTTATTCCCCTTGACTTCCCCCTCAGTCACCACCCTGTCTGGCGTCCATGCATGGGAGTCCCTTTTCCTTTTTGCTCCATCCCTCCACCTGCTAACCACACCCCCCCCCCCCCCCGCCCATAGCTGTCATCCGCTCTCCACCTATGAGTCTGTCTCTATTGTGTTTGTCTTTCTCCGAATGGCTTATTTCGCTTAGCATGATGTTCTCTAGCTCCATTCATGCTGTTGCAAAGGGTAAAATTTTCTTCTCTGTTTTATTGGAACATGGCTAAGAATTTCCTTTCAAAATATCAACCAAAATACCATTAAACGTGTTTTTGCATCAAAATGCAGCAGAGACAAATCAATGCAAATACATCTTGTCTCAACCTAGTTAGATGAGAAATCCTTCTTGTAGACATGAGTAACATGACAAAATTTACATGTATGTCTCTTACCTCGTACAGGTTTCTTTTAATAGCAATGATATTCAATGCCTATTATTTTTTAATATTTGACATTAATAAATTACTAGAAAGGGGAAACTTTTGGTGTCTTATCCATTAAGGCCAATTCATTAAAGCCACTTCATTAGTTCAGTCCACTCTTGGCCACTGCCATTGTTCAGTGTCACACTCATGTTTTTCTTCTTATTTTGTCTGAACTAAAAAAGAAAAAATTATACACATGGGGACTGGGCCTGGGTGAGGTGGGCAAAGCGGAGCGGGGATGGTGACATCTCTAATAGTGTCAACAATAAAATAAAGTTAAACATATACACATGTTGACATCTTTTTCAATAAGAATTCCCTCAGCTGGTTTCAAACAGAACACTTCGATTTTTAAACCTTATTTGTCCATCTTCAGAGAGAGGGGAAGGGAGGAATAAGGAGGGAGGGAAACATTGATCGGTTGCTTCCCTGACCAGGACAGAACATGCACCCCAGGCCTGTGCCCTGCCCAGGAATTGAACTGGTGACCTTTTGCTTTGCAGGATGATGCCCAACCAACGGAGCCACACCGATCAGGATGAGAACAGTTCAATTCTTAAGAAAGTTGCATGTTTACCATTCTACTAAAATAAAAACAATGAATGTGAAAGCAGATACCCCTGTGGAGTGCCAAACCCTTTTCAAGTCAGATAAAATCTAAAAAAATTCTAAAGCAGAATAAATTCATAAGGAAGGATTTATAATATTATTAAAATCATTAAGTAAGTTTAAATCAGCTTTCAAAATGTAATTCTCAGTTTATTGCAAGGAGTTCTTAATAATGTAAAAAACATTCTGGCTGATTAAGTGTATATGTAAGCTATCAACGGTGTAGTAATCTAGCAAGAAAATTTATTTTATGTGTTGTTTGCAGCTCCCTACAATCTTTGTAGGCTTATTTATCCTGAGTAAACAATCTCACCACCGTAACTATTCCATCACGCAGGACTACAAATGATCACATATGCTGAGTAAAGGGTGAGATTTCATTCTTATGATATTCCGGGTATGGCTCGATTTGTAATCTTTACTACACACTGCTGTTGCTACAAAATTTCACTGTTTACATAGGAGCTGGTGAGAAAACCCAGACAAGTTGAAAAAATCCAACTGAACAAAAAGGAGTATACTCTGAATGATCAACATTTGTTGGCTTTGTTTTTCTATCCATATCTTTTCATATTTCTTAAAGGGATGGATATAAGAATTTCTCATTAGCTAAACATTCTTCTTTTTACCTTCTCATCACTGGAAATAAATAGGTAAATGGATAGATAGACTCTGAAATAAAATTTCACAAATATAGTATACCCAGGAATTTCAGTTGAGAAACATTGTGCCCCAAGTTTGTATCATAACCACCACAAAGTAGAATCACCATCCCCTTAACCCTCCAGAGAACCTTCCTGCACACGTACAAGCTCTGCCGTCGGCCCGCTGCTGTTCTGTGTTGCTGTGGTTTTTCTCATGGCCTCACATCCGTGACCACACTGTTGTCTGCATCTAATGTTTTATTTGTTAGAAATCATTTCGGGAAGTAGAGCAACATGTTTTATTATTTTTTTATGAATACAGTGTTTACTGAACATGGGCATTTTCTGCCATGATAATTTTCCTGGCCAGACAGAGTCTAACAGTAAACATTCGTTTTACTCGTGATCCCCGAGACGGGAAGACCTGCCAACACGGTGGTTGTAGAGAGTATTTGCTCAGAAAGGGATACGCACATAACCCTGGATTTGATTGTAGTCTATAAAATATATCAGAATCACCAGCCACCAGCTACACTTTGTCTTCTTTCTATTTTCTCTTGTCTTCTGTCGAGTCTAAAATTGTGGACTTCAGGGAGGTGCTATCACACAACTGTTGGTTGTCCATTGTTACCACGAACTGCCTTCCACACCTCACATCAGTGTCAACACGTGCTTTGTTGTAATGAGGATGAAAAATCAAGGAAAATTTTTACTAATGTGTTGACAGGAGAGAGACCTGTGTTATTCTCTAAGTCCTTTCCTGCTAAACGATGGGACCACCTCTAAAAGTTGTGGACCTTGAAATACACGTCAGAGAATAAAAATGTCATTTTTCCCTCTGATAGAAAATTTTAACTGAATAACTATAGTGCACTTGCCTGGATCCTTATAATAATTTATATCCTTTGAGGTGCATTATTTCTAATTTTAATAGCCATAGACTAGAAAGCCAGGGTACCTGGAAAGTCAAATCCTTAGATAAGAGATAATTCTAGAATAATAGAATCAAAATAAGAGATTAAAAACAACTTCTAGATTAAAATGCCATAAGTTTGTAAAATCTCTACTTGTACCTTTCTGCCCTATGTTTGCTACTATAATAGGTTGATTATCGCTGTCTCCTATTCATCCTATTCCCACCTTGAATATCTCATCTTTGAATATTATTCTGTGAATTGAGTTGGTATCACTAATGATGAAACACCTTATTGGTCCCAATTCCATTTCACGTGCTAACGCAGTATAAGTGTAACCCCTTTTCCACATGAACAAAACCACCACATGCCTGGTTAAGTCTTTGTTACCTACACACTTAAAATTTGCCATCATTTCAACTTTGCCTCACTTAATAAAACTTTCCATTTCTAGTTCTCTTTGGGACCTGGTCCAATGTACTATTTCAAATGTGGCACCCAGAACTGAACACAGTTCTCTAGATTTAGGAAGGAATAAAATCTATTCCTTCTTTTTTTTTTAAAAAAAAGGATTTATGTATTTATTTTTAGAGATAGGGGGAGGGAGAGAGAAACAGAGGGAGAGAAACATCGATGTGTGGTTGCATCTCCTGCACCCTCAACTGGGGACCTGGCCCCAAGCCAGGCATGTGCCTTTCATGGGGAATCGAACCAATGACCCTTTGGTTTGCAGGCCAGCACTCAATCCACTGAGCCACACCAGCCAGGGCTAAAATTTATTCCTTGAAACAACAGCTTTCCTATCATTAGGATTCCAATATTCTACCTGTTGTTTTGCAGGGGTACCCAACCTTTTGGCATCTCTGGGCCACACTGGAAGAAGAGTTGTCTTGGGCCACGTGTTAAATACATTGCAACAAGTAATCCCCCCCAATTTTTATAACATTTTAAGTAAATTTATGATGTTGTATTGGGTCACACTCAGAGACATCCTGAGCCACATGCGCCCTGTGGACAGCAGGTTGGACACCCCTGGTTTACAGTGTTATACAAATCTTTTATTTCCATGCTGATTCTTGAGTTGTTCCAGTTATTAGTTCATGCAGAGTGTTAGAGTCTCCAAATATTTTTAGTTAAACTGCATTTTTTTTCTATTCTGACACCACTTAATACCATCACATTGGGGGTTAGGATATCAATATATGAATTTTAGTTATGCATAAATATTTGTTTTATAAAAGAAATCTGAAAACACAGCTAATTTCTATTCTGTGCTGCATTGTAGATTTTATGGGGAATATTAGGCAAGAAAAAAGGAGAAAAAGCACCCAAATTGGAATGGAAAATGTAAATTTGTGTCTGTTTGAAGGTGACATGATAATCTATATGGAAAATTCTAAGAACAACCTGAAACATTATTAGAGATTATAAACAAATACAAGATTATGGAACAGAAATTGACATAAAAAATCAATTGTATTTCTTTTTATATGTTAATGAATAACCCAACAATAAAATTAGGAAAACAACTCTAATTACAATACCATTAAAATATAAAATGAATAAAATATAGCTCTGGCTGGTGTGGCTCAGTGGATTGAGTGCTGGCCTATGAACAAAAGGGTTGCCTGTTCAATTCCCAGTCAGGGCACAGGCCTGGGTTGTGGGCCAGGTCCCCAGTAGGGGTTGCATGAGAGGCAACCACACATTGATGTTTCTCCCCCTTTTTCTCTCTTCCTTCCCTTCTTTCTAAAAATAAGTAAAATGTTTTTAAAAACCCAATTAAAGAAGTTCAAGACTGTATACTGAACACTACAAAACATTGTTGAAAAATTAAAGATAATCTAAAAAGAAATGTATCTGTTTTTAAGTATTGGAAAACTTAACATTATTAATATGGCAATACTATTCAAATTTATCCACAGATTCAAATATTCCATCCCCAAATCCTAGCTTTTTTATTCCAGACATTGACAAGCTGATTCCAAAATTTAATGTGGAAATTCAAGTGACCCAGAATAGCCAATACAGTCTTGAATAGAATTAAAGTTGGAAGATTCACATTTCTCAATTCAAAAATCAAACTGTCAAGACTTGGAAAAGCAATCAAGACCATGTGATAAGACCATACAAATTCATACAGAGAGCGATGGGACAGAATTGAGAGTCCAGATAGAAACCCACCCTTTCATGGCCAACTGGTTTTTTCCACAGATGCCAGAGCATTTCAGTGGGGGAGAGAATCGTCTTTCTTGTAAAAGCTGCTGGGACAACTAGATTTCCACACAAAGAAAATGCAGTTGGAACCCCACCACACATCATATAAAAATTAACTTAAAATGGATCCAAGACTTCAATATATGTGCCAAAGCTGTACAATTCTTGGAACAAAACAAAGGTGTACATTTTCATTATCTTTGTTTTAGCATTGACTTCTTAGATAATAGCATAGCACAAGCCACTGAAGAAACAGCTGATAAATTGGATTGTATCAAAATTAAAACTTCTGTGCTTCAGATGATACTCTCAGGGAAGCGAAAAGACAACGGACAAAATGGGAGAAAATACTTGCAAATCACACTGTGTCTAGAGTATGCGAACAGCAGCCACAAATCAGAAACAATCCATTATAAATGGGCATAGGAGTAACTATTGTCAAAAATAATAAAACACTCTAATTTTCTTGTAGGCATCAAGAAAAAAATGGAAGGTTTGGCTGGGTCTGCTCCTTGGTTAGTGGAATGGTGCTTGGCACACAGTGGCGCGGACGGAAAAGGGGAAGCAGGAGAAGGTGGTTTGTTGGAATTCACTCCAGCTTTACCTGGTGAGTAGATAATTAAGAGGTTTTGCTTGTTTACCTTCCAAAGCTGGGCACTTGGGTTAAATCAGGGGCACAAGGATTTCACCGTAGCTTATTTACAGAATATCGCCTTCTTACCTCCTTTACCTCTAGAAATGTGATTTTGTTTTTTAAAATTGTACTTATGTATTTCACTTGTGTGAGTAGGTGCATTTTATTTTGTAATATAAGTGAAGGAAATACATGTAAAAAAATAAGGCAAAGGGTTTAAGAAGACATTTCTCTGAAGAAGATATACAAATGGCTAAAAAACATGTGAAAAGTTGCTCAACATCACTCTGTCTTGGGGGAAAGCAAACCCAAAGCACACCGAGATGCTGCTGACTTCACTCCCACTAGGGGGGCTGTCATTAAAAAGATGGAGAATATCCCATTTGGAGAAGATATATAGAGACACTGGAATCCTCATGCATGCTAGTGGGAATGTGAAATTGTGCTGCACCTTTGAAATTGTGCTGCTCCTTTGAAAAATGCTTCATGTGATTGAATACATGTAGAGTTAATATATGACCCAGAAATTTCACACATAGATATATATCCAAGAGACTTGAAAGCATGTTTACACAAAACATGTACAAAAGTGTATACTCACATGTTCATAGCAGCCTTAGTCATAAGCACCAAAGATGGAAGCAACTCAAATATTCCAAAGGTGAACGAATCAGCAAAATGTGGTGTAACCATGCTATGTAACGTTCATTCATAGAGAGAAAGGAGGTACCGATTCCTAGTACAGCATGAAGTGTCCTTGAAAACAGTATTCTCAATTAAACCCAAGACATAGGCTACATATTGTATGATGGCGCTTATATGAAGTGTCAAGAAGAGGCAAATGGGGAGACAGAAAGAAATGGAAAGATTAGAGCTTTCTGGGGCAGGGGCAATTGGGGAGTGACCGCTAATAGGTATGGGTTTTCCTTTTGGGGTGATGAGAATGTTCTGGGATTAGATAGTAGTGATCATTGCAGAAATACATGAAAAAGCACTGAATTATACCCTTCAAAGGGTTGACTTTTATGGTGTGTGCGTGCATTTAAGTATTCCTCCCTGTCTTGGCTAACATAAAACCATTCGTGGAGGTCTTTCTGGGAGACCTTGCACTGTAAACTGATGCAGTGACAGACTCAGTGTGTAAAGAAAGCCCACCCCTCCGTTTCTGGTCCCCTGGCATTTCTACAAAGTAGTTACATTCCACATTAGGGGAAGGTTGCTGGTTTCCGGTATGCTCTGAAAAAGGCTCTTTTTAAAGCATTTATAATGCCAAGAAATATATAACTCTCTTCTGGCGTGCTTTATCCTTAGGATCTTTCTGGATTACATGGACAAAGAGACACACTTTTTTATGGCTTTTTGAAAGGAAGAGTTAGTTAGTTCCTGACAAGGACCTGAATTGAACACATAATCCCACATGCAGCATGCAGTTTTATTTCAGTGACACTATTTAAACACAGCATAAATTTTACTGTTTTAATATTTTATATGCAAAATCATGCGGGATGTATTTGCCCCTATGTCTTCTCTCCATGCAAATAGTTTTAATATAATGGAATGGAAAATGAATACCACTGTTACTTATTTAATATTTGTAATATAAAGTAAAAAACAAAACAAGGTAGGTGGAAGCCAATTTTATTAATCCTATGCATTGTTGTGAATTTTATTGATGAAATATCTAATGTAAGGAGTGGTAAGTTAGGAAGAAAGAGCCGGACATGTTATAATCACTGTGATGATTTAATTTTTTCTATATACCTACTATTGCTATGTTTAATTTTGATAATGATACATTTCAAAATATTTGTATCTGAATATTCCTGCCAGACTCTGCTAACATAATATTACCCAATGTTCTGAGGTCCGCTCCTTTAAATATTCTTGCTATTTTTTTATTTACTGAGTTTAGAGAGAGAGGAGGGAGAGAGGAGAGAGAGAGGGGGGAAAGAGGAGGGAGAGAGAAATGAGGTGCCAATTCATAGTACAGCATGAAGCATCCTTGAAAACAGTGTTCTCAATTAAACCCAAGACATAGGCTACATATTGTATGATGGCGCTTATATGAAGTGTCAGGAAGAGGCAAATGGGGAGACAGAAAGAAATGGAAAGATTAGAGCTTTCTGGGGCAGGGGCAATTGGAGAGTGGCCGCTAATACATATGGGTTTTCATAATTAACTCAGAAAAACAAACAGTCTACTAGGCAAACCAGGATATCACTGTGTCTAGGAAGGATAAATATTAGGTGGAAAAAAAATAACTCAAAGTTACAGACTTGCTATGGTGGGCATAAAATAATGAAAATAATAGGTTCAATAAATAAAGTACTAATGTAACAAAACATGAATGACACTAATTTTTGAAGTGATGTCATTCACATACCTATGTCCACTTCAACAAATTTCCATGTTCTCACAAAAGACACATGACTTGAAGCTCTCGTACTCTGAAAACATTCTGATGGCTGGCAGATTTCCTGCCTGGTGATAGGATATGCATAGTAAGAAATATTTAAACTGATGACTGAGTCCATGGTGCCAAATATTGAATTGAGGACTTAATTATATTTGTAAAAAAATTGGCTCTTTAGAAAAATTGCCCGTTTACCCCCTGTATGATTTCTTTCTTTTAACCTCTAAAATCTTTGAAGGAAGGGACTATGCATTTAACTATTGTGTCAAGGTCAAATTTCAGAACGTGCAACAAACACTATTCTTTGTTAAGACAGGTGATAGAGATTACATTTTCATGAAATTCTGATGAACTTCCTGTGAGACACGGGACGGAATATATTGGAGATGGTAACCAGTGTTTAGAATTAAACTCTACCAAGTCTGCCGGGCAGTGGGTAAATGCTGGCCCTTAATTTCTGGAGAATGTTTTAGGGAGCAAAAAAAGATCTGAGAGGAAAATAAATTGGGATGTACCCCCTTTTATTGGTAATGTTGGTTGGGTTTTGAGCAGTTTATTTATATTAGCTGAGTGGGGTTCATTCTGCCCCTTGCCCCCATGTGTGTGGAGGGGGTGCAGGAGGAGACAGACACTGCTGGCACTGCGGTGTCACTGTCAGAGGTGATGCTGCGGGTAGGCGACAGGAGGGTGTAACAAAGCCAGAACGGGAACCACAACCACCAGCTAATATGGCCATGCCAGCCTGATGCATGGAACCCCTTTCCATTCTGGGGATATCGATATTGCAGGAAGAACAACTCAGAAGCAAAGAGGAGAGCCACATGCTCCTTCAGGGAATATGTGTAACAGCCCAGGGCTCTTCATTTGGGAAGGAGGAGCACCCACCTTTAAACTAGGGGACACTCGGCCAGGGAACACAGTCCCGTGTCTCTGGAAAACACACGCTCGTACCAGACACCCCACCGAGAATTAGCGCTGTGCGGTGCTTTGCCTGCAGTGTGTGCTCCTAAACAAGTGCTGATAATGAGGGTATTGGGGTAAGGTTAGCTCAATTAGAAGAAAAGAACAAATAATATCAGTTTCCAGGATATTTGCCAGGAACAGAAATATTGCTTAGGATACTGTTTACCCTGATTGTGCCAAAATGGTATAGCAATAGCTTAGAATATATAGATGATGGAAAATAAAAAAACAACTTTGGGAGCAGATGGAGAGAGATTTTAGCATGACGACAGAAATAAGAACACTGGAAATGGTTCCCATAAACACCTTCAGAATTCATCTGAAGATATAATTACCATACTACCTCTCTTTGATATGTATGCTAAGGGAAACATTATAAAATGACCAAGTCACTAATCTAAATTTTACCGATGCAGGAAATAGTGGACGAAGTCAGCTACCACTACACCAGGATATTCATACTTCTCACACACTCTCCCAAGGGGGCACTAGAAATTCAAGTTATATTTGTAGCAGGGGCTAAAAGCAGACCAAAAAAAAAAAAAAACAACCAAGCTATGGCCAAATGTAGTAATTGGAATTTTTTTAATGACGCAATAATAGATGCCGAGAAAATTGTTGATTGCCTGGCACACGATTGATTACTCACTGGCCGAGTAACAACTCAGGGCTCGCTGCCAAATTAGTAGCACAAGACTTGACGGATCCATTCCTCTCCACTAGCCTGCAGACTTTCCACCTCCATTTCTGACAGCTATTTAATGAGGGATTGCGCATACAAATACGTCTTTATAAGCCACTGTAAAAATAAACAATTCTGGGAGTTTGTATGGCACCAAAATAAGCTTATCAGATTCAACAAAAATGCACGCTGAAAATATTAAACTGTTTGAACCTGATTTAGAATTACAATGACATGTTGTCTATTCCATTTTCTATCTGGAACTTTAATATTAATATACCTAATCAGGAATGCAGAATGTTCCCTCTTCCGTAATTATTTCTAATTATTCCTGCATATGTTCCATGTATGATAAATGTTGTTTAGTCTCCAGTTAACTTCTAGATTACAAATTTATTATGATGGGCTAAAAAGTTTTCTGAAAAACTTTTGCACGCCACTTTATTTTTTCTCCTTGTTGATAAAGTAAAGAATCCTCAAAATATTTCATAATTAGGAAAACCAAACTACTATCAGCAGGCTGACCTATTTTGATTTAAACTTCTCTGTATTTTAAGACGTATTTACCTTGGAATCGTCCTAATGTCTCCTAATTCTTGCAGGCCTATTTCCCTGCTGCCACGTCCGGCTGCAGGTGTTTATGGGAAAGTTTGCACTTTCAAATGTTGGCTTGTCTGACAGCCTCTTTGTTCAGAGTTATTTTGAGTCAAGCAGAAAAGAAGCTGCAGCTGAACACCTGGCAGCTGTGTTCTTCTCATTCACAACCATGAGTAGAACCACATCTACACAAAAGAATTCAGCTACCGTGTTTTAGACCTTCCTGAGGGTCTACCACTGGAGACATTGCGTAGTGTAGACTCCAGACTCAGACGGCCTGAGTTGGAACCCCGGCTCAGCAGATTGACCTTGGGGAAGTTTCTTTATCTCTCTAGGACGCACGCCCTCAAACTATAAAATGCAGATTAGAAGAGTACCAATCACATGAGGTCATTTTCAATTTAAATGAGGAAATCAATGCAAAGAAGGTATTAGTATAGTGACCGGCACATAGTATGTGCTCAGTAAATGTTAGTATTACTTCATTCCCACCAATAAAAAAAAAAGTAACCATTCTTTTATAGATGTAAATCATATATGATAAAATTTATACTTTTTAAAAGTATAAAAATTCAGTTTTTTAAAAGGTTTTATTTATTTCTAGAGAGATGGGAAGGGAAGGAGAAAGAGGAAAAGAAACATCAGTGTATGGTTGCCTCTTGTGCGCCCCCTACCAGGGACCTGGCCCACCACCCAGGCTTGTCCCCTGACTAAGAATCAAACTGGCGACCCTTTGGTTCACAGGCCTGTGCTCAATCCACTGAGCTATACCAGTCAGGGCAAAATTAAATTTTGTTTTTTTTTTGTATTAACAAGGTTGTGCAACCGTACCACTAAATCCAGGACACTTTCTTCAGCCCCGAAAGAAGCCCTGTGTACATTGGATATCATTCACCAGAGTTTCCTCCCCCGCCATTCCTAGTAACACTGACTTTCTATCTCTATGTATTTGCTTATTCTACGTATTGAATAGAAATGGAATCATATAATATGTAGTCTTTGGCTTTTTCACCTAGAATATTGTTTTCAAAGTTCATCTGTGTTGTGGCATGAATGCACGCCACCAAGTAAATACTATTTGCTTGGACAAATAGTATTCCATTGTATGGACATATAGCACCATGGGCCTGGGGCATTCCCTTAAGTGGAGGTGGGGAGCTGAGCTACAGCTTGGTCTTGGATTCTTCTTCCTTATCAGGAGAGACCTTTCCCTTGCTTTAGGTCCACAGTGAACTTAGATGCTTATTAAGTGTGTGCTTTGGTGGTACCTGTTCCAGCAGGATGAGTCTCATCCACTTTGGAGAGGGGTAGGTGCAGCCCCATCCCCTGGGTTGGCTGCAGGAGGGACCACTTCCATGGGAGACCTGGCCACACTACCAACACTGACCTCCTGTGTGCCCTGTCCTTTCTGCGAGTAAAGCGTTGTTCTAACTGGTGCCTGGTGTGGGGAGCCCTTCTCGGTCACTCAGTGGGCCAGGTCTGCGGGCTCCTGCACTGGTGATTGGCTGTGATGTCTGTTGTTTCCCAGTCCATGGGAGTCGTCACTCGGGATGGGTCGCTGAACCTTCCTGCTCCACAGTTTGTATATATGTACATGCAGACAGCCGAGAAAACAGATGTAATGTTTTTTCTTTTTCATGTTTCCATTCTATAGCATGTCACTAATGTTAATTAGCCATCTAGAAATGTTTCCAATGCATTGGCATTGCACTAGAAACTGTAGCTTCAATTTTCATGATAAATTCAGATGTCCACGTGGGGCTGGGGCGATAAGAAGATTAACAATAGTATCTGAAGTTCTCCCTATCACAGGGTATCAGTTAAGATTTCTGGCAGTCATTAAGGCCCTGAAATCAGAAGTTTATGCTGTGTGCACTGGATTATACAATGAGCAGCATGCCAATGTGTCTGAGTTCAGTGGTCCAAGGCATAATTAACATCGAGCTGAAACCATGACTACAACATCAGTGGTCTGTGGGAGAAGGCCTAATTGGGTTGTGCGTGGAAATGAATGCACCCTGCTCCAATCAGGTGCGGCTGAGGCACTGGTAGGGGATATGGCCCAGGTGATGGCTTAAAGGCTGGAGCTGTCCTCCATTCCCGTTTCCATTCTTTAAGGGTGTCCTTGGAATGCCTTTACATTCAGTTAAAAAAAAAATCTCAAAGAGTTTTCTCCCTGGTCTTGTTCTTGTGTCAGAAAAGCCCTTAACAAATAGAATTGCGTGCTGTGCATGTTGGGAGTTTGTCCAGTTGGATCAAGCGTAATGTGGTTTTAGATCCCGAGCAAACGAAGGCCAGGAGGGGGAAGTCAGTGCTGAGACTCAAGGTTTTTGCAGTGGCCTTGAGCTTTTTGCTGTGTCACACAGGCTGGGGGCGGGGGGAGTGCTTTATCGCCCTTCGTGATGTCAGCAGTCTCAGAGAGGTGTCGGGATTTCCTGCTACCATTGCGATCTAAGGTCAGGAATTTGAGTTGGAGATGGCATACACCTGTGCAGCATTTCCATCCAGGTGGGATGTTTGGTCATTCCTTGGTCTTGAAGGATTCACTGTGCTAGGAAGCAGAAAAGGGGTTTGAAGATGGTTTCTTCTCTATCAATTAACCCTGGAATGCACATGAGTAGAGGTGGGAAAAGGAAATGATAAATAATGTCTATCAAACATTTACCATTTCCTGGGTGGGCACTAAAGCTTTGTGTTTTCGATGAATACTTTTCCTTAATCTTTATAATGAAATTGGGTACAATGATGGTCATTTTATAGATGATCAGGCTGATAATACAAAAGGTGGGATAACCAATCCAAGATTATATAATTTATTATTGGTGAACCTGATTATATAATTAATTATTGGTGAACTTAACTATTGGTAACCCTGTTCTTGTGCTCTGAGATTTTGTTTCCCTCTTAGTACTGTTTGATAGAACAGGGACTTCAATGTACACTGCTTAGAATACTGAGCTGATCCCCAAACCATAGAGTATTAAGAAACCATGTTCCCTCAAAGAATGTTCATTAATTGAAAGATAGTGTGGCATTCTCTCAATATCCTGTAGTTAAGAAAGCAAAGAAAAACAGGTGTGTGATGGTGCCAGGAAGATAATATATATATTATGTGTAATATGATATGTGTTCTATTACATATTACATATATAATACACATTATATTGCATATAATATGTAACATTACATATAATATGTATCATATATAATATGTATTATATTACATATTATACACATCACATATTATATTACATATAATATGTATCATATTTCATATTATATAATATAATTATTGTATTACATTAATTATTATATTATAATAATTAACACCTGTGCATTATAATATAATTATCATATTATAACAATTAATTTATTAACAGTATATTAATATCATTATAATATAATATTAATAATATAATATGAATAATATAATTGTGATAATTAATGTAATATAATAATATAATAAAAATAATATATACATATAAATCTGTGACGTTTTAGTGCCTCAAGCCTCAATGACTTGAAAACAACTTGGTGCTACTTCCAAAAATATTATGCAGCCATCATTTCCCTTGGGAATAAAACAATACCTTTGCAACAATGGAGAAACATTTTCCACCCATGAAACATTTTGCTCATTAATGAAGAACATTTGATGTATTGCACACTGCAGACCTTGTGGCATTTCATGTTAGACAAATAAACAGGCTCAATTTGATGGAAGGAGAGTTACGTGTAGAGATGCTACTTAGGACCAAGTGTGACTGGTGCCATAAGGAACAATAATTTGTCAACCGCTGTAAGAATTAAGAACCCGGGACTATTAATTCGGAAACATGACAGGGCTTGTGTTACATGTTACTTGAAAATATGGTTAATCAACCTGATGGGAAAGTATGATTCAAACAGCTGCTGCTCCTTCACAGTTTTCATTTCGATGCTCTAGAAACACTCTTTCTTCTTTGGAACATTCCACCCTGCTTCTGAAGGGTATAGCAAACATTTTGCTGTTTATATATTGCTACACATTCATGAATTGAACATAACTCTTACCTGTAGTGCCTTTGACTTATTTTCAAAACTTGAAGATAGCTTTCTGTAATTTTAGGCAATAGGTCAATAGATTTCCATTGCTCTTCTCCCTAAGAATAGATAAAATGTTCTCTTATTAATTTTCTGACTGCAAGAGCAAATCTGATTAACAGTGTCCAAAAATGTGGATTGATCTCCTACTCTGGGTCTGGCTCTGTGCTGACGGGGGAAGCATTCACGGGCCCCGACTGCTCTGGAAGTTTGATATTCACATTGTTACAGTTTACAGCTCAGGGCAGATATTTCTGAAATAGGCATCACTTCCTGTCTGTGTTTCTGTGTCTTAGGGAACATCTGCTCGACGTAGTTCTCTTGCCAGAGGAGCTGAATTGAATTACCCACAACGAGTTGCTTTGCATGCTAATATTTAATAACCTATTGAACAGCATCACATTTGTATTATAATGAAATTATATGTTTAATGACTAATGTTATCATTTTTGAATTTTTGGGCTTCCTTATGCATTTTCTAATATGTGAAAATAAATTAAAACATATTACTCTTTTAAAACCTATAAAAATGCATTGAATAGGAAAAAAATGTCCTACTTGATCCACTTTCTCTCTCCTAGTTAAAAATTATAGCCCATGTTGGCTCGAGATTGCTCAGAAGTGGCAATTACATTTCCCTTTATATAATCTTGCATTCTGAACTCCGTTTCACCTGCATCAGTTCAAGGTCACTCACATAGCCAAGGCAGGATGCTCAAATTTGATTGTTTGTTATGTGTTACTGAAAACCAGGTGCGTATGCTTCATTACTTCAGCAAATGTGAATTTAACACTGCTTCAACGAAGCTTTGTAATATTGCTGTTTCAAACCATTTTGTTTCATTGATTAATTATATGGTAATTTGATTTCTTGAGCTATGTTGGTATGAGGGATAGGTACAAATCTTTAATTTTAAATATTTCAGGATGTAAGTCTGTCTTCTGTATTTTTAGTTGGCACAGCGTAGACTGCACGCTGACTTGAACTATTAGTATAGTAAACATAACTCTAACCTGTATTACCTTTGACTCATCTTCAAAACTTGAAGACGGCTTTCTATAATTTTAGGCAATAGGTCAATAGATTTCCATTGCTCTTCTCCCTAAGAATAGATAAAATGTTCTCTGATTAATTTTCTGACTCCAAGTGCAAATCTGATCAACAGTGTCCAAAAAAGCTCTACATAATGGTCAAAGAGGGCCTAGAAGTTGATTAAACCGTGTGGATACAGCTTCCGGATCTGCCCTCCACTTTTGAGTAAAGTGTGATGCAAAGAGCACGGACGAGCACCTGGGTTCAAACCCCTGCATTTCACACATCAGTCATCTGATCTCGATCCAGCCACTGAGTCTGCGTGATCATCTCTGTCCTAATTCATTACATAGGAGTGGCAATTTCTATAAAATCTCTGCATTTAATAAATACTCAAAAATAATGTGTCTATTCTGACAGTGTATACAGGACCTTATCTGTAAACTGTCGTAAATTCTCTGCCTTTCTCAAGTAATCTTGAGTAACTGGGAAGCACCCTTTAATCAAGGAGAAATTTTAGGAATAAGGAAAAAGAATAATTCCACTTTGGGAAGTTTCTATACCACTGTTTAAAAATCATATGGTAGAATGCTTCAGAACTTGGGGATTCCAAGACAAAGCATCTGCTGAAGACAGTGAGTGTCTTAAAGAACTTAAGGCACTCGTCCTTCTGAGTACAGTCCCATGCTCACACTCTGACCTCTGACCCCTGCCTCACTTGTCCTTCCGGGAGCTCACTGAAGGTGAACAGCATCCGGGGGCCATCCTTGATGTGTGCATGGAGTCCGCTGCCATGACTGGCTTTGGTTTAGTCTTTGAAAAACATAATTGGTCAATCGATCTTTTGATCATATTTTTATACCACCACTTTGGTATAAACATGCTAATAAGTAGAATGTTCTGCTGGAAATGTAATTCATTTATAGTGTTTATTGAGGCTAACTGTATGTTTGCTGACACATAGTTTATGATTTATGAGCTCTGGGTGCACTCCACTTGAATTTGAGAACATGAGTATCTTTAGGCTCCATGGGTGATGCTGAGAAAGGAAAGGGCAAGGTCAGTGTCATGGGCAGGAAGTATACCATGCAGCCTAATTCTGATCAGTTTAAAACAGACCGTCGTGGAAAGCTTCGTGGAGATGAAAAAACCGACAGGCCACACTTTTATCAAAACAATTCTCAGGGAAATATTTCCTCCTGTCTGAAAGGTAATGAATGTCTTCGCAGTCCCATCCACTCTGTTTTTACCAAAGCTCTTCTTTGGTTCTTGGCCAAACTTCTTCGGAGATCAAAAGGGCCCTAAAGCAGGAAAGTGGGATTAAATGCCCAGGTTAAGACCAAAAAATGTTGGCAAGAACAACGGATAAATTGGTGTAGATAAATCCCTGGCATTTCTGCTCAATTCTAAATGTAACTGGATCTCTCTTATCTGGAAATAGGACTTAGGAGCATAAGAAGGAGGAATCTGGCCAGAGCTACTTTTTGGCATGGATACGCCAGAAACGCCATAAGCTCAGCCTTTTTGCACAAGATGGTATTTCATTGTTTGAACATCTGGCTGATTTGCTGAAAACATGCATTTGTGGGAAATATATGGGAACATTTTCTTTTTGATAAATAAGGAAATACTTGAGTAGAGAAACGGTATTGGATTCTTTGTGTTAGCTATTTTCCTCAGCAATAACAGTGTTTCACTTTTTCTTTGCTGCTGATAGTGGAGAAAGAAGATTCCCATTCATTATGTGATCACAGTTGCTTTTACATTTTAACGAGCTGCTCTTAGAAAACAGAGTAGAAAGCCACGTGCGTGATTTCTCCATTTCCAACTGTGTGGAAAATTGATATTTTGAAACTTCAGTATATTACGTATAAATAGACACTCCTTCTTCATCTCACAGGTAACTGGAACATCTCTTTGGAGAAATGATTTGATCAGGCAGTAGAGAAACAGACAAAGGGTTTGCCCCTGAAAGATTGCTCTGTTATAAACTGCTAGTTCTCTGTGCTAAGGTGCTGTTTTAACAAAATATTTGTAATGTAAATTCTGGAACATTCTCATTTTTCTGAAGGATTGCATTGTTCCCTAATCTGATCTGCGCCTATAGGTGGCAGCGATTCTTCACTGTTGCAGTGAAGTGGCTTGAATGCGCCGGATGGTAAAGGGAAGTGCATTTACGAAATGAAAACCAACCTCGGGACTCTGTTTTCAACCTCAGTTTTGGAAAAGTATGAGCTTATGTAGTTCAAAGTGCTGTTATGAGTGACAGCGAACTTCAGCTGCCAGCCCTGAGTGAAAGGTAGTCCGCCTCTCCTTCTGATCTTGGGCCACGGGAGACTCCCGATGGAGAATTAATCATCGTCTCGTCTTAGGGTACCGAAAGCAAAATAACGGGCCCACTGAGCAATGTGTTTCTCATGCCTCTGCTCCGGGAGTGTGGAGTGAGAACTGTTTTGGACCTGGAGATTATTATGCTAAGTGAAATAAGCCAGTCAGAGGCAGGCAAGTGCCATGTGATTTCACTTATAGGTGGAATTAAGTGAACAAAATAGGACCAGAGGCATGGAGGCATGGAACAGACTGACAGCTGTCAGAGGGGTGGGGGGGGGGGCGGTGGAGGACTGGATGAAAGAAGGTGAAGGGCTTAAGCAAAAAAAAAAAAAAAAAAAAAAAAAAAAATATATATATATATATATATATATATATATATATATATATAATATGTAGACACAGACAACAGTGTGGTGATAGAGCGAAGGAAGGGTGGGCTAGCTGGTAGGCCAAGGAGGATAAACGGGGATGGAAAGAGACTTGGCTTTGGGCGATGGGCACGTGATGCAGTGTGCAGGGGATGTTTTCTTGAGTTGTGCGTTGGAAACCCATATGGTCTTATGAACCAATGTCACACCCAGGAATTCAATTAAAAACACTGTTTTGTTCTGTTCAGGCACACTAATTCTGTCTTTTCTAAAATTCCCACTTTTGCGAGTGCCAGTAGTGACCCTCACTGGTGTGGATGTTCCAAATACTGATTTTCACGAAAACTCCAGTTTAATTTTCAACATAAGGGAAGCCATTGGTCAGAGAGGTTTATTTGACATTTAGCTTTCCAAAGAGCTTTCTTCATTGCTAGGGAGCCAAAAAACACAGAGGACTAATGGAGTAACATTTCCCTACACTAATTAACCAGCTGGAGCTCATGAACATGTGTTAGATTAAGTACAAGTAATACTGCTGACCACATTTGGTGTGTACTTAGAATGGATGGGCCACCAGGCTCAGGGCTGTACCTGGCTTGACTCATTTAACCCCATATGACAACTCTGCTATTTTTCCACCGATTCCGTGATGTACACTTTTTCTTTCATACGTTAACGCTTCCAAAATCAACACAGGTCTAAAGATTGGTTTTGTACAATTGCTATCCACGGAGGAAGCAGTTATGATGGTATTTATCACCCAAACAGGTGAGACTATCAAAATCAGGCTTAAACCATGCAGCATAGATGTCAGGAGCTGGAGGGCAATCCCGGGCCAGTAAAGCACGTTTAACTCCTGAGAGCCATGCCGTTGTTGGTTAATAATAGGGGGAGCTGCCTGTTCAGCAAAGATCCTCAAGCCGGAGTCAACGGTAGGCAGGTTCTGGAACCACCAAGCCTGGCGCCAACAGCGTTTAGTTGGGTTTATGGGCTTCCATTAAGAAATGCTCTCCCATTTGCTTTACCATGTGCTGTCTAACCCTTCGACAGCACACTGGGAGCTGCTGGAAGGAAGAACTCAAGCTTAGGTGAATCCAATTCAAGAACTGAGTCAAAAGAGTTCGAATCTGAATATGAAGTCCTAGTAATATCTAAACCAACTTTATGTTGCTTGTATTTCCTTTTCATGTAGACCATTCGGAAACATCTATGTGTAATTAATTCTAAACGAGTTTTTCAGTAGCACACAAAATAGAAATTCATAGCATTAAGACAGCTTCGTGTCATAGTACAATTAGCTATGGTTTTCCTTCCTAAGGGTGTTTAAAATTTTGTCTTGTTATTGAGAGCTTTTTAGATTTCAAAACAACAGTAATTGTTATTTCTATTTTATATGGATTAGGAAATTGTAATTATAAGTAGCAGAGCTAGGATTTAGAGTCAGCCTGTGTCAACAACATTACAACTTTACGCCATACATTTTCTCTGGTGTAATGATTCCAGAAGAGTTAAAACATTTTTATCATATCACTTATAATAAAGTTGGTACAAGATGCTTTCAAAATCCTTTCCCCCCCTGAGTTCCTAGCTCAGACCCTAATACTAGGCATTTCTTTCCTATTAAAGAACAGGTAAGAAGGAAAGGTTCCCTCCTTTTGGCCACACCTCTGGGGTTCCTTCTTTCTCAGGCTGGCTGGTGTGAATTTAGTCAGAGAATCCAACGCAGGACAGAAATTGGAGGGGGCCCATTTTTGCTGGGGACCAAGTCGCATGCTTGTCCAGCATGGGTACCATTAAATTAATTCCCCCTGGCTCCTGTGCAGAAATGCCCTGTATGTCTGTACTGGTTGTATCTGTTCATAATTCATTCTGCTCTTCTATTGTTATTCAGTTCAGAATCTACAGGGGAATGAGGCCGAAGAATTCCTTCCTTCCAATCTCCAAACATATTTGCCTTCCTAAATCTTTGCCACAAAACCCACAATATTTCATTTTATATTCATTGCTAAATTGTATAAAGAGAAAGTAAAACATCTTTCATTTTATATTACTTTATGAAGTATGACTACTAGAAAATATGTTAAAATGAGAACTGTGCTTGAGGATATTTATATCATGTATGTGTCAACTATTAGAAGTCAGGTCATTTTTTTAATTCACAAAGCAGACATAAAACCAAGTTTTTACCTGTGCAATATTTTTCATTTTGATGTAATATGAAGATCTGACCTCACATAGGTATATAGTCTGGAAAAGAGTATAGAAGCTGCATATTTTGTACCCCTGAAATATGACTACTATGGCATTAGACTACTGTGAAGCCCAACAATTTTCATTTCCCTGGTTAGTTTTACTCCAGCTTTTAGAAACAGAGGCCACAATCCATGGTCTTTACTTTTAAGTATCACCTTTCTCTTTTATCTTTTACTAACAATTTGAGAAGTATGTTACATTTTTTTTTCATTTTTACAAAACTAACTTTCTTTTAACCATAGAGTAATGGGGTAAAAAGTTTTGAAGAAGTTTTTGCTGTGAATTACAAACACATTTTAATATATACAAAACACAAAAATAAAAAGGTAGACATGCATGGGAACATTAAATTGGTGACATATGTCAGTACAATGGAAGGTTGACCAATGGGACCTTTGTTTCGGTGACTGACAGGCTGGCAGTTTTACAGCAAGTGCTCCTCCACGGGGCTTTCCATGGTCCTCGGTGTGGCCCACAGTGTATTCATGGGGAGAGCCATTTTTTTCCTTATTATAAATTCTGAATCTGCCATCTATTAAATTCTATTTATTCACAACACACTCATCATTGATGGATTTTTCTTTCCTTATTTAAAAAATAAATTTCAGGAGATTATATTGCCAATGTAGTCTTACTCATTTTATTTTCTTTTATTCTTAAAAATCTTTTAGCATACATTCGTGAAATTACTGCTCAACAGACTCTCATTTGGAAAATGTAACGATAGAAAAATACTGTGTGGGGAAGTTAAGCGGAAAACTTCTATGAGGCAATCTATACATTTGATGGGATCTATAAAGCACTGAATGCAAGGGAATTCTCAACGGCAAAGTCGAGGCCTTTCATAAAGGGCTGCAAAGATAGAAACATCTGATGAAAATTGAAGGGCAGAATTGTTTTATCAATGTTTATATTTGTGGAAGAAGAGGTTCCGCCATTGCTATTGTACAACCGTGGTGCCTGTCTTCAGTATTACACAAATTTTATAATTCAGCTGTACTGGCATGTACAGGAAAATCTGGTACTCTTCCTCCTAATAAAAGTCTCATCCTATTTATCAGTGACACAAAGAGAGTTTATCATGAAAAGATGAAATTTTTTAAGAGCACAAAATCTTGTGATTTATGAAAGAAAATTGATCTAATGTCATCATACAGGCCATGCAGGTTAGGATTTAACTAGGATTCTACCTTCAACGGTCCTTGTTTTTATGTAGGAGTGGGAGGAGGGTCAGGACTTCTCAAACCACAGGTATACATTGCAGTCTTGTGACTTTAATTTGAGATGGAAGTTGTACATTGGTCATCACATGCCTTGCAAATACTTGACGCAGAGAAACAGTGAGACTGAATGTTTGATTTTTGGTACTCTGTAAAGACAAATATCTCTGTATTTTTGGTACAGTGATGTTTTCTGTGATTTTTTTCAGCATGTTGTTCTTGTCATCTTATGCCCCCTCTCTAATAAATTCGGATCCAAATTTGATAGTCTGACATGTTTGCACTTCTAGCAACGGATCCATTATCTTACTAGAGATGCATGTGTATACCAGATGAAGAGTTTGCATGTTTCACACAGTAGTGGGGAGGATGTATGTGGGTGGCGTGTGTTACTTTACTGATAAGAGAAAACTGGACATTAATTATCTAGTGGCCCGAGTGCTAGTTTTATCACCCATCATTAGTTAATACCTTATATTGTGCTTTTGGGAATGTCTGGAGAATTGAATAGATCTTACTGAGAGAAAAGTGTCATGTGGGAACATTAATAATCAACATTTTAATAGTACCATCTATTAGTTCCTACCATCTATTAGTTCCTACCATCCATGCATCTTCCTGGATGACCGAAGATTTTGTATTCTTCCTAGGCATTTTGTGTGTCCCAGGAAGTTTATCTTAGGAGAGTGTGCTCTGACAAAGGGCTGTAATGGGTTATTAGCTTGGCCAGAAAGCACTTTAGCCAGAGCTGCTCTAATACTCATTTTGAAAGTAAATAAGATACAAGCAAATGTGAACCAAATGCTCCTGTCAGCAATCCTAATACTGTTGTGAATATCTATAATTGGTTATTCTAAGATGTTGACATCAGGTCTTACTTGTGCCTGGCTTATGGTAGCCAGGCACAACTTTGGAACTACAAAGATGTCATCTGAGTAAGTAAGCACGCCTTATTTCTTACACCTCAATTTCTAACCTGCTTCTGTTAATCACTAGTAACAGAAATCATGTATTTTGGCTCACATTTACTGTTACTATCTATGCATTCTTTGAGTGTGCAAAAGCAGATAATACTGAAGGTAGTTTGAATTTTCTCCTACAGTCCTTGCTTCACATCAATGACTTTTGTCATTCTGTGCAGAACTGGTCTTTGGGAATACTTATAAAAGATTAATGGAATTGCTTCAGAAATATATTGGATCTGGAAGTTTCTTTGAGTTTGGCATGACTAAATCCCCCCTCATTTGTTTATGGATATAATATTTTTTCTAAGATGCTGATTGTGAAATTTTCAAAAAATATATACTAGACCATTTTTGTGAAAAAGTTCAGCGTGTAATATTTATCATCAGCTATAGAGTTTGTTTCTTCAACAATTTAAAGCTGTTTTTGAAACAGAGTATATTTTATGAGACGGTGAAGTAATACAGCTTCTCATTACTGAGGAGAATTCCCGGATTCTCAGAAAGTCAGTCTCAACATATAAAATGTATTCTTTAAAACTCATTACAGAGTCACAAACGAAGGCTCAGCCCTGGAGAGCAGCCTAATGTGTGGATCATATGAGCCATCACGTGCAGATTTTCATCAAGTCCATCAAATCTTTGAAGTTTTCTCCTTTGGGTTCTAGAAATGATTGTAGTTTATCTATGGATAGACTATGTGGCCAGACATGCTTTTGATTTATTAGATATATTTTTACCATTGTGCAGAGGTACGCTTTTCATTGAAACTGAATTATATTGATTTCTTCTGAAAGCGTCCTATTGGTGGTGAGCCATAATTTGTAGCTCATGCATTTTCCCCTCCACCACCTATCAGCTGGAACAGACAGAAGCATCAATGTTTACCATGGTTTAGAAGCAAAAGTTGAATATGGTTTTACGTTTGTTCATTAAGATGTACTTTGGGGAAAATCACTGCTCCAGTCTATACATGCTACTATTTCTGGGGAAAATTCTGTGCACAGTAAAAGAGAAGGAGAAATTAAGTTTGGTTGGCACTGAGATTACTTCTTATCACTTAAGAATATTTCTTATTTTAAATGTTTTCTCTATCACTATTTCAATTAACAAATTAGCCTCTTTTTGAGCTCTAATTTTTCTGTGATTTAAAAAAAATTCCTTATGATATGCTTAGGTATTTTTATAGGATCAAATATAATTTTTCTTCTTAATACCTTCAGAGATTCCTCATGTCCTTTGGACACAATTCTGCATGCCTTTCTGAAGTACTTCAGGTCTTCCACAAGAAGCTTGGGGTTTTCGATGGCATTCTGCCTATGCAACCCATATACTTGGGCTGTTACTATTTTTTAGACTTGCACGGGGTGGGGGTCTGTTGTGTTAGCAAGAGTATGAACTTGTGATAATTTTAATGAATCTTAGCCTTCCTCAGAACCTTTCTCTTTTTATCATAATTGTGCATGTTTAAAAATGATCCACTTAAATGCAATCTCTTCTCAAAGATTTCTTGTTCTTGACTTCATATGATTCCTGATTTCTGGATTTTCTTTCTTTCATTCAACAAGTTTATGCTGAGTGCCCCTAAATGCTGGGCTTGTTTCAGACCCTGAAGATATAGAAAAAAAAATAAGAACAATTCCAGCTTTTTAGAAACATCCATTCTAGTAGGGAGGAGAGACAATGAACAAATAAATTAATACAATACAGGAATAAAGGATGCTGGAAGGTGATAACTGTAATATAGATAAACAAAACAGAAAGGGAGTAAGGCAGAGTGGTGGCATGGGAGAATAGGTGAACAGGACTTGGTCAACCAGGGACTCACTGAGAATGTGCCGGTGGAGCAAAGGTCTGTGGGACGCAGGGAAAGGATTCCTGTGACTGTGTGGGAGAAAAACTTTGTAGGCGGCAAGGAAGTGTATGTTGGAGGAATCTAAAGGGGCCCATAGAGCACTCAGCAGATACGACTTTGAATTGAGTTTCTGTTCATGCCTTAATGACACCTCAGCACTCAAGGAGGAAGAGCATGTTGTAGACATGTGTATATCCCCACAATCACAGGGGAAAGTTACTATTCGTTTAGGCCTAATGGTGGGGTCTTGGAGAGCTTGGAGAATCTGTGTTCTGAGCAGACACCTAGAATCCAGAGATATTAGAAGGAAAGAAGGGAGCTCCCTTGTAATAGAAGTCAGTATATACCATGAGGACCAGCTACCTCTCAAGCCTGCCTTAATTTACAAGTTATCCGATGGTTACAAGAACCTTGAATGTCTGAATATAAAGACCAAGGGACAAATGTTCCAGTGTTGGCAACGAGTGAACACGTACCACCGGTATGGCTGAAACGGCAACCTTTCTATGGAAGGCAGGTGAATTGAAGGGTGTTTCGTGAATGTTCAAATTGGAGCTAATTTCTAGAATCCTTCGAAGAGAATCAGCTGGATAAAATAGTGAACCAGATTTCAATTGCAGGAAATCAGTGGAAATGTGTAGGAAGACCTTTTAAAAGATGTTATTAGGCTCTGTAGAGATCTCCTGTATTGGGATCTTTATCTTTGAAGAGACCATTGCCATAAATAGAGAATATGGGACCACACAATTAACATCAGGGATTTTCGTAACTGAGAAACGAAAGTACCAAATACAGAGCAGAATGGGTACAGGGATAAAACAGGGTTGATCTCCAGGATGTTGTGTATGTTACAATCTGGGCCAACATTTGCCTCACAATTTGGAGTGAAGAAGGCACTGCAGGTGATTTAGGCGAGTCTGGAGATGAGGAGCCAAGTAGTCCATTACCGTAAACGTGGATTACTGAGGGGGGTTGCTTATAAGGAAGAAGGGGCATGTCAGCAGTTACATTCCTTGGGAAATAAAGCATTTACAGGAGGGAAAAAAAATCACCTGTGATCGTTTAAGTGAGTGAAACATGAGGAGCAGAGCATTGACTCATAAATTGTTTGGTATAATGGGTTGTATTCATTTGGAATAAACTTAATCTGCTTAGGTTGGAACCTCTTTTTTGCTGTTTTAAGCAATGGCTTCACATAGTTAAGGAGAATGGTTGTGTGTATGCATTTTGTATGGTCATTAAAATAATTGTAATGGGATAATTGTGGCACAGCCTTTGAAAAATAAATGTAGCTATTGGAATAAGCCTAATGTGGTGATCTTATTCAGTTTTTAGGTAAGTGAAATCCTCAAATTATTTTTGCTGAAAGTTTAGTGTGCAGGGTGAATCAATTTGTAGTTGCCTAAGCATGTTTTATGTTTCCTAGTTTATTTTACCGTCATGACTATTTTGTGATGTCATCTTACTCTTTTTCCCTGTATCTGGATGAGGAACTAGAATCAGTTTCTGGTATGTATTCAATTATACTTATTAAGTACTACTATATTTAAATTACCTTGCCATATATTGGAAATAGAAAGATGCATAAATTAATTCTTGCTTGTTGAAAGTCACAGTCTAGTCAGGGAACTGGCTTAGTCTGCTCAGGTTACTCTAATAAAAATGCTATAGACTGGGTGGCTTACATAAACACTTATTTCTCACAGTTCTGGAGGCTGGGAAGTCCAAGATCAAGGAGTACGCAGATTCATTGCCTGGTAAGCACCCACTTCCTGCTTCATAAAGGGGCATCTTCCAGCTGTGTCCTCACGTGGTGGAAGGGGCAAAGCTCTCTGAGGTCTCTTTTAAAAGGGCACTAATCCCATTCATAAGGGTGCCACCCTTATGACCACAGTAAATGTATCTGGAGTCATAATATTGGGAGGATTATGTTTCAACATGTGCGTTCTTGGGGACACAAACATTCAATCTGTAACAGTGAGGTAGACACAAAATCAATGCACGTGATAGTGATTTCTGTAATAATGGAGTTAACTTCCAAATGCCTTAGAGAGATAGGAGGAAAAAACCTCGATATACACAAGCATATAGTCAGGGTTGATACAAAAAAAATACCAAGCAACAGGCACGCATGAATCCCAGATATGGCCATATTTTGAGGACCCAAATATCAGTCTTGGAGGGGACATGTTCTATATGGGTACAAGAGGAAATTAATTGAAAAGTAAGTGGTCATGGATCATAAAGAGATAATTTTCTATTATTTAATCTCTCCATGTCCTAGTACCTCATTTGTAAAATAGGAATAACCCAACTACTCCCTCATAGGGCTATTGGTAAGATTAGTTTATAAATATAATTTATAAATTAGTTTATGTACTTAAAGTGTTTTGAACATAGTAAGTACAGAAAATGTTAGCTTATGTTGTTATATTTTTTTTGCCATAGTTGTCACACATCTTATTTGCATTTTGGAAGTTTAGACATCTTAAAAATTGTCTGTCAAGAGAAATGTAAATGCAGAAGTGATTCACCCTGACATTATGCTTAATATTGAGAACCTTGACATTGGTGGCTAACTTTAGGACTCATTTCCAAAACTAAGGTGCATGAAAATGCGTACTGTTAGAGTAAGTCCTTTAGTGAAAGGATGTTTCTCTAAGACACGTTGAACATCAGCTGCCACGGAATACCTCCTGTACTGAGATGTAGTGTTTGGGAGGGTAGTGAGGGACTCCCAGGGTGAGCAGGGCTCCAACGTGCATCCCTGTACTCACACCAGTGCTGGGGCCATGAGTGAGGTCAGGGGCAGCCCGTGCAAGACAGAGGGGTCTACACAGAGGGGTAGCAGCTCCAGGCCACCTTCAGGGTAAGAAATGCCACTGACTTCCTTTTCTAATTACGATGCATTTATTGTGCTCCAATAAGAGCTAATAATATTTCCAGCTCCACTTCCAAGCCTTGGAAAGAAATGCTGTGTATTTTATTTTTACCACTTTCATTCCATCAAAGAAATGGTTGTTACCCTGGTAGATTTGGGATATAGGATGCGTCTCTCTTCCTGCCTCAAAAAAGCATCATGTGTTTTGGGACTTAGTTTTCTCATGCCCGAAATAGTAACAATTGCATTTCCCTTTGGCATTCAGAACATTTGAATGCTTGGATGTGTGATTTCTAAAAATCTGTGGAACACATGGACTGCCTTGAGGTTGGACTGCTAAATAAAGTCGTAACACCTTGAGTTTCTGGATCATGTCCAACAGATGAAAGTCGGTTGGTATTTGTCATGGTTCCAGACTCCAAGCCAAGCCTGTGTCTGCAGACAGCCCCAGTTGATGGCAACAATGAGCACAGTGTGGTATGAAACATGCCAGCAGACCTGTGAGGCAAACCATGGGATACTCCCAACATCGAATTTTTCAAACATCTAAAACACGTTTTTATGACAACAAAATGTCTTTTCAATGTTGACACGATTGAATGTGAGTATTGCATCATGCTCTTTCTTTCATGAGCTTTATGGACGTGAAGCAGAGGCCATTATTTCAAAAATACATGTTACAACCCAGAGCACAAGCCCGCATTGAAAATTGGTTTTCATTGGCTGTTTCTTTGACTTTTTTATTATTTACACCAGACACCCAGCTTCAATTTGACTGCCTTTAGAAGATGTTGCAGGATCTTATTATGTCATTATGTGACAGTTAGACTAGCCCTCTGAGTAATGTGCCTTGCATTATGTTTGCAATAATGCTTTTGAAATGTCCAAACTGGGTAAGTAAGGCTATTTTAGCTAAAAAGTAATTGACTTACAGGTGTGTAAGATAATATGATAACAGACACAAACTTTCTTTTTAATTATTTTTTAATTGATTATGGTATTACAGTTTTCCCAATTTTTCCCCCTCTATTCCCCCTCACCTTGCCCCCCCAACCCTCCAGCACCCCCCTTAGTTCATGTTCGTGGGTTGTACACATAAGTTCTTCGAGTCCTCTGTTTGCTGTACCATTTTTTATCTTCCCCCATCTATTTTATGCCTACTAATTATGCTGCTTCTTCCCTGTACCTTTCCCCCCCATTCCTCCCTTCCCCCTCCCCACTGAACTCCCTCCGTGTGATGTCCATTTCTCTGATTCTGTTCCTGTTCTGGTTGTTTGCTTAGTTTTTGTTTTCGTTGTTTTTTTCTTTTATGTTCATTTGTTAATAGTTATGAGTTTGTTGTTATTTTATTCATACTTTTTATCTTTTTCTTAGATAAGTCCCTTTAACGTTTCATATAATAAGGGCTTGGTGATGATGAACTCCTTTAACTTGACCTTATCTGGGCTTACTAATGCATATTTTTCTTATTTAAATAAAGCAACTAAACATTTTGGCATGGTCTTTTTAAATTAAATGATGCTACAGGTGAGGTAGGAAAATGGAGATGAAACAATGGAGAGAAGGGAAGCAAGCCAGTGGTTGAGGGAGGAGAGGAGGGGTGTGACATATTACGGGCCCTCCCTTGCACCTGAGATTTGCCATGACACTGCTGGCTGCTAAAAAGTGTGCTTGACCAGACACTTGAAGGCTCCTCTTCATTCTAGCTTGCTGCTTGCTCCACCGTGTACTGGTCATTTCCTGTTAAGTCATGTTTTTAGTAATCAGGTTTCTCCAGTTCCCCTTGACCTGGTAATGGAAAACACTGCCACGTGACTGCGTTTAAATGGGTCTAAGGGCAATACAGAAAGCAGTTCCTGGCCCATACCTCTGTCATCCTCAGTGATGGTTCAGGAGAGCTAGCGATCAGGAACCTGGAGATTCTCGTTGACTTGTGGATGTAGGAAAGCTGAGACTACAGTGATATTTCCTCCATGCCCCACTGTCAGAACACATATTTAAATATGGATGTGATAAAAATTATAAGTTAGGGAGTAAGAATCTTGATTATATTTCAAATACCCTAGGTGTTTAACTTACAGTATTATAAAAATCCAAATGACATACCAGTCAACAAAGGGAAATTTTTGTTTCCCTCATCATTTCTATTACCATTAAAAATTTTAATTATTTACAGCTTACCTTTAAAAATCACACCATCAACTATGCAAATAAATCTGACTAGTGTATAGGAGGCTTCTCAAACTTTAGTGTGCTCAAAATTTTCAAAGCAAGGCTTGCTGAAAATTGAGATTTCTAAACTCCATTTACAGAGTTTCTCATTACAAAGTCTAGGGGAGTATCCAGGAATTTTCCCTTTTAGTAAGTACCCAGAACATTCTAATGTAGGCGGCCCATTGTGAGTGCTCAGAGACCTATTGTTTTTAGAACAGTTGAAAATATTATTCAAGTTTCTCTTTCTTAGAACTGAGCAGGACCACCCATGAGTTACAGTCGGCATTTATGAGGCTGAGTCCGCATCCAGCATCTTTCTATGGGTTCTGCCTGTATTGGCTCCTTTACCCCTCACAACCTAGGAGATGAATACTGTTATTATCATCACCACCTTACAGTGGGGCACTGGTTCCAGTCCCATTCTGCCATTTTCTAGCTGTGGATCTTTGAGGAGAAAACAATCCCAAAGCTCCTTAACCAAGGGGCACTACAGGACCACTGGGAGGATTAACGAGAAAGCACACGGAGCCTAGTCCCGCCCGGGAAAGGTAAGTGAAATAAACAACAAACACGAAGTCCTCCAGGGAACTTCAAACGCCCAGAACAGTCCGAAGAAGCTCTAATGCATTTATTTCCCTTTCTGCTCGAGGAAAAGCTCAGCCTCAACCTCTGCCCTGCACACTACCAGTGGAAAACCAAGAAGAGAGGCAATCAAACAGTCAATACCTACAAATGACCATTTTCTTTTCACTTGCTTTTTAAATGATAATAATTGAAAACCAAACATCTAAAACAGTACAATCCTATTTGGAACCAGATTACAACAAATACCTGAGATTATTTTTCGAAAGAGAAAAAAACACATGTGGTAAGACTATATATTCAGAATAAATAAAATGTATTTGGGGGGTTGGGGGAATGTCGGGAGCTGTTGCATATCAGGAAGTTGAGTTGTAATAGTGGAAATACCCATTAACTTCACTCGCCAGACTTGAAGGCATCTAACAAAAGAAATCAGCAGGAAGGCGGTGGTTAGGGTTGAGACTACCAAGATGGAAAGGAAAAAGTAATGTCCCGAAAAGCCGATTAAGTTTAATGTTTTGAATAAACGGACAATCTCAAAAAGATTCATTGAAATGTTTCTACCCTGTGGTCCAAAACCTTAACAAATGAAACAATAACCCCGACTTTAGTTTGCAAATGTAATGCTTATATTGATTTTTTTTTCTCGTAAAGTGCCTGCCATTGAAGACCATAATGAGCTTCATGATTAGAACATACGCCTTTACGGGCTTCCACGACCCTCGATTTCGCCGCCTGTCTTCTTTCAGCCAAGAAGGGTGTCAGCATTGCTTTGTCTACTGCCATATCCACCCATGAGTAACACATTTATTATCCATCTATATTTGTTTGTCTTTAAAAATAACAATTTATTTTCGAACTGCTTGTAGTAATAGTTAACCACTGAACCTTCTCAGTACTTCCACGGCCTACAAGAAGAGCACATTCAGAGTTGCGGGGGGGAAAGCCTGGTACGTGAACACTGAATTTAAATAGCAAATAGCCACACCATTCCCATGAAATATCCTGCCACATTTAGAGTGCTATAAGAACACCCAGGGCCAGTGTTCACAGCAATTAAGGGAGCCTCGTCTGAGTATAATGAATATGAGAATGTAGTTGACACATTCAGCTGGAAGCAGGAATGAGTGTTGACAAGTATAAACAATGAAGAAGGAAACCCTCCTCTCTTGCAATGAACAATATCAGTCAAATGGGCCTTTTCTGATGGGTGCATTCCAGAACCGAGGCGGATGTGACAGGGCTCCGTGTTTGTGGAATGAATATTCAGCGCACATCCCTCTCCCCGCTCTAATTAGTGAGGTGACAGTTATTTAGCATGCCTTCTTCATTTTAGGAGCAACAGTTCATCTTTATTCTATGAACAAGCAATAGTCCTCAAAAACAATATTTTGCCACTTATTCAACACCTAATATATGCACCATACTGTCCTTGAACTCTGTGTTTGCATAATTTATGCCATTAATTTGGAAAATATCTTTCAATATTCTCTCAGCTAAGGTCAGTGAGAAAAACTGTTGCAGTGTACACGAGAGCATTGGGATGTTGAAAAATTCAGAGGCTAAACGAGGTTCACAGGAACTAAGTCCCAGGACGGGTCTTTGATGAGACGATTTGAGTTCCAACATGGTGCTGAAGGGTGATTGGGGAATTTTTAGGATTACTTTGCTGCCCCTTTGGCCTAATTGATTGTTCAATAATATAGTTTATCATTTTATAACTAATAGTGTTCCACATAAAAGCAGAATGTACAAAATGTGTAAGGGAGGAAAGTTACCCATCAATTATCTAATTACTTCTATTAATATTTCTCTATAGTTCATTCTATTTTTTTCCTTTGTACACATATAAATGATATATTAAACAACTAGGATTTGGTAGGGCACAATGATAAAGCAACTAATTTATATTTCAACACTTCACATGAAATTCATTCTCCTGAATACTTATTTCCCTACCCCCGGCGGAAATCGCGGGTAGTTCTCCTACTCTTTGTGGTAACCTCTAAGTAAATGCAAGTCTAGCAATGTAACCCCATCAGTCCAAATTCAGAATTTCCATCCCTGTCTGATGGGGCCCTGGCTGAAGGGATCATGGGTAATTAGCACAGGGACTATAAAGTAGTAACCTGGCTGGTTCTGGTGTATTCTCATATAGGATTATTACTTGTTCTTTCTCTCTCGGGATAACGTTCCTCTCAAATACGTGTTCCATGGCTAGCTGTACTATCTTTGCCATTGGCAACATCTAGTAGCGGGCTTACCCACCAATCTCTCACAGTCACTGGGCGTTCAGCTTCCATCCCTTCCACTGAGCTCTCTTTCCTCTTTCTTATGGCCCCTTTGGGCAGGTTCCCTGCTCCACCATTGGTGAAAGGACAACTCTTTTTCTTTTTATTTGTTACTAAGCCATGCCAGTCTCCGAGTGATGCCATTAAAGCCCACCTCACCTGGCTTGGGTAGGGTGAAACACACCCTGCCCTCAGGATGGCGGATGCAAAGAATGATGATGGCTCTTGCTGACGTATATTACTGCTTTATACTCTCAAGGTAGACGTTGCACTAATATGGAACAAACTAGTTTTATGATCTATAGGCATGTCCTGTGTAATATTAGGGATAGAAATTTAGGATGTGCTGAGTATTTGATGTGTGTTTTCCTTGGCTCAGCTGATTTTGAAACAGAAAGGACCTCATGTGAAATGTTGCATGCAGTCTGGCTTACATACTAATCAGTTCCTGCTCTTTTCATTTAACACTGTGTCGAGTATTTTTCTGTGTTGTGAGAGGGAGGTATAAGTCAATTCTATGGCTGTGTAACAATGCATTGCAAGAAAATTTTAAACTATTTCCAGAATATTATCATTTTTTAATGTTAAATATATTTTTAATAATCATTTTAGAATATAAATTCCTATGCATTTTTAAAATTATTTTTACAATGGATTTTTTAAGTTCAAATTCTTTTTTTATAAATTTACTTTTGATTTTTAGAGAGAGGGGGAAAGGAGGGAGAAAGAAAGGGAGAGAACATCAATGTGAGAGAGGAATATGGATCAGCTGCCTTCCATATGCACCCCCGCTGGAGACTTAACCTAAAACCCAGACGTGAGCTTTGACCGGGAATTGAACTAGAGATGTTTCAGTTTGCAGGCGGATGCCCAACCAGCTGAGCCACAACAACCAGAGCAGGATAGATTCTTTGAAATAGAATCACTGGATCAAGGGATATGACCATTTAAAGACTTGAGATAATTGGTAAACGTTTTTAGAATTATTGAAGTGAATTTATATTGCAATCAACTAAATTTGATGATGCTCAGTTCACTACACCCTGTCAAATAGTGGATGTTCTATTTTTATGTTCATTTAACAACCACTTTACTAAACTCTGTTATCAATATTACTATTTTGCATTTTTATTTTCTTAGTGTATTTTGTAAATTGGACTGTTAGCTACAAAATAATCACCTTTGTTCTTTAAACAAATGTATACAATAACTTGCCCTGGCTGGTGTGCTTTAGTTGTTGAGTGCCAATCTGTGAATCAAAGGGTTGCCAGTTCGATTCCCAGTCTAGGGCACACGCCTATGTTGTGAGCCAGGTCCCCAGTGGTTGGCGCTCCAGAGATAACCACACATTGTTGTTTTTCTCCCTCTCTTTCTCCCTCCCTTCTCATCTCTCTAAAAATAAATTTAAAAAATCTTTAAAAATATATAAATACACACAATAACTTTTCTCTCTCTATATATATACACAATAACTTTTCCTGTTTCCTGTCTTATTCAATTGGACAGATTTCAAATGACAGTGTTAAGTGAATATGGAGAATACAAGGGCGATAGAATGAATTTGGATGCCAAGTAGTAACGCTAGCAGTTAATGCCTGTACCTTAGAGTTGAGCATCTGCCTGATTCAGAGAATGATCATTTGGTGAAGCCAGTATACTCCCCTTAGGTCTTTTTTTTCCATTTTTATTTTTTTTATTGGTCAATTACAGTTGTCCCCATTTTTCCCCCATTACTCTCCCCTGCCCTACCTAGTCCCCACCTCCCACAGTCAGTCCTCCCCCCTCCCGCACCCCCCCATTGTCTTGGTCCATGTGTCCTTTATACATTTTCATTGGTGGCCCTTCCCCTGCTTTCCCCTGTTGCCACCTCCCCATCCCTTCTGGTCAGTGTCAGTTTGTTCTTTATTTCCATGTCTCTGGTTCTGTTTTGCTCGCTTGTTTGTTATGTCTTGTTTCCACTTATAGGTGAGATCAGTCTTGTTGAGATGTGCCAGTCGGCAAAGTGAGAATAATCCACCAACACAATCCTGACCCCCTAATCAGTAAGGGAGGGTTTCAGTTGTAAAGGAGTGGCGGCCACAAAAAAAAAAAAAAAAGGCTCTTCTCTCTTTAGCTCACTTTGGGGTTGAATACAAAAAGAGTCAATGGAAAAAGGTGGGGGTATCTGAACTTTTTAGATCCTACCTCTTAATTGGATGAGGGTGATCAACAAACGAATTTTGTTCTGCCATTAAATTGGTCGGGCTCACAGTGTTACTCAAATGGGGGAAATGGAGTCGAAGAGAGAGAAGACAGAACTCAGAAAAGACGTGCTGGTTGGCCATGTGTGTTCCCACTGTGGATTCAGTGGAAAACACAACAGGTTGCTGGAGCTGGAGGCACTCTGCTGGTCACATGGCAAAAAGCTTGATGGTGGATCACCCGTGCAGAAAGAGGGAGAGAAAATGGTGAATCTCAGAGTAGCTATCCCATGTCAAAAGCTAGATTCCCATAATATCCTCTGATATACTCAACAAACATGGCAAACAGAAGAACCGATCAATGTTAGCAGAACAGAAATGACAACCACCCGAGAAAGTTGTGCGCCCCTCCTAGGAGACCTAGCCTCCCTCCCCTCTGACTGTGCTGGAAAACACTAATCTCCCCAGATACAGTTGCATAAAACAAAACACACATTCCATATTTTGGGTCGATGAAAAGAGGAAAGACGAATTTTTAATTCGATGAGACTGCAGTCTTAAAATAAATAAGGCTGAGGCTTAAAGAATTCATACCACCTGCATAGTTATAAAAGCTGAGAGCAAGGGAAGAGCTTGGTAAGACAGAGCTCACTTTTTAGCATTTTTTGGAATAAAGAAAACAGTTTTATCTTGGTATACAAAGAATTTATATTCCCCAATAAATCACTTATATATGTTCTTGATTTATATTCAGTTTACTGAAGTGTTTCACATTTGAAAAAGAAGGTAGATATTTTTTTTTTTTACCAGGTCAAAGATGTATTCTGTCTCTCTTCTCCTGGTGCTGCTTCTTACTCACTCCTTTCTACCCCCTGAAACCTAACTTCTACCTCAACACGTCACCAAAATGGCTCTTACTAAATTCAACAGCTGCCTTGACATTATGTGTGTAAAGTTCTCATGTAATTTGACGTCTTTTCAACATGTTCTGTTGGAGAACCGCTGACCGATCTCTTTCCTTGACTCGGGACGTTTCTCAGTCTCTCACTCTAACCCTGACCTTTCCGGCTACTCTTTCTGTCCGCTTTGCAGTTCATCATCTTTTAGATCGCCGCGTTTTTGAGTTTTAGAAGGTTTGGTTGGGGACCTCTTCTCTCTGTAGTCCGTGTGTGACTTTCCATGGTTGCCATTAGCACCCCTGGGCGGATGATTTAACAATGTGTTTCACCTACCCGAACTTCTTTAAACTCAAGATTGGGTGTTAATTTTGTTAATGTTTTCCATTTACATCTTTTTTTATTTATGAGGTGGAACTAGAATTCCTGGACATTGTCTTCCAATTCTTTCATTGGGTTTTTATTTGGATAATCCTAACAATTTATTACTTTTGGGTCATTCCCATATTATGCCATTATGCACTTATTTATTTCATAAATATATATTTGATTTTATTCTAGGTATAGTATTTCAAATTTTGTGAGGTTTTCTTCTATTTCTAGAACTATATTTTCCTCACTTGATTTGGTATTATTTTATTTTGGGTTGGCCAAAATGTTCATTTGTTTTTTTCCATAAGAAGGCTCTAATAGCACTCAGTTGTCTTTAACTTCATTTGAAACAGTTTTGTTAGATTGTATTGTGACAGCTGTCATATCAGCGTGTATTTAAAAAATGTATCAAAATTGGTAAATTTTTGTGTAGCCATTTTAATATTAAAATGGAAGAAAATACACAACATTTTTGGCATATTATGCTTTATTATTTCAAGAAAGGTAAAAAGGCAACTGAAAAGTGAAAAAAGATTTCTGCAGTGTACGGAGAAGGTTCTGTGACTGATTAAACATGTCAAAAGCGGTTTGCAAAGTTTCGAGCTGGAGGTTTCTTGCTAGATGATGCTTCACCGCCAGGTAGGCCAGTTGAAGTTGATAGAGATCAAATGGAGACAAGTGAGATCAATGTTATACCACATGGGAGATAGCCAACATACACAAAATATCCAAATCAATAAAGAGTAATTACTGGTGTAAATGAAAAATATGCTTTTATTTTAAGGAAAAAACTAAATGGGCTTCTTTGGCCAACCAAAATTTAGCTTTTAGATTTGGGTGTTTTTTGGTGGGGTGCGCTTATATCTTTGCTAGCTCTGTGTTAGCATGCAAAGCACATAAACACACTCTCTGCTGTTTGCTTTACTGGCAGGGGCAAGGCACAAATGCTGGGGATACTAACTTTCAGCATTTGGCAGTCTTCACTCTGGGGCCCTGTGATTCGCCAGCTGCTGGGAAATCTGTGTGTTCATTCCATCCTCCAGATGTTTTTGAAGGGCCCATTTTTTTTTTGTTTTCTTTTTAATTTTGCAACTACAGAGCAGTTGTTTATTAATGCATTTTTTCGTTTGTTCAGTAAATCTCTTACAATGAAAATGTGCTCCTGTACCTATACGGTCCTATTTTCTCCTCATATTTAAGGATTATTTTTATAGTCCCAAGCTAGTGTTACTTTTTGCTCATACGTGGGCTTGGTGTTCACTAAGGACGGGGTGTTCCATTTCCTTTTAGTCCACCCTGCTGTTGATTAGGTAGTAATGGTTTTCACAGAATGCAGGTGGGGGAAGGCTGATGTTAATATTTCCTACACAAAATTCTGATGTTATGTGCTATTTATGGGTAATTTTGAAAAGTAGTTTTTTGAGTTGCAGAAGGATTTCCTCCAGATCAGCCATCCAGTATTTCTTAACTGAGGAGCTCAAATTATTCCTGGATTATTTAAATATTCCCATAATACATTTCTCTCTGATGGCTTCCTCATATCCAGGATACAATTTTCCATAATCTTTTTACTTTCCGCTCTTGGATGTGATTTAGTTATCAGTTTATACAAAATATTTATTTTCCAAAGTCATAAATACATGATTATAGTACAATTTAAAAGGTATACAAAAGTTAAAATACATAAAGGAGAGAAATGTATTTTTAATTGCATTATATAGTTCAGCCTCTGTAGACTTTGTGAGAATTTAAGTGTTTTATTTTTTTAGTCATGGTTAGAGAATATATTAACTATGTACCTTACTATAGGACAACCGCTTCTCTCCTAATTATGTCACTAAAACATTATTCTGTATGTCTTAGATTCCCGACCCTAAAAATAGTCTCCTTTTTCAAAGACATAAGATTTATAATGTGATGTGATACATATATAGAGACATATATTTTAAAAATTGAACAATAGAAGTGTTTTTCCTCCATGGGACAATATAGATACATGTTTTTCTGCATGCATGTTTCACAGAATACAGATTTGACCTCATATTTACTATTCTGTGCCAAACAACTCTGTGGGCCCAGGCATAGGAAGCCACAGAAGTTCCCATGTGTGAAGCGTTTAGAAACCATTTGGGACTATGGCAGCTGAAATTCTCCCGCGTACTTGGAGGCCACCAAGGTATGTCCTCCCTACTATCAATTCTTTTCTCAGTGAGGTGTCTATGAGCTCAGAGGACATCTCAAGAAGAATCAGTAACTCATATTCAATTTGTAGATAATGTTATATGGATATAAAATACATTAACAAATACATATAGCATATATATGTTCATGCGAACATGTGTAATATGTATGCGTGTATATTAAGTATATGATAAAGTTTTTGGTTAGTAGATAGAGTGATAGAAAATTTGGTAACTTCCAGTGAATTCTCATTAGAAGCACTTTTTCGAGCAACCCAGTAGTAATCTACATTGCGCTTACTACAATTCCCATAAAACTGCTAAGCTATTTATATAGTAGAAATTCTAGCCTCCATTTTTTGTTAATTATTGCTTTTTTATTATAATAATGATCTTTGGCAGTTTTTATGGATTGTGGGTGTTTAAATTTGTATTTTTCCATTGTTGAAAATGGTCTACACTATGGGATATTTGCTAAGCCTATGCCTCAATTTGAAAAATCATTGTTCCCAGTCTACATACAGTGTCTTCTACAGGAGTGGGCCTAGGCACAGAAAAATGTCCCATTTAATCTCACATCCCTGGCCCCAGCTGCTGGAATCAGCAGTGAGTCTTGCCTTAAAGTAAACTAACCCAAGGGCTTGGCTGTTCAAATTTTTTCTCTGTTGAATTTGAGTGAAAAGACTCGGAGAAAGTCATCAGCTAATGGAGGGTGTGACCCTAGATAGAGTTGGCACCAAAGCAACTCAAAGCTGTACAGAAAAAGAAAGTGATGAAGCAGAAGGGAGCCAGCATTGACCGGAAGAGGCACTGAGCAGAAGCAGAGGGAAGGACACAGGTGCCAGGCCCCGGCCCCACCGCCCTGGTGCTGCCCTGCCTGGCCCCAGGGATCTGGGCGCGGCTTGTTTCTCCTGAGTGAGGCTGGCTGCTTTGCCGGCTTTGTTTCTGCGTGTTTCTGGCTGGGGTTTCTTCCTTGTTTGTAGGGCTAGTGTTTCTCTCATTACATATGTATTTCTAAATTCCTAGTTTTCTAAGTCAGTACAATTTGTTTATGTTAATAGGTTCTAAAGGCATAAATAATAAGATCGAATGCATACAAGGCAAACAAGGAAGTAAGAAAAGTACATATTATAGAAAATAAAATGCGTTTCTAGGTAGAATATGTTTATGTCAAAAAACTGACATGCATTAACTAATGTGCTATGGTGCAGTTTTACGACTGAACTATTTACTATTTACTATTGATGAAGTGTTGGGAGACATTATAAAAGTTGCCAGTTCATTATTTGATCATATAATTTCCTATAGTTCAATATTTTAAAACTTTAAATAAAGCATTTTTATTCAGAAGTGCTCTGGTGGAGACTGTTTACCATCACTGTTGCAAGCATAGAAGGTCTAGGTATAAAAACCCTGTAGTGAGCTGACACAGTTCGTCTCAATACTACTGGACTCTCAGTGGCATTTTTGTAGTTTGAGGCCAAGGCCAACTTATTCAATAGGATTATTAATTGGCTTTGAACATAACTAGTGGGAAATTCCATTTAAGTTACATTTGTCTCAGTAACTGAGTTTAGTACTATTAATTTATTTTTCTACATTAAGATAAAACTAATACTGTTTTCTTTCTTCCTTTCTCTACTTTTTAAAAAATATTTTTTAAATTTTAATCATTGTTCAAGTACAGTTTTCTTTTACCCCCATCCCAGCCCACCACCCAAACCCTCCCCACCTCCCTCCCATTTCCAAACCCCCCCTAGTTTTTGTCCATGTGTCCTTTATACTTGTTCCTGTGAACCCTTCCCCTTGTCCCCTGAAATTCCCTCCCCTCGCCTCTGGTCACTGTCAGCCTGTTCTCAATTTCAGTGTCTTTGGTTATATTTTTCTTGCTTGTTTGTTTTGTTGTTTAGTTTCCTGTTGAAGGTGAGATCATATGGTACGGCATGGATGGAACTGGAAAGCATTATGCTAAGCAAAATAAGCCAGGTGGTGAAAGGCAAAACTAGTACTATTTAAATACCATGCACTTCCTCAATATAACTGTATCTATGTGGGCCCTGGTTTTATCTCCAGTACTATTTCTCCTTCCTCCTTCACATCTTTCTCCTCCTTTCTTCCAAGCTTTCAAAAAAAAGTCAGAATCCTTTTTTGAGAGTTCACTTAGGTTATTATAATAATGCTGAATTATTAGAAACTTCAATGTTGTTAGATTGTGCATGAGAAATTATGTCAACAATTTGAGAAAATATTAACTGTGTATGGTTTGTGATGGAAGACAATTTGTGGGGTGACCCACACAGAAGAAACGCTGCGTGAACAACTTTGTGTGGTTAAGGTCCGCGCATGCGAGCTGTGAGAGCTGTTCCAGCTGTGTCTGCAGGTGCGTGTGCCAGACCTGGGGGTCCGGAAACTGTCACAGAGGAACATCTCTTGCCAGAAGGGAAGGTGAGGACGCTGATGGCACCTGAAAACAAAAGGACAGGGAAGCGAAGGAGAACTGGTCAAGTCAGGACATGTATATCCTGATGTAAAATAATAGCAGCAACTGTATATTGTGCTATTAGTTTAAAGAAAAATGTTAAGAATCAAGGTTCTTGTTTTCTCACTGTTAAAATTATTTGACATATGCCACTGGTGATTTCAGAAAAAATTCCTGCCTCCTGCTCAGGGGAATGGAAACTGAATCATTTACATATTTTTATGCCCTAGATTTTAGCTGCAGGACTATGACATTAATGAAAAGTTTCTATAAATTAGTTTTGTCCTTGCAATTTTGCTCAAATCATTTCTATTCAAAACCAAAGTAGCTCCAATGGGGAAATGAGCTTTAATAGCAAATCTTTTTAGTTATGCTACATATTACTGCTTATATTTTCCAAAAAGTGAATATTTCGGGTGTTGCAATAGTTTAGAGTAGAAAACATAATGGCATTTGTGATGGATCACTGTAACATCATATTAAAAATTAATTGAAATTTGTTGATAAATTTTCAATTATGGCTCACTTGCAGTTTATGAAACATAGTGAAGTTCTTAAGGCTATTATACATGAAATATTAAAACCCATGACAGAAGCAAATATTATGATTGCTGTTACACATAAATATAATATTGGCATTTTCAGGGTTTTGTGGCCCTGCAATTAATATCTATTGATACAAGGGATTACAAATATGAATTGTCAGAAGGCAATAAATAGGCTTATTTCTCTTGTCCAATATTGTATCTATCAACATTTGAATGTTAAAAGCAGTTTTTCACAGCAGCATGAAGAGCAAATACATATGTTTACCTAATAGGAATTGTTTTAGTCTCCAATTTGGGCCTCCAAGCTGGCTAATTAAAATAGAATAGCTACTCCTCCCCCTCCCCCTATTTGGCAGCCATCTAAATGCTCTCAGTATTAAGAAGTACAAATGGGTAGTTGCAGAATCACCTTGTGGATGCGAAGTGCAGTATAGGAAATATAGCAGCCGAAGAATGTATACCCATGATCCATGCACATGAACGATGGTGGGGGATTGCCTGAGGGAGTGGGGGGTGCTGGGTGGAGGGGGGCACAGGGGTAAAAGTTGGGACAACTGCAATAGCATAATCAATCAAATGTAATTTAAAAAATGAAATAGAGTAGATAAAGCTGGTATCTTTTTCTCTCTCTGGTGATTATTTGTTTTACTATTTCAGTATAGGAATCTCATTTTAGCATGACATATTTCAGGAATATCAAATGTGTTCCTGTGAGTGTAAATACAGAGAGGCCAATAGAGTAAAATTGCACTATTGTTGTAACTACATTTCAGGATGTTGCCAGTTTGAGAACACTTGGTGGATTTTTTTTCTGTGCCCTGAAAAAATGGTGTTCAGGGAGTCTACTTTTTAATGTCCTACAAAAGGCAGTAATTGGTGCCCTGTCACTTAACTCATCCCCAGGGACTCATTAGAATCATTATCTTACTTTAATATTTCTGTTACAGTGATGCCTTCCTTGCATTTATGAACCAAATGGAAAATCTGTTCGCGGTGATGAAACACATTCATCCTTCACGCAAACAAGCCCCTTGTAGCTCAAGCGCTTTCATGCGTGGAAGTGTTAAGTGTGTGCTGCAAATTTGCTCTTTCTTTCCCTAGCAATCCAATCAGACTCTAAAGCAAAAGTTAGCCAGAAGTTAAAAAAGAATATTTTGACAATCATCAGACAGAATGTGATCACCTTTTAAACTTTAGAACTAGGAGCAATAAAATTACCATCTCCTGTATGAAGAGAGTTATTTTGAATTGTACTTTGTGTGTGTGTGTGTGTGTGTGTGTGTGTGTGTGTGTAGTGGGGGTTTATCATGCAAGAAAAATTGACTAGGAGCAAATACAAAGACATTAGAAAAAGATGGATTGAAGTAAAGATAGCCTTATAAAGATTTTGTGTTAAAATGGTCAATTGACTTAGTAAAAGAAATGATGAGGGAGTACTTTAACACATGCTCTTTGGAATGATAGACAGTGGACTTTTAGGGGCAGTAAGAGGTGGAAGGGGACTGACTGCCGAATTTAAACTTCTGAGCAGCTCAGTCACGTTTATTCTGTCAGCCTCAATCAGTTGTAATGGAGATTCCAAAAAAGACTCCTAAAAAATGTTAAAAATTTCTTTTCTTGCTTCTTATAACATGTAACGAAGAGAATGAGTAAAACCAGTGTTTCTTATTTGTTAAGGGCTGACAGTACACAGAATATTGTGCAAACCATTTCCTTTCTTACAGATTTGTTTTTGTTGTTGTTGTTGTTTTGATTTTGTTTTAATCAGACATCATACACAGGGGTAGTAACATCTTCCAGTCTCGCTAGTACAAATTAAAGAACTGTGGCATGGTTTGTCTTCATGAAAATGTCTGTTTAGTTTTGTCTTTTTTTTGTTACCCTTTTTTTTTTTTTTGTGGTGGTGGTTATATCTCATACCAGTCAAAAAGGAGAGAAAGCAATAAAAGTTTCATGAGTTCATTAAAGTTTTACAGACACTACAGTTCCTGGAAAACTAGTTGTTGCTCTAATCCCCTGCAGTAGTTCTGGTTGGGAGGCATCTCAGTCATAAAGAGGGAGGGATTAGGGATGAGGAATGAAAAGGGAAAAGGAGAGGCCAGAGCCAAGTGCTGATATGTTATTTGGACTATATTCAAGGTTCTCATAGCTTTCTGTGCAGTCAAGTGTAACTTGGCTACCACTATCTGGGGAGAAAATAGAGTTGTGGGAATTTAAGCCCTGGCGGTTCACAGGGGATAATCGGTGGTAAATGCTTCAGTTAGAAGCATAGCGTCAATGCATATGGAACTGTTGCTTGGCATTTTGTTTAGGGTTTTGCTGATTTCAGGGAGACAATTTAATGGACTTAATGCTCGGCCATTCTGGAAATAGAAAGGATTCTTAAATTATTTTTACAAAGAAAGTAATGTAAAATTTAATGAAGGAAAAGTTAGTGTGAAAGATATGAAGGTATGAAAATTAGTGTGAAAATTTAATGAAGGAAAAGTTAGTGTGAAAAGATATAACGTTGGCTAGGGCTTGATGATCGATGGGCTTGACTCTTGATTCTTTTTTTTTTTTAAGATTTATTTATTTATTTATTTTTAGAGAGGGAGGGGAGAGAGAAAGAGCGAGCGAGAGAGAAACATCCATGTGTGGTTGCTGGGGGCCATGGCCTGCAACCTAGGCATGTGCCCTGACTGGGAATCGAACTTGCAATGCCTAGTTCACAGCCCGAGCTCAATCCATTGAGCTACGCCAGCCACGGCAGCTTGGCTCTTGATTCTTAACCAAATTGAAATGTTAATGGCTCTAAGTGTTTGACTTGTCACTAGTGGTCAACCAAGACCTAGTGACTTAATTTTGGACTATATCTTTTCACTTTAAATACTTATATGGAATACATAGAAAGGCTTAATTATAGTCATTATGTAGTTGGATAAAATAAATCTTGACACTCTCTGCCTTTTGATTATCTTTAATGTAGTTATTGACATGGTTGGATTACCATCTGCCTTTTTACTATTTTGCTCTTTGTAGAATGCAATTAACTCTGTTTCCACTGGGAAAATATCCATTCTCTCTATTCTCCTTCCCCTAACACCCACATACTGTTTACTCTTCCATTCTTAATTGGTTTTAGTTTCCCCACAGTACTGACAAGTGACCTAACTGGTAGTACTCACCCAACTCATTTAATGGAGTAAATTAGCTCTTGATCAACCCCTTGAAGAGAGTTCCAGAAGTTTCCATATTTTAACTGGAATTACAACGAGACTCAGTGTGGCAGATTGCATCTCCTAAATGTTTGTGCCTATGTGTATGTTTCCCTACATGTGCATGGACACACACTCACATAAACACACACATCCACATAGAGAACTCATCCCATGTGCTTTTCTTACAATGTGATTGACAGCCCCTTCCTGCCATGAAGAGATGAGGTCCATTTTCTTTCCCCCTGAATAGAGTGAGGCTTGTGATTATCTGGCCAAGAGAGCACGGCAGCATTGATACTATGTGTTCTGAATTTTCCTGATGATATGCTTTGGCATGAAAATCTATTATGGCTCATTATGGCTACGGGTGTCCGATGTGCAGCCTGCAGGCCACGTGCAGCCCAGGATGGCTATGAATGTGGCCCAACACAAAATTCTCAATTTTCTTAACTTTTTTTTTTGCTCATCAGTTTTCATTAGCATTCATGTATTTAATGTGTGCCCCAAGACAATTCCTGTTCCAGCGTGGCCCAGAGATGTGGAAAGTTTGGACACCCTGGTCAGCTAGACTCTTTCCGTTTGGAAGCTCATGCACGTCAGGTGTTGGATATTTTCCTGAGTTATTTCTTGAATAATTTCTTCTCCAATCTTCTCCCCAGTTCTGTGATCTCTCTTTTTTTTTTTCTGGAACGTTTTTAAAATTTGGATTTGGGAACTTTGTTCTGACTTTTTAATTTATTATATTTTCTGTCCTGTTTTTCTGTCTCTGTATTTTTTTTCTCTTTCCTGAGTCTTTTCATCTTTTTCATTAGCAGTATTAAAGCTGCCTATAATCCCACAACCCAATGAATAATGTACATTATATGGCTCTAATTTTTGCCTATGTATGACTAACATGATATGGTTTTGTTATTTTAATGTGTATATATCTAATTATTCATGTGTTTGAAAAGCTCTTAATATGACTGGCCTTTGAAAATATTTTCCTTCTAAAATGTCTATTCTGCTCTTCCTCCACCTCTTTTCTTTTGGGATCCTTTTTTTGATTATGCTGCTCATAAATTTCAGGAGTTTCCTTTATACTTAGGCACTCTTGTTGATTTTAGATCCTGCATATAATTTCTTCTAATCTTTTCTTTATTAGTTAATGTATCCATAACATCCTTTCCTTAAAAACCATGATTTTATGTAATTAAATTTATCAATTTACTTTTTCCACTCTTGGGCTTTTGAAGTTGACTCAAGAATCGGCCTGTGTCTCAAGGATAGCGTCCTGTAGAATCGGCTGTTGTTGATATGCCAATCGCTGTGTGCCAGAGTCTTTTCCTATTTCACGGACTATTAGTTTCATAGTTTTCTCTTCCCCATCTGGAGTTCACCTTGGTATTTTGTTTAGTTAGGGATCTGGCTTCTTTTCCTTGAGAATAGTGAGGCAAGTTTTCCAACCACATTTGCCAGAACAGTGTATTATTTCCTCATTGACTTGTAATAACATCATTACATGCATTTTGTGTTCTTATGTGCGTAGATAGATTTATTTATTTTCTTTTTGGGCTGTTTCATTTTTAAGCCCCCACACTATTCCTTTTGTAATTATGACTTTATAATAGAGTACCATTCCCTTTAATAATCAACAGGAAAAGAATTATTTAATTGAAAAACCTGCTTTTGACATTAAGCCTTTGAGAGTTTTACCTAGGAACATTGTAGAGGAATAATATTTTATAAGATGACTTATTTTACATATGTTTAAGAAAGGGAACAAATTAAACTGAAGTCACTTAAAAGTAATTTTTTATGACTTGCTGAAATTAAAACGTCCTAATTTTTGAAACCCTTGGTTTACTTTTATACACAGCACTGCCCTGGTAATTCCGACTGCTCATTTTCTGCTTCACATATTGGCCACGTGTAGTGCCCCATTAAAATGTCTGTCTTTAGAGTCTCTTTCTGATACTTGTATTATAGTCTATATTTATATTTTACACTTAAATGTAACTTATATACACTGGTCAAAACCAACTAATCAAGAAGTTCTACATTAATTCCTTTTCTCCTGCCTTATTTTCTGTAGTTCATTTTCCCCCTCCAGCAAAAGCAAGATAGATACTTAGCCTTCTATGAAGACATATTTGTCTTTCTTTTGTCTAAAACACCTCTCTATCACCCCTTCCTCAGTCTCAGCCTCTTTAGAGTGTAACCACCTTCTGAATTCATCCTAAGCATCTTCATTTCTTGGAAGATCTTCCTGAGTATGCTTAGTATAGCTCTATAATACTTGTTATACCTTCTCATATGCGATTTCCCTTGCTAGCTTTGTATGAGACAAACTTTATTTCTCTCAGACCATCTAATCCAATGGAAAAAAGAAAAGTGTTTGTCTAATTCCACTTCTCTGTGGTCTGAAAAGGAACAAACCTCCATGTTGTATGGGAAACTGGGGATAAACATAGACAATTTAAATTATTCTTACTCACAGCTGTGATGAAATTCAGGTTGCGAAAGCCAAGTTTTAGGACGAAAGCAAGGGCTGCATATTCATGAAAGGTCCACATGCAAAGTTGTTCCTTTCAGAAACCAGGCGATGCAGCCAAACAGAGAAGTATCAGTAAGCCTGTGTTCATGTTGACCACATGGAGTGGACCTGGAGTCTCGGGGGTCCACTACACATGGGAATGCCAGAAATAAACTCAAACATACCCAGATTATGTAGATGGTATGGATAACAGAGTTGGCGAAGAAAAACATCTAAATTTGGCCAGGAGAAAATATAAAGCAGAGGCAAGTCCTGGGTCTGTACCTTGTCTCAGGCAATAAACAAGAGAAAGAGGAGCTCTGCCTGTTCCAACTCTTTTATCTCCAGAATTGGAATGTAGGGTTTTCCTAAAGTTATTTGGCTGAGAGGTGTAGTGCCTCACCGGCTACACACTGCATATATTTGTAGTGGTACTGATATTTTGAATGGATTGATCAGTATGATGCATTCATGAACCAGGTGGCTATTCTTGAGGCTACTCAGAGACATCTGTCCATCCATAGTGTACTGCATCCCTGAACATACATGCATACATGCACACGCAAACCCACACCTGCACAATGACCAGCTGTATGGGTATCGTTGCTCCCTGAGCTGGAGGAGAAGATGGACTGAGAAGGGAGAGGCATCCGAACCCTTCATTCCGCTTCATTTGTGTCTGTGCTGGGACTTCTCCAGTGCTCTAGCTATACCTGTGAGCTCCATGAAATCATACTTACAAATCTAGAATGTTCTTTCCAACATTGTGGTTAGAGGTGAAATCAATAGCTTATGCACTAACATAACCGTGACACTTCAGGATTCTCGAGAATGGCTGTGGACTTCACATTTTTCTGTTTCCCATGTTGCCGTATCATGCACTTCATCTCTGTAGTTGAGTGAGACACCTTGTCATGTGGAGTTTCTCTGGCTGAGCAGACAGAGGGTTGCCACGTGTCTTGCTCTGGTCTGGGTGCACTGCAACCCGAAGTCTGTTACTTTCGCTAAAGTTTTAGGCTCAGCCCACCGCAATCCCATCTCAACATCAATCATCAGCTATTACAAGTCCCATTTTTATTTTACTATAATCTTTGATATCCTCTGGTTCTCTTCATTTTTATGTCATATACTATGTGGTGGTTATATCTGATTACTTCAACATTTGCTAGGGTATTTTACATAATAACACCACAATATAGCTTATATTTTGTAATATTGAAGAACCGTTCTGAGAAATTAGTAGCTCTCCCTATGTTCTTGCATCTTTAATCTTAGCTGTTTACGATACCTACCAGGGCATCTATTTTCTCGCGTTAACACAAAGCTTCTGTGCGGCTTATAATCATTCACTGACTTGACAGCTGCGCCCCCTGGGGCCCCAGATCTCCCCTCGCTGTTTATTCATGGAGATTTAAAGGCTTTGTGTTTACAAGTAGTTTTTATTTGATAATGTCTGCGAATTCTAAGCACTTCATTTAAAAAAAAACATGAAATGAGTAAAAAGATAAATAGTTGTGTAGTCTCACCGATAAGCCATAGCCCCGTTGCAGGGAACGTGTTTACCCTGTGTGATTATGAATGTGTGTGTGTGTGTGTGTGTGTGTGTGCATTTCATGGAGAGGATTTGCTCAGACAAGAGGAAACAGGTCTGTATATTCCGTCTATAACTGAAATGTTTTTACTTTTGCCAGCTGTGCTGTGGTCACTATCCGATCTTCAGGCCACTTTGTGTTTGTCACACAGATTGCCTAGGTTTAAGGCTACAGAACTGTGAACTAGGTCATCCAATTACCCATTGTCCCTTCTTTGGGGAACACGACAGAAGTCTTGGCTTGCTGTGAGAATGGGCTTCTAGAGGCTGCTCAATCTCCCGCAAAACTGGGTGGTCCACTTACAATGTGAACTAGGTTTCCAAACGTAAAGAAACAAACCCAAACTAAATTCAACTTCAATTGCATTTTCTCAGTCAAAGACCTAAGCAATTTAGGACAGAGACCAGGCTGCCGAAGTTCAACAACAAACGATCTGATGGCGACAAGGGAAGACGCAGGACTGTGACCCTGAGGTGAGCTGGCCCTGGGCTGAAGTTGGACGTAAAATGTAGAATGCATGGCAGTGGGCCTGAAGTGACTCTGAAGTCAGGAGATGACCCGGCCCCTGCTACCACAGAGCGATGCTGGCATTCCCTCCGGGATAGAAGACACATTCATAGTATAGTGTCCTCGGTACTTATCTCTGGACCCCTCATGTGGCTCATTCACAGAGGCTGAGTCACAGATCAACTGCAGCCAGTGAGGCAGCTGGCTTTGATTATGCTGGTACGTACTCTATTTGCATTTCTTCAGTGCATACCTGGGTTTGAGAAATATCATCCTGCAACAGTGTGCTGATCGGGGCTATGCTCCTGAAGAGCAACAGGAGGAGGGAACTTGTGCTTAGGACCAGTGTCTTCTAAATAATTGCTCCCTTAAACAAAACACGTTCAATTATAATCTCATAGAAATGTTAACTTTTAGCTCTGATCCACTTATTCACAAAAATTTTTTAACACATTTCTAGTACAAGACATTTTAATATTCCATTGTACTTGTGTGTGAGAGAGATTTTCTTCACTGGGGCATTTTGTAAAACAGCAACAATGAAATAAAAAAAAAGATTGTGTACTCTAAGTTTTCTCAATCGTTAGCTTTTGTCCTTGAAAGTGGGTTCCCTGCACCTCAGCTTCTTTCCCTTTTCATCCTGATTTCTTCTTTGACTGGTGATGGAGCCTCTCGGCGTGTGTTCCCGGGCCTCCGTGCCGTGCCGTCTCAGCGCTGTCTCAGCTTTGTCGCAGCACGGAGAGTGTAAATTACCTTCCCTTCTTCAATCTCAGTGGCACCGCTGTGCTCTCCAGCATCCGTCTCCCTGCTCCGGCCTGGAGTTGACAATTTCCCAGCACTTCTGTCTCACCTGGGTGCCGATCAGACTCGCCTTCATCCTGTGTCTTCTGTGTAATTATTAAATGCTGTTCTTTTCCTACTGAGCAACTTTAAAGTCAGGCGGCTTGTGTCTCCTGGATACAATTTGGAAGTGTTTAGCTTTTTCCAAAGATGGCATTGACGTGATTCTTTTCATTTGGAACATTCAAACTTTGGGATACACAGTTCATAGCTGTGTTTGGGGTCAAGTAATCTTTTATTCTACCAGAGCTCCTGAAGGAAATGAGATCTTACTTTCTCAAGGAAAATCTGTGGCTTATTGCCGGGTATACAATGCGAAGTAGAAATATGGAGGAGAAACTTGGTACCTAGAATGTTAAGTTAAAAATGTGGTAATAGGAAATGCCTCTCTCTTTTTGCTGCTAGTTGGTGAGCATCTTTTATTAATGCAACCGAGTGAGAACACTCTTGATGTAATACGTTAGAAGTTTTTTCCAGATTTCTAACTCTTCCAAGGAGTATGTAGATATTTCACCATAAAGGCATTGAATGGTTTATTCTTATAATTCACACATAGCAAATGCACAAGTTTTCGAAGCCCCTGTGAACTTTAAGTAAAGACTGGTAGAAGTGAAGATCTTTGAGATTTATCTTAATCTTTCGGTCATTTTTACTTTGCCTTATTTTTGTGAATTTTTTTCATTGTGAACTGAGCATAGCCTTGCACAGATGATTTGAGACAGAAACACTTGGATTAAAAATCTAGTTTTAAGATTTAGTACCTGAGTCCATCACTGAGTAGTTAGGGCAAGTCAGCTCCTAAAACCTGTTTTCTTTTGTCTAAAAATGGGGTATAACACCTTCTCCTCCATACTTGAAAGACTCAAAATGGAGTATATATTGAATTAATACACACACACATTAATTTTATGTAACCTGTTACTAAATTCTAAGTGTAAGCCAACTATATCCTATGGTATTTAACTGAAGAAACAGTAATTATTTTTTTTCTAAGCCCTGGAAGAAATCTGCTATATTATCTAATTGAGGCTTAGTGTTTCAATCTCCAATGGAAATTTTTCCTCATGGATTCTCATTGTTTTTTTTTTTAAATTATTTTTACTTCATGCTCTCATTGTGTGCATTTCACATCGGAACCTAACCACCATACACTATTAAACATTAACAATAGTGCACCGGGCTGGGAGTTAAACTATATTAAATGGTATAAAGTTTTGTGTTAATAGGAAACTGGCATGAGACAATCTGAGAATGCAGAGGAGCAGTAACTGCACAGGTAGTTCTGACAGACAAGGGTGTCCAAGGCAGGGAGCATGGGAAAAGGGCCTGACCTAAGGACATGTCAGGCTTACAGTTCAGATAGGAGAAGAAAGGCATTGTGAACGGAAGGAACAGCTCACGGAAGTGTAGGACTGTCTGGAAGGGCTGGTCTTGTCTGGCGACTGGTAAATAATTTGTTGTAGCTGAGGGTCGACCCATGTGAAAGACTGGGAAAGGTAAATCTGGGAGTTTGGAGCAAAATGATGATTAACTTTTTTATGCTTAAGGAATTTCAAATTCATGCTGTGGGGAAAGATTGGATAATTTGAAGAAGTATTAGAAACACGTGTGTAAGGAATCTTTTCATGAAAAGTGAATAAAAATGGTAAGCACTGAGAGTCTTAGACGTTTGTATGCTAAAGTGAGAAATGGATCGAACTACAGCAGCAGCTGTGCGATGAGACAAGGGAGTGAATGTGGTAAAGATGCATATTTTTCTCAAAAGAAAATATATCCATATGTCGTGAGTGGGGAGCACAGAGGCACTCGGTATAATGAGAGATGGTATTAGCAGGAGTGCTTTGTATGTATGAAAGAATGTAGAATCAGAGAAAGAGAGATGAGACACTCAAAATGATATTACCAAGGTATGGGGGAGGGTATGGGAAAGAATGAAGCCAAGAACACCCTTGATCACTAGGGCAGCAGAGGAAGTTTTGAGAGACGGGAGCGCTTGCTAGAAATTTTCCAATGAAAACTTTTGCTTCTGCCTGAATCCCCAAACCTACATGTTGGAAATCTGAACAGTGGGACAGGAGTACTGATAAATCTCAAGGCTGGATAAGAAAAATGATGGGAAGCAGCCAGAGTAACTGGCTTCTCAATGCCTTTCATTCATTAAATTGACTGTATAATGTGAGAGTGATAAAGGTGTGATTGCATATAATTAATTAGCAGCAGTATTTGTAGGTTAAATGAACTTCAATCTAATTGCAGAAAAGGCACACAGAGCTCATAGTTTTTTTTTTTCTTCAGTGCAGTTATTTACTTTGGGCTTCATGAAGAAAAGAAGAGTAAATCCAATAGCAGAGAATACAATATATCCAAGATCTTAAATGTGAGTCCTGGATGCATGGGTTTGCTGGGTCATTAGGCATTGTCATGCAGGTAAAGGCTTATTAAGAGAGTATTAGATTCTTCTGTCTCTCTATAAAATTTGAGTGTGAATGTGAATTAGCCTAAAGAATTTTCTACCCATGTAGTACCAGAGAGAAAAGAGAGAAATAGCATATATTGTTTCGGTCTTAGCTCTGTATTCTGGAGATGTGAAAATATTCTAATTTGTGGTGTGAACTCATTGCAGCCACCTCTGTCTCTTTCATTAGTATTTGTGAGTGTGTGTTTTTAAAAATATTTTATTTATTTTATTTCTTTATTTTTAGAGAGGGAAGGGAGGGAGAAAGAGAGAGAGAGAGAGAGAGAGAGAGAGAGAGAGAGAGAGAGAGAGAGAGAGAAACATCAATGTGCAGTTGCTGGGGGCCGTGGCCTGCAACCCAGGCATGTGCCCTGACTGGGAATCAAACCTGCGATGCTTCGGTTTGCAGCCCATGCTCAATCCACTGAGCTATGCCAGCCAGGGCTATGAGTGTGTTAAACTATGATGATTGGCTTTCAACATGGAAAACCGGACTGACTTGCATGTAGCACTCACCATGCAAAGCCATGATGTGAGGGAGTGATACTGAGAGATGATTGGCAGCCAGAATAGGGAGAAGCCATGTGGACAAGTCACAGATGTCAGCACTAAAACTCTCCTGTGTTGCTGGTGGCAGTGTCAAATGGTATATTTTGAAAAACTCTTCGACAATGTCTTATACAAGTAAACATGTATGTATTGTATGGTGCAATGATTCCACAACTATGTGCATATACAAGAGAAATGGAAACATGTATCCACTAATAATTGCACAAAAAATTTCATAGAATGTTTATTTATAACAGCCAAAAACTACAACAAGCCACATTTCCATCAGTAGGAGAATGGATAAATGAATACTATTTAGCAGTGAAAGAAGAAACAGCCACTGGTATGTATAACAAGAGTCAATTTCAAAAGTGGTCAGTGAATGAAGCTAGACTAAAATGACTACACTGCATTTTATGCTCCTTATATAAAAATTTTTAAAGGCATACTCAGTCTGTAAGGACAGAAATTAAAACAGTGATCTTTTGTGGAAAGGCAAGAAAGGGACACAAGAGGAATTCCTGGTGGCAGAGAAATGTCTGTGTCTTGTTTAGGGATTTGATTATTTGGTTGTATCAATTGTCAACATATGTTGACTCATATGCTTAAGTTCTTTGCATTTTATCATATAGACATTTTACCTAAAAAAAAAATCAACAAGAAAATAATATGGTATTGGCCTCCAAGGCAGGAGTCAAAATAAACTCAAAACCATAAAAACATAAAAACATTTAGAGCTATTTCCTTATATCATATATTTCTGGTATTAGCCCTCTTTAAAATTTTATGCAGATATAATTGGTTAATAGGAAAGGGTAATTATAGGTCCTCAGGCCTTGGAATAGTGAACTAAGTGTGCCTCAATATCTATGAATAGAAGTCGCACCTTGAATGTTACCCAAGATGAAGCATGAACAAGGACATCTCCAGGATAAGGAGAGTTGTCCCAAATCCAGGGATAGCTTTGGAAAATGTTACTGATGAGAAAAGAGTGAAACTTCAAGGAACATCTGGAAGGAAGCAGGCTTACATGAAAGGGCAGCAGAAGCTCTGGCACCCTCACGGAGCATGCGTGACCACCTCTGTCACCTCATTTGTCCAGCCAGATTTTCACATCAAAAATGATGATATGTAATTAGAGTATGAAGAACAGAAATCTCAGAATATGGGGTGGAGCAGTTTCTGGCAAAATTATGCAGTTTCTTTGTAGCGCATTCTAACCACTCTGTCCCATGTCCCCATCAGCTAGGTGGCGCCGCTTGGCCTTTTCCTCATCACCCAGCTCTTCTTATCCCATCTTTAAAGCTCCTCATCCATCTCGAAGTGTCAAGTCGGAAGATGACTGCAAACGGACACAAAAAACAGCTAGAAGTCAGGTGGCAGATGGGTGTTATTTTTCCCGTCAATCACAGTAAGCCGGTAGCCACTGCCCCATGTGTAGTGTCGGAAAGGACCTGAAGTTTTATCTAGGCTCAAACAGGAAGAATATCATGACTGATCTGCAACAAGTGATTAGCAATATCTACAAAGGGGATGTAGACAGCATTGAAAATAGAGGATCCCAGCATAGAAGGCATCTCAGCTTAGAGCTGTGCATTGTTAACAGGAGGTTTCCGGAGCAATGGCTTTTGCAAAGGCCCTCATCACTGCCTGTGATAATGAGAAATGCTGTTCACCAGATGGACTTTTCTGCATCCAGCAACATTCTGCAAACCACGCTACTGTTTATAATAGTTTTAATCAAACTGTTGGCCTCGGCCTATGAGGGGATCATGAAATCCATGTAGCAGGGTGCAGCTACCATATTGTAAGGAATAGACTATAACAATGTAGAATGAATAGAAACAAGTTACATTTCTAATTGCTTATGCACATATATACTATGTATGCATGTGTGTGTGTACATATATATATGATTTGAGATAAAATTATAAAATGTATTTATTTCTAAGGAGAAGTGTTTAGAATGTTTGAAATTGGTTTATTTATGGGCTCATTCCTGCTGCACTGGGTTTTAGAAAAAATGGTATTTTTAAAATTTCTTGAAGTGTCACTGACATGAAATCTGTCACTGTAGTTGCTCGGAGAGCAGACGTACAGGATGAGACATGCTTGTGACAGTTGATACATATGTGATACTAGGAACGAGACTTTCTGATCTTAGGAGAACTAGCTGCCACGTCATCCCTTTAATGTTAAGTGATTATTGAAGGCAATGCTAGTTCTTGCTGTGTTCTGAGTTTGGAGTTATTAATAGATGTGCAGCACAATTGACACTTTTGGATGATCAAGGGCCGAACTGGAGCTCAGGCCGCCTTGGCCAACAGAACCCCTGGGGTAGCTGCTGAGAGAGCTCCAGCTCACCTGACTTTAAACCCAAGTGTCACCTCAGTGTGGGGGCACTAGCCTCGTGAGGTGCCCAAGTGACACATCAGTTCTAGGAAGAGACTCTAAGCTGAATGGTTCACGCCCAAGTACGGAGCTCCAGGGCCTTTCTAGTACACACGAGACCCCGCGTGCTCTCAGACCTTGGGGTCCCTGGGGACAGCTGCACGCTGAGCGCATCATGCAGGAAAGGGGGCCCCGGGGAGCCGTCACAGGCTCACGTCAAGGTCTAAAGCCTCGTGGGGACATTGTGACATTGCTGTTTCTTGGCTGAAGAGCAAACTGCAGTTCTTCTCCAGGGACGCCACTCACCAATCGTTTCTGTCTCCAAGGAACCTCTTATGGCTGTGCTGGGCACACAGAGGGAAGCCGTGAGCCTGCTTTCAAATTTCCACCTTAGAATAACAATCAGGGGAAGTCCAGCCCGTGAAACACCCTGATTCCAGCTCAGTCTGCTCCGCACGCCACTTTCGGGGGTCTGTAACACGCGTGCTTTGATACACAGGTTTCCCCCACTATTCAAAAGCAGAACATTCCTGTGAAGCCTTTCATCAGCCAAAATGGCATAGAGGGACAATCCCATTACCATCCATTTATATGGAAACATTTTTGAGCATTCCAAGGCCAAAAAATAAGCTACCAAATAGCACACAACACGTAAAATAATGCCTTATTTTCTAACGAGACCTAAGACACATTTTGCTACTGGGAGCACAGAATGAATGGAGAGAAAGCATGGGTGCTCCCAGACACCAGTGGAAGAAGCCCTGGTGGCGGAGCTGAGAGGCCGAGTGTGGCTCCCTGGGGAGAAGCTCGGTGGGGGGCCACTTGCACTGCTTGGGGTGCGTGCTGCCTCTGTAATGCCCGCTGCAAAATAAATGCTGCATGCTACTTTCCTTTTTTTTTTTTTTTTTTTTTGTAAAAAAGCCTCTTTTACATTTCTTTCAGCTAGCAAACATGGTACTAATGTAGGTCTTTAATAAAAACAAAGAGGCGCACAGTGAACTTCCACAAAGCAGGGGCCGCTGGGTGTGCTCTGTGCCCTAGTGTCCTTGTGGTTCGGGGATGGGCACAGTGGGGTTGGCCCCTGGCCGTGATGCTCCACAGAGCGAAGTGGCAGTTGAGGGAACCCACAACACAGCCTCGCAGGCTATACAGACGGGAAAGGGAGACATATTTACCATAAAGTCTCCGATTCTTTTTTTCAGCTATTTCATATGAGAAGGTAAGTTATGGATGTCTATCCTAAAGTGAATGAAACGGGCGGTTCTGTGTGTGGTGTGCAGGGCTGGACCATGGAACGGTGAGCTGGTGCACAGAGGTGCGAACGCCCGTGTGAGCTGTGCACCAAACGGCCAGAGCTGAGCTCGCGTCTGAGGTTCCCCTCCCCCTCCACTGCACAGTCTCTGGAGCTCTGAGGTGTAGAATTGATTGCCGTAGTGGAGCTGGACCAGATCTGAGTTGCCCTACAGTTGCTGAAATAAGTCTGGGGCCATCCTACGAAGGAGGTCTTTACGCAGCCTGCTGCATCGTTACTCTCTCCACACAGGGGCTGTGTCTTGTCCCAGATGCCAGGCCAATGCCGCGTGGCAGCAGGGACACTTCAGTGGTTTCATACTGAGGACATCCCTTATGATGTTGGCATAAGACACTGCAGTGCCCCCACGCTAGCCATTGGGTGTCTTTATGGTGCTTTCAATCACGTGCTGTAGACCGCACCTGGCCCTGGTGGTCCCAGTGACATGCTGCTCTGGAACTCTGTGCCACCCTTCCAGTGGACTCTCATGTTGCCCTTGCCCTGCCTCCGTGATTCCATGCTGACTCTCCATCTCCAATGTTTAGGCATCTTCAGTGTGCTGACCCCAGATTAACAATGTCAAGATGGCTAACCCATAGAGGGTCTCTGTGCAAATCAGAAAGCAAAGCACCTTCTGGGAGGGCTGTGTCATGTGCACGTGCTGAGTGACTTGATATCGAGACCATAGAATGTGCAATGTATTAAAGTTGCCTTATGCCCTGCAGAGATTTAACCCTGGGTGGCTTGGAAAGCAGGGTAGGTACTGAATTTCAGTGGTGCCCACCTCTCAACTGGGTGTTCATGGACACCGGACAAGCTATACAGGCAGACAAAAGACTTAGGTGCACTCCATGAATCCCTTTTACGTAGATTGTCAAGTCCGGAAATTGATCCAGGGCCTCCCCTTGCTCTTCCCTGGATCTCTGCATCTCATAGAAGCAGCAGGGATCTAGAGGCAGAAATTCTGGATGTGGACCACTGCCAAAGTACGGGATTCTGACACCCTCTGGATGTCGTCAATAATCAGTTCCTAATAGTCAAATACTGATTTACACTGCTGTCATCACATAGGCATCTTTATCAGAACCAAACCTAATGCTTAGAAGAATGCCAAGAATATAGTAAAAAAATGTGGGTGAGACAGATGTGGCCCTGTCTGTCCCTGCCGTCGGTACCTTCCTGCCACACAAGCAGCAGGTGCAGACTCCCTCCCACACGGCGGGCGCCTGCTGCCGGGTGAATCGCCCTGCTTGGCCAGCAAATCCCTAAGTACAGCGGTAAGGGTTAAAACTTGTAACAAAAGGTGATACTGAAATGAAAGTATCAGCTGAAGACCTGAATACCTGCAAATAAATAATATGATTTGTGTTGAAGGGAATGCTATGTTAAATGGTGCTGGGTGCAGTTGATAAGTTATTTTATCAGAACTGTAAGGGTGTCATTGATATTTGTAGATATAACAGCAGATGATTCAAGATGGTTAATAAACGTGCAGTTGCTCCTGGGAAAATTTGCACTGATATGGTATGTAGCTTGACATGCATTGTTCCTGCATGCCTTCATGCCTGCAACTTGTTTAGAATTTGTGATCCCCTGTAGTTAAGTTGTTGCATCCCTTCTCCACTGGCCCCAAGTTCTTTCATGGGCAGGTATTTTTAATCTTTTCGTTTAATGCAGACGGTGTATATACATTGTATTAAAACGGTGCTGTGAAGGATATTTCCTTTATAAACCTGAGGGATGGCGCAGCAACGATGACCACGGACAAGCACTAATGGCCATTTCTATGTAACAGAAAATTTCAGTTGCTCCGACAACCTGGAGATGCTCCAGGAAGGAAATGAATGTTCTTTCCCCCTCAAATGTGTGTCATTTTGTATTAGCAGGAGCTGGACAGTTTGAGAATTATTGCTTGTATATCTGGAATTAAACTTCTAACACTTTAAATGCTCATCCTTTACGGCGGTGCCACATTCTCAGAGGGTTAACCAGCAATCACGCTTTCTGCCACAATAAGTACACATGGGGGGAAGTTCATCACAGCCTCTTTCTTTCCTCATTGAACAAAATGAGTCCAATCATCCATTGCTCAGATAACAAAGCCATTCAGAAAGCAAACATTTTTGTTGCTTTTAAAAAAATTTTATCTCAAATGGACAGTGATAAGCATACTTGCTAAAAACTGTGTGGCCAAAGAAAGCTCTAAAATAAACAACAGACTTAAATGCTGTGATGCCTTTCTGAAATGGGCCACGTCGAGGTTAGACATGTAACATGCATACATAAGTGGGCAGTGAAAGCATGTTCCATAGAATGTACATGAAATGGTTCCTCACTCGTCTTCAATCATTCTATTTAGGTGAAAATTGGTTGCATGTATTTCCAAAGAAGGAGGGTGGATCTCATAAAAATATCAAAAGTGGTGTTAGAATGCAAAAAAAAAAATTAACGCAGGAGATACGCTGCATCTGGGAACAAGGTAAAATAATGGAACAATGCTGTAAGTCCACAACTGCAGTGAGATGATACACAGAGAGAGAGACATTGGAGCCGGGCCTTAGAACAGATGGGATTCCAGAGTGCACATGAAAAGAGCAGACCAGGCCGTCGTATGCAGATGGGTGCAGAGGGGAGAAAGGGTTTGGAGGGTGCCAAGTTCAGTCATGTGGACAGGGCTTGTAAATTCACTGCCTACAGGGAGCACCCCGGGGACTCGCCTGGGTGAGGAGGGCAGTGCGAGGCGGCACTAGCTGAAGAGCACAGACCCAAGAGCCGCAGACGTGAGACACTCCTGCTGAGGTCTGCCGTTTCCAAAGACAGGTCCAAGTTATCAAAAGAAGAGTCAGAGGTAGATTTTCATGTGCTACTTCCTGCTTTACCATGTTTGGTTTTGTTGGAAGACACTAGTCTACTGCCGACTGCTAGTCAGCCTACAGCTCTGTCCAGAGCATGCCTGGTGCACCTGCACGCAGGTGGGCGTACCACAGGATGCACAGCACACCTGGCCAGAGACCTGCTTTCGCCCCCATCCACCCTGCAGAGGACGCTGCAGACACCCTTCCTCCTGCCTCCTCCAGGGGTCTGCCCACTGACAACTGCCAGCTGTCAGCAGCTGAGCATGGCCCCTGTTTGCAAAAATGTCAGTATCATTTGGGCCTAAAGTTCTTTTTTTTATGGTTTTAAAATGTTCTTTATTGCTGATATCCCATACATATCAACAATTGTAAATGTACAATGTGATGAATGTTTGACATTAAGTACAGTCATATAATCATTACCACATCTCAAAATGTTCCTTCCAATGATTGAAAATACGTTTTAAAAACATACTCTGATGATCCTGAGGACTGCTATTGTGGGGTCTCAGTGTAAATCTTGGTGAGAAGCGATTCAAAGCTGAACTTTGAAAAAGGCGACTGGAGAAAAGAGATGAATCATTCCTCCAGAGCACACTCTTGAAAATGAAGGAACAAGCTTTGTTAATGTGTACCACGTGGTGCTGTGGGGATCAATTACATGTAATTGGGGAAATTTTCAACATTATTGCTTATGGTAGAAGCTAAAGAGTTCCCTGCACCTGTATAAATGAAAACAATGAAAAACTTTTGTGTGACTCCGTAACAATAATGCTACTCGTTTAGGACTGATTGATGTTTCTTATCATTTATACAAGATTATCTTTTAGTAAAATAGAAATTATAATACCATTGATGTGGCAGATATTCTGGCACAAATTGTATTTCATTGTTCCGTTAAGGACATTCGTCAGTGCCAGCATAGGAGAGATGTGCTTCTATTGGGAGATCTTAAACAAATGCAGCAAATTGAAATGGTTCAATGGGGCAGAATAAAATTCCTATGAGTCGAGATTTAATTTTTTTTCCCTGAGACAATGTAAGGAGTCTTCATGGCTGTAGATAACAATGCATGTTCTATAAGACAGTAATACTACTTCAAATACCTACATCCATGATATTCATTCCATGATTTACAAAATATTTATAGCATATTTATTAGGCCTTTGATCTCTCCCAGGCATTGGATATATAAATAAGAGCCATTTCTGTCTCCATTAAGCTTTAAAATTTAATGGAGGAAACTAATTTTCATCAAATAATGCTACAAAAACATAGTTTAAGCAGAAAGTGCAAAGAAGGAAAAGAATAAGGATCTCGTGCCGATGTTTCCACAGTGATGTGATAGTATAGTTTTAACTTGAAGCCCTCACAGCCTTGGGTGATCCATCTTCAGGACCCAGGTGTGCACATCAAATCTGGCTTTAGCTCAAAAAGACTGATTCAGAAACAGTCCATTATTAACCCGTTATCCCACAAAAAAACAATTTTGCATGTAGTTTTGCTACATGTAGTTTGCATGTAGTTTTTCATAGAAGTGTTAGTATATTAAACAGCAGTAAATCATTTTCTAAGAAACTAGACTCAAATTTTTTAAAAAAAATAAAGCACTGCAGAGTTTTATGGTAATAATAGATCACTGCTGAACAGGTAATATGGAAATAAGAGAACCACCTCAACAATGCCCTCGCTGTTGGATCTGCTTACTTCCCATAGATAATAATAATTTAGAAAAGAATTAAATGGATACCTGTTTACTTTTTTAAATGTCTCAAGAAAATAAGGAAGCATCAGGAATTTTCTTTAAAACTATATATATGCATAATATGCTGCTATATATATGTGCTACTACATGCTACTATGTATAGTATATGTATACTATATACTATATATACACATGCATATACACAAACGGACAAATACATGCAAAGGCACACACACACATTAACATATGCACCCCAAATAAAAACATACTTTTAAAAAGCCCTTTCACATTTGTATCTTTGTCATTAGCATTACTTTACATCACTTCAAAAGCAGATTTATTGTTTTATTTTACAAGAGAGCCAACTATAGTGCACAAAATTTCAAGGAGTTACTTGTGATTCACTGTTTTAGAAGTAGGTCTAAAATTGTACTGTACTGTTTTGGTACAATTTTAAGCATGTTTTACTATATTGCCCTGCTGATAGACTTTTTAAGGCAGCGAATTACACTTGCTTGAGAATTTTATAATTTTATCTCCAAATTATACTCATGAGCTAGGTCATTTGTCCCCTCAACATCACTGCCCCTTTCTTTGTTATGTATCTGGCATAAAGGACTCGTGCCATCTGGGTGCCAGGTAGGGTCCCTGTGTCTGAGTCCCAGCAAATGGTGTGCGAGCCCACTGTTGTGTCCAGCTCCTTTGGGGGCTCCTTATCTACTGACTCAGGGGAGAAGTGAGTCGTTCTGTGTTTTGTTTGCCTTCCTTTTTGCTGCCAGGAAAGCAAAGAAGAGAGAACATCTTAAGTTGAGGAAAAAGGCAATAGTAAGGAGTTTTAAGAGTTGGTACATCATCCAAATCAAGGTGACCCATGAGGATGAAAAAATTGCCACCTGAGGATGAAGAACTACATGGTGGTGACATGTATCTAAGTACATCCTGGCGCGGCCACTTACTCACACACTAACTCTGTGACAGACACTTGACCTTTCCAGAGCTTGGTAGCTTGTTGGTAATTACAACCTCTACTGAAAATTTTCTCCTCGTATCTTTTGGAGACTTGTACAAACATATAAAGCACACTCCATTGTCGTGTATTTTCTCCTGACATCAGAAACAGGAAAGGTAAGGAAGGAAAAATCCTGAATAGATGAAATGGACAGTAAACGTCTCTTAGGAAATAAAATATACATTTATGTGCAAAGCTTCTATTTTTTAATAGACATCATTGCCTAGTCAATTTCCATATATTTCCAGTTCACTGCCTTTCCCAATTCGTTGCATTTGTCAATGTGAATGAAAAAGGAAAGTTGTTTTCTTTAACTCACATTTAGTTAATGAGATATACCATGCTAGAGAAAGGACATAAAAAGCACCATAATAGGAGTTTTAAAAATCTGAAAATTACATATTGTCCTTTGGTTCTTGAAAAAGCTGTTTCTTTTGAAGTCTCTTTCTTCACCTTTGCAGTTGTTTCTAGTGAAGTAGTGGCTCACTGCAACAATCAAGTAATTATCTGCATGTTGGAAAAAATGACAATACTATGTAAAGTATATATCACGCAGACATTAACAGCACTTCATTTCATGGTTCTTTGACACAAATACTCATTAAGTAAATCGTGGGACTTGTAGTGTGGGAAGCTCCAACAATTGAAATGCCAAATGTGTCAGAAAACACATCTAGGACAATAACACGGCTTTTCAGAACTGGGTGGCACAGATTCAGAGCTATTATATTTTGATTAAAAGTCCGAGAAATGGACTGATTCCACACTAACACCAAATTGAGCTTATATGAGAGAGGAACTCTTTAGATGAGAGGAAAATAGTGAGCAGACTTATGGAGATTCATTCTCTCGAAACCAAATACTTTTCAGCAGAGGCGCTTGAGCACCAACTCTCTATTTGAGGTGCACTTATGTTTTTAAACTAAATTAAAAATAATGAAAATGAAAACTGAAAATATTTAAAAATAACCACATTAATGGAAGCTGTAGTGGTTTGTGAAATGCAGCATACTGAATAGATTTTTGTTTATTAGGTTTGTTTTATTTTTGTTTTTGCTAATAGCTGGCTTCCATGAAGGTATGACAATTACAATATACCAAAACTGAACATTTTTGAAAGTTTACATGTGAAAAACTCACATCATGACATCCAGGGGCATCATGAGAATTTGGAAAACAATGAGTCGTCTTAGTAAATCAAACCGATGGGAAATATTTTGCTTTGCCTATTTTGGCCATGATTTTTCTTGAGGCGCATCACCTGATTATGCTGCTTGATCATCAAAGCACATCTCCAGAAGTATTTCAGTAACACTAGCTGGCAGAATGTGAAAGGCAGGCAGACTCGTTTCCTGTCATTGCTGAGGTTACCCTCACTGCAAGTCCAGTGGGTCCTGAGAGGATGCTGAGCTCACGGTGACGTGAGGGACCTACGATGCAGGTTTCCATGTGGGTATGGGTTTGTTCAGCCATTAGAGATCACCCATTCACTAGAATGACCCTGGAATGAACCCGATGTTAAAATGAGAAGAAATATGTTTGGTTCTGTCTTCGAGTCCTCAAGTCCTCAGCAGCTCTGCTCAGCTCCTGCAGACTCCCGCAGACTCCCATAGACTTGTGCCTGTGGCTGCTTTGATGGAGTCTGCCCCTCTCATGGTTGGCCTTCCTGCTAGTTTTCCCAGCATCGCTGCCTTTTCCCAAGAACCCCGCCTTCCCGTGATGTGCCTGAAATAAGATGTCAGTTTTCTTTGAGGCCTAATTTTGTCTAGGACCCACTAAACTTCTTTCTTTTGGTCCAGGATATCCACTCAACACTCCTCCCACCCCATTTTTCAAGTGAATCAGGTTTTCTCCTATCACTGTCCACCTTTCACATTGTACATAGTAATCGGGCATATGAGGGTGTGGACGGTCTTATCCTTCATCTGTAATGACACATCTTTGCTCTCGATGACCTTTCCTAATTCTTCCATCACTGCCCTTCCAAATCTCAGACCTCCTGATCTCTGGGCTGCAGTTTCCATTGGACTTGATGACTGAGCCAAGGTGAGAAAACTTGTAACAATTTTAATGTCTTCATTGTCCATGTATTATGGCAAGACATAAAAATAGTTCTTAACAAGGAAAACTTTACACTCTCCATTTGTTAAAAGGACAACCCTTTTACACATAGCACTCAGTGGAACAGAAAGAAATGGTCCAAGTAGGCAGTTTGAGACAATATTAATCATTAACGTGTCGACATTCTATATATTCTACCAAGTAAATCTTTATCACACCTCTCCAGTGAAGAGGGAGTTTTAGAAAAAACAAACAGGCATTAGAATAGCTGAAAACTCACCAAATATTCCCATGCAATATAGAAAGATAGCTCTTCTATAAAAAGTGTTTGCTTTCCTCTCTAAGTGTTCCCCACTGAGGTTAGACTTTATAGGGAAAATATGATACAATAAAAACGTTAAGCCTGAGGCAGATGAGCTAACAGCACTGATGTTGATGGAGGATATTTGCTAGCTATGCCCCAGTGCTGGGTTGGCAGTACAGATGGGAAGCTATTAAAACACTCGCATGCACAATACAGCTAGTGAGACATTTACATGGTTGCTCCACATACACTCACGGCAATTTTCTTCCTCTAATGGAGCATTGGTTAATCAGTCAATCAATCCTAGCTTTTTATCTGATGTATGCAGGCATTTCACTAGAAATAGAAAAGGAATTATCACTGCCTACAGAAAGTTTAAAATTAAATGGAGAAATGGAATAAAATAAGCAGAATCACATGAAAACAAACATATGCACAGATTTCTTTATCCCACAAGTGAATTCTGGCTTACAGACGTGAGAAGAACCCGCTCGATAGAGCATTTGCCGTCTCATGGACTGTGCTGTTTATCCCAATCAGGATCAATTTTGTTTGATTTGAGCTGGTATTGCTTTAATGAGTGTAAACTATTTTGAAGTTAGCTTAAATAAGGGCAAGACTAAGTTAAGCTGTTAAAAGAAATAAACGTTATTACGAAGTGAAATTTAATTCATGTAAAGATGGTGTTGCACTTACTCCCTCCTACCATGTGGGCTGAGTGACCTGCATATGCCAAATGTCATGGTACCGAATACCCCTGTGGCCCAGTTATAACTGTTAGCTAAATGCAGCAAATCGAGACTTCCAAGCTTTCTGCTCTTCCTTTTCCGTTACCTCCTCTGGACTTGTTTTCCATTTACAATCATTACCTCTAAGAGTGCCCTGAGATTCCTGATTTGCTGTGTTTAGGGTGACCATACAAATTATGATGCAAACTGTGACACTTTTGAGGGAGATAGTGCATAATAAGATGAAACATAAGAAACCTACAGAGTTGTGAACAAACCATTCTGTAAGGTTACGCTATCTGAATTCCTTCTTTAGGTGTTGTAAACATTCCCCTTGCTTCCTTGAAAAATAACTCCTAAATGTGTATATTGTATCAAACTCAACTATTTCCAACCTGCCTGCCTACTCAATAGCTTACAAAGGGTTAGTAACCCCAATACTACTTCCAGAAGCAAATTTATTCTCTTATATTTCCTAAGATAAACCCTGGAATCTAGCCTAGCAAAGCAGATTTACTCACCATTTCATAGTTTAACTTTTTAAAGTCTATAATCATATCATTTCCTCCACTGGAATTCACTCTTTAACCTTTCTTTCATTTTTATTCACATGAAAATAATTTTAATTCTTTAAGTATAATCTTGAGTTCTAGCTAGTAGTTCTTTCTCAATGTGACTTCTACATAAACAAACAAGAATGAGTTCTCTACTTCTCTTGAACTTTTTAAATAATTTTTATATTGCTACCTCATCTATGTGGAATTTTACTAACATTTCATAACACAAATGTGTAATTAACTTTTAAACAACATAGTCTCCTTGAGGACTATAGATTTCATCTTATATACAACTCATCTTACATAGTATCTTGTTTTGTTAGGCAGGCGGTGGATATTTAGTACAAATATATTAATTAAAATAGCTACAACATTAAATATGAGTGCATTGTAGGAGTATATCATTTTATAACTTATTAATTATTATATATAACAACATTTCTTTCTTGTGATTTTTCTCTATTCTTTTATAAAGGAACTAACCACTGTGTTACGGGGATGACTTTGGTAATTTGAAAACAGTATTTAAAATGATTGATGGTCAGATCTGGAATTACATCCACCTACAGTCTTTCAACACTAGGCATTCAATGATTCTAAAATCCTGAGAAAAAAATACTCATTCATGCAGATAATAGTTTTGTGATAATGGTTGAAGCTTAAGTTTTTCTATTTCTTTAGAGTTAGACAAATGTTTCATATGAGTCAGTAAATGGCTCAAATTAGAACATTAAATTTTAATTAAGTTATATAGGCTTTTAGTTTACAAAAATAACATTTTTCATCAATACATAGAATAAAATATCTGCCACAAAACTTGCATTTGTAAAAATTCCTCATTTTTCTATCTAAGACTAATTTCTTTTTACATTTGTAAGGGTTTGGAGTTGATTGTGTGATGTTACCTTGTTTTGTTCCAGCTTTTAGAGGCAGAAAGTGTTTATTGGGGCCATAGTCAATTTGAAAATTTCAACTTCAGTTTCTATAGCCCCTCCTATAATTCTGCATGCAAAGGTGACCTCCTTACATGCTTGTTGCATAATTCAAATTTTGCTGTTACTTCAAAATTCTTTCCCAGGGAATAAAATGCTGTTGCCTGATGCTGGAATGAGAAATTTGTGAAGGCTTAATATTGAATTTCTGCCTATAATGGCCTGTTAAGCAGATTATTTTTTTTCGTGTCTTCAACACAATGCAATAATCCCTGAGAACCATGATGTCCTTTCTAGAGTATACAATTTCTCATGAAATTCCTGCAGGAAAATGAGGAAATACGGACTGTGGGTGCCATGACCACAGAGTTCCACACTTGACTAGTAGTAGAGTTTAATAGTAAATTCTAATCTACTGACAAACTCCTCTTTATTTGAGGAAATATTCTTTGGCAGGTGGAGTTTATCAGTTTGTCACACGGGTAAGATTTGGGATACAGTCTCACCTTCCCCATGAACTGGCTGTACTGCATCTCTTGTGGGCTGCCTTGCCCACACCAAATCCACATACTGAATCCCTAACCCTTAACACCTCCAAATGTTTCTCTATTGAGAGATAAGGGGGCTAAAGAGGTAATAGAGCTAGAAGGAGGTCTTCCGCATGGCTCTTATCCAATCTGACTAGAGTCCTTATACAAGGAGGAATTTAGGCAGTCGGCATACGCTCGCATGGATGAAAGACCATGCAAAGAAAGAGAGCGAGACCTCAGAATAAACCAACCCTGCTAATACCTTGATCTTGAACTTCTGGCCTCCAGAACTGCTGTGTGTGGTCCTTGTTTTGGCAGCCTCGGCAGACTAATGCAGCATCCAGATCTCCATTACCAGTGCCTGGCCATACTGCTTGTCTAGACTTCTTCATGAATTCTCTCAGATTCAGTCTGGAAAGACTATGACCTCATTGACATAAATATTGCCTGGTTATAGAGCCCCGAAACCTATTTTGCTCAAGACCCATACTAACGAGTCTTCCACTATGTGTGGTCTTGTTTTTCTTATCAGTAATAGTACAGAAGAGTAGCTTTCCATGGCAACTTGTTACACGAGAGAAATTTAAAATAGAGAAAACGATGCTTATTTGATTCTGCGTTTATCATCCTAGGGAGTGGAATGAGTTCTTTCAATGATTGCTTTTGGGAGCTAATTAGAATGATTACCAAGTGCTGCTCTCCATGTGCTAGCATGCAATTTCCCGGCATGGTTCCGTGGCAGGATAGCAAAGAGTCCAGCCAGAAGGGTCATCCTGTCTCCACCTCAGTGTCGTCATGGCTAGCCTGCTGGGCCGACCCTGGGAGGAGAGGGGCAAGCGGCACAATGCAGTGGGCTTCTGTGAGATGCAAATGGTCCACTAATGTGGACAGTTGTGATGGTTTCCACTGTCATCTTCTTGCACTGTGGCTCAGGAGAGCAAGCATCCATGCTGGCCTCTGTCTTTGAAATCCCTCCTGGACACTCATGAGAATATACATGCTTCACAAAGAACAGACTTCAAAACCCAGCTATGTGTTTGCTTTTGGGTGTATATGTAGTAGGAATGGAGCCAACAACTCTCGGTGTCCTCTCTATATTGTTGTTCAACTCTTCTCTGTTATTTTAATTTATCTAGGGATAGATGCATAACTATATTCATGTTCATTTTTAATTTTTAATGCACTTTATAATCTCTACTGTTATTCATTCAATAGGTATTTACTGAAGACCCAAAGTGTGCTTTTACTGTTACTTTTCAGTAATGTTTTGGATACTACGGTTCATTCAGCTATTAATCAAAATGAATGTTGACCTTAGGGATCATACAGTATAATACAGGAATAATTCATGTGTACAAACCACAACACCAGCAACTTAAGACTTCCAGGAGTTTACTCCGAACAGGGGTAAAACACATTCCCATTTCTGCCTGTCTATAGTCAGAAACTGGTAAGAGAGCCTTAAATTTGATAAGCATTAAGAAGAAAATGCCATTTTTCAGTTTCCATTTTCTTCCAGTGCATTTACTGCCGAGGTGTGCGATCCAGGGGTAGATAGGTATGTATACATAATGGGGCACCCTAATGAGCTTTCTCCTGTTTAGATGATGTGCTTCAGCCCTATTTGGAGTAAGTAGTAGAAAACCAATTACTTGGCATAAAAAAGTTTAAGAGAACATGGAGGTTGAGCATTGACACCTAGGAAAAGTAGTGGATCTCAGAAGAAGTAAATCTCCAAATGGTGATAATCAAAGGCTTTTAATCCCAAGCAGGGACTGGGAGAAACGATCTCTTGCGGGAAAATGGGCCACACATTTTTAGAATGGTGATATTTCAATTTCAGTTGTTGGTAGTATATTGACATTCTGAAATTGCTCTTATTAAATCAAAGTTTTAGAAACTATCTTTTCTGAGCACTCCGTGCTCGTGGTAATGGACTTTTTGGGCAATGGAAGAATTTGAGACCTGCTGTGTTGGCACCTAAGACACAGCAGTCATCAGAAATGTAGTGAATGGAAAGCTATGGGAGAGGAAATAATTTAATTTACAGCATGAAAAATGTAATTGATAGCATGGTATTCTAATTCCAGAACAAGGGTCTCTCAAGACACTGTACCTAGTTATAAAAGTACGTGACAATCAGGAAGACTTAAGGGAAATACGAGACATGAGAATAAATAACTGGATTATAGGATTGAGTGACTTTGAAAAATTCAGACAGCACTCAAAGTATATTCAGGTGACAGTAATAGTCTGTGGTAGTCCCTTAACAGAGAGCATGCTCAGTGCTTATTGGCTGTGGCCCTAGCTCTCCAGGGCATTCCCTGGAAATCTTCCTTTTCAGAAATACTGTCTTCTGATCTACTTTTAAGGCTCATTTTACCAGTTAACGGACTTTTTGTTCCCCTCTGAATTTGGTGCAAATTAGTACAATTGAACCAATCTCCAGTCTATGCAAAATCTGTTCTTCTTTACATACAAGTGGGTGACAAATTATTTTGTCCCTAATCAACAAATCCAGATACCAGTTGTGTTTTAATTTGACATTATTTAAATATCATAACCAACACGGTGTGTGCATATTTGGATGCATATAGTATTACTTTCTCCATTTTTAGATTTTTTACCCAGTCTGTATGCTTATATAACTCAGAGTTGCTGAAAGGAACTGAAACCACCGATTGAAATACTTAGCACAGTGGAATCTATAGGACCAAGTATTATGAGCATACACATGTGCAAACACAAGCAGTTCTTTAGAGAGGAGGGGCTGTGTAACACCGTGGTTGCAGCAAATGTCTCACCATTTACACAGGTCCTTGTAAATGCTTTTCCATAATAGGGACCTTACAGAAGAATCAATATTAATTACATGTGTAAGTACTTTAATAATTTTGTAAAACATTTACTTCTTACCACTGCCAGTCATTGTAATGTCGTGTGTTTTACCTCTGGCGGTCTACACTACAACCCTCTGAGGTAGGTAGTGTCACCGTCACATCTCACTGACGAGGGGACAGAAGCCCAGAGGGCCACTCACCCAAGTCATCATCTAGCACACCGTGGACCTGCCTTTGAGCACAGGCAGTCTAAGTCCCAAGTTCATGCCTTTATTTACCATTGTGGGTAGCCCCACGATTATGCATTAGTCCAGAAGTGTTTTCGGAAGCAATGCTATATACCATCAGTTCCGTTCAGCCAGCCCCTGACCCTGTTCTTCTTACAACCTGGTGATACAAAGAATTAAGTGATTAAAAAAAAAAAGCATCGCTACAGCCAGGTACACTTTTGTTGCACCTGTTCTGCTAATGAGCACTTCTCATCAGAATGGGCAGCTATATTCCTGCTCCGAGGATCCCTTACTCGGAAGTCTCTCTGGTCGCCCTGGTAGAGGCTGTGTGACCGATCTAAACACAGTGGTTCAACGTCTGCTTTCTTTGCACAATAATTTCAGCATCAGTAAACTAACCACAGCTCTTAAAATGGATAGGTTTTGGTCACACTGCTGCTACGTACTCCTTGACTAACATCATCCCAGAGGAGGTGACGGACGTGACGGCTCTGATGGAAAAATGTGGGAAAACCGCGCCTTCTCTGTCCATCCCTTCCCGCTTTTTGAGGCAGTGAACGTCTGCTGCAGGAGGCAGCGCCTCTGGCTCTTCAGAGACTGTGCCCCGGGGCAGGCGGGCTGCAGGGGCTGGGCGGCCTGCCCTCTGGTTCTGGGGTATAGATGAGCAGGTTAATCCAACCAATGGGTTCCAACCGTGGCCTCCAGCACGGCCTCTCTTGGTCTGCAGGGAGAAAAAGGGGGAGTTTTTGTTGAGAAACCCACAGCCAATTACTAGCTATAATTCTCTCCAAAAGGGAACAGACAACTGAGGAGTGAGCATCTGGAGCATGATTACCTAGATAAACAATTGCAATTTGCATATATGTATACACACACACACACACATACTGAAGTGTCCATAAATGTATACATATATGTATGTGCATGTATAGGTAGATAGATACTCCTAAAAAACAGTAGCCAAACTCTTACTTGTTTCTTTTCTAATAGTTGCAATAGCTTAAGTTTTCACTTTCTTGCCCAGTATCACCAGCTATATACTAACCCAGTGATTTTCAACATTTTTTTATCTTCTGGCACACATAAACTAATTTCTAAAATTCTGTGGCACGCCAAAAAATGTTACACGTTTTGCCAATCTGACAAAAATATGTATCATTTTGATTCTTTCACACTGGATGGCTATTGCTTTGTTGGCTGTTGTCACTTTTTTTTATCTGACAATCTAAGGGAAAAGAGGTCAGTGGCCCTGAGATTTTAAATAGTCAGGTATTGCATGGTTTAAAAACTCTTGTGGCACACCAGCTGAAAATCGCTGCTCTAACCACATGATATCTGAGATTACTTGGGAATAGAAAAATTACTGGGTACAGTAATTACAGGAAAATATTTCTTAGATACATGTAATAATTTCATTTTTTGTCATTTATATTTGGCATTTGTCTCATGGTCTAATGTTCGCCAAGAGAGAAACCTACCTCTAGAGCTAGTCAGCTTTCAACCTCAGGGCTGAATCATTTAAATTTTAGTAGCAATGCCTAACTAGGTTATAAAGTTTATAACTCATAACTTTTTAGTGGAATCATATAGACCCAAGACAAGCATCACAATTGTAGAAGAGGCCGTTAAGTCGGCTGGCTAGGGAGAAAATGCCCAGGAATGAACCCCGCTCACACCCCGTGGGGCTAGTGAAGGATTCAGTGCTGTGAGGCCAGGGGAATGTGCCTGAGGCTTGTGCCGCTCAGGTGAGGTGACTGCATTTAGCCAGCACTTAGGAGATTTATATTTCTCTATGTAGCAGCCATGTAGCTGGGTTGCAGATATATTGCAGCCTGGAAAGACCCACGAGCAGCATCGAATTCACCACTGATTTATGTGTTAGTTATTACCTACGATGCCTGTGCTCCCAACACAAGTTGATTTCCTTTGCCCTGATTTCCTGGTCACCAGAAACATCCACCTGGAGAGGACATGGTGCCCTTTGTTTCTTACTTCTGAGAAGGAAAACAACCCCTCCATTCAAGTTTAGTGTGCTTTCACCTGTGGCAGCCTTGGAGCGTAGCTTGCTAGAGAGTTGAAAAGGTTAAGATACCTTTACTTGGCATTCTCGGGGAAAATAGAATTCTGGCATATTTGCCTTTCGCGTTTGTTTACTGGAAATGAAACACAAGACTGAGCAAAGATAAAGTCCCAAATGCAGTGAGGCCGTGTGAAAATAGAAGGTGTTTAATCACTGAAAAGACCAAGCGTGTCATTTCCTTTCTTTCTCTGCAAATACAGGGTTGTTCCCAGTGGCATTTATTTTCACTGTCCGGTCCAGACTTAAATGATACCAGATGCTGGCCGTCCAGCAGTATTTTTCTCATTTCTCGGCTGGAGAATCTGCTTTCGCTTTTTCCCACTTGATGAAAACTCTTCATTTCTTCCTAAAAGCAAAGATGAAACAAAACATAAGAAATTTTGCTGATCACAGCAAACCATAAATTAATGGTAATTATACTCTGTAACTATTATTAAAGAAATATTTATTAATATTAATATTTATTAAGTGGTCACTGAACGGGATGCTACACCAGTCTTGATTTAGTCTTAACACATTAATAAAAGATTTAAAAGATTTCCAAAATTAACAACTCTCTATAAAGAAATCATTATATGTGTGTATGTATATATATAGTTATTTTATATAAACTTTGTTTTCTATAAGTCAAACTGACAAAATGTTTGACCTAAACATTTCCCAATAAAGCAATTGTTACTCTATGGTGAACCCACATCCAATATTTCTCTCTCACCAGTCAGTAATAGGATACTTGAGCTGGGGATAGGAGCCTTGAAGTAAAGTGGGGAGTCCCCACAAACTGTGAATTGGGGCCCACACTTACAAAGGTGTCAGTCATCAGTATGAGTGTGAACTTAATTATTCAGCAAACTCATGTGCTTTGTCTTAAGAACACAATACATACTATATAGCCTCGCATGAAACAAGCCATATGACAGTATACTTTGGCACGTAAAAGTGTAAGACAATGTTGAAGAGCAGAGGTTTGACAGGAAATGAGAACTTCCCAAGAAGCCCAAGGACATATATGAATGAGTTCAGATTCAGATGAGTGGTGGTTATGAACAGGATGAGGAAAAGAGATGGTTAGCACAGGGCAACGCCAGTATTAATTTGCTAGGGCCACCATAGTAAGGTACCATAGACCGGGTGGCTTAAACCACAGAAATATCCTCACTGTTCTGGAGGCTGGAATTCTGAGATCAAAGTGTCGGCAGGTTTGATTTCTCCTGACGCCTCTCTCCTTGGCTAGCAGACGGCTGGCTTATTAGCATGTCCCCACGGTTCTTGCCCTGTGCCCCCACACTCCTGATGTCTCTTTTTGTATCTAAGTTTCCTCTGTTTATAAAGCCCTCAGCCAGGTTGGACTGGGACCTGCCTAAACAGACTTCTTTTTTTAACTCAGTCACCTCTTTAAGAGCTTTTTCTTCAAATGCAGTCACATTCCGAGGTACCAGGGGTCAGGACTTCAACACATGCCTTTGTGGGCTCATAACTGGGCCATTAACAGAGGCCATGACTGTGCCTGGAAATCAGGCATCAGAGTGGATGCCACCACGGGATGGGATAACTAGGAAGAAAGAGAGCCTCCTACTGGCCAGCCTGGGTCTCGCAGCTCCATGAACTAGCAGCAACCATGAGAATGTGGGCAGGGTGAGAATTGAAATGGACTAAAGGAATGTTAAATGAATAAGACAGTCCTGAGTCAACTAAGATTGCTTTCTACCATCTGAAAAGCAGAACCATTCCATATAGCCATAGGAAAAGAAAAATGGCTTTCCTTTGGCCTGTCGGTGTGACTGGGATTACCATACTTCCCAGCTAATACTGGGGTGTAATAACAAAGAGATTCAGGCTAATTAAAGAAAAGCAATTCACTGACAACTTTCAGAGAGCTCACAGAATTCATGGAAGACAGGAGACTGCCCAGAACAGATATAGGAATGACAAGAACAAAGAAGTTCCAGAAAGTCAAGTGGCGGAAAGACAGGATGCTGAGAACACTACTCCGGTGACTGTCTCCACCAATGTGAGTGACTTGTGGCCCTTCCACTAGTCCTTGTATCACTTGCTCCCCATAAAATGTGTCTACTTATTTCTTGTGGGTTCCAGAATTAGGAAAGAAAGTTCTTACCCCTTGGCTTTGTCCTGAAAGACAGTCTCTTGGAATTTTTCTCAACTCAACACCATACCCAATAGGCCAAGACCATTGCTCCATTGGAAATAGGGATGCTATGTGAGAGGAAAAGCAGGAGCTAGGACACCAAAATATGACCTCACCCACCACACTGGCACATAAGAAGCACCCAGTGTAGCAGCTGATGCTGTTTCTCTAATTATTATTACATGCTACCAGTATCAAAAACTCCCTGAGGAAACAGGGAAACAGATGTTCATGGTAGCCTGGAATTGCTGGATAGAGTGTAATGGAGGATGTTAGTGGTGAGCAGATCCTGAAGGCATAGGATCTGAATAACCAGAAAATGAGGTCCAGTACACTCGGGAGGGCTGGCAGGAGCACTGGTCGGTAGGGAGAGGGGAGTGAGATCGATGTCAGCTGTGCAGGCGGTTTCCTGAACTGACTGAGCATCCCTTCCGGCCAGTTGCGACAGATCAGCTAGGATACTTCCAGCGGGAGGTGCATATTGAAACTCATTTCCGCAAGGAAATGTTGATTTATTGGTGGAAAGAAAGCCATTGTAGGTACTTGAGCAGTGATTTCCCAGTGGCCCAGCGTCTCCTTTGTTTGAAGTTTGAGGGCAGAGCAGCAGAAGTTGTTAGGGGCCCTGGGAGCCTCATCTGTCATGCCTTTTCCTTCAGCTACTGTTGAGAGGTTCTCTTACACCTCATATTTCTTTTGCTTTGGAAATTTTGTTAGCACTCTTCTTCATATTGTTTTTCCTTCCAGTTTAAACAAAAATATGTATCTGCTATTTATTTCTGTTTTTAAAACAATTTGAAAATGTTTTATTTCACCATAGCATGGAAAATAAACTTTTCAAAAATTTGCCTTGCAGCAAACTAGTTTTGCTTTAAGACCAGGGCAGTATTCTTGATTCTAAGTAGAAATAAAAGCAAGAGCAAGGTAGCTGGAACAAATTTTGGTACTCCAAGGCTTGCACAAAACATTGATTTGTGAAATCCATGTTGATGTAAGTGTATTTCAGTGCAGATTTCCTATTTTAGCTTACAACAAGCATTTATTTTTCCACATGCCTTGCTTTATGAAATATTTTTCACAATTTATTTTTCTCTAATGCCTGTGATACATTTGACTGATTTTGTTTACCTATGTGAAGGTCAACACAGATCTGTGAAGTTTTGTTTTTTCTTTTTGAAAAAAAGAGGGAGACTGGGATTTAAAATAACAACAACAAAAATAACTCTGCCGTCATGACTGCTGCCTTCTGCCTCCTGTTTCTCCTGCCTCTGATCTTATGGGCATCCTTAGTGACGTGCTGAACAGGGATACCGCACAGTCAGGAAAAGACAGGAGCTACTGGTGCAGAAGGCGTGGAAAGGTTTGGGATGAGTCAGGCCTCCAATGAAGAAAGTATCATAGTGTCCATGTTCCTTTGCAACATGATGTCACTGCTCCTACCATCAGGAGGTGGGGGCTCTTTCTTCAGCTCCTCCCTACTAGGCTGGCCTTTTGATTGCCTTTGATTAGTAGAATGTGGAGGAGACTGAGGTGCCCCAAATGACAGACACCACAGATTGCCAGCCAAGAGAATGAAGCCACAGTGGACCTCCTGCCCCTTTAAGCCATCAGGTGACCACAGCTACATGACTGAACCTCAGTTAGACTAGAGGAAGAGCTGCCAAGATTGCGAAGGCAGGGAACTTTGGGAAAAAATAAACCCTTACTGTTTTATGCTACTATTTTGGAGGAACTTTGTAACAGGAGCAATAATCAGATGAACGTGCTTTCTTTTTTAATTGCAGTTTTCTGTTGTCTTAATGCTTAGTTAAGGTTGCTTGTGCATGTACTGTCAAGTATGAATCACTTTAATTATTTACGAGGTGTCATAGCTAAGAGCTTGTCAAAGATAAAGCTTCTGTCTCTACGTGCAGTAGTGTCTGCTCAGGTACCTGTGTAGGGTGATCACGGACCAGTGTCTCTGGCTGAAAAACTAGGGTTTTGCTCCACAGGCTTACAGAACTGATTCACATTATTCTATCTATCTGACAAAAGATTGACTACTCAGAATGCCAATTTCTTAAAATAAAATTAATACTGTGAAATAGCTAACATTATTCATCCCTTTTGAGCAGAAAATTCTGATCTCTGCATGAGAACCTGAATGAAAACGCAAAATAATAAGTGATTCAATAAGTGTAGATGATAATTTTGGATGGTATTGTATTATCCAGGGTTCTGATGCCCCTTCTCCATGGTAACTAATGGAATCCAATAGCTCATCTTGGAACATAGGACCCCCCACTCTGGAGAGTTGCTGGAGACAATACAAGACTTTAGTTCTTTTATTATACTTTGAAGACTCCACATGGGCCATGACCCCAGTGTCACATCACCTTGACATTATTGCATTGTGATCCCAGTTTTCCTTGTTGTGCCCTCTTGATAGAGACTGGAAAAAAACTCACTAGTAGCACAGGTATCAACACTCACATATTCTTGCTTAAGTTACCCCCAATCTTTTCCCCAAGTTCTGTTGGATGTCATTAAATTCCTCTGATGTCCCAAGGAAACTACCCACAAATCTCTGAGCCACGTTTACACTGTTGGTACATCTTTAAAGTTGATATAATCATTGGCTTTCTTCCTGAATACTTGCAAACCAAGACCATACTTATTATGTGAGGAGCTCAAATTCTTTAATAGTAATACTTTGGCACATTATTTTCATATAATAATGAGCTAAGGTATCATTTTAAAAGAGATATGGCTGAAAAAGATTCAGCTCTACTGATTTTATAGCTCTCTTGTGCAATACATAATTACTGGATATCTTTACCCTACTGAGGAAATGATATTTAAGATACTGAGTGAAGCATTTTTCCTCAAAATTGATGCCTTTGCTTATTTTGCACATTCTCATTTTTTACACTTCCTCATAGTTCTATCAATAAAATCATTCTGCCAAATCTCCTCTCACCCCTGCATCAAAACAAAAAATAAATGAAGTAATCAGTTGAAATGAGGAAGGCATGAAGGTAGTTTATCAAAAATTTTATCAGTGTACTAGTAAATTTTTTCAATAGTGTGCACGATTTCTTAAAAACCTCAATTGCAGTTTTTACAAGCAATATGAAAAATAAAGGTTATCTTTCATTTCTCTATTTTAAAAGGAACATCTCAAAGTATCTAAATCATGACAATGAGAAAATTAGGGATAAAAGTTAAAGTCTTATGCCACTATATTTTCAGCATTCTAGTTGTAATGTTTAATTTTTAATCCTCTAAGATATATGCAATAATGAAGGGAAATGTCCTCATTATTTTCTAACATTTGAGAATAATTGTCAACCAAAATGTTTTCCTGGCACCTGTGAGGACAGGTGGGGCCCCTGGGTCCCTAGTCATTTCCTCCATCTACTTGTCCGGGTCCGAATGTGCTCCTGTGTAACCGCCACAAAGCCTTCCCCTTTCTGCCTCAAACCCAGCAATGACCTTCCAATAAAGTTCCCTGCCTTCATCCCGTCCCCAAGTGTCCTACCTATTCACTGACTGCATAGATCTTCTCCTGCTCAGCAATTCAAACTAGCCTCTCATCCAGCTGACACTCAGAGAGTCAATTAATGTCCATCAGCCCAGAACAAAGAATTTCGGTCACAGGAGCTGTCATTCCTGGCCAAAGCTGCCTGGTTGGCAGCCATTGTTATCATCGCCAAGAAGTTAGGGACAATATTACAATGATGGCAGGTTTTAGTTTTCTGTGTGTCAACAAAGAGACAAGGGACAGCCAAGCAGACAAATTCAATAACTATCTGCATTTTAAATGCTATAAAGAAAACCGCATTTGGTCAGTGTAACGATATTTCTGGTATATTGTTCAGGTCCTTTGGCCCCTGTGTATCTTTAATTAGACATTAACTTTTAGATTTGATTGATTATGGCTTTTGAACATTGTTATTTATATTGAGACCTCTCTACCTGGGACCTAGTTGTTTGAATCTTTTTTTAACCCTTGTGTAGAGAAATGGGTCTAATACTCATTACGGAAACTGAAACAGAACATACCTTGTTTTTTTCTTTCTCTTTGATCTTCTTCTGAACAGAATTTCCTACTAACTCTATTTTTTTAAGATTTTATTTATTTATTTTTAGAGAGGGAAGGGAGGGAGGTAGAGAGAGAGAAACATCAATGTGCGGTTGCTGGGGGTTATGGCTTGCAACCCAGGCATGTGCCCTGACTGGGAATCAAACCTGTGACACTTTGGTTCGCAGCCCATGCTCAATCCACTGAGCTACACCAGCCAGGGCTTAACTCTATTTTTTTTGAGACAGAGAAATGGGTATATAAAAATAACATCTTTAGCATGGATTACCTGGCCTTCATTTGTAATTATTACATATAATGCCTGGAACTATTACTTTTTTAACATGCCTGTGTATTTGAATGTACTAACTAGTCTAGGAGCTGGAGAGGCTTTTTAAATATTCATTATAACTCCAATAATATCAGTAATTACTATTAATAAGAATAACAATAGCAACACATACATAGCTCCTATTCTGAGTTTGTACTTTGTTCCAGGCACGATGCTAAACATTGCCCACACATTACCTCATTTAATCTTTACAGCCATTCATTCTGTGAGGAACTATTATCCCTGATGGAACCGATGGTGGAACAAAGGTTTATATAAGTAAATTGTTCAAAGTCATGTTTGTTGAAGAAAGGTTATATTCATTCATATGCATTTTAATGTTCTTCTGAGTAATAGTAGCAGTAGCTGTCTCCTTTCCCTCCTCACCATTAGATTCCTTGCATCGTAAGGGACTCCTGCTTGTATTTTGTCCAGGTAACCCACAAAGCACTCATGCGTCATTAGCACGGTGCTGAGGAATGGACTCAGAGGGTTGGCGTGGTCTCCGGCTTGAGCCCCACTTCTAGAGGATCACATCTGTGTACATCCATCGGGAGCTCTCTAAGTATGGAAAACCACCAGCGTGGAAGTATCATGAAGAGGTTCTGTAAGGTGTGCCTTGTAATAATTTATACCATTTGCACAAATGTGTATCCTACCTGGAAGCACAGTTACACAGGTAACAAACCCTGCACCTGAGAATACAGAATACATAAGGCCCAGCCTTTCCAGGCACACTCGGTTTCTCCTGACTTATTACAAACTTCCTCACGATGCAGGGACTTTTCTTACGATGCATTGTTTTATAGCTCACTGTGCCATGACCTTAGCCAAGCAGTTGCTAATGCAAAATTCTCCCATGATACTTCTTAATTTTACATTTGCTAGTATACAAAATGTTCTGTTTTATAGCCCACAATATGGTTAAGCAATAGGGAAGAAAGATGAAAGCAGAAACATAGTAAAAGGACACCGAAAAGCTGGTGAACAAGTGAAAAGGTAGGGATTCCAGTACCAACTTATTCTCTTCTCTCGCAACTACTTGTAAGCACATGATGGCATTTTCTAAAGCAGAAAACAACACTTCTATAAAATCGTCCCCCACAGTATATCAACACCATACTCGTCTGAACAGAAAAGTTCTTCAAGTGACAGGTGACAAATTATTACACAACCTTAAAAACATTTTTAATGTTATTTAAAGTACCACTGACTAAGGAACAAGAGTCACTGGCATTGTCAGTTTATAAGCTAAATTGTTTATCTTTGTAGTTTAATTGCATAAAACGGTTTTCACCAATCACCGTGAATACACTGTCATCCCCGTTTGACATTAAATCTGTTTTTAATTGTGTTTGTTTTTAGAAGCTTCTATACTGAGAGAAAATAAATGTTGGAGGTTCTAAGTAATAGGCTGTACTAATGTATGACACTAAATAAATTATAAGTGCTGATTTATTTTCGCTGTGAAATAATTTGATGTGATAGTCCTATTTAATTACTGCAGCAGGTGAGAGAGCTAGGTATGTTTGTAATAATGAGCATTATGGCAAAAATAAAAGTGAATCTGCTATTAATTCCCGATAAAAACAGATACGACTTTTAAAGATTTGAGTTTTGGGATTTCCTATGGTTCATTAAACTGTATTTGTGAATGGAAAAACTAGTATTTCTCATTTACAAGGATCAAATGCTCACAATTTTGTTGACTCCCTTTAACTTACACATACTACTTCTAATTCTCAAAAGAAGATTCTAAGGAGTAAATACCATTCTTCTTCTTCCAGACATGGGGAAATGAAAGGCCAGAATTGTCCTGTGAATTTCCCAAAATGTCAGCGAATGAATACTACAACCAGGATTTCACGTCTGGTCCGCCTGGGCTACAGTCCCTTTCCTCTCTAACATATCATTCTACTTCCTGATTTACAGTGAACCAAAGCAACCAGGCCTGCTTCTTTCAAATTTTATTTAATATATGGTTGTGTTCCTCCATAAATTCTAAAAAAAAATGAGCCATTATCCATTATAATCACAGTCTGAAGAGTTAAACCCACAAAAGGACTTTTATTTCATGACAAGTGCCCACAGGGGCATATACTAGGTGAACAAAATGTGTAACTAATTTCTCAAAACTCTGCAGATATTTCAGAATATCTTATGACTTCTATACAGTGGAACCCTTCTGTTTCAGAGCTTACAATCCCTACTCTTTATTTCTGGTCACAAGGAGAGGACTGTTCGGTCATCTCAGAGTTCAAACTCAACAATTTAAATCTGTCTTGTGCTGGAATATAATATGTTGTTAATACTCTCCAGCAAAACAAAGCTTAAGTATGACAGACTAAAATATAAAAATAGAACTTCCTCCCGGCATTCTTTACAGAAAGTTCAAAGTCAGGAAAAACTAATACTAGGCAAGAGAAGTCATATTTCATAGGCAATCATATTTCAATGTTCAGTTATAGACAATAATCTCTCTTTGTGAAATAATTCAGAAAAGACATTTTATGTAGTCAGTAAATGTTTTAGTAACGTAGTTTTGGAATGGAGTGCTGTTCTTTCAACATTCTCTCTGTTTTTGATACGGACATGTATAAAAGTGAAAAACAGACTCATTTCCAAGAATTAAAATTTCCTTACTGTTCAAATTTCATGACACTGTGCCCAGTTCTAAATATGAGAGGACATTCATTATGAAGAATGGAGACCACCTTTTTCTTCGAGAGTAGTAAGTCTAGGAGATTCATCAGGCTCTTTCCAGGCCCATAATTTTGTATTTTTATTTTCCCAATAGTAAAAGCTGATTTGTTCAGGGAGAGACTGATCAGGGGATGCAGTGAGGGCTAGACCCTTGGTAGAATCTGGAGATCTGTCTTGACTCCTACATCAGCCACTAACAGAATGATAGCCTCGTGTGAATAATTGGATTCTTTGATTCTTAAGACTTCATAATCTGGGGGAGTTGGAAAAGTGACACTGGGCAAGTAAAGAAAAGCAAAGAATTAATTGGTGTAGCTTTGTGGATGGCTGGGTGGCTGTGGTAACAGATAACTGCAGCCAGACGAGGGCGTTCTGTAGCTGTAAGGATTAGGCAGAGGCTGTCTGGCTTGGAGGGATGTGACGTGTCTGAGATCTCCTCCCCCTTCTGATACTGGCCTTCCCGAGCAAGGCCATTACCCTCTTTGGAACTAATACACCTCACATGTAGACGGGTGTGAAGTAGATGGCAATAAGCGTTATTTCTTTTTTATTATTATTATAGTTCTTTAAAACACTTCCACTCCCTAACAGGAGATTCGGAGTTCAAGTTTGAAAGATGTGGAAGCAAGGATGGCACCAAAGATATCCTGGACTAAAATTATACTAGAGTGATTGAAACCCTCCAGAGAAAAAATGTTTCTTTTTTTTAAAATCCATTTAAAATCTTTTCTCTTATTAAAGCTCTTGGCATCAAGTTAGAAGGACTTTCTAGTTCAGAGGGAGAAGGTCGTAGCTTTTTGTTGGGAATCTCAGCAGGTAAGTTTTGTAAACTCTTTAAGTTGAGAATGTGTATTTTGAACTTAGAGTTTAGTACTTGATTTGTTTCATAACATTGGTATAGAAAAAAAATACTTTTTTTTTTACCAAAAACCAGTTTTAAAAGTGGTGTAGTGGTTTAGAGATGTGGATGTGAAGAAAAACCACCTTTTACATCTTCAACAGTGAAGGGGGTTTATTGGCTCACAAATGAAAAAGTCCAAGGACAGATGGACTTTAGTCAAAGTTCGAGCAAAGCTCTGTCCTCAGATTTCTTGATTTCTTTGTCTCCATGTTTTGCCTGTTATCTTAATCCTCAAGATGCTACCCTTGTGGTCTTACAGTGGCTGCCAGCCTTTTTTGGTTTTTGCGCAACTAGTGTGAGAAAATGACCCCCATCCTCAATGGATATGTCCTAGGTTTGCTCTCCCAGGTCCACGTGAAGGTGCTCAGCTTTGAACCAGTTTGTTTGGCCACAGTACTGCCTTTCCTTTGTTTAGGACTGGGTGAGAAGATAAATGAGAGAAAATGATGAAACAATCTTCATGGTCAAAAGTAGTGGGAAACCAGGAGGTATTATACCTTAGATCTGGGGATAAGATAAATCCTACCCAAACTGCCTGGCTGCTACACAAAACAAGGAAAAGGTAGTAGCATAAGGCAGACTACCAACTGCCGAATTCCTGTGCTTTCACAGGAGACGTGGAGACCAAACATAGACTCCATGCCTTCATGGAAGTGGAGTGGTAGAAACTTAAAGGCAACTGAATCTAATCCTCAGACTTTGCAGATGGAGAAAATGAGGCTCGAGAGTTGGAGAATTTGCCCAAGAGAATACAGCAGAGCTGGAGGGAGGCTTCACATCACCAACACTAGTCTGGCGTGCTTTTTCACGTGCATTATGCATTTATTCATTCATTCAGTATGCGGTGGCCATGGCCGTCTCCAGAGTTGCCTATGGAAAAGCACCTGGCTTCCCAGCTCACTTTATATGGCACCTCCAGCAAGAAGCACTGTTTTAGTCTCCTAGTCAAAGATTCCTTTTCCATATAGTGCATTCTCATAGCATTTTACCTTTTTCCATCACCTTTTACTTCTTTTTATTTTATTATTGATTGTAGAGGGAGAGGAGAATGGGGAGAGAGAGAGAAAGAAAAACAGAGAACCATTGATTTGTTCTTTCACTTTTTTATGAATTCATCGGTTGATTCTTGTATGTGCCCTGACCTGGGACTGAACTTGCAACCTTGGCTTATCAGGATGATGCTCTAACCAACTGAGCTATCTGGTCAGGGCCATGGTTTACTTCTTACTATGGCCTTTCTTATTTTTTGACTTTATCTCTCCACTGGATTGTGAGTTGCTTGAGCAAAATCACCACATTCTCTATATTTTTATATCTTTCAGGGTGCGGCCCACACTTTCAGGCATATTTCATCTGTTAACATTTGCATATATGGATGAATATATAAATAAATAATTTTGGTCAATGTTTCGATTCAGAAAATGGTGACTTGAGGGTGTCTTAGTGGACAGTCTGTACCCTTCATGAGTCGTCAGGATCATGTTTATTGTCCCTTAGTAGTAGCTGGACTTGGAACCAGACTTGCCTTTGGCGATCCAATATTTGGACTCGGGCAAAGTGTTTTGAAGTGAGCGAGGTTTGCCTTCTTGCCTTCTGCACGGAAGCTCAGGTGCACACAGACAGCAGTCCCATGACTGTAAACTGTTCCATTCTTTTCCATCAGACTCTTCTCGGAATCCTTTGAGAGAAGTTTATTCTAACTTTATGTTCCTACCACTCTCAGTGGTATTTGATGTTTATAGGCACCCTTGCGGTAGAAGTTTCAAGAAATCTAAATTAAATTTTGAGTTTGAAATAGCGTGCCAAGTTAATGCTGTGACCTCTAAACCCACAATGGTCTGCTTTTTTTTTTTCCTCTACTTAATTTCCATTTCTACTTGCCCATTCTTAAGGCCAGGCCAGCTTTACCATGTCATGGTTCATTTCACAGTATCCCTTGAAGTTACGTCACGGTGGGAAAAAGAGCAGGGATTGAGAGAACATGACGAACTTCTCTACAATGAAATGCACAGCATCCGGCCCGCTGGGGCTCCAGTCTTCCTTGACAAATGTGACACTGATGACATGTTTGTTAAGGGAAAAGCTGAAATAACTCCAGCAAAGGTGTCATTGCTGCAAAGCCATAACTGAAGTACTGCAGACACTGTTATCTGAGAAAAAATCTGTTTATTAAGAGACCACACGTTGACAATTTCAGGGGACCGGATCTGTCCAGTGAGAGATATAGTGAGACATATTAAGATAGGCCTTTTCTTTCTGTCAATATAACATTATGATGGATCTGAATCAGATAGTAAATCTTGAATTGCAAATGAGAGAGCTAAAATTTAGCAGTTTATCTTCGCTGTCACCCTACCACAAAGGGTACCAATCAGATTAAATGAAAATGGTCTCCAAAAGCAATTTTACTGCACCATTAGCATTTGTGTGTATGAAGTAGGAGTAAATTAATTCACGAATAGACAATCTACTCCATAGGAAAAAATGATTTTTATACTCCACCCCTCCCTTAGATCGTGTTTTTACTTTCCTTTATTTTTCATAAATTTTGCTAGCAAAAAGTATGGGTTGACTTCTTAATATATGTGTAAACAACATAGGTTAGATATGGCAGTAAGACCAGGAAGTAAAATGGGTGTTAAAAGTAGTGATTATAGTGGCAAGCACAATAAAAATGTGCGGATTCAGTTACCTTTTATAATCCCATGTTTTCAGCCCTTCGGACATTCATAACCCTTTTGGCTTTAGAATTCAACTGTTCCTCACTTCATCTAAGTGATAAGGTTATTTCTTTTGGAAAGCCAGAAAAAATACCCCTTTCAGCTATTTTTTGAATTATGAAGAAATAGGTGCCCAATAACTAAAACGGCCGAACACAGCCATTTCAAATCTGCTCCTCAGCTAAGCCTCCAAAGAAATAGCTGCGTTTAAAGGAAAGACTACAAAGAGCTACACAAAATGGAATGGCTTCTCCTAAGTGCCTTGTTCGCATTTACTGGTTTGAGTCAAGGTGAAGGAAGACATTGCCATGGCTTATGAGAGATGTAACTTATTGCTGAACAGAGATTTTAAGGACACGTGAGTGTTATGGAATGGTTATTTGGGCTTTGAAGAAATGCGGAATCGCTGATACATTTTTTACATCAACCAGATTTGCACTTCAGATGACGAAGGGTGCTTGAAACGAAATGGAATTCGATCTAACTACTCTAAGGATCCCCATTCTGTTTTTCTCCTTTCTCTGCCTACACTGTGAATACGGGAGAACCGTAGTCATTTTTCCTGGAAATGAAAATAAAGCAACTCATATCATTGATCCATTTAAGCTTTATGTGGGACAAACCTCACCAGCACATAGTGACACATTGACACCTCATTCATCCTTTGCTGTCAGAGATTTTTTTCAACAAAAGTAAAATTTTAAGAAAACTAAAATTTATCCATTTATGTGTTGAAAGCTTTTCCCTTTAAATAATTTTAACACTGAAATGCCTTACAGATTTATTTCTTATCTTTCTCAAAAAAGGAATCAGGTATCTATAACCTATTAAAATGTGACTGTATCTCAAAATCATTTATTGTAATTCTTAATTAATGTAATCTACTAAAAGATAGTTACATTGTGAGAATATATAAATATAGAAAGTTATATGACCCTACACTAGAAGACTAGATATTTACTGTTCTATTTCAGTAGTTCTTGAGTAATTTAAAGCTATTTCGTTTATAATTGATATTTGCATATTTGTGTTGTTTTGTTTGTTTTTACCTTATATGATCGTTTCCTCTTATCTCTCATTTTTAAACTGCCATTTTTTTTTATTTGGCTTATTTAAATATGGCTGTTCTAGTGGTCATTCACTCTGTCTGAAGCATTGGTTCTAATTTTCTTTGATCTGATCAACGGAAAAACTCAGTGCTTTAAAAATTAAGTCATTTTAAAATATGAATCTGGCTGTATTACTTTTCTGCTCTAAACCTGCAGTAACTTCCCCTTTCATGCAATGGGAAAACCATTCCTTCCAGTTCCTCCATGACCCGTTCTGCTGCTGCGTGCACAGTCCCGTCTGCTTCCCGCAGCTCCTGCTTTCTGGACTCAAGCCTGCTGGGTGGTTTGCTGTCCCGGAACTCGACAGGCACGCTCTTCCGACTTAGGGCTTCTTTGTTCCTATTTCCTCCTCCTCTCCGCCCAGGTATCCATCTCGCTAAGTTGCTTACATCCTTAGAACCTTTGCTTAAATGTCACCTTCACAATGTTTTCTAACCTGATCAGTTTCCCTATTTAAAATGTTAACCTGTGCACTCTCCACACTGCCCTGTCCTGACACTCTGTATTATTTTTCCAAAGAGTTTATCACCTTAAGAACCAAGAGTATACTTAAGTTGATAAAGATAAAATTGATTAAAAAGATAAGTTCAGGAATCAAGGATATTGGTCTGTTTTATTTACTGATGCAATCCCCTTTCTGATAAAACATTAGAACTACATATAGGCATCAAACAATGTATTTTGAATTAAATAAATTTCAAATTGATTCCAATGTTTTAAAAGTCAATTTAAAACATTGACTTTTAAACATCAATTTAAAACAGTCTCATTAATCTGTTCTAAGTTGGGTTTAATTACTCAGGAAAACAAATTTCCTCTATGAAGCATAAACATTTAGATTGTCTTACCAAACGTGAAAAGAAGAGGCGACACAGGTGAGCTGTGTCATTTTCGACAAGTAGGTGGATGAAGGACATCTCTACGATGTTTAAAATACAACTCTGCAATGTTAGCCCAGGGAAAATGTCTGAGCCTGGTTAGCGCAACCAGAAAACTGAAGCAATAGAAGATGTGAGCCTTAATTTAAATTTTTTTCCCACAGTGTAATTTACTGAGCTATCACACACACTAAGGTTCCGATGCAAGGAGCTGATCCTAATGAGCTGAAACTTAGACAAAGTCAATGAGAATAGTGAAGACTATTATAGAATAAAAAAGGTAATTCTTCTTGTTTGAGTTCAGCACAAAGCAGCAATAGAACTAAAAAATAATTTGCAACATCTAGGACTAAGCTTTGGGAGATGGCATGCAGATAAAGTCACTGTTCTATCAGTTCAATTCAAATGATTAATATTTAGCTGAAATTACATTTTGACAGTAATTGTTCATGAACTTATCATTTTTTATTATGGAGATTATTATCTTCCTAATTAGTTAGGAGAGAGACTCTGCTGTTGTATGGAAGCAACCTCCAAGCAAAGTGAATGAAACGATATATCGTTTCCCAGTCATGTAACCGTCTGGTGGGCCAGGGTGATCATGCAGCTCCTTCAGGTCATCGGGGGCCCAGATTCCTTGTACGTCATTGTTGTTCTGCTCGGCACACCTTTGACAGACTGACACTTGATTGCCGCACATGCTCATTCCAGCCGGGAGGCCAGAGGGTGGACAGGGAGGTCATGTCCAAAGAAAGCAGTTCAACTTGGAATCAGATCAGACTTTTTATAAATGACTTTCCCTTACATCTAATAAACACACCTCTAGTCATACTGGCACATTGATTCTGAGAGAAACGGGAAGCTAGGCCACATCTCTGGGTGGCCGTATACACAGGACAAGGGAGAGAATTCAGCTCGGAGACCCAGCACGCGTGTAGTCCTGCTCCGGCCTTTCACGCCTGTGGGAGCGGTGGAGCCTACCAACTGGTATCTGGAGATTTTCGATCTTGCTTATGAGTAAGAGGGACATAGGTCAACTCAATGTGATTACTTAATTCACACTGAAGTGTTCCCACCTAGTCCCAAACTGACCTCAGTGTGAGAGAAACCAAGTTCTCATCCTAGTTCACATTTCTTTGAATCACCCATTCTCCTCTATTCCTGTTTGCCAATAATTTTATAGCCCTAAGTACCCAACTTCTTTATTTTTTTCTTCCTGTAATAACTGGATTCCTATTTATGGACTCCACAGTTTGGAGCCCAGATCTTCATGCCGCCCCGAGGCTGTGGCCCTGGCTTTCCCGGTCTCTGCCGGGTATAGAACGAGCAATGTCTCCTGGCTCCCGTACTGCGCGTTGGCGTTGCTTCACACCCTTCCTATCCTTCTGCCCCTGTGGCCTGAGTTAGACTCTCTGCTCTGTAATTTCTATTACTAACGTCAATACAGTCTTGCCTTGCTCCGCTTAAGCAATGCCAGGTCTTCGCCTCACCAATTAGATACGTTTAGAATTCAGTTCTGGTTTCCTCTGGTCAGGATTTCCCTCATTCCTGGGATTTGCCACTTGAGTTCTGATTATATCATCGTTCTTAACTACTATTTTATAAAATATCCCACCAGGATAATTACAGGGTAGAAATTAGCTCATGCAATTTACAAATAAGGAAATGTACCATTTTGTCCTGCCCATGATAGACATATATACATTGTCCCCTAGCAACATGTAAATAAATGCAGCTATGAATCAAAAGTGATCCTATCTGAGATAGTTGAAAATCAATGGTTGTATAATCTATACATAAATAATACATGTTTCCAAATTTTCTTATAAGTGGAATCAGTAACTGTTCGTTGTGGATGGTGCTTGGGTTCCAGCCTAGCGTTCCTTTTGCTTAGAAAAGGCACAAAGTCCTGTTGTCCTGTTCACAAACTTTACAAACCTATTATTACACACTCTTGTACTCTCTGGCAGCACCCTCTCCAAGAGCGTTAGCTGCTCTTCCTACCGTAGGCTTCAGGCTGTAATGCTTGTTTTCAGTATTCCGCACCAAAATGTGTCATAGCTTCCAAAGCACATTTATGAATAGTTCATGGTTGAAACAAGACACAATGGAAAGTAGTGAGAAAGTGTATTCTGCCCATTTGCTCCTGGCTCTTGATGGGTTAGCCATGCAGATTACTTAGTCAAGTAATTCTCCCCTGACATCCTACTGAAGTAGAAACTCCTGAGCCGAAGAGTTCACTTTTGCTTGCTCTGTCACTGCTTTGGAGAACACTCGAACTACGTGCTTGACTGACTTCTCTAAACTGCATGAAAACTCCAAGTTCCACGAGCAGGAAGCCTGGCCCTATAAAGAAGTGAGAGCCCTTCTGAGTGTAGTTCATGTGAATATGCAAAATATTTTTCAAGCCTTAGGACAAGGATTTCCATAGATAATAGGAACTGTTACGCTGGTATAAAGCACATAAAAATATTACACAGAAAAGTCTTGCCCGGTATTGTTTGAAAACTCACTTCAATTCACCTGTTCAATATGAATGTTCTGGGAATTCAGGTTGCTTTCTCCCACCGGAAGTTGAAGGATGGAACAGGAAAGATGCAGTTATTTTGCCACCTGTGCAGCTGTTGAGGTTTTGGGTTCACCAGGATTTGAATTATTGCTCAGCTGGCACACTGATCTCTATTCACCTGGCTTCCTGTCCTATAGCGGGAGCCCCAAACTGCCCTGAGTATGGTAAATGGTATGAAAACAAGACTGCCTAACGAGTGCGCCCAGATATCCTCACCCAGGCCAGGCACTCAGATGTACATTTATTTTGTGCTCTAGAGGGAGTGCAAGGCCTCTGTGGTTACCCAAGCAAATCTTGCCTGCATGAGAAAATGTAATTTCTATTGGAAAAGATGGTTTGTATCCATGAGGAAATAAATTCTAAGCCTTGTTTTACCTTGAGATCGCGGAGTACTTACTGAATGCCCTGATATTAATTCGAAATGGCTTGGATTTATGTGGTATTTATTGCGTTTGTGCTCCTACGCCTTGTCGGGTGTGCGTGCAGGTGATAATCTGTCTCCTCCAGGCGGTGGTCTCTCTGTAATCCATTAGCAGAGTGTTTTAGGTGTTTTATCTCCATGATGGCCTGTGACTTCAAGGTGCAGATTATCAGAGGGGCGGCCAGCATTTAACTGGTTTCTCATTTTATTCTTTCTCAGGGAAAGGAATAAAGCACATTTGCTACAATAGACCGATACTCGGGGCCCAAAACAGTCTTCTTTCTTGGCAAAGGGGCTTTTTAGGAGCTCACAAATTGGGCAATAACTGACTTTTGAGTGATAATGAATGCAATAAAGTAAATTGACAATTCTTATCTTGCACTCATGGTTCATTCATTAGCATTGACAGCGTCTCTCTGACATTGTAGAACATGAAATATTTTTAGGTCTGGCCATTTTTCAGACAAGGCCTCCTCTAAGGTGCTTTCAGATGTTTTACTCACTTGGCTTCTAGTGAAACAATTTTTAAAAAATTGTTAACATACAGTTTCCCAATCATACATAAAATACAGGGAACTGTATGTTAACCATAGAGGAGGGTTCAGCGTTTGTAATATAGATTACATCGAGAAGGGTTAAAAAAAATCTTGGCTGAAAATATGCCCTTTTAATGATCTGGACAGATCATTAGACTGCGGAAGCCGTGTGAAGTCTGTGTCCTTTTCAAGCCTTCTCAGACCTTCCTGAAGGGCTGCCCCTTCTTGTCCTGTCAGTGTCGGATCTCTTAGAGACTGCAAATCTTACAAGAGACTGAAGGATAAGAGAGCTGGGAGTAGGGGGTAATGATGAAAGCTACTAGAGCACTATTTTAATGAGGAAGAAAGAACTAACAAAATGCTAACTAAATAATGTATCACATTTTATGTCTCTCTTTGCTTCCTCGGGGCTTTTGTGCCCTGTAATCGGTTACTTGCCCCATGATTACGTTTGACAGTAATCAGAAAACTGGCACACTGGTGGCATTTGCTTCCCCCTCGTTCACTCTCATTTCCACTGTGGTTATTCGAGCATTTCTAATCTGCAGCTTCAGGTCCAGAATAGTGAGAATGGCAAGAAGTATGATTATAATGGATAATTTTTGAGAAATCATATTATTGATCGATTCACTCATACAACATATTCTCATGTTCTGCCAACAAAATACACAAATAAACTAGCGAAGCCTCATAATATCAAATTTTATGTGCTAGGGCACCTTTATAATTAAATTAAGACGCGTAATCAGATTAAATGCCTTCCCTCTTTCATCTCCTTCTGCCTTCCTCCCTCTCTCCTTTCCTCCATCCACTCTTGTCTTCTCTTCCCTTTGGTCTCAACAGAGTTCTCCTGTAATTCCTCATCGTGTTTCGTTATTGCTGTTGTTGATTATGTTCGGTTTAATATTGTTTCGCTAAATTGAATTACTTTATGCAAGTCATGTGTAGATATTGCCGTGTTCTTTTAATGGACCAAACCATCTTTATTTTGTTGTTTAATTATTTCGTGATAAAGACTGAAATGTCAAATGAATCACTTATATGTGTTGGGATGTTTTTAGTGCGTACTCTAGGGGAATACAACTTTGTCATTGCTGAAAATAACATTAATGTGATTAACAATGTTCTTAAGCCCTCTGTTCATTCACTGATAATTTTAATAAATCTGTTTAATTTCAAGCTTATTCACTGTTTTCCACTTGATAGGGCATGTTTAGAATTTATGTCACAGAGAGTAGTGAGCTGAGGGTAAAGATAATTATTGAGAAAAAGTGGAGGAAAAACAAATCCTCATTTAGCAACGTGAAAAACCACTAGACTGTTTATATGTCAACTTTGATTTCAGATAGAACTCAATTAAATAGCTACCATTTGCACAATAGTAAACTGCCATTATATTACTCATTATACCACTCATAAGCTGTTGGGGTAGAAACTGAAACTCAAATGATCTTTAAATGGCTATATTTCATGAAATTTTCCATTAACTATCACCAGTGCTGCTTTAGATGAAAAAAAATATGCCAGGGAGAGTTGACATTTTTAAAGGACAAGAGGAGCAAAAGGTTGTCCCTAAGTACTCTAAATAAGATGTATCTAGAAGGTAAGGCCTGGCAAGGAATGCGGTCTTAGGCCTTCTGGAACAGAGTTCTGGGGACCAGAAGAAGCCGGTAGAAGAGGAAGATCCACTTTCCAGATGGTGCCCCTTCTTCTAATACAGATACATATTAACTGAATTTTTGTGACAGTAGATACAACACATTGTTGGTTTATTTCTCAACATCTCTTCCTTCCCTCCAGGCTTACCGAAGTCCGCTTTTCCAGCTGCCCAGCCTCCCAAAGCAACACCCAGTTCTCAGTCCATGGGCACGTTCTTTTAAGTCAAAGCCAGTTATTGTGATTCCGGTCCTTTTGCCAGCGACTCCAATAATGGTGGACATGCAACGCACTAACTCACCTCTGACCAGTGAAACTTGAGAACAAATTTTAGGAAGACAGAAGTGGGGGCTTCTCGAAAAGTTTCCTCAGTCATCAGAAGGAGCTATTTTACAAGGTGGCTCTTTATGTTGAATGCCTGGATGTGATTCTTGGAGTCACTTCAGCCAGCTTGCTATAAAGGAATGAAAATGAGGAAAATAGACAGAAGATGGCAGAGCCAAGAGAATTAGAGAAAGTGAAGAGCGTTCTGACAATGCCTCTGGCCATGTTGTTGTATGAGCCAGCCCATTATAACTACACTATTTAAGTTAATTTGAATTGGTTTTTCTATTACTTTTAGTCAAGTCTTTTCTATCTGGGAAAACTTTTTTAAATTAAATCACCAAGCTTGTTCATGGATTTTTTGTTTAATAAGCTTCAGTTTTATATAAACACTGTTAGGTTTCATTACATTAAATCAACTAAATAAAGCTAAGAAAACATTTCTAATTTAGTTTGGCATACTTTTAATCTTTCTAAACTTTCATCCATCCCCCTCACACACCAACTCGATTTTAAAAAATTTAATGATAACACTTCTGCTGAAAAGCAATCCAATTGTGTTCTACCATGTAAACGGTGTCAGAAAACTCCTTAGTACACCATTTAAAACATGCCCTTTCAAGGCTTATTTCTTCCCTGATTTCAATTGCTTTACTCCAGGCACTTGAGTTAGATTACACAATCCACCCAATCCTGTCAGAGTTCTCATCTCCCAAAACTCTAGTTGCACGGACCACTTGGAGTTTGTCTATGGGAATATTCAGAATAATCATATCTAAATCCATAGTAAATAATCATAGGATAATAAATCCATAGAATAATCATATCTAATCCATAATAAATCAATCTATGAATCTAAAGATGTAGTTATTAATAGCAACACATATAACCAACCTATCAGTCTGATATCAAGTATGTCTTACATTTAAATTCAACTTCTTGTATTAAGAATGTGTTGCTTTCATTCCTCATAACTTTTAAAATTGGTGTCTTGACATGGAGAATAAATTGAATAAGGAAAAGGCTTCAGGTCTTTTCAAAGTGGTCTTCACACTATAATGACATGATTCTAACATTTTTAGCAGCTTTCATAATAATAGCTACTGCTTATTGTTTATTATGAGCTAGACTCCTAAAACACACGGACACACACCCAGGCACATACAGACATCTGAAATAACATACACAGATGTGCTGAAAATTCACTAGGAAGTTAAACCACATGACTATGTTTGTTAGTCTCTGTCTTATACCATAATTTGCTATTACAGTAACTGTCAGAACAATACCAGATTACTTAGTGTTTCCAAAGGAAATGTATGATTTTATGCCTCTCTAAAACCGTATTATAAATGCAGAATTTGTGTAATTCTAGAGTATGTAACCGAGAGACTCTCGAAGGTGGTTATTATTTTGAACAACGTGAAGGCTCTTTGGCACTATTGTCTTTTGTGTGCATTTTCTCCCTCCATCAGCTTAATTATGGCTGAGTGGGTAGTAGAATCATTTTTCGTTCTGAAAGTTTTCCTGTGTGTCGTAGCTCTTCTTATTCTTGGTTCCAATGAAAATCCACTCTGCTTAGAAGCAAGGATAGATGGTAGACATTAGCTTTCTTGTACCTCCTTGAAGGTGTCAGAGAAGAGTGTTAGAAAAGAGGGAAGCTGCAGTCACTTCCCAGAGAGAACAACAGTCCCTTTCAGATCTAGTTATCCCTAGATATGCAAAAGATAAATGGTGTTTTTTTGCCGTGTTCTCTTTAGATCAGAGGTTTAAACTTGCTGAAATATATATGCACCTTACAAGCTTGCCTCTTTATGTGAGTATTTGTTCCTTCCTGCTTTGTATCACTGTATACAAAGCAGCCACAAAACAAACCGGAAAGGAGCAGTTTGTCCAAATTCAGCAGGGTTAATGGGTGAGATCGACCTCTGCCATCAAGACCTGAACAGATGGGTTCAAGGTCATAAGTCACAGGTGGCCAGAAAGACAAAGAGCAGAAAACAAGGATCAACAGATTTACCCTGGGATCAATGGTAACTCCGTGTGATCCCTGATTCAGTGACATTTGAGAATATCTGAGGCGTTTGTCTGCTACTGGGAAAGTATAAAAGTAGCTGATTGTCTCTGTCCACACAAAAGGACTCTGGTTCTGAGAGGATTCTCACCAACAATATAACACATCTGTGTCTTGGAAGAGGAATCCCTCAGAACACTAATAGATCACATGGGGAAGAGGGGAGGATGTCTTCCCATTATTGGGGGAATTCTGGGTCAAGTACAGTAATCAAGATTCGTGCAAGGCTTGGTCTTTTAATAGATTCCTGACACATGCTGAATCATGAAAACTTTCTAAACCAAACACATGGGGAATCTAGTGGCCTGCAGACAACTCTCTAGGAATACCTAAGGAAGGAGTGTCCTGGCCCCTCCAGGGAAGGAATTCTGCAACATCAGCATGTGGTTTCTGAATTCCTCCCCTGGGAGTCTAAACTTCCCGTGTGTGGTTGTGGTTTAAACAGTTCGTTGGTGAAGAGAAACTAGAAATTTGAACTTCTTTGTTTTCATTTTACCTCACCCCAGAAAAAGGCATCTGATCTCACCATGCTGACTTCGACTCCCGTTTTAATCCTTCTCAGCTCTGTATCTCCGACTGAACTCGTCTCTGAACTGCAACCGTCGTCTCTAGCAGCCGATTTGACATTTAATAGGATGGGTGTATCTTCAATCATACTTAACACTCCCTCTTAAGGGATTGTCCCCTGGGCTCCCAAAACACGACAGGAACAACCACCACAACAGTAACATCAAACAGTTGTGTGCTGAGATTTGTTACGACGTCACGTGCTGAACACTTTACTGGATGGACTGTCCTTGTGAATGAACAAGAGGCCCCACAAAACTCTCACAGCTAGAGGCACTCAATGGTCCCCAACAGTGAACTCATAAGAAAAGATGTGAACCAAGCAGATTTTTCTTCAGAACCCTCCAATTGAATTGCTGTTATTTCATTTGTTAATATTTGCTATTCTCTCTACAATGAATGGTAGTTTTCCTAATAATACAAGCTTTGTGGACATTTTCAAATTCTCCACTCCAAATTTAAACTTCATTCAGTCGTTTAGCATGGTCATCCTCCTTAACTGTATTGCTCAAATCGGGCCATCCTTTTTATTCCTATGACAGACACCATTTGCTTCCTCACTAGACTTTGCTGAAAATAAAGTACTAATCTCTCAGGCGCCGGTCTCCTCTATTCTGACGCAGTCTGCATACAGCAACCAGATGATCTGCACACACCACCCTCACCCTGTCCCCTGTTACTCAAACATCTGTAATGCCCTTCCTTCTTAAAGATCACTTCCATCACTCGCAGTGGTATGACAGAACGTTGAAAATGTAATTTTCATTTTTCGTATACACTGAACCTCCATTGCAGCAAAGAGACCTGCCTCAGGTTCTCACTTAGAATTCTGCCCTTGGGACATGGATGAGCCCTTTCTCTCCCCTGTCTCAACTCTGCCTGCATGTTGTACATGCATGAGGGTTCTCTTCCACCTCACTATGGGAAAAAAGTCAAGAGCACTTGGCAAAACGCAATTATGAGAAATCATTCGAATCACCTGTTCAGTCCTGCTCTGCCCTCTCAGACACTTCACTAACCACGCGGTTTAGCCAGAGCCCTTTAAGAAGCCTGCTGTGTGAGCTCTCTTGTCCACTTAATAAACGTGTATCTGGCCAACAATATTTTTCTTGCTCTATTTTGGATTCAAACCATTGAGATAAACCATTGAGTTGATTATGGATGAAGAAAGGAGCTCAAATAAACTCCTTAAACACCCATGTAGTACTTGTCCGATACACAGAAATCCTAGAAATAAACTGATTTCTTCTGCTCTCCCTTTATAATGAGAGATTATCTACTTAAAAAATGTGGGAAATTAATTCACCATCTATACCTTCCGTGAGAACTTTCACTAAAGGTGGGAGGAAGGCCAACACATCATTTGAGAACATGTTAAATGCCCTGTATCTTAGACATGTGCTCTATCTCAGAAACAGCTTCACATTTGGCGCTGGGTTAATTTAGGGCCTTAGAGCAAAATCGGGTTTAATAATTTCAATGTATCAATATTTTTCTGGCATTTCTTAATATAACTCATACCTCCCCTTATCTAAGGATATTCAAGTTATTTTTTGAAACTTGGAACAATCTATAGAACATTTTCTCCTTTATGAATACAGTGATACAATTACTCTGCAGCCCTTTCAGGCATTGTCTGTGTGTATGAGCAGAGAGGGATTTGGGGAGTTGAAAGCATTATGATAATTAATTTGATTAATTACCTCATTATGGCCTTAGTTTTCCATCTCCCTCTGTGAGTGGAACATAGCCAAAATATAAGTTTTATGAAGTATTCCAGGTATGAAATTACTTGGAGATTATTTTTTAAAGAATCTTTAAAAATCTCGTGAATTATATCACCTAATAAAGTGTCAAGTGTTCCATGGGAAAAAGGATGAATATTCATTTCAAATCAGTTTGCAACATTAAATCAATCCTATAATATTTTATATTCCATTGAATCGAATGGCCAAAACCCTTTTATTCTGTCCTATGTGAGCAAATGTATACCGAGAATCTCCATTCACTGAGAGTTCCCAATGCAGGGTAACAGAGTTTAAAATGATCTGCGATTGTATTCTTCAATTTGTAAGTGTCAGACTCATGAATTGGAGATGAAGGAAAATACTGAGCAGAAGTTTCAAAGTCTGGATGTAAAACAGCAGACAATTTGTATATGGGCAGAGTCCCCTGCTTCTATTCCACCGCATCCACTCCTGAGGGATTTTATTTGAAAATGAAAGAAAATACTCCAATCTTTTCTTAGCCATCAACTTGTAGACCTTTTGCCGTAGCATGATTTATTGCAATCCCCACATGCGGTTAAACGTCAGTCTACTTTGAGCTGAGAAATATTGCCAGGTCTATAATAAATTCTGTTTTTAAATTGGAACACGATCGTGAGAGGGACCACAGGTTTTAGGTTTAGAGACTTCACTTACTTAGCACTCAACGCCCTTTCCCCTGTTTCTTCTTTGACATTGAGTCACATCAAATCTGAAATACCCACTTCTTGATGGAACTTTACAGGAAGGTAAAATCATCATGATAGAATACATCTGTAGTAACTACTCCGCACAGATGCAGTTTCAAATACGATGCATGGTCCACCCAACTAGTTCAGCAGAAATGAGGAGGTGACATCCCTCATCCTTTCCCTGCATGGATTCCCATGACCCTGTGCCTGAAGGCAACTCCGGCTGAAGTTCATTCATGCGACGTGTCTTGCAATATAAAGATAGGAATTTAAAAATTGGGAAGTACATATTTAAGTTTGTGAAAGAAAACCATCCCCAATTTAAACACATCAAACAAACTAAAGAGAAAGTGCCCATGTCAAACAACTGAAATAGAAAACTGGGGGATTACAAGCAAACAAAAATATTTTTGCTTCATTTTAAGTTTTTTTTTAACTAGCAAATTAATTACTGTAATTTAAATTGGAATTTATGTATGGACCTGCCTGTTTATCAAGATCATGTTCCGCATCTGCATAGTAGACCTAGCCCTGTTAAAGATGAGGCTATGTAATTAAACTTTAGATAGAAACAGTGTGTCTGAATTCTGTTTGGGGGAAAAAAAACTTAAAGTCATCATAAACTTGCATGTACACATTCCTATGGATGTCTTATAATAAATTCCATATATTCAAAATTAATTTTCTTACTCTACAAAGACAGCATGTCGTATAATTTTCCTAATTATTTATCATTCCTATTTTAACTTCTTTCTGGGCAAATAGCCAGATGATTTCCCAACCTCCCTTGGCTGGGAGAGAGGGACATGTCCCTGATTTCTGATAAATGGAATGTGGGCAGAACAATTTACAGCACTTTCAACTCGCTATGCTATGTTGGCTCCCGAAACTCCGAGTATACTTCTATCTGAGTCTGTCTCCCAGAAACCTTGGTAAGGGCAGGGACCGCAAAATAGCTATGACTGCAACTTTTTTATGCCTTGCCTATACATGCTCCGTGCTGGGGGAAAAAGTGTGTTAGGTTTTTCTTTTTAAAATAAATTTAACAATGAATTATACATAGAGTAACCATATGCTCTAGCTTGCCCAGAATTTACAAAGTTTACACATTTTACTCCGGCATAATTATTAATACCACCCCCTTTCACTCTCAGAAATGTCCCAATTTATAATAGTCAGGCTCTCACCCTGCCTTTCTGGCATAAACTATTCCTCCAAATGGAAATGCCCAACACTCACAAACCTTTCCTGCGAAAATAGCAAACTCATACCCGATTAAGCATGTGAAATTAAGCAATACTGTGCAGGAAATACAGGGAACAAAGGACATGATAAATGACATCACTGAAAGAAATTTTGTGAAATCCAGTTGGTGGCAAATTCTGAGACAAAGAGAAATCAGTCTTTCAAAACTAAATCACATTGTGAAAGAAAAAAAATACGAATACAGAAACCTAGAGACAAAGGCACATGGATTTAATCTAGAACCTGAGTCAAATAGATGAACTAAAATATGTGATACAGAAAAGATGCCTGGTTATGTCATTATATTAAGTAATTATTTTTATTTTTAGATACATGCCAAACTATTTCTAGATAAACTGATTACATTGGGAATACCCTTCCTGACGATCCAGGGAGAATAAGAGAGTAGAAGTAGTGTCGATAAAATAAGATTGGCTATAGTTTGATAATTGCTAGAGCTGGTGATAGATACAACAGTTTTATGATATTATCCTCTCTGTTTTTCCCTGTTTTTGTTTTTTTTTTCTAAAGTGGATTTTTTAAAAAAACTGTGTGTGTGTGTGCGTGCGCATGCATGTATTGGGTCTTTTGAGGAGACATTTTCTTATTTTCAATGGTTTTTTCCTTCTATTGTCACATCTTAGGAGGAATCAGAGGGAGAACTCTTCTGGGATGTCACTCCTGCTGTTTCGGTTTCCGTTTCGGGCACCTGCCGGGCCTGCAAATCCATTCCATGAGGCCTCGAGCGGGAGGAACAGGCACTTCTTTTTCTTTGTGAAAGCCAGCGAGTATGAATTATAAATGAGCAAATAACTGGCACGGAACAGAAAAAAACGCAGCTCAAAGTGGATAAACACAGCTGGGGATGCAAACCTTTAGTTGGAAATAAATACACTGCACTAGACTCAGAATCAGGGTCAGAATGCAGGTGATATCTCTATTGTATGAACCATCAGGTGTCTCCAAACCTAAACCTACGTGTACTAGGTAGGTGACATATGACAAGTCTTGGAACAACTGTTGAGTCTTATTCTATTTATTCATAAATTAAGAAACTGAACTTCCTCTGTGATAACATTTTCATTGAAGAATGCGTTGTATGTGAAGATACTTGGCACATGGGTAAAATGGATTGTTTTGAAGCTTATGGGCTACAGAATACAGTACAGTAAGATATTCATTAATGTGAGTGAAAGGCAAAACATTTATAAATCATCATAGAAACTCAGGACACATACATTCAGTTATTCTACCAAATATTTCTCAGGTATCTGTCATGAACAAGTCATTTTTCTTAGTGCCGAGGAAGCAATGAGCAAAATAGACAACTGGCCACCTTCATACAGGTAACATTCTGGTAAAAAAATGGTATTTAAAATACATGGTTGGAATATTTTTCAGCATATCGCTTTAAAATTAAATGGCTAATTTATAACATGCTTTAACATTTAAGCCGTCATCCGAGTAGTTCCCCTGACTCCCGCCCCTACCCACCCACGCGATGCTGAGGATGGAACTTCACTCAGGTCTTTCCCTCCAGTAGAGACTGGTAGTGCGATTCAGGTTCCGTTAAGAACCATCGCACCAGCAAGGGTCTGTGAGAGTAAGAGGAGCGGTCGATCTGTTTTCTACCAACTTGGCTACACGCTCCCGGCACTTCCAGCTGAGAGCAGATGATTGCAACCTGCAGCAGTTTTTCTTAACTACTTTTCTCCATTTTGCAAGCTTTGCTTTCTCAAGTTCAATGACACTGCACCTGACAGCTCATCAGTATGCGAAGACACGGGCGCCTGCCTACAGTAAACATAAATCCCTCTTTAAAAAAAAAAGGTAAGAACACCACCAGGCAGCACTTTGTAGACTTCGGCTCACCATTTCAAGGGTTGTTGTTTTTCTGGAGGTAAAAGCTTGTTTTGTTTTGAAATTTGCCATTGAGCCAAGTGGGGAAGATGCAGCGATGTGAGGGTTTGTGAGGGTTTAAATGAGTGATTGACCTGCCTGCCCACAAAGAATTCTAACTAGAAGATGAAGGCTGTTGCCAATGTTTGCCAGCTTGATTGCTGGGTCCGACAATAACCCATGATGTCTGAGACACCAGCTGCTGCAAGGAGAGTCTTCCCATTTTTCTCTAAAACCTACTGGGAATTCTTATTATACCTGCGGCTATAAATAGCATACCCCAACCAGGCAATGTAATTGAAATGATTTATTTTAATTGTCTTATAAAATGGTTTGGTAGGTAGATTCTGCTCAGTCCTGGTCAACAGGATTCACTGAGCATTCATGTTCCGCAGAACCTTGGTGTCTCTTTCCAAGCAGAGAAAACACAATGTTCGATAACACACCAGGGTTCGCACAATTGCTGGATTACAGTATTTTTTTCTAAAATAACTGTGAGACTGTTACCTACATCTAAAAAATCTTAATATTTCATAAGAGGGCTTGGAATGAGTAGTTTCACAATTACTGGGGAGGCAGGCGCAACACCCGCAGGGAGGATATGTGACTGAAGATCGCTAACAGACTGCACGTGCACGTGAACACACCACGTGGGGAATCAGAACCGCCCCAGCCATGGGGGGCACTGCATTGTGCTGATGGAGGCCAATGGCGTTTCTGCCTTCGACGTGCTTGCAGCCCAGGACAGTGGGTGGGGAGGGGCATAGTGGGTATAGTCTTCTGATTGATAGACAGTGACAGGGGACGTTTCGGGGAGGGCTGGAGAAGAAGTTGAGTGGGATAAGCTGTCGATGACAAGAAAATGGTTGAGGTGATAACGTATCGGGTCTCCATGTACATGATCTGGTATTTCAGGCCTGTCTTCTCACTCTGAGAAAGAAAATATTAAAAAATGACATTGCGGGCAGGATTACACAAAGTTATGTATAGAGTGACTGTATCTGAGCTCATAGCTAAGTAATCTTTCCAAACATAATTCTATCATCAAAAGCAGTGACTTATAATGTGGGCACCCAAAAGGAAAGATATAAATAAAGTTATTTGAAATTCCAAGCTAGAATGTACATGTAGCAGGTTTCATCATCATGTAATCTTTTCATATTTTCACTTAGAAGTTTTTCCATGTCTTTCTGTAACAGTGACCTCTTTATCTATATATCCAAGTGGAGATATATATATATATATATATAACTAAATTTACTTAGTTATATATATATATATATATAACTAAATTTACTTAGTATTTAAAATAATTATTTTTAAAGCAGCCTTTGTTGTTGAAATATTTTATTTTTACAGATGAAAGCTCTTTCTCAAGAATTAACATTAATAAATAATTTGTGAGAGTGAAAAACACTATTTTCAGTGAATGGCAGATGGACAAGGAAATATATTCATTTGCATATTCTTATTTAAATGATAGCTGCCTGTGAAAAACTAATAACTTCTGCATATCCTTCACATCCCCAAGATACTTGTATTTCACAAGAACTGCACTTGGACTTACACATGTGGTTCATCTGTGAAAGAGAAGGTTTTCTGAAATCTATATTTATGGGTTTTTATAGCATTTATCAGTGTTACTAAATGCAGCCTAGCTTAGTATATTCATAAAATTTCCTATATATTTTTAAAATTAAAAACGTTTCACATAAAACCAGTCAGTGGTGTGGCATCTTTGAATTCACAAGCACAAGGAAAGAAAAATCCACAAAGAAAAGATTTCAGAAGTAGGGATGTTTGAGGTTTTCCCCCCAGCTTTGTTGATATATAATGGACATACAATTTAAGGTATATAGCGTGATGATTTGCTACATTTACACATTATAAAATGATTATCACCACAGCTAGCTAACACTGGCATTGTGTCACATAATTACCATGTCTTTCTCTATCATGAGAACATTTAAGGTTTACTCTCTTGGCAACTTTTAAGGATGTAACAGTATCATTAGCTATGATCACCATATTGTATATTAGGTACTCTGCACCTTTAAGTTACAGGTAGGAAATTTGTTTCAGGAAAAACTCATTGTTCGAGCTCAAGATAACCCTGTGACCAGACATGTGGGTTCTTTCCCATGTGACGATGTATTAGGTAAGTTTCTGGAAGCATCCAGAGCCCAGGAGCTTCTGTCTCCGGGGCTGCGGTACGGCACACCCCCGGCCTGTAGGTGTGCGGGGGCGTCAAGCCAGAAGCTCTCCACTCTCCGTACTTTGGGGAATTTCATGGGGGCTGCATCATGTGATTAATTATTAGCTCCATTTCTAGTCCCTCACCTCCCTCCAGAGAGTGGGGGTGGGGCTGAATGTTCTGCCTCATCATGATTTGGCCTTTCTGGAGACAAGCCCCCACAAAGAGTTGCCTCGTGAGGATGAAGGGTGTCGCTCTCATCCAGGAAGGGCCCTGGGATTTAAGAGCTCTGCGTCAGCATCAGGGATCAAAGACCAATGATCCTCCTGGCACCCTTATTTGCAAGGGTTTTAGGAAGTCCATCTATAGTTTGCATTATTTCACAGAAATTATTTTCAAAGTACATAAATGAGGTGTGATCCAGACTACATTTCCATCAGAGGGGCACAACGCATTCTGAAATACCTTTCTGCCATCAGACACGCCTATTCTGGATCGATCAGAACCACAAACGTTTGAATGCACTGCTGAGTCTACAAGAAGTACTGGAGATCCATAAAGGTTTCATTCCTGGGGCTGGGAGGAGCCTGTGGAGTGCAGGGCCCTTCCCCCATCAACAGGCTTCTGCAGTGGTTCGTCCTGTTGTATAAGAACTCTTTTGTCACATGTGAACATAAAAATATAACATTTGGTGGAGCCAGCCTTCTATTCAAACTACCGTACAATATGATGTATTAAGTCCTAATAGGAAAACCGTCTTTGAGCTATCTATATCCTAGGTTAAGTACAAAACCTAAAATTTAACTAAGGGAAAGAATCTTTTTATTTCATTGGCCCAAACTATTCCATATATTTGGTTTATTCTTTGTGTTATCAAACAGTTCTATTTTTCAGGCGTATCACATTGCATTGGAAATGTAAGAGGCACCCCCAAACTTGCAGGCTTCATTGAAGCCAGTAATATTTTAAAAGAGACACTCCGACTTCCAGTGACCTCATTACTCCTTCACTACAAATCATGGAATCAATTCATGCCGTGGATTGGCCACATTCATCGACTGAATACCAGATAAATGGCCTAGCTGTGCGCTGGGGAAAAAAATTGCATTCAAAAAGTTCAAGTTTTCAGAAGCCCATACTTTGAGTGGAATTGGAACGGTGCTATGATAGCGGAGAACACAAAACACAAACGCCATAACCATGAACGTCAGGCTAAGCCAGGATTTATTTGCATTTTTTAATGGGCAGGCAGAAGGAGGCAGGTGATAGTACTGTGTTTACACCAACCCCCACGAGCCGAATGGGCTAAAAAAGCAGCTGGATTACCCACGTGTCAGCATTCTAATCCCATCGCCCTTGTCAGCACTATAATTTCCAACGTAGCACTTAGTGTAAAATACAGGAGGGCAGAGCCGAAATGTTTGCTTTCTTCTGATGAGCCATATGACTCAGAGCAAAGAAAACACTTAGAAATAGAATACTTCGCAAACAAGGGAGTGTTGCAATTAGAGTGGTTTTGTTCACAGCTGTATAAATTTATTTTTTCTGTAGCACAGGTACACATTGAGCTGTAATTCCTAAGGCCCCAGAATCCTGAAATAGTAATTTTCTACTTTTCTCTGGTTGCCTGAAACCAACCCACTCCCAAGTTTGCATAACACCAGTGGAATAAATTTGCAAATGAGAAAACCTTGTTTAACCCTTACCTTTTAAATCAAACTTTCAAGTGCAACAAAATTAGGCTCTACAACTTAGACCAATGTCTAATTTTATCATTGTATATGCGCCCTTATGGCACATTTAGGAAATCACTTCAGAAAATGATAATGTCACCAAGTCCAGGCTTTCATTCCCATCAGAAGGACAGAGTAGGTATTCCTAAATGCCTTTCTGGCATAAAGCAGATGCTGGAGACATTACGACCACAACTTTTAAAGGCATTACTGAGTTTATAAGAAGGTTACGGAGATCCCCAAGGGCCTTTGGACCCTGCTTTCCCCACCAAAGTGTAAGCTGATCGCAGATTTGTGAATAAAGGTGGGGCCGGGGGCTGCCTGCCATGAATGCTGAGGTCTTCGGGGGGACAGAGAGCATGGGTGCCAACGGGACACTCAAACAGAGCCCTGGCAGAGGGGAGAATCTGAATCTGAGGGTGCTACAGAAACACACCTCCCAATGCCGTAGCCTCGGTATAAGTTTTAGGCTGAGAATTGTCCTTTTTGGAAGAGACGGAATCAATCCAGAAAACAGTTTATTTTTGTAGGCTCCAGGTGAAAGGGAAAAAAAAAATTAGATGGTAGTAATTTTTCCTATGAGAATGGCTTAGCCTTCTCTCACGAGGGTCTGCGGTTTGAATGTACCTTCCCTGCACCTTCTGGGAAATCCCATCTGTAAAAATGAACTTAAGGTGCTTGGAGCTGGGGAGCTCCCACTCCTTTCTTTTAGGAGCAAAGGAATACGTTTTTAGTAAATACCATCCACAAATCCAGAAGAATTAAACTTATATATTTATTATTTACCGTGACCATTTCTACTTTTTACGTGGCATACTGAGACTATTTTAGTGATTGTAGTAATTGGTATATATTGGTTTAAGTCTGGCGTCTTGTTCTCTGTTTTCCTTACCTCTGTCTACTCTTTGTTTTCTTTCCACTTTTCTGCTTTATTTCGGATGAACGAGGCATTTTTAGTGCTCTTTTTTAATCTTTTGGGTGTACTTCTTTGGGTCTGTGTTTCTCTGTGTCTGTGCTGAACATTCTGAAGTTTATAATGCACGTGTTACAATAATGTCTCAACAATATACCATCATAGTAATAACATGTTAAGTAAATAAATGAGGCAAGTTATAAAATCATACGCACTGTTTTATTCCAGTTTTAAGAAATAAAACTGCATTGAGAAATAATTGACATATATCACTGTGAGTTTAAGGTGTGCGGTTGATGGTTTAATTTACATACATTGTGACACACGTAGTTTTAACTCTCTCTCATCACACATGCAGACACACCCATGTCCAACACATTTTCAGTGCCCGTTGTGTACTACTCTGTGTGTGTACCTATATATGTGACACGGGGAAACTTTAAAAACTGTAACATTTTTTACTTTTAAAGGGCCCATCTCAATGCCTTACTGTATCTTCAATATTCACTTATTTTCAAGTTTTTAAATTCTGTGTTTAAGTATACGAGACTTATAATATTTTCTACATATTTTTCTAAGTCTTGCTGATAGCTTGTAGCAACTAACGCTTGGGTAGAACTCCCTGTGAAAGGATCAGTCTGTAAGCACCGACCCTGTGCGAGCTCCGAATGACCGATGCGTCTCTCTCGGGTGATGCTTTGATTGACTGCGACACTCACAGGCATTCGGTGACGACTACTCTGTGTGTGATGTTGTTGAGGATTTTCACTACTGAAGACCTTCAATATTATACATAAACGAATGTTTGTGCCCAATTCAAATCAACTTTAAAATTAACTTTATGAGCAAAAAAACCACATTAACAAGAAGACTTTAGTTAGGTTTTATATTAACAAGTGATTCATTATCAGATTGTTTTAATTAACAGTCTTCCCTCAGGTATTTTACTTATGAATAATTCACCAGAAAATAAGAGAAAGAAGGAACTATATAAGAATTTGTTTACGGTGTCATATGAGACATGCCCGTTGTTTAAAGTGTAACATGAAAGTACTTTTAATTCTTTAATTCCCCTGTTTTAAAATCTTATTGTAATGATGGTTTACAAGAACGGTTACTCTAAGATTTTTATTTGAACAATATTTTTAAAGTTTATTGTTTTTTAAAGGTTAAAGTACTTTAAACTCACTGCTGTATTATTATTATTAGTCATACATTATCTTATACATAGTGAAATGTTTATCTATAACCTGATATTTTCGCTTACCACATTCTGTCAGCCTGAAACTATAGGCAGAACTGTCATTTATCAATTAAAAACGAGAAGTTACATGTGCTAGTTATAAGAAAATGGCAGTAGACCGATGGCACACACTAATATAAAATTAGACTCATGGTATGTGTGCCATCAGAATGTGTTGTTTTTCAACGTAGCAGAACATATTCCAAAGTATACTTTCAGAACATCCATACCCATGTGTGATTAGACACATGCATGTATTCAAAGCCACATGCATTGTAAAAACCTCCTCATGTGTTCATAACCTTGTGTGGCAGGTGCCAGCTTCCTCAGAAGTAATTTTCATTTGGGAAAGCACTGTGAGGGAGATAGATGATAGATAGACAGATAACCAACATGCGAGGTAACGTGTAAGTGATAAGGATGACCAAAGAAGATAAAACCTTTCAGATTTGGACAATAGTTCATACACTGAAGTTTACTTTTTACCACATTAACCAGTAGAATATGAAATACAAGGAGAGTCCCCAATCATACATAACACTCCACAGAGACAACAAGAAACCTCACAGTGTGGAGTCTCACTATCAAAGTCAAATATATTTCCCTCATGCTGTGCCTTATGCATCATATTTTATAATGTATGAAGAGGACTTAAAACACTTATGAAAGGCCTTGTCCATCTTGTGTGTCTAGAACACGCAAATGGAACGCAGCGGCCCACTAAATGCGCAACAGTCTTCCTTTCCTGGTTCTTTACAAGTTCTATCAGCAAATCACCTGTAAAAATAACAGGCATCGGGGGTAGCTTTCAGCACTCCATGACATCCTAATCAATGCTGTAAATATTCAGATAAAGCAGGCAGCCATGTTCCTTGGATTACTTGACACATTAGTTTACAAAGATAGTTCAGCGTTGCAAACTAGTTCTGGGAATACAGGGATTCACATATATCCTCTGTATAACATATTCCGTAATTCCTCACATGTGAGTGTTTCATGCATCCAGAATCCTTGGTGTCGAGCGAACCTGCAGAGCTGCTGTAGATGCCTCGCTGTCCGACAGCAATGCCAGCTCCTTATGTAAAAGTTGGTGGGATATAAAACTCATGCCTTGCCTTGACACAAGAGGGGTAAGCCTAAATGTTCAGAAAAGCCCAGTCATCACATAGGCTCCCTGAACCGCTTTGTAAAACCCGAAGGAGTGCCCGAGAAGGGGGTGAATTTGAGGGACCATTGAACACGGAGCGGTTTTCCAATTACGGGAGCACCTGCACTGTATGGCTTTATGCTGATCTGTTGTGAGCATTTTATAGAGTGTTTAATAGTCCTTCAAATTCCTCATTTAGCAATCCAGAATGGGCTGGGGGGTGTTGCTGGCATGCTAAGGACTATCGGAGACTTCTCACTGAGTTTAATTTGATACCTTACCCTCACCCTCTGTGGAGAATGTTTGGCCTGGTAGAGTCTCTAATGCCACCCATAGACACTAATGAATGGCCTCAGTGCACTGGCTTCTGGAAAGAAAGAAAATGTATTGTTTTCTTTCAGAGAGTGAGAAAGGATTGTTGGAAAAACCAATGACTCAGCTCTTCAGCAGTGAAACTATTTCCATGGGCAGAAAGCGGCTGCTGCAGGCATATAAAAATCTTGCTGCGGGTTTGTTTTTTCTCTTTCCTTATGGAACGGTGGTTCAGGTGGAGTCGTGCATTTTCAAACATCTTTTGAACATCTATTGCTTAACATAAACATGTGCTTTGCTGCCAAAGGATCTGAACAATAATTGCCTTAATTATTTCTGTTTATCCTTAGAGAAATGCAGTATCAAAACTGCGACATGAGAGTCGGCAGGCTTTTAAACACTCCCTCTCTGTGTAGTTAGCAAACAGTAAGGGATGACTATGAAGTCTATCTGTATTTATGCGGTGGCTTTCAAAAGCCACACATTTAAAGTGCAGCTCCAGCACATTTTAAATCCTGCCAAATGCATTTTGAAAATCCCCTTATGGAGTGAAGCATTAATGAAGTAGTTTGTTTGTCTAAGACAAAACGGCATTCAGGAGCTTTTCCAGCATTACTGTTTGCAGTCACTTAAATTTTCTAGCTCTGAATGGCCTGTTATAGGGAGACACAACTTAGAAATAATGACCAGGACCTTTGCTTTTTATATCATCAGGAAAAGACACGTAAAGTCACCGTTTTCATATTTTGTTGGGCAAGGTGAGCGCCAAGCTTCATGCCTGAATGTTTTTGAGTTTCCCAATAAAGAAATTGGTGTCTTTTTAAGATTTTGACTCTGTCTAATTTTGCTATAACTTCAGTTAATACACTTGCCTTCAGCAATACGTAAATTCACTGAAAACAACACATTTAATAACCTGTTTTCAAGAAAGGTCACAGAGCAGAAAAGAACAGCATCTGTTGTCACACCAGTTAACCTCCAGCGTCAAGGCCATGGAGTACAAAGTTCACCAGCAATCAAAAAGATTGCCCAGGAATGGCAATGCACATTTACCCTAAGGGTTAGTGGATATTACCTTGCAGAATCAAATGCACTCACAAGCCTCACACTAGCCTTGACTGTACCATTAACGTTGCTATGCGTCCAAGAATAAAATTCCCTCTTGTGTCTCCGTTCCTCCTCTACAGTGTAGAAATAGAAATACCTGCCCTCCAATGTAAGGGAATGCTGTGAGCCTTGACGCGCTTCACCTTGAGTCAAGACTCCAGTTATACGTCAGTGTGTTCTGGAGGTGAAAGAGACTCTTGGGGAACACTATTAACTCTTCCGGGCCATTTCAGTGAACATGTTTACAGAGTGATTTATTTGTTGGCCTTTCAGCTGTGGAGTCTGCAGTCGCCTCAGGTCATAGTAACAACTTTAAAGCTGAACTGATGCCTAATGTATTAATCGCTGTGAATAGTGTTCGGTTCCCTACGAGGGGGCGTCAGATCTGTAAAAGTCAGAGTGACTCCGGCCGTTTGTAGAAACTTTCAGGTGAGTGTTCTGTAAAGGGTGTTTAAATCACCAAAGCTGTTGCACTCTCAGTTCTTCTCCCCCAGAACATAGAAAGAGGTCAAATAAGAAATGTTATACCTGAAACCAGTGGGAATAAGATTGGGAATCAGTTCTACAGGCACCATTGTGATGGTAGTAGAATTCTTTAGACTATATCCATCATTTAATCTGAAGCAGCGTTCTGCCTCTTTATTTCTTTTTCTTTTTTCTTAAGCAATTAAATCTGCACCGGTTCCTAATTTAGCTCATTCTTCAGTGGAATATAATAAGGTTCAATCTTTACCATAATGATAATTTTGTAGAAAGTGTCTTATATAAAATGCCTTATTTTAAATAATATTTGTTAATGAGCTGTCCCTCATTTTCGTCCCTTTATAGATGACATTAAATCTTTACTCAGAAGGTGGGGGGTCCATCCACCCTGTCATTGTCACATAGCAACATGAGGACACTCAGAAATCCGTGCAGGGATGTGGTATCTGTCTACCATAAGAACCGAAGCTAAAATGTGTGTTCCTTCCTGGGGCATCATCAGTCAATGAGGCTTTGTTTCAGAAACGGCTGCAGGTGGAAACAGCTCCTGGCAAGCCCAGCTCAGCACTGCACACCCACTCAGCACGCAGGAAATGTTTGTTGATTACACTGACTAACAGGAACTGTCACTCAAAACACATTTCGAGTGATTTCTGAGGAGCCACTGGCCAAATCGCTACCAAGGAATTATAGGAGGACAATACTCCCACCTGTAAACTGGCCTTAAAATCAACACAGTCCATTTGCCTCCAAGCCAATCACAGAAATTATCTAGCTTTCTTCTATAAAGGCTTTTTAAAAAATACACGGGTTGTTAGAGCGATGCAGCTATGTGAAGGGCACTTTTTTAGACAAGTGCCTTGTATGGGCTCTCCGGTTGTTCACAAATACAGTCTCAAAATACAAATCATTTACTAGAGATTCACTAGTTGATGTCAGTACTGAATGATTCCAGGACTACCTGTTATCAGGACTCCATTCGTAAAGGCACCACGGCAAGCTAGGCTGGCTCCAGAAAACTCTTTGGTCTTTAGCGCCCTGAATGATCGATGAAAGCAGGTTTCCTTGCAGGTTGCCTTCCTGTTACGCACAAAGTACAAGTGTTTATTAAACTTGGGAACTTCCCCATTAGGATGTTTTTTGATCATGTTGGCATCCAGAGAGCCCATGCATAAATTGGGTGGGGAACTGGGGCTCTGTTTTTTTGGGGGGGGATCTCTTTAAGGAGCTCCTGGTTTGGGCAGACAGGGTGCAGGGATTCTGCTACTTGGTCTCAGTCCTGCTTGTTTATTGTGTGTGATTCCATTCTATTGCAGACACTGGATCACCATGCAAGTGGGTTGAGGGAATACGGACTTTCAATGAAACCCTGCTACAGTATCCCCCTGACCTGTGCAACCACTGACCAAGGAGGAGACAGTGGCAAAGAGGAGTCTTTCATGGTGATATATGATGGAGGTCATCAGGAAAATATCATGATTATAGGCGGGTGAGTTCCTAGAAATGGATTTAAAATACCTTTCCTTTTATAAGAATGATTTTGAGAGATGGAGAGAGACATACAGATGCTGGGAGGAAAAATGAGAGTCATTCTGAAGAGAAGGTGCGGCATCGAGAAAACTCAGGGTTGGCGAGGTTAACTCACTTGAGCAATGACAATTTCATTCCACAGCACTAAAATACCCCTTGGTAACATTTGAATGTAAACAGTGCCTGTAATGCTGTAAGTGGATTTGAAAACACAAATGCAGTCTCAAAATACAAATCATTTACTAGAGATTCACCAGTAGATTCCAAACCCTTGAGTTCACAGGAAATGTGGGGTCAGCTACACTCATTTCTTCAGTTCCGAGACAACTTGACATTCTTTCAGATTTGATCTAACTGGGTTAACAAAGTCTAGAAATATTGCTGACACGCACACAATGCATACAGGTCTGGCCCACGCTTGTGAACTTGGTATAAAGCAGACCAACAGAAGTGATTTTCGAAGAAGCGTTTTGCAAGTTTCCAATTTTGAAGCTATTATCTCTGTACTGCAAGAAGTAACACAAATGAAAATCTGAAGCTGGGTGGCATAAAAGAATGTTTCTTAGGAATACCTTACAGGATTTTAACTGGGTCCTAGGAGGACAAGGTAGAAAAAGAAATTACTTTTCTATGCAATATACGATAGTTAGTGGGAGCCCGGGGGTCAGATGATAGGCTCAAGATGAATAGATACTTTGGGACACCTCAGAGGTCCCTAGCCTTTAAATTTCCTTGATACTGTACTTAACCTTTAGAACTTTCCCAAAGCATACTGCACACCAGTCACTCGCTTCAACATTCCCATTTGAAAATAAAGTCTAGAATTACAGTGAAAATTATGACCCAGGGCTCGTGTCCAAAACATATCCATGTGGCCTTTGAAGAAGGGGGCACCTGGGGCGAGAGTGCTGGCTGGAAAGGAGAGAGGGCGAGGTGTGGGCTGCGCCTGGAAACGCACGTTGCTTTCACATTAGAGGAGCTGCCCCGTCACATTGAGGTGTATCCTGTGATTTTCCTTCTTCTCATCATTGCTTCATGTTTCCTGCCTGCATATATATTATTTTTCTAAATGCAAATTTATACTGTAGAGATTCAGTGTTTTAGAAGTTTGTTTTGCCACATCAGAGCTTGTTCTCCGAGGGGATAGATGTTAGGTGGGCTTCAGAGCTTGTGGACAACACGGTCTACCTCCCTTGTGTATGTTTGGCACAAGGGAATGGCCAGTGAAGTAGGAGAACTAAAAGGGGCCTTTAGTCCAGAGGTGTCCAACCTGTGGTCCACGGGCCGCGCGAGGCCCAGATGGCTAGAAATGTGGCCCAACACAAAATCATAAATTTACTTAAAACATCATGAGATTGTTGTTGTGTGTGATTACCTGTTGCAATGCATTTAACATGTGGCCCAATGCAACTCTTCTTCCAGCGTGGCCCAGAGATGCCCCAAGGTTGGACACCCCTGCTTAGTCCCCCCTCTTTCTTTACACATGAGAAAAATGCAGAGGTTCAGACACTTACTGTAGCTCCTTCAGCTCAGGCAATTGTGGGGCTGGAACCTAAGCCCCCCCCCCCACTCCCATTTAGTTTTGTCACTAGGAAGTCTATTTATGGTTCATGTAGATTTCTTTGTTATTGTTTAACTAGACAGAAAAATACATAAATCAAATTATTATTGATGAAGTGTCTTAAATACAATGTTCTTTTCCTTTTTTCAATTTTAAATTAAAGCCTATATTTGACACTTAAAACCATTAGTGAATGTTGGTAAACTCTAGAAATCTCAATTCCCCTTCACCCTGGATTATCTAATGTATCATGAGGCTCCAAATTGGGGGACTTAAAATTATTGGTGAAATTCTGTGGTTCAGGAGCTTCTCAAGCCTCAGCTGAGGCACAAGGAATGCACATAGTCTTTAAAAAACAAATAACAATAAACATTCCAAGTGTCCATCAAAGGATGGATCGATGAACAAAATAGAATGCGTGTATACAATGAAATATTACTCCACCCTGAAAAGAAGAAAATTCTGATATTATAGAAGAATGCATGAACCTTGAAGACATTATTCTGAGAGAAATGAGAAAGTCACAGAAAGACAGGTACTGCATGATTTCACTTATATAAGGTACCGAAGATAGGTACGTAGAGACAGGAAGTAGAATGGTGGTTGTCAGGTTGCAGGGGTGTCCAACCTTTTGGTGTCTCTGGGACACACTGGAAGAAGAAGAATTGTCTCAGGCCACACATTAAATATGCAAGTACTAATGAAAACAAAAAAAACTCATAATATTTTGAGTAAGTTTACGATTTTGTGTTGCGCTGCATTCCTAGCCACCCTGGGCTGCAGGTGGCCCGTGGGCCGCAAGTTGGCCACCCCTGGGAGGGTAACACCACTGAACTGTGTACATAAACATGGTTAAGAAGGTAAATTTTATGTTATGTGTATTTTGCCATGATTTAAACGTTTAAAAAGTAAACACAAGAGACAAGAGACAAAAATATAAAAAATAACATAATCACAAAGGAAAAATCAAGTCTGGTTGTAAGAACAAAGGGAAGACCAAGTTTCTTTGATGTTGCTCAGTGTGGTTTTCAAAGAGAAGATAGTGAGCAAGCTGCTGTTTGGAGAGAAAGTAGAGAAACCAGAGCTAATGGCACAGAGATATGTATTTATGTGCTTAGTTATGTCCATATGTCTGTACGTATGTATGTACTGTTGAGAAACAATTGCAGTTTGAATGTATGAAGAGTCCATACAACACACTGGTTTCAGCCCATGCCTGTCTGTGTTTGAATCCTAGCTCAGCTCTTTGCTGCCTGTGTGTTCTTGGACTTGTTCCCTAATCTCACACTGCGTAGGTTTCTCGTGTCTCATGGGGTTTATCAGACTGTTTACCCCAGAGAGTTATTGCAAGGACTTAAACAATTTAAATATTTACTGGCCATAGGAGCACTGAAAAGCTGGACAAGTAGACATCATATATCATTTGTTAAATTTTAAAATCTAAAATAAATAAAAATATAAAAGTAAATTACCAGTTAATTTCTTTACAGAACCTAATCTATGTTGTGAATTATTAGTAGATAATTTATAAAAATAAGGCTTTGCTTTAATTGCAAAAATCTCTCCAAGTGTATAACCTTAACAAAGACCCACAATATATTTGCATATTCTTCTTCCTTTCTTAACCGAACAATGTTTAGCACTGATAGGGAAAGCAGGAAGAAATAGGGAATTTATATGTATTATCAGAATTTCTTGGCCGAGGAAGAACAATTACATTTCTATTGTTAGATACCAAATGCTGGAATCACAGTGATGATTGTGCAATGATTCATTGCCTTAGTTACGCTCACATTTTTTAAGCCTTAAAATCACATATCCACAAGTGGTTTAGATTTAATGCTGATTATACCACATGTATAATAATCTATTAAAATGCTTCAATTGATGTGACTAGGAAGAGACCACATTATATTTAAAATGACATCACTGTTTGAGCTTGGCAATAGATCACAGATGTATCTTCAGCAACAATTAGAAAAATAGACCCAATTGTTAAATTTAATTGGATCAATTTTATAATCAATATTAGTACAAAGAAAATATAATAGCAAGAAAAAGAAAAATTCTTTAAAATTGCCTGTGAAGCACCATCTCTCACAAAATAAGAAACAAATCCCGAGGAAACCATAGAAAAATCCTTGAGGTAACGTCCAATCTGAATAAATAAATAAGTAACAAAACTTAAAAAAAAACTTTCAGTGGAGTTTATCATTAAATTTTTAGAATCAAGCACATGTTGAGACTATTATTACTTTCACAATTAATGTTAAAATGTTAATTGGTGACTGTTTCAAACTGCAATGTTAGACATTGGACTTGTGCTCCAAAGGAAAGCACCAAAAATACTGCAGACCACTGATCTCCTCAGCTACCACCTCCAACCAGTAATCCAAACAAAACAAAAAGCCCACTGGCCAGAGTAAAAAGCTAGCTTAAGTGAGGATTGCTCTGAAATTTTATTTTCTAATATAAGTGCCTTCAAAGATATTACATCTAGTTGTGGAAGACCTGGTGACATCCTGATATCATCTCTCTGAACAAAAGGTCCACATCACGTTCATCACTTGTACACAGAAGAAAAAGGGAGAGACAGAATATGTTTCCAAAACCAGTAAAGCACTCTGAGACTAAAATGGGAAGTCATCAGGTAGTTACCAAACAGGTGCTTCACAAAATGTAAAGACTTTAGTTGTAGATGGAACATTGGTGGGCAACACTATTTACATTTTCACCTTAATATATAAAGAAGTAGAGGTAGCTTTGAAATCTACTCTAGCTCTAACTGTTCCTTCAACATGGACATTTTCTTTTTCTTTTTTTAAGCATTTAGGGATTTACTAATTAAGTGACTATGTGGCATACACAGCTTGTTCCTTACATAGCTAAAGCAGTCCCAGTCAACTAACCAGAATAGCTGACCTCCAAAAAAGTGGGTAGATAGATAGATAGATATACAGTCTGTATATGAAAATATATTTGAAAAACATTAAATTTCTTAAAAATATGTTTGTTTCTTCAAACTATATTGATAAGAAATTATTTATTTATGGAATTTCCTTAGGTTCCAGGAAATACAGTGATGAGAAACTTAAAAATGCGATTTGTGATACATATTTTAAAAGCTATTTTCAACCAAGCACACTAAGAATCCTTGACAGTAATGAGTCATCAAAATATACCCAATTATGTTGTATTTATGCCAAATGTTTAAATAATCACGTAACCAAACCTTCCTTTAATTTTTATATTTTGAAGCTTTGCTGACTACACAATTTATTATCAAGAATTAACTTTTTATGGATTTGTGTCTTTAAAACAATTTTTGTCCTACTTACAATAGAAAAATTGCTGGCTGTGTATAGTTATGGAAAACGAACTGTCATATAACAAATAGTACATGAAATATGTGATGATCCTAAAAGGGATGGGACGGAGTGACGTGGAATTGAATGGAAAGGAAAGGAAAGGAAAGGGGTGAAGGGAAATGAGGTGGAATGAGGGGATGGAGTGGGCTGGGGTGGGGTGGAGTGGAATGGTGTGAAGTGGAATGGAGTGATGGGGGTGGAGTGGAATGGACAGGAATGGAGTGGAGTGCAATGGTGTGGAACGGAATGGAATGAAGTGGAATGGAATGCAATGGGGTGGATGGAATAGGTGGAGTGGAGTGGAATAGAATGGAATAGAACAGATCAGAATGTGTATAACAGAACAAGTCAATTTCTTGTACTCATGTAGAATAGTGGACACGTCAGTGGTATGATCTGTCACTTCTACATCATTAGGGTTATGGGCTAAAAAGGTTTTAGTCCATATATATGATTATGCTCATATATAATTTTATATAGATTCTCTATATATGATTTATGAAGTCAACCTAGGGATTATCTTTTTTTTCCAGTCTGCCGTAGTAATGAAGAACATGACAAGAACACATAAGAATTTCAACAGTAAGCTCAAATATCACATATTACTTCTTACCACATTATACTCATTTCAACTCAGTTTCATGACAACATTTAACTTAAAGATAAACTTGAAAATAAGTGAAGTTGAGTCTCTACCAGGGTGATGGACCAAATTTTGGAAAGCAGTAACACCACTCAGTGTGTCCATGAACTCTCAGAGGGCTAGAATCTTCTTAAAATTATGGACGACCTAACTGAGAGAAGTATAGTGGCTTTAATTGTTCTTTATTCATTACTGATATGTATGACTGGTTGTAGTTTGAAAGCCAAGTGGAATGAATTTGAGAAACACATAAAGTGACTGGCTTCTAAGTGATACATAGTGAAAAGGAATTCCCTTCAAGAACATTGAAAGAAATGAACATTGAGCCTTTACTGACTCTGGAAAGTAATGAGTTGGGGTATGAAATCATCTTATAAACCAAGGGCATCTTCATATCACTCAAAGGTTAAGTTCAAAGAAAAACAACTTGAAACTGCCACACTCCATTGTTAGACAAACATCTAGCGCTGGGGGTGTGTCTGGCTTATTCAGAGATAGATGAGTTGTGAACATGTGAAATAGCTTTGGGGGAAGCTTTCTGATCTGACATCTGCTATCAAGAGGAGCTTATGTTGATAGGCCATGCTAGATGAGAGAGGGAGCTCTCACACTATCGACTGGGGTCTAAAGAGAGATTTTGACTTTTTCCAAAACTGTATAAGACAGAGCACGCTAAATAATGAGGTTGGGAAACTAGCCCAATCTCCTGACTCTAGTAGGCCCTGCACACTGCTGCAAAGCCAGTCCGGAAACCGCACTTCAATCATGTCATTCTCTTGCTAAAGGAGTTCAGTGATTCCTCATTTCTACAAGATGCATTCGTTGGCAGTGTACTTGAGGCTCTTTATCATGTGAACTAAACTATTTAATATACTTATGTTCCACTATCCAACTGTTCAAAGCCCTCACTTTAGCTAATCATTTACCAGCCCTCAACTATGATTTATCTATTCTCTGTGCCTATGTACTTTTTAGGTACCATGAATTTTTGGCCCATTTTCCTTTGACTATAAAATACCTTAATTGTCTTTCAAAATGGATCAAGTCTGAATTTCTCCATGAGAAACAGAATCCAGAGTGAGTGGTATCCTAGTCTAAAATCTTGGAACCACTAGCATTAATTTTTCACTTAACTTATTTGCCCCTGAACTGTTAGCAATAAGTTTGATTTTTCCATGGTCTTTCATCATTTCAGCAACTTAAAAGGAATCTAAGGGAAAGGGATTTTTTCGCTCTACTTTTGGCCTGTACATAGTGCCTATTACAATGTGCTTCTCTTACTGAGTGCTTAATAAGCATGTGCTGATTGGTCCACAGATATGTCTAAACCCACAAAGGATAACTCTGAGCAATGGAGAAGAGGTTTATAGGGGAGGAAGAAGAGAATGATAAATATGAACCAACTCTTCCCCTAGCAACCAAAGATGCTGAGACACTGGTAGCCCTGCTAGATAAGCTACAAATGGACTTGGCACACTTAGGGTACCCGTAGTGCAGAAGTAACCATTACAGAAACTGGACGCTTTGTGGAGGAACAGCTCTACCCCCAACACAAAGCACATTGAAACAGACACCGTGAAGAAAACCTGTACTTGGATGGCTTCTTTCTTTCTTTTTTTAGTTGAAAAGTGTTTAATTGCTAACACAAAAATCAAGGCAATGATTGGAGAAATGGTTGGAGTTAATAGAATAATTGGGAATGGTTGATTAAAATTACCAGATTTAAAAGTCATTTATTTTTAACATTAAAATTATTTTAATTTTTTAATCTTTAATATAGTTTCCATTACCATTTAGTCGCCTTATACACCCCTCTCCCCAGCAATCACCACACTGTTGTCCATGTCCATGAGACTTCTTTCTTATTGTTTTATAGTTTCACATTAATTTTACTTTGGGCACAATGGCAGCAGGAATGTGAGGGAGTGATAGCCCTCACTGAGCATCTTAAATTTATAATTTAACCCTGAGTCCTAGACAAGAGAGAATAGACTTTCATGGCCACTTCTTACATTCATTGTTATTTTCATGTCACGAGTATTTATGGAAGCAGTATATGCATTCCTTTTTAGTGTATGTCCAAGTAGAGAGAATGGTGTTGTCCTATTAAATTATGGACTTGGTGGTCAACTGTAGCTTCTCAGTGTTATATTGGTTTGGCAGGAATATATTTTGTCTAAAAAGTCACTTGACTTTTTTTGGAAGTCACTTTGACCTTTTATTTCTCTGCTAGGAGGGAATATATGAAGAAGAAAGGAAGGGAGGGATTAAAACAGGAAAGAAAGACAGGAAAGGAGACAGGAAGGAGGGAGGGAAGGAACAAAGGAAAGAAGGAAGAAAGGAAGGAAGGAAAGAGGGAAGAGAGGGAGGGAGGAAGGGAGGGAGAGAGGAAAGAAGGAAGGAAGGAAGGAAGGAAGGAAGGAAGGAAGGAAGGAAGGAAGGAAGGAAGGAAGGAAGGGTAAGGAAAAATAAATCTTAAAACATTTTATTTTTTTCAATTTGGAACAAATTAATCTTGTTAAAATCCATATTCAAGATTTACTGCTACATTTATAGAAGTTGGGAACTCCATTATAAGGAAATACAATAAATGGAAAGATGTTAGGTATAAAGTTTAAAAAATAATTGTTAGATTAATATTTCCTATGTGCCCTTTGAATGTTCACAGTTATAAGGTAAAGTTCATATAAAGATTTTTTTAATTCTGTAAATGATAAATGGATACTCCATGGAGATTTTTCAATCAGTGTTTGCCAAGTTTGGGGGTCAGGTGTGGAGAAATACGACCCCGTGCTCTGTGGCTGTTTCTGTCCTCTGGGCAGAGGGTTCAATGGTAAGTAGAACGGAGCTGCAGATTTCCTCTAGGTCCCCAAAATATTCAATAGGGTAATTTCTGAAAATTGTAAAACTTAATGCTCCTTTTAATAAGAATACTGGGAGGTAGCTAAAGACATTCAATTTATAGAGAGAAGGGATAATTTAGGGTTTCAAAGTTAGTGTGCCAAAACTTGGGTAGAATTTCTGAGTTGACAAATAGAGAATGTTGCAAAAGTCAGCCTGAAGAACTCAATGGCTATCCAGGACCACTCACTGCCCACCCCCCCTATCCCTTACCCGGAAGTCACCTAGTATGCAAATCACTATGCCTGCAGACTAGAGAATGCTCTGCATTTTCCTTTGCTTAGGTCAGGGGTGTCAAACTCATTTTCACCGAGGGCCACATCAGCCTCACAGTTGCCTTCCAAAGGCTGAATGTAATTTTAGGACTGTATGAATGTAACTACTCCTTAACAGTTCAGTGAGAGCACGGCACTGCCCCTGGGTAGAAACAAGGTGTTGGGCCAGGCTGGATAAAAACAAGGTGGAGGGCGGATTTGGCCTGTGGGCCTTGTGTTTGCTACCTGTGACTTAGGTAACAGGGTGCTATATTTATATTATATTTATTACATGATGGGGCAAAAGTAGGTTTACAGTTGTTCATATGAAAAAAAGAGGGAAGATGGTGGCAAGATGGGTGGAAGTAGAGGCCACTTCCCCCTGCACACGGGTGAGACACCTAGCCAATTCTCAGGAACAGAGTGGAAAGCCAACAGTATCCCAGCATATATGAAGATTGGAGACCAAAAATCGTAGAGGACATTGAGAAATCAGATGAACAAGTGGAAGCCGTGAACACCAGGATACCTGCTGGAAGAGGAAACCCACCAACAAAGGAACCACCAACAAATAATGACATAAGAAGGTGAAGGAGAGAGTAGAAGCCACACGAACTCAACCCAGGACTTATCTGAAAATACAATTAAATGGTAGAGAAATTACTCAGAACAAACAACTGAACAAGAGCAAGAGAGAAGCCTTAAAACCTTGCACACACAGAAGAACCAGCTTCAGCACAACCTGCCCACACCTGCAAAACAGAATACAAGACATGGTAGATGGAGTGACCCTCAATTAACCAGCTGCAGGGAAGGTCTCACCAAAGAAAGACCCAACAACAGTCAAAACCCAAAGACATACAGAGAGCCAACATAAATTACAGCCCAAGACCAGCGAGCTCACGGGACCAAGGGGGCTTCCCCATTGAATCTCACAGGTGTTCTACCATGGAAGTTCACACCATTAACCCAGGAAGTCAGAACAGATCAATTTAAAAAGCAGAAGCTAACAAGAAGAGCCTCATAATCAATGGAAAGACAAAGAAACAATCCCCAAATGAAAGGAAAGGAGGAAGCCCCAGAAAGATGCTAAATGAAATAGAGGAAAGTCAGCTAGCTATCAGATATTGAGTTCAAAGCAATGGTTGGAAGGAAGCTCAATGAGCTCACAAAGAATTACCAAAAACTACAGGGAAGAAAGACATGCAGGTTATGATTACTATAGTAGCTTTATTAACGCTGTTCATATTTTCATGACTGTAAACCTACTTTGCCCCACCCTTTATATTTTCGGGATATAAGTGTTTGCAAATGGTCCCCAGATGGGATATACATACTCATATTGTCATAAGTAAACCACTGAAAACAATCAGTGTGGGACAAATATTTTTGTGAGATTGCCTCCACCAACTCCTCAGGACTGGGTTTCCCTTTCATCTGTTATTCCTGGATTCTGAGAGAGCTAATCTGGTGCCCCGAGCCTGCCCGCCTGCCCGAGGTAACCCTTCTTATTCATAACATTAGCAATTCTAGTCTTAAACAATAAAAGGCTTATTCTCAGCCTGGATGGTGCTAACTGCTGTTTGGACGCTTAGACTTTTTTACATGCTGCCAGAGCTGCAGAAGGAGTATGACTGAGGGCAATGGGAAAGTACACAGAGCAAAATGTGCGATTCAAATGCAAATTTGCATAGTGTATTCTGAAACACGGCATCTGAAAGTCCAGGGGCTTGATTGCGTTGATAAGTTTATGAAATGAAGCACTGCTCTTCATTATCTTTTTATCGTGGATTGATTTCATTCTTCCCAGGAAGAGGGCACAGCCCCCTTTCTACACTTAAACACAACTGCATGTCAATGAACCATATCAAATGATCTGGGAGTGAGAAAGCCTTTGAACTGTTCATGTTAATGGAGTTTATTTACTTGATGATGAATTTGGGGAAAATATTTTTAAGGTTGACTGATGCATAGCGATGTAGCCAATCAACAAAAATTTGTTCAGTAAGCTAATTCAGATAATATTGGAGAAGTAAAAATATGCACTTAGGAAAAATTAGGTTATATGATTTCTTATATACTTGCCTCCTAGGCTCTTAGAAATACAAAATATCATAAGCATAAAATAGAATTACAGTAAAATATAGTTCAGTCAAAGGTCATGTCTTTCTCCATTATTCTATTACATTTCACAATGCAATACTTTCTTTCTGTGAAAATTATAATGTAATAAATTAAATGTGGAAGAATATTGTTCTCTAAAATGAGAACACTGCCCCGTTTGTTTATTATTTGAATCAGGATTCTTCAAGTACACAGACCTGGGGGCTGTATCAAGCTATTTCAATCATTCATTCCATGTGTATTCTCTTACCTGCAGGGAAACCTTTATATGCAGTCCTTAAGTGCTTAATGCAACATAGATAAAATTCAGGCATTCACAGTAATTTATTGATTGCATACAATGAAACTTTTTGTGAAAATGTTTTCCATCATGGTATTTAACATATCTAAAAGTAAGGCATTTTTTAAATTAACTTGAACAAAATACACAAATAGTGTGTTTATAGACCAGGCAGTGGGTCAGGGAAATCATATATATAGATATTTGAAATAATAAGGTCTATTATAAAATAATTTAAAATATAATAGTGCCTAAATTTAATATAGTGAGCTTTAATATAACTCACACTATAGTAAGTTGCATACTTACATAATTATAATAACCTTTATAGGCAAAATTGCATGTCAGCTCAGATTTGGATATTTTGTATTATCATTTATTGGTGCAGCCTGCCAACAACTAATACATGTTGGTCAGTGACATTAGCTATAGCTGGGTTTATAAAAATATTACAGAATTACATTGTTCTTTTATAATATATAGAAATTAATAAAATATTATTGCTGGGAAGAAGCAAAAGTGTCAGAAATTTCATAAAATTGAAGAGTTATCAATCAATAGGTATGCTGAGAACAGAAAACCTGTAGCCTTAACAAGCTGCTGATTGGAGTTAAGCCAGCTGAGTCTACATTCCATCAGGAGAGAAAAGAACAACATTAAAACTATCGATGAAAGCTAAGCAATAAACCACCTAAGCGTTGTCTAAAAGAAGTTCGTAATTAAGGATTTGGTAATATGTAGCTCTCCAGAAATTTAACCCTGACTTTCACATATTTTAATTTAGTTTGTGATTCTGAAATGCATATTTTAAGTTAACCTTTTATTGAAAGGTGACATCAGGAAAAGTTAGCAAATTGTAAGTACATAGATGGGTAGATTATTTTATAATGAATACACCTGTGTAACCTCTACCCAAGACAAGAAATAGTCCTCCTAAAGCCTCCTTTATTTCTCCTCACCTCCCTCCTCCCCAAAGGATCTTCTAGTATAGGATGGTTTTACCAATTTTGAATTTTACATCTGTGGAATCACACAATACGTATTTTCTGCTTTTTTCTTTTTTTTAGTTGACTTCTTTTATCCAATATCATGTTCGTGAGCTTTCTCTGTATCATAGCATGTTGCAGTTTATTCATTTTATTGTTGTGTAGTATTGTTACATCAATATACTATAATTCTGGCTTGTATGTACATTTACATAGAACATACATGTGGGGGTAGAATTCTAGGGCAATAGGTATGCATATTTTGTTTTGGAGTTTGTTTTTAGGGTATGCATATTTTGAAAATTAATTGACAATAACATACCAGTTTTTAAAAGTAGATTTATACAATTTATATTCTTATCCTTGCTTCTTATTTTTATGAACACTTGGATTGGGTGCTTTTTCTTTTTTAAAAAAAGATTTTATTTATTTATTTTTAGAGAGGGAAGGGAGGGAGAAAGAGAGAGAGAGAGAGAGAGAGAGAAACATCAATGTGTGGTTGCTGGGGGCCATGGCCTGCAACCCAAGCATGTGCCCTGACTGGGAATCGAACCTGTGACATTTTGGCTCGCAGCCCACGCTCAATCCACTGAGCTACGCCAGCCAAGCAAATTGGGTGCTTTTTCATTTTGGTTATTCTGGTGATTGTATAGAAGTACCTATCTTGGTTTAATGTGCACTTCTGTTATTGCTAATCATTTAGTTATATGTATGTTGCCCTTTTGAATATCCTCTTTGAGAAAAACATGTTCAAATCTATCCATATATTTGCTCAGTATTCTTTCCCTTACTGAATTGTAGGAGGCTTTGCCGTTGTTGTTGCTAAATACAAGCCTTCTATAAGTTGTATGTGTTGAAATATTTTTTCCAAGTCTGTGACTGACCTTTTCTTTCTAAGTTCTTCTTCTCAGGCTCATAAACAATGCTATGTTTAAATGATCAGACCATTGGTTGCTTTTCTCAGGGTTATTTTAAACAAAATGGGTACTTCTGGTATTTAGAGGCCGAATTTAGTGAAGTTCAAATTATAATCCTTTATTTATGAATAACATTTATGTATTTAAATAAGAAAAATTTTCCTACCTCAAAGTCATGAAGATATGTTTCAGAATTATTTTTTCTATATCTGTGAAACATGCTATTGATGTATTGATAAAATCCATAGCTCATTCTGATTAGTGTGGGCATTTTAATAGTATTCATTCTCTCAATTCACGAAATGTTTTTGTCCTATACCACTCAAATCTACAATCTGTGGGCTTTTTTTCTGCATGTTATAAATTAGGAGTAATTTCCTGTTTTATTTTTTAATGTTTGTCCACCTGAACCTTGTATTAAAAGTTTATCCTTTCTCACCACTCTGCAATTTCACTTTTATCATGCTACAAATGATTACTTTTATCTAGATTTGTTTTTGAATTCACTATTCTCTCCCATTAGTGTTCTTGTCTCTCCACACTGTTTTAACATGGTAGCTTTATCACAAATCTCACCATTGGGTGGGTTAAGTCCTTTCTCTTTTTCCTTCAAATTACCTTGTCTAATCTTGATTTTCTAAGTCATTTCAATTGTTCTTTTCTTTTTAAAAAAGATTTTATTTATTTTTTTAGGCAAAGGGAGGGAGAAAGAGTGGGAGAGAAACATCAGTGTGTGGTTGCCTCTTCTGTGCCCCCACTGGGAACCTGAACCACAATCCAGGCATGTGCCCTGACTGGGAATCGAACTGGTGACCCTTTCGTTCGCAGACTGGCACTCAATCCACTGAGCCTCACCAGCCAGGGGTCAATCGTTCTTTTCTTACTCTCATGTTGATTCATCTCCAACTCAAATATCAATGACTCTCCTCTCTCCCAAAACTTTCTCCTGATGTATCTGGAATCCTCAGTCTCCTCACTGAATGTTTCTCCTACCTCTTTGCGCTGGGGGCACAATGTATGTGATTGATTCTGCCACTGCTCTCCCAACTGGTGAGTAAGATTTGCACATGTGTTTTTCACGCTCCTTAAGCCACTTCCAACCACTCTTTCTCCATATCCCTTAAAATGCGAGTATACTTCCTGGTTACTTGCTCTCACTTACTAAAGAATTCCTCTCTTGTTCGATATTCTTTCTCTCTGTCCCATGATTTGCCCGGAGCTGGTACTCATAAACTACATTGAAAACTCATTTAATCTTAATCTCCATGTTCTTTTGCCTCCTGAACTCCAATGCTCTTGGAACATATTTTATTTTGCCATTGATTTGACTGTGATATTTTCTCCAAATTATCAGCCATTTCCCCTACCAATTCTTTCTTTAGCAAGCTTATACTGTGTTGAATTCCTTCAACCAGTATCCTCAAATCACTTTTTCACCAGATTATCCTATAAATTGGACTAAAACGCCTTCATATTTGGATTAATCCACTCTTCCTGTCACTCTCACCTTCCCTACTGTGGCTTCACTGAAAATGCAGAGGTGAGTTTACCTGACTCCATGAACATGTAGGTTTGGTCCCAACCTTTCTATTAGTTCTTAGTAAAAGTACACATGCAAGTGTCTGCATCCCGCTGGGGATGCCCTCTAAATCATTCATGATGAAAAGGAGATGCTGAAAAAAAATTTCACAATGATAATTATTGGCCCCATGGTAAATGACAATACCCAGCATCCAACAGTTCTTCACACTACTGTGATAAATTTTTATATTTCTGTAATTTTATTTTTTTCTTCCTTTATCCACAATAGCTGTGTCCAATCCTTTTATCCTCTTAAAATTTTCCATACCACAACCAGACTCTTTACTCTTAGCAGATACCCTTGCCTTATATTTATATAGATATTTTTAAAAAGCCATTGAACATGAACTTCCAGAGTTCTGTTTATAGTTAGGATACAATAAACTGCAAGAGAATATCTTCCCCACTGTAAAAAATGAGAGAAAGCTGGATGACCTATAAAACCAGAACTTAACTGTTAAGTACCTCACATAGCAAATTTCATAAGATAACCAGCTAACCTGAATTCCGAAGACTGACAGGCTCATTCAGAAGGAGTCGGAAACTGTGAACTGTTTCCCATTTGGCAGGCGATGGGAGGAAGAGGCAGCCACCTTTAAAGCAGCTAAATGGGAAAAAGCTTAGATTTTCATAAATTCTTAAAGAATGAGACAGAATACATATTTGAAGAAACAAAGACTTTTTGTCAGAAACTATACATGCTAGAAGACTGCCGTGATATCTGTGAAGCACTGAGAGAAAAATAAATACAATTCAGAATTCTTGACCAATGAAAAGATCTTTCAAAAATGAAACCAAACAAAACAAATAAAAGCAAACAAAAGCTAAGATAATTCACTGTCTGCAGACCTGAACTACAAGAACCGTTAAAGAAAAAAGTTCAGACAGAAAGCATATAATGTACAATGAAAATTCACACTAATACAAAGAAATAAGCCCTGGCTGGCATAGCTCAGTGGATTGAGCGTGGGCTGGAAGCCAAAGTGTCCCAGGTTTGATTCCCAGCCAGGGTACATTCCTGGGTTGCAGGCCATAACCCCCAGCAACCGCACATTGATGTTCCTCTCTCTCTCTCTCTCTCTCTCTCTCTCTCTCTCCCCCCCTCTCCCTCCCTTCCCTCTCTAAAAATAAATAAATAAAATCTTAAAAAAAAGAAATAAAGTTCAGAGGAAATAAAAAAAATTTGAGGATAAATATAAAAAGATAATTGACTAGTTGTAGTAGAAATAAAAACAAGGTTTTGGAATGTATTTTGAGTAAAATGCATGGCCAAAAGAGCACAGAGAATGGGGTGGTGTAAATGGAAATCCATGGCTATAAGGGGTTTGTATAATATTATTGGAAGGTGAAATGCAATAAATCAAAGATGTATATTGTAAACACCAGGGTGACAATTAAAACTATTTTTAAGAGAAGAAGACTAATAAGCAAGGAATGAAATAAAACAGAAAACAAACATGCTCAAACTCAAGGAAGAGCCAAGCAGAAAGCAGGAACAAAGAACACCCGCAGTAGATGGAAGCTGGGGAGATTTACAAACGCAGCAATGTCAACAGTTGCCATGAGTAGAAACAGTCTAAACATGACAACTGACCTCAGTAATTATCAGAATGAATAAAAATACAAGACCTGAGTATATTTTGTCACTGAGAAATTTATTTTAATATGAAGATATATATATATATGTATGAAAACTAAAGGATAGAAAACATAAACAAATGCAAACTTCAATTGTACAAAAGTTGTAATGCTATATTTATATGAACCAAAGTTGATCTTAGAAGAAATAATTTTCAAGAAGAAAGGTGGGCATTTTATAGCTGAAAAAAGTCATCAAAATTCAATAACCTTAAATATTTATGTATCTAATATCAGGGCTTTTCAAAACACAGCTTGAAAAGAACTAAAATAACTGAAAAAAGAAATAAGCAAGTCCTCTTCTCTTGGTTATTAATAGAACAAATAGAAAAACAAATCAATCAATGAAAAGATGAAAATAATTTTATCAACCAACTCAACCAAGAGCAGAATGCATATTATTTTTATGCATACATGGATTATTCCCCAAAGTAAACCATATGCAGGTCCATATACTAAGTTTTAATAAAATTAAAATAATAAAATATCATGTAAAGTGTGATCTCAGACCAAATGGAAATAAACTAGAAATCAGTAACAAAGGTATCTGAAATATAGCAAATATCTGGAATTAGTTTACTTCTAAATAACCCGCTGGTCAAAACAAAGTTAGAAAGAAAATTAGGGAATATTTGGATTTGAACAGAACTATAACATATCAAATATGTGAAACTCAGCTAAAACACTTCTTGGTGGGAAATTTGTAGCATGAAATAGGTATGTTAGCAAAGAGGAAAAGGCTCAAACCAGTGATTTAATCTGTTGCATTAAGAAATTAGAAAGAAAAGAATAAAATAAACCTGAAACAAGTAGCAATGAATGTTAGCAGAAATCAATAAAATTTAAAATAGAAAAAGAATAAGAACACGGAGATTATTAACACAATTAAAATTCATCATTTAAAAATATCAGTAAAATTATAAACTTCCCACTAGATTGATCATGAGTGAAACACAGAAGACATACATTATTTATATTAGAAATGAGAGAGAACACATAATTGTAGATCAAACAGACACTAAAAGACAATAAAAATATTAGGAAAAATCCTTATGCTATTAAATTTAATAACTTTGATGAAAACAGCTTTGGTTCTTTGAAAGATAATATAAACTGCCAAAAATTAAGATAACACAAATTATCCTGAATCTGTTGAGACAATTAAATTCTTAGTTAAAAACATTCCCACACAGAAATTTCTAGGTTCAGACTTTTCCAGAAAGCTTTTTATGAGTAGTGATTTTGTACAATCTCTTTCAGAAAATAGAAGATATAGGAACACTTAGCAAGGCTCTACAGAAATGAGTATTACTCTCTTACAAAACTAGGAAAGAAAATGCTACCAAAAAAGCTACAGATTAATATCCATCAAGAACAGCGACAGAAAAATCCTTAACGTTAGCAAATTGAATCCATCAGTATGTAAGAAGGGTGATATATCATGACCCAGTGGGGTTTATCCCAGGAATGGAAATTCATTTAACATTCCAGAACCAATGTCAATTACTATTTCAGCACACACATCAACACTAGACACAGATAAAGCATTTGAATAAAATTTAACACCCGTTCACAATAAAGCCCGTGGGGATAGAAGGGAATGGCTAATGGATCTGTATTTGCGGTTCTAGGCTGAATGCCTTCTCCTTAAGAGCAGGAACAGGGAGAGGAAGTCTCCTCTTACCACTTCTATGTAACGCTGCATTGAAGGTCCTAGGTTGTGCAATAAGGTAAAATGCAGACTCCCTCAACTTCTCAGCAAAGGATTAGAGACTAGCACCAATTCTCCTTTCTCCCTTTTTCTGTGCTATCACAATGGAAAGAGGCGCAATGCTTGTTTTATTGATTTTTGCATTACCAACATCAAGTACAGTGCCTAACAAGGGGTGGGCACAGTTGAATAGGAAAACAAAGCACAACAAAAGAACAATAAATAACAAGCTACCTTTGCAATTTATCTTTTCTTCCCTCCGTAGGATGTGCTTTGGGAAAAAGCTTTTTAACTGTGCTAATTTATTTGGCTGATTTGACTACTTTACCTGTATATTTCTATCCTCTTTTTCCATAGATTTACTCTCTTCTCAACATCTGAACTGTGATTTGACTTTCAAAGTAATAAGAAAATACTTTGCATTTCATTTTTGAACCATTACAAAATCAGTTTTCTGAATAAAAATTTCCATGTTCAATTTCTACTAATGCAGGAAGCATATACACTTCACAATTGTATATATATGTATTAGAGTGTTAGGAAACATAACAATTTATATCAATTTCTATGAGCTAGCTCCCCCAAAACTATGAACCCTGCAGTCATGAAAACTATGTTATTAAACCATTGGATACTTTTTATATATTCATATCATACAAAAATGGATGATGATTATCTAGAAGACTGTTAACAAAATTTGTAAACATTTATTTGAACGTAATAATAAGTCACAACTCTTTGGTATATATCACTAAACTGCTATACTTTGTAATTTTTAAAATTCTAGAGTTTTAAAGTACTTCTCAGTGCTTTAAATCAACATATGATTTAATTAGGAAACATAAGAACCTTTTTTTAAAGTCATGCTGCTTTTCTACATGTCATACATGCAGTCTTGTTTTGAATTATTTTTTAATTTCACTCTTTTGATTTTATTAGTTTTTAATTAGCCTGAAGAAGCATGGTTTACTAGGAAAACACTAGACAGGATGTCTGACACCTGGTTTCTACTCCAAATTCATGACTTCCTAAAGGTCAGAGATTTTTATTTTTATATTTTAAAGAATATATTCTATATTTTTCTCTAGCACCTGTTATTAATAATAGTAACTCCTAAGCATGAATATTGCTTAATATTTAAAAATGTATTTTATATCATATTATTATATAAGAGAATCTCATGCTTATTGAGTGTTGGGAAGGTGGGCAATAACGATATTACCTTTCCATAGGTGAGCACAATATCAAGATATCAGGTAAACGGCTCAAGTATGAATTGAAACTTCAGTGACCCCTTCCTGCTCCAATTCCTTCTACTCAATGCAGGACGCAATAAATGTCTATTAAATAAACCCAGCAGTTCACAAAATGAATATTAACACATGAGAGAGACAACATTTTCTGAGTGATACTATATAGTACAAACCCAAAATCCCACTTAGGGTTCCCAAGTCCATGAGTTACCTTCTACTGTGCTGATAAACCTCTTCCTGCCTTTAGGTGTAAAATCCACAGGTCTAGCAGGTGTAAAGGGCCCCATGCGCCTGGTTTTTATGACCACACTGAACCATCAGACCTTTCTGCTGGGAATTTTGAATGGGGTCTGAGAGGGCCTCAGTCCTTAGAATCGGAGCGCACCAACTGAAGTAAGCTGAGTCGCACCCGAGGTAGAGTACTTCGAATGAAGATCCATTCACTCTTAGTGTAGGTGTCCCAGGAGACAGCTGGTTTCCTACCACTCCGAGTACTTTCATTTTCTTTATTTAAGTAATTGAGGTATAATTTGGTAAATACAGTTGACAGGTATTTAAGTGTAGAATGTGACAATACATACACGTTCTTAAGGGATTCCCCCCATTGAGTTCATATATCCATCGCCTATGATTCACCACTTCTTTGGAGGGGTGCATATCTAAATTTTACTCTCTTAGAAAATTTCATCTATATGATATATTATCAACTATAGTCACCATGTTATATATCACCCTCAGAACTTACTCATCTTAGACCTGAAAATTTGTATCAGTTGTAGGTGTTTAACTTCTTTTTTTATAAAGTTTGACATATAAGTGGTACCATATGGTATCTGTCTTTATCTGACTTGTTTCACTCAGCCTAATACATCAAGGTCCATCCATGTTGTTGCAAATTATAGGATTTTTTTAGTTTTTAAGTCTCCACGATATATATGATATTTTATTTATCCATTCATCTGTCTACACTTAGGTTGTCTGAATACTTTTACATATTTATTGAATTACATGAGATGTGTATCTTTATAAAATCTCCCTTTCCAATTCTCTCAATCTGTTCACCAGTTATATTGGAGAAATATCAAATGATTTCCTGTTCTTTGGTACCAGAAAATTCTTGTAAATTAGACAATTATTTTGGTCAGATAATAAAACCGAAGCTCAGAGAGGTTAAATAGGTTGTCAAAAGTCCCACAGCTAAAAAGAGGCATAGTCCAAACATGAGATGAAAGAATAAAGGGATTCATCACTTTTCAAAAGAAAGAAGGATTAATAACAATCATATTCATTGATAATAATGGGTTCTTAAAAATTTAACTTCCATAAGACTGCAGAGAGGGGAAAATGATCCAATTTGAGCTCAGAAAATGCGTATCAATTGAAGCATAACAGCTAAGATAAATTGCTCCTTTTCTCAAGCTACGGCAGGTGCATGGGCTGTCATCTGGTCTGTGTCCCCGAGTCCCCATCTCCCAAAGGCAGGCATTATCAGCATTCCCTTCCTCACCTCCAAGTGAAGCAAATGATCATCAATGGCAGGGATCAGCAACCCATGATGATAATATTTTGAAGTAGAAAAATATTCTTCTAAGCAGGGTTTCTTCTAGTTGATCTTTGGAAGCCACTTCTAGTACTGATTTATACATCTATAGGCTACCACTAATTTAATTATGCTCCTGGAATGGGCTATGCTTTAATTTCAGAATTCCTTGGGATTGGTCACAATTTTATGACTACCTAAGACCTTTCTCAAGGGCATCGTCTTTACAAAGCACTCAAGAGCAAACATCAGGTGAAGCCAGGGGTCATTCGTCCTCCCCTGTCCATTCTGCAGGCAGGACTTTTATTGAGCTTCCAAAGCTGTAGGGAGCACACAGAACCCTTTCCGTTTACTGCTGGTCCTGCTTCTCTGACCAGACTGTGTGTTTATTACGCCAATTACATTCAAACGGCACTAGCAGGTGCAAAGGGTAAAATATGAATCAGTGTATGATTTTAGTGCTTGACTTTTGTCTAGAATTTTACATCCCTTTAAGGTTATTTCTACTGAAAAACAAAGGATCCATAAAAATTATCTACCTGTTTTTATTTCTAGCTACATATACTGAACACCTCAAAAGTGCCACCCATGCAAAGCTTAATAGTCTTTTATATTCAAAACATGTACATGCCTGATAATAAGATAAACCATAAGTAAAACAAGAGACTTCCCCATGTACATGCTGAGCTTGGTAAGGAACAACATTGGCACCCATCCACCCACCACAGAGTATAGGACATTATGAGACCCTGAAGGCCCCTCTGGCCTCTACCCAACCGTGTTCCTCTGCTGTTGCCTGCGGGTAGTGGATGTGTGGACCTGCATTGTGTATCCATCGTTCCTTTGCTTTTCTTTGTAATTTATCCATTTGATGTCTATTTTAACAAAACAGTGATTCATTTTACATGCGTCTGAACTGTATAACTATAGAATCACTATGTATGATTTTAAAGCTTTTCTGCTCAAAATGACCTGAGGGTGTATCCATTTTGATTCATGTGTCATGCTGTAGAGTTAGTCTATATGCCATTCCTATCATTTATTCTTCCTACTACACCGCATCAGATGATATGAGTACTGAATAATTCATCTACTCTGTTGATAGATGTTCATTCTGGCTGTGAGAAGTTTCTTGCTAGGACAAGCCAGGCTGTGGGAGCGTTTTTCCATCAATCCCCTATTGCCACGTGCAAGAGTTTCGCTAGGGAAAGGATTCTGCATATTCCCCATGTGACAAAGCACACGTATTCACGTATGGTACTGGGACAAATAGTTGGGTCTGCTCCCAGCAGGAGGCGGCTAGACCGCGGGCTCTGGCCATCGTGGGCCCCGCCCTCCTCCAAGGGCTGAAACAGAGTCAGTCCCAGCGCACCCATAACCCACGGGCACATCAGCACGGCCAGAAGCTACTCAGTAATGAACTATGAAGCCCTAGGGAAGAGGCAGCTTAATTTTTCTGAATACTGCCAGATCGTTTTTTAAAAACGGTTGTATTCAGGTAGCAGCAAGAAACTCGCTACAGTTAAATAAGGACAATGGAAAAGAACACGATAAATATTAACTTAATACTACTAACTGAATATGTAGATATTTAAAAAGTTGTAGGCAGAGGAAGAAGGACGCCAAAGCATCCAGAGGTGAAGGAACCTCAGAGAGCTGCCGCACAGCCTGGACCTAAAGAGACGAACAGGAGGGCTGCGCCGTTACAAAAACACGGCACGTTCGTTCGCTATAAGGGAGCTAGCTACCCGGCAGCAGCCGTGGCCCTAAGAGAGAGAGAGACAGAAGAGCAGCCATGACGGGAACCAACCAGAGCGGACACCTCTTGGGTGGGGAGCCAGGGAAACAACTCCCGTTCCACTTCCCTCGGGCCTTCCGATCTGCTGGTTTTCCCACTGATGAAACCCACCCAGAGCCAGAAGTAAGGGACACCTTCAAAGCATACAGAATATGGAATTCAGAGAAGGATGGAGAAGCAGAGAGTAGAAAAAATTTTAAATAAATATAAAAAATAAAGAGGGTAGTTATGTTGTATATTACTAGATTACTATATTTTACTGCTGTATTTCACTCTGCTTATTTGTAGGGAAAACTGTTCACATGTTTATCAGTAACTTTACATAGTATTTACTGGTTACAAATCAGTTTTTATGCATTACTTACCTAATTTTTAAACCAGCCTGTAAGTTAGAAAATACAAATATTGGATTTCTGAAACTATGGCCTAAAAGATCATTCAATTTTCTGGCTTCACAGATGAGGGCATTTTCAAAGATTTGCTTGTGAGCAGAGAACTAGTTTGTGGACATACCAGTGTTATTTTAGGTTTTAATAAGGGAGGCTCGGAGAAGTTACAGCCTTACCAAAAGCAAGGTTAGCATGGCGGAGAGCAGACAGGCGTTCAAACCCAAGCCTTCTCATTGTGACATCCTATGTTCTTTGCCATACTATCATGGTATTTTATACTTAATATACTTTTTAAGTTGGTTTTAAATTTCTAACGAAAATTTTTGATTTATTTAAAGAACTTAATCTGGGTCCTCTGTAAGAGATTAGGATGTACAATATTTCCTCAATTTGATATATATTTTAAATTTCATATGCCAAGTGGAAAAGTTAATGTATTTTGCTATTTTTGCACACAGCTGTTGGCCTCAGCCGTGGTGTGAGCATGCATGGGAAGCGGGGTCAGGAATGGTTGGGTGGAAAACCCCAAATCCTGACCCGTGGCTGGCACTGACCTTCATAAGTACACAGGAAATTTCTTAGATTTATTTCCAAATGAACAACCAAATTGCTTTTACAGAAAGGGTGCAATCAAAACTGTGCCCATGAATTTAAAATGTATCCTAAAGTACCCCTTGCTTTTGTGTATCTAATTTCTTAAAGAGGTGACCACTACATGTCTCCAGAAGCATTTATTTATTTTATGAAAATGACCTGATAATGAACCAAAGTGAATTACTATTGCTTTTATACTTTCAAATATCAACACCTCAATGTCAGTCACCTCAGAAACCCAGTTCCTATTATGTGTTGTGTTTATATTTTTACCTCACCAGTGGCTTTGGGAAAAAAAAAGTCACTTAGTTTTTCAAAAATATATTACTTTCTACATATGGAGAAATAGATCATGTACTTCAGAATACAAATATAAATAAAAATAATAAAGTCCTAGTGAGAAAGAACAAGACAAGGAAGGAAGGTAAATCACAAAAGAATTGGACTGAACAGTTTGAGCTGGCTGAGCAAACTCAGGTCTATTACGAGGTAGCTCCATCCAACAGGCCTCATGGGAGCCTGCAGCTGAGCGTGCATATTGCCAAGATGTTTCTGCTGTCTGCCTTCCGAAAAGGCACGCTTAGCACAGAACATGCCCACGTGACTCTGGGGTTAGTTTAGTTGTATTTAGCAGCCAAACAATGCAATTACTAAAAACATTTACTAAGGGAGGGCTGGTGACGCTGCTTTAGGATCGTGAATTCATCTAATTTTTACAACCTGAATGTAGACATGATTACCTACATATTAGTGAATGGCTCTCACTGCCTGGCTGGAAGCCAACATTGGGGGGTGGGTTGGCTTACAGGAATTAAGGAATGGCCTTAGAGTCCACAGTTGTGTGGAAGGGACAGAAGCAGACTTGGGCAGGCAGCGGAGCTGAGTGGTGGCCCAGGCCGCAGCTGGCAGTGGGGACTGGCAAAGCCGAATGGCCATTCCGAGACAGTGTGGGCTGAGACAAACAGTCTGGGTCCTTATCTCTTTGCAGTGACCAGTCCAGGATGTTGGCTGCTCTTGGAAGGAGTGATATGACCTTGAGGAGGTCAAGAGATTCTCTCTAGCTAAAAGTTATTCTTGGAGAGAGCTGACAGCAGCAATCTCTCAGTTGGCAACATTCTCAGCAGCTAGGGAATGCAATGTTTGAGCCTCAGAAGGGATCCCAGCAAAACAGCATCCCATGAATTGCTAGGATTCACTTGCTCCCTGTAAGGTCTATAATTTACCCCTTCGGGGTTCTGCTGGGTTTCCTTTCCTGGTGGGAACTGATGGGAGAGTGGTGAATGGTGCAGACCTCTGAGAATGAAACAGCCTCTGTTGCTGTGGCTGTTTACAAGGCTGCCTCTGAGACTCATCTTCTCTCCCCTCTGCAGTTCATTCTGGACTCCTCTCACCCTCAGCTGCAACCTGTGTTGGTCCCAGATCTTCATCCCTGAGAAGTCTCAATTTTTGGTTCTCATGGATTTTTTCAGGCTACACCTTCTGCATTTGTTTATTTACCATCAAAACTGGACACATGGGTCTTAATGGTGCCCAAGTGGATCGCGCGGACACTAAGGCACCCTCGCTATGCACAGTGTACAATAGGGTCAGGGCCATTGTCCTCCCCACCCTCACTGCAGGAGAGGAGTCTTCTTATTCCTCTGGCAACAGAGCCAAAACTCTGGCTTCCAGCTGCAGTTTTATGTTCGATATCATTTCTATGAGCTGCTCTGTGGCAGATCCCACCTTTGGGAGCCAGGACTTCTAACAGCCACAGACCACTTCTTCCACTCCTGGAATCCTAGACTTTTGTATTAACGGAGGAACCAGACCATGCAATGGGCGCCAATTTACCGAGTATACGTAGGCTGGAAGATGATGTGCCTGTGTTCTGGCTGCACCTTCAACAGGCTGTTTTATCACTCTGTGAGGTCAGCAGCTGCTGGATGGCTCAGTATGTGTTAGGAAGCAGACATCCATCCCTCAACCATGGCCTCATGTCCTTTGTTACAGAGCGGGTCTTTGGGTATGATGTCGTATGGGTTTATGATTGGTGAATCAGAACTCTATAAGGCCTTATGAAATGGTACATCTAAAGCTTTGCTGGTGGGAAAGGTGAACCAATGTTTTAAATATGACAATCACTATGGAGATAAATCGCTGTCTCAGAGTGAAGGAGAAAACCATAGTAAATGCTGGGAACCTGGTTCTCTCCCTTGAGGGACGGTGCTCTCTTGGAAGCTCAGCTGGAATTAATCTCTTGCCAGCACATTGGACATTCATCACGGGAAGTAGATAGACCAGGCTTGGTGAGCAGGAGTACCTTCTCTTAGGGTGAGGCATACACAGGCCCTATCTTTGTCCCCTGGGCCGCTGCAGGCACGCGCCCCTAGGTCAGCACCGGGATGTCTAACGACAGGCTGGCACACAGCTTCTGTGCACGTAATTCTCTCTAGGTTATCTCATGCTGCTTCATCGCTGGTTGGTCTCTGATGGGCAGTTCCACAAAATACCAATAACAGTCACACCTCACCCATCTGCCCACTTTTCCTGAGCATTTCATCCGTCCCTCCCTGATCAATGCTCCTAGCTTCTCACCACGGCCCTTGAGGCAACATATATTCTAATCAAAGGACAATTTTCTTTGTCCACAAAACAAATAACTGATGCACCACCCCCAAGCCTACTGATGAAGGGGGTTTCTCTTCCCCATTGTCTTTCGAGACTATCCACAGTTGGGGCTTGACTGAGCCAACGCATCTGTGAACCAAACTTCGGTTTCTCCCTTCGTTAGTTGGTGAATCATGTTTTCCTGGAGATGCCATGGCCTTGCTCCAGAACTTCAGTAGTTGGCATTGTGATTTTCCCATGGGGACTTGCCAGAAACAACGCACAGCACCCTTTCCAGGACTGATAGATCCAACAACAGAGGCCATCTGATCCAAGGGACAGGGCCACTTGCCCCTTAGCTTGGGTTTTGATGCTCTGGTCCCATCCAGTGTTGTGAAGATTTGTACCTTCCCGTGTGAGGGTTGTATCAGTATTCCCTGGTATGAGATATGGCAGTGTCAGGGCCCACAGGGGCCTGTCGAACATTCTAGTTTTCTCTTCTGTGGTGGATTGGCTCTGGCTCTGGGGAAGGGAGTAGCCCTATAAAAGGCAGCTCTCTTCAGATGAGAGTAACTCTAGGAAAGGAGCAGCAGCTTAGGGCAGCTGTGGGACAACCCTCTGAGCTGCTGGAAGGAAGAAAAAATACTTCAACACCCAAATAAAGACCTTGGTAGTGGAGCACAGGATTCATACATTGAAGGAACGTATACATCACTTGCCCATAGTCACAGTGCCAGACATAAGGTTGAAACTGGTTTTTGTTTTGCTCCCAACTCCGCTAAGCCACAATGAATTCACTTGCATGTTGAAACAGAACTTGTGTTCAGTTGCCATCATTGCACATCTATTTCTTTTGTTGTTCGTATATTTATTTAGTGCCTATCCTAGATAAGCAATGTTTTAGCCATGTAAAGTCATGCAAATAAACCCTATTAATTGCGCACGTGAATCTCTAGATGAACCTACTTATTTTGTTATTTTTCGTGAATAGGCACTTTCCTCTCCCTTGCACACATTCAGTGGATTCATTTCAACCAATAAAATGAACAAGGTTAAGTCTGGTAAACATTACTCTACCGCAATTTTGGCATTTCAAACATGAATTATAGCTAAGGATAACAGTGCCTGTGAAAGCACAGACAAGCAAATACAGTGATCTCCCAGGGCAGGCATTTTAAATCATTTAGCTTTTTGAAATATAGGCAATGAAATGGTGACTTGCCTCATTTTTTTCCTTATAAGAAAGATAATGATTTCCCTGCAGGAGCTCATAATGTGGCAAATGTCTGAAGAAAATGGCATAATGGAAAGTGAATGCATTATAGTGCTTCTTTGTCTCATTGCTGGAAAAAATAACATTGTGATAAATCGTGCTCAATTCACAATTTATCCAGACATTCTGGCAAGGGTAGAATAATTATTTCCATTAATGTCAAATGTCTTTCAAAGACAGATATAAGTCAGTTCAGCTTAATTTTATACTTTATTTAAAAACCTTGACAAAAAGGGGAAGTTAAATTAATATAAGACATATCTTCGTATCCTGGACTTCACGAGTAATTAAAAATGAAAAATGAGACTTTGAGTAAGACATTTGGTACTTTTCTCAGCCGGTGTATTCCTGTCAAGCAACAAGGGGCAAAATTTGACATGCACATAATTTAATTGTCAATTCAGTTTGCCATTTACAATGCAGTATAGGAGAACAGGTTTTCAAAAATATATTCTACTAAGGAGAATTAGCTTGCATAATGGAATAATCTCTTACATATGTCAATCAAATGGCCCCTAAACCTATTTTTACTATTTTAAATAGTAAACTACAGTAGGCAACATGAAATAATTTGGATACGGGAAGCAGGAGGAAGAAGAAGCAGTGATTGCCTTCTGATGGAGTGCTCTTTTTCCTCCAGTCATAGCAATATACTAAGGGTGTTGTTGTTTTGTTTGTTTTTGTTTGTTTGTTTGTTGTTTTGAAAATGAGGTAATGATTCACTATGATTTCCAGATTTCAAGAAATAGTCGTAATTGATTCCTTATGATGCTTCCCTCCAATAAAAAGGTGTGGTGCATATGGCAGCCATAACTGAGCAAACAGGTAACTAACTCCACAAAGGCATGGGTAGGGTCATCAGAGCTGATACAGAAGAATGTTTGAAAAGTATGCTCATAACGAAAAGTGAGGACACATTCAGATAAAGCAGCCAGTCAGGTGTCAGTGTGGAATTAAGAAGTGTGCACCAAATGTATTTTAATGTAACCTCTCTATTTCCAAAATGTCAATACTCATAGTCATTGATTAGTCAAAGTTATTTTTACCATTATGACAAAATATCCAGACAGGTATCATTCCAACCTTAAAATTCTATGGAGCACTATTTTGATGCCATTTTAAGATGTCTGAAAACTTTTATTTAATTCAAGTCTTTATTTATATAAAATCATTACCCATCACCCTACAAAGTTTGCTCCTTGTTGGAATACCGTATCTCTGCACACTCTCCATTAGCTGATTTCTTGCATAGCACAAAAAATCTTGAATTTTAAATAGTTAGCATTATTTATTAGACCTTGCCCATATTATTATTGAGTATTGTGTATAAACTACTATTGACTATCTGTTTAGAAACAATCAAAAGCAAATATAAAAAAGCTTTGAATTTAAACAAATAAATAGTGCAGTAGATATATTTTATTTCTCGCTTTGTTCAGAGAGATTTCTGTAAGTGCAGCTTTTTCACATTGTGATGAAATAGTTATTTGAATTATTTTGCTGCATGACTACCAAATACACTTCAGAGAGCCAACAGAGGAAAAAGTAACTTTCTATGTTTCCTACTTGTGGGACAGGCAGTGAGAAGACTAATAATACTACTTAGAATTCTATTCAAAGTGGCAATATATGTTACCATTATATGCTAAAACTCCTCTTGCCAATGTTGAGAAAATTCTACTCCTTGTATTGAAGCTATAACTCCTTCTCAAGGAACACTATTTTTACCACCTTCAGAACCTTACCTTTTCCTCTTCAGGCCTTACTTACTGCTCTCCAATATTGTCCAAGTCAGCTCAGTTTATTCTGTTGTCTTGGTGAATTCAAATACGGATTCTCCATTCTGCTTTTGGGGAAGGCGGACAGAGAAGCAGTAGACACGTGTACAATTGGCTTCTTTAGCTCCCAGCTTAATGTTTGCTCCCCTGCACCACCTCTGTCCCCCACGATGAGCTCTACGCCAGCAGGAACTTTATGGCGATGCTTTGACATATTAACTGTCTCCACAGGGGAGAGGAGTCCCAATAAAATGGTTAAGAATGTGATGAAGTGCAGTTGTGCTGAAAATTGCTGCTTCTCTACTTCAGACTCCAGGCGCATTATCCTACTCTATTTGGAGGTGAGTAACCAAAGTATCAAACAGTTTACTGTTATCTTAAAGTTTCCACTATTTCTTTCTCCGATTCTTGGCATTACACTGGCAGTCCTGCACTTAATGTACATACAAAATATATTATGTCAGTAAAATGTTTTCAGTTCTGAATATTGAAAAAACGATATTTATATCTCAGATTTAAAATAATGTAACAAGAATTTATAGCTCAGGTGGCTGAACAATCCAGGTGAGATCGAAATATGTCTCAGACTTGAGTGCTTCTCTTGCTAATGCTTAGAAGGAAAAATAATAGTTTTGGTATAAGTATGACCTAAATATTGGATGAGACATATATGTTCTAAACAATATTTACTTTATATGAAATTCAAGTTGACCAGGGCATCCTATATTTTTATTTGCTAAATCTGGTAACCGTAGCTAGATAGATGGTTTAAATCAGTAGGTTGGTTTAAAAAATGGTGCTAAAGCAATTGGTAAACTATGTCAGAAAAAAAGTGTAACTTTTAATTTTACACTATGTACAAGAACAAATTCCATATGGATCATTACTAAGTTCAATGTAATAAATAAAACCATAGTTAGAAACTCTGTATGGGACATATATCGACTCTTGCAGGGAAGAGCTTTACAGGAATCTACAAGTAATAAAGTGCTTTAAGAATTATAATAAAGAAATTAAAACAAAAATTCAATGTACCAATCAAGTTACTTCTTACATTAGTATAAATCTGCACTCATAATCTGTTTTCCTTGGATCCAGGAACACTTTGAAAGGTACATCATATCTTGGCAAATGGAAAAATATGCATCTTGAATTTCTTCGTGTTCCTTTGATATGTTTCTGCAATGCATGGTTCAGTTTTCATTTTACATGTAATTTGTATTATTGTATAAATATGCGATTTGTATTTATTTTATTAGAAGTCGTTTCAACCCAAGGATTCAGAACATTTAGTTTAGTGGGTTTTGCTCTCAAGAGTTCCTGGTCAGAATGCACGTTTGTCACACTTAGAGCAGACCTCAGTGTGAATAATACAGGGCGACACGGATCCATGTAGACTGAGTAAGACGTGGGGGCCGCCCATCTGGTAGACAGTGCTTCCCAGTACGTAGCAAACTTCCCAGTTCTCAAAAAACAACTAATTCGAAATTTGTTTTGATGTTGTTAAGCTGAGTTTTAATAAATACGAGGTTAAAAGGATCATTGTTAGGCATTCTCTTAGGGAAAGCTTTGGTGGGAATTAGAAAGGGAGCAAAAAACCTTTCTGGGTAAATATGCCTGGCAATGGAAAGTAAGAAGCTTCAAAAGAGTTGCAAAGTCATTTTGCCTAAGAAAAATGAAAATAAGTTATGCTTATTTTGTATCCACCGAATTCTCTTTTCCATAAATGCTATAAATTTAATGAAAGCCCCTTAAGGCTTCTCAAAGTCACTTTTGACAATCGCTTGTATTACACAGTGTAAAGGCAGGCGGCAGTTGGGATAATATTCTACCAAAAATTAAATGTCAGTAAACACTAGCATTGCAACATCAAAGCTCTGAGCCAAACAAAATCGTTGTTTTGCATACCAAGAATGTATATTTGCATCTTCTTTATGTTGTAAATATTTATCTTCAGTGCAACCAAAGATAAAGTATTCTCCGAGGAAAGGACAAAATATTCATTTTTAATGTTCCATAAACCTTATTTATTTGAAATTCTGAGCGGTACATGTTTTGGTTCCCCGAAGGCTTTATTATTTAATTTCCAGGTTGTTTCATTATGTTCCAAGGACAGGTGTTTCCAAAGTAGGGAACTTCCATCAAAATGATAGATACTTGAGTATTCATTACACATGCACATAATATGTAAGGCAAGTTAGCTGCAGGAACCCCATGTCCTCAATTGATCTTAAGGATCACTTACAAGAAAGAAGGAGAGTAGGGAGGCAAGAAGGAAAAAAAGGAAATAAGTTGGTTGCTTACTATGTATCAGTTGCTTATCTAGGCATTTGCACTCCCCCTGCTTTTTCTCTATGCTCCTATCTTGAAAATTAAATAGCAACAACTTAATTTATTAAAAGAAGAAAAATATTTTTGCATACTCCATTGATTTTCCCAAGATCAAATGAAACGAGTGAAATTTGATCAAGATAAAAGAAGGAAAATAATGAAGGGGAGGGGTAAGAGAGAAAAGGAATCGTAAGGGTAAGAAAGATGTCATCAATAGTCTCGTAGTCTGCTTCTACATCAGGACAGGGAACATTCTACATAAATGGATGTGTCAGCTGTGAAGCGGGAGGAGAGGGGCCCAGTCAGTGGTTTGTAACCACGGCACTGTATCGCAGAATTGGGAAGATTTTAAAAAATACACGTGCTCTGATTTCATCACAGCTTTACTGAATTTGAATTTCTGGGAGTAGCTGATAGACATACACACTTAAAAAACAGATTAATATTACTATGCTGTGTGATTCCTACATGTAACTCATGGTGAAAATCGCTGAAATCCATACCTCTGCAGCTGTAGGTTTTCTCTAAAACGTACGTGAAATCTTGATAATCCCAGACTTCACCACCTGTTTTAGGCAGATTTCCTAAGCAGAACCCGAGGTGCCAATTTGTTTCCATCATACGACTGTGGGTGAATAGGATGAAGGTGGACGCAGATCAAGAGAGAAAAATCAGAAAGAGTTTTCTGGGTTTGTTTTACTCCCAGCTCCCAGGGGAGAACATAGCCACACAGGTGCCACTCAGGGGAAGCACCGGTGGGTCATGAGATAGCAGGAGAGGAGGGAGCTGGGGACAGGAGCCTTTGCTGTGGTTTCTGGGGGAAGGAGAGGGCAAGGCGGGGTAAGCACATCACGATTGGCTAGTTTGGAAATTTTCAGGATCTGGGATGTAGGGACAGCAATGCCTGCTTGTCTGGGACCTGGCCTGGGAGCAGTTAGCGTGGGCGTATGGTGGTGTGGAATGTAAGAGCTGATAACAAGGTGGAGGGTGGGGTATGGATTAATCAGCTGTTCAAGAAGAGGGCCTGACTGGCTTCTAGTCGAGTCCCCTTCTTTAGTGTGTCAATATGTCATTATAAAAGGAACCCTGGATTACAGGATTCTTATAAGGGTGGAGTCTCCAAAAGGAAGGGATCTGAAAGAACCAGGATAGCTCACACCTAACTCCAACTTGAACCCTATAGGACACTGAAGCACAGACTGAAGCAAGAGGGCTGGCCTTTCACAGCCCGTGGCAATGGGTCATTGATCAAGGTCAGCCTCACAGGGTGGGAGCGGGGTGGGTGCATTATCTGGTGAGGCGTTATCTGGTGAGACGGATCCCTTTGGAAACACGGCAGTTGTCTGGAGAAGTGCACAGCTGTAAATGATCAGCTACCACCAACCGCAGATGGGACCCAAGGGCTCGGCCTGGTGCCAATAGCATCCATCATCAATGCTGCTCCTACGAAGTGAGATTACAGGGTCTCCCCAATTTCAAATTGCCATATTAGTAGGAAGCAGAATCTTTTTGACTCTGCCTCTTCCCCTGTGTTAAAACATCCCAGCTGCATGTACCTAGTCCATGGTCTGCAGATGTCAGAGGTTTTAGATGATATCCCTCCCAGTTACCTATCGGTCTTCTAAATCAGACCTTCTATGGGGTAGCTTTTCCAGCTTCTCCAACGTGTGTCAAAATCCCCTCCAAATCCCCCTCTCCCAGCTGCCAGGTATCTGAATCGGTCACCTTCAGTACTTTTATGTCGGAGTCCTCATGGCTCATTCCAACTGCAGAGCTTTCCTGACTCCTTCCAATGTGCTTTCAGAATACATTTGGTTGCACAGTCCTATGAACATTTGATAATGCGGGTGCGTGCCTACCCACCTTCATTCACAGATAACAGCTCTTGCTCACTAAAGACTCTCTCTCTCTCTCTCTCTCTCTCTCTCTCTCTCTCTCTCTCCCCCCTCTCTCCCTTTTTGTTGCACTCTCCCCACATTTACTATTATACTCTTTTTCTGGAAAACTAGGTGGGTGTGTATTTAAATGGACAACTAGGAGGCAGTCAGGTTCTTCCTCAAACACTGAGGGACACTGCGAGATGTTAATTGCCAACCCAAATCTGGAGACTAAAAATGAATAGCTTATATTTTTAAATGAGAGTTTATTAGTTTCTAAAATAGATACATGATAGGTAAATATAGATTAAAAGATAGCTAGTTAGATGATAGATCTCTCTAAGGGGTAGATCAGCATAGACAGGCTATGTAGTGATGAAGAGGCTATGAGTATTTCCTTTACAATGATGACTGGAAAAAATGCCACCATTATCCAAAATGTTTCCATGATTCATCTTTTAGAAATGCTTTCAGGCTTAATTCATCAACCATGCAAGAATCTATTATACTAATATGGAAACATGAATATTATTTAATTATAAAGGAGAACATAAAATGTAAATGAATAGGCATCTTATCTGCTCCATTATTAAATTTTCTTGGCATGTATCATATATATCACCACTGTGCAATTTTAGTTAGTGATGAGTCTACGTTTAATCCTAAATTGCATAAAGCAGGAACTAACAAAACTTGCCATCATAATGGAGAATTTGTCAAACTATCCTGTGAGATATATATATATATATATATATATATTTCTCTGCTTGATTTATTTCCCCATGGTATATTTCATGGAGAAATATCAGTAAAGATCCAGAAACCTGAAATTATAATTTACAAGCATGATCTACTTGATAGCTAGCAACCCTTAAGCAAAAAGAAGAGGATGTTTCTTTCTGTCCCTGGAAACATGGAAAATATACAAAAAATAGAGCAGATATTTGGCTATAATGGAAGTGCCAACACATTTGATGGAACTGCTCCAACACAGCTCTCATTCTCTGATCCGAATGCAAGTACATGAAAAACCAGGAATTATATTAAGAATCAACAATTTAAAAATAACGACACATACACATTTTAGAAACTAAAAATCAAAACATACTCAAATGGTTAGCAAAAAGAAAATGTGGAAGTTGAAACTGCACGAATAGTGTAGTGACATAAATCCTATAAGACCATGTGTGTGAGTGCAAAGCTGTGCTTAGAGGTAAATCTAATTTTTTTTCTTCTTCCAATTTTATTTTAATCATTGTTCATGTACAGTTTTCTGACCTTTACTCCCATCTCAGCCCACCCACCCCTGTCTCCCCACCTCCCTCCCATTTCCACCCCCTCCAGTTTTTGCCCATGTGTTCTTTATATTTGTTCCTGTAATCCCTTCCCATTCTCCCCTGAAATTCCCCTGAAATTCCCTCCCCTCTCCCCTCTAGTCTCTGTTCAGCCTGTTCTTTATTTTAGTGTCTTTGGCTAATTTTTTAAATAAGGAGTTAAATAGTCATCTCAAAATATTTTTTTAAAAAGCACAACAGAGTAAGTCCAAAAATATTGAAAGAAGAATATCATAGGACTAAGACATTTAAATATAAGAAAGAGATAAGCTTTGTATCTTTAAAACTGCTTTAAAAATAGACAAACTTATAGAAAAACTGATCAAGAAAAAATGGAAAAACAATGTTAATTAGGCTACATTACCATAAATAATAGATATTTTAAACTATAAGAAAATGTGAAAGTGCCAATAAACTTGAAAACTTTTGTTAACAAAAGCATTTTTTAGAGAACATCAATTTCTCTAATTGACTAAGAAAGAAAAAAATCCTGTTAAGATGATTTAATGATTAAACCTAAGAAAAAATAAGGAATAGAAAATATTAAAGAGTAGAACTTATATTATGAGACAAAAACAAAGTCTCAATTATTAAAATCAGGCAAAATAACTTAATAAAAATTCACAGGTCTTATTTTGGAGCTAAAATAATAAAATCACAAACTACTAGCAATTATAAATCAATAATATATTAGACATACTTAGATCAAGTAGGTTATATCTCAGGAACATAAGAATCATTCAACACAGAAACAATGATCAAAAAATGCTACTTTTCAGAACATTTAATGAGGAAGAAAACAACATCTGATCATTTTGAAGAATGAGAATATACTTAGCTAACTAAGACATAAAGGAAATTTCTAGAGAAGCTTTCTTATTTAACTCAGAGAAGGACTGTGTTCTACTTACCATTGTACAAGCCGTACCAACCCATGTAATAGGAAGAAGGAAAATAATAATAATTGGAGAGAGAGAGACAATACTCTTTTTGCAGGTGACATGACTATCTATACACATAATCAAAGAGAATTTTCTATATAAAAAGACAAATAATCAAATAATTCTATACAAAATAATAAAATACGGAACAATCCAATCAAATAGACAAACTATTAGAAATCATAAGAATGTACTGACGGATATAAGATTAATATATAAGAGTTAATAACTTTTCAATATACCACTAGAATATAATTAGAAAATACATTTTTAAAAAACATCCTAGTCATCATAACAGCACATATTATCATACATCTAGGAATAAACCCAATACAAATGGGCAAGATCGTTATGGAAATATTCCAAAGCATTATCGAGGACAATGATTAAGACATGAGTAAGGGCACAGAGAAACCACACTAAAGTATATAAGGACTGAGACTGTAAATATGTCAGCCTCGACAATGTAATATAAAATTATACACAGTGCACTCACACACACCAACTTGACCTTAAAGTCACTTGGAGGGTAGAAGATAAAACATAATTAAGGCAATTTTGAATTAATAGATTTATTTTCCTACCCTAATGCTAATACATTAAAATGCAATGGTAATTTTTCAGGGCGCTATTAGGGCAAGAACAAGCAAAGGACCAAAGAACAGAAAGGGCATTTACAGAAACACGACACAATAGCGATCAGGTTAAAAGTTGAAGGAAATTACTTTGGTGTATTTAATTATGCAAAGGAAAATAAAGTGAAGCCAGATTTGTATTTTACTTTGAAAGGCAAACCAATTTCAGATGGGTTGAAGATCCAAATGTGACGAAACATTTAGGGGAAAATGGGATAATCCCATGGTGATCTTGGGTAAAGATGAATACTTTCAAAAAGATTCAGAAGCTAAAAATCTTGGGTAACAGTTAAAAGTTAATATTTTTATTACTAAAAGGAAAAAGGACATTATGCTAAGGTTAAAGCAAGGCTATTTCTCAGAAGAGATTTACAACTTTTACAAATAGCAAGCAACAGTAAGCAGATAGAAAATCTACAGACACATAAATCTGAAATGACAGTTTACTTCATACCCATCTAGTTGGCAAATATTGGTAACAACAAGCGATGGAAAAAATATGGAGAAATAAAAAAACCTCAAAGTTTTTATAGGAGAATAAATTGGTGGAAAATCTTTGGAGAGCAGTGGGCAATTTTTAGTAAGAGTTCATAATCTATAACCCAGTAGTTCTGCAACAATTGTATTTCCAGACATATTCCTTAGAGAAACTCTAAATATTTCCAGAAGAACTTTCATTGTAACATTGTGTGTATCAATAAAAATTAAAAGTTACAGACTGATTACAGGTATGTTTTAAAACAAAGTGGCAGAATAACAAAAAATCAAGTTGAATGAATATTGCCATGTGCAATCTGATTATATTTATATAAATGTTAGTCGGGTGGAGAATTTCTAGGCTTTGTTTATGGATGCAAACATATACATTTAAAAAATAAGACTATACATGGGGAAGATGAACAGCCAACCCCTGGTTAGTGGTTATTTAGGAGACAGGAGGAAAGGTCATATCCCTCCCTTTTGTCATATAGCAATCATATAAGCTTATATACAAAGTAGACATAGTCCCACTAATTCAGTTGTAAAAAGAATAAAGTTATATCTACTTTGGTGTAAAGTGAATGAAGCCCTCTGCTCAGTAATAAGGGTGGTTTTTAGATGGCTGATGGGCTGTGAAGATTTTGGCTGAGACAGGAAGGCCCAGCCTGCTACAGAGAAAATGTGTCTTGTTCAAGAAGGCAGAGTAAAGCTTTTATTGTCTCCATGCTTCTATAAAATTTAAAAAAATATTATCTGGGTGCCACTTAAAAGAAATCAAAGACATTTTACTTCGAACTCAATAGCAAAATTCGAGTCATTGTAAAAGTTACACAAAACTCCTTTGAAGAAAGTCAAAAATTATATTCATCCCTTTACTCACTCTTTGAGTGAGTCCATAGGCTTATTTCATCTATTATTGTTTACTAGCTTCACAATGAACAGTAAGAGGCCTTCTTATATTTTTCTAATTCATTTCTTAAACAAGTCTTTTACCTCTGTGATCAAACTGCTCAGAAACAGAGACAATGAATAAATGTGCTACGCATCATTACCAACTCAATTTTCACTTTGTGAGGAACAAGCATTTTGCAAAGTCCAAGGAAGTGCATATGAGCTTTTATAAAGATCGACAGAATGATCATGTTGTAAACCACTGGAGTGTAAAAGCACCCTGCAGTTAGGAATAAAAATATTAAATTGTCCTTACTAGAGATTTTAAAAGCTGTCTCTAGTAAATCAAATGTCCATTAGATTGAAAGTACAAAATTTAACTTTCAGGTTGATTTTTACAGAAAAATGAAAAGCATTGAATGCCGTTGGAATGTGTAATGGATGTTGCCCATCATGTAATTCAAACGAGTAGAGGAAATACACAATTCACGAACATTTTATATTTTATACTTTTGTAAACTGCTCCTAATGTTCAAACTTCAGGGAATAACCCACTGAAATCTAATACAAAATGAAAGAAGAAAAAAGGCAAAATAGTTGTAATATCCTGTTGTAAAGAATGAGAGAAATCAGGCTAATTTGGTCATTTGTTATATCAAATTTCACTTCAAATGCCAGTTTGTCAGAGGCCTCACCTCCACATCAGCTCTCCGGGGAAGCCGTGCCTGCAGTGACCGCCAGAAGCAGGCTACACTCGGCTGTTGCCTTTTTCCCGGGAGCATTTATCACAATTGCCTCTTTGCTCCATGTTGCCTAGGATGGTGTCTGCGTTTGCTCACCGTGGAAGCTTCAAACATTTCCTTCCGCAGGGCCTGAAATATGCCAGAGACTTTCTAAGCAAATTGCAAGCATTGACTCATTTAATCATCCCAATTCTGTCAAGTAAGCCACGTTATTTGTCCCCTTTGACAAATGAAGAAACAGAGGTAAAGACGTCGGATAGTATGTCCCAGGTCATAGCATCCGCTAAGGGGCAAAGTCTGGAATAAAATCTAGGAAGTAGGAGGTGCCTATGCAGAGCCACCGGCTACAGGAGTTGCTCTCCCTTAGGAACGAGCAGACAAAAATACCCTGGGAGTTTGACAAAATAGATAAAAGAACAGTTTAGACCTCAGAGAGTGAGCAGTGTGGAGATACCATCCCTAACGAGAGGAAAGCAAGCAAGGGCTTCCCATCATCGATGAAGCTTTTGGGCCTAAAACCTTTTTTCAGGAAGAGTCAACCCGAAAGCGTTCAGCAGTGTTGCTAAATTAAGGAGGCAGTGATTAGTACTTAGGGGTCCTAGTGGCTAATAATTATGGGGCTTGCTGCCAGAAATAAAGAGAAAGTTAAAGAGAGAAAGAGCTCTAGTTCTCTGTATGAACATCTTCTCAAGTCACTGGTTGATTACCAGAATGCCAACCTGTGCAGGCACAGGGTAAAACTATAAAGTTTGGAAAGAAGTGACAGCAAGAGAAAGTAAAATTGTCAGGAAGCTGAACTTGAACCACTGCAATAACTCACGTGAGACTGGGAGTCATTTAATGTTTTTATCTGCTGGAATAGGGGCACCTCAATAATACCTTGGGCATTAAATGGTGGTGCAAGAGGCACCATGTTTCAGCCCTGGGGTTAAACCAGCCCTAGAGTAAGGGCTACTCCCTCAAATTAAAAAAAAAAAAACACCTAAGATGTATCTTCAAGTGTCAAAAACACATATTTTAACATAAGAAAAGAAATGCAATTCTCGGATGAAATAGAAAATATGGAAATGAAGTGAAGGAAATTTTATTCATACTACATTCATACAAAATAAAAAGCTTTCCACATAAAGCATGAAAAAGATAAATGAAATGACAGGTAGCCAGAACTATTATAATGAATGAAAAAAAAAGGAAAGGAAAAAGTATAGTCAACTAAAGAGGAAAATCCATTTGGGAAAAGAAGGCCCACGAAGAAAGGGGAAAAAAAATCTCCCTTTGAGTGTTTTTTAGTTTAGATGAGATGCAGGAGGATCTCCATTCAGCAGAAAAGGACATTGATGGCATCATGCCAAAACAACAGGGGAGGGGTCGGGAGAGGATATCACTAAGAACTGAGGAAGAGCACATTATTGCAACAACAATAAATACATTAAAGAGAAATACTTGTTTAAAATAAAAATAGGGAATGGCTGGAGACAATCATAGTAAATATAGAGGATAAGGACCAAGGTGGGTAATAAGAGAATAGATAATAATGACAAAATAAAGTTTATTATAAAACAAATAAAAGGTTGATCTTAGAAAACAAGTGTACGTGTAGTTAAAAATAGACTTCATAAAAAAGCATTTTAAGTGTGTCATTTTATAAGGAATAGGGATCACGGATGATTCGGTGATCCATGAGTGGGACTGGGGTGATTGACTATCCATTTGGGAGAAAAAATAAAACTGGAACTCTACCTTGTTTTTTACGTGAATTAAATTATAGATAATTTCTTTAACTGAAACAACTGAAGATATAAGACAAATATAGTTAATTTCCCTTATTTTAACAAACATATACCAAAATTATAAAAAAATCTAATAGAAAAATGAGAAATAAGCAATTCTCAGATAAAGGAAATAACATTTTTTGTGTACCATATTAGCACCAGTGTTTACAAGTATGTATAGAAATATCAATGATCATACATTGCATGTGTATATTAATTGATGTAACTCCTTGGAGAACATTTAGCAACATCCCTCAAAATTTAGTGTATACATTCCCATTCACCCAGGAATTTACACTAAAACATACCTAAATCTAAAATTTAGGCTCAGCGGTGTTTAAGAGCTTTCAAGGAAAAAAAAATCAAAGTTGTGAACAGTGAGCATCCAGTTAAATTACGATACATTCACATAATGGATTCAGTCACTGCTTTCAAGTGTAATGACGGCTTTCAGTGTCTGGATTAGAAAGAACAGGATGATGGACCGTGTTCTGAATAGAGTTTGCACGTTGCTATTATGAGTGACCTCGGAGCTACCTGGCTCAGGGAGGTCAGGGAAGTGCGCGACACTGTTTACAAGATTAAGTCTGCCGCGGAAATGGCACTGATGCTATCCTGGGGGTCGTTGCAGAAATAACTGCTGTCGTCAGTGCCCTGTGATGCTGGCGGCCCTGGTACTTGCGTCTCATCAAGGACCATTCAGCACACAGTTCTGAACACTGCTGCTCCAAGCAGAGCCTCCCCTCTGCTTCTCCAGCTCCCCCCCCCCCCCGCCCGCGGACTCTGGGGCTCTCTGAAATTCCTCACTGAATTACGATGTGGCTCAGAGGAATAAAAAGTGAATTATGTTATTTGAAACAAAGAACCTTGTCTGATACAGAGGGTTATCTTGGCGTTGGAAATAGGGTTCATTTTGTTTTCTACTTTAAATTATTATATATTTTAAACATCTACGATGTGTTGTGTTAACATTCAGTAGAACCCCAAATTCAAAGCAAATGGAGCATGAAATTGCAGAAAGTGCTTAGAATGAAAGTTTCGCAAAAGAAAATCCTTGTGAGTACGTTGAGTTGAAGGACTAAAAGGTCCAAAATAAATCTGAAGTCTTCGAGATTCACGTTGTACAAAGAGACGGGGAGACTGTGGCAGATACGGCATATTATCCATTATCCCCACAGGTAACAATTGTATGTGTAGTAGGCAGGTGGATTCTGAACATTATCAGAGAGAGTTCACCTCCTGTTTTAGCTAGATATCCTTGAATAAATTTTGGTTTTTATTAGAAAATGGGTAAATCTGATTAAGACAGATCAACCAGATTTAAAACTCCAGACATCTCCTAATTCATGACTTCATTACACGGTGTTGAATGTTTCCTGTAATATACGATAAATATGTCATCCATGTTTTTGTTCTAGCAACTAGCATTATGTAATTGTAGGTTATTTTGTTACATGAAAGTTTTCCAAAAATTCCATGGGATCTGTGAAAATTTTACTAGTGTAACTTAATGTTTTGGTTTGCAAAGTGAGTAGTTGTATTTCCTAAGGAAAAAGTAATTTAAACTAGTTGGGATTTATAACTTTATAACTGATCAAGTCTTAAAGATACATAAATGGAAAGTATTTTAAGAGCTATGCAATACTTATTTCAATTTCTGCTGTGAGAATAAGCCATCGATATTTCATCATAACTTGGTGAGCTCGCATCAACAATCCACAAATAGTTTCATCTGGGACCTCTGTGTTTATTCACTGCTACAGCTGTTTTTATTGACTTGCATTTTAGTGGCGCTTTAGGTCAAAAATCATACAAGTAAATGCTCCAAGTGTTATCTGAGATCTACTGTTTAACTTCGGCATTACAGACTCAACTAAATCAAAACATAGATATTGAACATTCGGGACAATCTGTTAATAAAAATTATAAACAGACAGAGGTTCAAACACACATCAACAAATATTGAGAGCTCCATTTATTATTTGGAATAAAAATAAAAAGATTTAATACAGTATGAATCTGTGGCAAAACCAAGGAATCAGTCTGTCCTGAGAATAATTGAAACCACATTCTGAGAGACACTGAGGGACTGTCAGAAAGTATTTCTCTTATTTATAGCCATTTTCTCTGACATGGGTAAAAGACATAGATTTTAACTATATTTCTAATACACTTAGAAATAAAGACTCTTAGCATTCAGATGTCTATTTATTTACTCACTAGGTAACTACACCAAATGTCAACTTAAGATAACCTTAAATATTTTTAATTAAATAGTAAATCTGTTATAAAAACAATTACACTTTGCCTATGTCTATATTACTTTGATGTGCTGCTTTCTTACCCAAGATAAACAGGACGAATCAAGGCAAGGGCAGAGTTCATCTGCCTTTCTGACGCAGTGTGCCTTAAGCACTGTGCCGTGGGTCCTTCCTGTCCTGGAGAAGGGGTGGTATTTTTAAACTGCCACCTTGGCACCCTTTCTGTACCCCTACCTTTTGCTTTGGGGGTGTTCCCTTGGACCTGGGGTCACTCTTGTTTTCTAGGGACCTCTGGTCCGACCTACCCTATTATGGTAGGCTAGAAAAACAGATAAACAGTTGAGTACATGGGCTCTCAGTGTATAAATGTGGCATTTTAAATGAGTGCAAATAATGAATCAGCCAGTAAATAGTTCTGAACAAATGGCTCTACATTGCCCAGTTAGCTAATATAATTCCAGATGGTTTTAAAAGTTAAATATAAAAGCAAAACAATAAAAAATGCCAAAAAAGGAAAGTCTAAATGAACATTTTTTGACTTTGGGATTGGAAAAGATTTCCCCTAAGCATAAAAACAAAAGAAAGGAACAACCAAATAAACACCATTTATTTTGTGAACATTGATAAGAAAATCACAACTCAGATAATATTAAAAATGCACAGTTAATTAGAAAAATAATTACAATGTGTATTTCAGGACTTTGATGAGCTTATAAAAAATAAAAATACTTCAAAGATAAATGGCCAAAGCTAGGAACAAACAATGCTCAAAAATAATCCTAAATTGTGAAAAAGTGTTTAAAAAGAAATGTTCCATCTCAAAAAACATTAATGAATGTACAAATTGAAACAATTTATTGTTTTGTAACTATCAAATTGGCAAAGATTTAAAACAATGAAAATATCCAGCGTTGGCAGCATGTGAAGTGACAGTCATTTTTATACAGCTGTAAAGAAGTGTAATTTTTTCAGTCTTTATAACAGTAGTCTGGCAATTAATGTCCAGACTCTATAGCACAAGCGCAGACCTTTTAACCCACTATTTCTGCTTTGCCAATTGTATTCAGAAGACGTAGTCATAAACACAAAGAGTTCCTTTGCAAAGATGCTGCAGCAACAAGTTAGTGAAAAGGAGACTGCTCGAATTAAGTAAGTGTACTTTGCATCTATTCAATGTTAAGTTCTCAAAGTTGCGTTTGAATTCAGAAATTGCTCAAGGTGCATTTTGGGTGAATAGACAAGACAACCCCAAGTTTATAATCCAATGTAAAAGATTTAAAGAAGTGAAAATGTCTACTGTATATCTCTTATTGGGCTGATTAAGGAGGAATTTACTTAATTCTTTTTTTTATTTTTCTAATACCTTACAATAACTATGCAATGATTTCAATATCACAAAAATGTTCTTAAAAATACACAGACTCACTGTATATAAGATTTCAGCTGGGAATAGGGCTTCAGTGTCCTTGTCTATAAAATGATAATCTGCCTCCTGATTCTTATGAGATTATTGTGAGAAACGAGAGAGAGAAGAAAATATTTTGAGAGTGAATTAAGAAGTTCAGAGAGGCTTTATGCATTCTTGTAGGATATTAAGTTGCCACTTAAGCATTTTATTGGTTGCTTTAAACCTTTCACGCGGGCACCTTTGGTGTACCAATTGCAGTTGGGGACGTGAAGAAATTAAGTAGTTTACTTCCAGAAGCAGCTCCCTCTCTGGAGAGCACTGGCGCTGTTTTAACTGTGCATGTCAGCAAGGCCACCCTTTTGCCTAAGGATTCAACAGGCAAGGCTTGGCGAGCCAAGTTTACAGGCGTTAGTAAAAGGTTAAGAAAGGTTCTGATCTTCTTATTGAACTCAAGAGATGCAAAAACACCAGTGTGTGTAATCATGGTGCACAAGGCCAGAAAGCGTTTCACAGACCCTCAAGGACCGCGGGGAAGGGGTCGGCATGCTGCTCTCAGGGGCCGGAAAGGAAGCACGGGGCACGAGAAGTTGGACCCATTTAACCACGACCGGGGCTGGGTTATTGAAGTCAGACCCAATAAAACCCCATGGACCTGCTATCGGTGGACAGACAAATTGTAGAACAGAGGTTTCGTTATTAAACCAAAAACCTTTCGGTTATTAAAACAGTTGAGAAGTGTGGCTTCCAGTGTCTGGCTACCTTCCCACAAGAGCTCATGACATTTCTCATCACTCTGGATGCTCAGGGTGTTCCAGGCGGGCTCTGTCCTGAACTGGGCTGTGAGGTTCGCGGGAAGTGTGCAAGGGTTGCTGTGTTGACTTCACAGATAGAATAATTGGAGCGCTGTTCCGTATGTTGCATCACACTCAGGCTGCAAATGGACTGGAGTAACCGCACTCTGCCCTGAAGGGTTCGGCAGGCAGCACCATCAGGAGTTACTTCCTACACATCCCTTCTGTCCCAGTGAGCAGCCTGTTAGTTTACTGATCGCCAGCTTGGACCTGCGTTCTGTTTTAAGAAAATGTGGGTAACAAAGACCATTGTATGATCAAAAGGAAGCAAAATGCAGGGGTTTATTGTAAGAAAAACCAACACAGAAAATTAATTTAGAAAAGATTGTATTATATTTTATGTACAAAATTTTCAAGAGTTATTTTATTTCTAAGAATTCTTTTAAAAAATGACCTATGTAATTAAGCGCTCTTGCTCTTTTATTTCATTCTTTAGAGCTTCTGCTCACTCATTCATTCATCCCACTGATATTTATGTCTTCCTATTACACCTTTATTTTTCAGGCATTGTTCAGTGAAAGAGACATAAAAATGACTGATGCGCACCCTCCATCCACAAGGAGTTTGAGGGAACAAACATATAAACAGATGGTTGCACCATGAAATAAGTGTTAATAAAAATATGTTGAAAATGCTACACTTATTTTAAGATAGAACGAAAAATGGAAAGGTAATAAGGTCCCATTTTATTTTATAAAAAGTGCTACATTGTATTAAGTAGTATGTCATTCCAGTCAGTAAACTGCCGTTTTACTATTGTACTGAAGGAAGAGTCTGGCGTAGAATAATAAAAATGAGCTTTGAATGTGAAGGGTTTCATTCACATAATGAATGAACTTTAATTTCTCTGAATCTTAGGTTTTGTGTTTTAAAATGGATATGATTTACTCACTTCACAAGGTCTTTTTTCTAACAATCTTAAAACAAGGAAAATAAACAAAACATAAAGTATACATACTTTAAGAAGTCACACATATTTTCATCATTATTTTAATCGTAACAATCTCCTAAGAATCCAGAAAAATGAAAACAACTTTTGAATGAGTGGATGTATTTGATTTTGAGAATGTGAAAACATATCAACTCAATAGTGTATTTTCTTTTTTTTTGAAAGATTTTGTGACTTGTATGAGTGCCGTAATCCTACTACGATGGGACCTGGTGAAGTACTTGCTATTCCAGTGTGGTTCCTATTTCTGCAGCCACTTCTACTGTGGCTGCTGTTTCCACCGCAACCGCCATGACTGCAAGTAGTTTACCTATGTCCAGACACTCAGCTTTGAATTCCTGACTATCAGCTCCACAGAAGACTCTCAGGAAATTTTGTTGCAAAAAAGCTAAGCTCATTAGACGTATTGTAGTACAATACACCACCACCTTGACGTAGTTTTGCTACCGTCTCAAAGGGAGAAAGTCAGAACATATTTGTATTGTTTTAAGGTCTGTGACTTTTACGGTAACTCTTCAAGGACTTGACACTCGTTGGAATGGGGCAGAGACCGTGACAGAAAAGCTTTAGACTGGTGGGCACAGTGGAAGGAGGATCCTGAAATGAGCCTTGAAGAGCAGCTGTCAGTGTTGATAGCAAGCTCTTTGGAGGGGTTCCATAGTGTCTGTCTCCAGAGCAAGTATTTCCTGGAGCAAGCAGTTAATTTTGTTTGTTTTCAGTAAATTTTAACATAGGGCCAGGGAAGTAGGTTGGTCTAACATTCACAGCCTTGCACTTGAGGAAACATTTCAGAATTAGGCTACCGGTGTGAATTTTTGAGAACTAAACGATGAGAAAAGAAAGTACAGGAAAAGTAAATGTGATAGCCATCAAAACGTTTCTAGCCACTGCCCCCACCCAAATCAAATTAATACATGCATACATATGTAGTATCATATCCAGCAAAGTTATGAATATTTACAGTTTGTGACTACTACATATTTATAATAGAAGTTAATGGCTTGAAAAGAGTTCATAATGAGATAAGTTAGCTATTTTTCCATTTCACAAATTTGATTCCAAGGGAATACATTATCTGGCTCAAAATTTCAAAGATGAAGTCTCGGAAGAGTTTCCTGGCTTAGCAGTAAGGTTTGTAAGTCATTTGTACACCCATGTCTTTGTTTTTTCCATAAGTGTCTTTGAGTTATAATTTAGGAAACCAAGTCTCGGTATTATTTCTATTTACTACTTATCCCTATGCAGCAGGAAAACTATTGGAAAAACTTTGAAGGATAGGTAGCAATATTTCTTTTTAAACATCTGCACACTATTTCTCTACCCCTGTCACTTTTTCTCTTCTACCTATTACTCATTTTTGTTTATTGTTCCTTGGTGCACTTCTTTTGTCTTTTGTGGCATGACCGACATACAAAAGAGCTGCACATGTTTAATGCACACATCTTGATGAGTTGGCAGGCAGTGTGCACCCGTGAGACTGTTACCATAAACAATGTCACAGACATAGCCATCATTTCAAATCACGCCTTTTGGAGAATAAACATTGCTACTTTGAGATATGCATCATTAATAAAACTCGTTTAAAAGTAGCATTTTGTTTCAAAAAGTCTTTCTAAGGACATGGGGCTCAGAATCAGGTAAATCTGGTTTTGACTCCCAGACCTGGCACTGGCCACGTGTGTGACTCCCCTGGATAACGTACTTACACTGTTGATGTCTCTGTCTCCTCCACTCCGACAATGACACCTCTCATGGGGCTGGGGTGGGGCTTAGATGAAGTAAAGAAAGCCAACTATTTAATAAAGGTTGGGGTTGAATTGAGCCCTCAAAAACTCACGTGTTAAAGTTCGAATTCCCCATACCTCAGAATGTGATTTTATTTGGAAATAGGGTCATTGTGTAAGTAATAGTTCATTTAAAATGAGATCATTAAAGTGTGCCCTGATCTGATGTGACTGGCATCTTAAAATGGGGCCAATTTCCACATAAAGAACACACACAGAAAGAACCCTACATGAAGAAGGTATGTGAAGGTCAGAGTGTTACTCCCACAAGCCAAGGACTGCCAAAGGCTGCCGGTAAGCCACCCAAAGCTCTTTCACAGCCCCCAGAAGGAACCCACCCTGGTGATACCTTGGCCTTGGCCTTCCAGCCTCCAAAACTGTGAGATAATCAAGGTCTGCTGTTTAAATGACCCAGTCTGAGATATGTTGTTACTGTGGTCTTAGCAAACTAGACATGGAATTATCAGTTAACCTTCACCTCTTCTAGTGGTTTTACTACTGATCCCCAGATCACTCCAATCTTTGAGTTCCATAAAATATTATAGAAAAGTACTTAACTATTATTTCATGAAATCACCAAGGTAAATTGTTAATGAACAATAAAATCTCTAGTTGCTCCAAAGTTGCTCCATGTTTCAACATTCATATATCATTATGTCACTGATATTTTATTCATAGACAGGAAGAGATGTTCCCAGCATCAAATTTATATACATGGCAAAGCTTTATTATTTATGTTCTCATGGAAACTGAAATGATATTCGGTATTTTAACAATTCATTAATTTAAGTGAATATGTATAACCAAAATTAATTGAATTCCTTTTATAAATGTCTTCCAAAACATAGATTTAAATAATAAGCATGTTTAAAATGATTGCTGAGTAATTTCAAGACATAGTCTTTGATTTTTTTTCCCTACCTGCTGTCTTTGGAAAAGCGTAACGAGAAAAGGGTGCATTCTGGAGTGCATTCTGTTTCTCTTGCTAACCTTGAGGCTATGGAAAGGAACCCACGTTTAAACTGCAATACGACGAGAAGTGGAGGCCATGGGCCTAGTGAAAGAAATATCCCAGAAAACAGTTAGAAGAGCTCAAGTACTTATTGGCTGTGCCAGCTGGGAAGACTTCTTAGCCGAATGCTGTTAGCCTGTTTCAAAACTAGCAGGAACATACTGTTAAGTGTATAAAAGTCAACATCTCTTCCTCCAAGAGGAAAAAACATAAAAGGGATTTTTTATTATATATTTTCCTATGAGATGTTTTAAAGTTGCTGTAACATAGTATTTATATGACCTGAATGAAGGGTAGCATGATAATTTTCTAGAGGGCTTGTCATTGTAAATGACAGTTTTGTTCATTTTTTTAAAAGAAAAGCTGTGGTATGTTTACACCATGAAATACCACATGGCCATAAAAAAGAAGAAAACCTGACCTGTTGGAACAGCATGGATGGAGTTGGAGAGCATTATGCTAAGTGAAATCAGACAGTCCGAGAAAGAAAAGTACCATATGATTTCTCTCATACGTGGAATCTAATGCACAAAAGACAGTAACAAACAAAATAGAAACAGACTCAGAGAACAGATGGACAGCTGTTGCGGGAGGAGGAAGGTGTTCTGGGGCTGGGTGAGAAAAGTGAAGGCATTAAAAAAACCCTCACAGACACAGAGACCAGTGTGGTGATTGCCAGAAAGAAAGGGGGGTGGGCAGAGGGAGAAGAGGATATGGAGAAAGGATAAATGGTGATGTAAGGAGACTTGACTTGAGGAGGTGAACACACAGTACAATGTACAGATACTCTATCATAGAATTGTATCCCCCAAACCTATATAATTTTATTGACCAATGTCATCCCAATGATTTAATTAATCATTGGGATGACATTGACAAATGCATCCCAATGATTTGAAAAAGAAAAAAGAAAAAGACAGAACCAAAGCATTTTCTGCCATTACCACTATCTAATAGCATGGAAAACAAAGACAAAAACACACACAGCCCAATTTCCTCAGGAGATTACAACCAGCAAGAAATCCTCTTGGGCTTCATTTGAGTCAATAGTGCCTGATTGATCAGAAAAGGTGTTTGTCAGGATTTTTCATTGCTTTGGGGGTGACAGGAAGAACAATAAGATAAGAAGCCCTCTGGGATGCAGCGATTCATAATAAGAAACACATATATTCGGTCTTCCCCTCCGTTTCTACACAGAGCTCCTAAATTAAAACCCTTGGAATTTCCTAAGTGATGAGAGTAGTAATAGTGTCATTTATCACATTAATGAGATGGCTTACAGCATACCCCTAGATTACCTAAGGATGAGGGAAACTGATGTATCTCCACGTAAATAGTGTCAGAATTGAGTTAAATTCTGAGAACCTGCTGGTGTCCCAGAGTTGCCTGGGGCTGTGATGGGAAGGCCCCCTCCCCTACACACTATAATCGGTTGCAGAGACCCAAGAAGACCCTCTGTGCTTTGAAAAATAAATACAAGACAACAGAGATCCAATAACCATTCATTTATTCAACAACATATACTGAGACCTGTTAGATGAAAGGCAAGTGGCTATGCACAGAGTACATGGTTCTGAATAAATCAAAGTGTCTCCCTTCATGAAATCTATCATCTAAGGTGATAGACAAGCAATAAAAAAACATTTATGTCAACTACAAATTCTGAAATTCTATGTAGGAAACAAAGCAGGTGCTTTCATAGAGAATACCGAGGGAGCGAAGGGAGGTATAGAGTTGTTCTGATTCTTGGTGAAGACTCTCAAGAGGAAGAGTAATTGAGGTGGAGACCCGGCAGAAGAAGAGAGACAAGGTTTGCAAACAACACGTGAAGAGCATTCTAAATCGTCAGTGAGCCCGGGCGGAGGCCGGGGGCAGGGAAGCCACTTGCTGTGTGTTCTGGGAAGGGAGCCGTAGGTGGATGTTAGAAACGTGGCGGGGAAATGGGCCACGGAAGGCACATGGGCCATCATGAGAAGTCCTCAGTTTTAAAAAGTACTGGGGTGGTATTGATGGTTTGACAGCAGGGGGATTTTTAAGCCTGTTGTTTGTTTATTTGTTGTGTTTTATTTGGTTTCCTGTTTGGAGATGACTTGAATAGAAGCCTTAGGATTCAAGGGGAGGCTGGTGAGTGGACTGCTACAGAAGTGGAGGACAGGAGATAAAGGTTTGGACCAGCGGGCAAGGGAAAAATAGAGGAAACAGTATCCATTGAAGGTGTCCTGGGAGGGGGAATCCACGGAACTTGATTTGGGAGTGTTGGGGGGCGCTGAGCAAACCCCAAAGTGTAGTTACTAGGTTGATCAATGCAGAGGATGGAGGCAACATCCACATGGATGGGGGGAAAATCAGGAAGGGATATGAGCCAATATGAATGTTCCACCTTGCAAGTGTTTGCTTTTTGCTTTTTAAGATAATGTGTGTTTAAAATGCTAGCATGTTTCAGGTGGCCACTGAGTTGGGGAAGTGTTTCAGAGAACGGAAGTGTTTAAACCGTTCCATCTGTCAAGCAGCCACTGGTGCTGAGAGCAAACACAACGTTTTCATCTCTGCTAATTTTCTATGCACCAGAGTTAAAAAAAAACAAAAACGGAACCAATATGGCACAAAAGTAAAGTTATGATAGTTACCAACGTTAGTCTTGACAATTTAAAACTGCCTGTTACAATTGTTGATTGTGCTTCTAATGTGTAAGAATACATTTTTAAAACACATTTAATTATAAAACAAATTGACCAAAGTGTGTTTGGAGAGCTTGAGTTGAATTGCGAATGAAGGTTCGGTGGTCAAGTACCTATGGGTTTTTTATCACATATGAAAAATTCATGTAAGTTTCTTGTATGTTTATAATGCAATTTAAGTATTTGGAAAATTAAGTAAAACAATCAAACCTAATAAGATCAAAACAAAACACAATAGCTGCTGACAACCCAAAGTCCTGTTCTTCTGTATTTAATGCAGAGTTGTGCTAATCTGGCCGGCTATGGCCACCTGGACTTCATTCTTGTTAATACAACCCCATGCAGCCCTTGAAAATCTATATTGTCACCTCTAATGTGCATGTGTGCTGGTACTATCAACAATTTCCCTTCTTATGATCAGTTTACCAAGACATGATGTCTGCTTCTTGCAACGAAAATCCTACTTAATGCTTTCATCCTTCTTCACGTTCTGGCACTCATGGAAGATAACACCGTATGTTCATCATTCTGGGATGTGCAAATGCAGCTGGTCACATCTGCCTCTGACCTCACGGTGCCTTATGTGGGCATCCCACGGGCTCAGTTATTCCCAATTTCACTCTCCTATAATCCATGGCATCACAGTGTGGATATGGAAGAAGTTCTGCCCTGACTGATAGATTGTTTCCTTCACTACTTCATTATCAAATCCTTTATTAAATCTTTTAAATATTAATGAATACAACATGAAACTAATACCCCAAGTAAGACCATTGCCAAATACTAGAATAAGGATTCTGGGAAATTGCACCACGTGCCTGACACAGTAGCTTCTCTCAGTGAACACACGAGTTCTGTCCAGAAGGTATCCAGCCATGTAATAGGAAGAACAGAGACATTTATTGAAAAAGATACAAGAAACGTTGTACAAAGGATAATAGCACCTCAGTCCCATTCAAAGTAGGTACCTTGGGACCTCACAATTCTCCCAATTGCCACTAGCTGCCTTGTTGTATTTTCCTGAATCTCATCAATGGTCTGAAATCTCTTCTCTTTCAAAAGTGATTTTAGTTTTGGGAAAAGCCATAAGTCACAGGGTACCAAATGTAGGCTAGAAGCCTGAGTCACCACGGTGATTTATGTTTTTCAAAAAAAAATTGTGCATGAGATGTGATGCATGAGTGGGTACATTGTCGTGATGAAGCTGCCAATCACCAGTTGCCATAGCTGTGGCCTTCTGAATCATCAGAATAGTTTCTGTGGAGGAATGTTCAAGCTTAATGCAAAATCTAATGCAGATTTTTTGCTCTACTTGCTCAGTCAATTTTGAATGCAATGGCCACACAGTACACATGCTCACACAATGGTGTCTACCATCCCCCACTGACTAGTACAGTGAGGTCATCATTGTTCACACATGCACATTCCAGTGCACTCTCCAGGGCTGCCAGGTTACATCGATGTAGTTCAAACGATTCTCGTTATATTAACAATGGCTGGACTTCTTCTAAACAGACCTCATACTTTTGTCAATGTCTTTGTTTTGCTTGGATTCAAACAAACTTGGACCATTATGTATAATGAATTTACACAAAATGTGCAAAGTAAATTTAAAATTTAGGGTGACAAGTATGATGGCGTACTTTGTTAAGAACACAGGGAAAGTAAAGCTGGTCCATTATCATTTGTGTTCTCACACTGATTTTCTCAAGGCCTGGCTTTTAAAATGGCTTTCTTCAACCAGTGTTTAGGATACCTTCACTTTTTATCTTGTGTTCTATTTTTAAAAACTACATTATCATTCACAGAATTGCTCCTGTGAAACTTTGTAGATATTTTAGATGAAAAGTGAGCTTTTGCATTGATTATTACTCAGCAAATGCTTTGCTTCTCATTTCATGAATCAGTAATTGTTAGGGTGCTGATGAGCTTATAATGAAAATATTTGGTCTTCACCAGGTATTTACCAAGAGCCTACTTGATTTCAAAGTGGGACAGGATTTCTTTGGGGTTCAGGCTCTGGCATTGACTCCAGGTGTAGTGAATGAAGATATCTAATTCATGTTGTTGTGACAATTCCATAAACTGTATGTGCTGGGGGGCTTATGTAACACAGTGTCTGGCTGTTTGCAACCCTTCAACAAAGCACAACATACACATTTGAGTTACTATGTGCTTTTCTGGTTGTCACAAAGATTAAAAACCATCACCCTTTTGTTGACAGGGTCAAAAATAGATTGAAAGAGAGGAAATAGTCTTGGCCAAAAGCTCATCAAATTCTAACTCGAGGGATTTTCGTGGAATTGGGAGGTAGAATCTACTGGAGGCTGTGAGTGACTGGATGGTGTGAGATGAAGACGCGGGACCCAAAGCAAGAGGTCCCAGAGAAGCTGTCCAGGGGATCTGGGTGGGCCATGCTGCCTTTTCTGTGCTGGGTCAGAAGCACCAGTTTTAACAGAGTTATAGGAAACCGTGAAATGTAGATTAGGTTTTCATGGCAGATTCCATTCCTTGCTACTTTTCTTTTGAAGACCCAGAGTGACCACAAGCAGCCATCTGTGCAAACCTGTCAGATACGTGCCTTTATTAAAGCTCAGATCCTACAAACTATACCATCTTTTAGGTGCTCTCTTTTTTGTTTTGTTCATCTTTACATATTAATCTGCTTGTGGTAATTATTGTAGTAATATTAACAGGTGATATGAAGCTTATCATAATGATCTATGTTTGGATGATTAGAAAAATCTATGATTTTATGTGGGGTAAGAAGAAGAAAGAGGAAAGAGATGTTTATTGACTATCTCATAAACATGAAACAGTTTTCTACTCGCTGAGTAAAAAAATGCGATCATGAAAACTTTATATTTAAAAAGTCATTATATTGCAGGAAAGCAGAATTTTACCTAGAGCTACTGTTTAGCAAAAGCTGGTGTTTGTAGATATGGTAGTACAAGTTAAGGGCATATTAGTTGAGAGTAATTTTATTTTCATAAATATTTTGCTTATTGTTTCCAGATGATATAAATAAATTTTCTTCTTTGAAATTATTTCTTGTATGACTAAGTAACTGGTAAGATTTACAATTTAGGTTCTAGTTAGAAATGAGCAAGGAGGTATTTATTTAAATCATGTCCACTCCTTCCATGAGTTCTCACTCCGTGTTCCCTCTCTGTCTCGGTCCATCTCTGTTTCTCTGCTCTGTCTTTCCCTCTCAATGTAAATGTTGAGCCAAAGTTCAGATATAACAACTCAAGTGCAAGGAAATACAGCTCCTTTAACAAAAGATGTCAAGAGCACATGCATAATTCTATTTCTCTCTAATACTTAGCCTTTCTTGTAACAATTTTCCACTTACAAAGGCATATGAGTTACTTTGGAATACTAAGGTAGCAATTAATGTGTCCTAATAACACCTTAAATATTGCTGCAGAATAGTCCACCAAATAATAATCACAAGAGGCAATACGAGCGTTTGGTTCACTTCATTACACGCATTATTCTGAGAACATGTTTTTTGCTTTTTTTTCAGTTGGAGGTTTATTTTATTTTATTTTTTTGAGAATCCAATCTGCTATGGCAAGGTTAAGAAGAAAGGGATTCATTACAGGTATAAACGGATTGCAGAATCATTGGGAGGACTGAAAACACAGACAGTAGGTTTTGCTTTGGGGAAGTCTCCGAACGCAGCCCAGAGGGGCATCTCCGTAGGACCTGCTACACCATCCACCCTCAGAAGCCTGCTGCTGGGCTTAGAAGCTGTGGTTTTGGTTGCCCACTCTACCACGGTGCTGTCTCTGACAAAATCTGTACCTGCAAAATGTCTAATCTGCAACCTAATTCTTTTTCCACATTGCCCAGGTTCCAATTCAAACCCCACTAGATTCGGCCTTGCAAGGCAAGCAGTCTCACGGGATGCCCCTGGAACTGACAAGTGAACAACTCCTCGGTTTATGCTACCTGTTCCTAAGATCATGTAATTGCCAGAGCCACCCTAAGAGAGAGATGCTAGTGGTAGCACTATTTTACAGACGAGGGCAGTGAGGCCAGGCAGGTTCACATTCTTGTCCGGGGACTCAGAACTAAAAGGAAGCAGCGAAAGAATATGAACGCGCACCTGCCAGCTCCTGAATCTCGTGTCTGATCACCTCGCTTCGCTGCCACTCTGAGAGTTCACGGGGGCTTGTGCCCTGTGGACAATGACTGCGGTATCTAATGGAGTTTTTATGTCTTGAAAGCCACTCCTAGGTTGTTTATTTTCCATGCCTGTTGGCTATGGCCACAGACAGCATATGGTAATGGAGGGGAAAACGACAGGGCATCTGGAAATCTGGATTTCAGTGCTGTATCTTTTCTACCTCTGATCTGTGGTAGGTTAAATAGAATATCTCAGCTTTACTTTCTTATTTGGGCAGTTGGGATAGACCAACATATTCCAAAGTGTTTTCTGTGCGATACTATGTCTAAAGGCGCTCCTCAGAAATGGCTTCTGTGATCATATACGGTTACAGAAGCCACACAATCTACTGTGCTCCTAGACACTCACCGCGCATGTGGCATTTTTAAAAACTCTGAGAGTACAGCCAAAAACATCAGTAGATAGCATGCATTTTGGATGAGATGAAAGAGGAGGATGCAGCAGAGCCCCAGGAATAAAACAAACCCAGGCAGTAGAGTCAGAACGAGGTTCTGTCTTCTCTGATCTGACTCCTCCTGCATTGCCAGGCCTGGCATGCGCTTCTCTGGTCCTCCACCTAGTTGCCGCATGGTTCTAAGAACTCCAGTCTCCATGTTCTTATTCAGTCGTCTGGAGAGGCCCTCCATAAAATGCTATCTGGCTCCAATTTGCCCAACTTGAGTCAAGGACCCATCACTGGGCATCTTGCCTGTTTCCAGATAAATATGTTCATCTTATAGAAACAGAATAGCTCCCATTGTAACAAGTAAATGGAGCAAGGCGATTTTTAGCAAGGCGATTCCCAGAAGTGGGGGAGTGAATTAGGCACAGAAAACAATAGTTCAAAGTATTTGGTGAATACGAGATTTTATTTTAGTCATTGGAAGAATCTGTTAAGCTAATTCTGATCCAAGTTCCTGTTTGGGCCCAAAGGTTTGTATATTTACGATGGAGTTTGAGTATGTAGTCTTGGGGACATGGACCGTGAACAAGAGAAGTCATGACTGGTGTGCCTACAAGCCTTGTATAGCTCCTCTGATCCAAAACCACACCGGGCATAGTAGAATATTTGAGAAGCACTCACCCCCGAAGATAATTAATTTTCTCCTTATGTCCCTGTTTAAGTCTTTGGAACTATTGCTCTAAAATTCTAACTCAGTTTCTCCAGGCCACGGCAAAAACTGATGGGTGTTTTATGAGTCAGTGGAAGACCAGTCAGGGCTCCAGCTCCGCTCTATTTTACTGTCAACTTAGTGGCAGCTTGGCAATCACCAAGGAAAATGAGATTTAACTCAGTTCCTTCTTAGGGGCAGGAGTTTAAAATGCTAGGCTGAGGCTGGTGCGAAGTGAAGTTTGTATCAGGAGGGAGTTTTCTCTGCAGCTCAACTTGATGACATTAATTATATTAAGTGCATTTAATTAATTTCAGATAATAGCTAAATTTGTCACTTTACCAAAATAGCTGACGTTGTCACATTACACACACATAGCGTGCTTCTGGGAAAGACAGGGAAGGCTGGTCTAAAGATTTATCGGGGCTATCCCAATGTACGGAGAGGGCTGTTCCACAGGCAGTTTACAGAACTAAACGTGACTTCTCAAACATGTCACAGCAAAGTACACACATTTGTAAATCAGAACATCAGTATCTCACGCTCTCATTTTTGAATTGATACCCAGTGGTAAATTAAACCAAATGGAAGGTAATGTATTAAGGATATCATATATTGTCATCTAGACCCATTTTCAATGCCTCTTTGAAAGGCTTTAGACTTAATTCAGTACTTTCAAACTGTCTTTCAGCAATTTTTCTAATACATATATGTCATTCTGCAGTTTTTTTATCCATATATGTCATTTGTACTTAGGGAGTCCCTATAAACGCTGTTAAAGAATTGAATGTAAGTAATCATTCATATTTCTGGAAGGAGCTGGTGTAAACACTGCAGCCTTACATAACTCACGAGGAACATTTTACTGGATAAATGCACATAACCCTTAGGGAATGGAGACTATGTCCATTATTACCCAAAATGATCATGCTTGCTAGAGACCAGGGATGGCATCCTTGTTGGCTTTGTCATGTTCCATATATGGAACATGAGTGAAAAAATGGTTCATAGTCATGAAACTGAATTGTGGGGAAAAGAGAGGTTTAATGCTCAGTTATTGCCACTTGTGACCAGTTAAGAGATACCAAGATATCTAAGCTCGTTTCTAGGATCATCCTCCCCCAAGCCCCAAATGTATTACTGTCCTCAGTTATGTTGGCTGACCCTGCAGATGAAGAATATAAAAGAATTTACTGATAATCACACAGTAACTAAATACCGTTTTGTCTCGATGCATGTCCAATGTTTTTTCCACCATCTTCTTTTAAGTCAATAAAGGTGATGCGGTATCCATAAACAGGCTAAGCTGTTGGTTTGCCATTTTTAAAGTACGGTAAAGAGTGGTGTTTCCCAGCAAGATTCTAAGTTCCCGGAGAGATATAACTGCGGCCTTCTCATTTCAGAATATCCCCGTTAATACCTAGCACGATCTTGAAAAAAAGTAGGAGAGCGTATATATAGATAACTGGCACACCTTATTCATTTACTTCCAGATACCTGTCTAGCACTCCCCGTGTGCCCGAGTTCTGCTGCAGGCACTAGGGATGCAGCAGAGAATAAAAGCTTCTCTTGCAGAACTTATGATGGATCAGTCCATTCATTCATTCAAAGATACTAGTGAACACTCGCTAGTTACCAGAAACGTGCTAGCACTGGGGACATGAGTGGAATTTAGTCCACCTCCTATGTGAAGGAGATTTTAGTTTCATCAGAAAAAATAAACAAGTAGACCATTATACTTCATGGTAGGCTAAAGAGAGACAAGGGGTTTAGAAAACATGTGTAATAAGCCCCTGATTCACAGTTCGGCAGAGAAGGCAATAAAAAAAATCTTCCTGGAGAGAACGATGCATCAGCTGATGTAGCACGTACCAGTTTGCTTGGCAGATGGGGACGCTGAAGAGAGGGGAGGGAGGAGCCTGGAGTGGAGAATAAGTCCAAGACGATCCAATGGTATGTGGAGAAAGTACTGAGACACAGCACGACCCATTCCTCAATGTGAAAGACGTCCAATGTGGCTGGAGGAGAGAAAGATAAAAGCTAGTGGAATGGAGTGAAGACGCAGAGGGAAAGGCGGAAGGTGGATCACAAAGGCCTTTGTCCACCTGTGAAACCAGATGGGCACTTTCTAGAGGCCAATGGTGCACGAGCCTCTATGATGAGTGCAGATGAAACTTTAGTAGACCCTAGTCTGAAACTTAACTGAAAGTGTAAGTTTTATCGAATTTTATAAGTGCATTTTGAACAATCCTCATGTTTCTGGCATTTTGCTAGACCTATCGAGAACATACAAATAATGCATTATCAATCTTGTCCTCCAAAATTGGCAATTCCTTAGAGGGCAGGAACTAAGTACACAAATAAGCACATGAAAGATGGGATGCAGCCAGAAAGACAAGTTCTAGGGGACAAGAAGAATTATATTACTTTGAAAAAGGAGGAAACTTCAGAGTTGAATTTGAGTCAGAACTTGAAGGATGGGTTTTATTTCAGCAAAGAGGATTAGAGCAGAGCAACTGTCGTCAGCAACGGCAGTAGCCAGGAGAGCTGCACAGTCAGGCTAATGACTCAGCCAGAAGTTGAGTTTCAGCTTGAGGGCGTACCGTGTGTTCCTGTTGCTTAGCCTTGGGGATTTTGCTTTTGGCCAATCTTTGTTCAGGCAGACTCTGGACTCAGACCTTCCTCCTGCTGTCATTGTCTTAAATCCAAATATTTGCTCAAGAGAGAGGCTCTCCCTAGTTATCTATCTCAGATAGAAACATCTCTCCTCATTCATCCTCTACCCCATCATCTGTTTTATTTGTTTATTTTGGTTGCTTTTTTAAAAATCAACCTCCCTTTTTATAGTGTAAGTGGAATGACAGCAGGAACCTTGTCCATACTTGGATACTATAGCCTCAGCACATGTAATAAACCCTCAGTGCCTATTTTCTGAATGAATAAGATGAATGAGTGGATAAGATCAGAAAACAGCTTGATGCAGTACGCAGAAAGCTTGCAGGTCAGGCAGAGGTGACTGCTGAAGCCGCATGCACGGAGGGCTTTGCTGGGGGGGGGTCGCTTGACTGCAGTTCTGTTTCTGGATATTTGGGGGCCATGAAGAGGTTGGATTGAAGGCTGCAAAGGTCAGAGGGAAAGAAAGCATGCAGGAGCTGCTGCAGGAGCTGTGGTGAGGGAGCGCAGGCTCCCAGGGAGGGCAGTGGCAGGAGGATTAGGAAGAAGTGACATGGGACAGCTACAGTGCAAGCACTGGTACCTGATTCACCCTGCGGAGCCAGGAAGAGTGAGAGAGGACTCTCAGCTTCTGGAGTGAATGAATAGGTCCAAGGCTGTTTTGAATTTACAATGCTGGCAAAACACTTGGAAGGTAATATCCATTTGGAAAATCAGCTATCGAGTCCAGGCGAGAAATAGGGCCGCCGACCCACATCCGACAGCTGATTTATGGAGGTGCATCTGGGCTCTCTACCCAGAGCCACCGCCTCCAAGGGTGAGGTCTCCCAGGAGCGGCCAAGGATTCAGCAAAACTTATGAGTTGACTGCACTCCTTACTATCTTCCTTATATCATCCTTTTCAGCTGGCAGAAGCATTTAAGCTACTTAAGCCCAAGATGTATAAGAGGATAGCATGCTTTGTAATTCCCTTCCCAGCAGGTCAATTTTCCCTGATGCTCAGTCACGCTCAGCCCGGCCCATCACTGGGCAGTTTCTCTCGCATCTGTCCCTGGCGCCGAGGCCTTTTGGTTTTCTGTTGTGCTTACCTGGGACTTTAATATGACTTCTTGCTGGAGACAGCCTGCCCTCACTATTCAGCTTCCTCCTGTCTTGCACACCTTTCTAACCAAGTCCACGTCCTTTTTCCAGAAATGCTTTGTTTATCTATATCTCTGTTCAAGCCAGATACTGAATTTATTTAAGAAACAAAAGAGAAGTCTTGTGCACTTTTGAAGAAAAAGTCTGGTGGGGAGAGCTGGTGTATGCCTAATGGTGTTGGTGGTCTGCTTTACCAAGCATTGGAGTGATTGGATGGGATTATTCTTTTTTTTAAGATTTTATTTATTTACTTTTAGAGAGGGAAGGGGGGAGATAGAGAGAGAGAGAGAAAAACATCAATGCGCAGTTGCTGGGGGCTGTGGCCTGCAACCCAGGTATGTGGCCTGACTGGGAATCGAACCTGTGACACTTTGGTTTGCAGCCCGCGCTCAATCCACTGAGCTATGCCAGCCAGGGCTGGGTGGGATTATTCTAATACAGCAGGTAGGATACCGTTTCCTTGCTGTTGAAGAGGGGTCAAAATAATGCCTGCCTATTTTTAATGAGAGTTAATAACTTAATCCTTTGCTATGGATGACATTTCTGGGAGGCTCAGGTGACAAATGAGCAGGGCCATGATGAGACGTGGGTGAGTTCATAAATTAGGGGATGGGACAGAGAGGGAGCAGCAGGATGGCAGGAGTGGGACCGGAAGAGAGTGGCGTCAGTGAATAATGGTGATGATGAAAGCTACTATTTATTATCCCTTACCACGGAGCTGGCGTAAATCTAACGACTTTATAGATGCTAACCTATTTAAGACTCGCAAGCACCCCATCATTTTAATGTCCATCGGAAAGTAGGAGGATTCAAGAGAGAGCGGTGAAGTAACTTGTAGAAAGTCGCGCAGCTGGGGTGTGACTATTAGTCAGTCGTCTAAAGCAGAGGTGAAAAATGAAAAGAAATGTTTCCAGAAGGAATGTCAGGCAACTGTTTCAAATGCTGCAGATAATTAATGAAAATGATAGCAGGAGAAAAGGCCACTAGCTTTGAGAACTGAGGTACCATTATTAATCCATGCAAGAGCAATATTTTATATCCTAGAAAATAAAATTATTTTCCTGTATGGAAGGGATTTTTTTTAAAGTTAAAGACAAAGTAATAAAATTGAAGCATTTATTCAACTCTTGGTTGATTTTTTATTTCAAATTTTCATTCATACATGCAATATTCAAAAATACACACTAATAAAACTATAGTTCATGAAAATCTTTTAAAGCACTTTGCTCTGAGAAAGAGAGAGAATGATTACATGAACTACCTAATTTAACCTGAATACTAACAGGCCGGTGTCCTGTGTAGAACAAATTTAAAAAGAATAGAAAGGATTTCTTTAAAAATGTAAGTTAACATTGTGGAGACAGACTACCATTTATCTTCATTTCTGAGGTCAGGAGCCAAATTCAATTGTAATTCAAGGTTTGGCAACACAAGGACCTTTAAGGAGAGCTGCTCTGGTCTCCGACATGTCTTCGCATGTCCCTTAGTCTAAATGTTAATGCTTTAAGTAGTAAGACCTTGTCTTTTTCTGTAAGGCTTCTGTTAAAATTCAGAAATGCATATATTGGTTTATTTTGGACATGGGTAACTTCAAAAGTATATTTGTGTTTCACTTTGTATTTTTATAGCACATGGAGTAAGCTTAAATGTCATTAGACATATATTTACATAGAATTCAACCTTATTTCTTGGGGGAAATGGGGGAGATTCATTGGGTCTCGAATTTGCAAAAGATGCTGGTTCCCCAAGACAACAGCAATGGCAACCAGATCGGGTTTTCTGTTCTGGATCCCCTGGCAGGCTCCTGCTGCGATACCCAGAGTCGACTGGCTGCCTTGAAACACTTTCTTGCTGAAATGCTTATTTCCACACTTAGTCACATGTGTCAAAATCTACCATGAATTATGGAATATAGGAACTTCAAGGCATATCCTCACCTGTAGGTTTATATTTTGAAGATTTAGCAATATATAAATAAACACAGAACGAGAAAAGTGTTTTATTTGCAAATCAGAGTTACTGAAAATATGGCCATGTGCTTAGAATATTCCCAAGAAAATTTACTTTTTAGTGGGAATGAATAAGTGATTCTGTAACTTGTGTGAAATCCCAAAGAGCTAATGTGAATACCCATAAAACTGCCCAAGACTCAGTGGAATCAGAGGTAGAAGAATGAATGACAATGGTTTATTTCTTTGTTATTGATGGGGCGGTCAGAAGAGAGACAACACAACTAGTTTTAAATATATATGGGCTTATGTAATATTCTAACCCATTGTACTAATAGAAAACTGAACTTTACATTCTATTCAGTTGTGGCTCAATGCCAAACTCTTGCAGATAAAAATAGCCCCCACCCTGATTCATGTCTTTGCTTTCTGTGGTTTTAGTATCCAGTGGTCAACCATGGTCCACAAATATCTAATGGAAAATTCGAGTCATAGATAATTCTTGTGTTGTAGTTCATGGGCCATGGTGAGGAGCACGACGAACTCTTCTGCCTTCTGCCCCGTCCCACCCAGAGACACCCTTGTCCATTGTCTGTGCTCTGCAGCGGCTCCCTGCCTGGCAGTCCCTCTGTAGCCATCTGGGGGGTGAGATCCACTATCACACAGTCAGAGCTTGTATTTAAGTAACCCCTGTTTCACTTAATGATGGCCCCAGAGCACAGGAGCAGTGAGACTGGCGATTGGCGTGTGTGAAGAGAAGCCACAAACTTTATCATAGGGTAAGCACATGTAGGAAAAAATATATGTAGAGAGAGTTTGGTCCTGCCCACGGACTCAGGCATCCACTGGGGGTCTTTGAATGTGCCCTCCCCGCATAAGGGGGGCATACTGCAATCAGTTCTTTCAATACTTGGGAAGTACGGATAACTGAAAATATCATTTAAATAATTATTGTAAAATATTCAGGTTCAGTTTCTATTAACAACTGTAGGTCACTTAGCTCACTGTGACGTACATGACAGCCTCAAAATGAGAAGTGTTTCTCTACTTTAAATTATTTTCGTCTTTAAGTAAAGGAAAACACATTCATGCCAATGGTATTATAATGGATTCTCACCTGAGTGTAGCTGTTAAGAATTATTGCCCTATTTATTTTTTAGGCATTTGACTCTTTGTACTGTTTCTTCCTCCTTGCTTTCTCCATTCTGTATATTTTCTTGCATTAATGTAGTCTGTTGCTTATCCACTAGAAGTAAACAGCTCCCTGTTTATGCCAATTACCCACGGATTCACAAACAGAATATTTATTATTCAGTAGGTTTATGTTGAGAAGTCATTGTATCATTAACATGCATCAAGGTCTGTACTTGATTTAGGTTCTCTAAGTGTTTTTACTTCAAAACTTCAGGTTGTGTCAGAAGGTTTCACAGCATCGTGATGTTTAAATTGTCTCACTTGAGCTAAAATCTCCCCAGTATCTCTTGTAAATACCAAAAGCTTATCTTCCACAGCCAATCTGGCCATCGTGATTTCAGCTCTCACCCAGTAAGTCAACAGACTGCTCTTTTGTATTTTAGGCATAACGTCAGTGCACAGAAAAACTGCATTTTTCTAGAGTTTTGCAAGCTAAACAAACAAATTCTTTTTAGGGCAGTGGCACATTTGCCAACTGTTCACTCTGTGCTTTTGATGCCCTGGTTCTGCTTAACCTACTTTCCTCTCGAAAACTCAGCTCTGTGCTGTGGTGGTTCTAATTCCCCTTTCCAGGAACGCTACTGCCATTTATGCTTGTGTGGCTTAGCTAAAATTAAGTCCGAAAGACGCATCCCATCAGTGTCCTTCTCCAAGTCCTCTGATCCTTGTCGCAGACATGGGAAGAGACAGGTAGTCAAGCCAAGGAAAATTGTCACTTGGATCCGCCCGTGAGCTGTGGTCTAAAACATTTCTCTGTTTAGAGGTGCTTGTGGTCCTGTTCAGCATACACAGATGACATTATCATGGGCTCAGAATATACCTCACGTTTGACACTTTGAAAGTACTTACCAGCCCTTAATCAACTTCATCTTATATCCATGTTCTAGTCAAGGAAGCCCCACGCAATCCCTTTTGGGAGGAAGGCTTCATTTTCCAAGTAGGAGAGTAGGATGATTTGGGAAAAGGAGACAAGAGGAGCTACTATTTTGTAAAATTCTACCTGGAACTCGGTATGTTAAGATTTGTCTCTGTATGCACATACCTTTATTGATGGTTGGACATCATTAGGACAGCACCATGATCTGGAGAAGAAAAGTCCAAGTTGCTAGAGAGATGAAGTTAGGGTGCACAGGGGCGCATAGTATGCGATAGTAGTAGCAGTAGCAGACCTCTCCACTAGATGGCGGTCATGGTTTAATAGTCAGTTTTAATTAGCGTGTTCAAAATGTACCATGTTGACACTACCAAACACAGATACATGAATGTTACATATATAACTGTGATTCAGTTTTCAGCAGTGTTTCATAATCTAGTGTTTTCCCAACAGACGTATACCTTTCTTTACCTCTGCGATGTTGAAACACTAAGTTACAGTATTTAGTGGGACTATCTCATGCAGGCTATCTCCCGTATATATACACACTCCTGCAACTTCTTCCTGTCTCCACACTGTGTTTGGCACGAACCACCCGCCTGCCCAGAGCAATTAAATGAATAGAAAATAGATCACCAATTCTAATCTTGAACGTGAGAAGAGAGACAAGATTACCTAGCGATCAGAACATGAATCAAAGCAAACCTAGGCAGGAGCCAGGTCCTGGGAATGGCGGCTGGTGGTTTGAGGGGATTAATCGTTGATAAGCTTACTCCTGAGCCCTGATTCCTAGCGCTGATGATTAGTGAATAAGACGTGGAAAACAAAACAGATGGTTGTGGGGGCTCTGTCCTTAGATCCTGAAAGTCTTGAATCTTGGTTTATGCCAGGTGGTTCTGTACTCTGCCTCATTGCAACCGGACTGACTCAGGTGTAGAGGTAACCTGTGCTTGCTGGTTGACGGAAATCCTCAGCTGGGTGGCTGACTAAAGAACTTAATCAAGAGCTGTAATTGGTTAGAATCCTCAATAAAAGGATCTAAATTATGGATCTAAATTATGTTCTATTGTGATAAATTAAGATGAATATCATACAGTTTTATCTCTGAAGATGCCAAAATTTGGATATTTTTATATGTGTTATTTTGTGAACTGTTACAATTTTTTAAAAAATAATGTATTGGTTTATATTAAATGAGAATTTTCTTAGAGCTTAAAATTCTCATTTTTGTGTAGAAAAATGATGTTTTAAGAAATTTTATGGAAGCTAGAGAATAATGTTCTAAAGAGCAACATTTCACAAGTTGGTGATAGTTAATGTGGATATTGATAATCTACATCAAATTCACTCAAAGTATCAATCTTTGAGTACTTTGGTACTTTAATAAGTACCAAAAGGATTGGTTTTAATAAGTGTATCAAATGTTATATGTATATAAAGTGCAACCTACACATCAGCTTAAAACTGTGAAAATGCATGATTTTAAATTTGGAAAGTTCCTCAAGAGATGAACAATTTCATTCATCTGAACTCTTCTGTACACATTACCTGGCAAAGTGTATGCCTAATTTATCTACAAGAGAATAGGATATTTTCTCTAACAAAATCTCAGTGTTAAGAATTGCTCAAACTTTAATGACCAAATCTCTTATCCTATTCTTAATGATGTTATTCAGGGAATCTTTCAGACTGAACAAAACATACATCTATTATGCTGAAATTTAAGGCCACTTCTAAACCTTTCATTCTAAGACCGAGAATTGCAGATGGTTCTCCTTTTAGTTCAGTGTACTGACTGAGTTCAGGGCTTCTGGCAGAATTTTATCCCTATCAGAGCTGAATAACACTATCCTTTCTATTCCAGTTATTTATTATGTTTAATTTTTCTCTGAGCCTCCTTATATTAGTATTTTTAATATATGGTCATATACATATTAATAAGGTTCTGATCAAAGCAAAGGGCAATACATTGAGTCTATCATTTGTTTTTAATTAAGCAAGCTACATATAAATTGCTTTTTATATAAATGCCTTAAGCTAAATTCTTCCCCCATAAACAGCCCTTTTTTCCCATCAAGTCCAGAGTCATGGAAAGAAGATCATCATTCATCAAAAAAGGGCCTTAATTTCCTTCTTCCCAATTCTCAGATATTTGGTTGCAATGCTTCTTCATGCTACTTATATTTTCTTAGTGTGTTTAAAGCTGTTCATCTGTTTTCCCGTTCTCACTATCACCACCTTAATCAAGTCCTTCAACATCCCTTTTTGAATTTTTATGAGGATTTGCAAATTTTATGCTTAATCTTGGCCTGATCAACTCCGTTTTCTACACGGATGCCAGAGTGTATGTTCCAAAATAGAAATATGATCATTGTATATGCCAGTTCTTCAATAAAACCCCACTTATTTCTGATGTAAGCCCCATGTTGTTCAGTACAGAGGACAAGGTGATTCGATCATCTTGGAGCCGAATCCATCCACACTCACACCCCTTTTGAGAGAGGCGTGTCTGCCTGGCTTCCACAATTCTGCACCTCCCACCCTTCGCTCGACAGGTGGCCCTGGTTTTCATGGCTTGTTTCTCTGTCAGAACAGTAAGCTAAACGTCACTGATGCTCGCGCTATCTTAACAATTATCTCATTTTATAGGACTAACACTACATTCTTATCTAGTTAATACTTCTGTTTGAATATATTCAGTCTCTTAAATATAGACTTACTCTAAACAGAATACGCTGAAACGATGGCTTAAAATAAAACAGAAGCGTCTTCTGATCACGTTGGAGAAAGTGGTACCACACCAGACCCCCTTTCCACCACAAACAACTGCAAAGCGACACCAACTATGGGAGCAGGGTGACGCCAACAGCAGGCTGGCAAGACTGTGACCCCAGAGAGGAAAATATCACACAAGGCGAGCCCTGCTATCACTTCCGGTGTCTAATGACACTTTTTAGACCGTGGTGCAGGCAGGGCAGCCCCTAGCAGAGGAGAGCCATCCCACTGAACTGAAAACACAGGGAGGCTGACTCCGCTGCAGTTTGTGGGAAAGTGTTGGGACAAAGAAAATCCTAAGCAGCATAATTCCCAGGGTTCAAAGTGTGCCTTGGCCTTATTTCCGACAAGGCATTTGGAAAAAACCCAGTCAACACCCAATGCACTCATGTGCCTTAGTGATGTGTAAACCCGGAGAAAGGCGACTCTCAATGGATTATGTGATAATTTAAAAATTATCCTCAAATGACCAAACTGATTTTCCAGTTGCTTCCAATCCCAACAGGGTTCAAAACTAGTTAAAGAATACAAAATGCAGACATTCCATGATGTAGCTTTTATGATATCCAGAATCCAGTTTTTTAAAAGTGACTGGACGGTCAAAGAAGTGGTGAAATGAGACAGGGAAATGACGAAAAAGGGGGAAAAAAAGCAGTCACTAGGAGCACACCGTGCAATTACAGAGACGGTGGAGTTAGCAGCAAGGACTTTATAAAATAGGTGTCAGTAATGGACTCAAAAACTCCCCTTTGGCCCTGGCTGCAGTAGGTCAGGGGATTGAGCACGGACTGTTAACCAAAGGGCCACCAGTTCAATTCCCAGTTAGGGCACAAGGCTGCGTTGTGGGCCAGGTCCCTAGTAGGGGCCACGTGAGAGGTAACCACATACATTGGTGTTCCTCTCTCTTTCTCCCTCCCTTCTCCTCTCTCCAAAATAAATAAATAAATAAGTAAAATGTTTAAAACAAACAAACAAAAAAACCTTCCCTCTTGCACTTTATATAGGGCAGAAAGATCCTGAATTAACCACTAACTGACTTCTGCCTCAGTACCATTTCTGGAGCCATCAGATCCACTCCTCTTCCCTCTGTCTTTGTGATGGTTCCTTCCTAGACAGTTGGCAGGTAATGTAGCAGAGTTGGGGGTAAGGCGATTCTGGGAAGAGAATAAAAGTGAAAAATTAATCAAAGCATTGGGGGATACTGCCTATATACATACATATATATATATATATATATATATATATATATATATATATTCTTGTCTGTATTTCAATTTTTCTAACTCAAAATTTCATTTTGAATATAAAAAATAATTTCAAGCACTTAGTAAATTGGCATTATATTATAAGGTGAACCGCACACTTATCAGAACTTTTATGTTGCTCAGGCTTCCAGTTATGGAACTCCCAGGGATATTTAAGGTCTAATCCAATGCTTTAGACATTTTTTTTATCAACATTGTCCCCAAAGTGTATATGACTGTAAAGTAAGAAACACAGGAGTAGATCTTCAGGGAGCAAAACAGAGTAGGTGAGAATTCTGGGAAGCAAAGCACTCCTGCTCTTGGACGAGCCCCCAAACGGCCCTGAGGATAATGAAAGCACGAGTGTGTTCGAGTTAAAGAGCATCTTGTAGTCACCAAGGTTGCAAGGATGCCCACGTTTTGTTTCACTGAACAAAAAGCATCTGTTTAAAAAGGCCTCCTGAGTTTTTGGTATCGTTTTTGAAAAATTACCCAATTTCAAACTGAAAGGAACCATGAACAATTTCAGAAAAATATACATATATTTGAAAAACATGCCCTTGAGACGAGTACATAAAATAAATAGTTACACGCTCATTATCTTGATTGTGGTGGTGATTCGATGGGTGTATAAATATGTTTGAACTTATCTAACTGTACGTTTTATATGCATGGTTTATTTTATATCAGTTATATCTCCATGGAGGTGTTAAGAAACACATCAGCACACTGGAGTGTCACTTTCATATGTAACTGTCCTGAGGTCTTGCCCTTTGAACTCTCACCCCAAGCAGTGCAGCTCAGTTGTTGGGAATCATCCTGCAAAACAAAAGGTAAACAGGTTGATTCTCAGTCAGGGCACCTACCTGGGTTGCAGTTTCGGTCCCCAGCCAGGGTCGGGCAGGTAGGTGAGGTAACCGATCGATGTTTCTCTCTCACACTGATGATTTTCTACCCCCTACAAATAAATATATAAAATCTTTAAAAAATAACTCTTGACTATCTAGATCCAAAACTATACATTATAATAAATAGCTTTGTAACTAGGTTGTAATGTATGAATGGTAATTACTCATGGTAATTGTGTATTGTTACACAATGTAATCGTCTCCTGGGTAAGTCAGGAATTTTAAAGAATTTATAACAAGTTCATGCTCATTAAAATAATTTACAATCAGCTGAATAATAAAAGTCAGATTAGCAATGCACAAATTGACAACAGCAAAACAGTACCAGTATTTCATTTGTGAAAATAATTTAAATTATTAAAAGCCAAAGAAAGCGATTATTAAAATTTCTCTATTGGTGGGGATTAAACAGCAATAGATGGCATATTATGTCTGTTTCAACTTGAGAATATTCCTTGAGCTGGCCAATTAACACGGGACTACACACAACTCTTGATTGTCTTCCCCATTTTGTGAAAAAGGGTGAAGAACAGGGCATGATAGACCTTGTTAGTTCTTAGGACACTATTAAACATACATAGAACATGTCATGAGTGCTGGAGATAAAGAGGATATGAAAAACCATGGCCTCAGAAACGTAACTGTGCTTTGCAGGTTGCAGATTCAAGAACCGATAACTCTTGCCTTAAAATAATGTATGCAATTTATGTGTTATACAAATGTAGAAACATCATTTCTGATAGATTATGTTCATGGGGATGATCCTTTCATAATTAAACTGAACTAAGTATTAGATTTAACTTAATGAAGTTGCCATTTTATTATATCAAGAGCAGTTGTATATTATTGCTCATTTCATAGAGCCCCTTGTGATATTTGAGGGTAGAGTTTGGGCCACTGAGTTGAATGGCACAATGTGTCCCAACAGAAAACGATAATGGAACAGCAGATTTGAACATGCTACAGACCGCATGGACCTAACAGACAAGGTCAAAGCATTTCATGCACAACAGCAGATTATACATTGTTTTCAGGTGCATGCAGAACTTTCTCCAGAATAGATCACAAAACTGAATGCTTGTGTCTCCCTAAATTCACCTGTTGAAACGTAATTGCTGATGGGGAGTATTTAGAGGCGGGGTCTTTGGGAGGTGATGAAGGCCTGAGGGTGCAGCTCTCATAAGTGGGATTAGTGCCCTTATGAAAAAGACCCCAGAGAGCTCCCTCGGTCCCTCCTCCGTGTGAGAACACAGCAAAAAGACAGCAAGGGGGCCTTTACCAGAATCTGCCAGCACCTTGACCTTAAACTTTCCACCCTCTAGAACTGTAAGAAATAAACGTTTGTGTTTGAGGCCACTCTATGGCATTTTCTGCTACAGAAGCCCAAACTGACTAGGACGAGTTCTGGCAAAGATGTGGAGACAAGGAACCACTTGTATGCTCTTGGTAGGAATGGAATTGTTACAGTCACACGCAGTTCCTTAAGACATTAAAACCTGAGCTACCATATGATGCAGCAATTCTACGTCTAGGTACACATCCTAAGGAATTGAAATAAGAATCTCACAGTGTTAATCTTTACTTCTCCTATGTTTATTGCGGCATTATTCACAATAGTCAAGACATGGTAACAGTCTAAAGTACATTGATGGACAAATGAATGAAGAAAATGTGCTATTGGTATAAAAGGGATATTATTTATTCTTTATAAAAGAGAGAAATCCTGAGATTTGTGAAAATGTGGATGAACCTGGAGCATGTTATGCTAAGTGCAATAAGCCTTACACAGAAGGACAAATAGTACATGGTATCACTTATATGAGAAACCTCAGAGTCAAACTCATAGAAACAGAGAGTAGAGTGGTGGTTAACTGAGCCCTGGGGGAGAGGAAGGCAGAGGTATTACTCAAAGGGAACTGAGTTTCAGCTTTGAAATAGGAGTTAAGTCCCAGAGGTCTGTTGTAGAGCATAGTTCCTATCGTTAACAACACCACATTCTATCTGTGAAAGTTTACTCGGTGGGTAGCACTTAGGTTAAGGGTTCTTATCATAAAAGAAACACATGAAATAAATAAGTAAAGAAAGCGACAGAAAACATTTGGGAGGTGACGAATATGTTAATGGAACACATTAAATATATACAGCTATTTTGTGTATCAGCCATATATTAAAGTGGATTTAAAAATTACATTGTCCTGAATGGGAATAATGAATATTGTGAAACCTTTCATTTGTCTCCAACTAACATAAATAAAATATGCACTCTCCCCGACACCTTACAGGTGCTTTTAAAAGTATTATAAAGTGGTTCTGAAGTTGATTCACAAAGGCAAACAGGCAAGAATAACTGGGAATTTATTTGAAAAACAAAGCAACATAAAGCAACGAGGAAGACATGGCAGCAGTTATCATGAAGATCTCATGCAAACACAGTGTGAGCTTACTCCAAATGAGATAAATTATTAGCAAAACAGAACAGAGAGCCCTGACATAGTCTTACTATGTAAAAATTATGCATACTAAAATTAAGAAGCACTAAAAATCAGTGGGGATACTCATCCATTATATTTGGGAAATGACTAATTAATTTAAACTTTTTCTAAGGAATTCTATCCTATAAAATAGAATTATGATTATTTTTATTTAGAAAAGACTCTAGTAAGACGTTAAAATGTAGAAAACTGGACTTGAACAATTAAAATAAAAAAATGTAATATTTGTCTAGTGATAGATTACTACTACTGCATTCCTAAACAACCATCAGAAATATAGAGACAGAAATATGATAAGTAGATATTTACCAGAATAAGTAAGGGAATGATTATGCTATGAAAACAATTAAAAAGTAATTTTCATTAATAATCATGAAAAATAGTCACTAATACTTAGAGAACATAATTATCCTGGTAGCTAACTGTGCACTCCTACTTACACTTGTTAGAACTTCATCATTTATATCAGTAAACACACATTAAGTGCCAAATCCACTCTTACGAGTGGGCCTCCTAAAGTAAGGTGTTTTCTCTTGGAGGATGTTAATTAGAAATATGGACTGCTTCTCCTTATCTCCGGTAGACACAAGGGAGCTACCGTTTATTAGGCTTCTTTTAATCTCTAGGGATTTTTAATATGACTTTTTGAAAAAGTTTCTCATTTGTTAAGGTTTAAGGCGTGACAATTTAAATAAATGAGTTTAAGTCGTCTTAGATGAACATCTCAATGCAAACTGAAGTCAACACTCCCAAAATTCTAGAGGATCCAAATGCACTTGGCTCTTCCCCCCCCTTAGTGGGCAGCTGACTTGAAAGGGCAGCTTTTGTTGTTACTTGAGATCATTAGTGTAGATGATTCAGCAGACACGGTCATGCTGCTCCCATAAGTACAGGTCGCATGCGGTTTTCACCTGTCACTAATAACGGCCCCTTAGTACTTGGGTCAGCATGGAAAAGTATAAAAGATTTTCTCTCTCTGCTTTCAAAATTGTCAAATACATACACACAAAAATACCCAATGGCAATGAATATATACATATATTCAAATATATGCATATAGTTCTTCCTTTGCATTTTCTTCCTTCCCCTGCTTCCCCCAAAACATCGAGAGCACAAAGTCACAAACTTTACCCCAACAGCTGTAATGAATGTCTCAGGAAACTGGAAAGAGAATTTCTTAGACTTAAGCCTCCATTTATACTGAAGGAGTGTGGTTTCATCTGTTTCAGGAAGATTTTTATTTGTTTGAGATTTTAGATGGTCATTTTGATGATTTCCTCCTTGGCAAGTTCATCAGTTTGATGGATGGAGAACAATAGTGATTTGGGTCTTGAAAGTAAAAGAGGAGATGTTTCCTGTTTAGTTTGGAACTGGCTCTGGCGGAGGGGTTCAGGGAGAACAGCCCTGGTCTAAATGCGGGAAACGCATGTGTTAGCTTGTGCATTTGCCCTGAGCCTTTTTTCTCATTACCGTTACAAAATGAGGTAGAATAACTCAAGCACACAGCTTATGAGTTTGGATGGACTTGCTCCAGTAGCAAACATCGTTCTCTTTACTTCCTTTGGTTTCATATGTTACATTAGCTCTGAGGGCCACTGGAAACTCCTGTCAGCCTTGTTTTAATGTATTCTTCATAAATAATCGAATAAGCTTCGCTTATATGCTCTAACAGCAAGGGATCTCATATTAGGGACCTTTGGGAACTAGCAAAAGATGTCCTTACCCTCAGAATTAGGGAACTGTCTTAAAACTGACTCAGAGCCTGGGCTCGCTCTGACTCAGACCCAACCTGGGCTGGATCTTAGGTGCTGAAGAAAACCAAGATTCAGTAACCTGAGCCACCGTGTCACTTACAATGAGAAGAATTTGGATCCTTGGCTTAGAAATCACATGTCAGTAATACTAGTGGGATACACAAGCCAAGAAGGTGGTAATTTTGTCATTCTTCTTTGTCCCTACTCATACTAAAGTGTTAAAATGAGCTTTTATGTTTTATTCACTAAAAATATTCTCATTTTCTTATTAAAGAATGCCATAGTGATAACAGATGAGAATATTTAATATTTGCAAGTGTAATTCACTAGATTAATTAGTAGTGGAAATTCGCCTTACCATTACTTCAAACTCAACACACCTAAATCCATTCTCGGTTGCATGAGAAGAAATGCACAATACAATGCAGGGCAGTCACATTAAATCCTTTCAAACAAGGTAGAGTGTTCATAAATAGATCAGCCACAATAAGCAAAGTACCCAAGAACTAGTTTATAAGTGATTTTTATTACCACACTTTTTTTCCATTTTCCCTTAATTCATAAAATCTACCTTTTTCCTTTAGAGCATTTGTTGACTCGAGAGCAAACAATGTGCTAAAAGAATACAGGACTATCTGTTTAACCATAAGATGAAACAATCAAGTGATTTTTTTTTCTTCAAAGAAATGTGAGTCAGTGTTCAAGTGACTAAGAAAATAGAGGAGCAGATGCTGGAATAATAAACATCTTGCATTATATCATTTAGCGGAAGTCACATAAATACCATCATAAAATAAAGAACTTGATGAACTCTGCGAAATATGCCATCACCAAACAAATGCCTTTTTTATTGCTAGCAGGAAAGACACAGATGGCTCAGTCTGCTCATTTTGGTATTTATTAAAATAAATTTCCTGAAGATCAGGTAGGTGCCTCATTATTTGCAAGATGCATTCAATGTTGGAGAAGTATACTGAGAACTCTTTCCGAAAGGCTGTCCAGGAGCCATATGACATGTCAGCGATTATGAAGACGTTCGATGGGAAAAATATTTTTCTCCAAGTAATCCTAATGATCAGTATGGTGAAAATATTTTGACATTTTCAAATGACACCAAGGTGAGAGGTAATGGAAAAAATGTAAGGACTAAGTCATCTTATAATTCCTTTTCTACTGCAAAAAAGGACAGGCATGTGTATCTTACAATTTTCACCTCCATGTTTTACTTTCTAAGTGAGTCACAGAATGGAAGAGAATTGCTTTCAGATTTTACAAGGAAACCAACATGTGGGTCACAAGATGTTTCCCATTCCTTTTTGGCTTGTCATTGTTTTAGGACTTCTGTGGCTAATTGTTTTGATTAAAAATATGACAATCTCTCCTTTATTTCCTGCATGTTTTACCCATCTCTTTCTCTCAATACTACTTTGTGATCATATCTTTGATTGTTAATAAGTTATGATAATACATCTAAACACTTTTAATCATTTTTATTTTTAAGAACAAAAATGCAATAACACTTGAAAGTATATGTACAGAAAAGATACATAAGCTGGATTGCCTCAAAGTTTTAATTTATAAAATTATTCAATTCTATTCTGGAAAGAATACAGCTACAGTTTATAAAATGCACTGTTGAATATAGGTAGTTGAGTAAATAAATCACCAATGTATCTTGACTTGAATCTTTAGATAATTGCCTCTCTTTCCTGTTCCCCTGATGTGAATGTACATAGTCAAAAACAGATGCTGATTTCACTGCCATGGGATTTGGAATGCAGTTGTCACTAAGGAAAAAAAAAAAAAGAATTTCCAGGGCATACTAGTGAACATTTGCAATACAAACAATTCTGTGTAATGAATTATCATTGCTTTCATGGTTATTTTCTCAAGCCAAGAATTATATTTAGTCACTTGTCTATTAATGCCTCAACCTGATGTGTTGTAAATTCAATTTCTGGTGGTTGATTTTAAGTCATTCTTAACCAACATTATGAATACACACAGTTATTCTCTTCTGTGCACACATACACACACATACATGCAAAGAGTGTGTGTGCAATAGCACAATTTTGAAAAAAATTATACTATGACACAAAGTGGTGCTTATAATTGTTTTAAAAAATAAAGAACTTTATCCCTTGTTTCAAGGTTTTCACTTCTGAGGTCAGTGCTTGTCCCTATTGCTAATACTACTAGATATATTTGATGAATAACCCATGATATCTTTCCAATGGTGGAACACAGCTTTCGATGATGGAGTGTATATTTAAAAACATCTGTTCTGAGGTAGCAGTTATATTCTACTAAGCAGATTTTTAATCCATTGGTAATTCAGAAACTCCCTATATAGACTCTAGGTTTAGCAATGCCTAGCTGTCAAAAAAATAATAATGTCACCTTGATATTTGCCTGCCCTGGTTTTTAATGTAATTGAAGCTCCAATTGTATAATCTATATACTATAGTGGTATTAAAAATATTTGTTTTAGCCCTGGCTGGTGTAGCTCAGTGGATTGAGCACGGGCAGCGAACCAAAGTGTCGCAGGTTCGATTCCCAGTCAGGGCACATGCCTGGGTTGCAGGCCACGGCCCCCAGCAACTGCACATTGATGTTTCTCTCTCTCTCTCTTTCTCCCTCCCTTCCTTCTAAAAATAAATAAAATAAAATCTTTAAAAAAATATTTGTTTTATAAAACGTTAAGTGTCATTCACTAGAGTTGAAAACATGAAATTGTTAACACTTTCTTGCATACAGGTAACATGAAACCACATTAACAGATTCTCTCTATTTGAGATTTAGAAATTATGCTTTACTAAACAAATTAAAGTATTTTAAACTACTGTATTGTTGATTTTGTTATAAACAAGAACTTTAAACTACCTAAGAATGAAGACAGAATCTAAAATCATTTTATTGTGAATTTATAATCCAGAGAGAAGTGTTAATAAGAAAATTAATCAACTATAAACTAACACCTGTTAAATTATTTGTAATGAACAAATGATGGCCTCAGAAGTCAAGTTTCATTATGACATTAATATGAATTGAGTGAACTGAAAAAATTAAAAATGTTTTTGCCAGTTTCCCTCAAACTGTATTTTAAATAAGCCACACCACCATGAAAACCAGAGTGAATATTTCAAACAATCTTGCTTCTGATGAACTAATATTGAGCCTGCTATTTACCTCCTAAACCTTTCCCTGGAACACAGCTTCGAGGTGAGTTGGTTTTCATGCTAACCCGAAATTAGCAGGCCCCCTTACTGTTAAATCACAGTTGACAAGGAGACAAAATCAGATCTTCAGTTATAATACACTTGACTATATTTAAGGTCTGACGCTGACGCACATCAGTCAAAAAAGAGTTCATATATTTTGGATGCTAAAGTGTTGTAATATAAGCCTGGCCAGTGTGGCTCAGTTGGTTGGACCTTGGCCTGCAAACCGAAAGATCGGGTTGATTCCCCACCAGGGCACGTGCCTGGTTGCAGGTTTGGTCCCCAGTACGGGTGCGTGCAGGACGCAACCAGTCAATGTTTCTCTCTCATGGATGTTTCTCTCCCTCTCTTTCTTCCTTCCTTCCCCTCTCTCTGGGATTAATCAAAAAGAAAGATTAAAAAAGGTATTATAATATGAGCCGTATTTCATATGAGTAAAAATGATGTTTGGCCTTGTAAGCAAAAAAAGTAATTACGATAATATCTTTACAAATACAAATAGTTATCTGTTTATCTTTATGGAGACAATCTGCATATCTGTTGCTTGGATTTGTTGTCCAGGGCATCCAGAATAGCTCCCAAATGCTCAGCCTCTACAAACTGAGTTCTGTCTGGTGCACAGTTCATCTTCTGTGCAATTGGAACACAGAACAGTGGAGGAGGAGAGGCCTTTGTTAAGGACAAAGCTTCTAACAGCTGAGGGTGAGGAAGTAGGAAAAATTCCTTCACCAGTCACACCACAGTGTTTTTGTTGAGCTTTCTGTAAGCATTGGAAGCCTGGCTAGCTGCTGTGCTGCTGGCCACTGTACTTCCTGGTGGTGATATGCACCGGGGTGGGTGGGATCGGAAAGCAGGGATGAAGTCTCCTCAGGGACTCTTGAGGGCAGGAATAGAGTAAATATTAAGATGGTGATAGATCTGTCGCCCAGCCTGTCCCTAACATACTAACTTTGAGAAGAATCAGGACTGTATCTTACCGAACAGTTTCCATAAGGGCCACATGGAGAATCAGACACACATAGAGGGCTGCACATTTGTCTCACTGTTCACAGACCATGGTGCCTTGGGCACTGGGTGCCATCTTTGGCTCAGACAGTAGGATAACATTTTTACGTGATGGATTAACATGCTATCTTTACTGAGAATGAGTAGCCACAAATAATTGGTTTACCCAACATAAAAGTAAGTGCCAAGAAAAACTGTGTTAATACGGCCTCACTGATACTCACTGGTGAAGATTAAGGACATTCAAGTTGCCCTTTTGTGATTGGTAGCTTCTAATGGAATGAGAAGCGAGCATAAAATATAGTCTTATCTTGTCGGATTTTCCATTCATGATGTTTTGGGCTTCAGACATCCAACACTAAGGATCATTCTTTCCACAACTGTGCCTTCTTCTCTTTCTATCTTGATTTAAACATCAACTCCAGTTTCCAAGTTGTTCAGACAAAACACACACACACACACACACACACACACACACACGCACTACCCGTAGTCATCCTTGACTCCATACTTCAAACTCTGTATCTAATCCATTCTGTTGGATGTACATTCTACACATATTGAGTCTGATAACTTCTCAATAGAGCAAGACATCCACTAAAATAAAGAGCAAGCCATATATAGACATATATATATATAATTTAAAATTTTATAGTAGTCCCATTAAAAAGGAAAAATAAGTGAATTTTTATAATATATTTAACTCAAAATATTTAGCCAAAATATCATTTTAACATTCAATCACTTTTTAAAAGTATTAATGGCATACTTACTATGTTTTTTTTCACATCAAGTGTTTGAAGTCTGGTTTGTATTTTGCACTTAGAGTCCATCTTGAATCGGACTCACCCCACTTCATGTGTTCAGCAGCCACGGGGACCCAGGGGCTCTCTCTCCAACAGCACGGCTCCGAACAATAGTTTTGCTCATATCCTTGCCTACTTTTTTATGGTGTTTTTGCATGTTTGCACTTTTCCCCTTTAATTTTTTTATTTATTAATAGCTCATCTATTATTGTATCTTTTTTCCATTACCATTTAGCCCCGTATACCCTCTTCCACCCCCGCCCACCCCTATCCCCCTCACAATCACCACACTGTTGCCGATGTGTGTGAGTTCTTTTTTTTTTGCTCAACCCCCCTTATAATTCATGCACAACACAGCAGCCAGAATCCTAATAACACATATAAAACAGATTTTTATGAAATATGTACATACAAAATGATTCACATTCTACATACATGATGCTTATGTCTTTAAATGTGCATTTTCACATTCGTTATGAGTGATGGGGTTGAAGGAATGTGAGAAAACTGCAGCAGCAAGGTCAGTCTGACCCTTCACCCCCTTGCAACTTGACTTTTCTCCCCTGAAAGCAGGAGTTAAATTTCCCACTTGAAAGTTACCCTCTCTGCACCAAGAGGAAGGGATGTATTTTTATCGCCAGACACGGGGGATTCTGGACTTTAACCCACATCTTCCTCATTACTTCTTTACCATTTACTACCATTGGCTTAAACCTCTTTGTCTTGTTAATTCTTCAATTTTTTAATAATGGTTAGTTTTTAATTAAATACATTGAACGACTGCCTAATCATCTGGGAAAAATTCAATATATTCATACCTTACATACCTTATACCAACAATAATCCCAATACAGTGCAGATGTTAACATAAATAAAGTAAGTCATACAATTATTGGAAGAAAATATAGACAAGATCAAGAGGAGTAGTGTGTCCAATAATTGCCACTGCTTCTGAAATAATAAAACAAAAGGGAAATCTGTTTCACTGCATATTAACCAAATTTTCTTAGACCACTACATAAGTTTGTCTTAAATGCAAAATGACATAGCTTTCAGTAGGATTTGTAATAAAATGTATTGCTTCATTGTCTACATGCTATGAAACCCTCCTGCTCTGGTCAGCCCTTCACTTTTCCTGGTTTTCATTCTCTTGTCAAAGCTCCTGTGTACCTGTAACAATTCACTAATATTTGTATGCTTTTCTCCTGCTAATTTGTCTTTATCAGTTCAATTTTCAGACTCCGCTAAGGATTCTGAAAGGGGTTAGGGGAGCTTTTTCCTCCTCTACATAAGTCACTACGGGTCATTAATAAATAAAGCTATCTTAACTTTTCTCAAATTTGTCTGATTTAACAACTTGTTTTATGTTTACTGGCAGTATAGGTCATCATTTTCAAGGGGAAAACTCTGACCAATACAAAATAGAATTTCATTGTTTCAAAATAGTTTAAATGAAATATAAATCAATTGGCAATTCTTTTAACTCTCCTGCCCCTCTCTGTAAGCAGCAATGCGCCTACCCATTTCAGTACAGCTACCTACTCATGTGGACTTAACTTTTATAGAGATTTTTACCACATGAAGCAAAAAATTCCCAAAGGAGATTTTTATGCTCTGTAGTATGAAAGAAATATGTCATAAATGTGTTTAAGTGAAAATAACGTCAAGGTCAGATATAAACACAACTTTTTCTGTAGATGTTGCCTCCAAAAAAGAAAAGGAGACAGAGGAGAATATTACTTTTTTTGATTGAGTCATTTTAAAATAAAATAATAGTAAATAATAAGGAAAGGGCTATAAAATGCATAAATACTTCTTAGCACCAGTTATCAAAAGGGAAACCAAAAATTAAATTAGATCAGCACTGAAAAGTTCCTCAAGGCAGTATAATTTATAAATTATATATCTTTAAATTTTGACCTTTCAAATTAGGAAGTATTGGCGAAACATACCAAATGGTAATTTTAGAACATTTTGCCTTCTGGTTAGGTATATACAGACGGAAGGCTTATTTCTATCAAAATAAAGTTTTGATATTGTTAAATTAATGCTTTACTTAAATCAGTAGATCTCATGCAAATAATGTATAAATCATTATAATTAAGGAAAAGCATATCACAGTTACATTCATTATTCAAACATTCGGGAGAAAAATATCTATTTATTAGTCCTCTCAGTGGGTAACTGTTGTCTTCCTGTTGACATCCCGAAAATGCCTTTTTGACTATTAAGAGTAGAGATGAGTCCGTAGGATGAAACTGATACACTGTAATAGATAGAAGGAGTTTATTTGTATGTCCTTGATAACGAGGACCTCCATGATGGAGCAAAGTATTTTGGCAAAGCGTGGACTTGAGCATCTGGTTTATGACCGTGTGTTCTATCCTTATTAGCAAAGAGTTGACCAGATGAAAAATTTCATGATATGATTTTCTGTGAAAGCCAGCTTTATCATTGAGCAGTGATTCAAGAGGAAAGAGAAAATGTGTTGGCTCTCGTATAAGTGGAAAAATGAGTCAGAACCTGCTCCTTTATTGAAAACCATTCACCATTCTGAGCTTTAGTGCAGTTCGCAAATTCTAGGAAAGTAATTTAAATAGTTTTGAATATTAAAGGCAGGATAACTCCATATTTCTAATTATATATTTATGGCACTAAATGTCAATTTAAACATCATCTATTAATTTCTTTTTGAGAATTTGCCTCTTTTGAATTCTGTCTCCCAACTTCTCCCCACACCTCAATATTATTAAATCATTTTATTTTATCAATTAATATTATCTGTAATATTATTTATGTAGACCACCATTTTATGTTTCCTTGGAAGTCATTATTTTTAAAATTTTTTACTGGTTTAGTTTTCCATGTACTTATCACTGTTCACCTCAGAACTACTTTCACATCAACCTATTCTGGATTTTTTATTTCTGTATCACAAACCTATCCACTTAATTTTTATTTCCTGGAGACTTTCTTCCTGCACCCCATGCCCCGATCTAGGCTAATTTAATATTCTAGTCTTCAGGCATGTTTCTCTGCTGGATTTTCTCTTTCCTGTAGTCTAGTTCCCTTAATCATTCTGAAACACAGTCTGTAATAGCATAGAGTTATATGTATTTTAGCCCTAGGATATTTGACAGTATTTTTACTCGATGATCACACTTAAATGATAGAGGGTATGGGAATGGGGTTTCACTTTAAAATCCTTTTTTAAATTTTCCATGGGAAATTAAATCTTGCCTCTACCATTTTCTAGATTCTAATTACACTGGATAGAATTCTGATGTCTCTCTGCATCCTATTCTTCCCGTGTGCTCCCCACCCACCCATACTTTGCAAGGTTGCTGGATCTTAAATTTATCTTAAGTGTCTAGAAATTTCATGATTTATTCAGGAGGCAGTCCTTTACTTTTATCATCCTGGATGCCCTTTTGACCGTTTCATTCTGGAGACTTCCAGGTCATGGGAGATTTGATTGGGTAGTTTCTTTGATAATTTCTACATGCCATTTCCTCTCTTCTGTTTCTCTGTGGCGCGTGTCAGGCAGACACTGTGACACTTGGACACTGGTATTTCTTAAAACAAAAACTGTTTATGTCTTTATCTTAAAACATTTTCTTGTTCTCTGATTGTCCGTTTTCATTGCCTTTTACTCTTTTATGTGTTGCTGCTTTCTTCACCTTCTCTCTAGTTTGCTTTGCGTCTGTGTTTACAGTTTGCACTGTCCTACCTCTAGCCTGAGCCCCCGGGGGGTGGGGGGCTGCAGAGGAGAACGGCTCAGCCATTGTCACTACCATCCTTCCCCCAAAATAAAAAAAAAGTAACGAAAATAAAAAAGCTCTGCCTTTCTCTCTTCTGCCAAAGAAGGAACGATTTCCCTTTCTATTTTCCCTAAGCTGCAGTTTTATCGAGACAACTTAGCTATTGTCCTCTCCCACATTCACATAGTGTAGGTTAATAACTTTGTCCTTCTCAATAACCCCCCAACTTTTTTCTAGAGATAGAATCTACAAAATCTCATTTACCTGGAAGTTCCTTTTCAAAGTTTTGAGTTTACAACAAAGAGCTAAGGAAAACTCTAAAGATGATAATCAATCAAGAGTTAAAATTTTCCTGAAAAGGACAAATATGCTAAGGATACAAAAAGAACTTAGCATTTTCAAAAGTATATTTCTCAGCACATTTTTCACTATATTATGTCATATTTCTTGATACTACTTTTTATTCAACAATTATCTTTTTAATTTTGCCACAGTTTTGTATATGTGTGAATTCAAATTTCAGGGACTCCTTTAATCAGGGTGGGCAGCAGTATCTGCCTGTTTTTACATTGTCCCACACCTCCAGATACTCCACCCACTGTATCTTAGACCGGTCAGCTCTTGCTGGTAGATGACTGGAATAACAACCATGTGTTAGCCAGTCATATGTAAGGCAATGGACCAAAAGCCAATCAATGTTTTAGGCATGCTGAGCATGTCCTCAGGAGTTATCAGAATGTGAAATAGAAGAGATTAGTGCAGAACATGTACTGCTAGGACGAGGCAAACCTAGGTTCACAACTCAGCTCTTCTACTTACTGAGAAATCAGACCAAATTGAAATCTCAGTTTTCTAGTTTGTAAAATAAGCACAATAATTCCTACCTAATGAGGTGGCACATGGATTAAATACTATGATGTATGGAAATGCAGAGCATAACATATCCATTAGGTTTGGCCATAGTTACAGGAAACCAAAGATATCAGTGGCTTCCTTGTGATAGAAGTGTGTTTTTCTCCCCTACACAGAGTACAGAGATAAGTTTCCAGGGCATGGTGGCTTTAAGAAAGTTCTAGAGACTCAGGCCCCTTCAGATGACCACTCTGCTATCCTCACTTACAACTCTCATGGTCGTGGGTCAAGTTAGCAAACCCAGCAAGTAAATCCACATGGCTTAGGTCTTTACAGATCTGTAAAGAGTGAACATTTTATGGCTGTTTTGTAAGAGGTTTTCCACCAGCTACCACCCAGTACTTGCACATTATCATGGACCTGAGCTTAGGTATGGTCACAACACATGGCGAGTGAGGGTGGGAAACAGAGGCTTTGTACTGACTGGCTTCAAAAACAAGAACAAAAAAGCAGGGTCCTATTAATTGGAAAAAGACAAAGACCAGACTATTAAGTAGAATAACAGTAACCTCCACCACACACAGAGATGAGGAAATCTGGGGTTGGGGGATGGACACCCCATTTTAATTCAATCTTAATTAATTCTGTTGACTAATTTATAAATTAGCTACCAGGATGATACTATTAATACCACAGATTAGTATAGCAACCTTCTAACATAAAGTTTTATGATAAGTGTGTCTTATCATTTACTCAGTACTATGGAAACCATGAAAGAGAAATATCAAAGCTCTTTGAGCTTTGTGCAGATTATTTAATGTCGGTGTTTGAACACCAAGTCACAAAGTAGCTCTCATAGAAAAGGATTTGGTCATTAAGTACCATTCAGGAAACCTTGCTTTTATTTTAAATTAATTTTATTATTCATGCTCAATCATTTGTATACTAGTCTTTAAGAACCAAAGTTTTCTAAAGGAAGACATTGTCAACATTTTCATTAGATAATAAGAAAACCCTTGTATTAATGCCATTTAAAATTTCCTTCTACTAAAAGGGTACTTGATTCATGAAAGTGTTATGTTGATGAAGATTCACAAGATTTACAGGGTCAAAGAAGAAAAACCCTTTAGTCTGTATTGTTAAATTATTTAAAGTAGTTTTAAATAAAGTAGCTGTTAATCCAAGTAGTAAATTAATTCAACACTAGTTACATCTGAAGATTGACTTCTCTCCTGTAGAAATAAAAAGTTTAGTGAAGTTTATGTTGGTTTTAAGGATGGTTTTTGCACTGTGACAAAAAGGTAAGCCTGAGGAAAGCTCAAAGCAAACTGGGTCCAATTAAACTAGAACTGTTTCGTGTAAAATGACTCCTTTATTTATGTTGGCACAATGTCTGGCCTTCCTTATTAGGCCACGACACGTCGAGAAAGCTTCTTGAGAGCTAGCTTCATAACACCTGTGTTTACTACTAGGGACCCTGAGTAATGGTAAACAGACCACAACGCTAGTGGAGGTTCTTGACGTCTCATTTCTGGACCTATGTTCTCCAAGGAGGTGAAGGAACAGAGCATAGGTCCTTGTAACCATTCTTCCTTGTTCCAGATTACGGAAGTATGGTGTGTCCTAGTTTCTTGGACCCAGCGGGAAATTTTCTACTGCATGAATGTTTGTAGAGTGGTGATAATGTTGTCTGTTTCTTGAATGTTGTGTTATGTGACTCCCAATTGCTCTTCATAATCCAAGGATGTGAGGGAGAAATATGGGCTGAGGTTTGTTGGAGAACTGATAACAAGCAATCAAGAGTGGGTGCTAGGAGATACACTATTATCCCCCAGTTTACATCATTGAAGTGGAAGGCACCTTGGTTCCTTGAACTCATCCAAAACTCTGTTAGTATGTGAAGCTTGTAGCTAAAGCGAGTTTACTTATATTGATTCACAGCTTTTCTGTTTCCCTCATTTGATTGAAGATCTAAGTTAAAAAGAGAGAAGTTTCTGCTCATTCTTGTAACAAGAATAAATGTGCAGGCCATAGACAAGGTGAGCTGAAAATCAGAATGAAGGTTTCCAAAGCTTGGTGTCTTAGGTGGCTAACGTACCACTTCAGCTTCAGCTGGAGGTAGGCTCCAACATGATTTGGTGACTGGGTATTATATAAAGATCTGTTTCTCACCACACCCTATGCCAAATCAAACTCAAGGACAAATAGTCTCTTAACACTGCTGGTGGCTGATGTGCCAAGGAAGGACAGCAAGATGACCTGTGAGTGCACCTCCACACTGTACAGGATGAAGCACTAAACTGGGAGCGCCAAGTAACTGCAGGGCAGCTACTGCTTACACTAGCGGCCCTCAGACATGGCCGCACGCCGGAATCACCGGGCTCTTTAAAATGACATCTGTAATCCACTCCCAGACATTCTGATATTTTTGTATAGGGTGTGACCCAGACCTCGAGAATTTTAGAAGCTCCCCAGGTCATTCTAACGTATAACAAAGATTGGAGACAGCTGGCTTAAGCCATTATTAACATGTGAATTCTCAGCATTTCCATTTTCTCATTCATTGGTAAGTGGATTACTAACAAAATATCTGCCTTGGAGAGTTGCCAGGATGATTTAACAGAGATAACAACATAAAAGCATTTTGGAAAGGGTTAAAGTGATGTTTAAAGGTAAAGAATTAGTAGTTCATGGGGGTCTGAAAGTATTGAGATTTTCTAAGTCAGTTTGTAACTCTGGTGATGGCCAGATACTGATAGCTCTAGATTTCTGAAAATTTAGAGTTCTAACTGTCCTTCAAAATGTGTTTGTCTGTACTTTGTGCTCAGATGCTGGCATTGAGCTATTACCTTATGACTTCCACAGCAAGGTGCACGGGGCACATGAGGCTGGCGGGCGGGAGTTGGTCCCGTTCTCTCTGGGCCACTTTGTCTCCTCAGGCAAGTCATTTAACATTTCTATGCTTCCTTCATCCATAAGATGCAGAGAGTAAAATGCACCCCATTTCCCAAGTGTACGGGGAGAGAAGCAAATGTGTTAATAAATAGAATTCCTTAGAGAAGTCAACTTACTATTAATCTTTCACAAAAATAAACATCAGCAATAATTCCAAGGTGAGATATAGACAGTGGGAGGTTGTGAATAGAATGTTCACCTGGAAAATCAGTATCCTTTCTCCTTCTTCATTCTTTTCTTCTTAATGATAGAGATCTGAAACAAATATAATGACATCTTGTCATCTGTTAAACACCCCAACAATATGTGTGTGAGTACAGCTTGTTTTTATGTTATTTCGCAAACTACTACAGGTTTAAAGTAATTAATAATTAAAATGTTGAATGTTAAGTTAAAAATAGAAACATTGCCTCCACAATTATAATTGCTTGGTTTTAGACAAGTTGAAGAACCTTCCTGGTCCTTTGCTTGGCCTCTTGTGAACAGATGGTCTCTGCTGTCCCGTATAAACGATAACATTCGGATTCAAGAGACTAGTTGATACTATTAAATATTTATGCTGATCGTAACAGATGTATTTACATGTTTTGAAAAAAGAAAATAGAGTTTTATAATGCAAGCCAGTTGAGAAATGAATTCAGAGACGTGGTCATCCAAGAAAAATGGCCACACATAGTATTGACTCCTTCACAATAAAAACATAACGTTCTAAAGGTAATGACAGGAGACATTGAATTTGGACAATTATAATATTTTGCTATAAGATAAAGCAAGTATCTCTGGAGAACCAAAGCCGTAGTTGACAACCTAAGTGCAACAAAGCTTCTAGGAACACACTAAAGGCCGTCAGTTACAAGAATCGGAGAACTCCTAATTCTCTGTGTATGATGGTGGGGTGTAAAATTAAAGGTAAGATATGCCTGTGAAAATGAGCATATGGGTGTGCACGGTGTATCGTGTGCTCATGAAGACCACTCATATACCCAATCCCATTCTGTTCCACGGCATTGCACACTTGTGGCTTCAGTCTAAGGCCATGTCTCCTTGCACATCGTCTAATAGTCAACACAAAGCCTAGCTTGGTTTTTGTCATCTTTATTCTGGGCTCAATCCATAGATTTTATCTCTCAGGAGGATATCATTGTCTCTGTTTTATATCAATATAATGAAGGCCAAATTCTTCAACTAAGGATTTCTGATTTCATGTGCCATTTTAATTAATAACTTAATTAATCATTTTTTCAACTACTAACCAGGCCTGACCCTGCTGAACTCTCAGAATCAGGTGAGACTGGCTAAGGTCAGGGTGGTATGGCCTGGCCGACGTTCTTCTTTGTGTGTGCGTTGGCGGGGGCAGTGGGGGCGGTAAGGCAGCTAATTTATTATAATGTCTCCTTTTCTTGTACGTGCACAGAAAGCCTGAGAGCTAAGTGTTCATGTATGTGTACACGCACACACTCGTTTACTCCTATCCCAAACTTTACCGTAATGCAGCAGTTGCCCTAAAACTGGTTTTACTATGCTTTGTTAGTGTAAGGACTCCGTTGCTATCTCACGCTAAAATAGATGGCTGCTGCTCCTGCATCTTTCAGTGGCTGAGGATAGCAAACATTTAATTCTCATAATTATGATGGCAGGAATTTGGACAGGACTTGGCAAAGCAATTCTTCTTTGTCACATGGTTGACAGACGTGGCCTGAGGGTTTTGGCCAGTGCATGTGGCTTTCTGGAGGGTCCAGTACGGCCTTGCTCACCGTCAGAAGTCCGGGCAGGGCAGTTGGAGGACTGGGCTCACCTGGACCGTTAGCCAGAGCACAGGCATGTGACCTCTCCTAGTGAGATTCTGGTAGTTACACTCCATACTCTGAAGTTCAGCCATCCCAGGAAAAGGATTCTGTGAGTTTTGTTTTTTGTGTGTTTTGTTTTTATTTTTGTGTTTTGTCAATAAGTGTGTTATTTTTATGATCTTGTATTTTTAATTTTAATTTTCTTTGCATCTGGTCTTGCGCCTTAGATTTAGTTTTTCCAGGTCATTTTAATTACAGTTTTATTTTTTACTTTCTACCTCTTTTCTTTTACACTCAAATACAGGGTGGGGTGAAGTAGATTTACAGTTGTGAGTATATAAAACACAGAGTTTATTCTTGTATTATCATTTATTAGTTATTGGATCATTTCCCACGCAAACAACTGTAAACCTACTTTTCTCCCATCCTGTACATGCCGAAGACATTTTCTAAATAACCGTGGATTGTTCCTGAAACTTTCATTTACAGATATGTTTCATGAAGTGTGTTTAAGCAAATATGTCCTTTTATGATTGCCCTCTTTGCATTCAGTGCCAAAAGTAGGCCTTTATTCAACAAGCATTTTTAACCTTACCCATATGACCACGTGCATAATTGATTGTGCACTTAGGGGAATTTGAAAGCGATGGATGAAATGATCCCTATATTTTGCAATTTATAATCTATTGCAACAAGTCAGACAAATGTGAAAAGATTTCCAGTAACAAAAAAAAATGTATAATCCACATATAAACCCAATGATTCATTTGTGTAGCGAGAGAGGAGGCAGGAGTTGGTGTTGAGGCCGAGCACCCTGAGCGGGTTAGTGAAGCAGGGAGCGCTGTGGTTCGCCGGAGTGGCGGATGAGCGCGGACGTTCTGCAAGGACCCGAAGGGAAGGGGGGTGTCTGGGCTGTCGCCACACACAGCTAAACTATCCGCTAAAAATAATGTGTCCAGAGGTGATAGAAAAGAACAGCAGGAGGTTAAGGGACTTCTTATATGATAAAGTAGGAACCATGTTTGCCTCATTTTCAAGTGAAATGAAGTCATTTATACTCAATTTCCATCTTCAGAGAATGCAACCATATCCATCCATCCATCCATCCACCATCCTTCCATCACTTATGACTTAAAACTTTGCCTTTGCCTGTCCCTGAGTTAATGCCATTAGACCCTAGTTAATGTCCTGGTTTGACAATGGAGTTTGGTACGAAGGGTGTTATAACTGGGGAACCTGGGTAAGAGCTACTTGGGTACTCACTGTATTCCTGCAACTTAGCGTGGGCCTTAAACCACTAGAAAAGAAGTTATACTTGAAAATGGTTTTGAAGTTTGCCTTTTTCTTGAGTATGGGTTTAGGTAACCAAAATGCATTGGAAAGGAAATAAGAATAAAGATTATTCACTCAAATAATAGGTCATAATTGAGGAGAATTTGGTAAAAAAAGAAGGGGAGGCTATGCTTTTTGAGTAAATGTTTACAATTTTGTAAATATATCATCGTTCCAGCTAGATAACAGACTTCCTAAGTAATTCTTTGAAAATCTGTTAGTTTTGAAAAAGGAATTCAATTTTATGCAGAAGAGAAATTTAGGTCAAAGCAACATTGTACTAAGATGATAAAAACGTAAAGCAGTGTTTGTACCCATCCTTATAATTATTACATTCCCTTTTCCAGTAGTTACTGTAGAATCAGTATCTCCTATGTAATTTGGTGCCTAAAAGTTATTATGAAATATTTGGGAAGTGGAATGTGTCTCAGGATCTTGTTTTTATGATTCTGTAACTGTGCTTTGTGTTTTTATGAAATATGCTTATTTTTGCTTTCTTTGACAGTTTTTGTTTGCTTCTTTCCAGAGTAACTGACCTTACTACATTTTAAATTTAGGAAGCAGAGTTTGAGTTTTAGCAAAGGGGACATGTTTATGACTTGCTCATTTGTTTTCCACCTGACCTGGCAGTTTTTAAAGTCCTAAAATAATCACTTGGACTGTAAGACCTAAATCGACATACTTCTTTAAGCATTTCTTAGAATTAAAACTCCCTTTTGAATGGCTATTAAATAGAGTGTTCTCCCAAAATTCTTATTATCTTTGCATCTCATGGCAACTTTTATCTGGAAATTCGCTAGTGTTTTAGAAATCATTATTTCATCATCCACCATCCTCAAAACCCTTCCGAAGTGCAAGGCAAATATTCCTGTCTGAAATCTTTCCTCATTTTCCAAATGAAAAAGTGAAGACACAAAAATAGAAAGTGACTTTCCTGTAATAATTCTCATTTTCTACAGGAGCAGGTCACTATGAAAGCACAATGGCCCTGCTAATGTATTCAAGAGACATGAAAAGGTATGTGATTTTTGTGTGCCTTCTAACCAGAGACGACAATCATGAAAGAGTATTTCAGGGGAAGAGTGTTCTGTAGGTGATCTAAGAAACCTTAATGTCTAAAAGCGGTGAGTGCTTTTTATGTAAGCGATAAAGCCAAGGCATGTTCTAGCAGGCCCTTAATGAATTTAATGAATGAATACTTATTTGAGCTAGGTACTGTTTTTGACCTTTGAGTTCTACCCACTGTAGTTCTTCAATAATTCAACTTTACAATAATATCTATGTAGGATGAAATATATACTGATAGCTCATCCATTTTTGTGTGTGTGTGTGAGAGAGAGAGTCATTTATTCCTTCACTTACTTATGTACTCATTGGCTGATTCTTGTATGTTTGTGCCCTGACCTGGGCTTGCAGTCACAACCTTGGTGTATCAGGATGATGCTCTGACCAACTGAGCTACCCAGCCAGGCCATACAGTCTTTAAAGAACATTTAGAGAGTGTAGACTGTGTACTAGACACTGTGTATCATGAATACAACATATATTTTCTCTTCATACACCAGTTCTGAAGTTAAATGTTGCCTCAAGCTTTTCAATGTGTTTACCCTTCTTTGCTGTTGTATTTTCTAAAAAAAAAAAAATCAAATAATCCTCCCTCTGTGATGTGCAATAAAATCTCTTCTGTAGTCTGAACTTTGATTTATCTCTGACCACCAGTGGTTAAAAACAAACCAGAACTTCTTGGATATATAAGTAAGACTGAAATGTATTTTAACATATAAATAAAATTTGTCTGGAAAATATGATAATAAGTTAGCCTTTGGTCTTAGTTAATTTGGAAAAGCTACCTATTTTTATTTTCCAGAATCCAGGCCACACTTTCAAGCTTCCTATATGGTAACCAAGCAAAGATTTAATTGTGAAGTTTACTTCTTTTTCATGGACTTGAAGACTACCCCAGACCCATAACTCTACACATCAGATCTATTCAAACATAATTGTTACTATATACATTAGAATAAGATTCAAATTTCTTTTCCAAAATACTCCTTAGATAGGAAACCCACCAAAATGCTTTTACTAAACTCAAAATGTGTAAATAGACAAACTATTTTCCACATGTAGTGGGCGAGATATTAAAAGAATACAATGAAAATAATTCTACCAAACAACCTTATCATTTACATTCTAAAGTGTTTTTTTCAGTTAGTGAAATTTAACTATAAAATGGATTGTTTACAAAGAAAGCCATTTGAATGCAGTTTTAGATAAGCAAGTATGAAGTAAAATACCTTTTAAAATAAAAACTGGGGAGTTATCACTCTTAACAGCTTTAAAAAGAAGGAAAGAAAAATGTGTTTGAGGGGGACCAAATGTGTCTGCCCTGTAAGGGAGACAGAAGATGACCAGCCCCTATTCTGGGCATCTGTCGTATGAGGGGTGGAGGCCGGAAGTCAATGGAGCTCTTTTCATGCAATAGGAGGTGCATTTTGAGGCAGTGTAAGGAGTGGGCATGCAGGCAACTCTTTGCACGAGAACTTGTGGGACCCTGGGGACAAAATTGGAAGTTTAGAGATGCCACTTGGCATTCCCAAAGGGGCATCACATCCTGAGTGAGCTTTCTGCTGAAAGCTCCATGGGCAATTGCAACATTAAGGAAATGACCGAAAGTAAGGTAGGGAAATAAAGTTCATGAAAACAAGAAAACACCACCCAGGGAAAAGAGTCAAGGTTCTCGGTCTTTTGATCCACTGATATTTTGCTGGGAACAATGCTGTCCGGAAGGTTGAACTACACGAGTGTGGCACGGACACCTGCCAGACCCTGACTCACCCCTTCTCTGACCCTCCCCACACCACCCTTTTGTCAACCTCCTTCCACCATCATGGTCACTCATCTTGGAGTTGGCCCACCTGTCTTACCTCTTTCAAATCATTGCAGGTTAATTTGAGGGGCTATTTCATCTCTTCCTTCTACAGTGAGAGGACAGGACCACATGGTCAGCTCCCAGGGAAGGTCTCATATTTCTGCCCAGGCACAGGGCTGAGGCTCCGCTGGAAGTTTCCTGGAGTCCTTATGCCAACTGGCTTACCTCTACCCAAGAACTCTGCCTAACTAGCTGCATATACTGTCACTAAACGTGGGGAAAATGCTGTTAACACTCTTCCCCTAGAGAATTTGGTCTTCCATTTAGTATAACTGAGAGGGACATTGCATTTCAGACAGTGTGAAAGCAAACAAACACACACCAGCAAGAGCCCAAAATACCATGTGCCTTGGTGCTCCTCGGGCAAGACTCCATTATCTGGGAACCAAATAAACAGAATTTCATTGTTCTATATAATGACTGGTGACCCAGTCCTGGGGACACATAGAAGGTAGTGGTTTTATATGTAGCAAAATTCAGTAAAAGATTCCAAAATGATTAAAATAAATTTGTTTTAGTCCTTTTCCCACTTTAGGTGAATGGGCCTTGTGAATGAAATAAAATCTGTACTATATCTCAGCATCACTAGGTGACTGAGCAAAGTTCTGAAGTGATTTGGAATGGGAGAGAGAAGTTTACTATAGAAATCCATTTGTGAAAATCGAATGTTGGAAAGGCTACTATCCCCCAGAAGTGGCCTGCAGAATGTTAAAATTCCCCTGAAGAGTTATCCTATTACCAGAAATCCCCTAATTTTTAAAAATTAGTATTTTAAAAAAATAATCAACAACATAAAATGTGAAGGGGGAGAAAAATCAGTATAAAATGCTGGAGTATTTGCTTCTTAAATTGTTCATTAAGACTACTTAATTAAAATGTACCAGCTCATTTTCAAAGTTATTTAAGATGCTGTATTAGCAATGATTTGTAGCAAATGTTTCATCCAATAAATTCTAAGTAATTGTGAAAAGATTTAATGAAGCGCCTGTTGGATATTCTAGTGCTCTGGGTTGTTTCAGTTTGCAGCTCATGTGATTCTTATTTTAAAACAGTGTTCAGTTGTCTCTACAGGTAAATGTAATGCGTGAATAATTGTCTATATATAATTTCAATTAGTTGCATTAAGCAAAGGCAAATGCACCAAAAATATGCTAAAACTCAGCATGCATATTGAATCAGAAGTCAGATACTAAAAGTGAAATAAAATATATTTTGGAGAGATCCTTTGCTGTATGAGAATTTTACATTGTCAATTCTCAAAAAAGAACTACTCGTATATTTTTCCCAAAAATGAATTAAAAAACATTTCCTCTAGCAAAAGATGAAGAAATCATCAACAAATACTAGAATTTGGTGTGTTTTAGTTTTATATATGTAAGTATATATAAACATATAGAATATTCTTTAACTCCTTGTATACAGATGGAATTAATTACTAAGATCTTCCATTTGCCAGGGATGAGAGAGGTTGCTTTCCTCCAATATCTACTGTTTCGTAGATTAATTAATATTTCCTTTCCAAATATTCTTCCTTATGACCGCAGAGATTGCTAGAGGACAGACCCAGTGAGCGGGCCTACTCCGCACTTTTCAAGAGTAGGCTGGGACACAGGAAAATCCTGTTCTCTGTTTCAGAGGAGCGAAGGAGGACAAAGGCACAGCGTGGGTCCACAGCCGGGTCTGGCAGCTCACCTCCATCGCTTGGGAACTGGAGTGACCTGCGTGTTTCCCCCCTGTGGTCCCACGTCAGCCCTGGAGAGGGTCAGACCCTCCCTGTCTAGGAGGCTGCTTTTGAGGCCTAACATGCAACTTCTGGATCCTGCTTTGCTGTCTCCCTGCCCTCAGTTTACTTTCAAAACCTCAGGTTTAATCTAGCCCTTGTTTTATTTTGTTAGACTTTTGAATGCCTTTGACGGCATCCTTGAACCTAAAGCTTAGTTTGGGCATAAATACCTGATGCCTCAGGTCCCGTGTCTACTGTATGGACTGCAAAACATCGTCTCCGACTCTGTGAAACAGTCAAGTTCTAGTTTATCGTAAGCACAATGTAAGTACATGGTTTCTTCTTAATAAAATATTCTACCTCTGACTATACCTAAAATTGTCACAAAAATTAATGTTTTTTTTTCTATTGGAAACCAGTGTGAAATTTTACTTTTACTTAGAAAATATATAATCTACGTGGTTGTTTCCTTGTTGTTTTAGGTAATGTACACAATCAGTTAATGAAGAGACACTGCATTCTCATAGCGAACATCCAACTTAAATGCACAGTTATTTGGCAAAAGAACATATGTGAAGTATAACTGCTCATAAGACAGTGATTATTCACTTTTAATAAGTACAAAACCACAAGGATATAGCTTTTGTTCTATAATTCAATAGCCAGTCATATCTGAAGGTCATTTATAACTTATTCGGAAGAATCTATTCATGCAGCGTTTAAAGATGTATTTATACTACTATGTTTTATTCCTCTAGGACAGTCTCTCCCTATTTGAATGAAAGACAAAACAGAACTGTTTTTTTTTTAATTTTCTGTGGACTGATAACTTCTAGTTCAGGGTCTGTTACCCTTAGTCCTATTGAAGTTTTGGACCAGATAATTCTTTGTTACGAGGAGCTGTCCTGTGCATTGCAAGAGGTTCAACATTGTCTGTATCCTCTGCCCACTGGGTTTCAGTGACGTCCCTCCCAAGTTGTGACAACCGAAAGTGTCACAGATATCCACATATGTACCCGAGTGAGGAAGGGGGACAGAGTAGTTCCAGACGAGAATTGCTCTGGATTCACAGTTTTGTGCAGAGTCCCTTGCATGCTTGTGCTAAAATATCCCCAGGTATCTTTTTAACACTGAATGGATGTGCCTCTATCCTCTCCTCTCCACCCATTTTACTCTACCAATTGCAGACTCAAGGAAGTTCACAGTCAGCAGCCATGTCTGTCAAGTTTTCAGGTATTCTGCTGAATTTATACCATGGGTCTTAACAAGTTAGAGCCTTAACCATAAACATTCTTCTAGTTTTATTTATTTATTTATTCATGTATTTATATGCCTACATAAATGTATGAGTATTATGTAGAGTAATAAAATTAGTCTTTTATGGCTTATAAAACTCATTAATTTATAGTTATACAGCTATGCTACTGTTTAATTATATAACTTTTTTTTCTGGTGATATTTTATTTATGCAGGAAACTTGTATCAAACACCTACTTTATGTGACATACTAGGTGATGTTTTGGAAATGTATGGCTAAGACATGGTTTCTGCACTTACGGGGGCTCACTAAGTCGAGTTGCATACAGAAATAGTGATATCTTCATGGGTTTGTAATAGATCCCATTAGCACGATATTTGTGAGATGTTAATGTTAAATGTGCCATGGAAAGAACATACCCCCAGATTTTAACAATCTATCCTTAGGATCAATAATGATTTCCAAATACTTGTGCTGAGAAACCCAAGCGTAATTCGGCTTCTTTATCCTCAGCTCTCACAGTTGTGCTGCCCCATAGTCCTCTAGAGAGCCTGGGTGAAAAGAAAGGAAAGACAGATCTGCTGTTACGAGACTCCTGGAAAAGAGTCCTGATCGCGCCAATGGTCGTTCTGGGAGAAATGCTCATTAAGTCACAGCAGGTTAAGTAGCAGTCGATGCATCAAAATGTTAAATTATACTTTCCAAGTAACCATTTAAAAGACGTATGTCTGTGTCCAGAGCCCCCTCGCATGGCTTCGCTTCCCGTTTTAAAGCGTATTGGAAAGGAATCACTTAAAGCACAAAAGAGCACAGTCGTTGAACTGATGGCAAAGGTCACAGCATCAGACACAAAGGCTAGCTCCATGCATTCCTTACGATGTTGTAATAAACAATATATGTTGCCTGGAAGTTCCCAGCCATCACTTTAGCATCCTATGAAATCATAAAAGGACAACACTAAGCAGGACCCAGTGGTCCTCCCCACTCTCCCCTCCCCCCTCCCTCACTCCATGCTCTTCATGACCCAAGGCCGAGCATTCATGTGGCTCAAATGCCACCCACACACCCAACCTGCTGATTTACTCACCCTTTCCCTTTCCATCAGCACCGCTTATGTTTTGTACGAACTCCAGCCGACACAGCAAGGTTTATAGTGTATCTATGTTACTTATGTCGGTGACACATCTTTTATTTTTAAGTTACTGCCATAAGTTTCAAAACCATTTCATTGTGTTCTTTAATAATGTGTAACTATAATTCTACTTAAAGTCCGAATGTAATTATGTCATTTTAAAAGTGTGAGGTCATTTGTTAACTAAACGAATCTTAAAAAGAAGAAGTGACCAAAACGATCTGGAAAGTACAGTCAAAGAAGTGATGTCTGAAGAGTTCATAACGTGAATGACTTCATGCTGATTGTGTGTTGTTTCCCTCACACCACACATAACCTTCCGTCTCGAAGACTTCGTGCGTCCTCACTCCAGTAGCTTTTTCTGTTTGTTCTTTAATATTCTTGGCTGTTTCATGTGGCTCTGAACTGTGAGTCCTTCCCTCGTTTCTCTAAGTCTCAGGATATATTTTGTTGCTTCTTTTCAGCACCCCTGTACTATCAGGAAAACTATTTCTATTTATTCTATTTTTTAAAGATTTTATTTATTTATTTTTAGAGAGAGGAAAAGGGAGGAGAAAGAGAGGAAGCATGAATGTGTGGTTGCCTCTCACATGGTCCCCAGTGGGAACCTGGCACACAACCCAGGCATGTGCCCTGACGGGGAATCGAACTGACGACCCTTTGGTTCACAGGTCAGCACTCGATCCACTGAGCCACACCAGCCAGGGCTTCTATTTATTCTGTATGAGAAGCTAGTTAAATTGTTTCTTAGGAGAAAATGATAAAAAGCTAAGGGTTATACTTATGAACCCTTTGATTTTTAGCAATGTTTATGTCATATGGACCCTAAACAAAATAGATGCTCAAACACTATTTATGTTTACATTACTAAAGAAGCATTAACTTTCTCTCTTATTTTCTCCCTAGTTCCCTCCCCTATCACACACTCAAAATATCAAGGCATCTGAAAATTCTGGGTTTCAAGTTTAAGAGGACGGCTTTCCGCAGAGCAACCTAAAACATCAGCAAAGAGTGAGAAAGGTGGGGATCCTTGAGCCTGAGATGGCGACAGAAATGAACCAGGAAGAGAAAGCGAGGAAAACAATCCAGATAGATGGGTGAGTGGCAGTAGAAGTGGGTTGAATTTCTTATTTTTACCAGAAACGTGCTGAAATTCTTTCCATCCTAACATTTTTGATGGAGATAGTATAAGAAACCCCCGACTCGAGATCCTGCCCCAGTTTGCTGCCACCTGTCTCCAGACAACAGGTTTTTCCCTGTGGATTCGGGGCATGTTTACCTGCCACCCCCCCGCCCCAGGCCTGTCTCCCCAACAACATCCCCTGTCTTGACCAGCAACAAACAAAATGTGACCGTGAGTGGCAGAAAGCGTGAGGCTCTTCAGGCACTGAGTTGAACGTGCATAAGCATTGGCGATAATCATCCGAGTACTGGCCTGACCATAGATGTCCCAGCTCCTGCATTTTAAATTATTTTGTTTGCTAATTTCCAGGCTAAAGCTGAGATGGAAGTAGATACTTAGTGAGAGCATTTTATCTGTGTGGATTAACCCATTGGCCTTAGCTCTCCATGTGCATTAACCGAGGGTCTGCTTTGCTTCCTCGAATTAGGAAGAGTTGGTCTCTCTGAGGCTGACCATGGTGGACACTAGCAGAAACCAAGGGAGAGGACGAGAGAACCAGATTTCCCACTTTTGCTTCTTACAGCATTGCTGGGGAAGTCTCTTAAGGAATATAGGTGTCATATATTCAAGTATAGAAAAGAATGAGCTCTTTTCCAGAGATAGTATGTCGCTACCTTTTGCAAAGGGACAGCCTGAGTGAAAACAAAGCTATTCCTGTAAGCCGCCTAGTTACGATGGCATTCATTCTCCGGGACACATAATAATTAGCTCTGCCTTTCTCACAGAGGTGATTGTATTATTGCTTTTTTTTAAAGCCCTGGTGTTAATATTATCTTTTCAAAAACATTGCCATAATACTTGAAAATTTTCCCCCAAATGCAATTTTTATGAAGCTGTCATTTGGTTGAGTTTTATGTCTTTATATTTCTGAGTCAACAACTAGCAATTTTCTTCACTTACACTTTATCTATTTTTCAATGCTTATATTTTTAAATATCCTGCTGTAGAACAGGCCTGAATATAGAAAGCCATAATAAACAATCAGAGTTGTATTCTCAAAGCATCATTCACTCCACAGGAGATTATTTATTCTCATTTCATAGGTACAAAATACTAACTTTAAAATGTACTTCTGGTAAAAATGGTGAAACCTCTGTAGAAAAGAATCTTTTTGTGAAGGCAATAATTCTGGTCTTCAAAGATAAAATTTCCTATAAGTAGTATTTAACTAAGTGTTATTGAAAAGTCATTTCAGATGGGAAAAATCAAGAGTGTGGATAATGCCGGTCATAAGGTTATCTTGAAGTCTGTTACTAATTACGAGTCACTGTGACTTTTAGTATACTTTAGACATGAAATACTTGAGATTTTGCTCTAATTGGGAGGATTCAAAGGGTTCTCACTCGAATGCAGGGAGGGGCTGGCGCGTCCATATGGAAGCCAGTCCTGCCGTTCTGAGCCTTGGGGAGTGTGCGGAGGAGCAGCGGGACTCTGGCGAGGGGCAGGAAGATGCAAATTAAAAGCATAGAAGTATGTTAGGGAATTGAAACTCGATGTTCATGAGGCAGAGGTTAGGCAAACAGTCACTGGCAAAGTTACAATATGAGTTAAACACAAAAACATATTCTACAAGTCCTGGTAATCAGAACCAGATCTGAACCTCTGCCACTTATTTGACCCCCATCCCACCGTACCTGTAACTGAGCCCATTTAGACGAGACGTATGAAAGCTGCTAATTTATCCGAGGTATTGGATCTAAATGGTGTTAATGTTGTTGGCAGGACTGCGTGGTTTCTGACCAAATGGAGTCTGTATTTGTTGTTGTTTTATCTCTGCAACTTTAAGTTGTACATTTTTTTCTTCATTTTTTTAAATACAAATATATAAAGGAATGATGATTTCTCAACCCTCATTCCTGGGATTCAAAGGAAAGATATTTCTAGCCACTTGCGTGAGTTTGAATCTTCGCTGTGGCTGCTTGACTGTTTGCTCGATCTCCACCCAGGAGAGCAGTGACTCTAAAATGCGAACTGAAAGACAAGGGTCTGGGGCTGCTAAGTTGATGCACAGCCTGAGATTTGGATCAAACTTTCTGGAGAGCGTTGCCCTTGGAAGTTGTCAGTAAATCTTTAGCACCACGATGTGTCCTCGAGTCTGGGGCATTAGCTGGGCCCTGAGTTGGGCTTTTTAAACTTAGATTTTGAATCTTCCTGAACTCTGATAATGATGGAGGGTGTCGGTTGAAGGAAGCATTACCTATTCTTACTTATGGATGGTGCTCAAAGGCCTCTGAGGATCCATAAGCAGAATGAACTCCATGAACCTGAATGGAAGGTGCTATGTGTGGAGGAGGGCGGGCTGCGCAAACCTGGAGGATGCAGATGCTGAGAAGGCTGCGTGCCGTGAAGCTCACATTCAGCCTACCCAGATATCTCAGCTTCCAGGTTGGTTCGGGAACCATTTGCGATTCCATTGCTTCCTCGTATCCTAAACTCACCAATGGGAAGTGTCTCAGTCATCTTGGCAGGCTCTCTACAGCAAAATACCATAGACTCAGAGGTTCCAACAACAGACATTTATTTCCCACAGTTCTGGAGGCTGGGAAGTCCAAGTTCAAGGTGCTTGCAGATTCAGTTCCTGGACAGGGCTCTCTTCGGGGCTCGCAGATGGCCGGCCACCTTTTCACTGTGTCCTTACATGGGAGAAGGAGTATAAGCAAGCTTTCTGGTGTCTCTTTATAAAAGGGCACGAATTCCATCATGAAGTCCCACCCTCATGGCCTCTTCTAACCTGAATTACCTCCCAAAGGCTACATCTCCAATACCATTATGTTGGGAATCTGGATTTAAAGAAACACATTTTGAGGTAACACAATTCAGTCCATAGCAAGAAGGCATCTGAAATTTTAAAATCATGAAATCTAATTTACATGATATTTTACTTTCCAGATAGTCTAACACAAAAATAGAGATGTATAAACAGTTATATCAGGAAGAGTCCCAAGTATAACTCAGACTAGGGCATAATTTTAGATAAGAGTCATGTGACATTTAATTTGAAAGCGATTAGTTTCAACAAAATACCAAAAGGAATCAATACTGGACCCACTATAACTCATTTTGACCTAGCCTGTGAGTCAAGAAACCCAGTGAGTTTTCCATCAAGACAGCACTTTAAAGTCAAGTACTTTGTGCTTATCACCAACTCCCTTTAAGAGAGAAAAAGTGAGGCTGTTGTATAGCAGAGTCATTCTCCTCCTGCCCCCTTCAGAATGAGCATCTTAAAAATGTAGGTTTTCTTTTTTTTTTAACAAAGAGTCAGAAATTTATTTTGAGGATGTATTATAATTTCTTTAGCTCTCTGTGTGCCCCACAGGAAACGGGAGAATTTGCAATCCATATAACCAGACTAAACAACCAAGAAAACTTTTATTCGTTTAGACACTGCCCAGAATGCATGTTGTGGGAGCTGCAAGGATGAGTGGGAGGCTGACCCTGCCTTGGGCTTCTTCCCCAAAGGAAGGGAAATCAAAGGGTGAGAGAGACGGGCCCCGTAGGGAGAGGACACACAGGCCCCAGAACAGGACTCCGCGGTGAGTCAGGGCACTGGGTTTGAAGACGGTGAGCAGACCCTGTGGTTCCAGCAGCTCCCTTTCCTGGCCTAGTGGAGGAAATATAAAAGATGAAGAGGTCAGGGATGTTTAATATTAGTCAAACATGCCTTAGTTTCCCTTATAGAGTGTATTTAAGTAAAGAAAAATGTTTAACATACATATGTTTTTCTTTCGGGTAATCAGAGCAAACACAACAGAGGACAACCTACTACTTCAGGACTGAGAGACTGCATGTTGTCCTTCAAAATAATGAATAAGAAATATAATATTTAAAAGAAAAGCTTTGTGTCACACAGGAAGCATATTTAGCTTTTTTTTCCTTTTTCTTTTCAAACATCACTGTTGTGTTAGCTCTGACATGGTGAAACAGTTTTAGAAATACTGTAAGTGCAATGCCTAGCATGGTATGGAGCATATCGTAGATAGTCAGTTATTTTGATTTTCCTCCATTGTTGGGACGAGCCTGAGGAGGGAGCGGGAAGGGAGGCCCAGGGGTCATGATTCTGTATTGCCACAAATTACTTCCCAGCTGGCCCTGGCCTTGGGGTCAGGAGCTGACTCACAGCTCTTGCTTATCAGCTGTAGCAGCCACTTCACTTGTAGAATTGATGCTTTCTCTTGAGAGGCAGATCTTTCTAAATAAAAAGCTTGAAACACAGCTGTCACTTTTCTAGTGCAAAGGAACATGCCGTAGTAGACATTGTTTTGGCCCGTTGAGCTAACCACAGTACTGTGATCTCTCTGGCCTGGCTCTATGTGGGCGTTCGGCAGAACAAACACATTTATTCTTAATCACTTTATTTTTCAGGGAGCTATACATCAGACATAAGCCTTTCCTTTAAAACTTCCCTTGGATGAAGGTGCATGTGTATGTGAATGGATGTACTTGTATAAGTTATATAAAGAACTACAGGAAATTGTTTTTCACTGCTATAGAGATGAAAGCATCATGGATTTAATAGAATCTCACCTTTATCCTGAAAAAGAACTGTTGAAATAGAAATATGCACGCAGTAGACCTCATATGTAAAATTTGCTTTTAAAAATAGATTTAATTTCTTTACTCTTAAATTTTAATAGCTACAGTGAAAATACTCCCTCCTCAAGGACTAAACATTTTAGCACCAGGGTCACACTCCAAGTGAAAGGGCCCACCCAGTTTGCAGAGGGGCCAGGCCCTCTGTGCAGCACGCCGTGCCCTCCCATTAAGGAAGCACGCGCTGTTTAAAAAGATGCCTCTGTTTATCACACATTATAGGATGTGACTTGGTTCCAGCTGTGGGGCAAATCTGGCAATTCCGTGAAAATCATCGTGAAAGCTTGTGAAGTAGTTTGTGGTCTGCAGTAAAAAGTGCTGGGTTGATCTCTAAATAAGTAAAGATGTGGCTCCTGGGGGCCAGGAGTGCAGGAGAGTGCCCAGATCCTGTTCTGAGTTCTGCACTTTCCAGTGGGCGCCCGTTTCAATAAATGAACCGAGTGCCAGTGTGATGCAGCCACAGGGATCGCAGCGCTTGTATTTCTAATTCTCATTCACCGACTCATGTCTTCCTTAGCTCTGTTTTCCCCACTCATGTCTACTGAGGCCAAGATATCATCATTTGTTTTCGTTTTCGAAAACGTGTATGTCTTAACCCATTCTCCCAAGACGGAAGAGCTATTCCCCTTTCGTCAGTCGCCTGGTTTTGCCAGCACACTCCCTGACTGGCATGTGCCGGCTGCAGAGAGGGCTCAGCGCTGGGCGTTACTGAGTTGTCAGAGGTAAAACCTCTTTAAAATTGCTCCTGACTTTCTAAATAACTATCCTCTTAAAATTAGCTATTTCCTTTCCATACATAAGGCTGACTTGTGCTACTATATATTTCCTTTCATCTCTTCTTCCTTTATTCACAAGGCTATCTGTCATCTAAAATAACATGAATCAAACAAAGACGTGACTGAGGGGTGCATGTTTCCGCACATGGTAAGACTCGATGGCTGGCAAGGTAGCTGACGAGTCTTCTCAGAGGCATGGGCATCTCACTCTAATTCTAAAACGATGTTTTAACTAAACCATATAATGGTGAGTTTAAAGGAAAAAAAATAAAAGGCTTACTCACTGATACTTCAAGTCTACATTCCCTTATGTGGATTACTGTTATTAGACAAATAAGATGTTGCCATTTTTACAGAAAATAAATGACGACATAATTCAATTTGTTCTTTTAGAATTTATATTTGTGAAGCATTAATGAATTGCTAAAAAGGGATGCCGAGACTTCAGTCTCGTGAGGGTGGTCACCGCAGGGGAACACCAAGTTTTACTGTGTCCTAATGTCACCCCTAGAATTTGAGAAATCCTGGTTTAAGTAATTCTGACCATAATTCTCTATTGAATGAATCTGGTGGAGCAGTTGCTCCTTCTCCAAGGCCTAGTTTAATGTCCTTTGGCAAATGGCCCTCTATTGTAGCTGTGTCACTTGGAACACAAAAGTGGGTCGATTACCCTTTTTTGCTGACATGTTATTACAGCATTTGACATAAGTCTTGGGCACCACATGTATTGCAGTGTACCCACTCAGGAGCAGCGTAGCATCCTCTACAAACATGAAGTCACGGGCGATGTCTGTACCTAGATAATATACTGTTTGTACCCCGAGGACTTGTACCTCAGTATATCTTAGTCACCGACATGTGACAAACACAACTTAAAGACAATACTCCTATCCATAACACAGGATGCTTACCTATCTTTGTTTCCCAGGTAGAAGAAGCCTCTACAAGTGGCTCCAAGCTGCTTATTTGCAAGCCCACCTGGAGCATTCGCACCCCATCGAGGGTCTGTTGTTCTTACTGAAGGTACAGTGGAAAGCACTCAACGAATCCCAACAAGTCAGACCTTGACTTAGTTACCTGGGTCAGATGCTATCTTCTTAGGAAATATCACTATGTAATATGATGGGGAAGAGTAGAGATTTTGGAATGAGGCACCCAGATTTGTGTCCTTTATATACTTCATTAATGCTTAATGATGGGCCTACTACTTAATTGCTCTATGCCTTAGTTTCTTTTGTCTGTGAAACGGAGGTAAGACTGTTGCTTAAGTCAAAGAACTATTGCAGGCATTAAGTAAAATGGTGTACATATGATACTTGAAGCAGTGCTTGGTACAGAGAAAGCACTCAATAAATGATAGGTGCCATTGTTGCTCTTTAGAATATTATTGATTATTATTAATTATTATTAAGGGTAAAGCAATTTTCATTTCACAAATCATGCAGTTTCCTTTAAGCATCTCTGTGTGCATGCTCACACCTAAACCACACATTCCCAAAAGAAATGAAAATTCTGATTTTAGCATTGATTTTTGTGGTTATATTTTCAGACCTATGATAGCCCCTATCTGTTCAAATTTTATTACTTCTAGTGTATTTCCAAGGCTGAGGGTGTCATGGTTGAAACATATTCTTGATTCAGTCTAAAGCAAACCTTTTAATCTGAGATGCAGCCCAATGCTGCAGCTTAAGTCTCAAATCCTAGACACCCGCCCCCCACCCCTTAATGCAATCTTTAAAAAAAAACAGCATCTCACATGGACCAAAGTTTTCGAAGAGTTGATAAAGCAGTGCAGCCCAGTCACCAAAAATATGTTTGAAGAGATATTCCAATACTTAAATTCTGCTTCTAGGAAAGGGTCAATAAGACTCTAAGTCAAAATCCAGAACATTTCTCAGAGTATTTTTCCTTCTGTTTATTCTTTCCTATCCTGAGCCTCCTACTCTTTGCTTTCCCGTGCCTTTAGTGTGTGGATTGACTTAGGTGCTCTGGCTAAGGAACCAGATTGATATACACAACTTCTGTGTGTGCATGTGTGTGTCTCCATATGTGTTCTTGTGTGTCTTTGTGTGTGGTTTGGGGGTATGGGAGTAGAGGAGATAAGAAGAGAGGCATGAGACACTCACATGTTAATAATTTTGGTCCTAAATTAAACTAAGAACACCATTAAATATAAAATATAAAACTAGGAATCTTAGGAAGTGTCACTATCCATAAAACTGCTACATTGAAACAGAAGAAAGAGCCGGTTATTCAGAATGCTTTGAGCATTTGCAGTGTGTGAGAAATTAGGAAGATTTGCTCCCTGTTTTTCAATTAGGTCATAATGTAATGGGATAAACCCACGAGAACAGCAACATCGCTTTGACAATGGGATCGTGCTTAGTGCGATTTGAAAATGTGAGCCTAATGAATGCTGTTGAGAGGCGCCTGCTTATTTTGAATAGAATGGCAGATGAGAGAGGAAAAGCAACACTTATTTCAGGTTGCTATCACCTTGTGTTCTTAGATACACTACCATTCCTCTTCGTTTAATTTGGGTGTGTTTTTTGTTGTTGTTCTGTTTCAGTTTGTTTCTTTGTTTTTTTTTTTTGCCATTTAACTCCATCCTAGGATATCAATCATTCATGTGTTACTTTCTTTTTTAATGAACTTATCTGAAAGGAGCATCTTTTCCATAGAAGTGTCCAGATAGGTGATGCTCTAGCACAATATAATCCTGCAAGTCACACTACAGATGAAATCGGATTCTCTCAGTTGACATGTCTATCCATCCAGCCATCATGTATGGCATTGCTGCTAAAGAAATTTTAAAAATTCAACTTAGAATGGAGTGGGAGAGACCCTACTTCAGAATTATTTCCTCAGGTCATGTTCTCTTGGCATAATGCTAATTACTCTATATAAGAAGTCTGTGCTTACTTTACCTTCTCTTAAGTTTCTAACCTGCTAGTTTTATCCACAATATATGGTGACATATTTTCTCATATTTTCTATTTAATGCACTGAAATAGCAAATCGTATGTTATTTGCTGCTGGTTATTAGTTAGTTGCTGGATTTATTTTGTTCACTAAGCCCCAAACTGTCTCTTCTGCTGGTTTTAAGTTTGTTTGCACACCTTGAACTGTGAGCGGTGAGAGAGCTGCCTCGGTGCAAGTGAAATCTAATCACAGATAATGCAACTGCTGCTGATGAAAGTGGCCGAATAAGCCTCAAGCAAAACTGGAATCCATCCCCAGCAAAAATGAAACCTTATAACATCCTGACATTAGTAGGAGAGAGTGATAACAATTTATTTAAAAAGTATAGCAAAGGAAACACAGAATGTTTTTAGAGAACTTAAAAGAGGAAGAAGCAAATTTTAATTTATTTTTTAATTTTAATTGTTCAAGTACAGTTTTCTGTCTTTTACTCCCATCCCAACCCAGCCCCCAGCCCTCCCCACCTCCCTCCCATTTCCACCCCCTCTTGTTTTGTCCATGCGTCCTTTATACTTGTTCCTGTAAACCCTTTCTCTTTCCCCCTTAAATTCCCTCCCCTTTCCCCTCTGGTCACTGTCAGCCTGTTCTCAATTTCAGTGTCTTTGGTTATATTTTGCTTGTTTGTTTTGTTGTTCAGGTTCCTGTTAAAGGTGAGATCATATGGTATTTGTCTTTCACCGCCTGGCTTATTTTGCTTAGCATAATACTCTCCAGCTCCATCCAAGCTGTTGCAAAGGGTAGGAGCTCCTTCTTTCTTTTTGCTGCATAGAATTCCATTGTGTAAATGTACCATAGTTTTTTGAGCCATTCATTTACAAATTCTTCAATGGAGATTTATGGTGTGAGTTTTTTCAAAAGTCAAGAACTGAGCTTTCATAGCATGTGTAGTGGTTTATAAAATTCTTATAAATTTTGCACTTTGTCAAATTTATTAAAAATAAACATATAAGCAAATATATATATACAATTTCAAAGTAGAATCATTAACACGGAAAATTTGAAAAGATGAAAATAGGCACACAGAGGTGTCACTTTAAAGTTCAGCCGTGGGAAAACAGGGCAGGAAGAGCCCTTTGCATGAGGGCCTTTCAGCTGGCTTGGAGAATTTATAATGAGGACTTTTGGAATGGTGGGAGTGTGTCTAACATATAAGGCCAAGAGATTAAAAAATTAAAAAGCTGCCCTACCTTCTCAGAGGTAAGGATAATTGTGATTTGTTATTGGTTGGTTATGGAAAGAAGAAACCATTTTGATTGTGATGCTGAGTAGAATCAAATGAGGTAAAGAGAAACTGAACTGACTGTGCCTTCTTAAAAAACTTGGTTTAAATACTAGAATGGCCATGATACTCTGCAAGATCTCAATGAAGAGTTGTGTTCGTGGTACAGACACTATGGAAAACACCATGGACGCTCTTCAAAATTTTAAGAATAGAGTTACCATAGGTCCCAGCAACACCAGGGGAGGTTGCTAGGGTTGCTGAGTCATACAGTAAGATTTGGAAAATTTGAAAACATTTCTATGCAAAGAATTTATCTTCTCAAAAGTCAAATTATACATAAGCATTAACTTTGTTTTTTTAATTAGATTATCTTTTTTAAAAGATTTTATTTATTTATTTTTAGAGAGGGAAGGGAGGGAGAAAGAGAGAGAGAGAGAAACATCAATGTGTGGTTGCTGGGGGCCGTGGCCTGCAACCCAGGCATGTGCCCTGACTGGGAATCGAACCTGCTAAGCTTTGGTTTGTAGCCCACGCTCAATCCACTAAGCTATGCCAGCCAGGACAGCATTAATTTTATACTTAAATCATAGGTCAATTTATTTTAAAATATCTACGTTTCTTTCAGAAGACTTATATATCATAGAATGTTCTTCTGTATTTGACTATCTCGAAAATTTTAAACTTTCAGCTTGACTTTCATTAAGACATCAGTTTATCATTTGGTTTACAATAGGATGTGAGAGTTATATATACAAAACCATATATATGTTTTTTTGTTTTTCAAAATTCAAATCATTCATTAGTAATTGATTTCAGATATTTACTTTTACAATGATACTTTTGGCAGATGAATGAACAATAAATTATAAAGTTTGAAGCCACATGGTTAAAAGTTCCTTAGCACGACATCATAGATGGTGTCACATGGGAGCTAGACTTACTGGGGCAATCACTCCATAGCACATAAATGTCTGATTGCTCTGTTGTGCCTTTGAAATTAATACAATAGCGTATGTCAACTATAGCTGAAAAGAAAATGAAAATATAGAGGCTCAAAAACATCTGCGTTTTTAGAAAGAAAATATGTGTAATCTTATTAGCTCATTTACTTGGACTTCACCATTAGTCTGGAGAGAGATAAATAGCTTTATATGAAATTCATTTTGTCCCTTGCAATTGCAGTAATTTAGCAGTTAATGGAGTTTAAGAAGAATGTTGAGCCTGAGGAAAAAACAGCAAGAATTTTTAGGTTAACATTATTAATAACATTTTGACATAAGATAATGTTTTTCAGAATTTCTCTCATCATTATAAATGGGCTTGCATATGATAATTTCTGAATTTATATTAATTATCTATGTACATATAAAATTATCTGTCCATAGAGATTTTAACCTTATTTTTCAGTAACAAAATTATTTGGACCATATTTACAAACAGAAAATTACTTGTGTAAATAAGTCATTCTTTAATATCTCTTAAACTAAAGATTTTTTAGAGTACTTTATTTTTCACAAATACTTACATTTCAAGGAAAACTAGGCAATTAAACAATATCTACTATAATAATTAATATTTAAGTAGGCAAAAATGTTTTTTCTCTACAGTAGTACCATTCTTATATGAGTCTTAATGATATTATTCAATAAAATGAATGTTCCTGTGAGATTAGGATATCAACCCTGGATTCTCATTAGTTCTCTTTCCATAATACAATATTTTTATTTGTGTTTTTCAAAATTTATTGCCATGTACTTTAAAGTTAACTTTTGTGCTTTTATAATTATAGTGATATATCAAAACAACTCAATGTCTGTCGTCCAAAATGAGTTTGTACTTACGGAATAAACTCAGAAAGTTGCATGAAATCTTTTGGAGTATATTTAATTTAGATGACAAATGTGCAGCTTGATGTTTTTTAAAAACTATTTTCCTTTCGCAATTCAGTTGCTATGATATTTGGAGGAGCTGACAGGGCATTTTCAATTATGCAGCATATTAGTCAAGGTTCTGTTTTACATTCTGATTTGTAACCCTCTTCAATCAATTTGATTAAATTGACTCAATGTAAAGTTGCCTTTTGAAAGAACATCAAGCTCATTCTCTGCCTAGTGTCTAAGTAGTAGTCACTTGGATGTGTGGAGGAGTACGTAATATCTTTCAAAGAAATAATTTACCTCCAAGGAGTGACATAGGAGCAAAGAGTAGTAATGTGAAGTGACATTATATAACAGATAATTTACCTCCTACGTTACATACCTATATGATTAAATAAACAAATAGTTCACCAAATGGCGAAGTTAATTGTCTGCATTCATAGAGCACATTGTCGTGATATCATTTCTTTTTTAAAAAAGTGTTCTTACATGGATCTATTTTGTCATTGTGTATTACAGGTCTGCCTTGCACATATGGGCCAGAATAGTCACAGCATGTGAGGACACACACATGTTCACATTGGAACACGTATTGATTACTAATATATTGACATACCAAAATCAATGATGACAGATTCTCAGCTGCCACCCTCGATAAGTCTTCAGTGTACTATTTACACTATTAAAAGCACAGAAAGACATTGTTACAAGACAGTAGCCTCCTGATTCCTTCACCTGATCGGGCTCACTTGATTTCATTTGATCTGCATTCATCTTCGAGGTAGAAAACAGCAATCTGTGTTTTCAGAAAACATATTTTCTACGTGAGGAAATCTGTGAGTCTTTCTTTCCTGAGCAGCCATAAAAGCTACTTTACTTTTAAGGCTAATTTTTTTTTCACCAAGCCTCACTGAAAAGTAATTTACCTTAAAGGGTAAAAATTTACATTATATACATATATACCTAATCAGTTTTTTTTTTTACAAATAACCATATTTTCATTAAAATGACATATTGATTTCTCAGGTATCCTGGATACTTTACAATTCACCAAGGAATATATTTTCAAAGTGTTTATTAACCATCTTAGGAGACTTAAATGTCAGAATAGGATATTATTTTATTAATAATCCTTTATCTACCAGTTATTTTGATAAGGTCTGTGGGTCCCCCCTGACTTTTAAACCATGTTATAGGGACACAAAAACGGGGTGTAGTATCATTTCACTCCTCTCGGAAGCATATACCCAGCAGGATGAGACCTGGGGTTTACTGGGGGAAAGGGGGGAAAGGAAAGGAAGAGGGAGCAGGAGCAGGCAGAGAGCGGAAGGACCATGAAGCAGGTCGGAACCGATGGAAAGCGGGCAGAGAGGGGAGGACTAATTAGGAATAGACTCAACCGCAGAGCCTTTCTAAAGAAGTCACAACTGGACCAGCAAGGTCCTCTCACCCCAGAAAAGTGGCCCATGGCGACAGCAGTTCCACTCCTGTCTGGGCAGCACCCCCACTGCTCCAGCCTCCGACAGGAGGGAGCAACCAGGGGAAGCAAGGCCTCTGCAGGAAGACACCAATGCACCCAGGAAGGAAGCCAGGGGCTGGCAGTGGGCGCTGTGCCCTCCGCAGGCTCTCCAGAGAGAGAGACCCCAAAGGCACACTCCCCTGAATGTAATCTCTGCATGCTCTCCCCTACCACTGAGGCCTTTTTGCTGCTGCTGTTGGCTTGTTTATTTGTTCAGCAGCTTGGCTAGACTGCTTCAGTGAGGTCTATGTCTCCAGCAGGGTGGCCCCTCTGATGTTAATCTCCAGAGAGCACAGCCTTGGTCTCGGGTACTGTGGCGTGGGGATCTCGGTGATTTTAACAGGGCTCTTTGTAACTGTCTCCCTGTTCCCCCTGCCTGTGTATCACACCTGTGGGTAGGTAGCACTAATTTATGGCTGATCGCTCCGTTGTTTGCAACAATGCCTTGAGCACGACGGTTTCACAATGATTCAAACAAACGAGAGCCTCTCTGCCAGATTCTTTTTAAGGTCAACTTGTGAGCTTAGTTCCGACCCCAAGAGCACCCTTTTTAGCAACTCGATGGCCTGAGGTAGAGCTTTCTGCTTTGAGCTAAGATCTCCATTGCTTTCTAGAGCACCCTTAGACTTGAATGTATCCACACTCTGTTCCAAATAGTGTTGGTTTCTTAAAGAAGCACTCCAGAACTGTCTTTCCTTGGAGTCTGCCACTTTCTTGGGCAAAATCTCTGCATCAGTGCTCTGGAGCTGGGGTGAGGACAGCGACCAGGTTTTCTTTGCAGTAACACTCTTGCCTTTAGAGTGGGCACGGTATTCTCTGTGTTCTTAGTCTTGCCTCTCCTCAACTTAAAATTCTACCCTACAAAGGATCAGGGGCTGGAGTAATCAGGGCTCTAAAATTCTTGGCCCCCTAATCCTGGTGTGGACTCCACATCCTAGGAATGGAGGCTAAGAGGGGGGAGGGACTCCCCAACTTTTTGGCTGCACTCAACTGAATTTAGCTGCTGTCACTCAGAGCTGGGTGGGCTGGAGGTGGGAATGCTGGTAGGCCTCTCCTCCTGGGGAGACGCCAACGCCTCGGACTGAGAGGTCAGGGGAGGGAGAACCCACCTTCCTGGCGGTGTCTTCCCAGAGTGGGTCTTTCTTCATCCTGATTTGTGGGTGGGGGTCAAGGGTTAGCAGGAGGGAACCTATCCTATCACTCAAGTAGAGCAAACTAGCTGTTCTTACTGAGATTTAGTAGTATTTTCTTGAGTAAAGGTTTCTACACTTTTATATATCTTTAGTACAATTTCCAAAGGTGCTAAGTTGTTATTTTTTTTCTAAAAATGTTCAAAATTAGTGGTTGTTTTCCCGCAGAGCAAATCTGTGAGGCTCCTCATGCTACCATATCAGAAGTCCTTCAGCAACTTCAGAAGCCGTGAAGGCTGAAGAAAACTTTTGCCCAGAAGATTTGAAAGTAACTAGAACTTTGTCCACTCTCCAAGATATGATTGGGGAGGGGGAATCAAAGAAATTAAGAAGTGATCCCCATGAATGAAAACCTTGTTCTTTTAGAGTTCTCCGTGCTTCCAGGAAAAGCAGAAACCTCAGTTGCGTACAATATTTCGACCACCTAGGCTCATGTAACTCCACAAAACAGAAATCCAGAGGAATTCAAGACCACAATTTAAAAAATTAAAAGCTACATAAGAAAGTATACTATTAAAATAATTTGAAAGAGGGTTTTAAAAATGTACGAAAGGGGAGAAATGCGATCTGGCAGGAACGAAAAGAGAGCCTGAACCACATCGGAGCCGCCGATGACAAAATAGCCGAAGCACATATGACACGCTCACATTCGTTCACGTTTCCTGGTGCTTGTGTCCTCTTATTTATTTAAGAAATCTCATGCAAATAAAAAAAATCACTGTGATCCTCAACGTTATTATTTCTGTTTTATACATAAGATTTCTAACCACAGTCATTAAATGAGAGGGGAACTATTTTTATATGGAGAAAATAATTGACCAATTTCAATATTAACCTCCTGAGAACAAAAGAATGCAAAATACTGTTCATTTTTCCCTCTGGAGAAAAGATTTTTACTTTCACTTTCTCTGGACAGATTTTAGACAACCTGAACTCAGCCTTAACTATTCCCAGAATACTTGACATTTGGACTTGTTATAATGAATACGGCCTTGACACTAAATTCCTGGCAAAGTTATTCAGACAACACCTCAAATAAAACTCTCTTGCAGGCAACTGAAGACTTAATAAAATCGAATAATGCATTCTGAGTTAAAAAAAATAAGGCCATGATTCTGATTATAATAAATCTCAGTGGGGGAATTTGTGTTTAGCTATTCAGGATTATTATTTTTGCTAGAATATTGCTTTTAAAAAAGGAATTTAATTGAAATTGGTATGACATTGAAAACTAGACTCTAAATGCAAATCTAAAATGATGTCACCAGACTTCTAGGGAGTGGATCCTTTCAGTAAGATCTAACAATTGATTCTTTCAAACGTGTTTAATCCCCTGCAACTGAATGTCTGTAGCTCATTGGAGATCGGACTACCTTTGACTCAGTCATGATTCCTCACCCTAATTGACTCAATGGTCCTCAGGAAGAGTTTTTTTTCCAGAAGTTAAGTATTTTTTAATGAACTAATTTTCAAATTAGGACCACTCTCTCATCAGATCAGAAGAAGAACTTTCACAGCATTCATTCCCTGGACTCAGTTATCTAAGGAAAGGTATTGAAACTCCAGATACAGGTCCTGTGACATTAATACTTCTTCCCCCCTGGTCTATTAAAATCGAACTTGACCAAAATTTTATTAGATGATATTTTATATATACCTAAAAGGACTATATTCTAGCCCCGTCTCTCAGAAACTACATTTGAAAATCTTCAAACAGCTACTAATTAAATGCATGTCTCCTAGATATACCGTTTTTTTTTTTTGCAAAAAACATCTTTTTCCATATCATTGACATTGTTTTATTGTTTTTAAATGGGAACAAAATACTTGAGTAATTACTGTCAAAAACAATTTATTGCCACTAAAATAAAATCCTTATATTCTGCAAATGTGCTCCCATAATGATATGTGCAATATTAAACGACTGTATTCAAATGTTTTTCTATTCAACAAATTGAGGCCACATTGTAATATTAAAATTAGGCCTGTGTTCCGTATCTGGCCTCTTCATTAACTGTGTGATTTGACTTAAACTATTTCCTTTTCTTTTCCTCAGTTTTCTCAACTGTAAAGTGTATATAGTAAAGGCATGTTTGCCTTAAGTGACTACAATGATAAAATCAGAAGACATTGAGGAAGATTTTGATATGTAGGAGATTTTCAGTAAATGGTCCCTATTTCCATTTAATTCACAGCTGACCTGATGGAAAGTTCATTTTAAATAAAAATTATGGAGGCCATGTGGCTCTGGTTAAATTTTAAAGCAATTTAAATTAAATCCATCAATTTTATATTAAATGGCAATGTTCCCCATAATTTCAAGCAAATTCTTGCCTCAGTTGTGTGACCATGTGTTTATATTTACTTCTAAGGGTAAATTTTGCTCTGTTTTTGGTTACATCTAGGGAAAATTGGACAATCCAGGCAAGTCCACAAGATTGCATCTAAAATTCTTACAAGATAATGAGAGATTCTGCCAAAGGCCATTTGAAACATGTGATATTTGAGAATCTGTCAAAAAAACATTTTAATTAACCTTTTCTTCAGTTTCCCAGAGGCCATTCTTGTATTAAGATATCATGAACAAAAATGCTTGGACCATATTCTCTCAGCTGCTCAAAAAATCATACCTTCTCTGAATTAAGACTTGGAATAATAACCAACACACAAATATTAATGAAAGAAATATTCTTTCATTAATAACATAAGAAATGTTCTTTTGAGCCCTGGCTGGTGTAGCTTGGTGGATTGAGCACAGGCCTGCGAACCAAAGGGTCACTCACCAGTTCGATTCCCAGACAGGACACATGCCTGGGTTGCAGACCAGGTCTCCATTAGGGGGCACATGAGGGGCAACCACACATTGATGATTCTTTCCCTTTCTTTCTCCTTCCCTTCCCCTCTCTCTAAAACTAAATAAATAAAACCTTAAAAAAGAAATATTCTTTTGAACCATTTATTTTTATATCCACAACTTGTCAAGATTATTTATTCATTCCTGATACCTCAAATGTATGTTCCTTCTTTATTATAATTCCACTTTGAATTCAATAGCTATAAAAATATTTGTTTCTTGAAATAAATTAATATGTTTCCACCTCCTTCTCCTTTTTCTAACTCAACTTATTTTTCCTTGTACTGTAGGTTCCAGGAAAATGAGAGCTAATATCAGTATCTGAAGATACCAACTCAATGCAGAATTCCTGGTAACGGTCATTTCTCTGCCTTTTTTTCCCTAATTACTCTGCTTGTAGTATTTGAATGTGTAGAAGTTGGCCCAAGACTTTTGAAGAAATATATAACAATACCATCCAGTAAAATTAGTCAGAAAATTAACTAGTTCTTTCCAGATAACACAATTATAGAAAAAATTTTATTTTCTTCCTTCTCTTCTGCAACTCCTATTATGGTAGTCCAAGGCAAATTCTGTGCAGTGTAGTTATAAATTTGCTTCACTGCAATCTGAAACACTTTTCTCTCCTTCTTGCAGTCATTTCATGATTTTGCCTCATTACTTGAAATAGCTTTTTCCCTGATTTTAATTTCTTCCTTTGCTTATTACATATCTCTTGGTTCTAAAATAGCAAGGTACAATTTCCAAGATGTTATAAACAACTATTCAGCTGAATGATCTTGCCATATACTTCCTTGAGTAATGGCAACAGAGAAATACTCCATTTTTCTGCTTCAAATCGACAGACCTTCCTACATTTGGAATCACATCACCTTTCCTTTTATGTAACACACATTGCTAGTCTCAGAAACTAGTTTCTTCTCTCTTGTTTCCATCCTTTCAGGTCCCAGAAGCCATTGCGACTTCAATTTTCCCTTATGTGTCCAAGCTCTGCATTCTTTGTAGTGAAAGTTTCACTCCCACTCATTTAGCAAACATTTTCTTATAACCTACTTTGTCCCAGACACTATTAGGAGCACTGAGAATACAACATGGAACTATACAGAAAAATTGCTTCTCCACCAGAAACCCTCACTCCAGATGAGAGATACAGATAACAAACAAACAAATAGCAAACTCATAAACAGAACTATGTGTACTCCGTCGAGAATAATGCAGGCTACAGGGAAACAGACAGCAGAGAATTGGTGAGTGCATGCCGGGAGCAGTTCGAAAATTTAAATAGCTTATTCAGGCAGAGTCTTTCCCTGGCAAGGTATTATTTGTACAATACAAAGTCCTGAAAGATGACAGGGAAGCACATACCAAGTGGAGGTCATGGCAGTTGCTTAACTCGCTGTCTCCGTTTAAGGTGGAAAAAGGAAGTCTTGTTTGGCTGGTGCAAAGTTAATTAGGGAGAGAGTAGGAAGAGGCAGAGAGAAAGCAAGCCGGAATGGCAGAGCCATAAAGGACAGGACAAAGCCATGGCTGCTCAGACTCCCTTTCTGAGTGTTATGAGAACATGAAGAAGAGTTTTGAACACAGAAGTGATGTAATGCACGTGAAATTTTAACATAATCATCCTGGTAGTTCCATTGAGTATAAACTGAAGTGGGAAAATGTAGGCATTGAATGAGTCTTTTAAAAGGTAATGCTAACAGGTTAACTACTGCCATTGATGAACAAACAGTATAGTAAATTTTTAATTAAAACATTATTGAGTTATATGAGTTCCATCATAAAAGAATTGTTGATAGCATTATCAGCATATCCAATATATTACTAATTTTACACAATAAATTACACCAATTTTACATTAATCCCAACACTGATTTTCATCATATACTTATACTTCAAATTCAGAATTGTTTCTAACCAGCAAAACAGTGGCAAGTAATCTTGATGGGCAGAAATTTGGTAAAATAAAGCAGACTGGAAAACCTAGAAGCCCAAGAATATTAGGAACATTAGTGAAATTTCATAAAACATGGTAAGAAACCAGTTTAAGTCATCTTTTAATTGCTGAGTGGTATTTTATTATAGTAATAGATCACTATTTTGTTTGTTCTGTGTTTAATAGTATGTATTTATTTCTGTTTGAAACAATTATAAATAAAACTGCAACAACATTCTTGTATATATCCATTGGTGCACATTTGGATGCATTTCTGTAGAATATAAATATAGGAGGGACATATTTTGGATTAGTGGCTATGTGTATGTTCAGTGTGGGTACATTCTGACAGTTTTCCAAAATGTCAAAGTGGTTTTACCACTAACCAATTACAGTCCCTATTGGTTCACATACTGGCCAATATTTCTTAATATTATTACCAGGCTGATTTCCCCCCCCATTCTGATCATGGCTTGTCATATCTTAACTTTGTATTTAATTTAACACCCCTGACTACTGATATTGTTGTACAGCCTTCATATTTTTATTGACTTTTAGAGACTGTGTGTGTGTGTGTGTGTGTGTGAAGCTTGAGTTCAAGTCTTTTTTTCATGTTTCTATTCTATCGTCTCCTCTTTAAATCAATTTATGAGTTCTTTATCTATCATGAATATGAACTCTTTCTCAGAAATCTGAACTACAAATATCTTTTCCCATTCTGTGGCTTGCTTTTTATTCTCTTAACAGTATCTTGTAATAAAAAGATGTTCTTAATTTTAACAAAGTCTCATTTTTCAATCTTGTTTTTTTGTGTCTACCTATTGAGATGTTTATAGAATTTTCTTTTCTTACTCCAAAGTCATGAAAATATTCTCCTATTTTATCTTCCAGAAATTTTATTATTTTTGACATTTATATCTATTGTCCATCTAGAGTTGATTGTTGTGTAAGGTGTAAAGAAAGGGTGATGTTTCATTTCCCCCCTATTGAAATACCCAGTGATTCATTGCCACTGTTTTAAAAATCATATATCATCTCTATATTATAATGGTACCTTTGTCATCAATCAGATAACCACACATATGTGGCTCTGTTTCTTTAATTATTTTGTCTACTTTTCTACTTGTCTTTTCTTTAATACAACACTGTGTTCAATACTGTGGCTTTTGCCTCGGTGTAGTAATTTCTCCACATTTTGATCCTTTTAACATTTTTTAAAAAAATATTTTATTGTTGTTCGATTACAGTTGTCTGTGTTTACTACCTCCTACTCACCCCCACCCCAGCCATCCCCACCTCCTTCCCCTGATTCCACCCACCCTTGGTTTTGTCCATGTGTCCTTTATAGTTGTTCCTGAAAACCCTCTTCCCTCTCCCCCCATTACCCCCTCCATCTCCCCTCTGATTACTGTCAGATTGTTTTTAACACTTTTTTAACACTCTTATTGACCCTCCTTATAATTTTTGCATCATCCTGTTCATTTCCAAAAAATTTTAATTTTGATTTAAAATTACTTAAATAGATGGAACAATTAGGAGAAAATTGACATTTTTGTATTATTGTGTCTTCAAATTTACAGAGGAATTTTTTTTTAAAGTTTTGCTCAGCAATGTACAGAGATTTTGGACTTTTAAAGTATTTATTTAATTTTATCACTCCTAAACATTCGATAGATTTTAAGGTATTTAAAATTATACCTTTCTGTGCATTGTTTTTTCAAATAATTTTAAACTTACTACAGGAAAGTTGCTTGATTCATCAAGGAACTCCCATACACCGCTGATTCTGACTTGCTCATTGTTTAAAACTTGCTGCATTTGTATTATCTTTCCCTCTCGTCCCCTTTTTCTCTCTCATATTTTTTCTGAACCACCTGTAGTCCATTTTCAGATTTTATCAATTGTCCCAATAATGTCTTTTACAGTCATTTTTTTTCTGGTTCTTTACTTTGGTCTGTCTTACCCTTGGCATTTAAAAAAAATAAAGGCCAGTAATTTTAGTTATTTTTTAGAATGTCCTTCAAAATTGATTTAATGAATGTTCCCTCGTCATTATCTTCAGTTTCTGGGTTTTCTTGAGAAGTGGGGTTTGGTTGGGAGAGTCAGGGATGCCGAACAAGCGATGTGGCATCCTTCTCGGTGCATCATAAAGAAGGCACCACGAGTCAGTTGTCCCAATCTTAGTAGCATTAACTTGGGTCACTAGAGTAACGTGTTATTGTAGTTTCTCCACTAAGGCATCTACTTTTCACTTTCTAGTTAATAAGAAATATATTGAACAATACCATATAAATGTCCATTTCCTCATTGTAATATCTCCTACTATTTCACACTGATAGCTTCCTAGATGAATTATTTCTTGTACATTTATTAGTAAGTATTCTATGCTAGGACTTTTCCCTTCTATGCCATTCTTTCATTCATTTATATGAGCATGGACTTGGGATTCATATTTTATTTAATCGGTTATATTCCTTCACTATTATTATTTAATTTCATGTTCGAATTGTTAGAGGTTCATCCTGTGCAAGTCTTCAGTCTGTGTAGTTTTGACAGGCCCCTGCCATTCTCTGAGCACTTTCTCCCGTTACAGAAGACTGAGCTGTCCCTGGGTCGCTCTGTACTTCTGCCTGAATTCAGGAATGAGCCCTCGGTTGGTTCAGGGAGCCCAGATTTCTCTTGATGAGGAATCTTATTTTATAACTAAAGATCCTCTGGTGGAAGAAAACTAGGAAGTATGTTTGTATATACAACTTACACATTTATTACCTATACTTATGCATATACCATCTATATACACATATTGAAATATATGTCTATATATGTGAGTATATAAATATATCTTCACAAAATTTACAAATATATATTATATATTCTGTGTTTATATATATTTGCTATATAAATTGTTACCTCTTCATATTCATGTTCCTTTCTTAAAAGTGAAAAATCTGATTCTCATTATTCTCAGTGAATTTATTGAATTATATAAGCCCCTCTCTATAGAAAGTAGTTTCAGAACTATTAAGAAACCAAATTATTAATAAATTTGGTTTATTAAATTACTAATAAACCAAAAGAAAACCTACTAGCTAGAATTAATATTAATATTATCTTTTCTGTGTAAGTATAATGTATCCACAAGGAGAAGCAAAATTCACAATTTTAAGTGCATAATTCAATGACTTTGGCAAGTGGATACCATATCTCTATCAAGAGAGAGAACATTCTTTCACCCAGAAATTTCCCTCATGGAATTTCCCAGGCAATTTCCTGCTTCCTCGTACACACACACACACACACTCATAGGTGTGTGTCTATGTATTTATAATTGCCTTATAAGGGGTGACATTTTCAGGGATGTTGTTGAACAGTCTGGTGTTCAATGAAGTCTTGCACATTGGCAAAAGCATGAATGTCTGAAGCATAATTTATGAATTCAATACTTTTCAACAGTCTTTAATTGGCTTCTTTAATCAAATAGTACATAATAAAATTTTATTCAATTTTTCTAGAGAAGGTCAAGTTTTAGAGTGTTCAAGATAGCTAAGAAAATTATTTCTCAGATTGATGAGCAATGGTACTTAAACATATGTGGTTAATAAAGATGTCTCAGCATTTGCTAAAATGTAATTTCAGTGGACATAATTCTGTTATTTATTGCATAAAGAAGAGTCACTCTATAAAGCCAAGTTATATAGCATACTCCATCATCAGCTTGTTATGGCAATTTGGAAACTATCCTATGCATATAATATCAATCTCTAATTTTGACTCTTCTACCACTGCATATTGTAGGTAGTCTTTAAGAGATCTTAGAGTATGCTTGTTATTTTTTATTCATTGACCCAAACCTAGAGAGGACTTTTAGTGCCCCTTCTCGAATAATATTCTCATTTGAAAGTGGTTCTTTATTATTTTAATCCATGGAGACTTGGTCATGTAGTGGTGTAAACTGAGATTTCTAATTGCCAAATATTATTTCCTTAGTGACTCAAATGAATAATTAACTAGGTTTAAAACCTCCTTATCACTACTTTTATTTCATAGCACCCACGGGACTTGATGCCCCCAGATGCCATTTTTATTTTTGGTAGCAAAAGGTTGATGGGCAGGCCCAACTATTATTTCAACTTAGAGTAATGACAAATAGTAATATCCAAAACCCTAAATGCTATCTTTTTTGATGAATATTTTTTAGCAAGATGTATTTGATGAGAAGGCACAAAATGGCATCTTAAGGTAAACTTCCCAGGAGTTCTTAAGGAGAACTTAAGGAGGTTTAAGTGAAAACCGTGGTTTAGTTAAAAATGTGGCACATAAAGATAAACCTATAAAGTGTGCCAAATGAAGAGATTATTTTATAAGTGGGAAAGACAGTGGTGGGCTCAGAAGCATTAGCACAAAATGTCTAATTCCACGATCCATTATCTGCTCAAATGAAGGTATAGTAAGCGGGTACCCACAAGCCTAGCAATTGCCAAAGTAGCCAGATCGGTGATTCAGATTCTGAGGTGTGTCAGCAAACTTTACCCACACTTTCATTACAATCGTGGGAGACCAGGGGTTCAGGAGCAGAAGGGACCAGTCTCTGGAGGAGCAGGTAGAGGAGGTGGAACGAAAGAACTCGATATGATGGATGGGATGAGAATATGGGGTTGGCGAATTCTGCAAAGAGACCTGAAATAAGTGAGGAATTGCAGTAAATGCACCAATCTTATTTCTGAGAAAATGAGTTATCAAGAACACTTTCAAAAGAAGAAAATGGGATACAATCGGAACACAATTGCAAAGAAATTACATTTCCAAAGTTAGAGCAGGTGAGTAGGAAAATCACCTTGATCCTGAACCACTGAGCTGCTAACTTCAGCCTCTCCTTAACAAAAGGATAGAATCATCTCAAAAGTCCTTGAGGGATACATCAAACTCTTATTAAAAGAGTGATGATAGGGGGCATGAGAGGCAAATGAGGTCATCACACATAATCCGTGTACAGGAAGAAAACTAAGGTGTTAATTGTATAATAACAAAAGGCATGAATTGGGGCGGAGCGAGTAGGCCTGAATTCACAACTGGGGTGTCGTAAGCAAGTTACTTACACTTTTTGAGCTTTGTAATTATAACATTATTTTACAGAGTTCTTCTGAATTTAAAACAACATAATATATGTGATACATTTACTGTAGTGCGTGGAACATAGACAACATTGAATAATTGTTAGCTATTGATAATAACTGTATAATGATTTCCCCGAAGTAGTTATTGAATCCTTGAAATTATCAATTAGAATGAAAAACAGTTAATTTTTAAAAATAAGGGAAGCTGTTAATTATGAACAGCTGTTATTCATTACAGCTACTTTAAGCGGAAGAGTATGCATTAAAGGGCATTTAAGAATTTTTGTTGGAGGAAGCAATGCCAGTTGCCGCAACCAATCCATCTTATGTCTAAAAGCAATAAAAATAAGTTTTGCTCACGTGAGTCTAAGTGACTCTCTTGTATCTTTCAGCTATGACCCCTAGGACTTGTGCTCTCTGAGGCCACCGCAGTGAAGATGAAGACAGCTATAGGGTACTTCTGGGTGCTCTGAAGTGCCAGTGCGAGGAGGACTCCGTCAATTCTGCACACTTCCCATGGGTCGGAACTGGATCCCTGGGCCACCACTGAACCACAACAGAGACTGGGAAACCTAGTCTTCTGTGTCTAGTGTGAAGGAATGGTGTATTGTAAATGTACACAGCCTCTGTCTTTGAATCCCTGTGTGGGCCAGAGTGGTACTCACCCTAAAACATCCCTCATGGATGGCTTCCACATGCAACATATGACCCTTGGTACCAAGCACCAGAGATACGGGGATCTTTCCATTCCAAGAAACTGGTGGTCAGTGCGACCATACCTCCAAGAAGATAAATGTCCACCCCCTTGTCAGCCTCCTTGCATTGCTCTCTTTCAAATCTAGATCCTGTGCAGATGTGGCGAAGTGACAGAAGCTGGTTTCTATGACCAGATCATTGCTGCCAGGGAACGTGTGGATGTGACGGGTGTGGCTTTACCGCTGGAAGACTGAACTTCCGACGTGTAAATTGGTCAGGCATAGCAAGGATGTTCGAAGATGTAAGTAGTTGCAAGTGATGAATATCTACTAAAAATTGCTAAAGGAAATATTTTTGTGCCCTAGATGATTCACTGAGCACTGCCTTTAAAAAGGTGGAGGGGAGATGACCTGTCATCTAGGCACAGTACAAGTACCAGAATCATCAGTACTGAATGCGGATGCCATGGCATGATTAATCAGGCCATATCTTGGTCTCTTCCATTTTCCCAAGAATGTTCTTTTATAGCAAAAATAAATCCAGTGTTTTGTGTTGTTAGGTCTCTATGGCCTTCCTTAATCTGGAATGATTCCTCAGCCTTTCTTTGTGTGTATGACAATAATGTTTTGAAGAATACAAACAGGTATTTTGTAAAATGCCCCTCAATTTGGGCTTGTCTGATGTTTCCTCACGATTAGAAATAGATTATGTGTTTCTTGTCAGCAGTAGCCCTGAGTGATATTGCGTTCTTCTTAGCGAGTCGTATGCAAAGGCACACATGATTTGTTTGTCCCGTCGCTCATGATGGAAGCTGCGGTCACGTGGTTAAGGTGGTAGCTGTCTCCCAGGGCTCTTCACGGCAGTTACCATGTTCCCACTTTGTCATCAGCGAGCATCTTCTGAGGAGATACCCTGGAGCTATGTTAGTAACCTGCTCTTCCCCCAGCTTTCAACTGTCAGTTTCATCATCCTTGGAGACTGGCATGAATCCATTTTTATGATGACGCTTGTGAAATCATTTTCTAAAGTCATCAAAAACACAAAAACACTTCAGGAACCTGTGTGTCATTCTTGTGCATGCGTCATGTCAATCTTTTCTATCATGTTCTATTCTTAGTATATGGACTTGTCACTAAAGCAAGGTCACTAAGAAACATATTTCAAAAAGGGAGAATGTGATTCATAATTTCAAGCCTTGCACAACTCTCCATTTCATCATAGGGTCTTCCATTCTTTGTGTGCACACATGCCTAACATATAGTCTGTAAACCTAAAATGTATAAATATTTCACTTAAGGGCATATTATATTTTCAAAATATATTCTATTGATTATGCTATTACAGTAGGCTCATTTCCTCTGACCCCCTTTATTCCCCTCCACCCTGCACACACCCTCCCACCAGCATCCCCCCCCCACCCTTAGTTCATGCTCATGGGTCATATGGATAAGCTATTTGGTTTCTACATTTCTTATACTATTCTTAACCTCCCCCTGTCTATTTTGTACCTATCATTTATGCTTCTTATTTCCTGTACCTTTTCCTCCATTCCATCTCTCCCACTCCCCACTGATAACCCTCCATGTGATCTCCATTTCTGTGATTCTGTTCCTGTTCTAGTTATTTGCTTAGTTTGCTTTTGTTTTTGTTTCTTTTAGGTTCACTTGTTGATAGTTGTGAGTGTGTTGTCATTTCACTGTTCATATTTTTGATCTTCTTCTTTTTCTTAGCTTTGCTGGATAGCGTAATCTTGGATGTAGATCCTTGCCTTTCATGACTTGGAATACTTCTTTCCAGCCCATTCTTGCCTGCAAGTTTTCTTTTGAGAAATGAGCTAATAGTCACATGGGAACTCCTTTGTAGGTAACTGTTTCCTATTCTCTTGCTGCTTTTAAGATTCTCTCCTTACCTTTAATCTTGGGTAATGTAATTATGATGTGCTTTGGTGTGTGCTTCCTTGGGACTCTCTGAGCTTCCTGGACTTCCTGGAAATCTATTTCCTTCACCAGATTGAGGAAGTTCTCCTTCATTATTTGCTCAAATAAATTTTCAATGTCTTGTTCCTCCTCTTCTCCTTCTGGGACTCCTATGATTCAGGTATTGGAAAGTTTAAAGTTGTCCTGGAGGTTCCTAAGCCTGTCCTCATATTTTTTGAAGAATTCTTTCTTCATTCTGTTCTGGTTCATTGTTTATTTCTTCCTCCTGGTCCAAATTGTTGGTCTGAGTCTCAGTTTCTTTCCCATCACTACTCATTCTCTGCTCATTTTCCTTTATTTCGCTTTTCATAGCCTTCACTTTTTCCTCTATTTTCCGGCCATACTCAATCATTTCTGCAAACATCCTGATTACCAGTGTTTTGAACTCCGCATCTGATAAGTTGGCTATCTCTTCATTGCTTAGTTGTATTTTTTCTGGAGCTTTGATCTGTTCTTTCATTTGGGCCATTCTTTTTTTGGTCTCAGCTTGCCTGTTATGTGGTAAGGGGCAGAGTCTTAGGTGTTCACCAGGGTGAAAGCAACCCTGTATGTGGAGGAGGGGTCTGAGAGGGAACAATGGTGCTTGTTCCACTCTCTGCCAATTTTCAGTCACCTCTGCCACTACCCACAAGCAAATTGGGCCCTTCCGGTGCTGATTCCTAGACGGGTGGTTTTGTGTATGTTTTAGGACTCTGTGGTCTCCTCTCCTGTGAGGCTGGGAGTTTTACATGCCATTGCAACCCCCACAGGTTTTTTCAGTCACAGGTGTTGAGGCTTTATTTCCCTACTGGAACTCTGGGCTGCGTGGTCTGTCTCATCCCCCAGTTGTTCCTCCCAGTTCATCCACACACAAATGTGGGACCACCTGGTCTTCCATCCACTGCCTTGCTGAGAGTCCTCTCCACCTGGCTGCCTGTCTCCATCCCTCTTACCGGTCTGGATGAATGTTTAACTCCTTGGTTGTTGGACTTCCATACAGTTTGATTTTCTGGCAGTTCTGGGTTTTTTTTTGTTTTTTTTTAAACTTGTTGTTTTCTTGTGGTTGTGTGAGGAGGCACAGCGTATCTACCTATGCCTCCATCTTGTCCAGAAGTAAGATACATCACATTTTTTTACATAACTTTTAATGTTATTCTTATATAAATAATCTTTTGTTTTGAAGATTTCATTTATTTATTTTTAGAGAGGGGAAGGGAGAGAGAAAGAGAAGGAGATAAACAATCAATGTGTGGCTGCCTCTCATGCACCCCCTACTGGGGACCTGGCCCACAACCCAGGCATGCACTCTGACAGAGAACCAAACCTGCGACCCTTTGGCTCACAAGCCAGCACTCAACCTGTTGAGCCACACCAGCAGGGCTATTCTTATATCATATTATTAACATCTATTAACAACCCATCTTAATTCTGTATCTCACGAACTGTTCTTCTTGTAGACTCTTCAAAAATCATCTCCTCTCACCTCTTTCTCATGGGCTGCTAGTCCTTGACCACAGAGTGAATCTCACCCTCAACCCCCCTTAGTCTATATTTCAATGTAAATGATATTTTAATGAAGCTTATACTACGCCATGTTTTTCTGTTAAGTGTTTTTCTGTGCTTCTTTAAATAACTATCAACATTTACATACATATTTTTTTAATTACCAAAGAAAACATCTGTCTCCCTGTAGACTGTGGGTGTCTTGGGGCTGAGGACCCTGGCCCTGGGACCACCGCATGCAGTGTAGTCATGGAGCCCGGTGAGCACAGGCGGGCCGGGAACGGCGGAGCGGCGGCAGCTGAACATTCCATTTGCTTCTGTTTTGTATTGTGTGTGCTGAGGCACATTGTCATGCATAGAGCTCTTTTCCATAATCACGTAATTCAAACCTTTAACTGGATTAATCTTAATGGACCCAAAAGATACATTGACTTTGTTTTATCGTTGTTTGCAATTTTGAACTTGCAGCTCAGATTTCCATTGTCACGCCTGATGGGCTTCTCAGCAGCATTGATTTCAGCGTCCTCACCTTTATCTCGGATGCTGGCTCTTCTGGTAGGTTGATCGAAATAAACTCCCTTTTACTTTAACTAATTAAAAATGTTGCCTCCCTAAGTTCCCGTTCTTCCTAATCTTAATTGCCATTTTATCAGAAATAATCACTTAGTTTACCAGAAATATTCCCCCTTTTTCTTATCAAACTGACATTTTATTTTAGAGTCTAAAACCTTGTTATGTTACATCCTAGTGATATCTGCTCAGGAAGTATCATCCGAGTTAAACGTTTTCACAGCTATTTACGTCTTACAGACAGGGCAGTTGTGAACCAGACAAATTAAGCAACGCAAATCTGACCAAGAATCCCCACCGTCTTATCCTCGATTTCTCTGCACAGGCCCCATAAATAATTCAGCTCTCCAAAACTAGCTCTCATTGAAAGTGGCCTTCAGTGCTTATGCCTTCATTATTTTTGCTCCATTTCTATGTTTTCTCTTTTTATAAAGCCTCTTTGTGAATACCATTTCTCTTGTGGTACTGCCTAAGCTGTACCAGAACCACCATTCTTACAGCCCAAATCCTTCTAGACAAAACACCTAGGTTTTACATTTGCATGCTGAACCTCACAGCTGCTGATTTTTCTGCAACCATCTTCTCTGCTAGTATTTCTCATGTGCAACTTCATTTGTAATGAAGGCAACACAGGGAGCTAGCACCTGCTCCTTCTCTGAGCTCTGACGCATAACAATAAAGAAGTTACTCAGATTCAAGTTTTACACTTCAACTATTATCTTCCTGGTGCTAACCACACAATCAAAACATAGGCTTAAATTTGTTTAAATGGCCACACCATATTTCCTTCATTTGTTCAATACAGCTCTGTTACACGAGGGTAGGTTACTTTGAAGAGAAGCTATTTGCTGCTTAATCTCTGCATGGCTACACTAATCAGTGGGAGAAGAATTAACAGGAACTTTTCCTACTTAATGAATATGAATTTACTTAAGTCATAATTACATGATTTAAATATCTTGTGAACCTTTGCACAAACCATTCTAACATCTCCATACCACAGCTCCTGAAATACTTGAGTGTGATGATATCGACTGACTATGAAAAAACACTCCAAAGATTTTCTGTTAAATTGATTGTGCCATGTAGTCCCATTGATTAAGATTTCTATAATTAATGTTTCTTCAAATCTGTATCATTAAAAAGTGAAATCCAATTTTACCAGTATAAAAATATGCCCTATATCATTTTTATCATACCAGTAGATTTGGTTCATAGAGTTATCATGAATGTTTAAATGATCTTAATTGATATGATTGGTGCAATTAGCAGTATTTGCAGATTAACTTATGTGATTACTTTATACTTTTGTCTTTTTCAAGCTCAAACAATGATGTGATATTTCTTGTCACAAGTACTCATTTGTTTTAAAATTAAATATCCAATTGTGGGCTAAGAACTGACTCCGTATGTGGCAATGAGCCTCAACCCGAAACTCAATGTCTCTTTGAGTAGTCGACATGAATGTCTGTGCATGTTTCCTTTATTTGTAGAAGGCGAAACTATCTAGATTTTATTTAAAAGTTTATTTGAACTGAGGTCTCTTAAAAATGTTAAGGGCAAAGTTTGGGGTGTGCGAGCGAAAGAGTAGCTCGGAACCAAGACATTTCATATTAGTAACAACAAAGATCATTTTACCAATTAAGAATTCTAAATATTTTGAAGTTTTTAGTTTCTGATATTTATGTTACATTTGGTAATGCTGTAAAAATGATTTCATGAAACATAAACCTAGCAATTAATTAAGCCGCATATTTTTCTTTAGGTTTTTTTTTTTGTTTTCTTGTAAAACAAACCAAACGCAATCAAAACTTGAAACATCAGGGACACTGTTTGGACAATAACAACACGCCTTCATGGCTGTATGTCCGAAATCATTAATAAGCCTTCAGGGGAGAAGAAACTATGTCGCTAGGTTGATGTCATAGAAAACAAACTCAGACTCTAGGTCAGGGTCCAACTTTTATGTGTGTGTGGACTTTATCAGGTTGAATGCACTTCATTTTTGCAACGACAGGAATGACGCAGTCACATGATTCAATTCCCTTATTTTCCTTAAAGGGAATATTGGTTTACACTCAGGAGAAAGTCACAGAACGCATGCAATTTACATAAAAACTTCTCTTTTTAGAGCGTACACATCGGGCACAGCTTTGTTACACATGCCTTATATTCAGACATTCATAGGTTTTTTTAATTTAAAAGAAATATCCTAAAGCATGAAAGCTTAAAAATACCTTTATTGGAAGATTAAAAAAAAATAAAAACTCGGGAGTGTCTACAATAATTGTTATCAATATTCATAACCCACTTGAAGATGTTTGGTTACTGGGGATTATTTTATTTAAACTGCAGCACACACCTAATCTCTCCAGGACACCTTGGAGACTGTTTCAGAAGCCCTTGAATAAAAATCAGCGTAAAATGCGACGGAGGGCTGCAGTGATGTCAGGGAAACAGAAGGTATCACCTTGAGAATTTCTAACTGCTGTGTAAGCAACAAGGCAGAATGGAGTGTGTGTTAGGCCAAGCCGGGCCAAGATACACAGTCGTAGCTGTAGTGAGTGAAATGCAGAAACTGTGAAGGCAAATCTGTTGATGCCTGTGAGACCACACATGGCGAGGTGGTGAACTCTTCAGAAGGCTTTGTTATTCCAGCTGTGCACGACGAAGAGCGAGTCAGCCCTCACATGTATAAATTAACTTCGCCGAGCCTGACATTTCTCAGCTATGAAAGAGTTGATCTTTTTAATCCAGCAGCTAGGAGAGATTGCTGTTCAGAAATCATTTGGATTATGCAATCCTGGTCTTAAACTATATTAGGTCCTCTAAGGCGTTTGTTGACTTGAACGTTAATTGTCTGAGTCACAATGGCCGGCGAAGTGAAATTGGAAGGGAGGTAGACCTGTAAGGCGCTAAAGTCAGCCCAGCTATAAAACACCAGTTCCTGTGACAATGTCAGCAGGAACATAACATATTCTGGAGAAGTAAAAATGCTCTTAAACACCTCTTTCAGTGAATCTCATATTAAAGCAAAAGCAGATTTACTTTTTCTCACAGAAGTAAATTTTGCACATCTGAAGTTTGGCACACTCTGTTTTGCTTAACTAAGTTAGTACAAGCGCAGAATTCTTTATCTGAAACCCGAGACCAGGGCTTTTTTAGATTTAGGAGTTTTTTATATTTTAGAAAGGTTAATACCCTGTATATATCATATATTAAATAATACTCCAGGGTTTGGGGTGACACCCTCCATTCAAATACCTTAATATTTATGCAGTGAAATGTATGAATATTTACAGTAGGTGGGATAAAGACCAAGAATAACTTAATGTTAGATTAAATAGGTTTTGCTGCCATAATTTGCCACAAATTTATTACGATATTTATGACTTACAGAGCTTTTAAATATTGGAATTATGGGCCTATACTAGTTCAAGTTAGTCACGTAGAGGTCCAAAGTTTTTCTGCTTTCTACTTCTAAAGATGGAATGGAATGTAACTTCATGAACCCTGGAAAGACTCATTGCAAAAGAAAATTCTTACCCTCAAGTGACAGTAGAGATGGCTTGAAAATCAATCATCTTTAGGAAAGAAATAAGATTGATTTAGATTCCCTCCACACTATACTTAACTGATAAAAGATAATTTGCTGAGAAAGTTTTGATACCAGGGTCAGATGCTGTAAGGATATTAGAACAAGAAAAAATAAGAGAAATTTTTCTTTAAGATTTGGAGTTCCCTAAGTTTGCCATCTTTCTGGGTAAACCCATTCTAATAATCCCCCCTCCAATTTTTCTTGATAGGTCCTGTCAGGGGATTTGAATTTGTTCTGCTGGTAATGGAAATTCATGCGAAGCTTAAGCAGGAAAGTGATGATAACAAACCCACATTTTACTGAGCGCCCTGACATCACGTGGAGAAAAGAGGAAGACAAAGATTGGAGAGCAGGAAGCTAATTAGGAGGTCATTGCAAAAATGCAGGTATGACTTAGTGGTCTAGAACTGCCAAAAATCAAAATTTGAAAGCATCTATGAGGCAGAACTGACACAATCTAAATGCTTCTTTGGCTGTGGGGAGTGACACAGGAATCAAAAAATGGCTCTGGGATGTCCCATTGCACAGTGATAGCTCACACTGAAATCAAACACAAGAGGGGGAACAATTGTGTGTGTGGAGGGGCGAGGGGCGGAGTTGAGAATGTGCTGTCTGAATGGAAGTATCCACCAGGCAAACAGCTATATTAATCGAAAGTTCAGGAGAGATGTATAGACTGGCAATTTACATATTCCTCAGGAATATGTCAATGTTAAAGATAATGCACAAAAAATGTGAAGTGAGACGCAACCCAAGGCCACTGTTAATTACCATTTGGTTTCAGGATGAGACAGCTGCAAAGCAGACAGCAAAGAAAGGGTCCAGTTCTTAGAAGAAAAACCCAAAATGCAGAGTGGTTTGTATCATAAAGTAAGAAGATATTTCAAAAAGGTCATATTGTTGGATAAAGACATCAGTTATCTGTGGAAAAGAAAACGAACCTTGTTTACTGGATATAATGGCAGCAAGGTCATTAACAACCTCAGGACGACAGCTGCAAGGAATCACGGGGCGGAAGTCAGACCGCACAGGGTCGCAGAAACGGGAGTAAAATAACTTTGGGGTGAGGATGAGAAGAGATGGAGGACAGCAGTTTCCAAAAATAAAACTAACGTGGAAAGACTTGAGCTTGTTTAAAAGAAGAACTGATGTCTAAGGGGAAGCGAAAATATAGAAGAGACCAAGAGTAAAGTAGAATAAAGTTGAGGAAATTATGAAGTTTGGTGGCAAGGAGTTTATGGATTCTATTTTTCCCAGGAAGTAGGAGCCAAGAGAAAGGAGGCAGTGCGTGTGTGAAGGCTGAGGTGAAAAGAGAACATTTGCTCCAGTGACGGTGAAAATGAGTGAACTGACTAGGGCAGCATAAGGAAATCTCAGTGTTGAGTTTTCAGTGGAAGTTGCAGCTGAATTTGTGGTGTCCTAACAGAATCCATTTGCACAAAGCACAGTACCACAAGGAAAGCATAATGGCCATTGCTATGCAGGGGTGTCCAACCTTTTGGCATCTCTGGGCCACACTGGAAGAAAAAGAGTTGTCTTGGGGCACCCGTTAAATACATTGTTACGTGTAATCACAAAAAAATCTCATAGCATTTTAGGTAAATTTATGATTTTGTGTTGGGTCACATTCACAGCCATCCTGGGCTGCATGCAGTTCATGGGCTGTAGATTGGACCTCTCTCCATGTTAGATGACAAGAGGTACTCACATATTCAAACCAAGAAAGTATCTACTGGTAAATGTTATATTGATTTTTGGTGTTTCTGAGCGCCCAGAAAATGTAACTGAATATAGAATTTTAGGAAAGTCAAGAGAGAATTGAGTAAGAATGCATCCTATTAAACTAACTTTTTTCTCCGTTAGTGGGATTAGCAAATGGGTGGATGAGACAGACGCTATAGATACAATGTATGTAGCAGTTGTTGAGGTCTTTATTTGCTGGCCTTAATAACTGCACAAGGACTTAGTCTGGTTTTTACATTGCTACAAAAAACAACCAGGACCGTAGTTAGCAGAGAGCAGGTCCACAGTAAATATCTGTTGGCTATATTAATAAATAACCTCGTGATCAAAGATGGACTCAGACAATCATACAGGTTAATTAATACTAGGAGTGTTGACTGTGGGATACATGTTATTCTGCAGCAAAATCTCCAGGTGTGTGTTTGTGATCTTGTCTGGTACAATCTGGATAAAAAAATTATGGCATGGTTATAAGACTTTTATTTGATATACGAACAAGATGACCTTGAATCGGTATAAATAAATGAGCCTGCATTTCCATTTATACAAGTATAAGGTAGAGGAAGTTAACAAAAGCTAAGCTTATTATAATGCTAACAGTATACCTGTTGAAAATATCCAATTATGATTCTAAGCTAAAAAATGGTGCTCTTATTTAGTAGGAAGGTGATGCAGTCCTATTCACTGGTGTGAACACATTTGGGACATTGTTCTCCATTTCATGTGACACGCTGGTGAATTAGATAAAGTTTATCTGGAAATCGTAACTAAAATCTCCAAATCTCAGAGGGAAATGATATGGTGAGCGTGAAGAACGAGAGGCCTGGGGAGAAAATTAGAGCATTGTCCAATACAACGGAAGAAAAGCTCGTTGTCTGGCAGATTGTGGAACTTCCTGTCTGACCGAGGAACTTGGACTTACTGACTTGAAGATATTGTCCTACTGAGATTCTTCTCTGTGTCACTTGTCCGGAAGGAGACCTACAGGGGCTCAAAGAAAGCATATGTTTTAAAATAAATATTTTTATTCTTTCTCACTAATGGAAATATCACAAAAGCCTTTAGTTCTGCTTTAATCAAAATGTTTCAGTGAAGGTATTTTAGTTTCTCAACCTTTTGGAGCCAAACATATTTTTTTTTCTTATACATGTTTGTCTACCTTGTAATTGAGGGAGAATTGCAGTTAACAGATCTGGATTCGCTGTGTATAATCTTGTCTTCCCTATGTTTATAGAGTATGAATAGTTTCCCAGAAAATAAATTTGCTTTCAACCACAATATTTGATGAGGCACTGAACTCTAGATTTTTCCGATTTGGTTTTCAGATTTCTAAAATGAATATGTAAGCTATATTTTTATCTGAGCCAATTTGAAACAGTCACTAGTTAATTATATATTTATCAGTTCTACTCATGAAAATGCTTCAGATATTGAGGTTAAGATGAATATTACTAAAACTGAAAAGCAAAATTATTGTGCTTACTTAAAATACTTTTTAATGATCTTTTTTATACAAGTATGTAACATAAAAATGGAATTAAGCCAGAGTTTATGCTTGTATCTGGCAAGTATCTCTTGAAACCCAGAATTTCCTTATATTTATAGCAACAAAATCCCTATAGAAACTATATTTCTGATGTTTTCCCAAAAAGTTATATATTTTTACCTATAAACTATAGAGAAGTTTCAACTAACATAATTAATGTTACAAAAAAAGGAAAAATTTAAATTTAGATATTTATAGTTATGTTTAAATTGTTTATAATGTTTAAAGATTCATGGTGAGATTGTGTTAAATGGCTTGTGGACATGTTTTATGTGTTAAATCCCTTAATGTGTTGGCAGTGTTTTAATTAACTGTGTATTTAACCATGGCCTTCCACGTAGCTGAACTTTGGTAAATTAGAAATAATATGAAATATAAATCTAGACTTAAATCCACTTTCAATATATACTGACTACAGAAATTCTTTGGTGTTTACACAGCACCATAAATAATGTGGGCCTAAACCATTAAAATTAAATGAATTGCAACTTAAAAAATATTTCAAGTTAAATTGCATAAATAGATATGATTTTTAGATTAATTTCTTTATTTTCTGCTCTTGATTGGGCAAGACTTTTTATCTATATTTTTCTTGGGTCAGGCAGAAAATTTTATGTAAGGACCTTTGAAATTATTAATGAAAGGAAAACATTTTCTTAGCTGAATACAATCTTATTTTTTAATAGTCTGTGTGAAAAATTGAGAACCAAATGCAAAATGAGTTTAGATGAACTCGGGGAGGGAAAATATAAACCATTACTTGGTAAATAGTCTCATGGATTAATTTTATACATATTTAATTCTCTCAGGTAATTAAAATCTGTCTTTTATACTTTAATTTCTCCTAGATGTGTGATTACACAGGTGCAGTAGCAAGTTACATAAAAATTCACACAAAGAAACCAGTCTAGCCTTTTGCTCTAAATCTCGCCAGCAAAACTGATCTGACCTAAGATATAATTAGCTGGGTAAACATTACTGGCTGAAGTTGAGACAGCTGAATTCTGCTGCGCCATCCATTTCTCGCTGTAGCTTCTCGATTAGTCTCTGTTTTCAAGCTTCGAGTCTTTCACCTCTGTAAAGGACCATAGTGCATTCTTAGCTGATTTGTTATGATAACGTGGACTTAGAAGGCAACTACGATGCACGGAAGAATGTAATGGAAATGCATGCTGTTATGGCTAAGCAGCATCTCTGCCTGCGCACACAGCCGTCTATTTCTCCACCAATCTGCACATTCTTAGTATTTTCTGAAAATGTTTTGCTTCAGATTCTCTTTTGTATCTCAAGGGAAGTTCCTATCACGTGTGTATGATATTCTTCTCAAGTAATGGAAATAATATAATAGAATTAGATAAAGCTCTTATAGACCATGTCTCTTGGATAGCAGTTTACCTACTGAGTATATATTTTTAAAATAGAGATGAAAATTAAAGGTTGGTGGAAAGACATTTTGTCTCTTCACTGCTTCATGTATTATTAATGAATGGTGGTGGCACTCCTTGGGGAGTTAGTTACTTGTGCCAAGGCTAATTGGATTTTGATAGAACATTTTCTCCAGCAAGTTTTATAAATGCTGAAAGCCTGAGACCTGGAGTTTGAGGAAGACAAGCTGGTTCTCCTTACGGTGTGTATTCTCCTCACAAGCAGGCTTTCATGCCGGATCCCAGCATTCTTGCTAACAGTTGGTTTTAACTTCTAGGCAAAAATTTATACTCTCTGCAACTCAGTGGAATCACAGACAGAACATATGAATAAGTCATAAAGAAATTTTTACCAACAAAGGTTGAAGTGGAGGGTGTGGATTCTTTTTTCCTTCAACTTCACTGGGATCAGTGTTTACAAACTAATGCACGGAATGGTAAAGTGGAAAATGTGCTGAATCTGGAGTTCAAAGTCAAAGTGAAGATTTGAGTAAACATTGTTAGAGGTGCCCTTCCAAGGAAGGAACTCCTCAGCACCCCAATTTTCTAATTTTAGTGAGAGTGTAAAGCTATGTAATGTATAAGTTTCTTTTAAAACTATTGGTTCCAGAATCCAAATACTCTAAATGTGTTTCATGTTTGGAAAAGATTTTGCTGAAATCAGTGCAAGCCATTTTTAATATCCCCATTTCAGCACATGTGACAGAGGTTCTGGAATTGGCTCCGAATTACCGTTGGAGAGTGTTATTGTTTAAGTAGCCTCCTAAATTGAAATATGACTATTATAATGTGTCAAGCCAAAAAAGAAGGGTCGTGCAAGGCTCTACTCTGTACTATTATAACAGCTGTTGCTATAAGCATCTTAGAGAAAAAGAGAGTGCGTATGTTTCAGTTTTCATGGAAAAAACATAATTTACGACTTGGCTTCTATCCTTAATCATCATGGTCGGCGTGTAGCTTAAAAATGTATCATTATCAATAAATGCTGCACATTGCAGAAAATTTAAGATAATGCATTTTCAGTGTTTTAGAATAAATATATATTCATATATAAACTAGTGTTTAAAGGTAATTTTATAAGATAAGAATATTCTTAAACAAATTCTTCTCCTTCCATTAATTTAGAGCGACAGAGCATTCTATTGGCACTTTGATGGTGATGATACTCTTTTTCTTTTCTTTTTTTTCACCATCACTGTTTACATCTACTATGAAAACTGAAGTCTTTTTTTTTTGGTCTTTTGAGGTACTCAATTATCTGGACCTGTTTAATCTACACAGACTTTTTCTTATTGTTTACCTATTTCTACCTGTTCTTCTAGTCACTCCTGTCTTCTCTTGTCCATTTCTTTCCTAAACCCCACCTCCATGTATTTGCCAAGAATGTGATTCCCCAGCCTAAAACTGCTTCCATCTTTTCTCTTTTGATACAAACCACAAGCATCTTTTTAAAGTAATTACTTTATTGCTTTTAAAAAATATTCATGCTCATTACAAAATATTCCGGCAATATATAAACAACAAAAAAGCAACACGTTATTGTAAGTCTCCCCACTTACAAATACCCATAGTTAGCATTGCCATACACTCTGTGAATATTAGTTTAGACACCTCTTTAGGCATGCATATGCACACAAGAATACCAGCTGTATAAAAATGTCCTCAATAAAGATTCTTCTATGGTTTAAAAACTTGCTAAAGCTACAGGGGACACCCACAAAACTGGCTTTCTCCTGGACGGTGGGCCCCTTGTAACACAGGCTTCCCCTGCTAGGTGGGTGTTCTAGGACTCTGTCTGTATCACTGTACCAGCTGGTGTTGTTGTGAGAGGCTGCGGTTGGCTTCAGCAAATTGTTTTGAAGACTCTTTCAACACATTTGCCCATTTCATGATGGGTGGTTTATGAGCGCACCTGCCCACACTGTGTTGAGTGTTCAGCGATTTTCAACCCAAAACAGGATGACTCCCGTGCCCCACGCTCTCTATTCACCCACTCTCATCCCGAGTGACTTTTTTAACTTCCCTGGATGAAAAAAAAGTTCCCACAGGGAAATGTTTTTGCTGACGTGGAAGAGGTGAAACAAAAAAATGGCAGAAGCCCTTTTAAAAGGCATCAAAATTGACCAGCTCGCCCTCGCTGGAATAGCTCAGTGGATTGAGCTCGGGCTGCGAACCAAAGTGTCGCAGGTTCGATTCCCAGTCAGGGCACATACCTGGGTTGCAGGCCATGGTCCCCAGCAACCGCACATTGATGTTTCTCTCTCTCTCTCTCTCTTTCTCCCTCCCTTCCCTCTCTAAAAATAAATAAATAAATAAAATCTTTAAAAAAAATTGACCAGCTCAAAAACTTTTTTGAGCAGTGGAAAAAAGTCTTGATAGGTGTATTGCATCAGGTGGAGGGTACTTTGAAGGTGACTGAAGTTTAAACATGTGAAGGTAAACACACAATTATTTCTAAATAAATTCCATTGGGGGGGTACCCCTTGTATAAGACAGACAGACGCATTGGCCTTTCAGCCACATTGTTCGACTTTCTGTGTTACAGCACAGAGTGTCTTTGTGTCTCTTGAGGAGCATGCTGCACCCGCTCCGGCCTGTCTCCCCTTTGAACTCCCTTCGCTCTGCAATGTCTAACCGTCTAGGACTTGCTGTCCTCTCATTTTGTGTGTTTTAGTGGTGATTGCACACCACCTTGCACGTGAGCTTTCTTAAAGATAGGGACTTTGTCAAGTTTCTTTGTATTTCTCTCAGTTTCTGCCTTACTCTTGTGGGCCAGTCACTTAGACACTTAGTAAATATTCATTTGTTAAGTAATGAATAGAATGAAAGAGTATATGTAAATTTTGTAGTGCATGTTGGTTTATGTCTTTTCTACATCTCTTCCCCCCCTGCCCTTTGAGTAACAGCCACCTCAGTCCATTAATGGCGTTATTCTTTGGTATAATAACCAACAAGGGTGTTGGTCACCCATGTGCCCAACAGTTAGTTCCAGAATATGTACATGAACTCAGTTGGTATTATCAGAATAATGCTTAGAATTATTCTTTGATGATTAAGGCATGGGAAGCTTTCTCTTCTTCCGAATGCCCTAATATATGGGAATAAGGCTTGAAAATAATAGTCTTTTGTCATTACTAGGTAGGTCACACTTAAGAAGATGTCAAATACAAAAGGAGATTTGGAACAAGAAAACAGGAAAAGCCATTGGAGACCAGATTAATCCATACAGGAAGACAAATTCATACTACATTTGAATATGTCAGTTTCCTGAGTTGATGAATTCTCGATATTCTTGAAGTCATATTGAGTTAATTCATATTATTTGAAAGTGATTTTACCCTAATTCTTATATCCCAGTTAATAATAAGTAATGACTTTTCATTAGATAATCTCTATGAAATAAAGTATAAAAGCACACACACAATATATTTATATGTGTTTAAGTATAAGTTTTGAGGGCCATACTAAGAAAATACTATAGAATTTATTCTAGTGGAAGTTTTACATGATCCAATGACTACAAAAAAACTTGAGCTTTTTATAAAGTTAGATATATATCTACTTTTGGATCCTGCAATTCTATACTGACATACTGACCCCAAAGAAATAAAAACATGTTCCTAAAAGACTTGTTCAAGACTGTGTAGAGCAGCTTTTATAATTTTTAAATGGAATTGAACAAATGCCTAAAATCAGGAGAGTAACTAAACAATAACGTGTTTCATACAATAAAGTACTATTCAGAAATACTGAGAAATGACACAAGAATGTCTTTCAAAAACATTGGGTTAAATTCATTATGCTAATTGAATGAAGGTAAAAGTAAGCAATCCAAACATAGAAATCGAAACAGTGGTGGCCCTGGGGCCGTGGGAATGGAGGAGAAGGGACACGAAGAAGCCTTCTGGGGTGATGGAGATGCTGTCTGTCCCCACTGGGACGGTGGCTACAGGAGTTCATATACGTGCCAAAACTCGCTGAAATGCACGCGCAAGATATGTGCATACGAGATGTGGAAATTTTACGTCACTAAAAACACATTTAAACAACTGACCTTTAAATTTTCCTACTCTCTTTTCTAGAATGTACATGTATTGGCAATACTAAAACACTAAGTTTAAAAACAAAACTATTCCTATTCATTAATCCAAACTTTTTTGTTCTCTAGCCTGAAATTACAAATTAAAATAACAGCAATGAATGTCAATGTGCCAGTTTATTGTGTTGTTACTGGATTTCACGTATTTTTGCCAGAAGTCGTATTTTTAAGGGTACAAATTATTCTCATTTTTTAATAAGGTCTGTTGTAAATAGTATTATAAATATATATTATAAATTATCTTTAAAATATAATTACAAATATAAAAACTATTATGAATATTATAAATGCCATAATAAACACTACCTATTGATTTTTACTTCAATTATTGACACAAGTAGAACAGCATATATTCTATTTATTTTTTATGATTTTAAAATGAGTCTAAATAATAAAATATAAAACATAATGGTGTCATTATATTTTTTTTCAGTGCTGCTTCAAATCATCCACTCTCAATTTGGTCTGCTTTGTAACTGTGACCAGTGCTTTAAATTTCAGGATAGGTGATTGGGACCAAAGACACTGGTCCTTAAAATTATAAAACAGATTACTTTTAGCAGAAAGGGAAAGAATGATTTCACTTTGCCAGTACCATGTTCTCTATGCTCTGTCATTGCCTGCAAACAAAGTCTGGGGAATACCAATTAAATTTTTGTAAACACAGCATGAGGTTTCAAGACACTATTTTCCTTAAAATAGACATCATTAACATATCAACAGTTCTGTGATATGAAAGAGAACTCTTTTTGGAATTACCTTGAGTATTAAAAACAAAATTATGATATTGATATTTTTATTTAAATTATTTGATATACCATCATTTTAATTGTCCAGGTAATTTTTCTTGCACATTTCTAAGCTCTCATTAAAAATAAGATCCTCTGGCAAAAAAAAAAAATTAGAAAAAGTAAACAGAAATATTAAAAGGTGAAGCTATATAGAAAGAAGTAAGCCCTGATAGAATAGAAAAGATTTTTATCAAATGAGGATGATTTTACAACATTTATATATATATAATGTGTGTGTATATAATAACTCAATTGTTAGGTGCAAAAGAGGAAAAACCCTTAAAAACAGATTATGTTAGCAACTGCATTCTCCAAAAATTTAATGAGTTCCATGTTCTACAATATCATTAAGATCATTCTAAATTTCTTATTCTTGGAAAGCTTATCATAAGTTCTGTCTGTCATAATTTCACAAAAAATCATTGCCACACCCACAAAAGTAAGCCATTAATGTGAAGCAATAGACTTTGGTCACCTTTAGGGAAAATTATCTTTAGCTTTGATACTGATATTACTACCCATTTGCATCTATTAAAGTGAATTCAAAATTAATTTTATAAAGCATATAGTCCAATGTTTGGGTGATTTCAGCCTTGCTGTGTCTAGTATGTTTTCTTTAAACTAAGTGACTGTTTTTCATAAGGTCTGTATTCCTGGAAAGGACCAAAGTATGTGCCCTATTTACATTTAAATTGCATGTACGGTTGATTTCCTACAGTTCTAGCAACTATTATCGTCTTTTAATGCAGCGTATTTCATCTTGTTAGAAACTGATATTTCTCGTGAGCAATTCTGTCTGAGAATTTTGTTTCGTTTCTCACACTTTATCATGAAATAGTACCAGTGTAGGAAAGAACACTTGGATTTTTTGGAGAACGTTACGCATTGTTTACTGCAAGTGTCTTCCCATTTTATGTTACCATCAAGTAATATATGAAGGAAAGAAAACTGAAAGTAAGGTATTAGTCATGAAAGTCACTTTTCTTGGCAATTTTTAACTTAGCTTTTTAATGTCAGCGTGAGATACGATCCTTATTCCAGGTACTACATTACCACTTGAGTGCATCGTTTTCCTGATCAATGTCTGAACCCATTAGCGAGAACACTGACTAGCAGCTGAGGGGGCTTCTTTGATGGAGACAGGTTGTCCATTCTAAACCTCGTACTAGAGACAGCTCCTCGGGGGGCCAGTGGCCCACCCTTGAGACTCACAAGTCCGATTCAGCATTCCCAAACATTTTATTAAGGGGGTGCCTTTGATGATGCTGTGATATTATTGCACAATACTAAAAAATGTGCCTTTCTAATATTAGTAAAAGTTTAAGTTACATAAAGATTTTTGCTTTACTTGTACGCTTTATATAAGACAGGTGCTGGGAAAAAAGAAAGGAAGATTTCAGTCTAGTCTGTCCCTCAAGCCTCTTTTGAAAAATAAAGTGATTATGTCACATTACTGGATATTTGAATTTGGCATCATTCACTTTTCAGTGTAAAAAATGGTATTTTTATTTTTCAGTAATTTGGGGGAAGTTATGACTGTCTTATGAGTTCAATTATATCATAGGTGGTAGTGTTATTGCAGATGAATCAATGAAAGATATTTCTTTTTTTTAAGATTTTATTTATTTTTAGAGAGGGGAAGGGAGGGAGAAAGAGGGAAAGAAACACCAATGTGTGGTTGCCTCTCACGCGGCCCCTACTGGGGACCTGGCCTGCAACCCAGGCATGTGCCCTGACTGGGAATTGAACTGGCAACCCTTTGGTTTGCAGCCCATGCTCAATCCACTGAGCTATGCCAGCCAGGGCAATGAAAGATATTTCAATAATTTTAACATCTTAGGAATGAAAACCATTAATGTTATGTAAACGCAGTGTTCATCAAGTAACAACTGTTATTAGATAACAGACAATGGACCATAGATTTACACAACTGTTTTCAGATGTATGAAGGTATAAAGGGAAACAGTAGAGAAATTGGTTAATAAAATGAACTTAGAAATAAAACCGCCTGATTTTGTGTTCAAAGGTAAAATTCTTAGCTACATAACCTTGATCAAGCATTCTGTCCTCTCTGTTTCCATGTGTCCATCTTTAAAGTAAATAATTGTAGCCAACTATTAAGGTTGTTTTAAAGATTACATTAAATAATAGGGGAATTATGATATACAGCATAGTACCCAGGGGCCATAAATAATTATGAAAGAAATGGAATGCATTCTTGTATCCCTTGATACTTTAAAAGGTTAAGCTTCATATCCATTTCACTTGATAGTTTTTAGGCATCTATTATATAAATAGTATACTTACTATTTTATTCCTTACTATTTAAAGAGGATAAAATTTATATTCATCTATCATTATAGTTTTTAGACAGATATATAGCTTAAATTAACCCTAGTAACTTAATCTAGTAATTGATGTTCTTAAAAATTAAATTATGTTTTAGAAATGTCTTTAGGAGACATTTATCCTTCAAGATTCCTGGAAACATCTATATAAGAAAAGCAGAAATAAGTCCATCTGTTTCCTTGCTAATTTCCTCTTTCCTTGCACTACTACCCCACTGTAACACACACACACACACACACACACACACACACACACACACACTTCCTGTTCCGAAAAGGAGATCTCAACCTTCACTTTATGTTCTCACAGGCATTTGGAATTGTGAAGATGGGGAGGCAATAATAAAAACTTACTTGGAAATTTTGACATCCCTATGCCAAATAAGATAGCTCTACATATTAGAGTTTGAAACTCAGAATGTTTAGTGTGACCCTATCCAAGTCAACTGTTCCAGTTATCTATTAGATTCATACATTCTCACCTACCCAAATGACTTATTCCAGCAATTTTTCCTTCTCCTGAAATTTTATCTTCCCCTCTCTCCTGAATCATTCCAATCAGCATACAACACAAGAAAAATTCTCACATTACAAAAACACTCTCCCTTTATCCCATGTCTTCATCTGGCTACCTTCCATCCTCCCACTCCCCTGTAAAGCACCCCTGTCCACCTCACGCTCCTCCGCTCTTGTTCTCTTTGAAGGCTCTGCAATCAGCGGGGTGTGTTCTCCACTCCACTGAAACTGTCATCAAAATCCATCACGACCTTCATATTGCTAAAGTCAGTGATCGATTTTCAGTCTTCTTCTTACCCTTCCTAACAGCAGCACTTGATACTGTTGATTGCTGTCTCCTATTGAACCATTTTTTTTTTTTGAAATTTGTCTTTATGCAATCCAAACCTCTTGGGTTTTTTTCCTACCTCTTTGGCTACTTATGTTCAGTCTCCTTTGCTGGTTCATCTTTTCCCCCTAAATCCTGTTACACTTCTGTCCATCAGCATCTTCCCTCCATCACTGGCTCTCGCTTTCCAGATCTCATGTCTTCTAATGTGACTTCTGTATTGACAAATGCCAAATTTTATATCTTCAGATGATTTTTTTCTGTGAACTCCATAATTGTATATATGGTTATATATGCAACATTTTGACTGGATATCCAAAAGAAGTCTTAACATGCCAAAACTTAACTCTTGACCTCCTTCCCTTTGTTTTCTCCAACTTGTATACATAAATATTTGCATTTGATTGGAAAAAAGTTTATCTCAGAGTGCTATTTATGAATTTGGAATTTTTTAAAATCTAATTGCTTTTAATTTGTAAATGCCAATGATCTAACAACAATTACTATTTTGTATTGTAATCCCTAGTTTTCTTTAAAATAAAGAGAGAAAAAAAGCCTAGTCCAAAAAACATTAAATATGTATATTATTTTATAAATTGTGGAAGACTTTTACACAGACCATTTTATGTGGTCTTCCCTAAAACATCACAGATTGGGAGAAACACACTTTTCAATTACTCTTCTTTGTCAATGACATTAGTAGACTAAGAAGCTGCATGACTGGTCCAGAGTCACTAGCATCCTGTCAGCGGGAAGAGGATAAAAATTTTTATTTTAAATTTTAGTTTGATGCTTTCCCCAAAATAAGCAGTTCCATCTATTTGAATGAAGAATGCATAGGAAGTTCAGAAACTTCACAAAATTCTCATAAATTTTAGATGCAAAATGCTCACGCATGTGTCATCTGTTTCTCTAGTTGTTAATTCTGTTGCCTTCCCCTGTTTGCATATTCCTGCATCTGGGCTTGCTCCATCAATTACGGGGGTGTGATCTGATAACGTGTAGGGTCGTTGCTCATTCCATGAACTGCTTTAAAAATTATTGCTTCTTGTTGAATGTTTTCTTTTCTGAATAAATGTTAGAAGCAGCTTGTCAAGTTCCATAAAAAATCCTGTTGGGACTGCAATTCATTTTACACTAAAATTTGTATTTTAATTTGTAGAGATATGACAGTTTCCTCTCAGCCAGAAAATGGTCTATTTCTCCATTTCTCCAAGCATTTGGGCATGTCTTTCTGTAGTTTTTTTTTATAGTTTTTTTTATGGTATTGTACTTTTTTAAAAATTGTCTCACATATTTTATGTTAGGGTTGGTACCCCCTTCCTTTTTTTTTTTAATCTTGATTGTTGTAGTGAATGGAGCTATGTTTTGTCACATTACCCAATTAGTTTTGCTCTACCAATTAGTTATCTTAAAAATGTTATGTAGACATCCCTGGCTGGTGTGGCTTGGTGGACTGAGTGCCTGCTTGTGAATCAAAGAGTTGCAGGTTCAATTCCCAGTCAGGGCACCTGCCTGGGTTGCAGGCCAGGTCCCTGGTAGGGGGCATATGAGAGACAACCACACATTGATGTTTCTCATCCTCTCTTTCTCCCTCCCTTCTGTCTCTCTAAAAAGAAAGAAATAAAATCTTTTAAAAACTAATTATTAAATAAAATTTAGGTAGACAATTTTAACACAAAGAAAAATGGCTTTGCCTCCTTTCTTACTTTTCTTTTCATTTATTAATTGGTTTGAGAGAGAGACTTATTATTCTTATTTATGCATTTATTGACTGATTCTTGTATGTGCCTTGACCGGGGATTGAACCTGCAGACTTGGCATATCAAGGATGATGATCTAATCAACTGAGCTACCAGGGCTTTCTTTTTCTTTGCTTTAGAGAATTGTCTTAATTGTTTACTTCAGTTATATAGTGCTAATAGCATCTTTGTGTATTCCAGACTTTAATAAGAAATTTTTAATATTGCATCATTATGTGTGATAGTCTCTGGGTTTCTGGTAGATAAACTTCATCAAGTTAAATATAATCTCTCAATATCTTTTAATCTTTTCCTCATATTTTTCATATCATTTTCATTGTACTGCATTCTAGGAGAGTGCTCCAACTCAATTTCATAGTTTATTAATTTGATTTTCAACTGTGTATAATCCACTATTCTGCCCTGTTAATTTTGGTTTTAATTTTATAAGTAATGATTTTATTAGCCAAGAAATCTTTATTCTTCCTTTTATAGCAACTTACATCTAATTTTTAAAAGTAGATTTCCTAGAATCTCCATATAGATTCTAATTACACTTATATTAAAAGTTTCATTTCTTTTTACTTAACAATTTATTTTGCTTTGGGTTATTTTTTCAATTTGGTGCTTTTTTTTTACAGTATTAGTTTTCCCAAAATGTTGGTGATTTTAGTTGTCATTCTCTTTATCATTGAGGGCCTAAATGATAAATACTGTGTTCTCAGACTAAGCAAAATGTCTTCATGAAAGTGAATGCAGGTTCTCATTGTGAGAACATTCTTGATCAATTCCCTCAATATCAGTTGTGCCCACCCGTTCTGCTCTTTGTGCTGCTGACTCAGCAGCTGACTTCTCCGGGCTTCAGTTTCTCACCATGAACATGAAAATAGCACCTATCTTTCAATAAACAAGCAATGTGATGAACATTATTAAGTAAACATGGAGGTAAAAACTCAACAAATTGAAAGAACAAGGAAAGGTTGAATTCTAGTCTTTTAAAACGCAAAGTCAACTGCATTGTTGGGATACATAGTGAACGCATTTCCTGTTCTGCGAGGAAATGGCCTGAGTGCTCTGGTGCTGTGGGACCCGTGGACAGCCTGCTGTCTCAGGTTTTCACGCCTATGACTTAAAGAATCACCCTACAACAGCACTGAAGAAACTGTATGGTTTCGTTTCTTCATTTGCTTTATTTATTTATTTTTTGTTTTGGTGTACAATTATGTGTGCTTACAATATATTAAGCATTGCGTTCTGAATACCTTAAAAGAATCAAAATGTCTCTGGTTTGTTTGCCAGTCAGAGCATAGGCCTGGGTTGCGGGCCAGGTCCTTGTGTAGGGGGCACGTGAGAGGCAACCACACATTGATGTTTCTCTCCCTCTCTTTCTCTCTCCCTTCCCTCTCTCTAAAAGTAAATAAATAAAATCTTTTAAAATATATTTTAAAAATTGCTTTAAATAAATAAATAAATGCCTTGAATGTATTAACTTTTGTAATCATTATAATATCCACGTGATGTAGGAGGTATTATTGACTGTAACTTACAGATGAGGGAACTAGGGCAGAAAGGAATTCAGATACTTGACCATGGTCACATTTTACTTAGTGACAATAGGACGTTGTCCACTATACTTGTATCATCTGGCTGGATTACAGAAATGGGATATTTATATATCACTTGAGCCAATTAACTAATTATTTACTTACACATGTGTGTTTTCCCTAGACTCTGCTGACTGTACATATACCATATTCATTGCAGTATCCACAGAATATAGTTCAAAGCCTAGTCGTAAATATTCTTTGAAAAAATGCCTACTCAGATGAGGACCCTGTGATAAAGTAAGTAGATTGATCTCATACATTTCCTTTGAACTTTCAAAGAAATATTGCTAAAATTATAAGTAAGATGTAAAAAAAATAACATTACCAACAGAGAGAATGAGAAAAATAAGATGCAGAAGAAACAAATAATACCTCTGAAGAGCAATTTATTTGGTGCACCAGAAAATGTTGGTAGGTAGCATCCTGCATGTGAGCAAAGGGGTGAAGGGGATGGAAAACCAGGAGTCCGGCCCATGTCCGTCACAGTCGCCAGGTATGTCCTGGAAAACAGGGAACTGACACCTTTGGCAAAGGGTGGCTGATCGATTTATAAACTGAATACATTGAGAGTTTCCAGAAGTTAGACCTCTAGGTTGCTAAGCCATCCTTATACTCAGACAGCTACAGAAGACTGGGTAATTGTTCTCTGAAAGGTTTGAATTAGAGGTTTGAGAGTAAGGGAGAGTTTAGTTAAAGTCCCCCTGTGGTCAGTGAGTATCAGAATCCAGATTTATTGGCCATCCTGCAGATAAAGGATTTCTCATTGGTAATTTAATCTGTCCAAGGGAGCATGCAAAGAGATACTGTTAGGTGTGATCCCCTTAAACTTGGCTCAAACCCTCTATAGATAAGGACACCACTCCCTAAGCTTCTCCTGTAGTTATATCCAGAAATTCACACTTCTTTTTTCTTACCTCATTCCTCAATATAAAGTAAGAACCAAGAAGTGCCAGATTTTGAGAAATGGTTCGTATGTGAAAAAGACAGAAACCAAAACAAACTGACAGAGCTCAGTGAAAATTGTGATTATTTCAAGGAGAAGGGGAAAAATTAAAAATAAGTGAAAAATTAAAAATAAGTGAAAAATCTTTTTTAAAATTAAAAAGATTGAAAGAAAAAAACATTGTATTATGAAATTTAAACAGGATTTACACTTTATAAAAAATTATATAATTAGTTATATATATTTCATACACAGGTTGGGGCAAATGTAGTTTTACAGTTGTGAGTACACAAAATAGTTTCTTCTTTTGTTATTTATTAATTACTGTACTATTTTCCATACCAACAACTGTAAACCTGTGTTTGTCCCACCCTGCAAATTTAAGTGTGTTAACAGAAAAAAATCAATGGAAGATTTAGATGATAATTCTATAGAAAACTCATGGAGTTGAACAGAAAGAAAATAAAATTTAAAAGCATATTGAAGAGATTGGTGAATGAGAAGATTCATCCAAAGCATCGATAGGATATTATCACATTTTTTAAAACATGTCATAAAACAGAATACTTTAATCTCACATTAGTACTTTACATAAGTCATAGCACAGCCTTTTCCAAAAATCATTTTTCAACATAGAATGACTCATTCAGCGGTTACTGATTCAAATGACTATCTTTGATTTCACATACAGGCTTCCCTGTAAAATCCACTTTCAGATGTTTACAAGGCATGAAATGTCTTTCACATTATCATACTCTCCTTCATTGGCTGCACTTGAGGAAATGCAACAAGGCATGCTAAATCACCCCATTGTGCTGCATTTCCCTGAGTGCTAGCCCACGCTGATTCCCTCGCTATTGAGAGTCACCTAAAGGAATGACGAAAATGCTTTTTCTTTCCCACATGCAAAGCACAATTTGAAGAAGTTTAAACTGTCGACACATGATGAATTATAATGCTGATTTAAGAACTATCCTCACTCTTTTTAAAAATATTTTATTTATTTATTTTTAGAGAGGGAAAGGAGGGAGAAAGAGAGAGAGAAACATCAATGTGCGGTTGCTGGGGGCCCTGGCCTGCAACCCAGGCATGTGCCCTGGCTGGGAATCGAACTTGCAGCTCTTTGGTTCATAGCCCAGCCTCAATCCACTGAGCTACGCCAGCCAGGGCAGAACTATCCTCACTCTTGATCATCTGATAAATAATAGTTAACAACCGCAAATCTTCACTGAGTGCTTACTATATGCCAAGCACTACTCTAAATGTTTTAGATGCGTTAACTGACTTCTCACCCCAAAATATGAGTAGTATTATTACCATTTTAGAAGTAAAGAATAAGTGGCACAGAGAGATTAAGTAATTAGCTAAAAAATAAGGTTTGAAATTGGCTAGTTATAGATGCCATAGACATAGAATATAGACATATTTCTAAGCACTATATAACTTCTGATATGTTTGAAGATAATTTATCTATTCCACAACCCTGTGAGGTGTTACTTTTTGTACATTTATTCTACTATTGAACTTTTAGTTTTTCCTATATATGTTCAGTTTAATAACTTTAGGGAAGCCAAGTTAATTTTTTCAAATAAGTGTTCATTTTAAATTAATACTATATATAATACTATATATATAATACCATATATATGATACCATATGTGTGTGTGTGTGTGTGTGTGTGTGCCTTTGGGGCCTTGCAAACTGCTACACTCCTGATGATTCAATAAACCAATTTTCAATATGATTCTGCAAACTAATAAAACTATTTAAAAATAAATATTAGACTTCCTCTGAGCTCCAATTATGAACAAATAATTTGTTCTAAAAGCTAATACTTATTTGTGTTAATATTACTGAGAGGCCAACTGTGACACTGTCCTCCCTCAGGATTAAGATGGAAAATATGTAAACAATGTGTGTAACTCCAAGGTACTTTTTCTCATGCTTACATTGACAATTCAGTGTTTCCAAAGATAATAGATTTTTTAAGTCTAAAGGATTTCCTATTATTATAAAAATATTACTTTATAAGGAAAAACTAAAAAAATGCTTAATGATAAATAATGTCATACTGGTTATTGGTTATTTGAACAGTAAAATAATACTTTTCAAAACTGCCTCTGATTTTAATATTTTATGTTTACTTTCTAAACCAATTCTTACATTTCATTTCACATATAAATAATCGTTTGCTAGTATTGACCCATTTCAGTAAAATCTAGTGCTTATATATGTATTTTTTAAAACTCCCTGGCTGGCATAGCTCAGTGGATTGAGCTCAGGCTGCGAACCAAAGTGTCCCAGGTTCGATTCCCAGCCAGGGTACATACATGGGTTGCAGGCCATGACCCCCAGCAACCGCACATTGATGTTTCTCTCTCTCTCTCTCTCTCTCTCTCTTTCCCTCCCTTCACTCTCTAAAAATAAATAAATAAAATCTTAATAAAAAAAAAACTGAAACAAAGTTTTATTCTGTAAAACCAGCTATTGAAAACTCATAGAAAAAATAACAGCTCCTGGATGGCCACAGTTTTAAGCATTCACACACACACACACACACACACACACAACAGTTGTACCGAAGCTGCTAGGTTTGTGAGATATCAAGGGAGGACAATTCATGAAGAGGTCCATATTGATTATGGCTCCATAGAACGGGACAAAAATAAAAGTGTGCAACGCGGTGTCTGGTGGTTCATTGATCTTAATGCATACAGCAAAGAAGAAATATTCACAAGGAGCTCCCACGAATGAAATGTCAACTTACGGATTATTCCTCAGTTTACCATTAATAAAAAAAACATCACATTATCTGAAATAAGGGTCTTCAAAGATTCCTTTGTATGAAGAACAACTCCCCAAACAATTTTTTAACAACACGAACAGTGACAACGAATGAATCACCGTTTCACAGAAGTCTCCGCATCAGATAGTAGTAAGACTGATGATTTGGTGAATGCTCTCAGTTCACCGCTTTATTGGAACAAGTATTATTTCTCAGACAAGCGCGCCTTTTATTTTTCACCATCTGTACAAGAACAGGGAAGTTTTTCCCTTCTTATCTCTCCGCGAGACTTTCCATCAAGGGCAATTTTCAAAGCTAAGCACTAGAATTCCACTTGTACCAAAAGAAACAAGTAGACCTGAGAAAGTAGAACTGAAATATGAAAGATAAAAAGAACAGAAGATAATTCCAATAAACAGAACTTGAAGTTCTACTCAAAAAAATCCATTTTAATCAAGTTCATGTACATTTTTCTCAAGTCAAACCACCACCAATTCTGAAGTTAAAATTTTTATTCTGATTATTACTTATGATGTTGACATTAATTGATTTGTTAGTTATTGGAGATTTGTATGTAAAAAATATTTTTAAATGTCAACTGCATTTAATTTCACTGAAGTCATTCTACTAATATAAGTCATACTGGTAGAAAATGTTTTCATCTGTTGGATCTGAGGTAGACAAAAGACACACCTCAAGTTACAACCCCTTTCCAGGTTCAGGTCCCCGAACATGATGGTTTGTTTTAAGGGGACTCACCTTACCCAAAGGTAGTCTCCCAGTGCCCCTCTGAGATGCTTGAACTCGATGCCTAGTGTGTTATACCAGTCTCGTAGTATCTCTTAAAACCGTAAACTCTAATCCTTACTGGTTATGGGCACTGATATTTTGACTATGTTCAGAAAATTAATCAAAAGAAGGAGACAAGGATGAAGCCGAACAGGGGGCCCCTGGTTCCATCGCTTCCTGATATCCAGCAGCATCAGCACCCATGGCCTTCGTTATCTCTGCAAGTCTGCTTATGTGTTACCGCGAAAATCTCATTTTATGCAGGCTAATTAAAGTCATTTGTTATTACATGCAAATCATTCCGTTATAGAACCAACAAATACTTACTTTAGTATTTACGTGTAAAAATTGTTATAATTTTGTAGTTATAAAACTTTGGGGAATTATAACATCATTATCCCTAAAAAATAAGTATTAAAGTATTGAAGTGTTTTCTTCTTATTTTCAATACAATTAACTATAAAAATGGGATGTATTTTCAAGGAATTTAGTCAGTGAATAATTTGGATTATGTTTAATTCAGATGAACCAGTAGTTACTCATCAGAGTAATTACTATATTCAATGTAATTACAAATAAAAATAAAAGTAACCTTAGAAAACTATACATTTTTGTGAACTACATGATATAATAAGCAACATGAAGAAATGGAGTGTAAAAACGATCATTCTCGCGTCTATTCTTTTAGCCGTCAAGTACTGGCTTCGTTATCTCCCATGATGAGTTGTTTAATTTGCTGACCTCGGCTGTACATCAGCCTAAATCTGGGGACGTGCAGACAGAGGAAGTGGCCTCTTGCCCTGCTTTGATTCTAGCCAGTGAAGCGCATTGGGCAGATCACTGAACCTTTTGCATATCAATGCCTTTATCTGTTCATCAGGAAGACTCTCTGAACTCATTTCTAGAATATTTGTCTAAACAACTTTGAGTATATTCAGGAGAAAATATTCTTCACTGTTCTTATGTTAGTCTATTGTCAGTTAAAATATTTTGGGGACATGTCACTGACCACGTAGTTTACAAACTTTTCTTTCTGTTTTTACGCTTTGCACTTCTCCGCAGTGTGCGATGCCTTCACAGAGGTGAATACGTCTCTTAGAATCATCACTAGATTTGAAAATAAATTAATCGCTGACCTCAGACAAGGGGGATTGTCAGCAAGAAACCAAACTAATAAATAATATAATGGATAGAGATAATTGCTATATATACTATAATATATAACATATAATACATGTAATAAATATATGTACATTTATTATATATATTATGTATATAAAAACCCATCTGAATTAATATTGGTTGTCTCAATAACAGTTTACTTTATGAATTGTGCTCGGTAAATATGTTACTTAAGGAGTGAAATGTTAAGGGAACAAATTCAAATGACCTCCTGTTTTGGTTCCTTGGATGTTTCTTTAGTTATTTTGATGCCTTTGGGAAATATACAGAGCTTAAAGTTGTCAGATTCAGTGCCATAATGTCTGGCCGTGAATTGTTTGAAATAGACTGTTTTGTGGTCTTCAAAGCCCTGGCAGATAAGAAAGATTAAGATGTAGGAATTATAATCAATATCTATGTTTGAGGGGTTTTTTTACAAGTATATTTAAACTTTGCAAAAATGGCTAAGATATCTAAACCTTTTTTTTAAAGCCTAGCCATACTCTAAAAACTACATTTTATGACATATTTTGAATACTGCATTATTAAGTATGGTTAATTTAAAAAATAGTAATACCACAAAAAACATTTATTTTATATATTTAGTATTAATCTGTTCTTCAGTGGCTTTTTTAAAAACAGAGATTGCAAACTGTTATTATTTCTACAAGGAGCTCAGTAAGATCCTCTGTGACCTATGACTTTTTTATTTGTTCCTTAAACCTTTTGAAAGTGTTTCAATATAAAAAGTTACAAAATGCACAATATACAAAGGGACAATTTAAGGTCAGATTAACAATGTAAATAAAACCCCTTTATCTTAGTAATTATTTCTGTCCTCAGTATCTAACATATCCTATTCAATAAAAATGTTAGTGGAATATTTTAAAAATTAGAAAATTTCTGCAACTTTATAAGCATGTGAAACCTGGGACATTCAACTGCAAAAGATGGCATACATTAGGAGTGAAAGAAATAAATGAAGGGGATACTCTAAAAATTGCTACAATCGTATACTTAGGGAAGTAATGCAGAGACGGAAAGGATCATGCATTTGCAGCGATATAAAGTGAAGGCGGGGACTATGAACTCCGAAAGCCCAAAATAGCAAACCTGGGCTACATTGCAGGAGCGATTTCTCAAAAGGTGTTTATTGTGATCTAATGCTTAATACAGCCCTGCCCTTCCAGCCTGCCATTCTGTGTAGTTTGGTCTGTGATGACCAGCAGCGAAGAAGTTAATGTGACTTGCACTTCTTACCTCAGTTAATGAAACAAGACAGTGTGTTCATTTATTTCATTCAATAAATATTGATTGAAAAGCTAATAGGTTCCGCATGCTTTAGTAACATTAAATAAGACTAAGTTCCTGCAGAAAAATAGAACATTTGTCAAAAGTGGAAACAGTTACCTGAACTAGTAGACAGGTACTAGGAAAAAAATCATACAGTCTTCGTAGGGGGAGTGATTTCCTTTTCCTTATCCTCAAGTGGATACAAAAGCATCTTTTTCTATAAATGTATACTACCCTAATTACTCACTAATCAGGGTTTATAAATTAAAAACTTGGGCTGAGTAACTGTTATAGTTTTAAAAGTACATTTCTCTCTCTCTCTCTCTCTCTCTCTCTCTCTCTCTCTCTCTCTCTATATATATATATATATGTATATATTACCCATGTCAGAAGTCTTTTTATCAGCCTCATAACACTGAACTTTACTCTTCTTTAAGACACTAGATTTAAGAATTGTTGAGGCCGAGTTTGTGGTCTGGAATTCAGAAATTATTTCTGACTCATATGGCTCTTTCACATCTCCACTATAAAATAGTCTCCAAAACTATCTTTACATAAGTCAGTGGCTCTACAAGCGCAGAATGAAGAATGTTTACAGGGCCAAGTTCTCCCAACCATAGTATGCCCTCTTCGCTGCCATTTGGCCTGAAGGTCAGCTGCAAAATTTATCTGACTTTCCTTCACATGTGCTAGGATGCGTTTTAAGAGAGTTTATCTCCAAGAATTCAGTCAAGCAACAAGCTTTAGCCCCAGACTTTGGAAGGAAAGAGAGAGGAAAAATAACAAAGAATTGGAGAGAACAGCACATAAGATCTAAGTCTCCCTGTTAAATAATATTATGAAAGATGTTTCCAGATTTGCAATATAAGAAAAAATTGTTAACTCCCATTATATGCAGGAATATAGGACAAACCATCTAGAAAATTTCTTATTCAAATTCTAGGGTCTTGTCAGTATAGAAGAGGGGAAGTCAGTATAAAACTTATGAAATGTGTGCATTTGTTGTTTTGCATCTCAGTTTATTTTCATAATTTTTAAGCCATGATTCCCATGGCTTTATTCATGGCACCCGGCGACTAGTGTGCTATCAATAACTCTACCATTTCCTCCTGCTGAAATCTAGTATTAAAAAATGCAGGATTTTTAGATAAACAAAATTAATTTAATCACTCAGTATATAATTTCATTAAATGTATCAATTTTATATTAAAATGGAGAATAATATTACCAAGTATAATAAAAAGTCCTTATTGTATAGGACATTAAGCAAATAATATAAATAACAATTTTAAAAATAAAAAATTTGAACTTGTATTAAAATTCTGAAAGGATACTCAAATGGAATTATTGTTGTCATCCTTATCCACCAAATCAGGCAACATTAAATAGAAAAATATCACCTACTTCTAATGAGAAGTGGGAATGGATCCTCTTTTCTGAGGAATGTGTGTCATACCAGCTAGTTTGGAATGATATTAGGCAATGTCTATTAAAATTTTAAAAATATATATACTTTGATTTAACATCTTCACTTCAGGAGGTCTATAACAAAAATAAATTCCCATGTTTTAAGGATGTGTGTACAAAATGCTTAAAAAGGCATTATTCATAGTGTTAAAACTATAAACAATGTAAATGCCCTTTAGCAGGGTAGTTGTTATGATATATACACATCATGAAATATACAACCGCAAAAAGAGTGAGTTAGAGCTACTCTAACTGACAGAGAAAACTTTCCATAATGCGTGGTCAAGGGAGAAGAGCAAGAAGAAAATTCAGTATAAAACTTATGAAATGTGTGTATTTGTTGTTTTGCATTAGATTGCATTGGAATGGAGAATTCATCAAATGATCAGACTAAGTTGGTAACACTGGCTACCTGGTCAGTTTCCTGACTGAAGAGAGAGCATTAAAAGAGAAAGTAGGCCTGCTTAGCTGGTTAGAGCATCATCCGGATATGCCAGGTGTGTTGGTCTGATCCAGGTCAGGGCACATGAAAGAATCAACCAATAAAAGCGTAAATTAGTGAAACAACAGATTGATGTTTCCCTCTTTCTCTCTCTAAAACTACAGTATATATCTATATACATCTCCCTGCATTCTCTTTTAAATTATTTATATTATATTATATATAGCTAGAGAGTAACACTATTTACAAAGAGAAATAATGTACGCACACAGAAACAATACTATGTATAATGTTATCTCATGTGCCCAAAAGTTTCTATTTTTATGAATATTTTTGAAAAAGTAAAAATAGTTTTAGAAAAGAATAGCCATCAAAAGTTATCATTGACTGTAAGTTCTTTTCATTTCCTTACTTATTAAAAAATAATAGAAGATTTGCTCTGTAATTACACCATAAGTTGGAGATGATGAGATAAATTAAAATTAGTATTTTAAAGTTATAAAGAGGGGGAAAAGTTTAAACCTTATTGCTTTAGCTTCATTAATTTTCATATATCACTAAATTCCCCAAACAAAATTAATTTTAAAATATATGATGCAATTTAAAGATATCTGCTATTTTTTAATAGCTTGGAGGAATTAAAAAAAATGAAGCCACGGTAAAGCATCTCAGATGTACAAGCTTTGGATCACTGCCTTAAATTTCTTTTTTTTAAATTGATTTATTTTGGAGAGAGAGAGAGAGACATTGATCTATTGTTCTACTTATTTATACATTCATTGGTTGATTCTCGCATGTGCCCTGACCAGAGGTAGAACCCACAGCCTTGGTGTATCGGGACGATGCTCTAACCAACTGAGCTGCCCAGCCAGGGCCACTGCCTTCCATTTCTAGTCTCATAACATACCTCCAAGAGACACTGGGTGAAAGTGGATAGGCATAAAAACTAAATAATGCACAGTTTCTAAATTTACAAATGTGTTATGGGAATTTCTTTACATATTTTTGTTTTCTATCCAGTACATGAGGCTTGGGTGAGGCATAACAAAATGGGGAGTCTTGATGGGAAAATGAAGACACAAGGATCTTAATGGAAAAACTAAGAAACTGTTGATCTTCATTAATGTCTTTACCTTCTTTGTGGACATAAATATTAAGGAATGATTTTTTTTTAAATAAAAGTGTGGGCACCTCCTCATTTTAAGAAGCCATTATTGAACACAAAGCTCTTTACTTGAAATGTCACCCTGCACATTCTGATGAACACATCCAGTCCTGGAGGGGGATGCTCCCCATGTCCTGGTGACAGAAGCTCTTACCATCGAGATTCGTCCAGACCTTGTCCTCTGTTCCTCTTCCCTGTCTGATCATCTGTGTTCTTTCACATAATCCTTTATAACATCATAATAAAGAATGTCTAAGCCCTGGCTGGCGTAGCTCAGTGGATTGAGCTCGGGCTGCGAACCAAAGCATCGCAGGTTCGATTCCCAGCCAGGGCACCTGCCTGGGTTGCAGGCCATGGCCCCCAGCAACTGCACATTGATGTTTCTCTCTCTGTCTCTTTCTCCCTCCCTTCCGTCTCTAAAAATAAATAAATAAAATCTTTTTTAAAATCTTAAAATAAAAATGAATATCTAGAATGTGATTCATTCTAGCAAATTATCTAACTCAAGGGGCAGGTCATGGAAGCCCGAAGCACAGTCAGTTGGTCAGGAATGCAGGTGACAGCCTGGGACTTGCGACTGGTATCTGAAGTGGGCGCAGTCTCGGGGGCTAAACCCTTCACCTGCGGGATCCGACTCGAACTACAAGTTGATGTTGTCAGCAGTGATTGAACTGTAGGACATGCGGCTGGCGTCACAGAATGGCCCGACAGTGGACAGCCCGCATGTCTGGGGTCCGAAGAGCTGTGACAGAGTTAGTGGTGTGAGCATCAAAGGGGCACACAGGAGGGGGACTTGTTTGCTTTGTTTCTTAGTGGCATTACACGTCCCCACCTCAGTGAAGGACAAAAAGCGACACTCTGTCACATTCATCCCTTGTCATGGGTCTAACTGTGACAGTATGCTCAAGAGAGTTGCTCTTGAATCACTGAACTAACACCCCGAGCTGAAGCCTGTGGCGTGACCGGGTTGCCGGGTTGTTGCTCCATCTGGATCAAAGGATTGCCGAGGCAGGGAGGTTGACACGCACGCCAGGACGTCCTGATTAATTGTGCGCAGCCCTGGGAAGTGACTAATAATTTGCCACTGATAATATTTAAAGTGCCAACATCTGCAAATGCTTTGCTTTTAAAAATCATGAATTAAATAGTGAAAATGCATCTCCCATGGGCTAATGCTGTGTTTTATGTGTGATAAAGGTAAAAACAAAATGCTGGAGAACTACTTCAATGCAAAGTTTAAGGTGGATTCCTCCCTTTGTTGTACGTTCTTGTGGGTAACAAAACGAGCTCCTTGAACAGGGAGGAGGGGCGTGGTCAGTACGGTTTCTGAGCACCTGCGTACTGTCAAAGGCCTTCCCGGGGAACTGGCGGAATTAAGTGTGTGCTCCCTGTGGTCCTGCTGATCACACCTGGAAACCTCACAGTGGTGAGTCCTTCACTCAGAAGAACAAAGCCAGGCATGCCATTCTCGGAAGACGTGCCCACATATGAAAAAGCCTGAAAGCGTAACTCAACATCACGTCTGTAGAGAACTAGAAGCAATGAACTTTGAACTGTGTGAGAATAAACTCTGGCTGATACGAGTTTTAAATGGTTCGAGGAATGAACCTGGCATTGCCAGCTGCACAGTGATGCAGAGGTGTGACACATTTCTATTCTCACTCATTTCTAAGAGCTATTGTGATGAACAAAGGAAAAAACATCGAGTTATTTATGAACCTAAATGGGTGGTACAAATAATGATCACCCTAAGATCCTTTGCACATAGATTGTTTCAAGCCGGAGAGAAATGTAAAAACATAACCATGTGATCATTTTCCTTCAATCCATATTACTGGAACTGTTTCTTTTATGTTGAGAATTATTTCAAGTGCTTTATTCACATAAATCAAAATACATTTTAACACCTATTTTAAAAATACGGTTTGTTGCTTGGCCATTGCCACTTAAACCAGTGGTTTCCAGACTAGGCTGAATGAAGGTTACATGGGAGGCTTTTTGAAATACACATTTCTGAGCTCATCACAGACTAGTCAGTTGGAATTTCCGTGGTTAGACCCAGGACATCGCTGAGGCTGGTGTGTTTGTTCTGCCGAGTGCACTGGGCGGGGGACTGTGTTTGGGCACCGCTGAATGAGACCGTGAACAGCCCCGGGTGGATTACAGAGCCATTTGGGAGTGGGGGCGCTTGCTGATGTTTTTGAAAGCATGTCTTTTGATATCCTTAGATAGCTTCCTACTTTTTGTCATATCACATCGTATCTCCTCTGTCCTGAAGTACTGCCATTATCTCTGATTCCACTTTTTTTTAAATTCAAATCATCCTTTTCCTGTTTAAGGTACTAAGCTCTTTTCATCATTATAATGAACTTTAAAAGACTTGCATTATGAGTAAGGTTATGAAATACTAACAAATTAGGAGATAAGTAAAATATTAGAGAAGAGAAGATATGATCTTCATATTTAATATTATCTTAAGATAAAATTCTTATTTACTTAAAAAAAAACAAAAAGAATTAATAGAAAAGGTGTCTACACTTAGGGAGAATAGGTTTTCTCTCATGGGATCCTGGCCACCAAAATTGGGTTTTAGTACTACTCTATTTTTAAACATAGATCATGGGACGTTCTAAGACAAGGGAGAAAGTCATTGAAAGTAAATATTTTTATCTGTCTGGCACTGTGTCAACCACGTGAGACCTGATTAAATCAAGCCGCAGAAAGCCTGGTCAGTTGGTCAAGGTCACGGAGCCTGTGAGTGGCAGAGCTAGGATTTGAATCTGGATCTGACTGACTCCAAGCTCACATGGGAAACAATTCATTGCAAAAGCTTGAGCTTGTTAAAAACTAACCTTTTCCAGTTTGCAACTGCTTTCCTTATTAGTTTCATTTTTCAAAATGTGTGATTCCAACCAACAAAATGACTCTTGTAAGGTCTTTTCATAAGATTGGACTAATTCTTGTAATGCCACTGAAATCCTCACTCTGCCCAACATTATAATCCAAGACTGTTAATGGATGAGTTAACTGAGAAATGCGACATGTATAAATAGATATGCATTTATACATCCATAGATATCACACTGGAATATTATTCAGCCATGGGAAAGAAGGAAATTCTGCCATTTGCAACAACATGGATGAAAGTTGAGTGCATTGTGCTAACAGAGATTAGTTGGACAAAGACAAGTACTATATGTTCTCACTTATATATGGAACCTAAAAAAGCTGAACTCAAATAACAGAGAGTAGAATCGTGGTTGCCATGGGGAAGGAAGAGTATGGGGAAATGTTGTTTAAGTATACAAGCTTTGAACTAGTAGATAAATAGGTTCTGGAAATCTAATGCACAGCACAATGATTACAGTCAACAATACCATATTAAAAAGTTCAAATTTGCTAAGAGACTATATCTTAATTGTTCTTATCACAGAAAAGAAATAATTATATGATATGATAGAATTGTTAGCTGAACCTATGGCGGTAATCATATTGCAATATATAAATGCACCAAATTGACATGTTTCATACCTTAAACTTATGCAATGTTCTATTGCAATTATATCTTCATCCTAAAATAAGGTTATTGCTATATTCCCCATTTTTTTGTTAAGAAAGGAGTTTATTTTTTTCTATGGGACTAAGAAACAAAAAGAAGAGAGGCAAAAACACCAGATACAGTGTGGAAGTAAAAAGAAGAGAAATCAGAACGTTGGATGACAGAATAATATACAATGTGATGCCTTCTATAACTACCAAGTAGTACTTTTGAAAAAGCACATTAATTTCACTGGATACTTGTTGAAAGTGGATATTTTAATCAATTAACATAAAAAATCTCATTAGTGTTTGATAGGATGTAACAGAAGCAGCTACCCACAGACACAGGAGTTCAGCGAAATGCACCATGAGCACGTAAGCTCATGATAATTCCCATAAATCAGGAGGAGAGCTAGGATTCACTGAGGCTGCACAATTGGGTGCTTCAAGCTAAATTTACCTCTTCTCCAAGGGCAGGGGCTGAGCAGCCGACTGCTAGATTGCATCCAAGCAAATAAGAGGAAGATTTGCTTGACTGATTCATGATCAAATCTCACACAATTGATTCAGCTAATCAAGAGGCTATAACTTTGCTCTGGCTGGTGTGGCTTAGTGAATTGAATGCTGGCCTGCGAACCAAAGGGTCGCCCATTCAATTCCCAGCCAGGGCGCACGTCTGGGCTGCTGGCCAGGTGCCCAGTAGGGGGCGTATGAGAGGCAACCACACACTGATGTTTCTCTCCCTCTCTTTTGCCCTCCTTTCTCCTCTCTCTAAAGATAAATAAAATCTTTTTTAAAAAGAGGACATAACTTCAGTTTTCTTTTTGAGTTAAATTTATGAATACTTTTATTAGAAAACAAATGTTATAAGCTGTCCGGAACACAAACAGATGATCAGTTATTTTGCCCTTTTCTGCCAGAACTGAAAATAAAGGTCTGGCTTGGAAAGCAATTCAACTGGATAACTTTCCGAAGATCAGAGCAGCATGTGCAACATGTAGGCTGCCGAAATTTGCAGTTGTCACTGTTACTAAGACAGGTCTCACTCACTGGCTGACACTGAGTTACGGAGCAATGGAGCCTGTAAAGAAAAGCACATACAAGTTTTATTGGTACAGCGAGAGTAACGCTGCCAACTAATGACTTCTGTCTCTTTGAATTACGGCAGGCGAGGATTTGAGCTACAAGGCGGTCTCTTTCCCATAGCCCATCAACATCCCCTCAGCGGCCATCAGCGTCAGCATCACTTCTCGCCCCGCCCTGCCGCTGGACCATCTCTCTGGAGGCCTTTGACTGGGGGCTAAGTTTTAACTTTGAGATGGTACAACATCTACAGTAAATTAAAAATTGTGTTTTTACTGGAGTTTGCTTTTAGGTAAAATTTGTGAAATGTCCTAAAAACCAAAATAATAGCAAATGTAAATTCCAGACTCGTCAGAGACCAGATAAATCATATTCGTACTTTGTATGGCCTCTGTCCCAGCTTCTGTCCCCGTCCTCTGCCCTGTGCAAACAAACTGAGGCATCCTGTTTCTCATAAATCAGTGGTGACATCACGTGCCCACGGGAATACCCTGGTTTTCATTCTCGTATATTTTGCCCTCCTTTTCCTAAGTCCCTTAACTTCCAATATGATTTGTTTTTCAATCTTTTTCATTGGGATTCCTCAGCGAACCTGTTAAATACTTTAAAATATTTATATATATTTATAAATATACATATATATGCCCAATGTTGATGTGATATCAATTTTGTTTATTTATAATAATCTTTAAAAGGATTTTATTCATTTATTTTTAGAGAGGGGAAGGGAGGAGAAAGAGAGGGACAGAAACATCAATCTATGGTTGCCTCTCTCTCATGCCCCGCTCTGGGGGACTGGCGCTGAACCCAGGCCTGTGCTCTGACTGGGAATCAAACCAGTGACCCTTTGGTTTGCAGGTCAGCACTCAATCCACTGAGCCACACCAGCCAGGGCAAATTTTCAAAATAAACTATTTACTTCTGCGCCTAACCCTAAAATGGCATTCACATTTAAAATAAACCTTCTAAGCATTCACCCAAATAAACACGGATGTGGGAATTCTGCCTTCATCCCTGTAGGGAAATAAAAATCCCATTTATATTAATGTCAGTCCTATGACACCTACCAGCAAGGCCTCAGCTGTCCTTGTTACCACAGGTAGTTAGCCAGTTAGTATAAGAAAAGGGAATTAGACGCTGAGCTTAATAAACTGGGGAGCATGAGCCTATTGTCCTTGTGATTCTGTGGAAGAGCCTGATTTCAACCAACGAGCTTTGGCAGGCCAGCTGGAGGAGGGAGAAGGTGTGGAGGGTGGTGAGGACTGGAGTGCTGTCTCCTTGGGCTGGGAGTTCTAGCCATCATTTCTCTCCCTCCTTTGTTTACAGGCTTTATCAGGGGATCATGATGAAAACATTGCAAGGACCCACACACAAGGATTATAAACACAAGGACTGTGGTGTTGCAAAATAGTTTATTCAGGGGGAAATCTGCCCCTGGGTTTCCAGTGTCCCGTCTTCCTCTGTGCTGCCATGGAAAAAGTCCAACCATGTCCTCAGCAAGGCCAAAACAAAAGCCAGTCTCCAGAGTTCCTGCTTTGTATAAAACCTTAGTCCTTTTGGATCCCATGCAGTCTGTCCCAGGTCCTGGTAGCTGCCAGACCCACCTAGTCACTTGCTCCTGGGTGAAACAAATGCCCGACACACAGGGTGAGTGTGTCACCAGGTGGGTGAGAGAGGGAGCCGAGAGCACTTCCTCTGGGATTATATTAGCTTGAGTTTGGGATGAACTGGGTGCTTTTTCAATGGAATCAATAAAGTTTCCAAGCTTTGTGGGCTCCCAGATGGGCCTACCCACTAGCCAGCCCATTGTTCCCAGACTAGGCTGACAAGCCTCCACGGTCGAACAGCTGCCTCCGTGCCCCCCAACAGTCCAGCACCAGAGGGAGGAGGGAGGAGCGTTAACACCTTGGCAGAGCAATTCTGTAATCCCCTGGGGTGTGAAGCTACAGCTCCTGGCAAAGCAAGCTAACTCATGTTCCCCAGTTTATTAAGCTTGATGCCTAATCCCCTTTGCTTCCTTTTCTTATTAATAATTAGCTAACTACCTACAGTAACACCTGCACTGGAATGCCTGAGAAGGTCCAGGTTTGTGTGTCATACGTCCTTGGCCGGAGTCAATTGTGTCACCTTCCTGCTCCGGCTTTCTCTTTCTGAGATCCACTTTCATGAAGGTGCTGGACAGACACAGCCTCAGGGGGGTTACTGCAGGCAGCGACCCTGTGAGATCGCTAGATGGGAGGTCCAGGGGACTACCTCTTGGACTACGATGCTGCCCGTCCCCAACATTCCCTTCATTACCGAGCCTGACCTAGCACCCTGAGGTGCTTCCATTCCATGAGGAAATAGAACAGTCCCTCATTCACCCATAAATACAAAAGCTCCTTCTGTAGGCCCTCAGCCCCCAGTGGCTTAAGAGCAACAGAAAAGAAAAAAAGAAAAGAAAAGGCAAGAAAGCACATCTTCTCCAAAACAGTTTGCTGACAGGGAACAATCCCAATACTTACTAGAGAATAAAAACTCTCTGGAGGGAGTAAAATGAAAAGTGGGTCACCGTGATACCCAGACACTGCTTCCCCTTATTGTGCAGAGCAATTTCATCCCTGAGCCCAGTGTGTGGAGGTGGTACTTCCCTTAAAGGTAATCTTCAAACTGTACTGATGCCTTTGCTTCTGATAAGACAGACTCTGCATTTCCTTTATCTTCTATATCAATGTTTCAGAAATGTTAAGGCTGTTAAAAGATAAACTGAGGCGGAGTAAACATTTTAACAGTTTGTTTCAGTAAAATCAATTCAAATTTGGAAGTAGCAAACCAGAAATAGTTAGGAAGACTACACTAATGGAAACTTAGGGGGAGACTTTTATAGAGAAAAGCTAGAAGCAATGTAAGGAAATTTTTGATTGGCTGTAACGTAAAGCCTGGTTCGCTGTTTGTGATGGGTTGTTTTTAGTGTTTGGATTTCATAATCTTGAGATATTTATATACAAGCCCCGATTTTGGTTTGCTTACTTAGGCCACATCATGAGAACCAAATCAGTCTAATAGCCTCCTTGTTTAATTAATGTAACAAGGCCAAGTTTTAGTCAAGACTCAAGTTCAAGGAACTGGGCATGGACTTCTTTTGCTTTTGGATACATCTGGAAGGAGGAAGCAAGCTGCCTAGAAGCGGAGACTGAGTTTTGAGTGAACAGTGCAATGCATCACTTTAAAAAGGATGCACTTCATGCTTTCATGTCTTCCCAACAGATGTAAAAGGCAAATTGTGGACCACAGTTTGCTGATGAGTTCTGAGGTCAGAGTTAGATTTGCCAATGTGAAAATGGAGGTCATTTGAAAAGTGTGCAATCCTTTTCCCTCTTTGTGTCCAGAACAACCTTAGTGCCCTGGCTTCTTCCAACGTCTCTCTGGCTGTTGCAGCTCTAATGACTAATTAATACTCTTTGGAGCCAAGAAAGCAAGTGCAGTGACTTGTTATCGATAGCTGGCACTAGTCGCTCCTCGCTGGCTGAAGCTCTCCTGTTCCCATGGCGCTTGGTTAAGTTGATAACCTCAACTCCAGGTGCTGGTTTAAGGGAAAATTGATTAGCTCTCATTCAAACACAGGCATATATAGAGGATGAAATTCTCTGCTTTCATGTGGGAACTCTCAAAGATTCACTCATATATTAATAGCTATATGGTCACAAAAATACTTTAAATAGCTTGTTGTTTTGTTCTTTTTCTTTGGCCTTAAAATGATTATGCTATCAAGCACTTAATACATTCAAAATCAATACATTCAAATTAATACATTCAAATATTTTTTTGGAGAAAATATTTTTCTTTCTTTATGCTGCTCTTCATCAGTCTTTTTCATTCTGTTCACATGCACAGGCAGAAGACTGTAAGGCATTTCAGAATCCAGGGGGGAACAGCTGGGAACTGGATCCTTGGGTGACATTTAGCTGTCAGAGGACAGAGCATTCAATAGAATTAAGTAGAACCAAGGCCCTCCTTTTTTATTTTCTTGTAAAGGCCAAAGAAACAGAAAGAAGAACAAGGAAAAAAGAAAGAGCAGATCTATATGTTATCAACCAAAGTAAAAGGGTTAGTACATTTCCACGTGCTTGAAATGCTTCTTTTAAGTTAGTGTTTTTGTTTTTCGTTTTTCTCCTGCTCACATCTAAAATCAGAGTTTAAATTGGCTGATGTAGACCCAAGTAAATTAGGGAATTACCAATGAAAAAAAAGAAGTATCGGCTATTTTTTTTACAAATTTAAGATGTATATTTTATGTAAATGGTCTAAATATGAATCATGCTTATTTCTCTCATGGACATAAAGCAGAGATAAAATTTGCTTTGTCTTTTTTCTTTAGGTCTAGTGACAAATGAGTTTCAGTTTCAATGTTCTCTTCTCACCACTCATAGCCATAACTAAATGTTTTCAAATGCGTTTAAAAAATTAATCCCATTTTGAGAATATGAACTTTACTAAAGCTTTTAAAATTGGATCTTCAATGCAATTATGGCTCAGCTACTGGGAAGAACAGCCTGAGATTTTCAAACCAGCAATATGAGAACAAAGAAGGTTTAAACTGATAGGATAAAGGGAAGGTTCTCATCATTTATTGTATGAATCAAATCCAATAATAGAAATTGACTTAAGACCCAGCACTTATTCTGCTTACAGGAGAACATTGAATGCCAGCCAGGAAGTGTGTAAGGAGTGCTGGAATTGGAAAATCATTTTACAACCGTTATAGTAACGATGAGTTCAGGCAAGAATCATCAATGGATGCCAAGTCCAGGACAATATTTTGATGAAAAGTGGGATGAGTGCATGGTCTTAAAGTGTCTCTGCGTGAGTCATTTGTTAGTTGCATGCAAAATATTATAACTTCACAGTGGAGAAATTCGATGGCACCTTGACAAAGTGATCAAAGTTAATGTCACCAATGAGGAACAGGCAACAGTGTGCACCCACAGATGTGAGGGGGCCACGTGTTCATAACCTGAATCTAATTATCAGAAAACACTGGAAAACCCAAAAGATATATATATATATATATATATATATATATATATATATATATATATAAATGTGTGTGTATATATATATATGGTTTCAAATAAAGGCAATATTATAAAAGACAAAGACCCTATGAAGTATTCTATATTATTTTATATGTAAGAAGAATAGACATGACTAAGTATGCTACCTGATCTTAGACTAGGTCCTGTACTAGAAGGCAAAAAAGTTATTAAAGTACATTAATGGTTGTTTGAAAAATTAGAATACAAATGGTTGATTAAATTATAAGATATTATGGATGTTAATTTTCCTAACGTTGATAACTGTACTGTGGTTCTTTTAGAGAATGTCTTCATGTTTATGGAATACACGTGGATACATTTACAGAGAAAGAGAAATCAAATAGAAAGCATGAGTGGATAAAATGCTAAAAATCGATAAATGTGAGTATCTTTTACCTTATTTCTTAACTTCCCTGTAAATTTGAGATCGTTTTCAAGAAAAATGTTATCATTGGCTAAAAAGCCACATGTATTGGGGTATAAACACAAACATATACCTACGTATGGTTCTATATGTATTTTTTTCCCTCAACACTGAATCAGTGTGGTACAGAGCACAGTCACTACAGAGATGCCTGTTTCGACTCAGGTTAGAAAAATCTGGCCAAGAGATAACAAAGCCTAAGGACATAAACACCTTGGAGGCACACACAATCATAGCAAGTAAAACGTGTGGATATTCTGAGTATAGCGTAGTATCTGATGCTAAAAGTCTAATGGGGGTAAAGAAGAGCTATTAGCAAAAACCTAAAGCAGCTCTTCCTTGAAATCTCCCTGGGACCCACCCCCTAGCCATCCTTCTTTGGGATGGCTTCAACAGTGGAGAACAGGGAAGAATGACAGTGTCCTCTGTCTCTATAAACACAAGGACACGCTGTAGCTTGAGTGGCATGAGTCATGACTGAGTCAGGGAACAACAGGGCTATAAAGACAAGAGATGACATCTCGTGCCCAGTAGATGACGGGAAAAAAGAAAAAGTACTGTATATCATGTGATCATTCACATAACTGCTGACCACACCTGCTTAAAACATCCATCAAAACTCCAGAAACTATGATCTCAAGGGAATAAGATCCATTACTTGCCATAGCTGCAATCCCATTTAATACCCACAGCCCGATGATTTTTAGGAAGCTTACTACACGAAACTACATGTAAAATCTACATCCACACACTTTCCTACGAGAAAAGCAAACCATCACTCCAACTGAGAGGCAGACCCAAACCACCCGTCTACACTAAGGCAGATTTTCTGAAAACATTTTTTTACATTCATAAATACAAAGGCCTCAAAGCAGAACAGAAAATCAATGTCAGCCAGGAGGGGAATGCAAGTCTCCTGCTTTTGCAATCATATGTTCCACCTGGAGAGCGCGGCTTGCGGGAACATCAATAAAAAAACAATGAAAAGTATTCATCACAGAGATGCCGTTCCTCCACTTCTCCTTTATCAGCCACACTACAGCGAACACTGAACGGGCGCTGTGCTCCCCATCAGCGATCGCACCAATACCCACCGAAAAGAAAGAACAGGGACTCGCTAGATTTTAATTAACACTCCGTGGAAGAGCTTTAGAAAGATCTTTCCTCATCGAGGACTGTTTAGGGAATGAACAAGAGGGAAGACTGGAGAAACGGAGGTGGAGTCAGGATAGGTAGGTTAAAAATATATTGAGAGAATAGTTTATCTGAGGGGAAGAAAGAAGAAAAGGAAAAGAAAGGGTAAAGTTCCTAAGGAAAGGATTTCCTATGCCTCGGCTTTTGTGGAATTGATTTTCAAGTCATATTCCGTCTAGACTGTCCGTGGCAAACAAACAAACAGAAAAAGAAAAACATCGAAGTTTTGGGAAGAAGTGCTTGTCTGTATAATAGAAGGTATTTTTTAATTTTCCCGTTGAAAAATAGTGAAATGGTGAGGGAAGAGTTTGTTTGCCAAAGAGTCTTTGCATTTATGAAAGAGCAAAAGGTCATTCCCTAAGTTTCTCCCGTGATGACTAAACACACACATACATGTATTTAGAAATGAAACATGTACTTTTCGTGAGTTCAAGTTACAAAAACAGTCACTTAAACCCCACTGCTCAAAAGCCTTGACTTATGAAAAAATAATGTTGTTTTTCCTTAGAAGCTAAGGGTTAAAGATATTTATAAAGAAATGTTTTTAAAAAAGTATTGGATTAAAATTTTATATGATATCAATTTTGTGGTGGAGCAATTTCCCATGAAGATACCCTAAAGCAGGCAGGTTTAAATAAACTGGAAATATCCCCTTGTGTTGTTTATGCAAGGATGGGGTTATTCATTCTACTTTCGTCTCCCCACCCTGTCGGCAGAGGGGTTCACACGGGTACCTATCTGTCGGAGGTGTCTCTTCAGCCATGGGACGCTGTTGGTAGCCACTTGCTGTCACTCAGCACTGCAGAGGATGATAGTTTAGCACTAGGGAGAAGAACGGGACAGAGTAGCTCGAGGAGCGGAGATGAGAAGGGAAGGGGTCCCCCGTTCCTCTCACACTACTGTCCTCGGCTGCCTTCTGTTCACGATGTTCAGCTGAGATGGGGGATATTCTAGATTCCTCCCCTGAATATTTCGTCTTTGCTCACTTGGGTTTCCGAAGCATGACACAGAGGTCTTACCTAACACAGCCAGTATAAAAATGTCTAAGTTTAGGAGATGGGACGGGTTCAATTTTGTTCCCCCCGCCAAAAGATACACTCAAGTCCTAATCCCCAGTGCCTGTGGATGCGATCTTATTTGGAAGTAGGGTCTTTGAAACTGTTATGATGAGGGTGGGCCCTCCTCCAGTGGCTGGTGTCCGATGAGGGAAACTGAGACACAGACACACAGAGAAGAGAACATCTTGGGAAGATACCGGGGAGGAGTCTCAGAGGGAAGACAGCAGGTGGGGGCAGGAGGGATACACCTACCTGCCAAGGCTGTCAATCATTGCTAGCCTGTGCCAGGAGCTGGGAGAGAGGCCTGGGACGGAGGCCTCTCAGAGCCTCCAGGAGAAACCAGCAGCACCAACACCTTGACTTTGGCCATCTAGATAGACTCCGGTCTGTGAGGGCATACATTTCAGCTGGATAAGCCACCCAATTTGTGCAACCTCATTAAGACAGCCGATGGAAACTATGCAGGAGACACTAGTGTGCTGGGCTTTTAGAGCTGGGAATCCTGGAGCTAAAAGTTAAAGCAATAGGCTTAAACCGAAGTCAAATACCCGCCCATAGAGCCTGTGTGCTGGGATATTTCTTTCATGCCACGCAGTTCTCACGATGGAGAAATTCTAATTGAATTTAATATATCTTATAATATCCTGTGATTGACCTCCTGCTTCTAGGTAATAACTAGTTTATCTCTATGTTAATCAATCCACTCTACAAAGAATAAGAGATAAAACCTTTATTAAAAGCGAAGGTGTTAAGCAGGAAAGGTGTACCATAAAGGGCTGTCACCATTACATCTGACATTTTGCGAAACCTCAAGGTACCACTCAGCAGTGATAACACCGTATGCCCCGCTGCCTAAGCTGCCACTTTGTTAAGCCACTTTACAAATATACCGGGCCTCGCCAAACCTTTAAGGTTCCTTTTACTCTGGCTTTCTGATGGATTTTGAATTTTATTAAAGAAAGAAGTTCTACTTTTTCATAAGAATGCAGGCACTTTGATAGCCATTATGAGAGATATAAAGAGAAAGAGCATTCATTTCTCACATGCAAGTTATATGCCGAGCCTTGTGATAAACAGTTTTGTATCTTTACATGTAGAGTATGTTGTCCATATGATTATTCCCAGTTTAAAAAGAAACTGAGCCCCAGAGAGGGTGGATAACTGGCCTTACGTCATGTAGGTCGTAGTGGCAGAGCTGGGGGTGGGGGGGCGGGATGCCTGTGACCATCCCACCGAGCTGGCTTGTCACTTGCAATCGAGATAGGAACTTAGTGCACAAGCTTCCCACCCGTGAAGGCAATGAAAGAAAATACAGGTTTAAGAAGAAAAAAGACTTGACAGAAACACAAGAAAGTGCCCTAGGATTAGACGAGATCTTTTGAAGGTTCCGGGAAAATAGCAGATGAGACAGCATTAATGTTTAAACAGAGGCGACGCCATAGCACAGGATCAGAGGAGCATGTGGCTCTTCCCCTGGCTCGGCAGGAAATGGATGGAAGGAACGTCACAGGGACAAGGAGGTGAATCACAGGATGGTTTAATGAAGAGTTTCCTGAGACTGTTGTCTTCCTTCTTTCTGAAAAGGGACTGGGCGGTAGCCATCGCATTGCATCTCGCACAGAGAAGACTGTGGCCTTCTCTGTAAAGGAAGTGGGCCGCCTGTCTGGGAGGCCTGGAGTGAGGACAGCGGGCCCAAGAAAGAAGCAGAGCCTGGCAGGACACTGGTCTGTCTGGTGGGAAGAGAGGGAAACACAGGAGTTCTGCCCCAGGACATGGTCCCCCTTACCATGCAATATGGAGGTCCCCATGTTGTCTGCACGCTCCTGTAATGGGTATCATGTTGTGACACAGTCCCTTCTGGACCGAAGGACTCATTTCCCCTGGGCTGGGAGTGTTCCCTAAGACTAGGCTTCAGGTGGCTGCACTCTTGGGGAATCTTATTAAGCTAAAGAAGGCTGTTCGTCAAAGTCACATCTGCCTCTTCCAGCAGGTCTACATCGCCACTGCTACCTGGTGTATGAAGATATAAAGACTTGATCTGTTTAACCACCTTGGGCGACCATGCAGTTTGGAGCTCCTGGTGGGATCAGCAGGACCTTTGTCAACGTATCATGCCTAACCTCTCCCTTTACCCCAACCTGTTTGCTTTCCTTTCCCAACAGGAGTTTGTCCTGAGAGAAATCTCCAGGGAACATTCTCGTGCTTGTTTATGTTGAGCCATCTTGCTGAGAAACCCAACCTACACCACTCTCCATCCGCATGCCCTACAGCAGATATTTCTGTCTACATCATCAGTTTACCTGGGACTCCTGGCTATTTTCCCATTCAGAGGAGAGGCACATTGGAAAACTAAGCCTTCTCAAAAGAGTGGAAAATCATAATGAGCCACATCACACTAACCAACCATCTTCATTCATTAATGTACATCCACAACTATGGAAACCGACAGATACTGGAGAAAAAGGAACTCAGTGCAGCACAGTTATGGGAAACCACTAGAACAGTACAGTCCAAAAGAAGCAGGTAAATTAGATCCAGATCCAGTCTTTCAAAGTACATCATTCAGAGACTGAAAAAGGTATTTTACCTACCAATGGAAATATTACAAAGTTAAAAAACTATTTCTTAAAATTTTGATATATGATTCCTGAGGTTATAAAAGAAATTCTGATTTTAAAGACTAAATTTTAACAAACAAACTTAAAAAATCATGCCCAGAAAACTAAGACCACAAAAAAAAAATTGGAAAATCTAGAAATAGGAAGAGTTGTGGAAGGACAAGAAATTGCCAAAGAGAAAATAGAAACAATGGAAGGCACAAATAATTAAAAATTACAGACAAAATTCTTCCCAAGTGGAAGAAAGTTATAAGTTTTTACTAGGAAAAGAAAAGACTCTCAAAATGACTCCTGGAGAATTTATTATGAACTTTCAGTACTCTGATATAAAACAGGAAAGCAGAAATGTTCAGGAGAAAAGCTCTCTGGGAGGGCTGTCTAATACAAAGACGGGATAATTCGGTCAGTGAACAAGGAACTTTGATTGATTGTACTAAGCCACTGAGGTTTGGGGTTTGTCTCTATTAACAGCTAGTATTATCTTGACATAAAAATCAACTAGATAAATTTGACAGGACAAGCAACAAAGATTTAAGTAGGTTACTAAAATAGTAAAAACAAGTATTAAGTTTAAAAACATTGTGACTACTAATAATAGTGATGATGATGGTGATGATGATGATGATGATAATGGCAACATCCAAAGGCAGAAGAGGACTGGGAAGTTTGTAAATGTGTTAAATTTCTCATCACCATGGCAGGGGCGAGGTTGAAGGTGAAGAGATGCTATATGAATTTGAGAAACTAGGAAACAGATGAAAAGATATAATTGTTTGCATTATGGTAGTAAAGAGCATAAAATCGAAAGACTGTTAACACCATGGTCTCTCAAGAGCACATTTGGCAGTAAAACAGTATTGCTGTCCATTTCACTCTCTTCTGTAAGCCTGGCACCCCTTCTACCGTGTGCATCATTACTCTTAAAATGTAAACACATTTATTCCACTTCTTTTAGAAAGTAATGCACAGCCATGCAATGGAACACTGTCCGGCATCCTGTAGATAAACTGAACTAAGGAGCACGGTGTGCACATAACGATAACCTCAATACATTGGTAGGAGTGAGTGAAATAAGATGCCCAATGGTGTATGCAAAATGAGCCCAACTGTGTAAACGCATTTGTGCAAATAAATATACCTATGGACAAAAGGAGGGAAAAGGGGAGAGAGGAAAGAAAGAGAGAGAGAGACAGAGAGGCTGGCCGAGGCAGAGAGAATGGGGAGGTAACAGGAGGCTTTGTGCAAAGCCTCTCCCAGGACTGAACGGGGGTGGAAACAGCAGCAGTGACCGGGACAGAGGAGGACTGCCAACAGTGCAGGGTTCCTGGAGTAACAATCATTCATTCCCTGGGTTTGAAATTTCCTGGGTGTGGCTGTTAGTGTCAAATAAGTAAATTTCAAGTTTCTTTCACGAAAATCACAAATTACCATACTTTTATGTGCTGACTAACAGAGTCACGCAAAAAAGCACCACATGTGATGAATCTCCAGGAATTTGGCTGGCTGACATTTTCTTCAGGGGAAAAACTATATTTAAATGTATACCCTTTTAATAAGTATGATTGTTTGGAGTTTTACTTCAAATAGCACCACACAAGATTTTTTTAAAAAATTCAATTTGAGTAGCCATATTGCAAATTGTGATCCAATTTAGAACTAATTGTACCCAAAATTCCTACAAGAAATACTCCTTTTACTCCTTTTGATGCACTTGAATATGATCTAGTTTGAGAGAGCCAAATTTTTCATCTTTCCATAAACAAGCAGCAGCCCTACATGTAGGTTGTTTCATTTTATTTTGTTTTCTCCCCAGGGAAATTCTGAAAAGACTTGGTGATATTGTTGGTCAAAATATAATTGATAATGTTCTGGCCAGTAAACTGAAGCCACATATATGGTATATCTAGCTTTATTTTCTTCTTACAAGCAACTGAAGGTCCCCGACAAAAAGAAAAAACAAAACAAAACAAAACGTGAGTTTGAATAATTCTTTTTACCCAAGTGATATAATGTTTTAGGCTGCGAAATAGACTGGCATTTCAGCAGTCATCCAGGAAGGCTTGCTGGACAGGAGCTCTGTATTTAGTGTGCTCGGCAAGCGATTTTGAGCCACTTTGTAGAGAATGGCGTGCTAGAAGCAATCATATACCTGCAGAAGCCTGAGGTCATGTAGTGATTTACAACACGCACATCCTCCATTCCTCCCACATACGTTCACTGGCAGAAGGGTGGCAAAAGCTGCCGTCAGCGTGTGTTATCACAGGGACACGGTGTCTGCTAATTCACTGACGGAAGCACGAAGGCACATACCAGACAAAGGCAGTGTGTTGTTTAGGAGATGGACGTAATAGAGTACCAGTGTGACCACAGCAGTGTCCTCGCCTGCCATGACACCGACTGCTGGGTAGTGGGCTCTGATGCAGATGTCACATCTGTCACTTTGAGCAGTCCCATCATGTCATTTCCGAGTCACCCTTCACATCCACAGCAGAGTACAGTCACCAACAAAATGGTTCTGGAAGCCTGCTAACTCCCTGACAATGGAATCACTCTCGCCGAAATTGATGCTGCCCAGCTCCGTGCGCCCTGTCATAGGTCTCTGATGAAGGATTGGACACAGAAGAGCATCCAGAGCACTGCTTCTGTGAGAAAGAGGGATGTTTGCCATGACAAAAAGGAAAAGGAATGGGGAAGGCACAACAGCCTCAGGGATGTATGGTGACAGCCTTGGCTTCCCGGAAGCAGAGGTGCAGGCAGGTGAGCCGGGAGTATAGACATCCAGGTGTAAATTTTATAGGAATTTCAGCCCATGACTCAGTTATGGAGTAGGACGGTCAGCTCCCCAGTAGACTTACGGTAACTGCTGCTGATCACCAAAGCCCCTCTCCCACTCTTTCTCTCTCTTCAATAAAGAAATTAAAACTTACTTTGACTCAGTACCCGTCACATGCTTGCCATGAACCTGACAAGGGAGCACAGGAGCATGACAATGCAAAATCAGGCTGACACGCTTCCTTCCTTGGGGACTCGAGTAATTTTGAAATGACATGATCCATGAAATGCTGGAGAAAGATAGAAGACAGGATATAATCAAATGTCACCGAATGTATTAGAGGAAATAAGTGTGCTGGCAGGTTAGGGAAGGTGGAGATCAGATTTTGGACTCTGTGGGAGAAAAAAAAAAAAGAGGAGGTGGGCCAGGAAATGCACCAGGAAGGAGAGAAAAGATCCAGGAAGAAAGGTGATCACATGCATCCCATTTAGGAGGGGCATTTTCATAGAGGAGGCAGTGAGTTGAGGACCCTGATGCCCCATGTATCCTGTGGGACAGAAAAGTAGATGCTGTCCCTGCAGGTCTGGTCACTGGGAATGCTAGTCGCAATGCTTTAAGGCTTATGTGCTTTGGTCTAGCCACCGAAGAGTCTGCTGATCACAAAGAATGTCACTAATGAGTAGTCTGGAGAATAGCATAGAATTAGAGTATGGAAGGTTCTGTCTTACAGATGAAAAGGCTAAGGCAAAGCTTTTTAAATGGGCTGATGCTGCTTATTTGTCCTCCCAACTGTAGGTACCAAGATTGTTGGTAAGGAATCAGGTGTCTGCCCTTAAACCCCGGAATGCGGTATTTTTTTGCAACACCAGAAGCCCAAAGAAAAGATGGGCTGCACAGATGTGAACCCAAACTCTGCAATAAAATAAGGGCAGTTTAGTAATAAAATCATCTTAATGACAAGCTCGGGCTTACGTAGGTGTGAGAAGGGTACAAAAGCAAATGTGACACCTCCCCCGCCTCAGGACAGGGGACTGGGCACATCCTAGCCCACAGCTGGCACTGCAGAAACCTACTGTGCTTGCTAAGGTAAGAAAAACAATCTGCCTAATTATAAACAAGAGTTTGGTTCATCTTCATTTCCGTTTTTCCAGGTTTATTTTGGTCTACGGGCCTGACATGAACTGACCCTTAGCTGTTTCTCAATATGCATCGTCCACTCCCTGGTGCTCTCTGCCCCACTCCCTGTGTTGTAGTCATGGGTGTACGCTCTGCCTTAGGGCCTTGTCTCCTTAGGGCCTTTATACTTCCGATTCTTTCTCTGCAGAGGCGTCTCTGTTAGATATTTGTGTGGCTCGCGCTCTCATTTTATTCAAGGCTCTGGCAAACACCACCCATTTCAACAAATCCTCATTAGCGACTTTCTCTAAATTGCTGTCCCTCCTCTGTCATTCTTTGTCCCTTTATTCTGCTTTATTGTTCTTGACAGAATTTATTAATAACCAACACTGTATTTTGCATTCCTTGTTTTTCATCCGACTTCTTTGAATGCCAAAAGGTTGGGGACTTTGTCTCTTAATCATTACATCCTCATTGCCTAGAATGGTCGCTGGTATTGTTCTAGAATGACAGGCACTAATATAAATGTTGGAAAGGGTGAAAGATGAGTGAATCAGCCCGAACCACATCTACCGGACTGCATTTTTCTTTGACTCATTCCTAATTGGCCTAGGAGACTGTGTCATACCAGAGGAAATACACTAATTGGGTAACATGCTCTGTCTCTTAGTCTTAATTGTTAAAAGTCCAGTCATTATAATGTAAAGGCTCTCTGACGTCAACAACTATAATTTTATTGCTCTAATTATTTCCTTCTTAATGGCTCTTGTGCTCATTTATGCAATGTAGGGCCACTGGAAAATGTGCTCTGTTGATATCCTCCATAAAAGATCTTGCAAGACTGATTTGAGTGATGTTGAATAGCTTTCCTTTAAGAAAAAAAGTTACCTTGCTGTGGAAGATTATGCACTACTTTAAAAAAATGAATTCTGGTCATTCATTCTTAGATTCCCTGGGCTGAGCAGCTAGATTAAATTTAGTCTAGTACCTTGCAATAAGATGCAAACCATAATGTTGCATTTTATTTATGTTTTTTTTTATAACTACTACATGCAGAGGTTGACTCTTCTCAGCTCAATGCATTGATAGACATTAAAATACCAGGGAGCTTTAAAAATACCACACACACAAAGCCCAAGCCCTCACTCCCAAGGGCTCTGATGACATTAGTGAGGGTGAATTCCCGCATGGCCATTTTTAAAGCTCCACCCTTTGATTCTAATGTGTAGCCAGGATTGTGCACCCATGGTCTGGCTCATCGACAAATTAGGACCACATATCAGGAGGCTGAACTCAGGAAAGATGTGACTCAGGCCTGGCTGCAACGATGGGGACAAGCTGACATGAGGAGAGGAAGGCTTCGGGAAGACCAGACATAAACCAGTCGCCTTGGTGAAGGGCACAGGAACACTAGTTGATCCCGAACTTCTATGGGTTATAGTTCTAAGCCTCTGAGAAAACTGATTCTTCTGAGGCTAGCGGACAGCTGACAAAGCAGCTCTGTTCCTTAAGTCCTGCGCACAGTCAGTGTTCGCCTCTGGCTGCTAAGTGGCCCACACTTCCGTGCCAGCCTTGGTTTCTGTGAGCCTGCCGGCGTCCTCCCTCGGCTTTGAGAAGCTCTCCGTGGCTATTGGGACGTGGAGTTTCACAGTGTGCGTGTGAGTTCAGGGGCCCAAACGGCACACCCAAGGGTGTTTTCTGTCGCACATCTGCTTGTTCTCCAAGTTCCTCTGTCTCTAGAGTTGGAGTAGAAGGATGATCCAGGCTACAGTTTTCATTCTGATCTTCGGGTTGTCTCAGCCTCCAACCATCTGGACTATGACTAAACAGTTTTAAGCTACCAGTAGAAAAGTATTAGTGTATATTTACAACTTATGAATTTTTCCTCTTGTATTTCTTTTTATTTAACTACTTAACTATATATTTACTCACACATACACACACAGTCTGTCCAGAAGGTATCCAGCCATGCAGTTTGAAAAATAGAGACATTTATTGAAAAAAGATACAAGATACAAGAAACATTGTACATAGAACAATGATGCCTCAGTCCCCCTAGAAGTGGGCACCTTGGGGCCTCACACAGTTCTCCCAATCACCATCAGCTGTCCTTTTATATTTTCCTGAATCTCATTGACAGTCTGAAATCTCTTCCATTTCAAAGGTGATTTTAGTTGTGAGAAAAGCCAGAAGTCACAGGCACCAGATTTGAGCTGTAAAGGACTGAGTCACCTGGTTGATTTCATGTTTCACCAAAAAACTCTGCATGAGACGTGATGCATGAGCAGGTGCATTGTTGTGATGAAGCTGCTGATCACCAGCTATCCATAGCTGAGGCTTTCTGAATCATCTGAAGTTTCCATGGAGGAATGTTCAAGCTTAACGAGATGCTGATGTGTTACTCTACTCAGTCATTTTGAATGCAGTGGCCACACAGTACACATGCTCACTCAACAGTGTCTACCGCCCCCCATTGACTAGTACAGGGAAGTCATCATTGTTCACACATGAATATTCCAGTCCACTCTCCTTGGCTGCCAGGTTACATCCATGTTGTGCAAACCATTCTCATTATATTAATAATATCTGGACTTTCTCTGGACAGACCTCATTGTATAATTAACTATTTAACTTCAGTCACTATATATATAGCTTTTTTATATGTGTCTAAAACTTCTTTTTCCTGTTTTTTTAAGAAAGGGAGAGAAACATCAATGTATGGTTGCCTCTTGTGTGCCCCTCAACTGGGGACCTGGCCCATGACCCAGGCATGTCCCCTGACTGGGAATCAAACCAGCCACCCTTTGATTTGCAGGCCAGCACTCAATCCACTGAGCCACCCCAGCCAGGGCCATATATATATAAAACTTTTTATATGAAACTTATATATGGAAATTATTGCCTTGGAAAGTAATCTCAAAATCAATAACAAACAATGGAAGTGTATTAAAGTGTATATGGAAGAATAAATTATTGGAAGCTCTCTACCAATTCGGACACTAGATAAAATTAACACATAATAGGCATCTGTGATATTATACAAATATATCTAATCATTGTGCCTAGTTCCTGGCATAGAGCTTCAATAAGTCTTGGAATTTCCTTAGTGATAGGAGTGTCTTAGGCTACTGAGATAATTCATAGTCGGGCTTTGCCTACCCAGCTTCTGGGTGGAGGTTTATCATCAGAATCCAACCATGTGAATGCAGTGTTGTAGCTTTGGCCGGCCTGGCCTCAGGGGAGGGAATGTGGGATGGAGATGAAGTTCAAGTACCTGAGCATGTACCAATCATGCCTGAGTAATGAGACCGCCATTAAAAATTCTCAACTCACAGCTCACAGGAATTTCCTGGTTGGCAGACCTACCAATGAACCTGGACAGTGAATGGTACACCATGACCCTTCAGGGGCAATAGCTTCTGTGCACAGCATTTACCATATGCAACTCTTTATCTGGCTGTTTATTTGTATCCTTTATAACAAAATAGTAATCATAAGTATGGGGGTGGGCAAAAGTAGGTTGCAGTTGTGCGTATGTGAAACACAGAGTTTCATTCTAGTATTATTATTTATTATTATATTATTCATTTATATTACAACAATACACCTACTTTTGCCCTGCCTTGAATATTGCTTTCCTGAGTACTGAGTCATTTAACACATTATTGAACCTGAGAGGCCAGCAGGAAGCCCCGAATTTGTAGCTGGCTGGGCAGAAGTGCAGGTGACCTGGGGACATCCAAGACTCGCTGCTAGAATCTAAAGTGGGACCAGTGTTGTGAGACTTTGCTCTTAACCAGTGGGTCGGTGCTAGGTAGTTACTGTCAGAATGAACTGAGAGCTGAGCTGTAGGACGCCCAGTTGGTGTTGGAGAATTGATTTCAGATGTAGCATCCTAATTGAAAATTGCCTCTAAACGGAAGTATTTACACACATATTTTTTCTTTTTTTATTGTATATTTCCCATTATCATTTAGTCCTGCTCTTCCCCCTCCCCATATTGGGGTGCAATCACTCCACTCTTGTCCATGAGTCATGTTTCTTTTATCTCAATCCCTTCACCCCCTAACCTCCCCCAACCCCCTTACCTGTCATCCTGCTCTCCAGCCATGAGTCTGTCTCTATTTTGCTTGTTAATTTAGTTTGTTCATTAGATTCCACATGAGAGAAATCATAAGGTAATTATTTTTCTCTAACTGGCTATTTCACTTAGTATAATGTTCTCCAGGTCCATCTATACTGTTGCAAAACAGTTACAGAATGGACCCATGGCGGGGACAAGATACTGTTACTGAATGGACCCCCTTCTCCCAGGGTCCCCCTGTACTAGGCTCACCTTGCCCCCTGCCAGAGAATTATAGCTCTCAATTGCAGAGTTTGGTGGAAAGGAAAGCAACTGTTTATTCAAAAGTTTATGTCTTCCTTAAAATCCCAAGTCCCTTAAAACACCCACAGTACTTCCTTCCCCCCTTTGCTCAGTTAGGAGTACCATGTCTCAGGAAAAGAAATAGAAGTCTGCGGCTCAGGTAGCCCCCAGTTCTTCCCAATAATCCATGCTCTGCTGGCAGCCCTCTCGAGGTCCCCAGCACCATCAGCTGTGTCAATGGGATCTTAATCCAAACCCACGTGGCACCTTCTCATGGCCCTTGAGCAAGAGTCCTTTCACCCCTTTCCTTCCTACAACATCTCTCCTGCATTCTTCCAAACTGCTGAGAGCTCTGCATCACTGCTACATCTTGCTTTCCAGCTTCCTATGTTGCATGGCCAAGGGAGCCCCAAAACCTTGTGGTTCTGCCCCAAAACATGTGTTTCCCTCAACCTCAAGATTGAGTGGTACTGATTCACAAAGCTAGTGTGCCTGAATTTAAATCCCAATGCCAATCTTCCTCTGTAGCCCCATTCCCAACTCCTCCTACAATTGGCTACACCTGCCAGCATCCCCGTATTTTCCAGCTTTTCTGGGCTGCCATAGTAAGTCCAGGCAGGCGTGGCCTTGTGGCATGGAGCCAACCATCTCCAAACTCTCACACAGGCTCTGTAACCAGGGGAAGTTGCCTCCCAGTTAAGTCCTGGGTGGAAGTCACTCCCATCCCCCTGGCTCAGAGCAAGGCCACAGCTACTTGGCATATCTATGAAACCAGTCAAAAGTTATAGATATGTTAAGTGACCGTTCTTGCAGTTATTTGCAAAACTGTCAATATACAAAATAACTCTCAAAGGTCCTGCTCCATTTGTCCCATCCCCCAGTTCAGATTTGTGGGGGTGAGGGCATCTATATATTTTTAATATTTCCTGGACACCCTGAGTTTTGGACCCTATTACAAATCCCTCTTGCAGGGGCAGGTGCGGGGTGGGGGGGGGGGCCCTGGCTGTACCTTGTTACAAAAAGGTAAGATGTTCTTTTTTACTTCTGAGCAGTATTCTAGGTGTAAATGTCCCATAGCTGTTTTATCTCCTCATCTACTGATAGACACTTAGGATGCTTCCATATCTTGCTGATTGTAAATAATGCTGCAATGAACAGAGGGGTGCTTATGTTCTTTCAAATTAGTGTTTTAGATTCCCTCAGATATATTCCCAGAAGTGGGATCACTGGGTCAAAAGGTAGGTCCATTTTTAATTTTTTGAGGTATCCCCATACTGCTTTCCACAGTGGCTGCACCAGTCTGCATTCCTGCCAACAGTGCAAAAGGGTTCACCCTTCTCCACATCCTCACCAGCACTTGTTGTTTGTTGATTTGCTTATAATGGCCATTCTGACAAGTGTGAGGTAGTATCTCATTGTGGTTTTAATTTGCATTTCTCTGATGATCAGTGACATTGAGAATCTTTTCATATGTCTATTGGCCACCTGTATGGCCTCTTTAGAGAAGTGTCTATTCAAGTCCTTTGCTCATTTTTTAATTGGGTTGTTTATTTTTGTACTATTGAGTTTTGTAAGGTTTTTTGAATAAATTTTGGATACTACGTCAGATGTATTGGTGAATATGTTCTTCTATTCTCTGGGTTGTCCTTTTATTTTGTTGATGATTTCCTTTGCTGTGCACAGACACTTTAGTTTGATATAGTCCCGTTTGTTTATTTATTTTTTTTTGTTTCCCTTGTCTGGGGAGATATAGCTGATAAAATATTGCGATGAGCAATGTCTAAGATTTTGCTACCTATATTTCCCTCTACAGTTTTTATGGTTTGGGGTATAATGTTTAAGTATTTAATCCATTTTGAATTTATTCTCTTCTGTGGTATAAGAAGGTGGTCTAGTTTCATTTTTCTGTACTTATCTGTCCAAATTTCCCAACACCATTTATTGAATAAATTATCTTTAGCCTATTGTATATGCTTGCTTCTTCTGTTGAATATTAATTGACTATAAAGTTGTGGGTTTATTTCTGGACTCTCTATTCTCTTACATTGATCTAGTCTTTTATTCATAGCCAATAACTTTCAATTTAATCATTATTATAATATATTAAAATACTTCTTTCAAAAATAAGGACTATATTTAACATTATACTAGCAATGGAACCTGAAAGTATTGTCCAAAAATGACAGATTAAATATTTGTGTACATACTTATATTTTACAGTCCAATTTTCTATTAGGATGATACATTCAGCCATTAATTCTCTGACACCATCTGGGTGTCATGCAATTCATTTGTTTATTTGTTCCTGATCCAAAATTAAATTAATGTGTTGCATAGGTTAAAGAAAGGGGAAGAGCTGTTATGAATTATTTATATTTTCTAAAAGTTAAGACTCTTGAAAAACTACATTTTAAATGTTTTAAATTTTGTATTACATTTGTTTTGTTTAATTTTTTTTCTTTTTATTATGAAGTCTTTTTTTTATTTTAATCATTGTTCAAATACAGTTTTCTCCTTTTTACTCCCAATCCAGTCCCCCCTCCCACCCTCCCCACTTCCCTCCCATTACCACCCTCTCCTATTATGAAGTCTTATGGTAACATTTTATAATAAATAATTCTGAAACTCTTTACAATATAAAGAATAGTATTGGAAAATTTGAAGAATAAATGCATTGAATGCAAACTCTCATTTTCTTATTCATTATCTTCCCCTTAAACATCCTTCTTCTCTATCCTGACCCCTGCACAAGACAGATTTGGTGCAGACGGACAAAGACAGACAAAGCAGAGGCTCAAAAAGAAAGTTCTGTGAGTCCAGGAGTCAGGGGGCAAAGCTAGCAATGACCATTTCCAGTGGATTGATTATAAGTGGCCTATTTATTAAAAAAAAAGAGGGAAAACAGTGTTAACAGCCCATTTTTTAAAAGCACTCATAAAAGCCTGTGATAATAAAGAGAAAAAATACATATGCACACACACTCATTCTCTGTGGAGAAGTAATTAAAAACATTTGTTAATGAATTTGAGCTGAGGATTAGACATATTTTGAAATAGGCTCTTTCCCAAATTACAAAATTGGGCTTTGAGAATATTGAGAGGCAGCGTAGTGTTTGGGTTTTAGAACATACGTTTTGAAGCAAACACTTTAAGCACCTTAGCTGTGTGAATCTGGGCGAGTTAGTTAACCCACCTATGAAAACTGGGGATGCTGTGACAACTGGCGTGAGGATCAATGATAATGTGAAAACATCCAGCTCCTCATTGGCACCTGAGAAAGGCAGCTAATTTGCCCCGAACAACTCTAGACCTGGAGTCTGGGGTATAAATGAGGACGAGAGAACAATATTAAAAGAAAAGAAGCTAGATTTTTACAAAGGGTTTTATAGACTGTGGATTGGATTCCTTTCATCTTTCCAAGTATGAAAGCAAAGATGGAGTTTGTTTAAAATGACTCTTCACCTGTTAACCTTTACTTCCTAAATAAACTCTATGCCCTTCTGAGCTCCCACCACACATGGTCAAGCTTGTCCAGGGTTACACAAGAAGACGCTAAAAATTCACTTTGCGGCATAATCACCACGAAGAAAAGGAAGTTCCTTTCTACTGATTTTCTGGGGGAAACATATCAAAATGATGTAAGAGAGGTAGGAGAAAAACTCCCATGTCTAATCCGGTGTTTCTCTGTATATTTCAATCTAAGCAGTAAAGAACCTTTGAGACTATTTCATTGCGTCTGTAACAGAAACATGAAAAATTATAGCCACCCATTCATGTGGTTCAGCAGCTCCCCATCTGCCTTTGAACAGAGCCTCAGGAAACCTGGGGCCCAAGAAGTAGGCATATAATGCTAAGTTGAATTTGAGTAAAAGGGCTTGAAACAATATCTTTTGACTTCTCAAACTATCAGACATTATAACAAAGCTGATGAGAGCCTCCTGAAAAATCGTCACTACCCACTCATTTTATTGGATATGTTTAGAGGAGTAATTATGGATACGGATTTATGTATTAAAATAATTAATCACTTCTTGAAATTATTGTTTTCTAAGACAAACAAATGTTTGGCTCTTGTTTACGAAGTTAAGTTTTTTCATAGTCTGACTCCTTGTAATACATTTCAAAATTACACAAAGTATTTCTTTGGGTGATTCATGATTCCCAATCCCGTAAAGACTTAGTCTAGAAAGGCTTATGTGCATTAGCTTTCACGGCATTTGCCAAATAAATGAATCTGAAGGTAAAAGCCAGTTAATAATGATTCTCAGAAGCAAGCTGAACAAATCTGGGTTCAAGCCTCCTTTTAATTACTTTGCAGTTTATTCTCTTGGTTGTGTTCAGCTAAAAACACCGTAAGCTTTGGTAGCACAAAAAAGTGGATCTTCCTTTCCTTGACTTAATCTTTTTTAAACTATTCTAACTACATGGTGTCACAGACAGGATTTTTTGGACAATTTGCACAGACGAATAAGTGCATCTTCTAGGCTGGAATAAACAGCTTTGCACTTGCATTGAACCTTCTAAATCTCCATAGTCACTTTCTATCTGTAACACCCTGGCACGTGGGAAGGCCACAGCATGAAAGGTATTAGCAGTCCGAGCTCACTATGCAAATTCAATTTCTAAGTTTACAAAAAAAATTTGATGAGAATTTTATTTAGTTTTCCTCAAGAAGAATTTTGTTTAAAAAATCTGTGCCATGTCTTCTGTTTTATTTATTTATTCATGTGACAACATAAGTTGACATATCTATGTTTAAATGAGTCCAGTAAAATCCTCTGTTGGAAATTTGGAATGAATTGTTAAGTCTCTTGGATTTCTGGGCGATTTCAGTCTGGTTAGATGGCAGAGTGTACTGGAAATATTGAGCTAAATTGATATATATCTTGCCGTAGCTCCAGCACACCCCAACACCTCACTTCTGGATACTTTGTCTTCAATGTTATAATTTTCTGACTTACTATAAACACATTACTCACAATAAAACACCATGACATACACCAGGACTACAGAAGGAGGCAGGAGAGGCCCAGGCACATTAATCACATGTGAGGGGCAGGGCGACCCAGCAGGAGGTCCTTGAGAATTGATGACTTGGTAGCTCTTGGTCCTGTCACGTGTCAGTTGCAAGGCTTCAGGCTAGTGACTTGTGTGCTTTTGTGGTCTCCTCTTCCACCAACATGCAGATCAGAGTACAGAATACAAAAGTCGGATGGTTGTTCTGAAGACTGAATGTGATTTTTAACAACATTTGCTATAATTTGTTTCTATTGTTTGTCTAGGCACTACTATTACATCAATTAATTTTCACAGCACCCGTATGAGGTGGCCCTTATTGTTACCCCAATTTTACAGATAAAGCATTTGAGGTATCTATAGGGTACTTAAGAAATTAGAGCAATACTACTCAGCAAATAAGAAACACGAAATCAGCAACACTGGGAAGTCAACTTCGGGAAGAGTTTCCTTTTCTCCTGAGGTCTCGGTAGTGTGGGAGGGACACAAAGAGGCGGGCATCCCCTATGCCTGCCCCCAGGACACAAGAGAGCTGCGGGAGCCGGGCCTGCTGCAGCTATGGGCCAGCGGTTCCCCACAGGATGATAAGGGCTCTTTCGGAGAAACATGGGCGTGCTATTTCCAGTTGCTGATTTTGGATAACTTTTGATTTGCACCCGAACCCAAGCCCAAACTAGCACCCCAAACACAGAAACTTCTTAAATCAAGAAGGAAGAAATTACACACTCAGTTTTAAAGAAGCAAAGACTGTGAAAAAGTACAAAGACTCCAAAAATGTATTGTTAATTACTTGTGAGACAGGTAACAGAAAAGTGACACATCACAGTGAAAGTGAAAGCTTTCCACCAGCATTAAAGAGCAACCCTAACACTTCTGCACAGAAGCTCAAGACTCAGCTTTAAACCTCAATCAAGCTCTGTCTGCTGCCGAAGGCAAGAGCACAGCATCGATCTTCAGGATGCCAATGTCTCCACAGTCAACGCCCATTGGCTCCTCACAGAATTGGAGCAAAACAGAAGAAACCTCTCAAGTGAAAAGGCAGCTTACAGTGAATCCCTAAACAATCCAAAGGCGGACTTCAGAAATTTCTTATTCTCTCTGTAAAGGATGAACTATGAAAACAAGAAATATTTAATGCAATTTCTGGAATTAAAGTACAAAGATGCTTTAAAAAAAAACAAACTCCTATTTGTTCTTTAAATGCACAGACATGTGCTCCAAGAACAAAACGTTCTTGGCACCCTCCAGTGTTTATGGGGAAAATACCTAGTTAGAGTGACTAAGTGAAACCCGCCCACCTCACAGGGAACACAGGGGTGCACATATGCAAATAAATGTGTTCAAGTTTTCAGGTAAATACCCGAAAAAGAGTTGCTGAGTCATACACTAACTCCATTCTTAACTTATTGAGGAACTTCCACTCCGTTTTCCACAGTGGCTGTACCAGTTTACATTCCCACCAGCAGGGAGTGAAGGTTCCTTCTTTCTCTGCAACCTCTCCACTGATTGGGCAAGAAAGATGCAGTACAGATAGACAGTGGAATACTACTCAGTCATAAGAAAAGATGAAAACTGCCATTTGCAACAACAGGGATGGACTTGAAAATATGTCAGTGAAATAAGTCAGAAGGAAAAAGTCACGGACCATATGGTTTCATTCACATGTGGGATATAAAACTGAAAGCAAACATGAAAAACAAACAACAAAAACTCATAGACATAGATTGCAGGATGTTGATTACCAGAGGGAAGTGGGTGGGGGGTAGGAAGGGTAAAGGAGATCAAATATATGATGACATAATATTTGGATTTAGATGGTAGGCACACAGTGCAATATACAGATGATGTGTCATAGAATTGTACATTTGAGACCTATATAATCAATGTCACCCTAGTAAATTTATTTTTTTAAAAGCATGAAATCTCCTTGTAACATGGAGATTTCAATGTCCATGTGCAGACATGGACACTGAAAAATATTTTTAAAAAAACCTTAGGCAGTCTGACCTAAGCACCCTACTCCTGCTCACTACTAACACTCTCTCTCAAAATTGTATGTAAATGCACCTGATCAAAATGGATGCAAATGCCTGTTTTCTTTACTCTTTCATACCAGAATGCTTGTAATGATTGCCATGATGAGTCCTGGGAGCTCTGAGAATTCATAGCAGAGGATTCCTGTGGTTGCTGCTCTCCTGGACCCAGCCCTGCTCCATCTCCCTTTTCCATGGGAGGCATTTTCCTGCCATCCCAGTGTGGAGTCGTTCAAGAAAGGGATTGCATGGAGGAATCGTCATTAAATTGCTAAATTAGAGCACTTTCAGGAGAATTTACATTTTAAAGGGATATGGGGCAGGGAAATGAGAAGCCCAAGGGAAATACAAATGCAATTTCAAAGTCCCCTTGAATTCCTTAGGAGGAAATGAGGAGCTTCTGAACAGCCCAGAAACTAAAGTGTTTTGAGTTATCCAGTGCACTTACTCTGGGGGAGCCCCCAGGCTGTGAGTGGACACCACCGTGTCCGCCCCCCACGCCCCCCATCACTGGGTCTTCAGGCTGTTGTGTGTCTGCTTTTTTTAAAATTTTATTTTAATCATTGGTCAAGTGCAGTTTTCTCCCTTTTACTCCCATTCCAGCCCACCCACCCAACCCTCCCCACTTCCCTCCCATTACCACCCTCCCCCTAGTTTTTGTCCACGTGTCCTTTAAATTTGTTCCTGTAAACCCTTCCCATTCTCCCCTGAAATTCCCTCTTCTCTCCCCTCTGGTCACTGTCAGTCTGTCCCCTATTTCAGTGTCTTTGGTTGTATTTTGCTTGTGTTTTGTTGTTTAGATTCCTGTTAAAGGTGAGATCATATGGTTTGTCTGCTTTTTAAGGTAAAGCAGAAATTTGGTCCATACCCAGAAAATGAAGTAAAATAAAAAACTCAAAACAAAAATAAACAGAAGCACAAACCTACATAACTTTTAACTGGTGGAGTTCCCTGCCAGGTAACAAATGTATCAAATATCTCATGTTACAAGTAATATAAAACACTTCTTTTTGTGAAAGGCTGGCAGTTTTGAAAGCTGTAATCCTTTTTCTATAGACCAGAAACCTGAGAATTTACGTAATGTGTCAGAGTCCTGGCATTTCTAGTATTGTTTCTGTTACGGACAGAGGGCTATGTTATTAAAGACACCGTTCCCCGCACTGAAGACAGTTTTTTACAAACAAGTAAGCGATAAACCCTTATGAAACTTCATCTACAACTGTAATTGTTTCCTAGTCACCCCAACTTCTTTTTTTATTTAGCTTCTATCATTTTATTTTCAAAGAAAATGCTCACAGCCTCCCTGGGGTAATAGGCATGCCCCAACCAGCCCGTTTTCTCTGTGCGGTTTGATGGGTGCGGACCTACACCAGTGGCATCATCGCCGCCACCCAGGGAACAGGCAGCCGGCACCTCCCAAGGTTGCCTGTGTTCCTTTGTTTCTGCTTTTGGATTGTTTGTTTGTTGTTGTGGTGGGACAACTTTATTCTTTTTTATACCTGCACCCAGCCAAAATGATGAGCCCTCAAAACTCAGCTTTGTCACTCTCCGCGGTGCTCCACGGACACGCAGTCCAGGGCGGCTTCCACACGCGCCATGGCACGGCGTCCCGCGACCCCTGGGTTGGGTAAACCGTGGATGTTTCCCAACCTTCATGTGCTGTTGTAAACTTGATTCAGGGCTTAAATTAAATGCCTACTTTGTGGCTGCATTTGGTGCTTGCTGACCACTTCCTCAGTCTTGATGCTCTCGGCTTGGAGGACACTGTGCCCTCTTGGGTGGCTGTCACCCAGTTTGTGACAACTTTCTTCTTGGGAACTCTAAAGCCTCCTACACCCTTAGTGTGTCCCATAAGGCTCTCTTAGCATTATTCTCTAATCACCTATTTTGGTCACATGTGAAGATAAGGAATAATTTGTGTTTATTCCTAAAGCACCAACTACTACCTGTACCAGAAGTTCTTAATCAATTTGATGTTTTGGGATCCCTTTAGGAATCTGATAAAAATTAAGGATATTTCCTTCAACAGAAAAGCACATTTGTACTCAATTTTGAAATCAAAATTATAAGGTTCATAGACTTTATGTAACCCCAAATCACAAGGGTAAAAACTCTTTATATATATATGATCATAAATATATATGATAGGAAAATCTATATTTATAGCTTGCTCAGATCTCTTTTCTTAGCTTTAATATAGTCATTTATAGTTAGAAAACTTTCTATGAGCATTGCTTTAGCTATATCCCATAAACTCTGGTAATCTGTGTATTTGTTTTCATTCATCTAATATATATTTTTACTTATTTTATTTTAGTTGTCATTTCTTCCTTGACCCATTGGTTATTTAGGAAGGTGTTTAATTTTCACTTACTTGTGAATTTCTAATTTTTTTTGTTATTGATTTCTAATTAAATTGTATTACATTCCTGTGGGGGGAACATATATTATATAACTTCAATCTTTTTAAAATTACTGAAGTTATTTATGGCCTAACAGATGGTCTGTCCTGGAGAATGTTCCATTTGTACTTGTTTGCAAAGAACTTGTGTCCTATCATTGAGTGGGATGTTCTATGGGTATCTGTTAGGTCTAATTACTTTACAGTGCTATTCAGTCTTCTATTTCCTTTTTTATCCTTTTCTAATTGCCTCATCCATTACTGAAATAGACATTGACATCTCCAACTGCTTCTCTGTCTACTTTTGCCATTTTTTGATTTATGCATTCTGCCACTGGACTATATGTGTATAAGTACTCACCTTTAAGTCTTCCTCATGGATGAGGCTTCTATTTGGGTCTTTAATCTAAAATATAAGTAGGTGTCTTATAGACAGCACAGCTGGATCAAGCTTTTTTATTTTTTAAATCCATTCTGGCAATTCCTCTTTGGATTGCAGTTTTTAATCCCTTTATATTAATGTAATTACTGTAAGAGCAGGATTTATGTCTGTCATTTCACTATTCGTTTCCTATGTCATATTTTTCTCTGCTTTCATAGGTCAAACTCATTTATATATCCTGTAGAAAACGTAAACATGCCCAAAACTGAACCTACATCAACCTCCATTAGATTACTTCTTTTGTATTTTCTGCCTTAAGGAAGGCTAATGTTCATTATTAATTCATATAAAAATTTAATGGCCATTGATTACATTTCCCTCTTTACTCACACCATCTGATGACCCACCAATACCTACAAATTCTATCTCCTAAATCACTCTTGAGTTCATGGGCTCTCTTGCCCCCCACGCACAGCCCCTCAGCACAGGCTGCCACCGCGTACTAATGGGTGCCCCTGACTCCGGCATCCTCTTTCTGTATTCCAGTCTCAACTCTGCAGCTGGACTGATATTCCTAAAAACAAAATATGATCACGTTAGCTTGAACATCTTGGTGGTTGCCCATTACTTTAGATTTTCCAGCCCTTGGTATGCCTTACAAGACTCCCAGCCTCACACAGCTCAGCCCCTTCTTACCGTTCTGTATAGACGTCTTGTTATAGTACAAAAGGGGGGGCCAGGGGCAACCAAGGCAATATACTATTACCCGAAAGGAACCCCCCAGGTTCATTATGTCCGCCGCCAGAGAAAAGACATCTCTCAATGTCTGAGATTTGTGAAAAAGAAAGGAATTTATTATTCATTTGAAATAACACAAACTAAAGTTCCCCACAAATGCACACAGTCCTCTCAGCACCCTCCACGTGGCAAAAGGGAGCACTTCCAAAGCCTCGTGGTCCTGACTCTCACCCAAGCCTCATGGTTCCAACCAAGACACCAAAGCCATGTTGTCCTAAACAGATGTGTGGTCCCCCAAAAAGAGACCCCCAATAGCTGCTGTGCCTCCGTTTAAGTCCCAGTGCTAATCTTCCTCTGCAGCCCCGTTTCTGGCTCCTCTCACAATTGGCCACAGCTGCCCGCATTCTGGGCAGGTGCGGCCCTGTGGTGTGGAGCCAATTATCTCCAAGCTCTTCTGGACCCTGTTACAGATCCCTATTTGGGGCTCCCCTCTTGGCTGCACCCTGCCACAGTCTCTTATGCCTTACACACCGGGTGCCTGACCAGGCAAACTTCTTTCCATAGTCTGAGCATAACCTGTGCCTTCCTGTTAGAAACCCATTTCTTCCAATGCTCTCCTTTGTCCACGTAGTTCCCACGTGTGCTTAAGGTCTCTGATCTTTACTCCATACAAAAAAAATCCTGATAGTTCTATTTAAATTATGTTTTTCTGTATGATATTTACTCCCATAGAGTCCTGTACTCACCATATCACTAACATCAATATTTCAAAGTCTATACTTTGTCTACAGTTTCTCAAGAATCTGAAGTTCCATGGAAGCATGTTAAAATTACATTTTTAAATAAATCCTCTACACTGAGATCTATTATTAACAAAGTATTTATTGAATAAATGAGTGAATGTCTAACTTTCCCTTAACATGCCATTTTGAACCTGACATCTATAAATTAATTTAAAAATTTTTAAATCTATTTAAAGTTTTCATTGTACTGACTCTTGGAAAAAGAACCAACCCAATTTTCGGGTAATATCTCAATTTTACAAAATGGGTGGGATTAAGTGAATGAACCTGAGTTCATTCTAAAAGTAAATTTTCTTTTTTTTAAATAAAAACCTATGACATCTCTTTCTATGTCTTAAACTTTGAGATTTAATTCTTATCTTAAAATTCAAAAGTCATTTCACTTGGAATAAGACTTGTCAAAGTCTTTTCTGTTATTTTTCTAGGAGTTTCCTTCCTCTAATTCTATTATAACTTTATTAAAATATGGGTTCCCAGTAATCCATGTGAAAAGACATCACTCTTATAAGAGATACAAAACAAAATATATTTTCTTTTCAATTATTCTCTCAGTGACATAAAATTGGACCAGAGTCTGTCACGTACAGTGTGACACCAAGCCAACCAAGCCCTTTCCCTGGAGCGTGGAGACCGTCCTTCGTGTACCCTGTAGGTCTTTTCCCTGAAATGCGTGAGACAAACATTTCCCATAGCGAGACGTCTGCGCCCCTCTGACAGAGCCTCTAAACACCGGACCTTCATTGACCTGGCAGCTCACTTTCAAGAAGCGTATTTTTCTGTGTTTGCTTGTAGAGAATCAGAATAAAATGTCAGTCCTGTAAGTTAATCTTTACGAAAGTGTTACTCGAGGACTAGCTGAAAAACCCCTTCAGGGACTTGTTGAAAGTTCAAATTTATGGGCCACATATAAAATGATACTGGCACGGGCTGCCAATGGTCAATGTTTCATAACATCAACAGGAGGAAGACCTCTGAACAGCGCGGATCTAATGTGAAGCTACTCTTCACTCATAACTATGTATGGTAGGGTAGAATTTATTTTTGAAAACATTTTTCTATTAAATTTTACAATAATTGTGTTTTCATATAATTTGAGCAAATAAATCACTTTATTTAAAGAAATGTAACAAAATATCCTGGGATATAAAAAGCTTAAAAACAAGACTATAAATATACTGTGTTTTAGCAGATATTCAATGTTTGAACAACAAAAAAATCATCTGAGGCAAATCACTGCCTATAAAATTTGGTTACCGGAAACATTTAATTTAGAATGCAATTTGTGAAATTCAATTAGGCAACATAACATGTAATAATATGTTTTCATCTATAAGTTGATGTTTCAAAGCTTTTTGTCTTGTCTTTTAGGAAAACATACCATTACATAGATTTGGTTTTATAAAAATAACATATTTCATATACTGTATATTTACATACATATGACTTTATTCATAGTACATGTGAATATATGCAGGTCTAAGCATGTTATGGTAGCATTTAATGACCCAAACCATTTTTAAATAGTGTAATAATGTGTATTTATAGTTCTATCTGTATAGAGCTCAAACTTTTAGACCTTCTTTTTATTTTATTGAATTTAACATTTTAATATTTCTGTTATTAACTAGAAGGATATTAAGGACTTTGGGGGAAAAAACTTGAAAAAGATATTACTCCCTATAAAATGTGAATACCTGTGTGGCCTGGTAGGTATAGGAACACATTTATTATGCGTAAGTCTTTTCCCAAAGGGGAGGCGGACTGTGGGAATAACAGAGGAGAAGTGGCATAACTGGCAGTAACAGTGGATGGCTGTTTAATTGTTTTATGGTAGTTCCGAAAAGCGTCTGCCTTCTCATTTATAATAAGAGGACACACTCTAAAAGGTCCCTTCCTCTGGCAAGGTCCTCTCATTGTATTTACTCATTTCCTCTGTTGAAAAATCGACATAAATAGAATGCCAAGGATAGGGATTGATATTTCCACATGTTGCTTCCTCTATTGAAACAATGCAGACTAATCTTTGTACGAGGTAGAAGCTGGCTTTCCAAGTCCATTATGAAGACTGTGACTTTCTTATTGTTGCTGAAATTACAGTAATAAAAAGTATTTGTTAAACACTTACAATGTGTCAGACCTTGTCTCAAGGCCTATGCATAATTTTGTATGTATAGAACGCTGCTTAGTCCTCACAGTAAACTCACAAGATAGGTTCAAATTATACTTCTTAAATGACCAAAATAAGAGATACAACTGACATCAAGAGTGTACGCTTATAAATTGTAGTTTAAGCACTTGATGTAAATCTTTCTCATTCTGATGCTTGTGTTATTTAAAATTATGGCTGAGCCCTAACTGGTGTGGCTCAGGGGTGTGGGCATCACTCTGCAAACCAAAAGGTTGCAGATTTGATTCCCAATCAGGGTGCATGCCTGGGTAGGGGGCCTGATTCTAGGTTAAGGAGCATGCAAGAGGCAATGATCGATGTTTCTCTCATACATCATCAGTGTTTCTCTCCCTCTCTTTCTCCCACCCTTCCCCTCTCTCTAAAACTAAATTAAAATATTTTTAAAAAATAAAATTATTATTGAAAGAAATTTTTCAAAAATTTGTGACACTAACCTTTATATCCATGGTTATATATGTCTGTTAAGGTAGAAAAGTGGCTCATTGATGATTCCATATTTTGAAGGTTATGCATGTTACATAAATATGTTAGACTAAAAATAGAAGATTATGCAGCTGTTTCGTAGAGAGTAACAGCCTGCAGAACTGAGTAACTTAGATTCTTGACCTGTCACATCATTGTTCTTGCAAAGGGGGGGTTTATGACATTATCTTTAGGGCCATCATGTTAGAATTTTAGATGGCACAAATATAAAGCAGAATCTAGTTAAAAATATTCCTCCTCCCATTTAATGTGGCTGTTTACTTTGTCATTATTTTACTTAATTTTAACTGTTGTTTCACATGCATCTGGATTTATACTACTTGTTTTATTCTTTGGAACCTCAGGTAGATGCTGGTTTAGCCATCGATATTGATGAAGATAAAACTATTGCACTGACAGAAAGAAACTCTCTCCTTTGTGCAAACTTGAGTCAGAATCCTCTGATCTCTGTCCTCCACTTGGCCCAGCTCAGGCTTTCAGGCTTCAGTCCCTGGCCTCGTACAGTCCAGTTTTAGTAAGAACCCAGTTAAGTCTATTTAGAGATAATCCCCACCCTTAATATCTGATCACCCTGAACACCTGACTAAATTCCTCGTTCCACACCATCCCCAGGTGATGTCTGATCACCCTGGACTGCCTCCAGTAAGTCTCCTGTTACCTAAATTTAGCAAGGATTATCCCACTCTCTTGGTCCACCCTCCTGGTGGTTTTCCATCTATCCATCACTCTCTCCCCTCCTCTTCTGGGCTATAAATCCTCACCTGTCCTTGTTGTTTCTGGAGTTGCGTCCAGTCTCTCTCTCCTAGTGCAAAACCCCACTGTGGTGATCCCTTTGAATGAAATCTTCCTTATTATCTTTAACAAAAGTCAGAGTAACCTATTTTTTCTTTAACAGCATCTAATTAGCTTTATCACAAACTTATTAAAAAAATCAATGTAGTCCATAAATATCCCCTCAGGATTCAGACAAGTGACTAATTAATCTTCTATCACTCTAATTTTATTAGCAACCTGATTCTTAAGATGAAACAGGCAGCAAAAGTGATTTTATTACGAGACCAAATGAAAACTTGATAGGAAAACTCACTCTTCCAATTGAATTAACAACAGCAAAAAAGAACTTTCATTAATGAGCTAATTAATAGGATGTGCTCTTCTGAAAATCTACATCAAACAAAAAAATGCAATGAATTATTTGAGTCCTCTTTTGAGTTATCAAATGTAATGTGCAGGTATAGGAATCTTTGCTGGTTGACGGAATTATAGGAGAAATAAATGTCTGACAGATGTATAATGGAAGTTCTAAGAATGGAGAAGAAAGAGAATGAATGAGAAAGAAAATAGCAGTATTAGTGGAGATAAAGGCCTTGAAACTAATGAAATGCATGAGTTTATGAAGTTCAGCTTTATTAACATTGGTCAGAGTAGGCTCTGAGGCCAAGCATTTTCATAGACACAGAGAGGCATTTTGTAATCAAGAGTAGAATGGGTGAATGGTCATTGTTTCATACATGGGAATATTATGCAGTAATAAAAAGAATAATGACTGCAGTATGCAACAATATGAATGAATCTGACATACATGATACTAAGTAAAAAATAAAAAGCCAGGCATAAAGACTATACTGTGTATAGAACACTATTTCCATAAAGTACAAGGACAGGTAAAACTAACTTATAGTGTATAAGAAAAGTTCTATAGCTCCATCTGGGTGTTGGGCTAAAGCAGAGCACCTGTATATATAAAAAGTTGTTGTAATGACTTTAAAATATGTTCAAAACTCTCTGACACTACTTCCTTCAAGAGTTCCAGCTAATTCCTTTCTTGGATGTCGGCGGAACTTAGAGACTCACTTCTATCGAATAGATTAAGGGGAGTGACAGTGTACAACCAGAGGGATGCCATCGCAGAAGGTTACCTCTTCGTTTTCTTCTCCCTAGCTTTTCCCTAGATCCAAATTCCATGTGGTGCGGACACTCACTCAAGCAGGCTTTGCGGAGAGATCCACACGGCCAAGCAGGTAACACACAGGAACCGAGGCCTCCGTTTTGCAGCCGTGTGTGAGGGTCTTGTTGGAAGCGGTTGCCCAGCCTCAGTGCCACTATCAGGTACCTGCAGCCCGTGCCAGCATCTCAACTGCAAGCACAAGGGAGACCCTGAGGCAGAACCACCCAGCTGAGCTGCTTGGAACTCCTGATATATAAAATGGGAGATAATAAATGGTGATTATTTTGTCATTAAGTTTTGACCGTTTGCTACTTTTGTGGCCTTGGCCAAATCCCTTAATTGGCCTGGGGCTGTTTGCTGCACGTGTAAAAAAGCAGATAACAGACTTCCCTCAACATCTGAGGGAGTATTATCATGATATTTATAACGATCATCCGCCTAGCAGATAATTAAGCAATGCTAATTCCATTAATCTTCATCATGGATAAATATTATATGACTATTAGCATTTCTCCAATTTGTATAACCTAGTGTTGCTTCATAAATGTTGATTTTAAGGTCCTTCTAGGGTAATAATTGCTTACTAATTGTTGCTAAAAATAGTTAGTTATGGGAATTTGCCTACTCTACAATTTTGGGCTACCTCAAGAGAGAATATGACAAAAAATACTTCTTGAATACAAATTTATCTTTAGCTTTTCTATACATGTGTATTGAGAACATATTACAGTGTTTGATATAGTTTTTTATATGAAAAGGTTTTTATGATAAACATTTATTAGTAATTTGGGGGGATACCATCATCTTGCTTTCAAAATGCAGTCGCCAATCACAAATCACCAAGTTGTTTGGTATATCTGGTAACAAATATATCAGCAGAATACACGCTTGAGAGGAAGTGTACACACGATACCGGTTTTACTCCTCTCTAGGATGTGGTTTTTGCAAGTTGCAACAAACCTCTATAGAACTGAGTGTAGACAAAATCTATCTGTCATAAATAGAAATGATATGGAATTATATTCAGCTGGTCGAGCCATTTTTGGTACACAAAACAGCATTTCCAGCTGGAAAGAAGGAGAAAATGATCACCTTGCCTATGTTCGTAAACACAATCAACAATTCATTATGATATCAAGTATCACAAAGTAGGCAGGATCAAAAATAGACACAGGAGGTAATTACAGCAGCGAGCTTCAGTTTGTTAAGTCCACACTTTATCTTCCTTGATGCCAATCTGCTTTTACAAAGAGTAAGTAAAAGGCACGGTTCTTTTCTTTCTTCCTTTTGCCTCTAAATCGGATTATCAGTCGCAGGATGCTGTCGTGTAAAACAGAAAATGTTTGTTTACTTCCATATTTACGTTCTTTACATTCCTTTTGAATCTTGAGAAGAACCAAGAAGGGGAAGAAAACAGTTCTAATTTATCCTGTGAATATAATCCTATCACGTAGTTTTTATTGTGTCAAATGAACTTTTTCTCTACTTTGAACTCTACATGGTGATTTTGAATACAAATCACCATGTGCTGTTGGCTACATGGACTTTCTCAGTTGGCTTTGGTGTATTCTGTTTGCTTTTTATGGGGGTTGGAAGGGAAGGGGGCTTACCTGTGTTGAGGTGTTTAAAGAGTTACTATTCTTTCTAAAAGTCTTCCCTGGGTGTCCAGGAAGTGAGCTGCACTGTGTCCTTGTCTTGGCTTGGTCTGTTTTCCTGTCCTCTCGGGAGCCCACACACTGGCGACGTGGTGCCTTTGGCTGGAGGGAGAGCTCTCACCGCTGGTTTCTCTGCTCTGGACATAAATAAGATGTATCTGTGCTTTCTTCTGCCTAGGATGAAAATGAGAAACTTGGTAAATAATTTTACACATTTACTTAGAAATGTGCAAAGGTTTAAAAATGACATTGTTTCCTTTTGTAAAATGGAGCTTCTTTTCTTATAAAAGGATCAAGATTATTTAGGGTGTTTTTAAATTTATCCCTAATTATTTCGTGGTTTTGATGCTATTATAAAAGGTCTTTTTAAAATTTCAATTTTAACTTTTTTGCTAGTTTATAACATATAATTGGTTTTTATAAAGTGACCTCGTATCATTTAACTTGCTAAACTCACTTGTTAGTTTTGGGTAGCTTTTTTTTTTTAATTCCTTAAGGTTTTTATACAGTTGATCACAAGTCTACTATTACAAGTGCCTTTTATCTTCTCCTTTCTGATCTATAAGCATTTCACTTTTTTCTTTTGCTTTAATAAAGTGGCTAGAACTCTCAGTAGAACTTTGAAAGAAATGATAAGAGCAAATATATTCAATATTTGCTTTGTTTCTAAACTGCAGGATTTCTGTAGGTTCCCTTTATCACCTTAAAAAAAATGTCTCATTACCAGTGCAGAGAGCTTTTAACACAGAATGAAGTTAAATTTTGTCATTCCTTTCCTGTAACTATTGAGACAGTCATATGCTTCTTGCTTTAACTTGATAATATTTTGTGGATTATCTATTGCTGCATAATAATATTACCACAAATTTAGCAGCTTAACACACCATGTATGACTTCCAGTTTCTGGTCCAGCATGTGAGGACCTCAGACATTGTCCCTCATCCTAATAAGTACAAAACTGAACGTTGAAAATCGAGGACTCTTAGCTCTGGCAAAGAATGGAGGCTGCATGACAAACCAGTGCCCCCCATTAGGAAGACAAGCAGGCAGACATAGAGAATCCCTACTCACTGAGCAGAAGAACCCACAACAGGAATTTCTGCAAGACCCCATACTAGGGGAGGGCACCCTAACCTGTAACTAAGTATTGCTGGAGGCTCACTGCGGACAAGTCCAAAAGTTAAAAACCCCAGAGGGTAGGGGGAGGGCAATCATGCGAGCCTGCACATTTTTGTGAATTTTCTCTCTAGGAGCTGTACCAGCTTTTGACAATAAAGATCGGCAAACAGGTTCCTTATTCTTGAAGCAGGGAAAGGGGAAGAGTAACCATTTGAAACACACTGGATCATTCTGTGATTCCTAGCAAGTTCGCCACTCACAGGCACTATTTAATGAGAGCCTGACCCACTGGTTGCTAGGGGGCGTGTTGTGGAGTACAGACTAGGGGGAGCACAGTGGACGTTTAGAACAGTAAAAATACTCTGTATGACTTTATCATGATGAATTCATGCCATTACACATTTGTGCAAACCCAAGGAATGTACAACACCAGAAGGGAAATCTAATGCAAACTATAGATTTGGGGTGATAATACTGTGTTCGTGCAGGTTCATCAGCTGTAACAAGTGCACTGCTCCCCGGGGCAGGGTGGGGGGGATGTTGGTAAACAGGGAAGCTACTTCAGTGCTATTGTTACAGGCAGCCTCAGATGCCCATAGTCATCCATTTGTGTTGCACTCGGTGTATAGGTCATCCAGTCAATCCACTTCTTTTTAATGAACCTGTTAAGATAACTTTTATACTCTTTCTTTTAAAGACAGAACTTTATATACTCTTTCAAAATTTTGAATTTGGGGGAAGTTCACCAAAAACGTCAGGGTACCATGTTTTTGCTTTGTGTTGGTTTATTTCTTTTTACCTTTGCCCATTTTCTATTTCATAGACTTTAATTTGTTATTGAAAATGTGTGTGCATATATATCCAGAATTGCATATTTAATTTGATTCGGTGTAGGTGAAACACTTGATGTTGGCCTTAGGTCGAAACCTTGAGGAACACTATCCAAGCTGGGCAGTCATGTTTAGAGCAACCGGTTCTTCCTCAGTCTCTTCCTATTTGAGTGAGACATCATCTTAAGCACAGAGAAAAGAGACAACCAGTGACTTTGGAAACATGCTCAAATTATCAATCTCTCCAAAATGAGACTTTCCTCAACTACAATAACACATTGGGAGAGAGATGTGAGTTGGTCTGAGTGATAACATGAAAATCCCCTAGAATGATCTTTCTTCAATGGTAACATTGAAATAGAACAGACGTATGGAATTGTTTTATCTCCAGGCTTACATTCTAGTCATATACTAAAGGCAGGCAGTCTCTGATTTTCCTTTCTCCTCTTCCATCCTAATCTTATTACTACCTGTCCCTGTTTTTCCCACAGAACCCTCTGCCTTAATTTATCCAAAATTGGTTATTTTCTTTTAATAGTTCATTGCTTCCCTTTCTCCGAACTCTAGCTCACTTTCATCACGTGAATAAAACACTTTAGAATAGTATATCTTGACTCCTTTTTTTTTTATTGTTGTTCAGTTAGAGTTGTCCCACTTTTCCCCAACTGCTCCCCCCTGCCCGACCTCCTTCCTCCAGCCAGTCCCTGCCCTGTTGTCTTAATCAGTTTTAAAAAGAAATTATAAACATTCTCGCATTCTTTAGTAAATTGCCACAGGTTGGTATCTTCATTAGCCTATAATTTCTGTCTTCTAAGCCATAATGGTTGTTTTGGATGTGAGAGAAAATTGTAAATCTGGATACACTTAGGGGATTTCCCCACTCCGTGGCATCTGAATTAAGCTTTATTTTGACCCAACTGTTATTTCAATGTAATTCAAATGACTTGACCAAATCATTACAGCTGTTCATGCCCAGTGGAAAGGAACAACAAACTTATAAAGAAGACTTGACTCAAATCACAATTTTTTCTTCAGTTGACATTATTGACTGACTATATTTTCTGGATTATTAAAATGCCTGCTTTGATATATTCCTTACATGTTTCTCACACACAAAATATATATCTAAGAAAACTGAAACAAATAATTCTCCAGAAATGTTTTTCTATGTCTTCAATATAGGCATTCCATAAAAAAGTGGCTTCAGAGATTAAGGATAAAAGCTGTAGTAATGTCCAGAATTTTTACTGGTCAATAAACCTCTGGTTATATTTATGCACTTTGAAGTGAATTTGTTTATTTGTGAATGTAACTTAAATCCTAATGTAGGATAAAGATAATTGTATTTAACGTTTTAATTTTATGTTAATACACAAGTAAGGGGTAAACACAGGCAAAAAGAATACAGCATCATAGAAGTTCCCCATAGGACAAAAACTTCCTGTTAATGGTCTAGGTGTACAGCCTCATCAGAGGGCCCCTAAGTCCACCTGCTCATGAGTCTGATGCGACGCATACCAGTGACCCCCACGGTACGAGTGATGAAAGGTACACTTGATCCTTAAATAAGATTCATCAGGGAGCTACCCCTGCTTTACTTTTTTCTGATTTTATTTTATATCTCTAGAAATATTTGCATCCTATTACTTGTAATAAGTTTACAAACAGACCTGTTTCAATTAGAATGGAAGAGCACCTTAGAACAGCGTGTTCACACTGCCAATCACACGTGACCTGCAGTGCTGGGCATGAGCAGTGACCTGTGATCAGTAATAAAGTTAAATAGAATAGAATAGCCAAGAAAAGGGAATATCAAAGTATCCCCCATGTGATATTTTCTTATAATTCTCTCGCTTAAATTATATACATGTGTTTTATATGGCAGGATGTAAGATGTATCTCTTATTTCAGGTTGGAAAGCCACTGTCTGAGATGGCAAAGTGGCCGTGGCTGCAATGACAGTGTGACTCTGGAAGCACCTGCTGACAGAAGGCAGACTTGACAAGCTTGTGCTCTGGTGAGTGGCCGTTACCGTCTGTAAACATTCGTGAGTTCAAAGTTCTCACGCACAAGAATTCTGTGACCCCGTTAAGCCAGACTTCAATTGCTGTGATTTGTCTGCACAGAAATCTACTCTCTCTCTTGTATTCCAGCTTGTCCTCAGTTTAAGAAACACAACGGTCTGGATGGGAATTTGGGGACACTTTTATAGAGATTCATTTCCAGCCTTTTCTGTAACATGAGTTTCCCTTTTTCCTCCCACTGACTCGGCATTAGAACAGTCACCAGTTCACCTTCTGTCTCCTTTCCTCATCCAAACAGAATGCAGGGCTCCACTAAACCACTTTCTCATCATGGGTTGATCTTACACTACTACTTCTACAGACCATCCACTTTCCAATGATACGGCCTCAGAAAATACTCGTCAGAGACTTGATGGGAATCTGCTATTTATTCCCTTTTAGCCTATTCATTCCTTATACCACTAGTGTAGCATGTTGCTTATTTAACCACAACTAAAGCAGTATCTGGCGTAATCTTAATATGTACAACATTCAGCAGTGTAACATTCCATTTGTGACCAGGAGTATTTACAACCAGTAATAATGGGCTACATGGAAAGACTTCCGTGCGCCTTGATATGTGCGACAAAAGGTTTCCCCTCCTTTATTCTGAACTCTGAGGGTGGATTTGCTGACGTCTGGATGAGGTGATGCTCTGAGAAAGGGGGGAGGGAGAAGTTTCCCAGCCTCCTAGCTGCCCTCACAGGAGCTTCTTGCCGAAGAAAATGCCAACATCGTCTTCACCATCCTATGGTCCCATAGGTGGTTCCGTCAATGCCCCATAACACTGTAACACTGAGCTCATGCCTAATGCTGGCTTTTAGATAGGACTTTAACTAACTCATGGTGAGTTAGCTGGGCTGTGTGACCATGTCCATCCTACCATCTCCCTCCCTTCCCCTTTCACTGGTTTTCTTTCATCTTTCCCAGTACCTCCTTTCCAGGCGTGGTCATCAATGGGCTATAGAGAAACTGTGATTAGATAGAAGAGAATTTTCACTTTTGGCCAAGTGGTTTTTCAACCTTTTACAGCTACATGGGCCATTCATATCCATGGGTCCCCAATACTTTAGTTCTTCTGCAGCCTGGTACCCACAAAGTCTAAAACCCAGTCTCCCGGTTTGGAGACACTAAAATTTCTCAGGATGGCATTTTACAACATGAGCTTTTATTAGTAACCATCCAGTGTTGTCTACTCTTAACAACAGCTTCTCAAAGACGTTAGTAGCTTATTAGACATAAAAGGAACTTTGACTAAGTTATACCCTTTAATAGACAAACAGGTCCACGTTTAAATCTTCTCTGTATGTCTCCATTTTTATTTTTTGTGTATTTTTCTACAGCTCTTATAGTTTTCATGGAGGGACACAGAACATGCATCAATGCGAAACACTTTTCAATACTCAGTGACAGGGTGATCAGTGTGAATTTAGGAATATACGGTGTGTTAGACCTGAAAAGCTGCAAAATGTCCTGCAACCCAAGATCATGAAAAGGCTCCTTATGTGTTTATCGCCTACCTTTGCTGAAATTGAACATGGTGTCTGGTTTGGAGAGGGGGCTCAACACAGGAGAGGGCATTTCCAGCTGTGGTTCCGAGATTCCAGCAAAGCTGTATGGCAGTCGACACCGCGAGATTTCCCGAGACTGGGAAATCCCCGCAAGGGGCCTTCTAGATGACAAAGCCCAGTGCCGTGTACTAAGGCACGTTGAGTGGCTTAATAGTTTAAAAATCTGGAAAGCAGCTATGTCAGAGAATTTAAAGCCATTATAAATCCCATTTCTGTCCCACAGAGAAACTTTTTACAGCACAGACGTGACTTTAAGTATATTAAGAAAACATCAGTTTTCATAAAGCTTCAGTAGACACCCCAAGGCACAGATGCTCAAAATAGCCTGTTCACTGAAATGTTGCTGCATTATGCATTGAGAGGCAAAGGGACGCTGTGCTTTCAGGAAGAGGACATTTAGTTTTTCCCTAGTTAAAAGCACCAGGTGACAAGCCCAACTTCCATTTATACTGGATGCCCCAGGAACCAACAGGTAGGCAAGTGTATAGGTCAAGGGCAACATTGCCAACACGTCTTGTCTCTTGCTCTTTGATTAGTTGGCACCGGGGCTCTTTTGTCTGCATTTCTGCAGAATATTTTCAAAGAGTTTAGGCCTACCCAGGATACCGTCTGTCATCCTGAAGCAATTCAGAGTTCTTCTAATAGAGCTCATTAGATGCTTCAATATTATTTGGAGAAGGAAATAAAGACAAAAATGGCCGGCAGCAAAATTTCTTCCAAAAGAAAATAATGTGGAATCTGACTTGTGGGCTAAAATGTTTTATAATTAATATCAAAAATAGCCAAGATGTTGATACACATTTTTTTAAAAACCACTATTATTCTCAAGGTCAATTATTTGTGAGAAATATACTATATATTCATTAAACATAAATAATGATTTCCACCACATGTGGAAGAAAACCCACAGAAAGGTAAGCATCTAGAGAATGGTAACGGATAGGTTAAGGAAGTCGATGAGCTTTAGAATACATCAACACCTTGGCTATAGTACTATTTCATTTTTAAAACTGTAGTGTTTTAATATGCTAGTAACAACTCAATCTAAGGGGCCAAGGAGGTGAGTTAAGTTAATGCTTTGTAAGAAAGAACTGAATCACCTCAGCATCAGCCAACAGCCTTTTTCTTTGTACACAGTAAGGCATGCTTTGAGAACTTATTTCTCTCTGCTAGTTCAGAAATAGGCAGGAGAAGTACTAAGCTGGCCGGTCACACCCAGAAACACAAGGATTTGGCAAGTTGCAGTCACTCTGCTCGTGGAAGTGTGGTAATGCACAGAAAAGTTGCTTGACCCCCCTCCACCAGCCCTTCACACCTGTAGAGGAGTTCGTTGGATACAACCAGTTTTCTTTACAGAGTTAAAGCTGCATTCAGGCAAAGAGGTCACAAACGGCTAGGCAGCCATGGCAGTCTGGGGTGGATTAGGTAATACTTCCCTGGCCTTCTCGCACAGTGGCTGTTTGTCGTCTCCTGAGGATAACTTCCTGTCTTCTTCCTGGCTGCCTAGAGATGCTTCCTGTCTTCTCCCTGGCAAGACTCAGTAAGCTGTGCTAAAGGGACACAAGGAAGTGGCCACAGTGCTCTTAAGTTTTTGTTTGCCCGTCCTGTCCTTGGTACTAGGCCTTCCTTGGGATGTCCTTCTTTGCATGAGGGTGTGATGAGCCACTCTGACAAGGGATTGCTCCTTATCATTTTGAAGAAATTGGCAATTCCGGGAGGAACCATTGCCTTTGCGATCTTAGCTTGTTCTGTTGCCACTTTTCTGGAAGGACAGAGCCACATACTCAAGGAATCCGTATGCTTCTCAGATTCAGGTTCAGGGTCTGCAGGCACACTGTTGTTATCCTTTCCTTCTTTCTCCAGCTGCTAGTTACACCCGGCTTCCCTCCCATGATTTTCATCACACACACTCCGCAAAGCTTGTACGGGGCTTGTTGGCTTTGCAGACCTCCTCGACTTTACATGGGTCCTGGTGGTTCTGGACAAGCCAATCCTCAGTAATCATGCTGGGAGTGGACAAGGGTTTCTTGGCCTCCATGTGGTCATTGAGGCACTTCAGAGTGCCCAGGTTTTCAATCTCCACCTCTTTGGGCTGGTTGCCCTGACAATTTGTACAGGAAATGGCCTCAACAGGCCATTCATACTGTAGGACTCCTGGAACACCTGGGAACAGAGCTTACAGTTCCCACTGGTTTCCCAGCTGCCATCCCCAGGCTTCTCCATCTGTTGGGATTCCTGGGGAATCACCAGCCAGTCAGAAAGACCCATCTCATCTTGCTCAAGAAACTCTCAATCTTCAACCTTTTCAGTATCCATGGGGCAAGAACTGGCAATAGAATAGCTGTTATTACCTTTTTGGTAACTTGGGTTACCACTTGGGTTTAACTTGGGTTTTCAGGAACTTCTTGTTGCTGACTTTTGTGGAGCCAGTTTTCCATGCCCTTAGGTAACTCTAAACATTATTAAAGAAATTTCAGACTCTGGCAGAAGTCTGATTGCTCTCCAGGGTCTGCTGTTGGGTGAATGGGTCCTGAAGATTGGTGCTGGGAGTGTAAGGGTCATCAGGACCCTTGGTAGGCTTGCTTCTGAGGAGCCGTTCACTGAGAGGGACAGCGGTGGTGCTGGGTGCTGACTTCCTCTCTGGCAATGGGATTCAGACTCTTTTTTTTCCCCAAAGGGCCCAATATTTGATGAACTAGCATGAGAATCTAGTGCTCAGGAATGTGGATGGTCTTGAGGAACCCAGATGTGGTGATGGTCTGACACAGGGCTGACACAGGGCAGTCAAATCTTCGGGGCTGAGGGTCAACTTGCCCAGTCTCTCTTAGGCATATAGAGACTTCATTGGCTAGGTCTTTGTTTTGGCTGCACTCCGGTTGGTGAATAAGACAACTGAACTGGCCCCATAACCAGTGTTGGCCCTGCTGCTAACATGCCTCCTCTTCAAGCTGATAGATGAGGTCTACCTGTTCATACAACATCTTTGAAGGCATCCCACATCTTTGAAGGCATTCCAAGTGACGGCTTACATCTCTGTGAACCTGGTCTTTGATCTCTTGCAAGTTATCTTTAATTTGCTGTTCAGCCTGGAGAACTCCACCAGAAGCTCCAAGTCTCCCTGTGCACTACAACACCCCAGAAGGGGTTCACTCCTGCTGCAGCCACGCTGGTCCTGTGGGGCACACATTCCGCTCAGTGTTCCCCACCACAAGGGCAGCTCCAGGGGATCCGAGGGGATGTTCAGTGGAGACACACCTTCTGACACAAGCCAAGGACTGAAAAAGTTGTCTCCATTTTTTTAAATAAGAAAATATTGAGTACCAAATCTACTCTTTTAAAAGAGTTTCTTTACTTTTATGAAAAGATTGAGGAAAGAGCCTATATGCTGTGGCAGATTAAATGAAAAAAATGATTTGATTAAAATACACCTGTTCTCATCTGTCTGCCAGAATCTAACCCTATGAAATGGTGCTCTTCCAGCCCAAAGTGGACACTGCTCTTGTTATGGAAGTAACACAAATGTATTATTTCACATGTATTTTTTATTTTGGAACTCTTCTCAAAACCTCATCTAGTGGAATATCATGAATATTTTGAAAGTGGAGAAGCAACCAGAAGAAAAAAATCAAACTATTTTATAATGCATCTTTACTTTCAGGAAATATTCATATTACATACAAGTATATATAGCATATGTCAGTCCCAAAATAATGGTAGATATAAAGTATTAGTTATTTAAAAAATCTTTTGTAAAATTAAAAATATACTTTTCTTATTGTCTTAAATTATAGATAACCTTTTACTTATAAAATTAAACAGACTTATAAAAGTAATCTAAATAATTTTAAATATAATGGGGCTTCGCATGTAATATTCTACAATGCTGCCATATGGACCCATAGTGCCAGTCTTTTTAGTAATGTCCATCAGCTGAATACCAATTAACTTGAGAATCAAAATAGTTTGATGACAAATGCAATACAGGAATTTGAATCCTGTTCTTTCTGACAAATATAAAGAATCTTAGGGTTTGCAAGCTTGTCCTGAAAAAACAGGAAAAACTACAAAGCTTGTCCTGAGTTCAGCCCAAGGTGGGCAGGGGTGGGGGTGGCCTTTTAGATCCATCAGGTTAATTGGTGACCCACTAATTCAAGCTTTGGGAAGTTGTGTGCTGACTGTGATATTGGAACAATTGCCTCCCCACTTGGGATTGCTCCATATCATACCACCACCTGTAATTATCCTCCAAATAATAATGCAGAAAGATATTTCACCATTTACTATTTATGATACCATATATTTTATTAGTTATGATATTTATTAGAGTCAGTTACTGGTCCCTTGCTTCCCTGTGTACTGTTCTCTGAGGGCAAATTCCTTCACTCGCCTGTCTTGGCAGTCACACACATGCAGGTGACTCCTGGCTTCTCTTTACCAGCCCAGGCCCCACTTCTGCCCAGGTAGACATTTCACCAGTATAGGACACAGGAACCTCGAATCCAATATCTTCAAGCTAGAACACACCGTCTGCTTTCTAAACCCCTTCTTCCTTCAGTGTTTTCTTTCTCTTTTAGTAAAGTAGAGTCTATTCCATCACCCACGCTAGGAAACGAGGGATTCTTGGCTCTTCCCCTTAGCCTCCATATGCAATAATTCATCAGGTCGCAATATTTTTTAAGTCTGGCCTTTCATCTTCATCTCTTTCATTTTTCAGCAAATGTTTAATAAGTGCCTACCATATGCAAGGCAGTCTTCTAAAGTTGAGCTTACTTTGAACAACAAAACATAAAAAAAAAATCCCCTGTCCTTCTGGAGCTTGTATTCTCATGGCAGGAGACAGAAAATAAACACTAAATACAAAGCGTTAATTATCAGAAGCTGGTATGTGCTACCGACTAACAAAAATAGCATAGGATAACGAGAATCAGAAATGTAGCGAGGGTCAAAACTGGAAGTGGGCTGGCCATTAGATTACACTGATAAAGGAATATTTGAGCAAAGATTTAAGGAATGCATAAGAGTTCGCTGAGACAACATGGAAGAGGAGGGCGCGGGGCAAGGGCCGCCGAAGCTGGGTGTGTGTGTGCTGGCTGGAAGAGCAGCGAGACCGGGAGCCTGAGGATCACCCACCGCCTCAGTCCGGGTCACAGTAATTCCTTCTAAATGTTCCCTTTCCAGTTGTGTTTCTCTCTACTCGGTCTTTTTTCACCTTTGAAAGGGATTTCTCTGCAACTCAAGTTGCCATGATTTGCTCCTCCTTACACCTTCTAATGACTCCACACAAACCACTAGACGCAGTTAAACTCCGCTGGTGTCTAAAGCTTTCCACGATCAGCTTTGTGTTTACTTCTGTGGGTGGGTCTCCTTCTGCTTCCTATCCACGTGACGTCAAACAATAGCCACCTCTTTGTAGTTCCAAAGACACCGATTTTGGCCTCCATAACTCTGTGCTGTGCCTTCTATGTGGGTTTCCTCTCCCCCTTTCATCTGGCTAAACAAATCTCATCCCACTCCACCCCTTTCCACCCTGATACGGATAAAATACAGTGCAACTCTTTTCTCCTACCTATGCACATCTTTATTACTTCTCCTATTCACTATGTTATAAATACATTTTTATTAGGCCTTGTCTGAGCTCAGTATGTGTCAAGAATGCCCGCCTTGGGCAGAGGAGATGCCCAGTAAATATTGGTTGAATAGTTGAGTGATTATTATCATGCCTAAATTGCCATAAAATGGAGAGATTTCAGTTGAATGTTCAGGGGAACTTTCAAATGTTTTCTATAGTTTTAAGATAAAATTACAGCTTCTTTGCCTGCCTTGGGTCTCAAAATATTCCTACACCTATGTGACTTCAAACAGTGTGTGTGTAACCATTTTTTATATTGGGTTTCTACTATGCAAAAGACATGCAGGCTTGATGCTTCAGGAGTTCAGAGCTTAATTTCTATTTAAAGAAATAGAAATTAATAAATTGCTATTTCTATAATAATTCATTTATAAATGAAGCTCCTTTTTAACATAAATTCAGTAAATTAATTGATTGATAAGGTCTTTGTTTGTCCCACAAACATACTTCTCATGCCAGTCTCCAAAACCCTGCTTTAGCATTTTCTTTCCTGGAAAGCCCGTGTTGTTTTTCTTCTGTACTCCCTAGGGTCATCGGAATGAATATTTGCTGAAGAACTTGGGACGTCTAATACTGGAGCAGGCTAAGGAAGTCTATGAGTTCTTTGTATTTGGAAATGGTTAAATAAAGCGTGAATAATTATTTCCCCATGTCAATCATGTAATTCACCTTTGTATAAAAAATAATGATCAAAAACGATTCTAGTTTAAAGATTCTAGCCAGAATCTTCAAAATAAAAGGAAGCAAATGAACACATCTTAATGAGGGGGGGAATCAATGAAAAGCAAATGGTCAGGTGGTTTTGTTTGTCTTATCATAGAAGATAACTTCATTTCTTTTCTATTTTTCCCATCTGTTCAGCGTTCCAAGGTTTAGCTTTCTTGTGACTAACTGCAACTGCTATGCATTGATTCATTGTGATGCAAACCGAGTAACTACATAGGGATTTAATCTTGATTTGAAGCTGTTATATTTATATTCCCTCTTTTTTCCTCCTGACCTTCTCTCGGGCTAATAGAGTACTCTATGTACCCTGATGTGCCATAATTTCCTCGGGAGCACCAGAGTCCTTGCATTAACAGTATGTAGAAAAACAATAAATCAGTGAAATATTGCAACACATTTCCCCAAGGGGAACATTATTAGGTACAATAAACATATAGGGAAAAGACCCACTGACCTAGAATGCAATTAGCTAGTTTGCAACTGCCCGTGTTTGAGAAGCTAGTTCCTCTTTCAAATATTATTCGGGATCTAATTGTTTTAGAAGAAGCTATGGGGTTAATAATAAGAAAACTCTTTCCTAACAAGTGGACATTGGTAATATCTACTTGATTTTGTAGGAGGAAAACATTACAATCTTATAGTTTCAGGTATCAAATGTATGGAATACCCTCTTTCAACCTTCTAATCTTTGTCCAGAGAAATGATCTTAATAAATACTTTTATTAGTTGGCTAATACACCTTGAAAGGACTTTAAGACATAATTTTTTCTCTCTCTTGTGGTTTTAGGTAGATGACAATGGACCCCTCTCAATAAGTCAGCCTCATTCATTTAATCTGTTATGGGTATGAATGTCATGTATAGGGTTAGTTTTAGAATGAAGCAGTCACCCACATGGTGTGTCTTGGAGCCATTCTTCTGCACCATATGATAGCCCTCACTCAAACACTGGATACCTGACAATACCAAGGGAGGCAGTGTGACCCTACAAGAAAAAAAGGCAGCAGAGTATAGACTCTGGCATTAGTGCCTGGGTTACATTACTAGTCTCATAGTTTACTTTTTGCCTCACTTTTCCCACCTCACTTTTCCTGTAAAAGTGCGATGATTCCTACTCCTTAGGGTTAAAGATAAAATGAAACAGTACATAACCTGCTTGTAATTATATCTGGTCAAGAGTAACTACTTCAACAATTTAATAATTTTTACTAACATAACATATTCATCACTTAGACTTGTTGTATCTGTACCCTGTCTCTGGTGGAGACTAAGCCTTAACCTCATGGCAGCAAAGCGTTAGTTTCTTACTCAACAAGAGAACATACGGAAGACCTTCACAAACTGCAGAGAGCTGTCAGTGCCCTATGAAAACAAAGAAGTGGTGTAATTAGCATTTTAAAGGGCAATGTGAAAACAGAAATCGTTTGGGTACAAGGGCAACGGCAAAAACAGACTGAAGGGAAACTCAGTTATTGCGTACATTTCCAAGTGCCTTGCTTTATCACGTACTAGAGAATCGAATTCGCCTCTATGTGGTTATTCAATGAAAGAAGTTCCCATAAGAGATTGCTCATGACACAGATCAAATTGAACAAATCCAGGCCAGCGGGCCAGCCCTGCACCCAAGGCCAAGGGAATTGCTAGCCTGGGCATGTGCTGATGGACCAGTGAAATGCACCCAAGGGAACATGTATCTCTGTGAGCCAAGGGAGCAGAAACATGGTGGGTTTAACATCTGCAGCAGCTGTTCGCTATGAACAGAACAAAAGTGAGGTTGGCAACATTCCCCTCCCTTCGATTTTCTGCCCGACCCCCAACCCTACACGATGTAGGTGAGGCCTGATGTAGACAATAACGTCTATAGGTGCCCAGCTTCACTGCCAGTACATCTGGGCACTTCTAGAGGTATTTGCAGGGGGCAGAGCTTGGGTGGGAGGACTGACAGTAATCATGTCATCATTTCTTTCATTCCTGCTATCTCGTACACAAGAAAACACGAAAAAAAACATAATAGCTGCTCAACAATTATTTTAGGATAAAAATGAATAAAAGAAATCATGCAAAAGGTTGCCTTCAAAATTTCCTGCAGACATATATGTGGGTTGAGACACAACAGAGTGACTCAGGCATGTGGTCACGGCTCAGATTTCACCCACAATCCCTAGCAACCTCTACCTGGTGAGGTTGAAGCCGGCGATTTACTAAACAGGATGCCCATTGTGAATCTGCTGGCATTTCCACCTGAATCTGAAAAGATTCCAGATGCTATCTTAAGCCAACATGATTATCTTCCTTTCCAGAAGAATCAAAATAGACTTGAAAAATGTCATAAACCCAGGGTAAGAGAGAATTTGCTTGGAAGGAACTACTCAAATATTTTACGTTATAAAATATTTAATAAGACGCTATTTTCTAAGGAATTCTTTTTGTTACTTGACTGAGTGCTACATATTAAAAATACCTTAAGCAAACATACTGTCAAACTGTATATAAAATATATGTAATAAAATTATATTCATCTAAAGTTTTCTCATGCAAACCTGGAAAACTAACTCTTGTAATTATGTACCATCATATATTTATGCACATCAAGTTGCATTATGTTGATTTTATATATAATATTATATATATATGGATAACTGATCTCTCATTGAAATTGACTCATCTCAGGAGGAAAAATCACTATAAAGTTGGTATCAGAGACACTACATCAATTGGGTTGCAATGTATTGTTCATAAACAATACGGTTGAATAAAACAACTTCAACGTTTTGTCTTGTAGAAAGAAATGTTATGTAAGTATACTTCCCTACAGATGAAGATGTAAGTGTCTTGTCGATTATTTTGTATGGGGTGTCATCTAAGAGCTATTCACAGAAGCCAGCTATGCTTTGTATTGAGAATCATGCCAGCCTTGGAATACATGGCTATCCTTAAAGTCTGTTTAGCATCTCTAAAACAAACAAAAGAACTACCTTTTGACCATTTAAATTGTCAAAATTAGAATTTTATCAAGAATGTTATGATCAAATAGAAGTACACATGTATATCAGTATGCCTTTTAATAAAGAAAATATAAAAAATATGGCAGACTCAGATCTAGCCACAATTTGGATATTTGGTATCTGTTTTCCTCATTCACCTCCCACTAGCTCTCAAGTTTTCTAGGAAATTTGCAAAATCAAAGATTCTGTATTTTCCCCATTACAATTATAAAAATAATGGACAACAAGAAAAAATTGCCCAGAAACCCAATCTGTATTTTAATTACATTTAATTTCTTCCTTACTCTGCCCTAGACAGATGTCTCTGAAATTTGGCACACAAACTCCACATGTATTAAACACCCTTCTTTCATGGGTGTGCAGCTTTCTCTCTTTTCTCCTTTCCTTTCTTCCTTTCCTTCCATATCTCCTTCCTTTCTTTCTTGTTTTCACATGTGTTCTATCACTTCATTAACTGTTTTCAACCCCCAAGCTAGATCCACAGCTTACACACCACTGATCCCCCCCACTGCCCACATTCCTACCACTAAAGCAACCAGTTTCTCTGAGTTGCAAGTTTTATTTGTGACCATCTAAGGCAGTGGTTCCAAAAACACCAGATTATAAAAATTACCTAGGGATCTAATTAGTACACAGATACTCAAGATCAAAGGAAAACAAAACTTTAAATCAACTCTTTAGATCATTCTTTTGATTTGAAAATTTTGAGAAACAGGAATGTACACCCCCGTCCCCCCAGCGGATGGTGTTTCTCCGCTGCCATTCTGACACGTGGCCAGGCAACGCCAGCTACAGTAGAGTGATGCTTATTTAAGAGAAAGCCTATTTCACTGTTTGACCACTCTAATTAATAGAAAAAGAGACTTGTATTTTTCTTAAATCTATTTCCTATTCTGCAAGTTGCAGTTTTATCATGACAATGTACGGTTATCATAAAAAATAAATAAATTATAGAAAAAACAAAAGTGCTATAATATATATGATCTGACAGGAACAGACTTTTGCCAGCAGGAAAGCAATGAAAATGGGATCAAGCCTTACCAGCAAAAGAAATTAACCAACAGGAGCCTGACAATTGCAGGCTTATTTTAAGAGAGTAGTGATATGTTTTGAAGGTTATTAAACTGGAACCTCTTATTCGTCCAGAAAGCTAAATGTTTCTCCTTGAGAAAAATCTTTAGAACAGTTAAAAATTGTTACCTGTAAAATGTGAGTTCCTATAGTATTGCTACTGTTACATGATTTTAATAAAAAAAAACAACAACTCAGGTTTAAATTCCAACTAAGACACAGTGATTTTGCCATCTTGGGTACGTGATTTAACCCCTCTAGAATTAGTTTTCCATGTATGCTCTAAGGCCATTCTGACATGATTGTAATACAGATTAAATGTAATAATGTTCATAAATTGTTTAGTTCTATAAATATATGAATGGAATTATATTAAACTGGGTGTTGAAATGTGGTAGAATTCTATCTCCAATTAATTGAATTTTTTTTAAAAAAGCTCAACAGTTCATTGGCACGCACATATGTAAAATTATCTGTCTCTGGAATTCACACCTAGGACTCCTGAAATGTTATTTCATCATCAGCAGATTTCTCTTTAGTTCCTTATTAGGTTTCATGTATCAATGGGGGTGTAAGAATAGAGATAAGGAAACCAGGATGAGAAAAGAGTTTATCTTAAAAGCCACGTTAGATAACCCTTCTTTATACTGACCATGGAAGATAATGAAACTATAGGGAAAAATAATGCTTTGTGATTTCAAAGACAATGTAGGAGACTGGATTAATTAATGAAGCACCTGAACTCATCTGTAATACATCCTACTACAGGGAATGCATTCAGAGCAACTGTTTCACTATTTTATTGCATTTTTGTGTGTTTTTATTTTGTGGAACAAATATTTATTTTTAGGAGAAAAATTAAATGTCTGATTTCCTCTTTAAACACAATCCATATGCACATGCGTCTATTTGTGTCCATAAAGTATCCAGCCATGCACTGTGAAAAATAGAGACATTTATTGAAAAAGACACAAGATACAAGGAACATTGTACACAGGACAATGACATCTCAGTCCCCTCCAAAGTAGGCACCTTGGGACTAGCACCGTAATAGTTTTCTTCAAAGAGGCGTTTTAAGTCTATATTATGTATCTAATTTTAGGCATGCCACTTAATATAGGTGAATAGGCTGAAAAAATATGAAGAGACTCATTGGTTTTCTGACCAATTTCTATTCAACATTCCAGGGAAGGAAGGAGGGCAATTCAAACCTTAATGTACTTATTCAACAAATACACTTTTCCCAAGTTTCCCATGCGTTCCAGGAAAGAATAATGTATAGCAGAACATCTGTGCAAGGGTTGTAAAAGAGATATAACAAATTACTTCTGTAAGGAAAGAAAATCAGGTTAATTCCAAGTATAAATCTCAAGAGAGTGACCAATGAATGCATTCACCAGCAAATACCTGGGTCACTTAACAAAGTCACTGTGTTTAAATGGGCTCTTAGGGCTCTAGGTCATTTGTTGGTGTTTTGCTTTAGTTAATTTCAGGATCTATGTAAAGAATATAATTAGATTTTCCAAATCAACTACTAGGGAATCACTTCAAAGCAATTTTATATGTTTCAAAATTATTTTAACTCTTTAGTTAGACCATAATATAAATAAAATTTTAGCTAATTACATTTTGTGAAAGAGGTGCTGATTTCCTTATTTACTAAATTAATAAATTTTTATATTATTGATTGGTTTACCTTTTCTAGTTTTTTTAAATTGTCCACAAGTACCATTATAAACTTATACAAATCAAATCTCACTGAGTTATGTGTTGTCCTTAGTAAGCAAAATGCTCTATTTCACATTTAAGCAATGATTTTATAATTTCACTCCTCACTGTGTGAATTGAAGCTATTTTCCTATGAATTTGTCTCTATACTCTGTAAGAATGATCTGGATTGAAAAGCACTAGAAGATTTATACTCATTATTAATTTGTCATTCAAAATTTTAATTCCACAAAATGACTTGTGTGTCTGTTTCACTGATGCTTTGTTCATAATGAAAATTCAACTACTATCATCTCCAAAAAATGGACAAAGATAAGATTTCATTTCTATTTTCTTGTCACTAAACGCATATTGATTCATTTTCAGGCTTTCCTAAATGAACTCTGGTATTACCAACCTATATTTAGATATTTTTGCTGATTCAGTCCTGTGCCTCTGTTATAAAAATTAGATGAGAAACTTCTTATTTATATTTCAGTATGTCATCTTTTAGGTTGATTTTTCTCAATTTTTTTCTTAAATTTCTGGAGTAGTCTCTGGTGACATTTCACTGCTTAAAGCACTTAAAATTTCCTTTTATTTTGTCCCTGACATCATGTTTCATACAGCTCAGGTGTGACAACCCTAGATCCAAAAGCTAATTTCTGAAAGAGGGATGTACTTTATATATTTTGTGATTTTAAAATGCATTTTTATGAATATGTATTGAGCATGCAATATGCTTTTAACATCTTTCATTTCATTGTTCTTTTCAGAAAATGATAGTCACATTTGTTCTGAAATTATTCTTACTTGTTGCTTAAATGGCAGGTCACAAAGAATTAATGGGAAGTACAGTGAGATGAAAATTATAATGAGTACAAAGAGAAAATTAATTTTTGACTCTTTCCATTTTGAAATTCCTTAGAAGCAGTGTGTCATTGTGTTCAATCATTTCTCTTCCAAAATGTCTCCTCGATTTTCCTTTTCTTCCCAATTCTGTCTACTAAGACGGAAGCCTAGACTTGCCCCACTTCATTCTCGAAATACCGCAACAGCTCTTGAAATACTACAACAGCTCTTTAAGGAATTAGCCTGCCCCTATTCATTCCTTCTCTGATTCACCTTGTCACTGTAATAATCTTTCTGAAATACTGCTATTGTCACTCTTCGGCTCAAGAAACTCCTAGACCCTATTGCCTTTGGCATGGAGACCGAATTCTCCTACCTGGCATCAAAGTCAACTCGTAATTTGGTGCCACTGTACTAGTGAGACTTTATCTTCTACTTTTTCCCCATCCACATGCTCTGTCCCTGCCAGACTGGTCAACTCACTTCCATCCCAACACAGTCTGCTTCTTGCCAAATATGCTTTGCAAGTATGATCACGTTTCTCGGAATGGTTCTTGTCCTGCCCTGCACCTAGCCTTCCATTAATCCACCCTGTAAAGTCAAAATTGAACCCCACTTACTCTAACAGTTCTAATACATCCTGACGTTTATTCATTTTCTGAGCTTCAATAACACTATCAGAATCTCAATTACTCAATTTCTCATAAAAGAGGCACTAGAATCAAATTCAGACAACATGGGTACTAATTCACTATTGAGCGTTGAAACCATTTCAACCTGCCTTACTCACTTTATATTCTATGGATATCACAGTTACTACTCCTGTGATGGTTTGTGTTTCTTTTTCTCTGTGCTATTCAGGAAGCCCCTGGGAAGCAAACAACTGTTTTTCTTTTGCTTTCCATTCTCAGTGCACCTGGAATCACACCTGACACATAGTGCTTTCTCAATGCGCGTGTGAAGATTCAAAAACTGCCATGAAAACCTTCTGATGCAGGGATCATCTGTAAAATAGAAATAATTATACCTTCCCTACTTAGTTCACAAGATCTTATTGAGTAGAGAATAATGTGGGAAAATGCCTTGAAATTATAAGCAGTATAGAAATATTATATGACTATATGATTTTCCCTCTATGTAGTAATATTTTACTTTTTAACAAAGATTTTACTTATTTACTTTTTAGAGAGAGGTGAAGGGACAGAGAAAGAGAGGGAGGGAAACATCAACGTGTGGTTGCCACTCATGTGCCCCCAACTGGGGACCTGGCCCACAACCCAGGCATGTGCCCTGACTGGGAATTGAACTGGTAACCCTTTGGTTTGCAGGCCCTTGCTAAATCCACTAAGCTACACTAACCAGGGCTAATATTTTACTTTTACACTCTTTGAATCTAGAAACTATCTTATATGCACACACTCAGCTGCTAACACACTATTTACTCATGACATAACTTTAGGGGAATTTTCACAGATTTGTTGATTATTTATAAATAATATAATAATAAAATTCACCTATTTTTACATTATTAGTCTATCTGTCTCCTGTTCTTCATGATGCCTAAAAATCTTCATAGTGACTGGAGAAATCTTGGACTGATCCTATCTGAACCATTCCATACAAGTTAAATGCATTTCCCTTATATTTTTGGCTCTCTTCCTCACTTTAGCCTCCTACAAAAAAGTTGACACCTCAAAATGAAACCTGACTGATACCCCACCTTATAACAAAAGACTCTAGTTTTAAGGGTAGGGTAGACAATTCACCGAAGCTATGGTCCAGTAGGAACAATTAATTGCACGTCTTTTGGTACCTCATCCAATGTGGAAAATAATGAGTATCCAAAACCATTGAAATGCAGGATGGGTAGTTAAATGCCACTTCTTTTATTGTTCAACACAGTTAACATTTATGCCTCTTTTATGCTTAATGTTAAGTGCCTAACTGAATGGCACAATATTGATTAGCATAGAGTGAGATAGATTAACTTTACTTCCTCTGAGAAGCAATCTATCTTCAGCAGTAACTATCATCATGAAGGCTTTTTTGAATCATTCAAGATAAGGTATTTTTATTCAATGAAGTTTGAATTGCGTGTAGTATTAACTTTGTGAAAATAGCCCCTGCTACATGTCTCTGTGTGTATCAAAAAAGACTAGGTACAAAATACCACACTAAAAATTGGGGGACAAGGAAGGAGAGAAATCCAGGTCTTTGCATTTAGCTGACTTTCTTTATATATCTAGTTCAAATCTCTTAATGGGAAAAAAAACCTTTTCTATTTCTTCTCCCAATTAATGTTGCCCTCCAAAACTTTTCTACCTCTTGGTTTTCTAAAGGTACATTTTGGTTTCCATTGATTTATATGGTGTATACAACTAAGTGAATATAGAAGCGATTCATCTTTCCCTCTTTCAACCTCACAGCAAAGTCTAACATACCTGCTAGGGAAGAGTGTATTGTCTGAGAATAGCTCCTGCTCTCTTAGGTCCATGGAATATACCCAGAGCATTTTATAGATATAGATACAGGCTAAAAATATACACATATATAGGCAGATAAATCAACAAGAAAAGATAGGCTTAGAGACAGATGTATACTACATTGCGTTACTTAAACTATCACTAATATTGACTTGGGACTAGAGATGTCTAACATTTCAGATATTTCCATAGCTGCTGGGGATAAAATAATAGTCATCTGGCAAAATCCCATAAACTTAATTATTTGTAGAAATATGTTATATAGATATTTTCATATATATATATATATAATACTAATGTTAAGTCAGCACATTTACTTAGATATCTCATACCTCAAACATTCTGGATCAATAAGAGCTTACACTTTGCTCATTATCTGTCCTCGGTCGATAGTATTGATTCTAAACTTTGAAATTTCCCTTCCGACAGAACCATCTGACTTTCCCCCCTTTCCATTCCTCCCTTAACAACTAACTTAAAGTCTGTTCTCCTTGTGTGGTCTAAACCTTGAACTGTCCTTCCACTGCTGGTGCACTCACATTGGTCTGACTTGATTTTTCTTCTTATTCTACTTAGCGGTCATCTCATTAATACTAGAACATACTCGGCCTGTTTGACTATTGCTATCTGTATTCTAATAAACCCAACTCCGCGTAGTCCTTTCAGTCCTTTCTCATGAGTTTTAGACAACGTAGCATTGCTGGGGAAAGTAGGTAAATGGTGCGAATTTCACTACAGATGTCTGATCCTGTTGCTCTCTCCTTGCTGCTCTGAAACGGTATTTGTGTCCTCATTCAGTATTGCAACACCCTGACAAGAGATTGCAACTCTCTGTTTATAATTTAATGTATTCCCTTCTCAGGCTAAAATCCTCATCTCTCACTTAACTATGTGTATCAGTGCTATCTCAAAAGATCTGAGTCAACTGTTTCCCATGTGAAGAGCTCACTTCTACATCTGGCCTCCTCTCTCAAAGAAAAGAAAAAAACCCCACCATAATTCTTCCGTTTTAGTGCTTAACCATTCATCTGGACTTTGACATAAGCCTTTTCTTCCTTTCTTGAAAACTCGCTCCATTAAGTAATCAGCATTTTCTGTGTTCTTCCCTTTTTTCTTCCATTTGCTCTGCCTACTGACATGCATAAATTTTTCCTTTGGAAAAAGCCTATCCTCACACCAATAGTCTCTCAAAGTATCACTTTGTCTTGTCCTTTTGAAATGAAGGCTTCTGAAAGAGCAGCTGTAGTATTTTTCCCATCATTGGATCACGTGTCCTCTTCTTGCAGAGTGCCTTTCATTACAAATACCTGCTGACCAGCCAGTAAGTCTTTTCCCAGTCGTCACGTTCACTGACTTCTCTTTCATATTTGACAGTCACAATCACCCCTGTTTTTTGATATCTCCTTACCCTTGCTTCTGCATCACATTTTTTAATTCTCTGATCATCCTACTGATTGTTTCTACAGAGAAAATGAGAACTAGAGTAAACGATACTCAAATTTACTAAGTTTGCGAGCAATTTTTGTTCAGGTATCTTAACGAGCTTTAAGAACCATTACCTCCTCTTAGTTCTCAATGGTAACCACTCTGCAAGAGTTTGTGGTCACCTCCTACCTCCTAGCTTCCAAATCACATATTCACCTGCTACTTGCTCCTTACTTTTACTTAAATATTCTAAAATGACCAGCATAACCAAAGCAAAACTTATCATTTCCATGGCCCTTGTCTTCAAATAAATTTCCTCCTCCTAATTTTTTTAGCTCTTATTTATAGTTTAATCATTCTCTATGTATTTCACAACTTGAAATCTAAGAGTATTCCTTGATTTTGCTCTTCCCCTACTTTTCAACATTGGGTTTCAAATTCTTTGTTTCTTTCCTTTTCTTTTTCAGTGACTTCCTTTTAAGCTTCCCCCCTCCCATTCCCACTACTATTTTGTTGGATTTAGTTCTCATATTCCTTTACTTGAACTGTGGCCAGATTTCCTAAATGATGTCCCTGCACTTACTATTCTTTGTGTGTAACTTAAAAGTTCCTCTGTGGATTTCCCATAGGGAACAAGCTATTTTTTAAGCTATGCTTAATTTTCTTAAAATCTGGAAGAAATATACCATTCTACTTCATTTCCTGCTATTTGTCTAAAACATACTTTAAATCTATAGCCTGTTACTCATTTTCTTTGACCAAACCCCATAAGTTTTTGTGTCCTTTTTTTTTGCTATTTTTTTCTTCTGCCTGAAATGCCTTCCTCCAAAACATCTTTCAAAGTCCTATGCTTCCTTCAGAATAAATTTATATGCTAGCCTTTCAGTGATGCTTAAGTCCAGTCAAAAATTCTTTCTTTCTTGTAAAAATTAAATATAATTGATATCTAAAATTGTATAAGTTTACAATGTACAATGCATTGATTTAAAACATTTATATATTGCAACTTGATTAATCTGGATAGCATTAGCTAACACCTCTATCATATATGTAATTATAATTTCTTTTTTGTGGTGAGAACAATTAAGATCTGGTCTCTTAGCAGCTTGGAAGTTTGTAACACTGTGTCATTTACTATAATCATCACCATGCAGTACATTAGATTTCTAGGACTTACTCATCTGCGAGTGGCCAGTCTGTACCCCAAGACAACCTCTCCCCGGTTCCCTTGCCCTCCAGTCTCTCAAAACCACCATTCTGCTCTCTCTTCCTATGAGTTCAGTTTACAACAGGCTATTGCCAACATGAGTGAAATTGCCACTTGTAAAGACCACCACATATCTCCTGTTAAATAATTTCCCTGAGTCTCAAGTCCTGGGGTAGGCCTTGCTCAATCCCTTTTGTCTTTTTTTTTGTTTCACGGAAGTCTATTCACAAGGAGAATGGAAGCCAAAGTATTTGGTTTCTACCTGCCCAGTCCTGCAGGTACGTGGTGAACTGCAGCTGACCTCCAAGTGCAGCACACTCTTAGTGAAACTATCTACTTCTCCTCTGTGTCAAGGGTTGGCTTGAAAGGTTTTCTGGGCTAATAGATTAAATTACTCTTTAAGGCCAAAGGGCTGTGGTATGAAATTACAGCTGATGAAAGGAAGAAATAAATTATTAAGAGGATATGAAGGTAATAAATCTTCCTTTACAAGCAACACATGAAGTGCTATTTTATTGCTGAGAGTGAAATATTAATATCACGTTTTCCTGAAGGGGCAGCGGCACCTAACCCAGAGCTCTCTATAATGCCAGAAATGTGAGAGTTAATGTTCACTGGTCCAATACTGCACATTTAGGTGAAATATCATTAATGGTGCACCTCTTGGTGTTTTTTCTCAGGCACTTAATAACTTTGATGAGTATAAGAAAAATAATTGGGTAGAGTCAACAGTTTTAAAGCCTGTCCTGTAGAGTGCCTAACTTCATGAAAATTGTGATTTCATCAAATAGCTGTTCTATGGCACTTAGCTGAACGTTGGAGAAGAAAACCAAGTTTATGAGATTCCCAAGGGCAAGAACTTGATTTTGTTGATCACACTATTTTTAGACCCTTGCTGGAATATAGTAAGTATGACGACAGATTTACTGAATAAATTCAGCTAGAAAAATCAATTCATAGTCAACTTTCAAGTATTATAAGTTGGATATGCTAACATTACAGCAATGTTTTCTAAACATTGTAGAAACTCAGGCTAAGCTTTCACGACAAGGCATGGATTTGTGTTTATTAGATAAAGTTGTAAATACTCTTCTCTGAATATCTGTTTTTCCAGTGACATCACAAAAGATGTGACTTGTTTAAGGCATAAAGAGTGTTGTGGGGCATCATGCTTTTAACTCTCCACTTTATTTAATGAATGAATGCCATTCTTTTCTTTTTTTAAATATACAAGGGGTCCCCCCAAATGGATTATCTTCTGGAGGGTAGGTCCCTTATAACACACCCACTAGAGGAGTGTTTTAGGAACCCACCTGTGTCAGTGTACCAGCTGGTGGTGTGATAGACTGAGTTTGGCTTCAGTGAGTTTCTTTGTGAAGACGCTTTCAACAGGTTGCCCATTTCATGATGGGTGATTACAAGCATACTTGCCCACACTGCACTGAGTGTTTAGCAGTTTTTGACCAAAAATAGCATGATCCTGTGCCCCACTCTCCCTATGTACCTGATCTTACTCAGAGCAATGTCTTTTGCTTCCCTGGATGAAAAAAGTCCTCAAAAAGAAACATTTGGCGGATGTAGTAGAGCTGAAACAAAAAATGGCAGAAGCACTAAAAGGCATCAAAATCGACAAGGTCAAAGAGTTTTTTGCGCAGTGGAAAAGAACATCTCGATAAGTGTGTTGCATCAAATGGAAGGTACTTTGAAGGTGACTGAAGTTTAAGCACACAACAATAAGTGCACAATTTTTATAAATAAATTCCATGTTTTTTGGTCCCCCTCATAAATTAGTTCTGTCTTTAAAGTGGTGAACACTATAAGGTAAGGCAAGTTAGAAATAGCATTATTATTCATAATTTTAAAAGCAACAGAGCAACATTAAATTGTCAATACTTTCAGATGTGCTAAAAATGAAAATAATTCAATTTTCTTAAGAAAGTATTTGTTAAGCCCTGGGTAGCATAGCTCAGTGGATTGAGCATGGGCTGCGAACCAAAGCATCGCAGATTTGATTCCCAGTCAGGGCACATGCCTGGGTTGCAGGCCACGGCCCCCAGCAACCACATATTGATGTTTCTCTGTCTCTCTCTTTCTCCCTCCCTTCCCTCTCTAAAATTATATAAATAAAATCTTAAAACAAAGAAAGTATTTGTTACAAAGTACTATAAAATATTCTCATTTTTATTCTAAATGTGACATTTGAAATACCAGGATCAATTCATATATTTGTGTGTACAGACATGAAAATTTTTAATATTCTGCAGGCTAGATTAAAAATACCAAGTGAAATATAGTTCACTGTAGAACATTCACAAAACCATCTTTTCTGCTCCGAGATTCTCAAAATAAGATCTAAAAGCCTTTCTGCATGACAGTTTGACTCCCCCAAAAGTTAGGGAAAAGTTATAAAGTCTGGACAATATTTAAATCAAAAAACTCTAAATGTCATTGAATATGTACTCAAGACTCGGTAGTTCCCAAATGCCAATCTAAGGACTGGTTAGTTCCAAATTACCTGAGAAATTTAAAAAATATATCAGTTCATGTGCCCCACATTCTGAAAATACTCAGTGTAGGACTCCAGAATCTGTATTTTTAAAAGCGATGCAGGACGATTCTTGTGCACTGGTAAGGTTTGAAATCCATATTATTTTTCTAACTTGACAGAATCAGTTGCAGTAAATGTAAGAATGTAAAAAAAAAAAATCCCCACCAAACCACTGTTCCCTCTCCCATACTTCCAATTTTTTGCACTTGCTTCTTGGCAATCACTTCTCAGGCTGACATCTCAGAAATATTCACTATTATCATTTCTCATTGTGTGACGGAAGCAGACGCCTGCTCCCTGGATGAGCTCAGCGAAAATGCATGCAGGAAATATATTAGAATCTAATTTCCATAAATCAATGCCCTAGAGTATGGTTTCAATACTGCAAGGTTTCTGCCAAACAGACATCTCACCTTCCTGTATGCCATTTGCACAGTTTAGTCTTGGGTTGAAAGTTGTTCCAGAACAGTCGAAGTTAACAAAAAGCGCATTTCAACAGATGGAGGCTGGCACCAGCCTGCCGGGCTGACAGAATGAGAGCTGACCGGGCGATGGGATCCTGGGGAAGAGGGTCGGAGTGGATGGAGATGCTTGGGGTGAGGGTGGGGGATACAGACAAAGCAGCAGGAGTGTAAAGGTGCACCCTAGTGTGGGCGGGCCAATGGTCCACGTTGCTCTGTGTTGTTTCTGCAGAAGTCTCTTTCCTACTTTATCACAAATAAAGAAGTTTATAGTGTAACATTTATTTGAAAATTCAACTGTAATTTATTGAATAGTTACAGTAGATAGACAAGCACATATACAACTAATTAAAATACAAGGAAGGGTGTAATTTTTCCTTTTTTAAGATTTTATTTATTTATATTTAGAGAGGGAAGGGAGGGAAAAAGAGAGAGAGAGAGAGAGAGAGGGAAACATCAATGTGCGGTTGCTGGGGGCCATGGCCTGCAACCCAGGCATGCACCCTGACTGGGAATTGAACCTGTGATGCTTTGGTTCGCAATCTGCACTCAATCCACTGAGCTACGCCAGCCAGGGGTTGAAAGGGTATAATTTCTCAAAGGCTGCGTTTCTGATGTGTGCAGTTGAAGATTTTATGCAGGAGGAAGCATTTGAGCTGAATAGGTGAAATTTTGACAGTTCAAGCTTAGGAGAAGGGCAAGAAGCAAAGAAGTGGAAACATGGACATTGCTGTAAGGAAAAAAAAATGGGTAGTTTTGTATGCCAAAAGCAAATTGTGGTTTGGTAAGGTCATAATGTGAAAAATAAGGCCAGAGAGAGGGAGTCACGGATCAGACCAAAATGTTGCATTTCATAATGTTGCATTTCATTCTGGCCGTGACAAACCATGTGAAATGTTTGGTAAGAATATGCCATAATCTGATGTGTGATCTAGGCAAGCCTAAGAGAGGGTCCACAAAACAGTTCAAAATCAAATACTGCAGCCTGCATAAGACAGCTCAGAGCAAGTCAACCAGAGTCGACCCAGAAACACATGTTAGTGCCTGTACGTAAGTGCTGGACTAAGAGCTGAATGAGGGCTGAACTGAGACACAGACCTAATGAACAGAAAAAAAAATGGAACTAATTGGAAAGGCATTGCAGAGCTAAAAGAACAATGCCTTTCTTTTTTAAACAACTTTATTGAGATATAATTTCATACCATAAAGTTCATCCACTTAAAGTGTGCAGTCCAATGGTTTTTAGTGTATAGACAGAGTCATGCATCCATCACCGTAATCTAATCTTAGAACATTTGGATTGTCCTAAAAAGAAACCCTGTAGCCCTGAGTAGTCACTCTACCTCCCCCTCCCCTTCTCCCAGCATAAGCAACCGCTAACGAATCCATCATTCGTCTTGCTGTATTTTCTATTGAACTCGAAGTTACTAGGCCCTAGGGGAAAGAGTTGGTTTGTAATTGATACATAGTACCTAATGACAAACATTTGTGTAAAACAATATTTTTGAGCTCACTATCTCTCTCTCAACTTCCATCTCCCCCCCTCCCCTCCCAAGTGCCTGTGCACGGGCAGCACAGGTATTTCTAAGGACCGTTACTCTTACCTTTTCCTTCCATTGCCCTTGTGGAGGCGAGAAGCCCCTGATACATTGCAGAGGCCAGTGGAAACAAGTGCCCCAGCAGAAGCAATAATCCGTGCCCGTGGGGATGAAGCGACGCCAGAAGCAGAAAGCTCCTCTGACTTTTTCTGCTTCTTTCCTTGGGGGAGCTGCACCCTTAAGTTCTGTAAGGAGACAATGTCACCCCGTCTATGGCCAGGGCTGGCTCTGGAGGCCCTAGGTCCACAGCAGACTGTGAGACACGCTAGAATGAGGTCTAGACGACTCAGTCCAGATGAAGCTATGCCTGGAATAAAGTAAAAGTTGACCTTCAAGAGTGTGAAAGTGTTTTTACAAGATTCTGCCAAAATTCCCAGTTGAAAGTGAATACCCAAAGGATCCACGCTGGTTAATCCTCCTCTCTCCCCCAGAAGGTACGGCTTCTCAGGGGCGTCTTCCCTTTCCTAATTCTCGCTTGATCCTAAGATTTTATGGGGCACCGTAAACCCAGAAACATCTGTGTAGTCTGTGATCCTAACGATTTTGAGGTAGCAAGACCAATATCATAGACACTATTTTTACAAATGAGGAAATTCCTTGAGTGATTCACACAGTAGCTTAGCAATATTTCTCTACCGTATTCCACATGAATTTATCAAGTAACTTACGCTTCCCTCAGTCCTCAAAGATCATATTTTCAGGATTGTTTTGAGAATTAAAAATAAGACAAGGACTAGAAGAAACTTAGTTTGGAAACGCTTAAGAGACACGTGGTGGAAACTGGTGTTGCTGTACTAACTAGCCCCGATTGCCTCGGATGGGCAGGAGAACCCATACTTAGTACTTTGAACGTTCCTGCAGCCTGAAGCTTTCTCACACATGGAGCAGCACACATCTGACCGGGCCGTGGGTGTCTGTCAGCTGGGACGGTTCCTTCTGAGTCACACCGCCAGCACGTTAGAGCCATTTCAGTCATTGGACACCTGGTTCCAGATTTCCTCCAGCTGAAGGAGGCGACGCAGTCCTCACGTCCCCCTTCCCGTTCTCTGTGTGAGCACTGAGCTGTCATTCAGGAAGCCCCTGTGTGGGGACAGTCCTCGTCTCTGTTGCGGAGTTGAAGGGTTTTGAAGAAGAGGATTTTATATTTGTTTGCTTTGCTGTCTGATTTCTAACAGCCATCAGAAATAAACCATTTAGTACTCACCCACCTTTTATAACTATTCGTTGGTGAAAATACCTCTTTTGATGTTTAGATGGCTTGCAAGGGGGCACTTAACTATGGCAACTCCTAAATTTAGTCATTTCAGGCCCCTCCAAAAATGTGCATCCAATAATGGTTTAATTTCTTCCCAGGGTTTGGAAGTCTCGCTGCCAAGAGCATTTAGTCATGTTCCCAAGGGAACAACCTGTTTGCAGAAGAGCAGGTTTTTAAAGAATATTATATTTTATTTCATTTCTTGCTTGCCTCCTCAATATAGTTCCTTTGTAAAGCAATAGGCACTCTATATTTTCCCTATGGATTTATTTACTTATTTCTTTGAAACCTGAAGTTCCCTTTCCATTTACTTTGTCAGTACAAATCTTCTGCTCTCTCCTGGGTCTATATTAAGATACCTAAGAGAAGTTCCCTTCTGATCAACCATATGCCAAATTAAATATGTTGTTTTTGCTTTGGGGCCCTCTTTAAGAAATCAGAATTTTAGAGATCAAGAGATTTGGAATTTTTTTTCTGTTATAAACCAGAGCAGTACTGATGTAATCACATGTCTCAAAATTTAAGTAAAATAGCACAGCTTTTTATTTCCTACAGTTGATTAAAGAGAAATATTAAAAGAAATGATAGTTTACATGTTTGAGTATCCTGAAGTATTTACATTTTAGGTAATTTTTTGAAGAACTAAAGAACAAAATTTGCTAATTAGAAAGGGATAATATACAAGCTAATCATTTTATAATAAGCAAGTAAGCACAAATTTATTCCAAAGTTATTTTTTAGTCCTGGTTCACTCACGAAATGGAAACTCTAGCTTAGTAGCACGTGTTTAGGAATAAACCAATGACTGGGGGAAAATGGTTTAAAAAAAGAGTGTGTCCCCAGTTTCAAAGAGAATTTTCGCTCTCCAAGTTCTAATTCTAGGAGGTCTGGCCAACTCTAATTTTCAGGAAGAGGTGGAAATAGGAACTGAAATAAAAAGAAATAAGCATCTTAATGCATTTATGGAAACCCTGAAATTGCCAAATTTTGGTAATGATGGTGTCACAGGGACAGAGTCTGTTTGCCAATAAAGTCGGATGTTACCTAGATGACAAGTTTCCCCAAAAGTCGTATTTTATGCTCGTTCAACAATAATTCCCAACCACCGAACATCTGCTCACATACTTCAAAGTGCAATTATTTGCTTGGTTGTTTATCTATCATGCATTAAAGAGAAATGTTGGTGAAAATAAAGACACATTTGGTTGTCTTTTAGCCTTCAATACGTAAGTCCCTGTCTCACATGCACACACTCACACACACACACACACACACTCACACGCACTCATAGCTAAAGAAGGTCATTATCCTCCAAAGGTTAAAGCTAAAGTGAAAATATCCATATAAACGTAAGTATTCTTTCTGCTTTGATCCACTCTGCCCAAAACTTATAGGCAATTATTAGTCATGTAATAAAACCAGAACTATTTTTAATAAATTGTTTAAAAAATATGCTAACAATGCATTTCTTTCTTATACCGTCATCTTACGAGTCATTAATATTATTTTGTAGGCTTCTTGGGCCTTCTTTATCTTTTTTACAAAGTATTAAATGTATTATAAGTGGTTATACATTTCAATCCCCAGGAATATTTGTCAAAGAATCAATGTCAGCCTGGCAGGGGGATGCACAGAAGGTTCGTCCTGGACCCTTTCTGACTGGATGTCTTCAGGAATGAATGGCCCGGGCACGGAGAGCAATGGCAGGCTTGGGACATCAGCGGTTGACAGAAATGTAAGTTGAGAAACAGTATTTACAAGATTCCCAGACTTAACAGCATGTCATATCTAACTAGAAAGAAAACATAACAGGGATAAAATGTTTGGCACTGTTCTTAGGTCCAAAACATCAAGTTCAAGAGTTCAGTATAAAGGAATCCAGACCCAGCAAAAAAAAGCATTCTGCAAAGTGTTTTGGTTACATATAAGCTCAATATGAGTGAATATTGTCATGTGAATTTCATAAAATATTATTAAGGAAAAGAGGTGAAAACATCTCCTCATGCACGTCACTTATTTAGTGTTGACTCTAAGCACCATGTTTCAAGAGTGGTATCAAGAACTTTTAAAAATTTAGGGATAGCATTGATGATAGAAAAGGGACTTGAAATACATTCATATAAGGACTTTTTAACATTTAACTTAGAAGAGAAGTGACTAAAGAATAAAACAAATAATGTCTTAAAACATTTTATAGATCTGTCAAGTAAAATGTTGATAATTACATTTAGAATTTTAGATCAAGAGAAGGAATTTTCAGGACAATTGATTTTAATTTAGGAGATAAAAAAGGTGGGGCATTCTTAGCAGTGGAATTCTGAAACAGACAATTTTGAGAAGTATAATTTCACAGAAACTGACTGAATTTATGCAGAAGCTGATGTCCTGTGAGAAAGGGTGGTAAAAAAATGCAAGCATTATATAGTGCTGAACTAGATAAAATATAAAATCCAGTCTAACACTGAAATTGAAATTTTATGGTGTAACAAATCTACTTCCTGGCTAGGAGATTTGTTTTTCTTTTCTCTTTGAAATTAAAATAAGGAGAGTTTCATATTTATCTATTATAACAGAACATCAAAATGTCTATAGTAGATAAATGTCTAACTTGCTAATAAGGAAATAATAGCATGATACCTATATTATTAGGAAATGTGTTGGTAAATACCAGAAACAGAACTAAGTGTGAAAAGGGGTGCCTTTGAGCAACTGGTATTGGGGAGGGGGTCAGTGAGGGGGGTAATAAATAACATGCCTTTAGCCCCATCTCTTTAACTGTTTCTTATGTTACCATAACCACTTTTTAATATGAGGAAAAAATGTTGTTGAAAATGTCAATTGAAAAAAATTGAATTACTTTTAGATTTTTTCCCAAGACTTCCCGTTTGTTTCAAATTATGCTCTCACGTACATCTTAGATTTTGTTGACGTTTTTTACTTGTTTCAAACTGTAGCTTCAAACAACTCCATAGTGTTTTGTGTAGATTCAGAACTAGATCACCATTGTGTGTTCCCAGAACTTCCCGTACAGGGCCGGTGAAGTAGGGAGTACAAAGAACCAAACAGTTCACCTTCAGATTGTTAATTAATTTTTTAAAAAATTTATTCTGACTTATAACAGAGACTGGACAAGTTTTGCAAAGTAACAAGGGGGATAGAAAACTGGCTTCTGTGTAGTTCAGGTAACAAGGTCATTAAAAAAGAAAATTTATTAGCCAAGTTATCTCTAGTCCATTACACTTTCTGCACAGTAATAGTCTATTTTTTCTCAGCCAATGACAGGACTTCTACCCCATTTTTCTCACTATTTTACTCAGTAAACTATGATATTGTTTCTCCTCTGACATTACTACTAGATCTGCTTAGAATGGGTGGTAAATAGGTGGATGATAAGTAAAGAAATATGATAGGCAAGATTAGACACACCGACATATGGACACAAGGTATTTTTGGAACATATCTATCAGTTAGAGGTGTTTAAATCCCACCATTAGAGATTTATTTTGTGGCAAGCAGACTCTCAGCTCTCCATGACCCAACTCTGTTGGTATTCATGCCTTGTATAATTCCTTCCCCTTGGTATCAATGGGACCAGTGACTTGTTTCTCATCAAAGGATTTGGCAACATGATGGGATGTCACCCATGTGATTACATCCCACCGTATAACTATCTTGCAGGCTGACCTGCCATGCAGACTCTCTTAGCAGGCTTGATGAAGTGAGTGGCCATGTAGCAAGGAATTGTGGGTAAGAAATGTGGACAGCCTCTAGAAACTGAAGGTGGCTTCAGTACTATAGCCAGCAAGAAGCTGGGCCTTCAGCCCTACAAATGCAAGGAAGTGAATTCTTCCAATCATCTGAGTGGGCTTGAAAGTGGATTCCCCGCCCCCCCGCCATGACTTCTAGATGAGAGCCCAGGCCAGCCTACACCTTGATTTCAGCCTGTCAGTCCCTAAGGAGAGAACCCAGCTAACCACGTCTAGAAACCTGACCCAAAGAAACTGAGATTATGAATGCATGTTGCTTAAGTCTCTAAGTTTGTAGTGATATGTCATATAGCAATAGAAAATTAATACAGCGCCTTTCCATTGTGCAATATATTGATGTGATGAATTCTCAGCATCATAAATAAGCATATTTGGTAATATCCAGCTCACAAAAGAAAATCTGATTGCAAAATCCATTTCATGTCCCGTGGCAGGGTGCTCAGTCTCCACTAGAGTCCAGCAGCATGCTTCGGAAGGCACAGCTTTTATCCAGGGTCTCATATATCCGTGCTACAACCCTTGTATTTGGGCATCTGTTCTACTACACCCAGCACCACCAGAATTTTTGGATCATGTGGCACAAGACACAGAGTTGATTATGCTACAGAGCCCTCTCTTTCTCGATACCCCACTTAAACTGGTAGACCTCAAGTTACCCAGTAAGTAATACTGCCCCCCAAATTCGGAGAGCCTATCAAGGGCTGAGCCTCTTGCTTAGTGATAGAAGGTGAACCAGGCAATTTCTACTTCATCAAATACTCCAGATCACTGGACCTCTAAAAACATTAAGAATCTGCCAAACCTCTAACTCTCCAAGAGGTTTACCAACCCCCCCCCCCACTATGATGCCTCTATTTTCCTAGAGTGTTTTGGTTATTTACCTTCATTTTATCAAGCCTAATTAAAGCGATGTCATCAGTTAGTAAGTAAAGCAGAGTGATGCTCTGACTCATACCCAGGTAACCAAGGTCTTGGCAGGTTGTATTTGGGAGAGGACAGGAGAGTAAACAAAGTCTAAAAGCAAGACAGTGAGCTTAGGCTTCTGTCCTTATCATATAAAGACAATTTGACTTTGAACTTCTTTGCTGATGTGAGTTACTCCTTCAGTACAACTGCTCTTGAGACCTGAACAAACAGTCCCTTCTGTCCCTCTGGGTATGTTTCACACCATCAGCTTCCAAGTCTCTGTTTCCCACCTAAGAAACTTCCTTCACTTCTGTCTGCCATCTTCATGACTTTCCGTATCTAAACTCACTTTAAGCCCTAAGTGCTTCATCTTCTATTTCTCTTAATTTTATATCATATGCTTGAAACTTATTAAATCCGGAGTTCAAGTCATTAAAAACAAAATTTGTTTTGCTCTATCCTTTTTCCCTGAAAGAAGGGAAACATTAATCTTAAAACACTGCAAGGAGTTTTTCTAATGTAGCAAAGAAAATAAATAAATAAAAACAAATTTCCATATTATACATATTTAATATATTTATATTCTGTCACTGTTATTTTGATATTTTCTTTGAGGGAGGAAAAATTTTATAGGTTAGAACTGTTCCAGGTTTTGTACTCAGCCCGGATTTGGCTTCACGATATTTTATAAACTTTATAATAGCAGTTTAGTCACATAATATCCCTGTTGGGTTATTACCAAAATAAATTTTATATACCACATGATAATAATTTTATACCACATGATAATATTCCATAAATTAAGCCTTTCATCCACTTTATATATGTGTTCCCAATATATATTAGGACTAATTCAAAGTCATACCACTGTGTATTTTTAATAAAAATATTATTTTTTGGAAAAAAAGACTTTATTTAACTTAATTAACCATGCAAGCTGTGAAGTTTAATACTTTTAATCTAAAACAGAGTCATAATCCACTATTCCTAGAAATGGAATGAAAGAAAGATACCCAGTGAATGAAACTCTTAGGAAATCATCATACAGAGTGTATCTGTTACATCTGGTCAAAAAAAACAAAAGTGAAAAATAGAAATCCTTCACTGTCTTTGCAACAAGGAGAATTCAACCCTGGGAATTAGATGCAAGAGGTATTTGACGGAGGCATTGAGAAGCCAATCAATTGAGCATAACGAGACGGAGACTCAGGAGCACCAGCCGGGACTTCCTCTCCGCGGGCGGGAGTCTCAAAAATAAGAGGCATTTTCCAAAGTCTTGAGACAGGGATCCTCTGGTGGAAACTGAAGCCACAGTAGATCTTCCTAGAAAGTACCATCGGAAAATTGTAGCCGCTGTCGGAGCCTCTCCTTGAGGAAAGAAGAGAGGGAGGATGCCTTGGCTTCCTCCTTCCCACGCCACATCGGAAACCAGATCGGAAGTATAATAGCGCGACAACCTGGAAGAACCGTGGGGCCTGCAGGGAATGGCGAGAGGAAACAAGCTCCCAACCACAGCTGACAAACTACCATTAAGTGGCAATCATAGAGTAGGTGGGTAGTTTTACTTCCATGTGATGGACTTGGGAATGTGTAAGTGTGGAAATAGTGAACCCGCGGACCTACAATCAATGAAAAGACATCTGGGATATCTGCGCCGTGGGTGCAGTTGATGTTGTTTATGTTTATGTTATGATTTGTTTTCCTAGAAATAGATAGGTATGTTAACATTCTTGAACTGCACCATGTCTTAAATCAGAGGAAAAGTGAACCATTCATTATTACATTGAAAATTAATATCTGTGAGCCCTGGCTGGCGTAGCTCAGTGGATTGAACGTGGGCTGTGAGCCAAAGTGTCGCAGGTTCAATTCCCAGTCAGGGTACATACCTGCGTTGCAGGCCATGACCCCCAGCAACCGCACATTGATGTTTCTCTCTCTCTCTCTATCTCCCTCCCTTCCCTCTCTAAAAATAAATTAGTAAAATATTTTTAAAAAAGAAAGAAAGTTAGTATCTGTGACACTAAGAAACAAACAAAAACTTTTATTAACTACTTGGTAAAAGGGAGAACAAGCCTGAGAAAGTGGTTGGAACAATGTCCATGAATGGCCACTGGAATAGATGGCCTGGGTATCTTTTATTTCATATATACATGCAACAAATATATCACACATGTACACATATAATAACAGATATTTATTATGTTTTATATGAAAAGTAAAAATAAGATCAAAGTATATGTAGGGTGTTTTTTTTAATACCAGAGCATCATTTTCAGGACTTCTTAAAATGGCATAGAAAGATCAGTGTTTTTTCTTTTCCAGGTAATGAAAGATTATAGCAACACCCTTACACGTGTACAAAGAATGGGCAACAAATGAACCCTACTAAAATAATAAACGCTCAGCAGGTTTTGCTGCAATAAGGCCACTCTGTGATACTGTAACTTCAACCTGTAAGAGTGATTTATTGGAAAGAAAACTCTTGCAAGGACAATGGAGACAAAGAAGTTATTAGAATAAATCTAGAGATCAGATAACTTAGTTTGATTATTCATATTTTAAGGGCTTCTTGAGTGTACTCTCAAATTGTCAACTACATAAATTGCTAATTATCAAATTTTCTTAGTGGCCAAATAAAGTGTTTACACTAAAGCTTAAAATCAGGGATATTTCTTTTTCTTTCGACAGATATGCATTGAACTCATAATGAAAGCCAGGTAACGTGCCAAGAAATTCAAAAATTCCTGTTCTAAACTGCTTTAGAGGAGAAAGAATAACAAAAGACTACAGTAAAAAAGGAGAAAATGATAATTATAGGTGAGGGGTCATTATTATTGTTTTCAGAACAATAATATATTCAGAAAATGATATATTCAGAAAAGTTTAATCGTTATTTTACAGTACACTATTTCAGCTAAAACCCATAAAAAATGCAATAGAATGGCATCCTGGGTCTTTATTTACTGATGAGAAACCTGAAAAGCAAGAATGTATACAACTTGTATAAAGACACACAGCTGGTGAGCAGAAAAGTCACACACACACAGACACACTCTGCTTCTCTCTGACATGTGTGTGGCCTCCACATTTCATAGGCAGACACCTTGACACCATGACATGCTACAGATAAATTCAATGAAAGTTTAGATGAAAGGATATATCTCAGATCCCAGATGTGTCAAATGTTTTTCTGATATTAAAAAAATCAAACCATAAAAATGTCCACACCCTAAAAAAATGAAAGATGAGGGATTTTTATTTTATTTTAGAACATTATTTATACATCTTTAAAAAATACTTTTTCAGGAGTGATGATGCCCTACTTATATTAGTCTCATTTTTTCACATTAAATATTGAAAATATTAATAATGACCACAAAGATTTAAAATTTGTAAAAGCCAAAACTAGAAAATAGGAAGTAAATGGGTATGAAATCTATCACCCTGAATGTGAAGGGCAATGTCTGGCAAAAAAAAAAAAAATGGGTCAAATACCAAGCATAGAATATTGACATTCATTTTCAGAGCAGTCCTCTAGTTGTGAATAAATATAAAGGTTAATTCTGAGAAAACCAGCAATTCCTTATTTGTTCTGTTCAGTGAAAAACAAATATAAACCACAAAAAGCAGAAAAAGGGTGGAAGACAAAAATAGGAACAAGAAATAAGGCCAACAGACAGAAAGAGGTAAAAATATTACAGATATGAATTCAAATTTTTCAATAATCACTTTGAACATCAATGCTCTAGCTCTACCAATAGGAAAACAGACTGTCAGAGTGGATCAAAAAATAAGACCCAGCTGTGTGTTGTCTACAAGAAACTACTTTGAATACAAGGGTATATGCAGTAAAAAAAAGTAAAGGAATGGAGAAAGATATGTCATGCAAACAATAGTCAAAAACTGGTGGGGTTGGGGGTAGCTATCTTAGCCTCAGACTGAGTTGGCCTCAGAGCATGGAGGGCTGTTAGGGGTAAAGTGAGGCATTACATATGATAAAAGCGGTCAGCTCTCCAAGAAAACATAACGATCCTAAGCATATATGTACCTAACAAAGAAGCACCCAAATATGAGACCAGGAACAAAGCAAAGATGCCCCTCCTACCACTCCTTTTCAACATTGTACCGGAAGTCCTACCTGATGCAATAAAATAAGAAAAGGAAAGGAAGGACATACTAGTTGGAAAAGGATATACAGATGGTTGCAAATGAGTATATGAAAATGATGCTTCACAGTATATGTCATCTAGGAAATGCAAATTAAAACAACAATGTAATACTAATAAATGTTTATTAGAACCAAAATCTGGAATGCTGATAATAGCAAGCGCTGACAAGGATGTGGAGCCATAGGAACTCTCATTCATTACTGGTAGAAATTCACTTTGGGAGAAATCTGGCAGTTTCCTATGAAATTAAGCGTACTCCTACCATACCATCCAGCAATCACACCGTTTGGTATTTACCCAAAAGAGTTGAAAACTGATGTTCACACAGAAACGTGCACATGAATATTTAGAGCAGATTATTCATAATCCCCCAAATTGACAGCAATCAAGATGTTCTTAAGTAGGTGAACAAATACATTAACTGTGGCACATCCAGGTAATGGAATGTTATTCCATGCTGAAAAACAAAAGCTGCTCTAAGAAAAAAAAAAAAAGTCTAGTTTTAAAAAGCACAGACACGCAAAAGACAATGGTGGACTTTACAAATCACAGATTCCCACGTCTTGAACAATTCATTGTGTGCAGCATCAACAGCTGTACTCCCAGGGCTCCCAGGACGAGAGGTTTATCTGGACTCAGAGATTTGCAGTTACGGATTTGAACACCGTTGATATTTTCTTTCTTTCCATAGAAATGGATTTAGTGAGAGTATTTTGATGGGCACAAATAAAGTAAAAGTCACCAAAAATTAGTAACCCAGTGTGTCATTTAAAAACTAATGTGTCTGGTGCTAGTTTTTGGTTGTTGTTGATTGTTGCTCCTTTATGTTTTCTGCCACTTAGAAATATCAGGGCTTTTCATCAGTCTTGAAGATCAGCTATTTCTACCAGCTGCTTTTTGTGGCTGGGTTGAACAAAGGTCAACCTCCATCCTTCTCGTAGTTCCGTCTTCTCAAGAGAACACTGTTATTGGCTCTGTTACATGAATGCGTGAATCCCTCACTCTCCCCTGTCAAAAAACGAGAATAATGTAGATTGCATGCTCATTTTACTGAGTACTGCATTGTTTTTCCTGGGCCCTAAAGAATGGATGATAATTAACTGTCTTTAAATTTAACACTTGAGCGGTGCTTAGGGAAAAGAAAAACACATTTAGGTTTTACAAAAAATAAGCCTTCTAATCTATGTTCTTGTCTTCTAATTGAACAGGCCCAGTCAATGTACATTTTCTTTTCAAAAGGCTTGGGACCTTACTTGAAACAGTAGAGGTTAGACAGAGGGTCGTGACCCTTCCTGTTTGCTGTGGTGCAATCCACTCCTGTGGTAGAATTAGAACCTGGGGGGGAGGGGGAGGGAGGAAATAGCTGTAATGGAGACGAAATAAACTCCGGGGCAAAGTCAAACTGCTTTAACATGCACCAGTATCATAAAATTACCTAGTTTCTATTAATAAAATTTTGAAAGAATATAATAAACTAATTTGTTTTTCTAATTCAAATCACATAATACTTTAATTTGAATAAATAATATAATTTTTTCTACTCTTTTCTTTACCTACAATAAATGGTATATGTGCTATACATATATATTGCATGTGATTTATATTGTTATGTTTTACTCATTGATATATTTATTTTATACAGTTACTTTCTCCTGAGTTTTAAGTTTTAGGAAATACTCTACCACATACACACACAATCACACACATATCAGTGTTTGTATATGTATATGCATGTGTTTAGATATGTGTTCATATATGTATTTATATGAATACATAAATATATATTTGCACATACACATATGTATATGTATATATGCATAAATATGTATCCCTTGATGGTTCCTTAAGAACAAACAAACTCTGATCCCATGATCATTGATTGCCATTGAGCCAAGCAATAATTAACATAGGATTTTCCCTTTTGGACAGATTTCCCTTTTAGATACAGCCATGAAAAAGAAAAAACAAGAAGAAAAAGGTAGCAAGTACTCAAAAATTATGTTTCCTTGAAAACAGAATAATATTTTACAAACGTATATTTTGTGTTCATGTTATTTTATATTTTGTGGATATTTTGTGTATTGTAAATGTTTTATTTTGGATGAATGTTTTATTTTAAATTATCTGCTTCTCCAGTGACTTGCTTTCCATCTATCAGTGTTACAGTACAAAAGGGGGGGCCAACAGCAGCTGAGGCAATATACTATTACCCAAAAGGAACCCCCCAGGTTTGTTATATCTGCTGCCAGAGGAAAGACATCTCTCAATGCCCAAGATTCGTGAAAAGGAAAGGAATTTATTATTCATTTGAAATAACACAAACTAAAGTTCCCCACAAGCACACAGTCCTCCCAGCACCCTCCACGTGGCAAAAGGGAACACTTCCAAAGCCTCGTGGTCCTGAATCTCACCCAAGCCTCATGGTCCCAACCAGGACACCAAAGCCGCGTGGTCCTAAACAGATGCGTGCTCCCAAAAAGAGAGACGCCCAATGGCTGCCATGCCTCTGTTTAAATCCCAGTGCTAACCTTCCTCTGCAGCCCCATTTCCGGCTCCTCCCACAACTGGCTACAGCTGCCTACATTCTGGGCAGGTGTGGTCCTGTGGTGTGGAGCCAATTATCTCCAAGCTCTTCTGGACCCTATTACAGATCCCTATTTGGGGCTCCCCTCTTGGCTGCACCCTGTAACATCAGTAGAAACAGAAGAGAAGGAACCATTTGGGTTAATCATGACCAATTCTCTTACTAGTGTGTTGTTTCACTTGTTACTTAATGGTAACACTACACATAATTTTAAATTTGGTATGGTATAGGTTGAATTGGTTCCCTCAAAATAATATGTTGGAGCCTAACTCCCAGAGCTTCAGAATATAACTTCATTTAGAGATGAGCTCTTTACAGAAATAATCAAGTTAAAAAGAAGTAATTAAGGTGGGTATTAATTGAATATAGTTTTGTGTCCTTATGAAGAGGGGAGGTTTGACACAGATGGTCTCTGACACAGAAACAGATACTCTTTGGCATCAGTCTTTGTAATAGTTTTTGGATATCTCTCCCTGGGCAAGTGCAAAAAAAAACAAATATAAACAAATGGAACTACATCAAACTAAAAAGCTTGTGTACAGCAAAAGAAACCTTCAAAAAAACAAAAAGCCAACCTACTAAATATGAGAAGTTATTTGCAAATGATATATCTGAAAAAGAGATTAATATCCAAAATATGCAAAGAACTTATATAAGCCAACATGAAAATACAATCTGATTGAAAAATGGGCACAGGACATGAATAGACATTTCTCCAAAGGGCCAACAGGCATATGAAAAGATGCCCAGCATCACGAATCACCAGGGAAATGCAAATCAAAACCACAATGAGATACCACCGCATACCTATCACAATGGCTGTAACCCAAATGTCAACAAATACCAATTGTTGACACAGACGTGGAGAAAAATGAACCCTCATGCATGGTTAGGTGTGACTGTAAATTGGTACATCCCCTATGGAAACCAGCACGAAGTTTCCTCAAAAAAATAAAAAAATAGAACTATACAACTCAACAAATCCACGTCTGGGTCTTTATCCAAAGAAACAAAAGCACCAATTTGAAAAGATACATGCACACCTATGGATGGGCAACTTGATGGTCTTAGAAGGTGATTCTAAGATGATGTTCTGAGACAGAATAACCAACCAACAAATGTCGAGGGAGACATTGCTTTAACCGGGGTCAAGGGTAATGGCACAGCTCAGGGGGAAAGACACTTGACATTGTGGAGTGTACACATGCTGGTGTCCAGCTAGGGCACAGTAAAGGAGGACAGGAGGAAGTGAGGGGTGAGTGACAGCATTGTGTTAGACTTGCAAGGCAGGACTAATGAAGTTCATAGACATTAGTCTAATTGCAACCCACTCTCCCCCTCCTCAGTGTTCCAAAGCCCTTGGAATCTAGCGTATTACAACCCAATTCATCACCTCTCTTCCGCAGCACATTCATGCTTCTGCACTGCCCATTCTGTTTAATAAAATCACCTCTCAGTTGCCCAAACTAAAGAAACCCCTACCGTGCCCTGTAATTTTCCCCTGAATTCCAAATGTACTCAATTACCAAACCTTATTGATTGATTCTTCCTCATAACATCTATATCCCTGCCACGATTCCAGTTTACTGCCTCACCATTTTTCACTGGAATTTCACCTCCCCTTCCTCCTTAAGAACTCATTGCCTCTACTTTTATCTCCTGGAGTTAGGATCTTCGTAAATAATGACCTGTCATATCCCTCCCGTGTTAAAACCTCCTGATGGTTCACCACCGCACAAATAAGAAAGTCTGCACCCTTAGGCACAGAACTCAAGATCCTTGAGGTCTGGCTCTTACCTCCAGTTCCAATCTCCAACCTGTCACACAAATTCATTCTCCAACAAAACAAAACTACTTCCCATTTCCATTATGTTCCCACTGTTTCAAAACTCTATTCTTTGAATGCGCTGTTTCTGACATTTGGAATGACTCATCCCATTACATCTCCTGCTGTGTCCCTGCAAAATTCATCCTCAAAAACCTAATTTTAGTGTCAGTATTTTTTGTCGTACCGCTTTTGAAAACTCCAGCCTTCTTTCCCCACCCCACACAAGTGCTACCGCTTGACTTCTCGTTGCCTCCGTGTTTCTGCTGCGTTTTGCACGTAGAATAATTTTAGAACTGGGACCCCCCCTTTTGATATCCTGTGTAATAACTTCATGCCTGTGCCCGAAGCAATGTGCAATGGGGGGCCTGCGGTGTCTGTGTCGGAACAATGGGTCAGTCACGATAATAAAACATTAGACTCACGAGGCATTTAAAGATCGGTAAGGTGGTCCCTTCATATTGCAGGCCCATATTACTGATCAGCATAAGGCCTAGGCAGCCAAAGACACCACAGCTGGTTTTGACAGGGCGCATAATAACCTCAAGTCCCCCGTGGAGAGCTTTAGCCCGGGGCTTCACACACCATCGAACACTGCTTCCTTCGTCGCCCATGTTTGCTCTCAGGGCAGAGAGCTTACATCAGTAGCTGATGGGTAGCTATGGGTTTACTTATTTTATTTACATCAAGCACTCTGTCAATATCTGTGCATGAATGGACCAATACATTTGAGTGTGTATTTATCTAATTGATACCGTCAACAAGTGAGTGTTACTATGCATTTTATTCACTTGTTTCTTCCCTCATTATGGAATTATTTTGTCAAATAATTATCAAACACCTGTACTATGCCAAATTCTGTGTTGAGAATGGAGAGACAAAGAGAGAAGATGGTCTGTAAACTCCAGAAGATCACAGAGAAATAAAACGCATCATCAGAATATCAAAGCGAAGTTAGAAAAGCTATATATACTAAAAGTGTAAAGAAGTCAAGGAGTGCTTGGTTTTGCCCAGAAGAGCCAGCTTGATTTTACCAGAAAATTACATTTGAGCTATACATTCATTTATTTGTTCATTCATTGCCAAGCACTAAGCTTGTTAACAACAATCAGAGAAAGCCTAAAAATAAATCATGAATTACTCAATCACCATTATTTTCAGTGACAGCTTGAACTAATCTCATTGACAATAATAGTTTATCATACTGTGAAAACTAGAATCAAGAGGAGTCCATGGTATTCTTATCCCTATAAAATTTATAGTTATTCTAATTTAAAATTTTTTCTATTGTATCAGTCTAGTCATGAGTGTTTCAGCTTCAACGCTGAATTTAAATGTGCTGTCTGTGATCCCTGACGTTGGAATAAGTCTGATTCGTCTCCGATCCCCGCTCTGTTGGTATGAACAACACGCTGACTTCACTTGCTGCGAGAAGGTTGCTATGATGAGCTTCTGCTCACCATACCCTCACAAATCTGTCACTTACACGAGGAGAGCAAAAACTAATCCACTTACCCAAGGTCACAGAGCCAGATTACTTGCTAAACTGGGTTGTAATAAGTCAACAGTTAGACCACGTTATTGATTGTTTTTATTTATGCAAATTTATTGCATAGGCATGATCTTTTATTTTGCGATTATATATCCAAAGGGCATTTTTGACATTTACGTTAGCTTAGTTCAAGTGGGAATTAATTTCCTCTTGACAAGTGTTGTGAGATTCAAAATATTCCCCCTACACACACTTGCTGAGGAGGTTATTTGTATTACAAGTGTTTGTGACAGAGATATCTAAGTTTATGCATACATATCTTTATATATTACAAAGCACCCATTATGAGCTAATGAGATCAGTTTTCTGTAGTGACTTTTGGAAACCAGTCCACAACTTTATTATGTTGTATACTTCACAGCTTATTGAAATATTATTTTAGCCTTTAACTGTTAACCTTGTAAATTTCATTACTGTGTTTTACAATTTCATCTGAATAACCATACAAAACAAAATTAGAGCTATTCAACTCCAAACTCATGTAAGCAAAAGTAGCTCTTCAGTCTTTGTTATTATGATCAGTCTTTTAAAACTCAAGCCGAGGTTTCGGACCCTGGGAGACCCTGCGGGCACGAGTGACACCCAAGGTCACAGCTAGAAGGACCCATCAGGGTGTAAGAGACGGAGGGCACTTCTGCAGGAAGAGTTTCTTCATCCCTGAGCTGTGGCATCGACCAAACACTGAACATCCGTCAGGGTCTGCAGCAGCTGGAAAATCCCCCTACCACACATCTTAAAGCCTTTCGGATGATCGTGGTTCTTCTAACATTCACTAAAATAAAAAGCGATTATACATTACTTTTGAATGTTATTTTATAGCAGGGTAATTTTGATTGTCTTATTTCCCTCAAATAATTTGCTAAGACTCACTCGTGTGCTGGTGGAAACCTAGAGAATAATATATATTTTTCTTTTTGTCAAAGATTTAAGTCAATTAAAACAAAAAAAAAACAAGGTCCTCAAAAACTTAATCATTTCCCTTATTCTAACCAAAATTCTTCTTTCATTAAAAAATTAATTTTCAAGGAGTTTTCATGCTCATTCACGAAATGGAGTCTTTACTTCCAAGGAATGTTTGAATTTAGGAGAAAAAATATTTCAGTTAAATAATTAAATATGCCAAAACATGTGTATAAATGTATATATGCATACAAATGCATGCATGTGCTTCTCTCCACTAAGTTGATTTTTAACTATTTTTTCACAAGGAACAAGAAATGGGTGTGTGTATGCATGAGTTAATCTTTTCAGCAGTTCCACAGATAAAAGGATCCATACAAACACCAGCTTTTCATTCAGAAATCATATCCACCCTTTGCCAACCCAGATAAGGAAATTTCCATGAAAAAAATAAGAAGCATCTCAGCAGGTCCAGTGTGATGCCTTGTTTTACACGAGGTGCTATACAGATCTGTACCAATGTGTGCAGCTGTTTTCCTTCAGTGAATGGAAGTATTTATTAGGGGACCCCCTGCAATTTCATGGCCACCGACCCCTGTTGCCATTTGCCGTTCAGAGAGAAGATAAAGATGCAATGAGCCCTGACTGGTGTGGCTCAGTGGATGGAGTTCCTGACTCTGAACCAGAGGGTCATGGATTCAATTCCCAGTCTGGACACGTGTCTGTGTGCAGGCCAGGTCCCCAGTAGGTGGCGCATGAGCGGTAACAACACATTGATGTTTCTCTCCTTCCTTTCCTCTGTCTCTAAACATAAATGAAATCTTTTTTAAAAAGATGCAATGAGTGAGCCCTGCACACGGAGAATGTCACTGTGACACCAAGGTGCACAGACAGCAGCTCTGGAGTTGAACTCTTATGATCCAAACCAGCTATGACGAACCTCTTGCATTTCCCATGAACCTGACTCTTACGTTTCCTTCCTCTTCTTTGGTGACATTTTTTTGCTAATTGAGCCCTTTAATTGTATTTTAAACTGAATTCCTTTAGGAGACACGAACTACTAGATAAACATTGTTGATTTTATCATATTTTTGTTGCCTTGTCCTGTCCAGCAGTTACACAAGTCAGTCAGTTCTCTAACATGTCTTGTTTTATTCATCTTCACTGGCATGACTAGGGTAATAAATTTGAGCGTTTTTATTGAGAGAAATTCTTTGAACTTACATATAGATACAGATAGATAGGCAAATAGATAGATAATAGATAGATGGAGCCATAATGTTAGTAAAACACCATTCTCTATCCTGGGATATGTTGTCAGAAGAAAATAGAAACATATGAACTTAATTTTATTTATATAGCAAGTTTTCACTTTTGGTATTATTCGAAAGGTAGTAGGGTTTTGGGTAGAGTTTCCTTAATAGAAATACTTAAAACCAGTGTCAAGACATTTTTCTTCATAAGAGGAACCCATCTAATCCTCACACTTGAGTTCTCTACAGCCAGATCATTCCATTGTGAGGGTATATTAAATCAATACAAAAGGTAACTCAGTCCTACAATGCATCAGGAGAAAATGGGTCAAATTGGCAATAAGAAGACTTTTGTTTTAGTTTTAGTATTAAGCAATTAGGAAAATCACATGTATTCTCTGTAGCTCTGTCATAAACCACATCTTCTCAGAAGGTGATGATTCCCCAAGTTGGTGCATGGTTAGGGTTACCAAGTCCAAACTCAGACCAACACATATTCTGTCACTTGGTTAAGACTCAGGTAACACTTTAGTCAAAAAGAGCAGTCCTATGAATAGCAGTACCAGCTCAATTACATATTTTTTAAAAGGACCCTTGACCTATATATCACAAAACATTAATTCTAGCTGGACTACAGATCAAAATTTGAAGTAGTAAAATTCTGGAAGGACCTGGCTGGCGTAGCTCAGTGGATTGAGCACGGGCTGCGAACCAAAGTGTCACAGGTTCGATTCCCAGTCAGGGTACATGCCTGGGTTGCAGGCCATGACCCCCAGCAACCGCACATGGATGTTTCTGTCTCTCTCTCTCGCTCTCTCTCGCTCTCTCTCTCTCTCCCCCTCTCTCCCTCCCTTACCTCTCTAAAAATAAATAAATAAATTATTTGGAAAAAAATTCTGGGGGGAAACAGGAAAATATCTACATGGTCATGGGCTGGAAACTATAATCTGTGTGAACGCACAGATAAATGTATACATGTTTTCTTTAAACAAACGTTCAAGTGAAAAGATAGGGATGAACTACAGAATTAGGGAAAAAATTATTTCCCATTTCGTGCACATTCATAGTTAGGTGCTATATTTTCAATCATACTTACAGATGAAAAAATTCCCTATGCCCCTTTAAAAAAAACAAAACTACAACAACAAAAAGAGAGAAACAATGATGAGCCAGACTAATGGGGGTAAAAAAAGTGTTTTGGAAAAAAGTAAATAAATGACTTTCTTTAATAACAAAGTACTGATTTAGCAATGAAGACATCTCTTCTACTTTCAAAAATATTATAGTAAGCCAAATCTGCATCAGATTTAAAAAAAACAGCAGAAGAAGAATATCCTGTGTATAACCAAACTAAAAAACAAAACAAACAAACAAACAGAATACATGTAGGGCACAAGAGAAGAGCGACCCCAGCAGAGGCTCCCGCGGGAGAGAGAGACAGAGGCCACGAAGACACAGAGCATCTGGGTGCTTATCCGTGGGCTGTGCCAGTGTTTCCTAGTGTGCAGCAGGCCTCCCGTGTGAATAATATTCCTCTAAAAAGGGTTGTGTACGATGCCATGTTTTGAAAGCACAGTAGAATAGCCTATGTGTTCACATTTTAGAAGGTCCATTTCAGTGCGTGAAAATGTGTTCCCAATACCTACCAAAAGAAAAGAAATGTATGGGCATTGCCATATTTAAGTATCTAAAGATCGACGTCTTTAAATGTCAATTAAATTAAAATAAATAAACTTAAACTAAGAAACCTATTCTTAAGTACAGTAGGTATAGGCTACAGTGGCCATTTAAATAATTATATACATTTCCGAGTACACTTTGGAAATTGGCAAAGTGAAATTTAAAGTAAATAAAATAAATTTTATTTGATCTAAAAATTGTGTTGGTTTTATTTCTTTAGTAGGGTGCATAATTAGACACTAACTGGAGGAAATTAATAAGATTTTCTTACACTAAACAGAGAAATCATAAGAAACACAAATTAAATATAAGCTTCTCATGTTTTATGGTATGAAGCATGTTCAAAACTTTATCTAGACTCAGTTTCTAGAAATATTCAAAAGAGGGCAAAATTGCTCACTTCCAAAAATTACTAGACTTTTTCTTCTTAATCATTACTAGCAATATTTACCCACTTATAATTCCTAGGTTCTATTTTTCCTCTTCAAGACCTCTTTTGTTCCAGTAATGATGTTACTCTTAACATCTTTGTGGATTTACTAACATAGTTCATGGCTTGGTGGTAAATGTATTTTCCTAATACCATCATCCTGGCTGGGAAGGACATGACTGAGTTTCCAACTATACGCTGAGCTGGGAGCGATGTCTCATTTCTCCTGGTGTCCTGGCTTTGAGAGCAATGTGATGATCAGAGATGTACTTTTTTTTCTGAATTCATAAAAGCCAAGGGGAAGAGCATTGTCAGGCTCTCATTTGGTTGGAGGTCTAGCATAGAACCAGGCTGAGCTGGTCCCTGAGTGAGTTCATGGGGCTTGAGACGCACACAAATCTTCGGATGGATCTTTATGGAACGTCCTTTCATGTACCACGTGCCACTTTCACAGGACAAAAATCCTCTGTGTTAGAATAAATGGAAAAAAAATTACATGTCATCTTTATCAATCTTATCAGACTAAATTTTAGATTAATCATTCTTTTCTGTTCCTGGTTCTCCTCAACTTCAGTGACCATAAAAATCATTCTGTTCTACTTCTCATTTATTTACTAATGGTGGAAAGTCTTGGGGACCTCTTTGAAGAGTACATTAAATGGAATTATCTGGCTTCGAGTGAGTAAGTCCATGATTACTTTGGAAAGAAGGTGCCTGAATGAAATACGTGGAACCTGCATCCAATTTGTTTTACTCAGACAACAACCAAACATTTAGTGACAGAAATACAATGTATAGTCTAATTTGGTATGCAAGGAATATTTTCAGCAAGGCTAATTCCAATGTCCTGGAGAAAAGACTAATCTCCTTTGTCACTGACACAGTAGGTCAATTACTATATTTGCATTTCTCAGGTGGCACCTGCCATGCTCTCCAAAAATAAAATCACCAGTAGGTACTAAGTACTTATTATGCCTACTGTGGTAATATTACATTTGCTTTATTTCTCAAAGCTAGTACATAAGCTAAACTACTTCTATTACTTCCGTTAACTCACTAAAAAATGTAGGCACAGAGAGCTCAGGATTACACCTAAACAAAACATAAATTATAACCAGGGCTAAAACTAAACAAATGTTATCACAGGGAGTACATCAACAAAATTTTCCATTTAACATGAAATTAATATCCAAGTGCATGATATAAATGGAAGTTTTACCTTTAGTTTTGGTCATCATCAAAAGACTGCTAGACTTCTCTTTTATCTTTACTGCTTTCTATTATTTTTATTTACTCTTTCCCATTTAGTCTTACACGTTGATGTGGCCTCACAGCCAGCAACCGCATGTGGTGTCTGTGTGCACGGTGGCACACGAGGGGCGTGTGTTTAAATTCTGGTGTTCCTCCTCCCCTGGGCAAGGTGCTGATTGCACACTCTGACTCCATCACTCGGAAGTCTGCACGTCCTCCTGCAGAGCTACATGCGGCTCCTTTCAGATTGAATCTCCCCTTCCCCGGCCTCCCAAAGATCATTTCAAAAATTCGATCAGAAGTCATAAACGGGCAGCCAGGAGCCGAACTCATTCAGCAGATGGATTCCTAGTGCAGTGATTGTTGCGAGGTATACTGTTTTGTTTTTACCCCTATTAATTTTGTGAACTGTTAACTGTGACAATAGTTTCCATTCAAATAGCCCTGCTACTGCTTTTAATTACCAAGGTACATGTTCTGGAAACCTGGAAGGTGGATCGTGATGTATAAAAAATAATAATTATCCCAAAGTTACACAGAAAAACCTCCCTCTTATTTTTAAGAGTCACAGTTTTTTAAAATAGTTATACTCACATTCAAAGTGTAATTAACTTTTTAAAATACATACTACTTTTGTATTTTTTTTTCTGTTTCTGCAAGGTAGCCTCTTCTCTTCATTGGCTATCCACCAATTCTCCGGTTAGCATATATAAATATAAATATAAATATAAATATAAATATAAATATATATATATATATTGCTTATAGCCAGACTGTTATACACTGCCCTTTTATTTAAGTCACAATTATTTGGGGTGTGTATTAGAGAAACCACACCTATATTCTGGCTGATGCAATGAACCTGTATCCTGCTAAGCACTCTTTTCAAACTATACCTGCTTCCTTTCCTTTTTTCTTTGTCTTTTGACTTTAATTTTTTCCATTACAGTTGACATTCAATATCATATCAGTTTCAAGTACACAGCATAGTGGTCAGACATGCACATAACTTTAAAGTGACCCCCCAGTAAGTCTAGTCCCCACTGGCACTAGACAGTGCATTATAACATGGTTGACTATGTTCCCTATATTGTAGTTCACATCCCAGCATCTAGTCGGCATTTTTATTTATGACCACTGGCTCACTCATTTGATCCCAAAGAAAGATCAGAGTTAATTGGGAAACTGAGTAGAGGTAGCGGGCTTGCTTAGAAGCGAGCCCAGACTACCAGCCACACCTCGCGAGAGTTGAAACCCCTTGTGCTTGTTCTCAAATGCCTGTGGCTACGAAGCAAGTAAACGAATCAATGGTCACTGGCTAAGAATATATCACCTAATAAGGCTCCGTTGGACCAGTAATTGACCCCCTTGATGCGGATCTGAGGGAGAGTAACTATAAATCAAAAAGTCATTTATCTGCCTGATGATTTATTTTATATATGACATGCCATAATTCAACTCACGAAGACAAATCTCAACTCAAAACGCAATGTTACGCTAAAAGGATACCGAGCCTGAAAAATATAGCTATTGGCAAACGTTCCAAACCAGACGTTGTTAAACAAAATTCTTTCATACTCTGGTCATCAAATTAAATGTTTATTTCACAAAATTCAGTTAACCTTCGAGGTCAGTTCTGTAGCCTGCCCTGCAGAAGGAGAATTGCTCTGACTGCGGAAGGATATGGGACCGTTTTACATCTTCAGTTATCAAAAAACACTAAAGATATATGAAGTTTATCATAATTCCATATTTGAAATGTTAGCTTCTTTTTTTTGGAAAAAGGAAGTCGAAAGGAGATATTATCTCCTTATCGTCAGTGAGGAGCATAGCCAGATGATTCTGTCTTGTTCCCTCCAGAGACATGTCGCTTATGGATGCGTTCTTCAGTAATTCCTCAGCTTTAATATACTGGAGACGCATAAAAACTACCCATTTGGAGTTATTTCTGACAATTTAATTTTTTAGGAAAGTTAACATTTATGCTATAGTTATCCCTTATGTGGGTCCCACGTTCCACTTAGAATGAGTTGCTATAAACTTCTATTTACAAAATATTTATATATGTCAACATATTCCCTTCCTTGCTAGAGTTCTCAGAAAGCTTGAAGTATGTCCTGGCTGGTGTAGCTCAGTGGACTGAGCACCAACCTGTGAACAAATTGATTCCCAGTCAAGGCACATGCCTGGGTGCCTGGGTTGTGGGTCACGTCCCCAGTAGGGGGCATGTAAGAGGCAACTACACACTGATGTTTCTCTCCCTTTCTTTCTCCCTCCCTTCTCCTCTCTTTAAAAATAAATAAATAAAAATCTTAAAAATAAAGAATTCTTGAAGTAAAATGAGGCATTAAGTTACAATAATTTAACCTAAAATAATAAATAGTGTTTACCTTCTGATTAAAAATGAATTTTCTTATTTTTATTCATAGGTACATATTATTTCATATATATATTTTTCACTTACCTAACATTTTTAGGAAGTGGGCAGAAAGAATGTAATTATGTTTTGGTTTAATTTAATCTCGAAACATTTTGATATATTTTGATCACAAATCTTATGTGGTAAAAACACTATAAATAAGTACAAGCATGCATACTTAAGTATATGTAATTATTTTTATGAAAGGGATATTTTTAAAAGAACAGTTCAGAGCATTAGACTGATAACGCATAGAAAGATGGAAAGGTAGAGAAGGGAAATGATGTTACTTCGCTGATCAGTGAAATGCTAATGTGCAGGAATTTGTACAATGATGGTGGCCTTTCAGGTCAGTGGGAGGAACTGATTTATTTCATAAACTGTGTTATAATGAATAAATAACCATCTAAAAAGTAAAAGGAGACACATACCACGCACTTTACACTGAAACAAATTATAGATATTTAACACAAAATATTAAACAAAAAAGGAACTGTGAAAGAACTTTTTATAGTGTTGGGCTGGAATGTTTTTTTTAATGACAGAAAACATAAATAAATATATTTCACTACATACAAATAAAAAATCTACATATAAAATAATTTTACAAAAAAAGATCATTTAAAACTAGGCAAAAATTATAATGCCCTTAACAGTTAAGAAGTTTGTATCCTTATTATGTACATCATTCCTGCGAGTCATCTGGGAAAAGACCGATTTGTCCAATGAACAGCTGGGAAGACTAGATGCACGTGGGAGTCAGCACCGGCTACCCAAATTAAACTCCGCTACGTAGCCTATTTCAGCTCTGCGTCAGCAGAGTTAAACAATGCAAGGACACCGTGCATTGATGGACTTGTGGGCAGAACACGCTCCTTCATGCATTGCTGGTGGAAATAGAGGTTTATACAACCACTATGAGGCAATTGGGCAATATTTCTCAAAATTAAAAATGCATAGTTTCTTTTGCCTAATAATTTCACTTCTAGGAATGTACCCAATGGACATACTCACACACTATCTCAATAATGTCTGTGCAAGAAGATTCACTTAGAGATAAATGTGCAACTGGTGAAATCAGTTATGATGAGTAAAGTAGCTTTTTTTTTACTGATGTAGAATGAAATACATGCAGTGTGTTTATGTTAACTTTTATAGTATTTATGATTTTTTGATATTTACTAAATGTTGCCTTTAAGAATTTAAATTGTATTATTCTTGCTCTGTTAAATTATTTTGTTTTCCACTATAAGAAAATTTGAAACATGCCCATACTAACAAATCTGATATAGCAAAGGTATCAGAATGTTTTTACAGCATCATAAAACAGATTATTTTTCTAAGACAATAGCATGATACCTAAATAACTCAGTAAAACACAAAATGCAGGGAATCTGGCCCCATCCTTCACCTTATTACATATGTTACTATATTAGCTCACTTAAGCTCCATTTCCTCATTGTTAAATATTATAGATAAAACTTGTTCTAATATACATTATTGAAGTAACTCAGTGACAAAATAGATGTAAAATTGGTTTGTAATCCTAAAAAGAACACAAATTCTAATTCTAGGCAATGTGAATTCTTCAGAAATAAGCTTCAGTAAAGCATGCGTGTAGGTTAGATCATCAGCAAAATTATTACAGACTTTCCTCTCTCCTTATTCTGCCTCGAGGCCCAGATGTCCTCCTGCTGGCCTAGCAACAGATGGAAGCTTAACTCTGCCTGCTTCTCCCTATATATCTGTCCTGACAACTCTGCTAATAAATTGATTGTGCCTTTGTGTTTCTTTCAAATCACTCCAGACTAACCCCCTTCTGTATTAGGAAGAGCATAACAGGTTGATTTAAATACCCAAGGGAAATGCATATTTACATATTAATGATGACAAGGTGAAATCCCTTAACAAGATATTTTATGGCTCTTTATAACTATGTCAGACTTTCAGGGGTGCTAGCTCAAGGAGCTGTGGTCTTAGGGAATAAAGGAAGATCATGATTGTATTAGCTGACTTAAGGGGAACTCGACTTGCATACAGAAGTAGTTAAAATTATATCCAAGCGATCTCACAAGGCTATTAGGACAACTTCAGCATGAGCTATACTATTTTTAAAAATTTAGAGAATTTTATCAAGCCCTCCCTCCCTCATCATGACTCCAGGCATTTTTCAGCATTTTCTCAGAATAATAGAATTTTCTGGGAGGGAGGAATCACTGCATCTATCTATAATTTTAAGTGTTTTTATCGCCAACAGTGTGATTCCCTTTCCCCGTGATAATCCTTCGGTCACTTTGATATCCCCAGTAGCCAGCGAGATGTGTTCTGAGAGACAAACCATCAAGCTAGAAAAAGACACGTGGTCCACTCTGACGGCCACCTCTTCTTCTGCGTCACGTCCGCCTCCCTTCCTGGCAGAGTCCATGATGGTCTGATTCTCTGGGTGTATTGGGGTAACAGTACTGACACAATTAGATCATTGGACAGATGGGGAAGCAAAGGAGATGAGGTGTTCTAGAGCCACTCGCAGGTCCTGGGCTTGGAAGATGTGCGTATCTGATGCGCTTCTGCAAATGCCTCGCTGAATGCAGTGGGCTTCAGGGTTCTTCCGGTGTTGCAGGTCAGGGGCTGGGCAAGGTCGTGGGGCTAGGGAGAGGGAGCACTGATCTTCCTTACAAACTGGGCAACTTTTGAAAGCTGCTTTCTCTATGAAGAATATACTGAGATCAGGTAAAATTTAAAAGAAGATGAAAAATTGTTTTGACTTTTAAACCCCCTACCCTTCCCATGTTCATGTAGTACCTGGTATCATCTTTTTATTCTTCCCATCTATTCTTCATGTTTCCCATTGCTCACCAAAATCTACCAAGCCTCTCTTCTCTGAAAAATATCGCAGGGCTCCACATTCCTCTCTACTTTCCACCCAAAACACCACTTCTTTCTTTTTGACTCATCACAGAGAAGAAGGAAACTTGCTTGTGGTAGAAATGGCTACGACATCTCGTGTAAGCTTCGCAGAACCACTGGCACTCACCAGCCTTAGGGAGTGCTGTGTTGGGTGCGGTCTCAGCCAGTGGGACAGCGGAGAGTGTCTGCCAGAGGGGACAGACACTCTCCGGGCTCTGCAAAGCCTTCCCACACTCTTTATATCAACCCCAATGGAAAATATGTTTGTGGCCCCGCGAGCTCTCTTGGTCAGTGTCTTAAGCCAGCAAGGAGTAGAGGAAACCGATTTGATGTCCCACATTGCATGTTTACATGCTAAGCCAACTAATATGTTTTCAAGGACATATTTTCCAGTTTCTGAATTATGCTGGCACTCTGTTTATCGCCCCCAGTTCTCACTGAGTTTTTATCATTTTGATTTTAATTAGCATCTTGATGAGGGATAAACAGGAATTAAAGCACAGCGCTGTAAACACTGCTTCTGACAGTGCCTCACAGAAACGCTGAGTAGCAGGAGGGTAGAGACCAACATCTCTATGTTTGCACTATTTGCACTTTTACACTGTGCAAGGTATCTGAGCCTTCCATTTCGATAAATAATTCAGAATTATTTACGTTTGGCTCTTAGAATATTAGAGCTGATCTTTTGTGGCTCTAATGGTCTTAAGATGTAGATAAGGTATTAAAACAATGATGTAATAAATATAGGTGATTTCTGTATTCAAAAAATGTAGAATTACCAGTGAAAATTGCAGTGTGATCGCAAGAATGTGTTATCAATGTGCCAGGCCAACATTTTATGGAGAGACCCAGAAAACAGTTACAATGACAACGGAAGTGCCCACTCTGAAAACAGTGGCCTCCTCTGGGAGATAGGGAATGTGGGCAAAGCATATATGTGTGGAGAGTGTGTAAGAAATGCTAATGAGGTTATTTGGCTATAAAACTTTTAAATATATAACTTTCTGGATTCCTGTATTCTACAGAACCTTCATAGGTTCAGATAGAGTATTCATATAAAATTTGTTCTTTCTGTAACCATAAAAGCCACAATTCTAGTCATTTGTTTTCCTATTTCGTTGGAATGAATTTTGTCCTCCCTGCCTTTCTGGGACTCCTTGCAAAACATCACTCCCTGCAGTGGAGCGTTGGAGAATCGCTTGCACATTTTTGTTCAACCACTTTCAAAGCTATTATCTCATTTATATACATTTACACAAGAGGCCATAGTAGGGCATGTTTTATCACTTTACAGATGTGGAAATGGATGCCCAAAGAGGTTTTGTGTTTTGCCTGAAGCACTAAAATCAGTACTCGAATATCCTTTTCTCTTTTCCAACTGAATAAATTTTCTACAAGATTATACTGCTTTCTGTAATAACAATCCCATCATATATGATGATATCATATGATTACATTTCACTTTGGGGAAAATATATATACATATGTATGTACGTACATATAATACAATTCAAATGATGATATTCCTGTGAGTAGGCAACAGTTAAAGTACTTTAGATTTTAATTTAATCACCTTTCTTGCATTTCTTATACATGTTCTTATATCTATATTCCTTTAAACAGTCCATTTTACAAAGAACATGTCTGTTTAACCATGTATATTTTACATTCTCTTTATCTTTGTTTACCTCTCCCTTTGCTTTATCATTTTTAACATCAGCAAAATCAAATATTTAAGTGTTTGTTTTTATTTATCTTTCAGCACAAAAATACAAATGTTTACAAAAGTACGGACAACTATGTGACTTTGATTGAGGATAGTATTTAGCCCCATTTTGGAAGGTAAAGAGAAATTTGTATCAGACCAAACAACCTAAGAAGTAGCGATGATAGGCAAAGAGTATGTGCTTAGAGATAAATACGATATGGTTATAAATAATCCAAGGAGCCCTGTCAGTAAATGGTCCCTCATCATTACAGACTATTTTAAAAGGAACACCTATGAACTCTGTTTGAAAACAGTAGTCCTAGCTGGATAAGTTGAGATAGAAATATATCTATGTGGTTTTTCCCCCTCTACCACCACTACCACAATGTGGGACTGTATTAATTTTTATCTGAACTGGTCTGATTGCATTGTTACTTCTCTATACAATATTTTTCTACTTGAGCCAGGATGGTCCTTCTAAGATGAAATGTAATCATATCACTCACCTTCAGATGAAGGCCAGACTCCACATTAAGTCTGACATGCTATGACTTTAAAACATCATTGCGGCCATCCCAAGCCTACAGCTCCTTCCTACTGGACCACCATCTCTCTTCCATGACCTCATGCCGAGTTAGCTCCTACTTAGGCATCTCCTGTCATTCATCACCTTCCCCGAAAAACACATCTGGTAGTTGCTCTCACTAATTGGAATTGTTGCTTAATGTAGTTCCCACTCACCTATGGGCTCCGTATGTGTACACAATTCAATGTGTTCATCCATATGCCTTATAATCTAGCAATTTGGGGTTTAATAAATACGGACTGAATGAATGAATGCTTAAAGTTACATTTTATCTCATATGCTATAAACTGTGAATATCTTGGCAAATACTATCATTGTTCATTCAGCATTGTGGATATTGCATATAGTGACTGTAGAAGGTTACTTCTGTCCAGTTGAATGTGCCCATATTTACACAAATTAAATTGTATGTTTATTCTGATTCTCAAATTTAGATATATACATACACTTTATATTTCCAGAGTTATTTCAATTTGATTACAACATAGAAAATACTAAAACCAAAGGAAATATTACATGAATGAATAATACAATACACTATAATAACAGTAAGGCAACATACTTTAAAATAGGCATTTACGGCTTAATAATAAATTCCTGATCAGCTTTGTGTCAGAGCTAAAGTGGAGCAAGTACAATAATAGTGCTACTTTATGGAAAATCATTGACAAAGGATTTCCATGAATGATGATAAATTTGAGCTGGCTTTGTACAAAACAAATTATTTGGCTACACAGTGACTTTCCCAAAAAACACATTTGCATGATCTTCAAGTTCATTGCTGGAAACACACTAAATAATAAGCAGGTCATGAAGCCAGAGAAAGGCATCTTAGATTGCCAAGTAATTTGCCCTGAGAACTTTGAGAATTACAGCAGAGGCTGAGCCTTTGTAATCCTTCTCGGATAATAATGGAAATAATTAGGAAGTCGTCACACAGTCTGTCTCCGCACAAGTTTAGTGTCCCCAATGTGAGGCAGCAAGAATGTTGAAAGCTGTTCAATGGCTTTGCTGAACAGATCTAATCAAGCAAGTTTTACCCTCTGACACAGATTGGTCTTGACTGATGAAAACTGAAGCTACTGTTGCAAAGAATATTCAGATTCTCGAGTGTTTTTTTTTTTACCTGTTTGAACAGTCCGGGAGAGTGATGATATACCTGCCTTAAATTATCTGGCCTTGCTAATTTGATATTCATTTAGAAGCTAACTTGAAATCTTCTCAAAGTGAACAAAAGGAAAATAGTTCAAATGTGCATATTAACTTTATAACTTTTCCATTAAGTCATTTATATAGTCAAGGCAGAACCTTAATTATTTTAGAAAACTGAGGGAATCATATAATCAGAGGAGCTTTGAACTTGAAGTCTGAATTTCTGAAATACATTGCTATGTTCCATTGAATTAGGTTATCTTTATTTATTTTCAACTAAACACATTTTCAGAATTTCCATTTATTATTCTATTCCAAAATAATATGTATTAGCATTTGGAAGAACAAAATCAAGTTGAGGTAATGTAGGAAAACCACCCACTGCAAAATTTGGTTATCTTCTTTTCTACCCTATTGGCAGCTTTAAAATGTGTTCTTGGTTTGTGAGCAAGATAGCAATAAAATCAATATCAACTAGTTCTTAAATAACCTAGACCCAATCTAGAAATCTTATAAAGTAAGAGCATGCAGTATACCGGACCAGGGCCAGCTGTTACGAGACCACGTCTGAGTATTGTAGCTAATCTGGAAAAATACTCAAATAATATTTTGAAAAGTGTTAACATTTATGCTTCACTTTGCACATTTAGGAGTTCAGATTTATGAAAAGGACAATTTTTAAAATCTTAAGAGAACTGCTCATTCAAAGTAAACTATGCTAAGGATTTGATTATTAAACTTTAAGATCTCTGATAAAACTGGATAATATTCTGTACATTCACATTTATTACAAATATTAAAATGTTGTAGATAGCACTCACAAAAAGTAACTTAAAATGAAACCATAAAACCCCTAGGAGAAAACATAGAAAAAAAGCCCCTTAACACAGGTCTGGGTAATACTTTTTAATAATAAAAAAATCACATGCAATAGAATAAAAAATGAACAAGCAGGACTACAGCAAACTGAAAAACTTCTGTACAGAATAGAACAGGTCAACAAAATGAAAAGGCAACCTACAGATGGAAGGAAGTATCTAGAAATCAAATATCTGATGAGGGGTTAGCATATAAAATACATAAAGAACTCATATAACCCAGTAGCAAATAATAATAATAACTCAGCTAAAAATAGGCAAAAGACCTAAATAGACATTTTTCCAAAAAGGATATACAGATGGCCAGCAAGTACATGAAAGATGCTCAACATCACTAATCACTAAGAAGATGAAAGTCAAAACCATAACGAGGTTTGACCTCATGCCTATTATCAAAAATACAAGAGATAACTAATGTTGGTGAAAATATGGAGAAAAGGTCACCTTGTCACTGTGAGTTTGGTATAGCCACTGGAAAACAGTATTGAGGTTCCTCAAATATTAAAATGCGTACGACCATATGATCCAGCAATCCCACTTCTGGGAGTATACCCAAAGGAAATGCAATCACTATGTCAAAGTTCATTTTATCATTCATTACAACATTATTCATAATAACCAAGATCTGGAAACAACCTAAGCGTCTATCAACAAATTAATGAATAAAAATGTGGTGTATATATGCACAGTGCAATATTAGCCATAAAAGGAAGGAAATCACACCATTTGAGACAACGCAGATGGATCTCAAAGACAGTGGAATTAAGTGAAATAAGTCAGATAACCTAAGACCAATGCTGTATGATCTCACTTATATGTAGAATCTAAAACAAGCAACGGCAAAAAAAACTCATAGAAAAAGAGAACAGGTGGTTACGGGGCAGGGAGGATGGATAAAGGTGGTCAAGAGGTACAAACTTCTAGTTATAAATAGTCTGAGGGGTGTAATGTACAACACCATGGCTTTGGCTGACACTACCGTATGGTATATTTAAAAGCTGCTAAAAATAGATATTAATGTTCTCATCACAAAGAGGAAAAAACATGTTTTTCTTTTTTTATCTAAACAAATTGATGGGTGTTAACTAAACTTACTGTGATAATCATTTTGCACTCTGTGTAAGTCATTATGCTCTACTCAAACTTAGACAGCAATGTATATATATCAGGTCTTGAGAAAACTGACAGAAAAAAATTAAGTCAAAAAGGCTTTCCACAAGTCCTCAAAGATGAGAAAGAAATTTTATAGAACAACATCAGTAAATTTCAGCAAAACACTAATTGGAGATATTCAGGTTAAGAATTATCTCTGTGCGTCTCTGATAAAGGGTAGTTTCTAGTCAATGAGCACATCCCCTTTCCTTCTTTCTCCTGAAAACAATGCAGGGCCCGAGACAAAGAGTTAATCCTTAACAAACCCTGTGTGTGTGTTTGTAAAAACCAACATCTATTGGTTTTTAGTTTCTAGGAGTAAATTAACCCTGGTGAAATCAATACATGATATCATCGCGCTCCTATCTGACAGGGGAAGTCAATAGAAATTTATTGGGTTAAGCAACTCTTAAGAAAATACAAACATACATCACTGTAACGCTACTGGGGGAAAGAAGAATCAAAAAATTGTTTTTGGTCACGTTTTCCATAAACATTAATCAGTTCTTACTTTATGCTTATAATGTTGCTAGTGGTTCTTGGGAAAATAGATATCAAAATAGAAATGAAATATTTATTTCTTTTTTCCATTTGTTGCTGTTTCAACAAATTTGCCAAGATTTTATGGTCTGGTTTACTTCGCTGCCTCTAAAATGTGACTTCTTCATGACCTCTTTATTAAATATCATATATTTCTGGTATATGGATAACTAACTTCCAAGTGACTCCTGATCAAAGTGTCTATTCTTGACTGTCTCTAGCAATAATAACTGTACTTTTTCCAGAACAATTACTTTTGAGAATATGTGATCCAGGAAATCTTAGTTATTACATTTCTCCCAAAATTATAAACAGAATGTTGGAGTCGGCCTTTTAGTCCAATTGTAGGAATTGCCAATGCTTTGTAACACAGGTGGCAAACACAAGGCCCGCAGGCAGAATCCGGCCCTCCCCCTTGTTTTGTCCAGCCCGGCACCTTGTTTCTACCTGGCGCCGAGCTCCTTGCCCCTAAGGCAAGTAGTTACAGTTTATACAGTCCCAACATTCCATTTGGCCCTTTGAAGGCGACCTCGAGACTGATGTGGCCCCCAGTGAAAACAAGTTTGACATTCCTGCTTCATAAGCTATTCTCTGCTTTTCCAATACTACTAAGTACCCTCAGGGCACATGTAAAAAATGCTGTCTTTCTTTTGCATTTGGGTTAGATTCACTTGAACAAAACACCACACAAAGGAATTTCAGAAGTGCTAAAATGCACCTTGAGGGCAACATTTTTCCATCCCTATATTGCTTTGAGGCAACAGTAAACCTGCCTCTCAGGTTTGTTACTGTGAATCCTGCAACAGGGTTACATTTTCACCCTTAGGATGACTCTTTGGAGCAAATGAGAAGCATTACCTATAGAATGCTAATGTAAGAATTTAAGTATGATAGAAAATATGTATGATAATATCTGTATAAATTCTCAGCCAAGGCAGCCCAGTCCAATTGTGGGGAAGTCTAAAAACTAGAAAGCTTTTTGATAGTTTGAGCATACTGTTACATTTTTCATTTCCTTCCAAAATGATGCTCTCTGTCTCTGTTTTTTCTCCTTCTTCTTTCTTCCCTTCTGCCTTCTAACATGCCCGGTCCTTCATGTGCCCCTACCATTTTGACTGCCATCTCATCTTCTTTATCACACGGACACTGTTTCAAAATTGTTCTCTATGCACTGCCACCATTGTTCACTCACCAGCATTCTCCCCCCTGGAATCTGGCCACCTCTCCCACCCATCCCTAACACTGCCCCTCCCCCACCACCCCAGAAACAAACCTAAACTGCACCTCGAATACAAAACCTAACTCAAAGTAAATCATAGCTACAAAAGTGACATATGAAACTATAAAACTTCTAGAAGGAAGCACAAGAAATAATCTGTCCTGTGCTGGCTGGCATCAGACAAAGCGTTCTTACACAGACACCAAAGGCACAATGCATAAAAGACAAAAATTTATAATATAGACCACCAAACTTAAAAACTTTTTTTCCGCATATGCACCTTTTAAGTGGATGAAAAGCTAGCCATTGACTGGCAGAAATATTTTCCAATCACGTATCTGAGAAAGAATCTTTATCCAGAGTATGCAAAGAATTCTCTAATCTTAACAATGAAAAACCAAAACATTCCAACTAGAAAATAGGCAAAACATGTTTTCACTTTTTTTTATTGTTGTTCAAGTACAGTTTTCTGCCTTTCCCCCCACAACCCCTCCCCACCATGCCAGCCCCCCTCACCTCCCTCCCCTGTTTCCACCCGCCTCCCCATGTTACTGTCCATGTGTCCTTTATACTTGTTCCTGCAAACCCTTCACCATTTTCCCCTATCATCCCCTCCCCTCTTCCCACTGGTCACTGTCAGCCTGTTCTCAATTTCAGTGTCTTTGGTTATGCTTTGCTCGCTTGTTCATTTTGTTGATTAGGTTCCTGTTAAAGGTGAGATCTGGTATTTGTCTTTCACTGCCTGGCTTGTTTCATTTAGCATAATGCTCTCCAGGTCCATCCATGCTGTCAAAAAGGGTAGAAGCTCCTTCTTTCTTTCTGCTGCATAGTATTCCGTTGTGTAAATGTACCATAGTTTTTTGATCCATTCATTTACTGATGGGCATCTTGGTTGCTTCCAGCACCTAGCTATTGTAAATCGTGCTGCTATGAACATTGGGGTACATAGGTTCTTTTGGATTGGTGTTTTAGGGTTCTTAGGATATAGTCCCAGCAGTGGAATTGCTGGGTCAAAAGGCAGATCCATTTTTAGTTTTCTGAGGAAGTTCCATACTGCTTTCCATAGTGGTTATACCAGTCTGCAGTCCCACCAACAGTGCACTAGGGTCCCCTTTTCTCCACAGCCTCTCCAACACTTGTTGTTTGTTGCTTTGTTTATGATGGCCATTCTGTCTGGTGTGAAGTTGTATCTCATTGCGGTTTTAATTTGCATCTCTCTGATGGCTAGTCATACTGAGCATCTTTCATTCTTTCTCTGGACCCTCTGTATGTCCTCCTTGGAGAAGTGTCTGTTCAAGTCCTTTGCCCAAGAAAATAGACAAAACATTTTAATAGACTGTTCACTAGAGAGGGTATACAGGTAGCAAGTGAGCACATGGAAGAAAAGATGTTCATTACCATTTGCCATTAGGGGAATACAAATTATAGCCACAATGACATACCACTGCATATCTATTAAAATAGCTCAAATTAAAAATAAGGGTACAGGGCAACTGAATTTCTTACACTCTGATGGAAATGTAAAATATCATAGCCATTCTGGAAAGAGTTCGGTAATTTCCTACATAATTAACGACAGACAGAATATAATCCACTCCTCCTAAAGACAGGAAAACACGATCATAGGGGAACAGACACACACGGGTCTGCAGCCACTTTATCTGTAGTAGCCAAAAGCTGGAAACCACTCAAAAGTCCTTCAGCTGGTGGCTAAGTAAACAAACAGAAGTGCAATGAATACGAAGAAACAAACTATTGATACAGACAATGATTTAGAAGAATTTTATGGGTTTTATGCTAAATGAGAAAAGCCAGTCTCAAAACGCTGCATATGGTATGATTTCACTTACATAACATTCTTGAAATTATGAAATTACAGTAATGGATGACTAGTCTGTTGTTGCCAGAGGTCAGGGTTGGTGTGACTGTTGATTTAACACAGGGGTTTGTCCTTGTGCTGATGGAATAGTTCTCCATCCTAACTGTAGCATGGACTTGGTGGTGATGGTTAAACAAACTTACACTTGTGAGAGAATTTTCAAAAGAAGTGTACCTGTAAGTAGAAGACAGAAAGATAAGAGTGCATTTAAAGACTGTGGAAATCTGTGTGTGAGTTAGGAGTATTGTACCAACATGAGTTTCCTGGTTTTGACCATGCACTGTGGTTATGGAAGATACACTCAGTGGGTGAAGCCGAGTTAAAATATTCTAGAACTCTTTCTACTATCTTGCAACCTTTGGAGGCAACATATTTCAAAGTGAAAAGTTGTAATTAAAAATAGGACAGTGGGTATTTAGGAACAGTGAGGAGTGTGCCACACTTAGTAAAGGAATTTAAGTGTCTTGAAGGACAAGGTCACATTTTTTTATTTTCATGTTTCCCTAACACTTGATATGGAAGTTTAGGCAAAATTGTACTTCCTATATATGAAGTAATATATATCTAGAGGAAAACCAGATGATTTAGAATTAAATTTCCAACTAAATATCTTAGCAGGATGCTAAATAGTCATTATCATATTATCACTTTTTATATTACTTCCTAAATTTACTTTCTAAAATTAGTAACATCAACTGAAGCCAATAAATTATGCATTTTTTATTTTCTTAAAGAAGTAATCCTTCTTAGGAAAAAAGTAACTAACAACTTCAATATATTAATTACTTGGGTAGTAAGACATCAAATTCCAGTGGCATCTTTTAGTTTCTGATTTATCTCATTACTGTTTATTTACCAAGAGTTTGAAAGGAGGATAAACACTTCTTTAATTTACATTGAATTCCACACCCATTACTCCATATAAATTTCCCTGAGATTAAACCTTTTTTATTTTCAAACCGTCTGAACAATCAGGTGAATTTGGACATTAAATCCCGACCTTTGGGCATAGATGTACTTCGCATGCTTCACATGTGATTGATTGCTTGTCCAGTTCAATTATTCCTCCAATGCCTGTGGGAGGCTTAAAAGCCCTAACATTTGCAGGAAGTGACCTTTATCCCACTCCATCATGCAACACCTGTCAGAGAGGCTTCTGCTGCCCACGCTGGGGCACGCAGGGCTGGGGCTGATCCAGGGGAACCTCTGTTGTTAGGCTAGTAAATGTGCAGATCTTCATCTTTTAAGATTCCTATTGTGACATTGATGAAGATACCAGATGACAAGAACAAAGACAAGTGTTAGTGAGATTTATAGATGGCCCATGTCTAGCAGCGACGGAGACAGGGAAAGCTATGTAAATACTACAAATCCCAAATCCATGTTAAAAATAAATATTAGGATTGAAACTATATATATATATATATATATATATATATATATATATATATATAGTTGTCAATGACCTGGCATTAGACTGAAAGTTCCTCCTTGATGTAAACTCTTATGAATCCAATTAATTGCCCCAGGAAGCTGGTACCTAGTTTGGGGGCTGGAATGGAATTAAATTGGTAATCAAAATAATCAGAAGACTCTTAAGAAAAAAGGTTCCGCCCTGGCCTGGTGGCTCAGTTGGATGGAGCATCATCCAGTCCCATACACCAAAGAGTTGCGTGTTCCCTCCTTGGTCAAGGCACACACCTAGGTTGCAGGTTCGATCCCTAGTTGGGGTGCAAATGGGAGACAAGTAAACGATGTTTCTCTCTCCCTTTCTGTCCCTCCCCCCTCCCTCCCTCATTTCTTCTCTCTCAGGAATTCAATAAAAACATACCCTCAAGTGAGGATTAAAGAAAAAAAAAGGGGTTCAATAAGCTGTTGTTGTTTTTTTTCCCCAGCTTTTGAAATCTGCTTTTAAAGCAAACTACTCAGTTTCAACTCAAGGTAGGGAAAAAATAGCCAAAGTGAGTATATACTGTTCCTATTATTATTATTATTATTATTATTAGTTTTGATGCTTCTCTTCATACTACCTGCTTTTCCTTGAGCATCAGGTGATTCCTGGCTGGTTGGTAACATTTGCTACCAAGCCATTAAAAACCGCAGTATAGGAGTATGTGGCCAGCATAGGTTTCTGTGGCAACCACGGAAGTTGGCTTCCTCGCGGGCCTTCGCCAGAGTGAGGGCCATGGCGGCAGCTCCCTGCAAGTGAGGGGGGGAGGCATTGACGGGACTTTGCCTGGAAGGTCACTGAGGGTGAAAGCAGACTCCCCCACCCCCACCCACCCTGGCATGCTCTACTCAGCCTTAATGCTTGAGGAAAACCCCAACATGCTCTTAAGATACATTACACATTTTATTTTATTTCAAAGTAATGTTATACTATCAATGAGTGGATTTTACAGCTGTTTCCTTGTTTTAGTAGACAATTTTACCTTTTTTATAATGTGAGCAAAGTTCACTTAATGTTCACCGCGAAGAGGGTTTCACATAATTACCACTCAGGTGCTTCCAGGTAGCGTCCGTTCATACATGTCCTGAGTGCAATACGCGTGCTGGATTCTTCAAATCAGGTGCAACTGAAAATGACCTACAGATTTTTTTAAATTTCAATAATTATTAAAAAGCAAAATGAGCTTCAGTACATGTTACACATTTTACTGGCTCGTTTTTTTTTTTAAAGAAAGAAGCAGTAACATAGGTTGCTAATCTACCCTATGAATTAAATTTAAAGCAATGTTAAGAAGCATCAGTTACCATAAATGGGTGAAACCATCTCAGAGAAAGCCAAGGGGGAGTTCTGGTTTTCAGAAGGATGCCCTAGAGCGCTGTGTGCTGGGATTCACATTGTGAGGAGTGCAATTACATGAAAAGAGTAGAGAAGGACCCCTTTGTCTTTCTGCTGAAACAATGGGCTCTTTATCATCACATGGTTGAACTCACCAGTCACTTAATACATGGAAACCTACGGTTTCTCAAAGCTCCTTGAGTGTATTGAGAAATGCTTAATTGAATTTATTTAATCTATGGAAACCATCGACAGCAGGGTTTTCCCATCCAATGGCACCAGGTAGCAAGAAAAGTGAAAAAAAAGGATGCACAAGGAGATTGCTGTGCCTTAAGGAGCAGCCAGCAGACCTAAGAAAGTACAAGGCTAATGGCATGACAGGTAAGAAAGAAATCCGGACACAGTGAGAAAAACTCTCCTCACTGCCCGTCCCTCTTCGCCATTCCCCACCCGCCTCCAGGCCACGAAGGGGGTCGCAAGGAGTTAGGCTCCTGCACCCTGCTGTGACCCCCAGAGATGGAGGGCCACACAGCTGGCAGGATGCATTTTTGTGAAGCTTTTGCACGTGCTCTAATTTCTTCCAAAAAGATTTTTCATTTCCCCCACCATTCGGAGGCTACAAGAAATTCAGCTTTAACAACCAGCTAAAGTAGCATTGAAAGGGGGATTTGTAGGAAAGAAAGAGACTGAAAAAGCAGAGGGAAGCAGGGAAGAGCGGGGAAGAATAAGACAGGATGAGAATGTACAAAACGTAAAAGAAGAAAAAGTCAAATTATAACTATTTTCATGCTAGTGTCTGTTGAACTGTTTTGAGGTTTTTGTATCATTTTATTTACATGTGCATTATTGGCCCGCATTCGAATTCACTTCTAGCTTTTCTCACTTATACACACAGAACCTTGTGCTTGGCAAACCAGCCACACTTACGTAGTCCCACACATGTGAGCCACACATATGTGCCACACGTACATGTCTACATACATACTAAAAGGAAGAGAAAGAAAGACAAAACCAGTGAAGAAAAAAACAGTACAATTAAAAGAGAGTAATCAGCAAACTCAAGGTAAATACGGAAGAGAAATAAAGATTGTATGGAAAGAAGAGATGGATGGAGAGAATTCTGGGGAGGATTTATGGTTCCAATTAATCTTCCAATGACAGAAACGAGGATTTGCCCTCAGATTTCTGTCACCGAAACCTATGCTCCATTAGCTGTAGTATTATGCATTTACATTTAATTTTTAGTTTGTTTAGTTAGTAAGTTTGGTATGTGAAATACTATTACATTCCATGAGAAGAGGAAAATCAATTAGGACCTAGTCTTGCTGTCCACAAGCTTGGCTTGCCACTCTCTACTGACTAAACTCGACATAAAGCATTAAGGATGTGTGAAGATCTCTTTGCAAACACTTACTGAGTGTCTTTTGTGCACCAGGCACCATGTAGGGTGGTAGAAACACACAAAATAAATAAGTAGATAGGCAGATAGATAAAATTAGATATAATCGCTGTCCTCAATAATGTACAGTGTGGCTGAAGAGCTGATCTGCCGGCACAGTGAGGGATGAGAAGTCACGAGAGAGAACCTAACTCAAACTGGGGTGCAGGGTGGGGAGGGTGATGGGCTACAGCTGTGGCTTTCTTTAGGCAAGCTTTTCTGAGTTGATTCTGGCAAGGCTAGCAGGGTGATAGCAGCATTCCGGAGAGAGGGGATGGAAATGACAACAGAGAAAGCACAGCACCCTAGAGGCACTGAAAGGCATTCGGTATTGCTCAAGATTATTACATAAATGATTTGAGAAAGGCCAAGCCTTCTGAAAACAAAACAGGGGCCAAACTTTAGATCCCACTGCAAGACATGGAAAAGATTTCAGCCTTAACCTCTACTTAATTAGGGAGCCATTGAAGGCTTGGGAAAAAGTTTAATTTTATGGTCAGTGTTCAGTGAAGTTTAGATCAAACATTACTCTGACAACAGCGGGAGAGTATCCATCAAAGACTAAGGCCAGTTAAGAAGGCAGGAAGAAACGTTGTAAACATCACCAAATACCCAGAAACTGGGCTCAGGGTAGATATGTGAGTATCTATGCATCCACATACCCTCAATAATTTTGTTTTAAAAGGTTTTACTTATTTCATTTTTAGAGAGAGGGGAAGGAGAAAGAGAGGGAGAGAAACATCATTGTGTGGTTGCCTCTCACACGGCCCCTACTGGGGACCTGGCTCACAACCCAGGCATGAGCCCTGACTGGGAGTCAAACCGGGGACCCTTTGGTTCACAGGCGGTGCTCAGTCCGCTGACCCACACTCTCCAGGGCCCCATTCCCTCAACGTCTTTAACAGCCAGGCCTCAGAGATCCTGAAAACAGCTCATTGCAGTTCTCCAGAGCTACAGGCACATGTGCTTCTCGCTACATTCAAAACCCGCTTGACACGCCTTTTCCTGGTATCGCCTGTACAGTATCTACACCACTCCCGAGGTCTTTGAGTTGATGCTCGTCCACATTTGGTTCCAAATTTTGGCTTTGCCCCATAGACATTATCTTTGGAAAGACTTGTAGCTCCATGTGATCTCCGGCTAACCGTTTCATACTCAATGTGCCAGGTTAGGGAGGCCGCCATATGGGTAATGGCAGGAGTAATAGAGGAAAGGATGTAACGATTTAGGGACGGATAGGGCATGGGTGAATGAGAGGTGATGATTTTGCACGGAGGCAGGAGAAAGGAGCTATCTCTTGCACTACTACCTGTGACAACACAGTGGGAGATGGCATCTTTAACTGCTTTAGAAAACAGAGAAAGCGTGGGCATCGTAACCTAAGGAAGGAGAGTACATTCACTTTCGCATATGTTGAGACAGAAGTGTCTTTGGGATACCTAATGGCAGTTTCCCAAATAGCAGTTAATTAACTGCAGCTATGGAAAGAGAGTTGGGACTAATAAACACATTCACAGCAGTTGAAACTGTGGCAATGGATGAAATCATTCCGACGGATTACATAAAATAAGCAGAGGAGAAATTCCACACATGGATGTCAAACTCTGGAAGCATGAGCGAAGACAAGGGAGCACAGACAAAGGGTCTGAGAAGGCAAATGAGAGTATTCAAAGGGGAAGGCTGATAATCAGCCTCATATGTAAGTAGCATGCACGCTGCCACATGTTCACGGGGATAGGTGGAAATTATACTTGTGATTTATAATTGGAAGGGGGACGTTCTATAAAAGTGGATGTTAGATTACATGAGAAGTGAGGAAAGGAAGGATTACAGGCTCTTCCTTAGATGAGCTTGACTGTATTGATAAGGTAAAAAGGCTGAATTGTTATAATTAAAAAGATTCTTGTTTTTATATTGAGGACATTCATGTAGCAATGAGGAAGAGATTGAAAATTGGGAAGAAAGAAGGAGCAAATGTTTTATTGGTCTTAAGCCTAAAATAAGCGAAGGTAATAAGAGGCACAGCATTAACCCGTTTGTTCATTCATTCATTCAAGTAACAGTCATTGAGTATCTATCATGTACTAGACACCATACCCACCACTTGGATGTAGACATTAAAAAGACACCTATCAAATTAATGAGGAATTAATAATGAGAAATAAACATTTTAAACCAGAAATGTTTAGTACAGTGTGTTACAAAAGTGAAGTGTGAGAAATCAGGCTGTGTAACCTCATTTTTAAAACAAACTTCACACACACAGTAACGTTTTCTTATATTGTCGGTGAAGAAGAAAAGTTGGAGCTGGACATTTCCACCCGCACCGAGGTTCCGAGCATCACAGTCTCAGGACAACGCACAGTTATGTGCAGAAACCTCTAAAATCATGGAAATGATGTCTGAAGTCACTGCTGGCCCAACATTACTTTGGTGAGAGAACAGATGGGTGGCAGCATGGAGTTTCTCTGTGCAGTCAGTGGGAGCAGTCCATGTTAGCAAACACCGTCCGCAGGAACAAGCCTGGAAAACCCCCAAGAGGATATTTCCATCATCGGTGGGTAAACACCGGCCAGGAGTGATGATTAGCAGAAGCTTCTTCTGACTGGATGGTGCCCACACTGCAGAGTGTGTTCCAGAAAACACTGCGCTCAGCTCCCTGCTCCTGGAAAACACGCCCCCCCCTCCCCCGGGCAGCCATACTTCATGGAGAAGTCTTTAGCGCTTACCTTTGGGCTGCTCATGTAGAATATACGTCCCAAATCACATACCAGACTTTCCAGGTTCCTGAGGGAGGTAACAGGGGAAAAAATCAATCCTGAATGAATGGGAATTAGTAGAAGAACCCTCAAAAGCCGAAACATCATTTTGTTTAGAAGTAAAATGTGAGTAGACAAGAGACCATTGCGCGGCCACAGTCACTACAGCATTGGCCACAATGGCCAAAAGGTAGAATGAGCCTACATGTCCATCAACGGATGAGTGGATAAACATGATGTGGTATGTACATACAATGGGATATTAATAAAGAAGCAAATCATACCCCATGCTACAACATGGATGAACCTTCAGGACGTTATGCTAAGTGGAATAAACCAGTCATGAAGAGGTACATACTGTGTGATTCTTCTTAGATGAGATGTGGAAAGCAGTCAGATTCCTAGAGACAGGAAGTGGAGTGGTGGTCGCCAGAGGCTGGGCAGAAGAGAAAGGGGATTGTTGTTTAATGCGTATAGAGTTTCAACCCCAAGATAAAAAAGTTCTGGAGATCTGCTTCACCGAGTAAGTATACGTAACACCATCAACTGTACATTTAAATGGCTAAGATGATAATTTTATATTAAATGTTTTTTAACCACAATTTAAACAAAAAAATTCACATGAACTACTAAGGCAATGAAGACCAGCCAAGGCCTGGGGTCAAGACAGAGAGATACTGCTGACAATGACTTCAATTGCATGGCCAAGGGCTCCAGCGGTTAAGTGTCTATACAAGACAACAAAAATTTAAATGATACCAATATAGGAACTCCAGAGTGACCCCCCACCAAAGGCGCTGGGTATATTTCATGACCCACTCATTTTCTGCCAGAGACATAGAGTCCTTCTCATAGGCACAGCCATGAGCTGGGGGGAAAAAAGGAGAATGAGAGAAAAGTGAAATATTAAAGATTTTACCTAAAAAAATCCTTCAGTTATCCCAAAGCAATCATTTAAAATCTACTAGGGAACTGTATTTTAAAGAGGCTCAATATTTAAACTAAAGGGAAACAATTGAGACTGAAAGAAACTCAACTCTAAACTGGCAATTCTAAATTGCTCTGCCACCTGCTGAAATGTTGGCTTATAAGCAAGACCACGGTCATGTCCAAGAACAAAACTGTGTTTTCTGTGGACACCATAGTTGCAGTGTGCATTAAAACAAGCATCCCTTTTATCAGTTTTGACTAAGACCTCTAGACCGTAACCATTAATCATGTCCACATTGCAAAACTGGCTGTGATTCCACCAAAGCAGTCTTTGCCTTTGTGACCATTAGAAGACCTGCCTCACCCTGGCTGGGGTAGCTCAGTGGATTGAGCACGGGCTGTGAACCAGGAATCGCAGGTTCGATTCCCAGTCAGGGCACATGCCTAGGTTGCAGGCCATGACCCCGGCAACCGCACATTGATGTCTCTCTCTCTCTCTCCCTCTCTTTCTCTCTCTCTCTCTCCTCCCCCCTCTTTCTCCCTCCTTTCCCTCTCTAAAAAATAAATAAATAAAATCTTTAAAAAAAAAGAAGAAGACCTGCCTCTGCTCTTTAAAAATGTCTGGGAGAGTATTAGACAGGATGTATTCACAGGAGAGAGATTGGTGGGCTGTTGCCCCGTGGCTGTGCCTCCAGGAATTTGCCAGTGGGCAGAGCTGCATGGGAGGGATTCACACTATGCCAGTGTCAGCTGGTGAATGGCTCCTTGGATCCACCTGAAGTCCTGGGGTGTGGTCTTCGTCCATGTGAGCTGCTGTAACAAGATGCTGTAGACTGACTGGGTGGCTCATACAACACACTGGAGGCTGAGAAATCCAAGATCAAGTGCCAGCAGATTTGGTGTCTGGGAAAGGTTCTCTTCCCGGTTTATAAACAGTACCTTTTGGCTGAATCCTCACATAGGGGGGTGGGGAGTGAAGAGAGAGAACACTCAGGGCTCTTCATCTGCTGATAAGGGCACCATTCCCATCACGGGGGCTCCACCCTCACGCTCTTGTCCAAAAGCAATCATCACCCAAAGTCCCCACCTCCAAATGCCATTACATTGGGGATTGCAGCCTCAACATACAAATTTTGAGGAAACACAAGCACTCAGCCCACAGCAGGTGTCTACTCTGGGGGATGTTGATTGGTCACATTTAACTCTCTGTCATAACCTGCTGACACCTTGCATTAGAGCCCTTGCCCCTCTCTCTCTCTGACATGCGTTTGAGTCTTGTTCATCCTGAGCCCAGATATGGCAGAAGGGCAGAGAGACAACGTGCCAGTCTGGGCTTCATCTTGATCCTGTCCAGGAAGACTGATTGGAAAGCCTGTGTACCACCCAAAAAAGGGGTGAATCTGCAGATTGCTAGGAGCTGAAGAGGAGACACAGGTGGCTGGCCACAGAGTTGCCACCCTGCATCTCCAGCCTCTTCCCCAGACTGTCATCCAGGCTTTGGTTTCCTGACTGTGGGAGGGTGTGTGCTCCGCATGACACCAGAAATAAGACAGTGGGTACAAGGGTCACCACTTGGCAGTTACTGCAGTTGAGCATCACCACTTACTTGGTTGCAGGGGGACGGTGTGTGTGTGCCGCCTCCTGCCATACCTGCGTTAACACAGCTGGCACTTCTTGCTCTCTCTCTGCCACTAGCGGAGCTGGAAGGAGGGTAAACAGCTGCATCAAAAAAGTAACAACATTTACTAAAGCAGAGATTTTACCACTTCCCCCCCAAAAAATAACAGATAGCTTGAAAATAGCTGGCAATGTCTACAGTGTGAGTTAGCATAGACCACCCCAATTAAAAAGGGAAATACTTAATACTTCAGTGGTTATTCCAAATATACCCACTACATCTAATGGGCCCATATGAATATGAAGTAGTGTGCTCCGGGAAAGCACTAAGAACTGCTTTGCACAGCACGAGAAATGGTCTTGAATGCCAAAATGTTTCTTCAAAAACCACCAGGCTACTTGATAAACAGATCACCTGAAAAAATATTCCCACAAAGTTTCATAAATTGACTTCTTCAACACACTGCCCACAGATGAAGCAAACTAGTGGTTTAACCTGGACATATTTATGCATTCCTTTACATAAAATTACATCTAGAAATAGAACATCTGGAAATTAAAGATTTATATTAAAATATGCAAATGTAAGTTGAAATTTCTTTGCATTAAGTGGAAAAATGCATATATTCAGAGAGAAAGCCCATGAGAAATTGTCCAAAAAGTGGCTGATATGGCATCCTAAATTAGTACATGGGTTGTGGACAAACCAGTTAGGACAACTTTAAAATGGCAATTTTAAAATGTAGCCCATATGTAAATATTCAACAAGCAAATATCAAGACTGTCAGTTTAGGAATTTGAACACAAAATCAGCATATCCCAGATTAGCGGTAAGAAAGCATCAGGACGTCTGAGCGATCTAGGGTGCTAGACTCAAGCTCCACCTCCCAAACAGTGGTGAGAATGCAACTTACTTATTCCACAGATCATAGTCAGGCACCACCCAGATAGAAGCACCATGGTACTTTAATGAACACAATGGATTACGAGGCACTGAGCATTCTCATGGTGCAAAGCACTAACTATACACTGTAAAAGACCCGAATTCTTGAGCTATCTCCCAGAGGAGTCACATGGGATGAGAGCCTCACCAGCTCCACTTATTTTAAAGAACTTTGTATCTGTTCTTCTTCTGCAACCCAAGCCCAAAATCACACTTCGCATCGCTGTACCACTTTCCACGGTTTTGCCTCTTAACTATTACACTCTGTTTCGATTTTCATGTGCCTGTTTGTTCTCTGTGAACTCATTTAGTCCCCCAGCCTCTAGCCCACTGCGTCCCATCCCAGCCTGTGAAACCACTGCTGCAGCCCCTGCTTCTCCACCCTGCCAGGACTTATGGCCCTGGTATTACCTGATCCAGCACAACCTGGAACCCATCAAGTCCCTAGTCCTTCACTGTCCCTTTCCTGCAAGTTCTCAGTCCTGGAGCCAGCATACTGAAAGGCGGAGAATTTTTGGGAGTGAAACGGACCAGGATTATACATGCCCTTGTACTGAGCGAAGTTTCTTGCCATTGCTCCTCTCTACAATTTACAGATTGCAAGAGATGTCGCAGGGATGAACTGTGATGAGATCGTGTACCCATTCTGCAGTCTTGGATACACTGCAGCTGCTCAGTGAACGTCAGCACCTTCTACTCCCGTTCCTAGTTTCCAGGACGCTAAACGCAAGAGGGACCACGCACCCATGCTGTGGCTGACGTTGCTGCTTCAAGTGCACGGCTTTCAGTCAGAGTCCTGAACTTGGTGATGCTCATAAAAAGGTGTGCACTGGATTAGTAACCTCTGCTCACCTTCGGATGTCGCATCAGAGCTCTTCTTCCTCCAGTCTCTTACCTTTTGTCAGCATTGTGTCCCTTCAGTGAGTGATGTGGCTTCCGATTTCATGCAGTTATCAGGACAACCTTCAGAACACTGTGGTTTCTCCCTGCTCCCACCCAAAGCCTCCAATTAGCCACATAATCTTCTGGTGCTGGCGTCTTCTGAAGCTATAGGCAAGTGTCAAATGTTAAAGAATCTGTTAAAGAATTAAGACACATTTTCTTTTCCAATGATTGTCACAGCTTCTTTTTTTTTTAATCAAAACAATTGAACCTATATGGCATTAGGAAACGGAATCACGTCTGAAGTTTAGATGTTGTTTTGATAGTTTACCGTATTTACATAATCCATGGTAGGTATGAATACAGATCAGCAGTGAGTCCTATATTTATATTCATAAGGTTTATTTCTGAGTATTGAAAACACAGAAATTGTATACATTTTGGGCCTTTAAAATGCCATTTTCAAAGGCATTAAGTACATTTAAACGGCAGGTACGATTTTGAGGATAGTCAAAAACTAGATTTTTGTTCTTTTAAGCTTGAGTTTATGCATGGTTGCATGCCACCTGGAAATGTTCTGCAGAACTGGTGCTGCACGGATAGCCTGGGGCCTGCGTATGGCCTTTTGACACATTGCCTTCTGTTATTCTCCTTAATTCTTGACGCTAAAAGGCCAACGGCTCTTTAAATGCACTTGTGAGGAGTTAGTGTCTGTAATGAAAATCACAGCCCTTGCTCTCTGCTGCACGGGCTGATGTTAAGTATGTGTGGCCGAATGCAGCAGGGCTGGGAGGGAAAATAATGCTGTGCCCGCAGGAATTTGACCATCTTTGAACTTTACTCACGTTTTAGAGGTCTCTGGATTTTTTGCCACTGAGAGGGAAAGGTAAGGGTTCTAAATGGCAGCTTCAGATGGAAAAAGCAGAAAAGCGGGCGCTGCTTGGGTCGGCACTGAGAACCGGTGCCTGTTTTCTTCTTTGATTGTGGAGAAGCTCTGCATTGCATGAGTTGACAAGCAGAAGCTACGTGGGGTGTAACCAGCTACCCAGCACATTCCGCGTATGTCTCCCGCGATGGTTTCGGGCTTGACCAGTCAGTTAGTTATACCTCTCCTTTTCCTCTATTACCTAACCACGAAAAGACCAAGACGATTATAATTAAATAAGTGCCTTCCCAATGGCAATTTAAGAAACCAAAGCAACCACCCGTTTATGATTCCAAGCCATCATAAATCATGTGACTATTTTTCTTCTAGAAATCCACACAAACCTTAATGACCTCACTATATATAGTGTTCTGGAAGAATAAGATGTTGTATTCTATATCCTCTCTCTGATAGCTGCCATGTAAGCCAAAAGAACAAAAGCATTTAAAAAGAAAGGTAAGAAGCACTATAAAGAATGACCATCCAAATCCAGGGATATCTGGGCGAAATGGAAGAAGTACAAAGAGCAAAAACATCATCTTCCAGGCCCTGAATGTACTGCCAGTTTCTCTGAGAACGGCAGTGTCCTCAGAGCCTAAAGGAAAATACTCTAACTGGGAAAGTGAGGTCAAGGGGGCGTTAAAATGCCACGTGAGAAATGGAGAACATGGTTCTAGAAAATTCATGAGGGAGAGAGGTGGGGGGATAAAGAGAGAAAGAGATTAATTTTATGGTGTAAACTCATCTTTGTCATAATGATAACAACAGACTTTTCTTTCCAACTTAGCACTGTCTTTAAAAACTCTCCATTGGCCACATGGAGAACCGTGGGCAGGAAGCAGTTAAATGTTCTGCTGGTGGGTAGCTGGGTAGGAGCAGAGCTGATCCGGAAACACGACGGGAAACCAGCTCTCCTGACCCCTGTCCGAACTTCTTTGCATTCCATGTATTACTGCCAAAGACTCTGCAGTTGTGCTAATTACATCAGGCAAAGGTACGTTTGTTAAGGCCTTTCCCCAAAATACAATGTATCAATGCTAAATTGGTGCATTCAAATGATTTTTTTCTGAAAACACAGTCAAGATGCCAACTAAAAAATTTAAATTGCCACATAAATGATATAGGATGCTGCATAAACAAACAAACAAACAAAAAACCAAGATGATAAAACAAGCATAAAGAACCAAGCCTCAAAAGTAGTGCCAGTGAATAAATTTTACCATTTCAATTTAGCAAATGTTTAGAGAGTCCATAATATAGCCAAAGCTTTAAAATATAGGCTATAGAGTAAGTCTGAACAACAAATAAGATATAATCCCTGACTTCAAATTACTGTCATCCATGCAAATAGATTTCTATCATTTTTTTAAAACCTTGGGAAGAAAAATTAATTTTCTGCCCAAGGGGTGGTTTAGTATAGGGTTCAGATTTTTCTCCTTTCCCAGTTGTCTAATGCACATGGCACTGAAGGTACAATAGGAAAATATTGAGTTGAATCATAGCAATGTGTGATCTTAATCACATCCTCTAACCTTGTTCATTTTCAGATCATTCATTGGTAAAGACGGATAATGCCTGCCTTGAAAGCTTATGAAAATAAAATATTATATAATATCCCTGTGTAAACCATAATATGCTATAGAAGTGTGTTAGCTCATATAAGTTAGGTGGCATTTGCATCTGAATCATAGAGGCCTGTAGTTGTAGAAATCACCCTGTGCTAGTGCCTGGGGCAAATGCAGAGGGCTCATCCGTACTGCACAGCTACCTAGAGCCAGGTGCTGTACCAGTGATCATAAATACATAATCCCAATCGTGCCTTATCACAGACTTGCAAGGTGGGTGGAGTGTAATAAACCCAAGGGTCACAGCGACTAGGTGATGTCTCCGAGCTGACAGCACTAGAAGGTAGCAGAATCCTGTCAATCATTTCTAGCTAAAAGGACTTTGTGCTTTTCATAACACCGTGCGGTCTCATCTATTTGTATTGACTAAGTCTCTTGAAGTTTATAGTTTTTAAAAGACTTTAAAACTGTGGTAAAATATACATGACATAAAAGTTATGAAAGTTAACATCTTAACCATTTTTAAGTGTATGGTTACGTGAAGAGCATTCACATTGTTGGCAACTGTCACCAAATCCCAAGTACCAGGAACTTTTCATCATGCCACACAGAAACTGTACATATTAAACCCCCCATTTCCTCCTCCCCCAGCCCATGGAAACCCCCGTTGGCCTTTGTGTTTCTATTAATTTGCCTACTCTAGTTACAACATATAAGTGAAATCATACAATATTTCTCCTTTTGTGATTGTTTTATTTCACTTAGCATAGTGTCCTGAAGGGTCATCTATGACCCCTGTAGATTGAATTCATCTACAGCAGAATTCCTTTCTCTTGAAGGCTGCATAATATTCCCTTTTATATTTATATCACATTTTCCAATTAATTCATCAGTCCTTGATACTTGTGTTTCTACCCTCTTTTGGCAATTGTGAGTAATGCTCCTCTGAACACAGATTTATAACTATCTCTTTGGGTCCCTTCTTTCAATTCTTTGAAGTGTATTCTCAGAAGTGGAATGGCTGGATAATATGGTGATTCTGTCTTTAATACTTTGAGGAACCACCAAAGTATTATGCACTGTTCTCTATTGCAGCTACACTTTACCTTCTCACCAACAGTACCAATTTCTCTACATCTTCCCTAATAGTTATTATGATCTGTTTTGTTTTGCTTTCTTAAGTAACCTTCCTAATAGATGTGAGGTGGTATCTCACTATGGTTTTGATTTGCATTTGCCTAGTAATTAGTAAAGCTCAACATTTTTTCCTGGTACTTATTAAACATTTGTATATCTTTGGATAAATGTCTTTTCAGATTCTTTGCCCATTCTTTAATTGGATTGTTTTGGGTTGTTGAGTTGTTGGAGTTCTTTTTATATTCTACCCTTTATCAGGTAGATGATTTGCAAATATCTTCTCCCATTCTGTGGGTTGCCTTTTCACTCTGTTGTGTCTCTTGATGTGCAGAAATGTTAAATTTTCATGTAATCCCATTTGTCTTTGCTGTCTGTGCTCTTAGAGTTAGAGCCAAGAAATGCCTGCCAAATGCACAGTGTGAAGCTTCTCCTCTATGTCTTCATTGTAGAGCTTTGTAGGCTTAACTCTTATGTTAGCTCTTTGATGTATTTTGAGTTAATTTTTGTATATGGTATAAAGTAAGGTTCCCGCTTCATTCTTTTGCATGTGAATACCCGGTTTTCCCAGCACTACTCATTGAAGACTGTATTTTCTTTTGTCTGTTGAAAGGTTTTGGCACCCTTGCTGAATATGGCTTGGCTGTGTATGTGAGGATTTATTTCTGGGCTTTCTATTCTACCCCACCGGTCTTACAGCTGCCCTTGTGCCAGCGCCATACTGCTTTGATTATTGTAGCTCTGAAATAAGGGTTGAAATCAAGAAATGTGAGACTTCCAACTTTGTTTTTGCTATTCAAGATTGTTTTGGCTATTTGGTATCCTTTCAGTTTTCATATACATTGTAGGATGAATTTTTATATTTCTTCAAAAACTCATTGGGATTTTGATAATAACTCAGTTAAATCTATAGATCACTTTGCATAGTATTATCACCTTAACAACATTAAATATGGCAATCCATAAACACAATATGTTTCCACGTACTCGTGTCTTCAGTTTTTTCCAGCAAACTTTGTAGTTTCTTTGTACAAGTCTTTTTCCACCTTGGTTAAGTTTATTCTTAAGCATTTTATTTTTTATGCTAATGTCAGTGGAATTGTTTTTTATTTTTGTTATAGAATTGTTGATTTTTACTGTGGAGAAATGCTACTGATGTGAGTGTTCATTTTGTATCCTGCGACTTTGCTTAATTTGTTTAATAGTTCTTCATAGTTTTTGTTATTGTGTTGAAGTCTTTAGCATTTTCTATGTATAAGATTATGTCATCTGTGAACAGGAATAATTGTATTTCTTCCTTTCAATTGGGATCACTTTTTATTTCTTTTTTCTTGAATTAATTGCTCTGGCTAAGACTTAGGCCTTTTTGTCTTGTTCCTTGTTCCTGATCTTTTACCTTGGAGTATGGTGTTAGCTGTGGGTTTCTCACAGATGGTTTTTATTATATTGAGGTAGTTCCCTTCTAATCCTACTTTGTAAATTGTTTTTATTCTGAAAGGCTATTGAACCTTGTCAAATCCTTTGTTTGTATCGGTTAAGGTGATCAAGTGTTTTTTTCCTTCTTTCTTTCTGTTAATGTGGTGTATTAACTTGATTGATTTTCATATGATGAACCATTGTTGCATTCCAGAAATAAATCCCACTTTGTTTTTTGGTGTATAAACATGTTAATGTGCTCTGGAATTCTGTCTGACAAGATTTTTTTGAGAATTATGACTTTCATATTTATCAGGGATATTGGTTCACAGTTTTATTTTCTTGTAGTGTCTTTAACTTTGATATCAGAGGGTTGCAGGCCTAATAGAATGATTTTGGAAGCATTTGCTCCTCTTTAATTTTTTTTTGGAAGGGTTTGAGGAGGATTAGTGATAATTCTTCTTTAAATGTTTGGTAAAATTCAACAGTAAAATCATCTGGTCCTGGCCTTTTCTATGTTGGGAAGTTTTTAATTACAGGCTTAATTTCCTTATTATTCATAGGTCCATTCGTGTTTTCTACTTCTCCATAATTCAGCCTTGGTTGGTTTGTCCATTCCAACTAGGTTGTGTAATATGTTGACATACAATTGTTCATAGTACTTTCTTGTAATCCTTTTTATTTTTATGAAAGTATTAGTAAGCTTCTCTTTTATTTCTGATTTTAGTTGAGTCCTCTCTTTTTTAAAAAATCAATCCTGGTAACTATTTTCCAATTTTATTCACCTTCTCAAAGAACCAACTAGTAGTTTCAGGGGTTCACTAATAATTATGTTAACTTTACTATTTTTTGCTTTTATTTAAATCTATTAGCTTAAAATATATCAACAGGACAAAATAAAAATGTAGATTGATGGAACAGACATAATCACACCTCTAGTAAGTGGCACACCCAAGAACTAATAAAAGTGTTTATTTTCTACTTAAAAATGATTCCATCACCCAATATGCAGTATATGCAGTTTTCTAAATGCATTTTTAGAATCTGCACCATCACATTGCATATTAAGTGTTGGCATGGTAAGATCTAGGCTGTTGAAAAAGTAAAATCAAGTTGCATTGGATATGATTATGTTTAAGAGGTAGCTGGGGCAATGGAAATCATCAAACTTCCTTGATGTGTAGGCCCCTGGGAAGATGAGGGACCCACACATTAGAAAGGGGTTCCGGGAAAGGCGGTCCCTAAGGGAAGACTGAGTGTATGCAAAGTACCCATGGGTAGCAGGTGCAGATGGGACTAAGCTCACCTCTTCCGTTTCCGGCTCAGCCTAACAGCACTTTTCTCAGCAATAATTGACTTACTCCTGTGTGAAACCCATTTATATTCCAGGGCAGTTTCTCTTTAGGATTCTATAGACAGCATTTTCCAGGCTAAAATGAGCAGTTATAGATTAAGTATTATATAGCCAAATCTGCACAACAGCTTTTAAAAATCAGGCAAGCCTCCGTCTGGGTGGGCACGGGCCAAATCTGTCATTTACTTTGGTATTTGTCAAAAGATTTCCAGACAGTTAGCAGGGCTGGCAATAGTTTAATTAACGCCAAAGCTTGTAAATCAAAGCGAAGACTTGCATGTATCCTGCGAGACTTACGCTCCTCGCTGCTCAGAATAATTACCTCTGGAGGGACCTGAAAATTGAAAACTGAGAGTGTAAATTTGGCTAATTTGACAATAGTTGCTACATCTGGTAATCGCCGTCTTTTAGAAAAAAACACAAAATATTTTATTATTACAATCAGGTGAGATAAATTTTGTAGAATTGGGAATATTGATACTTTTTATTTCAAGTCCTCCGTACCCGGATCCTAATCATATTACCAGCAGCTGTATTGAAAAGTAGAACCTTTTTCCTGCTTTTCTTATTCATTCATAAAATTATACAATCACTTAATTAGGCGGGAGATTAGTGTATCTCTTGTTTGTTTTCAGGAGACCTACTCCTTTCAATATTGTCTCATTTAAAAGGCTCTTCAATAAGAACAACCAAAAATAATTGCAGCTTCTTTTTTTCCTAAAAGGTATGAAGTCACTCTAAGATCAATGTTGTACCTTTCTTATTAGGCAAATAGTCTTCTTTCTTCATATTTGAGCACATTTCTCTTTACTTTTTTGAGATTTACATAATTAGTCTATCCGAGTATGTAGGCCCATGTTACTGTCCCTCTTTTTACCAACAGGGGGCGCCAGTGCCCGTGATATGCGGGTGCCACCCCAGAGCACAAAGTTAAACGCAAGTGAAACGCAGGTGAGGGAGATGGGCCTGCTCTTTCTTCTTCAGCGGTGCAGTTGTTGGTACCGCTCTTCTCCCATTCACCAAACCCAAGTTCGGCATCACTTCTTCCCCTCTGGGGCTCATATCCGATTTCTCTAACATGGACTTCTCTTTGGTATTCATGTCCGCGTTGCCATTGTCCTCGGTGGCCCATGCTTGGCCTGTTACAGGGCTGAACAGGTGTCCTTGCTTAAGGGGCCCTTAGCAGACTCCTGTCTCCAATCAATTCTTCACACCCTTGGCGAGGGCTCTCCCCGGCCCTCAGCTGTTAGCCTTGAATGATTTGTCTCGTTTCTGTTCTGTGGGTCGGCACAGTGTATTTTACATGTTCAAGTCAATTGCCAACAATGAAAAAGCAAGAGTTTTGCGTGGAATTCTGGATTTTAATTTATCGAAACCTAGAAAACCTGGTCAGTCAAAGTAGAACCAGGTTGCAGACAAGGAGATAGTAACAAAAATGTTATCTTTACTTTTAGGAAATCTCAGCTTGTTTAAGGGCTAGAATCAGGCATCCAACTTTTTCCACAACCTAAATTAAGCTTACCCTAAATTTAAGGCTTTACTGTAGATTTGACCTCTCAAGGGCAAGGGATGTCTGAGTAGCTTATTTCATGGAAGAAGCAGAAAAAGTGAGATCGCATAAACATCATGCAGGTTGGGTCAATGAAGAAACACAATGAGTTAAGACAAGACGTTCTGTTTTCTAATTAATAATTGAAGTGATTCTCACTCCAGGTGGGGTCAATGGGAAAGAAGATAATTGCGGCTGGAAGAATTACTCTGTGGCTATGTACTCACGGACTCATGAATTCAGGGAACTGAGCTCCTGCTAATGATCACCTTCCCCAAAGGTCTTTCTTAACCACCGTGTCTGAAGTCGCCTGCAGCCTGCCCCTGTCACTCCTGGGTAACCACTGTAATTATTGTGCTCATTTTGTGTGCTTACTGTCCCCTTCACAGAGTGGAAGAAGCAAACCTATGTATCTTCTTAGAAAACTGTCTGATCCATAATTACTCATCAAAAACTGGTGGTGGGGTGAGTGCAATGATCTGGAGAAAAAAATAAAACATGCTGTCTTCCTAAACACACACACGCGCGCTGCTATGAATTTGCCAAATGAATCCTTCTTACGCAGAGCACAAGGTGCAGGATGGTGAGCAGAGTTCAGCGAAGACCACAAGAGAAATGACAATGGTGAAGCTTATTACTCACTGGCCATTGGGGAAGTTCCTGGCTCCAGGGGCAATGCAAGGAGAACGAGGGGGTGTGCAGAGAGAGAGGCAGGACTCGGGGTACATATCTTTATTAGGGTCAGGGTCTAAGGCTGGACTGGTCAATTCAAACCCAAAGAGCAAGGTCCTGGAAAGTTACCCAGGGCAGAGGGGGTGGGTCTTATCAAAGGGGTACCTAAGGCCCACAGGTCTGGGAGACAGGGGGGTCTGTTTAGCAAAAGGGTGATGTATCAGAAACTTACATTTGCTTGTGACTCTGTGGGTTATTATCGGTTTAGGGTCTCTGCGGTTCACTTGGCCAAACAAAATGAACGCCGAGGCAGCCATGCCAGGGGGTAGCTTAGCTCGATTCTCAACGCACGCCTACCCACAAAACCTGCAGTAGCGTTGTATTGCCTGGAGCATAGCACTAGAAGTTCTAGTCTTATTTTCAAAGTCTTGTACTTTCGTATGGTCTGGCCCACATCCAGCTGTGTAAACTTCTTTCCAAATCCTTCTGTTTACACATTCTGTGCTCCAGACACGGGAGAGCACTTTTATTCCCTGAATTTATTTTCTTCAAATGCTAAGACGATGCACACCTCCTCTTTTGCTCAAGCTCTCCCTTGCTCTGTCTTTATCGTTTTTCTTCGACATCCCCTTGCAAGCTCCATCTCAAGGGGCATGTTTTCTGACTTGTCCGCCATTGCTTCGGTCAGCATGAGCCTCCCTCCTCTGCTCACCCGGGGCTCACAGCTGTGTCAGGAGCGTGGCATGCGTTTCAGTCTTTCTTTCTTACACTTACTGCTCTGTCCGCCACCTAACTGGAAACCCACAGCAGACAGAGAGGTTCTTTTACACATCTTCCTCTCCATTGCCTACACGTCTGTCGAGGTGCCTTCATCTGCTGGGAGCACCACCAACACTGGCTGCATTAAGGAGCTCCCGTCTCTCACACCAGACACACTGGATGGCATGACTCACTGAGATCTGATGCAGCCAGGGCCTCCAGAACATACCCGGGCTTCAACTCTGCTTCCGCAAGACCTTCATTCTGTTGTTCAAATGTTTGGGATAAACTGAGTCAATTGTAGGCAATAATGTTGTGGGACTTCTGTCATTCCTTCTTCTTCTGTGTCCACTTTTGACTGAGTTGGGATGAAGGAAGGTCTGCAGTCAGGCCAGAGCCTGATGTCACAATTTATTTTCCACCTCAACTTTCCTAGACCACGGGCCTCAGTGCCTAAGGAGATTCCTCCTTCACCCACTTGTTGTACACCCAGGACGCACAGCAGGATCTCCAGGGGGTGGCATCTGGACAGCTGTAACTTTTCTGAGCTCCAATGCAATTGCAGTCCTCTGTCTGAGTCCAGATTCCCCCCCCCCCACCATGAGCATATGCTCCATCCTTCCTCCACCAGAAACAAAGCCATCTATCTACCTCCTGACAGTGGCTCCCAGTCTTTGGCACCAGGCTGTGGGGGGTGGAGGAGCATGGAGCTCCTGAAGGTGCTGATACACCATCCTCAGGTGCTGGGGAGGGGTGGCAAACGAGATCAGAGCAGCGACGACGTGGGGCAAGTGGGGAGATGAGGGACCTGCAGCTCTGGATTTGACCTCTGAAAAATTGTGAGCAAGATATGTACATGTGTGCATGTGTGTGTATTGAAACAACAAAAAAAAACAGAGAAATTAACAGGTGTGTGTACCTGTTATCTCCAGCTGATTCTGAGACTATAAGTGGACCACTGATCATATATAGAATAGGTCTAGTGTGCATCCATTTACCCCACAGGCATGTATTGACTATCCGCCCTCCTGCAGCTCGGAGGCTTAAAGGTAAGAAAGCCATCTACTAAGTGAATATGACTGGTGCTACAGGGGAATAAAGGGCTGCCATGAGAACACTCACAGGGGGACCTGCTGGGTCTACTCTGGGAGAGGACATGTCCCCACAAGGATGATGTTCAAGGTGAAACTTGAGGGGTAACTGAGTTCCATGACAGGGAGGGTGAGGGTGAGAATTATGGTGTGCATGAAGTCCCCGAGACAAGGGACAGTGGGAGCAATCCTTATGGCTAGAGCAGAAAACAACAAGAGTGATAAGACCAAGCCAGTGAGTAGGGCCAGAACTGGGCAGCAGTTCTACAGTGACTGGTCCAATCCTGGGGGAGAATGACAGGAACAGATCTGCATTGTTAAAGCTCGGTCCCTGTAGCAAGGTAACAGGACAAAACTGGAAATTATGGTTTGGGTGTTGGATAACAACATAGTGGCGGCGCCCACCTGAGCTGCCATACCATTTAAGTCTATTGACTCAATCATGCTGCGACAGTTTATATGTGGCCTTGCATATATATCAGACGAACAGTACACTTATTTGACTGTAATACTAGATTCTGCAAATGTATGCTCAGCCTGTATACATAATGTAGTATGGTGTTAATAGAACAGGATATGGGTATTTCCCCAATTTTTACCATTTCCTCTTAAGAGTATGCTCCAGCTCCCCTTATCTCATTTGTTTGCTCCATTCATACAGATGAAAAAAAAATCCCTACGAACTGCTTTGAGCCCATATACATTACTAATTATGTGTAAACGTCAGGATCCTGTCCCGGGGTTCTTCTGCTCAGTTTCAGGTTCAGATAACAACTACGGAAGCATTACTAATAGCGGAAAACCTTTCTTTCCTGCCCACAAGAAAGGGAATGGTGGCCGCCAAGTCAATTTTATGAAATAGCTATTAAGAAAAAGATGAAAGGCTTTTCTGCTTGGTAAATTTTCCATTTCTTCTGAATAGCTTACTATCAATAGCTGTCCTCTTTCTACAGCCAAAGTTAAATTTTTTTCTGAGTTTTCCAATTTGGCAGAACAGACTTTAAGCCCCAAATAATTTAGTAGCAAAATCACTAATCCTCCCTTTAAAGAAAGAGAATATGGAAGGTCAATTTATAGGCAGGAACATTTTAAATGTTATGCGGCAAATATCAGGGATTGGGTTCTGTGGTTTTTTATGGGAGTCACTCGTGGTTTACTTCTTCTTGTAAATTGAAATGCAACCTCATCTCTGATTTTTGTCAATAGACTTTTAAAGAATATAAGTTGAGTGGTAAATAGAAATTCCAGGAGAGGAAAGAGAGCCCTGAGATTAGAAGTCAATGTTCACTCGTCCAGGGCCATCTGATACTTGAATCGCGTCGAGAGGAGCCCAATGAACTGTTTGTTGTTTATCCTGTGCTCAGACATCTCAAGTGTCAGAGGTCCCAGGAATTTCCGAAAAGGGCTCGCGGAGATGACCGCTGTCTTCGCCGTTCCCCGTGGGGTCGAGCTGAGTGATCGCGCGTCCTTCCTACTGAGGTCTCCAAACACATGTTCCCCGTTCTCCCCCTGGTCCGCATTTGACACGGTTCCCGCTACTTGTTTCATCCCGACTGTGCCCTTCTAGGTGAAAACTTCATCTTCTCCCTCCCGCTTCCTTGATTTTGCCAGGCTTGACTTTTAATGCTTACTGTACAGGCAATTAACGGGATTTAAAAGGTCAATGAAAAACAGATCTGAGAGTGCTCTTAAATACCAGCACCCCATGAAGCCACGCTGGGCTTGCGCAGGGTGGTCCCTGCAGACCCTCTGACCCCAGTCAATGATTGAGTGGTTTACTGGAGTCCAAACGGCATTAATCAAATAGACAGTGGGGGGAGAAAGACCTGAATTTGTATGTACTGTTTATAAAAATTTGTTTTAGTATAAGAAAGTTTGTTTTTGAGAATTTGAAAGCAGGAGAGCCCAATACGTTGTCCCACTAGGCCAGAGATGGTAGTGATCACGGAGGGGACGCATCTTAGAGCAGCTTCCCCAGAGCCTACACCCTCCCCACCCTCATGGCACCCACAGTCCTGAGCAAGTGAAAGGGACTGGAAAAAGCCCTGGGCATATGGTATCTCCAAAAAGGCAAAGCTTTCAAGGAGCCTGAGAAATGGCTGGACAACATGGTTACAAGAAAACAGAGTATACAGAAGGTGATTTCCTATCCTGTGACCCTCAAGAGACACTTGTGTCCCTTGAGGCTTAAAACTGCTAGTATCAGTTAAATTCATCTTTAATAACCATAGTAATACCTTTAGCCTTGGGTTGTTTGAAATCACAACGAATATTTTCCAAATTGAAAAGTGGGATGCATGCTGGAGACATTCTTTCTCCTTTTGGCCTCATATAAGGATTTAATGAGGTTCCCTGGCTTACAAATGGCATGGAACACATTCCTCTTGGTGTCCCGTTCTCTCTGATCAAATGACCTCCTAGGAGGTTGCTAACATGTGTTGCTATCACATGTATTTCCTTCGGGGAAATACGGTGTCTTTACATTGATAAGAGTTCATTTCAACTTTTCTTCCTGCTTCAACTTTACAACTTCACTGTTTTTTGCTCCTTTGGGGGGGGGGGGCATCTTCTCAAAGTCCCTTTAAGCTGGTCTAATCCATTATAAATTTGGTACACTCAGCTCACTTATTAAATACAATAAGTTTAACAGAAACAGTGTCTAACCTAAAAAAAATTATTGAACATTTTGTGTTCAATATATCTTTACTGCTCATGAAGGTGCTAAGAAATAAGATTTTAAGAATCATTATCAGATGACAGATATTTATCAAATATATGATCACTGTTAAGGAGAAACAGGGGATCGATTTTTTTCTCATTTGAAAACAGTGATTTCAGCCCCATTTGTAAATGAAATGATTTATTTATCATCACTGAGCAGGGAGAATTACTTTTTTGAAATAACAACACTCCTTTATTTTCTAAAAAATAGACAACGGCAGTAGCACATACATACTAAGAATTTCCACTGCCTTCCTAATTCTCCAAATCTGCCATTTCCCTGAAAGTTTTGAAGTCAGCATGCTTGAACTGACTTTCCTGGAGCTGTTTCTGTCTTTTCTGCATTTTTCTGAGGTTGCTGTACATGCACCCAGACACCCCAAATTGTCTTGAGTAGACTGAAGTAAAATAAATGAGATGGCTAAAATTCCCTTTTATCTCATAAATGTTACACCTTGTCGATTAAAACAAATACTCCCTTTCGATGCCAAGAATACATTTTCTGTTACATTCGCAATCTGCTGCAACTGCCACTGGATACAAGGAAAACCTCTAACAGATGGGATCAGCACACAGCAATTGCAAATAGAACTCTCCGAATAACAAATGGGAGACATCTTCTGTAAGTTACGTTGGCAGGAAAACAGGGTTTTGAGGGCTTTCTGAGATGTTGTACTACCGATTCCGAGAATACAATTGGAGCTTAAACACACACACACTCAAACCCCAGAAAATACATGTTAGCATTTTGCACAGAACGCTGCCCTTGATCTCACAAGTCATACAGAGTCAAGGTTGCCAAAACCCTTCTTCTGTTCTTCCTAGAAATATTTGACAGGAGCGAAGTGCAGTAGTAAAAATGCTGGCAGTACGGGCCTGGAAGTGTTCATCCACAGCCGGGAGGAAAATGCAGTCACCCTGCGGTGAAGGGTCACCATGTCCTTCCCTGACCTTTGACCTCACTTTTAACGAGGTACAGACAGGAATGTCATTCAAGTGGGCCAACGTGGAGACTTTTCTCTACAAACACACACTGTGGTGAAACATGGTGCCCAGAGAGAAGCTGAGGTCAGAGCCAGTGGAGAGAGGAAGTTGGTTTGATGCCGTAAAAAAATCCCTAAAGTGAAGTCTCTGACCACTTCCAGGGCAAAACAAGTAAAACTGCCTCTCTCTGCTTTCCGTCCCTCACTGAGGCCTGCTTCGTGTGTTACTCCATTGAAATTTCTCATTCAAGCCTCCCCAGCAAGTACGTAAAAATGATAATGGCAAGAGGAGAGCACGCCATCGCCCAGGAGCAAGGGGCCAGGTGTGTGCTGGGATGGGTGGGAGGGGAAGACACAGGTGGAGGTGCTCGGTGGCTTTGGCTTTTCCCTGTTCACCTCTTCTGTGTGAAGGCCTGGACCGTTTGGGAACAAAGCAAGCCACTTATCCCTGTGTGGACGGGTACCAACCTCAATTCTTTCCTGCCCTTTCTATTAGAGAGATACGGATCTGGGAGAAGGGACTTGGCAGGGGAAAGGAGGCTTAGCGGAAAGCGGCAAGTTAAGGTTCTCTGAGCTTCTGGAATATTCCTTTTTCCCTTCACCTGGCCTCCTCCAGGGCCCTGAAGCAATGGAGCAGCTCAAAATGCACCATCAAGTTTACTTCACTCTTAGGACCTTTCAGGGTTTATTTTTTTTTCTGAAATAAGACACAATAATATAAGACATATATATGTTTTAAACTATGCATCTTTCTTTATATTCATTAATATCTGAAACTCATTCAGTATGTTACTATGAAGAATAGAATATAATTTGGGATGAAATTTTCCCCAAATATTATCATGGTTGTGAAGGATTTAAAAATTAGGTTTTATACGGATTGCTCTTCAACTGTTCCATCAACAAAAAGGTAAGCTGCAGAGTATACTGAGTTTTCTTAACCTCAAGTTTATGAGGAACATCAGGTTTTTTTCCACACAATCTTTGAATAGATCATTATAATCGTGATATGTTCATCTTCAAAATCATCATCAACATCACCAGAATCGACACCCAAAAATAACTTTGATCATGCCTTCCACACACACTTGTGTATGCTGAGGCACACGGATGAACTGAACAGGGCCGGCTTCCCATCATCCCCTTTGGGTTTTCAGTGTCCTTTCTCTCATGAGTCTTCCTCATCCTTTCCAGGTTCCCATGCTCCTCAGTGCGGACTCCTGGCTCCACAAATGACTTCTCTGTGCCTCTTGCCACCTCTCTGTGTCCCTCAACAGATAAAGCTCAACCACTCTGTACCCCTTGTATTATAATAATGTTCAAACTTCTTCAATTGCCGCCTACATACGGCCCAAGCAAATGGTTCCAGGAACCTCCTTTTGTTTGTTCAGATGGTATATTGCTGCCAGTGCACTTGGAAGTGACCTGTCAATCTGATACATACATATCCTCCCCCCCCCATGCAGGGCATATGTACACATGCATATACACCTTCTAAGGCACACTTAATTCTAGTTCTAGAAAAATTTTAATTGGTGATAATACAGACACATTATGAAGATTACGTGTACATAAGGACATAACTGGAGTCACAATTTTGTGATCTAGCAGCATCCCTGGTAGTCAAGGGACAGACACCTCCGCTTACCTACCCAGCTTGCCCCTTCCCTTCTCTTTCCTCCTCTTCTTTTTCTGAGTTCACTGTTCAAGACCCAGCTGTCCCTGTTCCTAGTTGCAATCTGCTCAATACTGCTTTACCTGAAAATTTCTTGTGTATAAATGGATTAAGACAATGTGTTATTTATTCCCCAATATAAAATCCTGTTATTTAACATGGGCTTTCTCGGAATTAAAAACAAAGCACCTTTAAACATAAAGGAGTGTTGTTAATGGTGGGGACCTTAAGTATCACCCCCTCTCCAGCAAGGCCACGGGCCTGCCCCTCCTCGGCCCCCTTAGACAGTTACACCCCCAAAACTCTGCCTGCAGTCCCTCACTGGACTGACTATTCTTAGCCCTTTTCTTCACTAACCAAACTTGTATCTCCTTCTCTCATAATAATATCACCATAAGATTTATTACAGATAAAACCTACCTATGGCTATGTAATGGCACACAATTATTTTGGTTGTGTGATTTAATAAACATTGTATAACAGTTCTTTAAACTCTCATATACACATATATATAGATATAATGAAATATAATAATAGTTTATATATATTTCTTTCACCAGATAATACACAGCTATTAAATCTAAGCCATGTTTGGGAGCCGGTGGATAATTTCAAACCTTAAAGTCACACTGCATGGAGAGCAACCTGCCTGTTCTCTGTGTGTGGGTCCCCCACAGAAGGCACTGGCTGATCTACGGGATCAGCTCCCGGGTCCTTCCTCTCTGAGCTCACAGCTCCTCTGGGTCCGTGGCCCCTTGGCTTTCCTCACACTGTTTCTCTGGTTTCTCGTTTTCTCCTCTCGGAAGGCCTGTCCTTCAGGTTCATCTGGGGACTTCGTTGCTAGGCCTCGAAGACCTTGGTTTCAGACCCCCTGTCATGACAATGCAACAGCGATCGGCCCTTCCCTTTAAAACTTTTAGGAGGACACCTGCCAAGCAAACGAACTTCCTCTTGCTCATAACACACTCTCAGGACCTTATTATTTCTCTAGTTCTTTCCTCATGTTTAGCGCCATGTTTATTACCTTAGACCGCTACAACTGAGGACGCACAACTGAACAGGTCATGGCAGAGAAGGAGCAGGAGGAGTGGGGGTTGGAAATTCTCATCTATCACTCAGAATGTACCTCTAGTTCACTACACCATAAAGTGTGAAAGCAAGAAAAACTAAAGAAGGCAGTGGAACAAGGAAGAAGGAAAAGAAACAGATTTAGTTGACTTAGCTTCTTGGCCTGTGGTCACGCATTTCTGTACACACGAATAATTGCAATATTTTTCCTCTTGGTAGCAGTGCATACTTCAATAAAATGTATCAGTCAATGCAGTTGAGGAAAGAAAATTAAGACTGTTAGACACGGTATTAATGTTTATTGGTGATACCTAAGTCAAAAGTGTATATTAAAATAAAGTTTTAAAATAAAGTTAAAATAAAATATATTAAAAACAGTTTTCATATTTGTTTTGGAAGAAGGCAGCTGGCTTGCAAGAGAGTCCAACACAATTACCAGATCTCGTCAAGGATTTGTAACGCCTGCCTTCTTTGTTCAGAATTAGCATTTTGGTCACTGCAGAAAACAACACTTTAAAAAATGTTTATATTTATAAACACAATAACACAAACACTTACTTTTTAAGTGTCTAAATGCCTGGGATGTTTTTAGCAAGAATAGAAAGATGGAAACTATAGTAAATAACAATAATATGCTCATTTCACATATTTTGTGGACCACCTGTTTAAATGTTTTCCAAGCTTTTAAAAGCATCTGTTACTTTTTTATCCAGGATAAACAAATTATATAAAAAATAGTTACACATAAGTAATCATTTAAAGCCAATGTAGATGGGCTTTCAGGAAGGGAATTAGGAAGATTCAAAAGATAACGACAATTCAAGAGTCAGTCCTTGTGTTGGAGTTTGGAAGAAGTGGGTGCAACTACAGAATCTTGGGAATCTATATGCTTCATTTTCATCAGCTATTAAAATAGAATTCTATTATTTGCCTCTTATGAGTCTTGTAAGAAGTTTCTGAGCCCGTGGAAAGTAAGGGCAAGACACAGTCCTCCCTCAGTTAATAACAGCCACATCATCAGAAAACTACGTGAGTACAGTTCTATTGGCCTGCATCCACCTATATTTCTTCTTTTTGTGCATCTCATCTCGTGGGATCTCAATGGGCTACAGTTTCCCTCACTGGGATGTTCAAATAAGCACTAGAATCAGATGTCTGTGAGATACGGGGTCAGTGCTGGCTACTAGTTCTGGCCTGTTCATTATAGTCTGCATCACCTGGAACAAGTCATAAACACATTGTTCAGTCCTCACATATATAGTTTGATGGTGGCAAGTGGTCACAAAACCACCTTGTAGCCTTAACATCCTGTGAATCTTGGAGGGTGGATCCTAGACACTCTTGGTTTATCTCTGTATAATTATCATCTGCTTCCTCCCTTTCAGGATAGTTTAAGTCAGGAGCACACAATCTCTTCTGAGATATAGAGTACGACTCCTGAGTGACAGTCACATCTTCAGCATTAATAAGCATCGCCTTGATGGCGCATGTGACTCTGTGCTATGATCAGCTTTTGTCCTCAACCTGCGATGTTCCTGAGTAGTGCTCATCATTTCACTTTATCCCTCCCCCCAAAACAGAAGAACCAGCTTCAATGAGCATTAGTGAGAAAGAGCTATTTTACTGAATATCTCTTGAAGAAACGTCACAGGGCGGGGGGGCGGGCAGGTATGTCACAAATGATACAGTAATTCACCTTCCTTTACAAATAAGAATATGCATCAGATATTATGCTGGTCTGGAGTCTCTGAGAAGCAGGTAGTGGCATAGGATTAAATATATGAGGATTTTACTCAGAAAAAATCCTGTGAATGAAAATGTTACAGGAGCCAGAGAAGGCCGAGAGGAAGCATCTGAGGCTCCCGTCCAGTCCCAGAAAAGTGCAGCAGGACCACGGGGCAGTCCCTGAGCCAAAGTCGGCCCTGAGGAGCGCATGCCTCCCAGGAACAGGCTGCCTTAGTATCCCTGTGTCTGCAGTCATTTGCTGGGAGCAGCCCACGGGAAGCGAGGCCACAGCCCACAGCTGAGACGGAATGCGAAGCGCATCAGCCAGGCTCCGGGCCAGTAACCCTCCCTGCAGTTGGAGGGCTGTGAGACATAGTCTCATGACCACTACAGTATCTCTTCCCAGCCTCTCTGCTCTGGGATGTGCTGTGACGCCCCACCCCCTGCCCCATGGGCCTCACTTTCATCTAGTCTTTCAAAATTCCCTCACGTGAGAAATGTCCACCTTCTGAGCTTTTCCACCTCTCTTCCCTCCTCCAGTGTCTTCTACAGGCTCATCCAAATTTGCATCATCCATCATTATTTTCAGGTGTATTTAAAGACAGGCCTTTGTTAACACTCGGAAGTTACGCATCTGCTAGTTCCCAGCACTCAGCCTCCATTGAAGGCGGGGAGGAGAAAGGTGACACAGAACACTGAGCATTTCCTGCCACGTCACAGCAGGGCTGCGCTGTCACCAGCCCCTTCTGTTTTATTTTTAATGCACCCCTCTGTCATCTGGCCCCTGTGTCCACCAGCATGCTGACCAGCTCCCAGAAGGTCATCACTGACTTTCCGATTGCCAGAACTATCAAACATTTCGAAGTCATTATTCTTGATTTTCATAGCTATTTGATAATAGTATCAATCGTGCATTTGTTGAAATTCTGTTTTGCCTGGACCACTGTGAAACAATACTCTGCACATTCTTCTTGTATCTTTACGACCATTCCTTTTGCATTTTCCCCGTTTTTTGTTCCTCCTCATTCCTTAAATATTAGTGTTCCCCAGGCCTTGAGCTCCTTTTACTCTACATACTTCCTGCAGGAACTTTCTTCTCTGCTGTGCAATAGTTTTCATTTATTCAAGTGACGTTGCATTTATCAATTTCCTACTATGTCCTGAGAATAAAATGATGAAGAACAAAGCTCTGGCTTTCAGAGATGTGTTGTCCAATAGCGGGAACATGAAAGTGAACAGGCAATTACAGAGCAATGAACTTGCTGTGGCAGCGGGGTGCTCACGGTTCAGGGCACACGGAGGAGGGAGTCTAACTTCGACTTGGTTGGTTAGCGATGCTTCTTATAGGAAGACAACCACCGCTGTGTGATAATCACAATAAGAGGGGCGGTGGGGCATTCCAAACTAACAAGTGCCGTCTTGTGAAGCCCTAATTAGCTCAGGACATCTGCAGTCCTGAGTGAGAGAGAGAGGGAGAGGCCCAGGCAGAGAGCTGTGAAATAAAGGTACTGAGCGGCTGGGGTGGGGGAGGAGGGGCGAGGGGGTGGAGGGGTCCCGCACAAAGGAGAAAGGACTCATGGGCACGGACAACAGTGTGGTGATGGCTGGCAGGAGGGAGGTTTAAGGGGACTGAATGGTAATGGAAAAATTACAGTAAAGATTAAGTTTAAAGAAACTACTGAGATGAAGGGACTTGAGTGCTAGGTTGTGGTCTTGGGATCCCACTCTGAGAGCAGTGCCGATCTGCTGATGGATTTCAAATAAAAGCACGACTTAACTTCTTTACCTGTTTTAGAAGCTCATGCTCTACAAAGAACGGATTAGAAATAGGATATCCTTGAAGGAAGAGCAGTATCTAGGAATCGCTCTAGCTCAGTTTGATAAAATATCATGTAAGCCTGCTTTACATCAAGCCTTCAAAATGTTAAGTGATAAAATCATGCTTAGATATATATATATAGTGATATATATATCGCTTTATATATATATATATATATATATATATATATATATATATATATGAAACAATCCCTTCAAGTCCAAGCCCCAAATCAAAGCAAAACAAAAAGGAACATTAAAAGTGTCTATATGTACACATTAGTTTATATACATGGTTTTGTTATTTACTGAACTGCTATAAGCCAGTCACCGAGACCAGAACTCCTTTCTTCTTCCATTTCCCTCTCGCCTCGCATCCAATTACCCTGTCTGCTCCACTCCGAAGCGCACCTTATCGGAGTCACCCTCTCCAGCTCCGCTGTCTCCTCGCCTTCCTGGCCCCGCACCGCCATCATCTCTTGTCTAGCCCCTGGCAACAGCTTCCCAAATTGATCCCAGGTGTCCACACACATCCCCTCTATGCCCTGTTCCCCCCAAACCAGACAGGATAATCTTCACGTAATGAGAGTCCGATTATGTTATTCTGCAGTTAAAATCCTTCAGTGAGTTCGAATGAGTATTTAAAATAAGACGAAACTGTCCCGAGCCCTACAGGCCCCTTGTAGTCTGACCCCGCACACGTCTTGGGTCTCCTCTCGCGCTCTTCTGCCCCACCTCCTCGCTCTATTCAGTCCCATTAAATTCCTGCGGTTTCTAGAATGGACTGCGCTTTGCTCACCAATTTTACTCTGCAAAGTATATCCTATCTCTGCACTTTTCACCTCCCATAACACCACCATTTCTTGCCTGGCTAGTCTAATAGCTTCTTATCTGGGTTTCTGGCTTCTACTCTTTGCCCCATAAAGCAGCCAAAGTGATCCTTTTAAAATGTAAATCAGATTGTGTTGCTCCCTTGCTGAAATCCTTCAATAGCTTCTCATCACATTTGAAATAAAATCCAACAGGCTGACCACAACTAAGAAAGATACACACATATACTTACCTGACTGACCTCTTCTTCGACCTCATCTCACTGCTACTTTGCTGTCCTCTCTCCCCACGCCAGCCACCCTGGCCTCCTCCCCAGCCTCCGACCCCAACAACTTCTCCATCCTGAACTCACTTCTGTCTCCAAGTACCTGCAGGGCTCTTGCCTTCGCTTTCATTCTCTGCTCAGACGGAATCTTCCTAGAAAGGGTTTTCTCTCGCCACCCCGTATTCTTATTCTTTCCCCAACTATCCCCGCATATTATTTTATTGTTCTTTTAAAAGTTATCACAGCCTGATATTGTTGTCATATACATGTATGTTTATTGTTTATATCCTGCCTTACAATATAAGCTCCTTGAAGATATGGATTTGAATATTTGTGCCATTTTCGCCAATATTCAGAACAGGGCCTGACATGCAGTAAATATTTGTTGAATGAAATAATTGAATTAGAGACCGGGAAGTCCTATTGATTTAACACATTTAGAACATAAGCAATCATTAATTAATATGGATTAAATAGGCTACTGAGAATCGTCTTGCCCAACATCTTGATAACGCATGTAAACTATACTCAGATGAGAGGAAGCCAGTGCAATAATGAATTTCTAGAAAAAATTTCAGCAGATTTACTATTTAACTAATAACAAACTGGAAATATTTAACATATAATAAATGACTTCATATTGTTATATGCTAATAATTTCTAAAAACCTATCAATGATTTTGTTAATAATATCTTTTAAATGCTATTCATATACTCCTCATAGGTGAACTTCATAAGCACAACCGGATGAATGTAACACAATAAAGATGTGGCTTCCAACCATGTAACTGTTGACGGGAAGAAAACGATGACTCTTTGCAGAATTTTTTTCATGAAAGATGACTCTCTCCAAAGTTATCCTCATAAAATGATAATATTGTGTGGACAAAATATTTCAAAAGGGTATTAAAATAGACTTTTTAAAACAAGAGACTACATTTTAGGTCCAGGGAGTTCAATAGATTTTTTTTTTAGAAAATGAAAACGCTGAGTTTCTGTGACTTCATTTAATTTTAATAAAAATATTTTATTTCTTGGAATTACATTTTACGAGGTCATCACACTATATCTGTTGATGATTGCTCCAGTCACACATTGTAGCAAAATTAAGATAGGTTTCAAAAAATCCGTGTTTTTAAAAAAGCATAAACTTCAATAATACACTAATTGGATTATAAACTGAAGGTCTCATTTGTGAAAACAAAGGTGTTCCTTCTTAGAAAAATTAAACAAAAAAACACCATTTCATGGTGGCATCTTAATCTGCAAATCAGTGTCTACTAAAAAGCTGTAAAAATATTACCATTTGTCCCATTTAGTCAAGATAAGTCAACAAATTCCAAATTTCCTCTTATCAACAAGTCAATAAAAGGCCTAAGAGTGTATTCAGTGTTTGCAAGTATTTCCCTGAGGACCTTTCTCCCCGGAGGACGGGGCCAGCTGCAGGATGCAGGAGTGAACAGAGCGCAGAACGCGCAGTGAGAGCCCTCCGGGCGCCCCTCCGGGGCTGTGCGAGCAAGGGTGCTGACGGTGGCGCTAGACACGCCCGTGCCTGCACGGGGTTCCTCGGCCCTCCATCTGTGGTCAGCACACTTCCCGTGTCATTCCCACTATTTGTCTAGGCAGCACGTGCTAGTGAAAACAACAGCAACAACAGCAACAACAACAACAACAACTACTACTACTACTGCTATTTCCCCCCAAAGAGAACATAAGCCTTTGTAAAATGTAGGTGGTTAAAAGTTTTTCTCCGTGGCAGCTAATCACATAGTCCCCAGTAATCGAGTCTGTTTCTCATCCACAGGGTCAGTCTTCACAAAGAACTGCCTCAGGGGCTGCTTAGTCATTGCATGCGAAGGAGGAATGGAATCCAGGGGGATCCTCAAATTTACCCTTGTATTTGCAAGAGGGAGATTGAGCAAGCTAAGTAGGAAAAAAAAGGATGGGTTATAACTGTCAAATTTGTATGAATGTACACTGATGCATTATAATTCTTCCATCTCCTAACAAAACAATTAAATTACAAACGTTGATTTTGATATCATTTTTCTTTTGGTGTGAATATGATACTCAAACCATATCAAATCTAAATTAAATCTAATTCTATATACCAAATACAATAGCTCAGCTTTCCAGGAGCCAGGTTTTCTTCAATGTCAAGCATCAGGCAGGGCTAGTCCTAGTAAGGCATCTGACATCAGAGAAGCATTCTCATGCCACACTGTATTAACTGTACAATGGGAATAGAAAGATGTAAACACCTCATGTAGTGCGATGCGCGTTCCTTGATTTACTGAAAAGAAAAATGTACGTGTTGGTTGACTAGTTGTTTATGCAATTACGTCATTCAATTAGTAAAAACCTAAGAAACTGAGGGCATCAAAGAAAAGGGATGCAAGTGGGGAAAAGAGAGAAAAAGGTAAAGTAGGAAAAAGCTGAGGGTGACAACAGAGAGAATTGACATAAAATGACACAAACTAATAGCAAAGCTATTTTTTTGCATAGCTAATGCATTCCTCAAGACTGAGAGCAAAAAAAAAAAAAAAAAGACAAATGAAGAGAAACTGGAAGAACTTATCTTTAAATGGCCCTCAATAAATTAACTTCTGTTTCAGAGCGATGGGAAATGGTCCCAGAAGGAAGGTCTGAAATCTATGTATGAAGGGAGAGGAAGAGATATAGGATACACCTAAAAATTTTGACTGAATAAAACATTAAACAACATTTAATTTGTGGGTTATGAAAGTGAGCTAGAAATTTGAAAAGTAAAGACATTGTAAATGTGCTCTGGGAGGGGAAGAGTTCTGAGAATAAAGCATTTTAAGGTCCTTGGATTTGGGGAGAAGAAAGCAAAGATTTTTCTAACTTTAGAAGTTATATATACATGCTCCAATTGTAAGAGTAACTGTTAAAATGACATAATACAAGATTTAACTTCTAAACAGTAAAAGAGAAGAAATTCAAAACTCTAATCACTTGTTACGGAGCCAGAAGGGGTGGGGATAGGGCGGCAAGGAATACGGGGGGGCAGGAGACATATAGAGGTCCCACATTAGTAACCAAGCCTTACATAGTATTTTGTACTTGTCGATGTCTGAAACATGTTTAAATATACCAATTCATTTAATACTAACATGAAACTATTATCCTATTTTACAAACACCAACTTTAGGCAGAAAGACATTAAATGTTTGTGCCAGCGAGCAGGCAAGCCTTATTGCTAGACGGTCTGCCTCAAAAGTCAGTGCTTTTAAATACTACCAAAATGTATGATTTAAACATAGATATCATTATATCAAAATTTAAATAAACATAATGATTAAAGTTTCCAGGATTCAAGCAAAGATTTTCTTACTGAGTAGGAAATAAAAACCATCCATCTGCTTAGAATAGACTCGTCTAAAACCACGTAAGATTCACGTTGTCACGACCATCAATAGTTGGATCCTCTTTATTGCAGAATACAGTAGCCTCCCCTTTACACACTGTCAACCACAGTCCAGAACAGAAAATTCCAGAAAAGGACAATTAATGAGTTTTAAATCGTGGGCTGTCCTGAGCAGTGTGATGGATTCTCCTGCCCTCTCACCCAGGACGTGCCTCATTCTCTTTGCAGCATCTCCACGCTGTAGGTGCCCCCACTCACGAGTCACTCCACAGCCCCAAAGAGGAGGAGACGCACTGTCATGGCACTTCAGGGCTTGCTCAGGCAACCCTTCTTTTGCTTAGCAGTGGCTACGAAGCACAAGGGCGGTGATACTGGCACTTAAGGTATAGCAAGGAGAAGCCGGGAAGTGCTGTCTTTAGGTGGAAAGATGTGCACTATAGGAATAGCCTGTATATAGGGTTCAGTACGAGCATGGTTTCAGGCATCCATGGTAGTAAAGGAGGGACTGCATGAGTATACCATGGTTTGTTCCTCCACACCCTTGATCTGATGGACAGACATCAGGGTGCCTCCTGTTGGGGGCCATTGTGAGTAATGCTGCTGCGAACATGTCTATACAGATGCTCCTTGACTTATGATGGGGCGATTTCCCAATGACCCCATCGTAAGTTGAAAATACCATAAGCTGGAAATGCATTGAATGCCACACTGTAGAGTACGGGTTGTTTACCCACGTGATCTGGTGGCTGACTGGGACTTGTAGCCGGCTGCCTAGAATGACAAGAGAATACTGTACCCCATATAGCTAGCCTGTGAAAAAGTAAAAAATTGAAAATTCAAAGTATAGTTTCTAGTGAATGCAGATCACCTTTTCACCATGATAAAATAGAAAGAAATATTAATCAAACCATGAAAAGATGGGGGCCATCTGTATAAGTATTTTTTTAGACTTATGTTTTCATTTCTTTTGGGTAAGAGACTGCTAAAACAGCAATGTATAAGAATTCTGGTTGCTACACACCCTTGACAAATCCTATATTAGCATTTTTTAATTTGAGTAAATTTATTGTGTGTATTGATGTCTTACTGTGGTTTTAATTTGCATATCTCTGATGATAATATTGAAAACTTTTCATCTTCTTGTGGTTTGTGTATCATATTGTGAAGTGTCTCCATCTTTTGCCTATTTGAAATTGTTCTTTTTCTTCATATTATTATTACCATTACTATTAGTAGTGTTATTAGTTGTAAAATGCCCCACAGCTTTGGGACACAAGTCCTTTGTGAGATATATGTGTTGCAAATATTGTCTTTTGGTTGGTGGCTTCACTTTTCATTTCTTAACTGATTTTCTGAAGACTATATATTTTAAATGTCTTTTTGCACATAAGGTTCTAGAAAAAGCCTATTATAACTAATGAGTGAATTTAACAAGATACATTTAACAGGATACAATAGCAACATGAAACTCAATTGAGTTTATATATATTAGCAACAAATAACTAAGTTTTAACTATACCTTGTATAAGACATACAAAATAATAATATTTAAAGATAAACTCAACAAAAGTTATGAAAAATGCTCACACTGGAAACTGTAAACATTGTTGAGAGAAATTAAAGTTCCGATCAGATGGTAAGGGATACCCTCGTTCATGCGTTAGAAAATGTGTTATTTTTAAATGGGTAATTTTCCTCAAATTCATGTATAAATTTAATGCAATTCCAATCAAAATACCAGGAGGATTTTTGTGAACATTAGCAAGATGATTCTAATATTTAAGTGGGAATACAAATAACCAGAGAATGGCTAACATCAAATTTTCTAAAAAACATGAAAAGTAACTACGACTTTCATATTAATTAACTTTCTTTATTAAAATTTCATTCAGTAAATCTGTGGAACAATATTCTTTGACTAAAATTAATTATTATAGCAATAGTTTTATAGAAATGATGGAACTATGTTTTTGTTTTATTACCAATGAAACACTATCATAGAAGTTCAGATAGATGATAACTGACAACTACATATCTTACAGACAGTTTTGCTGAAGCCAAATCACAAGAAAAAGTACTGTTGTCTAAATTTAAAATGTTTTATTAACATAATTTTATTCCCATTTTTTACTTGAGATTCTGCTTAATATTTTACCAACACCATGCAATTGTATTACCAGAATTGTATATGGCTGTGGAGAGCCGAGCAAGGACTGTCTGTCGTAGACAGAAGAGCCCACGCAGGGCCAGCCTGGGACCCATACTTGCCCCATATGCTGGTGCTGGGACCACTGCACAATGTCAGAGGGAAGGAAAAGAGATTAGAGGCCATGAGTGCTTTTGCTCGTTCAATGTCATTGATCAAATAATCTGTCCGTGCCCATATAACTGGACTGAAAAAAGAGTGTAGTTTTATTAGCAGTAACTTTCCAGAATCAATAACTTTTCTAATGAATATAAAAGGCTGTGTGCCTTGCAGTCCAAATTCATGCAGTTGGATTGCTTGTTGTAATCAAGCACTGGCATTAACGTTTTGATGTGATAAAATAAGTGTTTCGTAATTTAGTCCTCAACTGCTGCTGGCATTTCAACTCTTTGTTGGAATATAAAGCAGAAATTTCTCTGTAGTAAAAAGTAATTTATTGACTCCTTTTTTTAAAAAAAATCACTTGCAATGAATAGGCTATCGGCCCTGCAAGCCTTTCTATTCAAATGTTGTTGTACAGAAAGTGGCTTGCACCAACCTTAACGAACTGAAATTCAATTCAGATCAATAAGGCATTTTATTCAATTTGGTTCTGGGATAGAAATAATCATGACATCTCATAATAAGCATGTTTAATTTCAATTTTCATACTATGTATTCCTTCTGTATAATCAAGCATAACCGTCAGCCTCATTCCTTATAATTGACAAGCATATTCCAGAGATGTACATGAGGCAGGTAACTGTGTTGGAGGTTGTGTGGGAAGAAGGTACTCAGACATAATGAAAATGTGATAAATACCTACCAAGGACTTGTGAATGTTCCTAGGACTTCAAAACAGTTATATTTGCTTGTTGTCTACATAGGTAAGAAAAATGTATTCTTAATGATGTATCATTTTATTTACATAACAAGTAGTTGGCCTCTATAAAATACTTACATAGAGGAAAATATAAAATCCTGTGAATAAGATTAAGTAGTTCTTGGATTAAATATCTTAGATGGGTTATCAGCCTTCAAGTATTAATTCGCTTTTTGCTGTGTAACGAACTACCACAACCTCACTGGCTTAATACAACAGCTATTTATTTAGCTCATTATTTCCTGAGTAGACCATTTGGGCTGGACTTTGCGGGGCAGTCCTGGGCTCAGGTAGACCCATCGGAGCAGCTGTGATAACCTTGGCTAGCTCGCGGGTCAGCTGAAAAAGCGTGGCCTCCCAGATATCTGGTGGACGATCGGTGTTATCCAGGGAGTTGGGGGCGAATGTCTGTCACTCTCCAGAGCACTGTCAGAGCTTGCTTGCTTAGTGGTCTCCAGACTCTAAGAGCAGCACTAAGCCAGCCTAAATGTACAAGCACTTTTCAAGCCTCTGCAGGAATCGTATTTGCTAATGTCCCATTTTCAAAGCAATCAGATATCCAGTCCTGGAATCTGCAAGAGAGGGCTCTACCACGTGGGTGTGTGGCTACAGAGAGGAGTGAGCAAACTACCAGCCGTAGCTGCAGTCCATCTACTACAGGCCCTGCCCTGCGCCCTGGCTCAGGGCCCTGTTCCTCCTGCACTCCACTCTGTTTCTCGAGAACTGGGTGCATCGCTTCCTTATTTCTACTGAGCTGTGCTGTTTTTTTGAAGGTTTAAACATCCTTTAGCCTAACCCTTGAAAACGTAATGGAGCAGGAGCCTTTATGAAAATAAGGTATTCTAGTGTCCCGGCTATAATTTAAAGTTTCAAAATATTCCCAATATATTAATTTTCAATTTTCATTTCTTTCTTTACAGCTATTTATTAGAATTCCAGATTTATGCTAAAATGTCATCAAATACATTTATGACACTCTAGAAATGTTTTTAAAGTGACCACCCTATTTGAAATTGTAATCCCCAACTCTGTAGTTTCTTTCCTCCTTACCTTTTCCTACATTGTTTCAGTAGTGCTCATTGCCTTCTAAAACTCTTTATAATTCATCTTATATTGTATTTACTGTCTGTTTTCCCACATTGGAATCTTGGGGTGAAATCCACCATCTTATGATAGGTGCTCAATGAGTATTTTTGAAGTAAATTGCATTGCTGAACTCTGCCAGGACATTATGCACAAAACAGGGGACTCAACATTCACCCTGAAGTTTAATTGTGATCACAGATGGTCATGCTTGGTGATTCAGGTGCCCATGCAGATAGTGGTCTTCCTCTGGGGATCTTGCTCACTATTCTCTTTCCAAACAAACACACAAACAGGTAATTATAAGTGTTTTAATGGATACGGGAAATTCAGGGCGTGTGTGTGTGTGTGTGTATACGTATAGATATGTATATATCTATATGTATAGGTATATATACACATGTGTATATACATGTTTTTAGCATATACAAACATACAGGACATATATTGGATATGTGTGTATATATATACAGGGGTCAGCAAAAGAAGGTTTATAATTATAATATAAATATCTAGTGCAATGATTAACAAATAATAATACACGAATAAACTCTGTGTTTTGAGTACTCACAACTGTAAACCTCCTTTTGCCCACTCCTGTATATATGTTTATATACAGAAAACATACTTTAGAGGAAAGTAATTCCTCTTTTATTGTCTTATAATTCATTTCATGCTCCTATAAGGCCCCATCCATAAAACAGCATAGAAAATAATAATTAAATGCCTAACTTGGTTGAAACTGAAATGAAACCCAATAGAGTCCTTGTGTTAAGGTTCTGAGACAACAGGCCAGTATCCAGCCATAAAACATGGTGCGATAGTTAAATGCACAGACTCTAGGTCCAAATGGCCTTGGGTATGTATAATCCCTGTCCCTCCACTGAGCAGTGTGATCTGGGGCAAGTGTCCTCATTTAAAAATGTGCATTCGCAAATTCAGAATGTTGTTATGAAGATCGAATGAGTACTTGCATTTAAAGCAGTGTCCCCATGTATCCATAATGAGGGCTTGGAGGACAAAGCGGACACTCCCAGTCCAGCCACACAGCCCCTCCCCTGTCGCTGAAACCCCGAAGAGTAGATCCCCTTGATACAGGAGATGCCGCGTTGTGGTTAGGAACTGAGAGCCGTCAGGTTGCCTGGAAGCTACGTGCCCGCATGTCCGAGTTCGGGACTGGAGGAAGGGGAGACAGGAAGGCTTGGAAGCGTCATGCCTGCTGAGTCTACAGAAATAACGCGTAACATATAGAAAGTCATTTGAATTTCAGAAATTTTGACTTGTTTTTCAAATCAGCTACTATAAAATCACCAAATTTGGAAAGAAGAGTTCAATGGATTTACATATTTACATGACCTCAGTTACACAGGCTGCTTTTGGAAGAATATAATCCTTCAAAAAATCTTATTAAGACCAATCACAAAAAACACCTTAAGTTCAGAGGGGCACAAAACATGGCTTAACTCTTCCTCCAAGAAGACTGTCCGCCTGGAGAGTCCACCATGAATAAGCATGAGAAGTCTTGAAATAGTTAAGCTAAAAATCCATTATTGAAGCTATTTTACTCAAATGCTTTCAAGTTATATGTTGCTTGAATTTTCAAATGGTATTTGTTTTAACAAAGATCGATTTTAACGAAAGTATTGTGACTTGAAAGGTGACACTTTCCATTTCTTTTCCTAAAGACTTGAAGTGAATAGCAAGTTTGTCAAAAGAAAACATGGGTAAAACTGAATTAACTGTAACAATAGCGAGCCTCCTAAAATTAGTATTATGGACACACAGAAAGTAAGAAACAAGCAAATGCACAGTGGTTATTAGACAGGTACAAATTATGATATACACTTGAGTTTACTAATTCAAAGTATATTCAGTTTCTTATTCCTTATTTGTTTCTACTTCTGGATAGAAACGATAAAGGAAATCACAAGTATAAGCTAAGTTTATTTTGCCAGTGATGTTTGGCAAACAATTGCTTCAGTGATTATTGTGGCTTATCAACTTAATTAGATGTCAGAACAATGAACCCCTGGTGAATGAGGTAAATTGCAACTATGCAAGTCTGACTCCTTATCCAAGGGGAAGAGACACTGAATTTGGGTGTTGATTGTTTTAGCTTTCTCTGATTTCAGAATACCATAAGATGGCTTATCTTTCTCTATTTAACATTGACAGTTCTGCAATGCCTACAAATTGTAAGTGTCGTCTGAACCTTTTTATAGATTTGGCTCTGAATTATTGGGTGTCTAATCCGAGCCCATTTAGAACTTTCCCTTACAGACCCCTCAGGGCTAAGTGCTACCCCAGGTATTTGCCAGCACGATTAAACGGGGTTGTACAAAGAAGTTAGAGCTCAGAAATGGAATGGATGGACTCTCGCTACAGCCTACCAGGTCTGAGCACACAGTTCCAGACAGCACCGGGGACAGTGAGTCCGACAGGTCAGTGGGTGTGAGCCGCTGAGAAGTGGTAGTGGTTCAAAGACAATAAATCTTACATGATAGCAAAGATCTGACCAGCTGTTTTGAGGAAGACAGGGATGTGAGCCCGTGGCACAGTGACCATGACTATGAGAAAATATAAGTCTCTGGACTTGCCTGGAAAGACACGTTGAACAAGTCTGTGTACATGAGATACAAGTATTGAAAATATCCAAGTCTCCTAAAAGAAATCTGCAAAATCACTGAACCAGCACATGGGACACAGCAACTATTCATTCATTCATTGGTGAGGGCAAATTAGTTACCTGAAGTAAATATAGTTTCAAATTTCAAATATGCTTTCTAAAATATGGAAACACCAAAGATGAATGTCAGGATTTAACAACAATAACAACAAAAAAACAGTACCAGTTAGATTCCAAAGAGCAGAATTTTCTTTAAAAAACTAAAAATAAAAGAGTATTTTTTAAAAAATGGTATTTCTATTTTAAAGTGTCAAATACAGGTTATGCCCTAAAAGGAAATGAGTTAGACCTCTTTCAATCCTGAGGCAGGAAAATGTTTACGGAGATGCGAATCTTTTTTAAGAAATGGCGTATCTAATGTTCAATTAAACACACACATGCACACTCACACACACACCCATCTACTAATTGCTGGTATGTGGCTCTTCGACTTCTCCGAATGCTGTGATGATCATAATGACTCATTTGGGAAAAGGTCATCTTCTATTTCATTACATTCTGAACTGGGGTTTATAGATGCCACTTAGCATCCTAGATATTGAAATCAGAAGATGAAACCTTTTAGTGGAATAGGACCTAGTTCATAGGCCGGGACCCAATATTCAGCATGAAGCTGAAATCCCTCAATATTGTTCACAAGAATCGGTGCCGAGGAACACTGGGAAGAAAACAAACCAGGAAGCCCTGGTTTCCGCCAAGTCTCTAGCCCTCTCCCTTCCTCTCTAGACGTGGTGATGAATCACGTGGTTATTTGCAGCTGTAGATGAGGGCTTTGTGGGGTCTCCCCTAAGATATGGAGAGTAAACAGCAGAAATAAATGAGCCAATACTTCTTAAAAATCTAAATTGTTTTTTTCCCTCTTAAAAGCCAGAGCAGCTGAACAGTATCTGAGTGGGTCCCAGGCAGTTCTAGGGAAGTTTACCCAGAGTAAATGTATGAAAATAGTCCTGAGTCACAGAATATGTAACCCCCAAATAGCCTGGCAAACTTGAACATCTGCATGATAATGAAACAGTCACTATTTATGGAGTGCTTCTGATCTACAAGGAAATTTAAAAACATTTTTCTCATTTAATCCTTTCGACAACACTTGGAGACAGGATCCTCCTCTTGCAGACAAAGAAGTAAAGCGAGTTTTCTCAAGATCATACAGCTGCTGAGAGGTGGGCCCGTGTTTAAGCCCAAAGCAATCTGGTTTCAAAAAGTACACTCTTTCTACAACATACCGCACTGCCTCCCAAGAGCTTCTCTAGAGAGGCATGCTTATGGTAAGGGAGTTATGATGTAGGAAGCAACATTCCCAACTGAAATTCCTGCAGAACTTGGAATTAATATTTTAAAATCAAGCCAGAGAAAAATTATGTGTGTGCTTCCAGACTGACCATTCCTTTTCCCCTTTGCAAGGATTAGGAGACAGAGGGGCAGTCCAACAAAGAAATAAAAATGCCTGTTTTTGTTGGGCACACTGCAGTTAGGATGTAAGGGTGGCAGGGTGCGTTCTGAAGAGCGGAGACTCAGATGCAGGAAGGTGCCACGAAGCCACCCAGGATGGATCAGTCCCTGTAAGGATGCAGATGAAAGGCTTTTCAGGGAGGGAGGACTTGGGGCTTTGCAGCCAAAGCCATTCACATTTGAAATACCCGCACTGGACCAAAAGAGTTCAAATGGAGGGAAAGGGGAAGCATGACAAGAGGGTGATAACCTTGACTTGGGGTGTCTCCAGAGAGAGGAGCTGAGCAGGTGGAAAGAAGATGACCGCAGGGAGGACCATGCTGGCGGCTAGCACTTGGCAGATCTGTGGCTGCAGAACTGGGTTTCATTGAAGGAAAGCCATAAAACAAGGCATTGAAACAGGTGTTTCAGGAGGAATGGACAAGCGAGTGATGGGTACATCTCTAGATCCTAGTGATGCCAAATGTTGAGTTTATTAGGTTAGAAGAAAAGTGTATGAACTGAACTCTGTCGGTTTGTAACTGTTTTTTCTCTTTGAAGGTATCTGTTCTACCACATATCATTAGAAAAATCTCACATCACCCGGTGGAAATAGACACGTAACGTCTGTTTGGGGGGTGGGGAACAATATCATATAATTAAATCCAATGACATAAGAAAAAAACAAGATGCAGAAAAATACTGTAAAACATGTATTTGTGTTCCTACATGACTAAGAGCCAAAGCAATAAAAGCTGCAGAACACCTTTAAAAGAATTATAATCTAAACTGCATATAAGAAAAATCTATAAGACACAGAGGTAAACCTACACTCAAGAAATTTCATAGCTTGTAATTTCAGAACTTGTAACTAAAATAAGACAGCGTTAATTATTTAAAAAATTTGAAGGCTTCCTTTTGGGGGAAAATAACAAAATAATAAACATTTTAACTAATTTATTCAAAAATGAGAACAATAGAGAAAATACATGGAGTAAATGCACGGAGTAAAAAGTCAGTGAAAGGTAATGTATGAGCAGAGAAACCTGGACTGGATCATGTAGGTTAACTCCATGCAAGAAGCTGAGAGAGGCTTTGCATTTGCATGACTCCAGGCGACAGAGGGACTACATCTAAGAGAGGGGTGGGTCACGTCTGCTGGACTACGTAGTCTCAGACAACGTTTTGATCTCAAGGACATGCATGTATCCCTCTCCCGTGTCAGCAAATTCCCACATGGCATAGCATCACAGGCTAAGGGATCTAAGGAACGCCTGGCGCCTCCGGAAGCTGGGAGAGGCAAGGGAGGATTCTCCCACAGAGGGAGGTGGCCCTGCCAGCACCCTGATGATGCACACCGTTGGCCTGAAGAAGTGGGAGTGAATACACTTCTGTTGTCCTAAGCTACCCGTGGTGTGGCAGTTAGTTACAGCGGCCATAGGAAACAAACGCACCTTCGTTTCCTTGGACGGCATCCGAGTTCTGCTAGGACAAAGCAGTACCGGTACCTCGTGCCAGAGGAGTCTTTGTCGTGCGGCCGCCCTGTGCACTGTGGGACGTGCAGCAGTGTCCCTGACGTCGACCCACTGAACGCCAGTAGCACGCACCTCCTCCCCAAGTTGTGCCAGCCAAAAATGTGTCCACACATGGTTAAATGTCCCCTCGGTGGCAAAAAAATAACCCCTTGTTAATCATCACTGTGCTAAGCTAATGGTGTGTAAATTTTTAGGCAAATGGACCAATTCCAGAAAAAAAATGTTTATGGCCTAAAATTATAAATTAAAAAAATAAAGTACTTTATTAAACCCTATTTTAAAAGGATATAACATTACAAATACATATTCTCAAAGCTTAGAATACCAGATTATTTGTGAGTTCAAGAATATCAATGAGAATTAATCAGAAAATCAACATATGGGCATATTTGAAAAAAAGCAACATGTAGATAGCATTCATTTGCTTATTTCACCATTTGACAAATATTTATTCAGAGCCACACGAATGCCAGGACAGTATCCTCTCCACATGACAAACAGACAAGGCCCTTGCCCTCAAGAAGCTGATGTAATCCTCTTTTATCACCCAAATAAACCACAAGCTGTGACCTCCCAGGTGATCCTGGCACCATAACTGTTTCCAGGACTTCTGGTAGCAGGAGGATTTTTCTGTCTGAGGCAGTCTCGGCCCCTTGGGTCAGCACAGCGCTTGAACTTCCAGGAGAGGCCCACAAGGATAAGGCAAAGTTAACTCTCCACTCCCCATCCCCATCCCCAGCTCACTAGGGTGTACAAACAGCTGTGCACCCTCGCCTCCTGGGAACCCTTACTCCTCATGGTTGTTTTAGCAGAAAAGTGTAAGTTTTCCTGTGCCCGCAGATTGTGCACCTAATAAAACCTGACTCTTAAGGGTTATTGAAACCATTAAGCAATAAACTGTATGTTTATTGATTAGTTTTCTACATATGCTTTCACTCAAACGAACATTTTAAAGGAGAGTCTAAATGTAAACCGATGCAATACAATGCCTAAACCTGAACTCCTCAATCAACAACTTAAAAATTGACTTAAATCTGTGTCAACAAAAGATTATTTATTTCCTACACATGCTGTTGGAAAGTCCAAGTAGCATATCATTTATGGCATGGACACACTGGTGATTTCACTTGTCTCACGGAGGAATAAAATTTGTAAATATTAGGTAAGGTAAGGAATAATTTGATTATTTAGGCCCATCTGCATGTTTGGACCAGAACACTTCCATACTAGCAAATGCTTAAGTTTCAGTTTCTTAGCCAATGGTGCAGCCACTGACTATATTTTTCAAGTTTAATATGCTATTAGTAAACTTTGACTACTGGCTTGGCACTACGATTTTTAAATGTACATATTTTTGACCCAGGAAAATGGTGGTAGATTTTGGATATGGAAGATATAGATAGGTGTGGTGGGTGCCCATATTCTACTTATGGTTATAAATCTCTATATAAAGTGCTGGTAATATTTTCAGGATATCATAAAGAAAATGCTAGATGAATTTAAGATGTCACTGCTATTGCTGTGTAGGTTCATGAAATTGGCAACCAGCTCTCGAGGTCTGTGAGTGATAAGAGATTCCTCGCCAGAAGGAGATTCTGCTCGAAGGCCGTCCCACGCCTACCCGGTTCTTGGCTCATTGCGCTGCGTGTAGTGCCAACCCTCTTCTGCTGAGGGGAAGGGTGTGATTAAAGAGCTCTCGCTTCCATATTAGAAGCTGGCCCTGACCACTGCAGAGCACGTTGAAGTATTTTATAAATAATGTATGAATCTCAGAGGCCTGGCTTTGGAAGATATTTGCCTTTTCTCCATCTGTGGACCACACCTCATTCATCAAACTCGAGACCAGCCCATGCAGTTCTGCTTCAAGACGAGCAAAACTCGCTGTAAAATAGAAAACCAAATCCACCAGCAGAGCTCTGCTGCGGCCCAAAGACCACCTGCAGAAATTCTGGAGGCGGTCTGTTCTGGCCATGAACCTTGACCAACTGCATCATAGAAAAGAAAGGTGGATATACATTTTTATAAATGACAAGCTCTGCTATAAAAGGAACAATTGAAGCTGGTTTTAAGAAGATGTTAGCAAAACAGCCTAGAACGTTAATCATGGCAATGTAGCCTCAATGACTACATCCAAAACTAACTTTTCAGAGTGCTCTGCTTAACTTATGCATTGCATGCCACTTGGCAATGAAGTTCCTCTTACAGCAAATTGTCTCAAAGGAAAATGCTGCTGCAACACACATTGAATTTGCTTTCTAAATTATGCAGAATTTAAAAGAATTTTGCAATGAGCTATACATATATACATACATAAATGTATATTGGAGACAAAACATTTTAACAGAATGTAGATAGCAAACAGGAAGTATTTATTAACATTGTGCTCACAAATATTCCAAGTTTCTTATTTATATCATTTTGTTATTCATATAAAAGGTTAAGTGATAACATAGTTAATTCTTTTTTAAAAAAGATTTTTATTTAGGAGAAGGGAAGGAGAAAGAGAGGGAGAGAAACATCAATGTGTGGTTGCCTCTCGTGCACCCCTCACTGGGGACCTGGCCCACGACCCAGGCATGTGCACTGATTGGGAATCGAACCGGCAACTCTTTGGTTTACAGGCCCATGCTCAATCCACTGAGCTACACCAGTCAGAGCAGTTCATTCTTTTCTATAATTTGAAGTGACTGTTCTTAAGTTATGAGCTACTCCTGACACTTCTTTATTAGACCTTCTTAGTCTTTAAAGTAATAAACAATACCTTTCATTTCATCCCTGTTTTCTGCCCAAGGACACTGTAATATTTTTTAGAAATTCAAAATTTATTTTTTCTAAAAGAATTAGGAGATGCTCATTCACCAGTATTATAAATTCCTTAACATATATAATAATAATGCCCTGTATTTATCAAAACACATTTAAGAAAATTTTTAAAGTAAATTAAGAAATGTGAGGCATTTATTATTTTTTCCAAAGATAAGCTTTCTTATTACAAGGGAGTCAGAGTTGTGTCTATTGATGTATTTGCTTGTTACACATGCAAACCTTTTTTGAGGGAGAATTGCAGGGTGAGTAAAAATGAGTAAGATAAAATTCCTATCTTGAGGATATTCACAATTGCTTTAAGAAACAAGTTATAAATCATCATACAATATAACAAGATGACAAAATGAAAGTATGGGCAAAATCCTACCCAGTAGGAAGTGATTGATTTTGACTGAAGTTTAGAAAAAGCATAAGTAAAAAATATATCATTTGAGATGGGTCTTCACAAACAAATCAGATTTCATAGGAAGAGAAGTCAGGGGTAGATCAGGGGACAATACAGAGATATAAATAATAAGGTGCATTCTCGTGACTACAAATACATAATTCAAACTAATGTGTGCTGTACATTTTTGACATTAGCTGTCACAAGTAGATCACAAAAAGAGGAGTTAGCTACATTTTGAAATAAATAGAGGGAAAATTATTAAACTTGAACTCAATGGCATTTTTATCCTATTTATTTGATTATTCCCTGACAGAGTTAGCGGGCTTCTCTCCGTATCCTTTCATTCTTACCACACGAGTGCACGCCTCTCCGACTTGAAAGTGTCAGTACACGCATGTTTTGAAAGGGAGCTTTTTCTCACTCTGGGCCGTCTTGGTCACTTTACTCTGGAATTGAAACATTGGAGGACAAACATTGACAGCTGCAGCCTCAACCAATAGCGGGTAGAAATTGATCTGTAAATATCGTCCAACTCCCTTGAGCCCGGGGTGGGGGTGCTCCGGTGCACTTTCCACCCTGACTCCTGGAGTCCCACAGGGAGGTTAAATTCCCGTTGTCAATGGTGATCAGTTGCTTGAAAATGAAGCCTTTTCGGCCTTTGTTTTCCTCCCTGTCTCACTTTTTTGTTCTCTTGGGCTCACTGATAAAATAAACCACTTGCACTTGAATGGTAGTTTTGGTCTGGGTCCCAAATTGTAATGTACTCTGGGATAAAAGTACATGAAATAAAGTGAAATTACATGAGCAAAAAACAAACCTTATTTTTAGTAATCTACTATGAAACTATGAGGTCATTTGTTCCTAAAGAGTAACAGCCTGTACTGCCTAAAATATAATATATTAGAAAAAAGAAGCCATCCATAAAATTAGAATTAAAAACATATTATAAATAACAATGAAGGCTGGTAGGAAAGAGGAGTTTTGTACTTCAGGAGAAGGATAATATATTCACCAAGGAGCACAGATTGGGCCAAAATGTAGAGATTTGGAAAAGAAAGAAAAACAATATTATTAGTGTAGCCAAAAATAAATAAAAAAAAACTGGAAGACTATGGGTAACTTGAAAGGAAGCACATTTATTTAAGGATGAGTTTCATTTCTTAACCCCAAACTGAGCTATCCGCCGAGGTCTCAGTCTCATTAAACATCACCACTGTTCTCCTAGTCACCCAAACGAAATTTGTACAAATTTATTTCTCCATCCCTGTACCCCGGCCTCTCACGTCTGCTCCCTACCCCCCTGCAGTGGGCAGGTCTTGCCAATTCAACCTCCTAAATAGTCTTTGAATATGCCTCTTCCTTTTCACGTCCATGGCTGTTTGGAATTAGATCCTCACTTTCTCTTGCTTGGTCCATTGCAATAACTTAGTTATGAGTCTTCCTTTCACCAGCCCTGTTTGCCTCGACTCTACCCTCCACACTTTGGGCAGAACGAGTGACTGAAAAGGCAAACCTGATTACCTCACTCCCCCTTTAGAACCTGTAAACAACCAACATATCCTTCAGGGAGTGAGGAGACAATTGGGATATAGAAAACGTATTAGAAATTTCACGTATTTTTGTGCAGCCTGCAAAAGGGAATTAATTGCTAACATCCAATGCACGGAGAGACAGTACAATATGTATGAAATGTATAAATGCACGTTGCTACATTAGAGCTGACTGTTCAAAAAAGTTTTATTAAAATGGATGCATAATCAAAAATGTCTGGAGGCAACTATTACCAAGGATACAATTTGAGCTGGTGGTGGTTTAAGGAAAGTAACTCGAACTGATTTTTGAATAGCGGCTAAAAGCCTTAGGGAGAAAGGCTGAGATCAGTTAAAGTCATGTCGGAAGTAGATTACTATGGGTTCAAACACTCAGGAAAACATGTCCAAAGGCAACTTGAAGTGCTAGGCTAGATCACAGAACTGAGGGCCTGCTGGCCATCGTGATATACTTGTTAGGGCACAGATGTAAGTGACAGAAGTGAGAATGATCAAATAAATTGCCCTGGTACTCCTAGATTACAAGTGCGGGAGCCAGGATGACAGTCTAGTCCAGCAGGCTCCGGAGGCCATGTTCGAAGTCTCCAACTTAGGATGAGGGTAGAGCACGTGACTTTGATTTCGGGACAATGGATGTTGCAAGCCAGGCTGTCTGTGGCTCCTCTGGGACTCACGGTGGGAGAGTGGAGGCAGTGGAGGCTGCTTATCACAAAGTCTGTGGTGAGGCAGGAAAGAGAGCCAGACCCCGGGGATAAAAAAGGTAAGGTTCAAAGAGGGAGGAAATAATTAGACAAGATTTCTAAAGTGGTGAAAGAGGAAGGTCTGGAAGCCTTAGATGGAAGAATTACTCTTGAAATATAAGATCAATAACTCTTCTAAGATGGATAAAAAGAGAAAATTGTCAAAGTAAGCAAACATTTTATAGTAGAAAGTAAATTTTAAAAATGTATAGAGGTTACTCTTGGTGATCCCCAGTGATGGATGGGTGGATAGATAGAGATAGATAGATAGATAGATAGATAGATGATAGATAGAGATGACAGAGATACAGAGATAGATACCATTACATGGCATGGCAGTAAGTCATAAACTACAGTAAGAACCAAGAACATTCAAATTACTATGTCAGAGTTTTAATTTTAGAAAATTATGACACTTATACCAAGTTATTAAGATAGTTTAGTTAAATAGTTTAATTCTGCCTATTTGAACTTCAAATTTATAGTCTCTTAACACCTTATTATAAAACTATTTTTTTTCAATCAAGTTTAGTTCCTTGCTAGGTTAAAAGTAACACCCAACAACCAATGACAACAATATATGCGTTCATTTCTTTTGGTGCAATTAGTCGTTTTTGGTTTTCTGTCATTTGTTGTTTTTTCCTGCCACATAGCCTAGGACCCTGGAACTGTTCATCCGTCTTAGGTCGTGGGATTTTAAACCAAACTTCTATTGGTACAATTGAATCATATAATTTTGCCCTAAAATATCCAGTGGAGTGAAGGGACATTTTGTTTCCTTACTTTTTAACGAATGTATTTTTCTTTCATGCTCCCTTTCTCTTTATTTCATAAAAGCATTACTAAAAAGCACTTTCAAATTCCCTGAACGAACCCTTCGTGTAAATCCAGGTATAATAAACTTCCTCCTCTCCTGCCGACCGGTGTGTCTGCTTTCCCGTGTGCGGATTACTCACCGCCAGCAGCAGGCCGCCTCCCTTTCTCTTTCTGGAAGGGCATTACTGTCTACTTGGTCCACTCGGTGCTACAAAAATTCCAAATATAAAAGTGATGCGATGAAAAGTGTTACCCCAGTTAAAACAAAAACATTGAAAACAAAATTCCCTTTGCATTCTTGATCCACCCCCTTGTATGAATGGTGGTTATGGAAGCCCTGGAAAAAATTCTATGCGTAGTACCACAATAAAATGGAAATGACTCCCTTTATAAAAGAAAGACAGACTTACTGTGTAATTTTTTTTTGTTTTGATGGTCGTTGGCGCCATTAAATTGATACTTAGACTGTTGTTTAAAAATAGAGTAGCCAAAATCTTTGGCCATAGCCAGTGGTCGAAGCACACTAAAAGACCAGGACAAACAGGACATTTTATATTGTGAAATGACCATCTGCAGTGACTTTGTTTTCCCATATAGCAGCGTAAGAGCAGAAACTTGTAAGCGCTGCCCACAAAGAATCACATTGCAGGGACCGTTGCCCTTTGGACACATGCAGCCACATCACTCCCACTCCTTCCCTGGAGTAGGCCTCATCACTGCTACCCTGGAATTGCATCTCCTGAAAAGTGCTGCCCCAGCATTGCCCCATGCACCCAAAATGCCAGACAAATCAGGGGATCAGGACTTGAGAGCCAGCACTGGTGTAACAGGGTGCAGCCAAGAGGGGAGCCCTAAATAGGGATCTGTAATAGGGTCCAGAAGAGCTTGGAGATCATTGGCCCCACACCACAGGGCCGCACCTGCCCAGAATGCGGGCAGCTGTGGCCAATTGTGAGAGGAGCCGGAAACGGGGCTGCAGAGGAAGATTGGCACTGGGATTTAAACGGAGGCACAGCAGCCATTGGGCGTCTCTCTTTGGGTGACCATGTGTCTGTTTAGGACCATGCAGCTTCAGTATCTTGGTTGGGACCACGAGGCTTGGGTGAGAGTCAGGACCATGAGGCTTTGGAGGTGCTCCCTTTTGCCACGTGGAGGATGATGGGAGGACTGTGTGCATTTGTGGGGAACTTTAGTTTGTGTTATTTCAAATGAATAATAAATTCCTTTCCTTTTCACGAATCTCAGGCATTGAGAGATGTCTTTCCTTTGGCAGCGGACATAACGAACCTGGGGGGTTCCTTTTGGGTAATAGTATATTGCCTCAGCTGCTGTTGGCCCCCCTTTTGTACTGTAACACCGGGGCTCAGGTAACCCCAAGCTGTCGCACACGCGCGCAGGCTGACATGCAAAGGGAAAGGGCAATAATGCACAGCGAGCAGATCCAGAATCGTGGCGAACTGATAGAGAGGGCAGAGCAGGACTAGAGAGAGCGCTGAGACCTGGAAGGGCCTGAAGGAAGCTCTGATCACTGAGCGAGCTCTGGAGGACATTTCTCTCTGGTCATTACAGCTGAGCGCGGGCCTGACCTACGGACCACAGCATTCACCTGAGCAAACAGGTGCACACTGATGGGAGAACAAAACCAGAAGTGTCAGAACCTTTCCCATCAGATGATGAAAGTGAGAGCTCTGTGCAAGCCTCTCTGACTTCCGTCTTCTTCCTTTCATCAGATCTGGATGAATCAAACCGTGGCCTCATGAAAAGCAGGGTGGGAAGACGAGAGATGTGGTGAATAGCCCACTGACAGCGTTACCGTCCTTTCTCTCTTTCCTGAATATTGGGGGAGGGATGTCTGAGATGATGTGCTTGTTTGCTAGGCGCTTGTTTGTTATAAGTCACTGAATAAGAAGAACTTGAGATGGGCCATCTCACAAGGCGCAGGAGCGGTGTAAACCATTGGCTAAGGGCGACGGAGCCCTCATTTCCTGGATATTTCTGAAAAGGAAAGAAACAGAGTGGAACATGCAGCAGATTGGTGCCCAGTGGGGGAAAATGTAAAGAGGCAGGGGCTATATTCCATGGTAATTACTCTCTAGAGGGTAAAAAGAGAATGTAAAAGAAACATCTTTGATTTTGCTTTATCATTATGATTAGTCATCTCTCTCGTCTCCTTACTTTCCAGGGGACCAACACCATATAGCTACAGTTTTTACTACTGTATCTCTGTTATTCATTCTCTGTCTCTGTCTCTCTCTCTCTCCTCACTGCCCTCTTTCTCTCTTTCAGTTAATGTCTTACAAATAGCTTTTTAAAATATTTTTTTTCTTTCCATACTACTTCTGGGGGGAGTTTTTCTTTTTTGTAGGATATATTAAATACAATGTTCAGCATCACTGGGACATCAGAACAGTGACAAGGAGACCCTCTGTGCGGAGACACGGGGCCAGAAAACGATAAGAGGAGCACAGCTGTGTCGGGTGGGATGGAGATGTTGTTTCAGGATCCCACACCTGGCCTTCAGAGTCAGAGACGCATTGTTCGTTCACCAGGTCAGCATATGGGTGAGCATATTTTGCCAATTCCACAAAGCAATTGGCCACCTCCAAACTTTTTCCTTCCTTTTTTCCTCTACTCTACAACATTTAAAAATATGAATGGGTCTGTACTTTGCCAAGATGCTTACATTTTAAGTCCAAATGACCGCAAAAGCACAACTAATTTTCCAATGAGTTCTGCTTATTAGAAATGATGTCTGATGTTGGAAATGATGTCTAATTTCCATTCATTCATTCATAAAATACTTACTGAATGCCAACTATGTTACAGAAACTGTGGTACAAATGGGAAACAAAGCAATGAACAAAAGCAACAAAATAGACAAATAGGCTTCAGTCCCTTTGGCATCTAGTTAAAAATCCCATCGATCATTAACTTCTTTAATATTTCCTTCAGTTTCTGATTGTACCTGAATATAGATCGCCCCAGAGGACATGCTGCAGAATCCCCTGTGGCAGGCTGTAAAATCATACTGCTCCCCTGCATTGTCTGCATTCTAAACCCTGAAACCTGTGACTGTGACCTTGTACAGTGTAATGAGGGCTCGATTTCCTTTGTAAATGTTTGCTGACAGCTTTTCAGCCTCACCCTTCATTCTTTTACTTGTGCCCACATCTGGAAAAGCTGATAACAATCTGGGTGCTCCTCCTATGGTGCCGGTGAGTGAGCCAAACCAAACAATCCCCTTCTCGCACACAGAAACCCTCACTCAACCCCCATCCCAACCCCTTAACAGGGTAATGACTCAGACCAGTCTCCTTTCCTTGTTTCTGGCCATCCCACACTTGATCTCCCCAAACTTCAATTCTGTAAGTAGTAAACATTTTCACACCCTCTTGGTGTGTGTGCGGTGTCATCAGTCTAGAAATTCAAGCCAAACTTTAGGTGGGTGTCCATCTGCCTTTGTAGGTGACCATAACCTATGGGGAGGGGAAGATTTTGCAGTTGTTATTTTAAGAATTTTGAGATGGGGAGACTATCTGGGTTATCCAGATGGGCCCTAAATGTAATCATGTATATCGTTTTAAGAGGGAGATTTGACCACACACAGAGGAGAATGATATAAAGATGGCACAGCGTGAGATGGGAAGGCTTTAAAGTTTGGAGTGATGTGGCCACAAGCCAAGGAATGCTGGGGGTCACCCAATGATGCAAGAGGCAAGAAACGGATTCTCCCCTGAGCCACGGAAGAGAGGACATCCCTATGGGCACCTTGACTTTGAGCCAGTGATACTGATTTGACTTCTAGCCTCAAGAACTGGGAGAGAACACAGCTCTGCTGTTTTAAGCCACCAGGTTTGTGGTCATTTGCTACAATAGTCCTAGGACACCAGTACGCTCTCAGTTGAAGGCCATTCTCCCCTCTCATATTCTACATACCACTGGGCATCTAAGGGCCATCTTCCCTGGTTCCTGCCTCAAAGTCTGATTCCTTCAAAGTTCATGGCATGAGACTAGACTTGCTGTCACACTTCTTAGTCATGTACCATCTTCCCCATCAGCTGGCTTCTGGCTTGCTGCGTTTCCCACCATCACTGCTCTTGGTGGTCTCTCTATTCCTATAGAAATGCTTATCCATATCCAGGACTCTCAACAATGTTACCACATTTACTTATCTAATTTCCTGCTCTGCCAAATGACTTCACCCTCCCTCAACTCCAATAATCTAGCCTTCTTTATTCCCAGGGCTGTGTCCTAGATGCCTTTGCATGCTGCAAATTCATTTCATCTCCTCTACAGTCTTACTGTGAAGAGTGTCACTCCCTGAAACAATCTCCTGCTGTCTGGCTCCCTTTTTTTTTTTTTTTTGATTCCTCCATGCCAAATATTTTGAACCCACAAGACCATATTTCATTTATGCTACTCTTCATGCTCTCATTTCTTTCACACCCAGCTTAAATCTCACATCCATCATTGTAATCACTCCCTTACATTCATTCTCCATTCCCTTGCCCTTTCCCTGTGTTATATCTGCCTAGCAAAACCGCAACAATGAGTCAAAACCACCTGTGCCAAGTCCTTGTCAACACCCACGGAAATGGAAGTGAGTAGAGGAAAACCCTACCCATGCTGAGTGGTCTCACACTGAACGCCAGGAAATAAACTTCAAGTGGACACTCAGGACTCTTCAACATTATTACTTTTATTTATTCAATTTGCTGTCCCTCCCTCTTAAAGGACTTTCATAACTCGCCCTCTCAAACCTCCAGCATGCCTACTCCACAGCTCCCTCCCTGATGATGACCTGGACCCTTATTTCGCTGAGAAATTTCAAAGCAGTCAGAAGAGAACTTCGACCAATTTCCACTGCCAAATGAACCAGTTTAAATGCATCTGGTCTCACCTGTAGAGGCTGCTTGAAATAGATGAACTGCCCAGTCTCGCTTATATTCTGGGTCCCATTCCTTTTCATCTGTTCAAGAGTTTTGCTCAGGCAGTTTTCCCCTTTCTGTCCTGGACCATCAATTTCACTCTCTCTAATACATGACTCCTAGAAGCTTCTGAACATGCTGCGATATCACCAATCTTAAAAGGAAAACCTCTGCCTTGGCAGTACGACGCCCCATTTCTTGTTCAATCAGATTTCCTCACAATAGTGTTTATGCTCACGGTCGCCACTTGTTCCTTCTCATTGTCCTTTATTCTCACCGATAAGGTTTTTCTCTGCCATTTCACTGAAGCCACTTTTGTCAATGTCACTGCTGACCGCCATGCTGCTACGTTCAATGATTTACTTGAGGTCATCAGCCCTTTCAACTCTCATCAGTATTCTAAATGGACTGTTCTTTCCTTCTTCAAGTCTTCTCTTGCCCATATAGTCCTACACAGATATTTCTCAAGTCTGCCCCTTCCTTTCCATCGGCATGGCTTAAACTCTGAGTCAGAGCCTCCATTTTAACATATACCACCATTCCTTCAGTCTTGCCATGTCTAATGTACTGCTAAATCCTTTTTTTCTTATTCCATTAACAGATGTTATAAATACCTTGGACTCATGACTTATCCTGTTTTCTTCTCCAGTTGTACACACTTCCTAGATAACCTTTATGTCCTATAAACCATGTATCTACCTATGCTCTTAAATTAATAACCACAGCCCAACAGTCACCCAATGAAACGTATCCAACTGTCTGTTACAACTTATCCACTTGTGTAAATGATAATCATCTCAGATTTAACGTATCGAAGAGTTTGCTTTCCACAACCCCCTGCTCATTCCTTGACTTTGCAACCCACGTTTGCCAAAGCTTTTCCATTTCAGGAGTTGTCACAACCATTCATCCAGGATCTCAAGCCAAAGTTTCTCACAATGCACATCCTATCCTTTAGCAAATATTGTTCTTTCTCTCCTGAAAATATACTAGACCTCTAACCAAACCTCACCACATCCACTACTACTAACTACCCTCGTCCAAGGCATCCACTACTACTAACTACCCTCGTCCAAGGCATCCACACTGTAGTGGGCATGGAAGTCTGCTGATTAGATCTCCCTTCCAGAAGCGCAGTGGTTGACAGTCTCCAGCTGCCATATTTGTGTCTGGATGAAGCCACTGCTCTCCCTGGCTCTTCCAATGCCTGGCTCAGTAGTCAGGGAAAGGGAACTAGACCAGGCTAAACCCTGCTGACGTAGGACTCTTCTAAGAGCAGCTTCTACTAGGGACTCTCACTGTGCTGGCCAATAACTTCTCAGGCCCACGCTACAGTCGGGAGGGTGTCAGGCCTCCCCTCTCCATTCCAGGCATCATATTAGTGTTGTGGTCCGAAGGCTCTCCTTGCCCCTTTACCTTTATAGTTATTTAGATAGATATTACAACACCCAGTCCCGCTTGGCATTTGCTTCTCAGAAGACCCAGATGGACACAAATATGTTTTAAGGGTACCTGACACTAATATTTCTCCCTGTTCCTACCCTTGATCCCCAACAGTAGGAAGAGGCATCTTTTAAAGCCTTAGGTCTGTCTTTTGCTTAAAACTCTCCAGTGGTCTCTCATTGCTCTTAGAACCAAATCTAACCATGGACCTAACATTTTAAAGATCTGACCTCTGGCTCCCTCTCCAAATTTCCTTGTTCCTTTGCCCCTGCTACATTGTTCTTTGTTGTTGCTTACACTCAACAGATAGAGACCCACTTCCTGGTCTTTTCCCACCCTTTTTTTTTTTATCACCAACAATGGCTGTATCCTGCATGTCCCCATGGGTGATCCCCACTTCATTGGAGTCCCTGCTCATGGCCTGCTTCAGGGAGACCTTCCCTAACCTCAACTCTATTTAAAACAGAAAGTATTTTCTACAAATGTCACTTCAAACATAGCTTAAATGCATACGTAAATGTCAAAATTTGCAAGCAGTTTTTCAATCAAAGAATCCTCAAATAAATCCTAAATAAATGTCAAATAGCTGGCAAAATAAAATTACAGGTCTTTTGATAGCACAAATGTTAGAGATTAACACTATCTGGGAAATGCTTTCCTCGGAGATCGAAGGTAAACTTTCCTTTTCTTTGAATGATGAGACGTTGAATATTATTTCCACTAATTTATCAGTTATTTGTAAAATAAAATGCATGCATTGTGCAAATGGATGTAGGTGATCTGTGATGATTTGTGCTTGTTTTATATTCTGGCTATATTTGCTATAGTTTGAATTTTAACAGCCTGTATGGTGGCTCTTTGAGAATGTAATTAGAAAGCAATGATTCTTTGAAGAGTGCATATTATAAAGACAGAGATTTGATGAAATGCTTATTATTTTTGGTGGCTAAACTCTAAGGACTCCTGTGTAAAGCTGATTTAAAAGTATTTTTTAAAATTGATCAACATGTGATTTGTTGACATGTGATCTGTCTTCTGTTGTATTCATCTAATATTAATTATTTGAAAATTTAAAATCATATTACAAAAGAATTTACTTGACATATATTACTAAGAGTCAAATTTCATTAGGCAGATTACCAAGAATATATCCTAAGGCACTGAATTGTCCTAGAGATGAATCATCTTATAATCTACTCTATACACAGTAAATGTAAACACATGGAAAGGACATGAATAAGACATGAAGTGATGTCCTGGTTGGTATGGCTCTGTGAACTGAGTGACAACCTGTGAGCCAAAGAGTTGCTAGTTTGATTCCCAGTCAGGGCACATGCCTGGGTAGTGAGCCACGTCCCTCGTTGGGGGCGTGTAAGAGGCAATCACACATTGATGTTTCTCTAATGTTCTAATGACCATTAATGTTTCATTAATGTCCCTCCCTTCCCCTTTCTCTGAAAATACATAAATAAAATCTTTTAAAAAAGACATGAAGTGATGTTTTAACTTAGTTCTCCTTTTATTTGAGCAAATTTAGATTTTGAACTATTCTTTATTTTGAAATAGACTTCATTTTTGAAAATTAATGCAATTTTAAAGGTGAGAAAACTTTAGAGATCATTTGACCAAGTCACCCCATCTAAAAGTGAGTAAACTAAGGTTTAAAGAAATAAGTGTTTTGCCTGAATCCACAACTCTAATCGAAACTGATGAAACGGCACGCTCAGAGCTTGAACTCCAGTGTAGAAACTCCAAGTCAATTTTGCTTTCATCACGCTGTAGTATTTTTACTTCATAATAGCTTTACGAAAGAATGACTCACTCAATTTTCTCCTCCAAAGTTTTACAGAGACACTATCACACAAGACAGAGTTTCTGCTTCAAAGATCTTGGGGTTTAATTAAAAAGATAAGACACATTTACTTAAACAACTGACAAAGTAATGGATTGTGATTGTGTACAGAAATTTTAACATGTAGGTGATATTTATAGTGTTTGAAATGGAGAGAAAATACCAGGACATATTAAATCAATAGCAATGAGACTAAGCATGCAGAAACAAAAAATATGTATAGTTTTACAGGTTATCACAACAACTATTATAGTATGAAAGTCAAAACTTTTTCCACTTAACATGCATTGTTTCATTCAAGTGCCACTATATTATTAGTACCATAGTTATATAAAGCAAAAAAAGTATATTATTTTCCTATGTTGCTTTCTATTATGGTGCATTTATACTATCAACTATAAATTGTTGAGACCTTTCAACTATATCACTGTATGATTTGGTGACACTTTCCAGAAATGAAGAGAATGATTAAAAACCTTTACCTAAAAAAGATGATGATGTCTTTTCTAAATCACATACTTTTGGTAAGGCTTCCTCTAATTATTTTAATGTTTCCTTTGATGTCAAGTAACTTTCTTCCTTTAATGGAATAACATAAATGTAGCTGAAAGATGAAAAGAACATAGCCTTCTTACCTGAAATTGACAAAGTAGTTATTGGACAAATTTATTTTCACTTTATTTCCTTGTTGTGGATATTATTATTGTGATCATGATGATAATGATGATGATGATATGCTAAATAAATACAATAAAAATAGTCTACACATAAAATATAAAGAACAAAGCTAGAGGCATAACACATCCTGATTTCAAACAAAATTGCAAAGCAATTATAATCAAAAGAGTATGATAATGGTATAAAAATAGACTCATGGACCAATGAAATAGATTTGAAGATCCAGAAATAAGTCAGTGCATACACAGTCACCTAATCTTCAACAAGGGTGCCAAAATACATGGAAAAAGGATAGTTTCTTCAATAAATGGTGTTGGGAAAAGTGCATTTCTACATGCTAAAGAATGAAATTGGACCCTTAGCCTATGCTCATTGTACACAAAAAAACAATTCAAAATGGATTTAAGGGTTAAAGACCTGAAATTGTAAATTTCCTTTGAAACTCCTTCAATGTCTTGTCAGTGATTTCAGGGATATGATACCAAAATCACAGGTAACACAAGCAAAATAGGGAAGCAGTCTGACACCAAACTGAAAAGCTCTTGTACAGCCAAGAAACAATCAACACAATGAAAAGGCAGCAACCTGTGGTATGGAAGAAAATATTGTCAAACCATCTACCTAATAAGGGGTTAATATCCGAACTATGTGAGGAACTCCCACCATTCAATAGCAAAAATAAATAAATAACCTGATTCTAATGAACAAAGATTTGGGTAGCTATTTGAAATCGCATATGATATCATATCAGTGAAATCATACAAATGGCTAACGGATATAAAAATGTGTTCAATAATAGTAATGATCATCAGGGAAATACAAATCAAAACCACATTCAGATATCACCTCACCTTGTCAGGTTGGCTATCATCCGAAAGACAAGAGATAACAGGTGTCAGAGAGAATGTAGAGAAAAGGAAACTCGTGTACACTCTTGGGAATGTACATGGGCGCAGCTGCTATGAAAAGCAGCTTGGATATTTCTCAGAAATATTAAAAATAGAACTACCACATGATTCAGCAATTCCACTTAGGTTAATATATCCCAAAGCTATGAAATCAGTATCTCAAAGAGATATCTGCATTCCCACGACTGTTGCAGCATTATCCACATAGCCAAGATATAAAAACAACCCGTGTGCTTCAACAGATGAAGAACGAAAGTGATAGACAGAGATATAGGTAGAGATATAGCTATATGTAGATATAGAATTCAGCCTTTAAAAAAGGAAAACCCTGCCATTTGCAATAATGGAGATGAACATGGAAGTTAAATAAGCCAGACACAGAAAGACAGATATTATCTGATACCCTTACGCATGGGAACTGAAACAGGGGAACTTAGAGAAACAGAAAGTAGAAGGGACTCAACAATAAACAATAAAATTAGAAATATATATTTAAAATCTAAATATATACATTTAAAACCACAAAGACCCCTGCCAAGAACCATAACAGGGAAAAAAAACAATGGAAGAACTAGTCTTGGGAATTCTCAAACATTCTTTTGAAGAAACCTCACTCTGGAAAAATTTTTTAACCAATGATTGTGCTGGTTTTAAACGTGAAATCTGGCTTTACATCCACTGACAGATTCAGGCCAAATTTTATGAGGAACTGGGCGCTGAAGTTCATGAAACACTGACATTAAGACTTGCGCTGCTGAGAGTAAAACTGTTAGACAGAAGTTAATGGCAGAAGATGGAGGGAGGAGAGATGGTCCTGCTCATCAGAGAAGTATGACCCCTACGGAAAGGGTGGGTGGCGTTTGGTACAGGACAGTGAACTGGAAGTTGACCTGTATTCTTAGAAGTGAGAGGGGATGGCGGGGTTTAAGTTTCCTCCCTTTTGATCTCACTAAGGCTGTAGCAGTAACTGGTGTCTGCGAGGCAAGAGCTCATCTCGGGAGGAGTGTGTGGTAGCACATTAGAAATGTCTGTGTGTTGAGACTTTCTGTGCGCGCTGCCATGTAAATGTATTTGCACAGCCAGTCAGGGTTTGGGTTTCCTCATTTGTAGTGTATTGTTTCTGCTAAATCAAATACATTCTACAAGGGTTGCAGATTTGCTTTTTCCATGAAAAATGATAATCAGTCACATTTGGTATTCTAACTTATCACAGAAGCCATAGAGTATAGAAATACATACTATGCCATCTGATCCAAAATTTTCAGTTACGTTCCCAGATACCAGTGCATCATCAATATATACAGAAATTAAAACTACTTCTTTAATGATCCAGATTTTCTTCAGATTTGATGAATATCTTTTACAGTTGTGAAGAACAAATACCCCAGAATCTATTCCTTGAATTTAATAATAAATTATTTTTTTATTTTTAACTAGAACATATATAACATTTGTCAACTTATAAAATTAAAAAAGCAACCACAAGAAATGGACAGTGGATTCCAAAAAAGCAAGCAACCCTCAATCTATCATTAGACTTTCAATAAAAATCTGCTGGTGGAGGGACTGGGTGTGTGGGGAGAGGGTTTACAGGACCTCTTTGTGCTTTCCACTCAGTTTTGTGGTGAACCTAAAACTGCTCTTAAAAAATAACATCCATTTAAAAATACATTAAAAAATGCTACTGGCATTTGAAGTCAAACCTCGTGTTGGATAATGAGTCATGGTCTTCAGTTGTTGGATGATCATTTGTTGTTCACTGATTATCGAGAAGTAGAAACACTAGTTGTGTATTTAAATGGAGCTCTAGGTTAAGAAAGTAAAAGTACGTTACACGCTTTGATCAAAAAGATGCATTAAATTAGCGGACATAAAGGTCATGGGGATTATTGAAAGATAGAATTTCCTTCATATAGCAAATGCCTTCTTAACAACAAATAATAAGAGCTAAAATTTGCAAAGTACTTACTCTGAGATAAGTAGAATTATCATCCCTCTTTTCCTACGGAGAAAATCCAGGCTTAGGAAATGAGCCACCTAAGATCACACAAGTGGGGAATCTCAGAGACTGACTCAAAGCCACTGTCTGTCTTCAGGGACTGCATCCTGAAGCGCTCCAGATACGCCGCTCCCCTTGACAAAGCCTATGTGTTGAAAAAGGATTCAATGATCAGTTTTTAATTATAATTGTCTGTTATAAGTGGTTCATCCTATTATTGATAACTTTTGTTAATAAGAAAATATTATTGGAATAACTCATTCAAGTGAATTCTCTTTAAATGATTTCAAAAATAAATGATTTACAGACAGAATTTTCCGGCAGCAATACCCTATTGCTTTTTAAAACTTGTTTTGTTTTAACTCATTTTGGATGAGGGTGAGGCATGAGCTTCTCCACTTTTTCCCAGTTCATAGCATAGACTTAATCAGAAGGAAATGGGTTATGTCCATCAAAAATGGCTATTAAAATATTCCCTGAACAGAAAACTCAGCTCCACTGAGTTCGCTCATTGAAAAGGATGTTGTTTGTACTTTGGAATACATACAACCTTGAACAAAGAAAACCTGTGCTCTGCAAATCAGGACTCTTTTGAAACTACTTCTTCAGCAAATCGGTAACTATGCAGTAATGGGATATGAGAACAAATAAAGAAAAAAGTATATCTGTGATGCTAAAAATTATTTTTAGAAAAGATGAGTGGTTAAAATAAGATTGCAACATAAGCTACGTCTGTACATATTTCGTGAAGTGGACAGTAGGATCTATTCCACAGATAATTCAAGCGAAAACACCACTTCTCCTCCAAATTATATGGATATTTCAAACAATGTACTTTCTTAGCTTAAAATTTTTGGCAACTGCTGATCTTGACCTTTTCCAAGCCCTTTTTCAATCTTCTAGTTGGAGAAATATAAGTAAGAAAAAATTCAAAACTAAAAGGTTTAATGGTATAGAATATCCACTCACACTAACCCGTGTCTGCTGTTGCCTCCAGTGTAAGTCCATTTCTGTATTTAACTTTACAATAATAAGAGCTTGTAACAGTAGACTCAGTAGTTGCTGATTCCACATGGGAGTGGAAAAGTTGTGAAAGGCACCTGTGGTTGAAGAAAATAGTCTCCAGATTTACAAAGGCTATTCAAAGCATCAACATCGCTTGCCCAAAGGTCAGGGAATTTTCACATGTTTCCAAAATACTGAACAGAAAGCAGACCAAGAGTAAAAATGCTGAGTGTAATGGAAAAGACATAATAGATACAGTGGGCCTTAAGAAGAAAAAGAGAGCTGTCCGTCAGAATGACCAGAATGTTTGATCAATAAGAAGGCATATTACCTGTTCCATATCAGATCAATGACATGTAGATAAATAAAATATCTCTGAGGTGGGAGTAGAGGTAGTGACATGTGTTAAAGAGCGCTGATGGGGTCTGTCTTATTCACACTGTGTTAAGACACTTCAGATGAAACCTGCTCTGTAGGAAGATTTCACTACACACTGTTGAGTGAATGAGCACTAAATACTATTCAGATGAGTGGCACCATGGGAGAAAAATAGTAGGTGACAAAGCCAGAAGCATCATCTGGAAGCTGAATGTTAAGCACTTCAATGTCAGGTTAAGGATTGTGAACTTTATTCAACAGACAACGAGAAATTGTTGAAAGTTTTTGAGAATAGGACAAACATAAATGGAATTAAGCTTTAAAACATGAACTGGTAACCATATATAAGATGAACTATAGGACAGAAAGAAAACTGAGGATCTGTAGCAGAATCCAAGAAAAATAAACATTTAAACTGAGATAAGATGTTATGCAACAGGTCCTCAGATAACGATGCTTCATCCAACATTGTTTTGTTTGTGATGACGTCGATGAGGTGCAGTAGGAACTGAACTCTTGTCTGTGTTAAGTAGCCTGAGGTAACATTGGTTACATCGTACGTTTCACTCAGATTCTATCCACAACATTAAGTAAGGACTTACTGTGCATGGAGAGGGGAGAATGGATGTAACAGATTTGACAGTTGTTGATAAATGATTAATAATAATTCATTAAAGAAAATAAAAGAAGACTGATAAAGGTTGGGAATAAAGCTACTAATCTACATTAAAAACACAGGAGGATGCAAAGATTTAATTATGCATATCTGCTTTGCTCTGAGACAACATACTAGAGATACACCAATAATAATACTGGTGACAGTAGTGATGATATAATAATAATAATAATAATAATAATAATAATAAGCCCACTCGAACATGCCCAGCCACATACTACTCCCTATATTGACTGAGAACATGTGACTGAGTTGAGTAGGTGTGAATTTGGGTGCAGTTGTCACCAGAGAGACAGCTGGGGTCACAAGATGGACAAGAGCAATCTTTTTGCATAGTAAAAAATGTCAGGCTTGCTGACAGGAGGAAAAAAAAACAAGAGCTAAGGGTGATCATCTGAAGAAAATGGCATTATTATTAATGGGAAAGAAAGTTTTTGAATAGAAGGGGAGGTCATTCGTTCAGTTTTGGAATGTCAACCACGGAATGCTACTACAGCATGGAAGCAATATTCCGAAGTCAGCAGGACATTTGGCCTTGATCGTGGTTGAGAGATCCTGATTGAAATTGTGACTCCTGAAATGTAAACCAGAAGGTGAATGCACATTCTGGCATTCATTTCTCATTTTTCCAGCGATATATCGTTTTTTCCCAACTGGCTTAAAGAATCTGTTCAGTAATCTTCTACAACTCTTTACACAGTGCTGGACACTAGTTTATGCTAATACATGCCTTCTAAATATTCTTTTAAGAACAAATCGAGATGCTTTTTTCACCAATTAATTAAAGCAAATATAGTGATTTGAATTCAGGTAAGGTAAAGATCCTACCGAATTAAAAGTCCAATTTACAATAAAAGCACTGCATTTGGATCACTGACATTGCTGATCAGCCCATGAAATTAGGAAGCCTTTCACACCTAGGTCTCCACTGGTCCAAGAAGCAAGGCCCTGTGGTGCTTTGACTCCCAAACTGAGTACTGACTGAACCATGTGCTGTGTTACATTCAAAGACCCAAAGTCAATGTTGGGCTATTTTAAAGCGATGGAAATGTTTTTATAATGCTATGTCAAGGATATTCGTATTTGTAATCCACTTGATTTCAGGGGCAAACCGAACTTTAGTAACTACATTCCAGTGGTGTACTTGAATGCAGTACTTCTAGGGTGACATAAAATTTGCCTATTGTTTGTCAATTTCAATTTAAAAAGTCTAACTTGTTAATTTGAAAAATATATGATGAAAACACAGAAAGAGAGGAGAAGGTGTTATTGCGGATGTGAAGAATGATGAACCCCAAGAGGGAGGGGCAAACACACTGAAGAGCTACAGGGACAGCTAAATGATCAAGAGGTCTTCGTTCGTTATATACGAATGAGGCAAAATCAAACAAACAAAAAGCAACAAAATGAGATGATATGTGTTTTATTTTAGCAAGTGCTGTGACTGACCAGCTACTGTTCTAGCATTGGTTAAAGTCTGTTTATTAGAAGATAAGTGTTTCTGAAATATTTTTCCCCTCTCTGTGGCTATCTTTAAGAAGCTCAAGAAGCAGCTCGCAGATAAAGCAGAATGTGAATCACCACCATTGATAAACAATTAGGAGGCTTTGGTTAAAAAATACTCTTTGAGCATGGATTTAATGAATCAATTAGATTAATGAGAAGCATTTCACCAAAGACTGGTCAGTTCTGAACTGGAGATTCCATTTAGCCATCTAAACAAAACATTTTGATTATTTAAAAGCAGATGCAAAAATATAGTAAAGTAAAAATGCATGCCTGTTGAAGCATGGACATAGTTTAAATCATTTGCAGACTGTACACTAGTTATTTAGGCAGCCTTTGCCAAAATAAGAGAATTCAACTTAGTGGCCCTCGTCTTTTACCTCCCAAGACAGATCCTAACAATTCATTCATCCACTTATTTTCCATTCAAAGACATTTTCCTATGTATTTATAGTCACTGAGGACTTTCTATTTCAATGTTATTGAAAAATTTTGGAGAAAATTATATAAGGACCTGGATTTACACCACGATAATTTTTGCCTTCCTGTTTTAAATCTATTAAATGTTACCTAGAAATATTTTACAGTAAAACTGCAAATTTACAAAACTTATCAAAATTTAGAGTCTAAAAATCTCTGATTTTGAGGTTGCATTACCTTAATTTTACACACTACTGTTTTATAGGGACACTAATAGGGTACATGGCTACCCATAAATATGACAGTGATACTTACTAAGGAATCATGTTACAAACACAGCACATAGAAATTATATATTGGGCCCTAGCTGGCGTAGCTCAGTGGATTGAGCTCGGGCTGCGAACCAAAGTGTCTCAGGTTCGATTCCCAGTCAGGGTACATGCCTGGGTTGCAGGCCATGACCCCCAGCAACCCCACATTGATGTTTCTCTCTCTCTCTTTCTCCCTCCCTAAAAATAAATAAAATCCTAAAAACAAAAAGAAATGATATATTGGGAGGGTGTTGTCAGCAAGATCACTGAAAAAGATGTCCCCCCTTAACAACGGCAATGTGGTATCATCCACACACAAGACCGCCTTGCTTTGTGGCAACGGGGGCATCCAGCTAGGACGTGGTGATGACCGGGTGCTGTTCAACAACTAGGAGAACTGTTGGGATAGGCAGCTGACTCCACGAACACCATCCCAGCTATCGATTTGGAAATGATTGTATCCTGGAGGGTTTGGCCACAACCCCATTTGACTTTGGTTCTGTCAGCACCCTAAACAAGGAATCCTGGAGTGGTCCGACCCATCCCTGGCTTCGGGGCATAGGCATACAGACCTTGGCGGCAGCTGTGGACCCTGAAGGGGCCTGAGAACTCGCTGCAAGACAGGTTCTCAGCTGGCGCCCCAGAACTCCAGGAGAACACTGAGTGAGTCAATTGCCCACTGGCCAGAGAGCTTCTCGGAAGTCCAGGTGTCCTGCAGAGAAGTCCCAGCACACTGTCAGCAGGTGGCGGGGCAGGGGAAAAAAATCCAGGTTGGACGCACTGGAGAAAGTAAGAGGAACATTATCTCAGCGCATTCTCATTATAGCCTTTTATGATACCTATTATTATCTTCATTTTGTACATAAAAATAAGTTTCACATATCACCCAAGAGTTTTTCAATTTTATTTTATTTTTATCACTATTTATCCCCACTATACCCTCTTTCACTCAGGCTTTTCTTAATGAGATTAATAAAGGTAGGACTCAGATCTGGTTCTGACTTCACATGCAGTCTCTCTTCTACTGTATTGCCCTGCCCTCTGTGGAAATCACTGAGTATGTCAGGGATGCATCGATATTCTAGGCTTCTTGGGTCCTGCTGCAGTGAGTGTGAGAGTTGATTTCTACGTCCCGTCTAAAAAATGTGCCTTCAGAAAGTTAACTTGGTGTCTGAGCATGGCGATGACTAGAGAAAGTGACCCTGTATTTCTGGCATATAATTTATAACACCAGCTTAAAAACTAATTTCACACCTTTCAACCTGACATGTATTTTGCAACTGAAATAGAATCTAGCTGTGCAATAGGATAAAACCTTGAATAATAATTTTAGAAATTTTGTTGAAGTATTTGGTAAAGAATTGCTCCTACAAATTACATATAATCAAGGTCCATTCGTGTAATGATGCCTAAGATATACATTTAAATATAAAGAGAGGATGATTAACAGACCACTTAGAGTGTGGAGTGGCCATTTGATGCTCTTCTGTCAGATGGCCATGAAATTAAAGCTACTCGATGATTCTGAACTTCAGGTGCTCATCCTGTTATAGACTTGAGTCTTTCAAGGTTATCATTTCCATGAGACAGAAGAATTTTCTCCTCCTGTGCTCTGATGGAATGTGAAATTCCTGCTCTTTTGCATGTGCCTCTGTTATAACAGGAGGCTTATTTAGGGGCATCATTTGAATGAGCTATAGTCCATGCAGGCAGTCCATCAGTTACAGGTATGCATCACAGCGCTAATTGTTCTGAGCTTCCAAAGCCATGGGCTGGTATTCAAGGCAACTGGTTTGAGACACAAGGTTGATTGCTTTTTTATTCTGGTTCTACAAAATATAAGTCCCTACAAAAATGCATTCAATAAAGGTATGTTTGTTTAAAAGTCTCAACCAATGTAATTTGGAGGGTTTTCTTAAAGTCTTTACACTTAGAATAAGAAAGTATTTATTGGAAGGACCTCCCTGTTTAAAGTGAGATCATTAGAATATCAGATCAACTTATTGGCTAAAAGAAAACATTGTTTCCTCTTGATAAAGTATTGACAACATCATTTTCTTTTTTTCCCTCTTTTTTCTATCTTGTTCGAGTACAGTTTGACAACATCATTTTCAAGTTATACTAAGTTATTAAAAAATTTTACCCTTTGTGACAGCATGGATAGACCTGGAGAACATTATGCTCAGTGAAATAAGCCAGTCAGAGAAAGACAAATACCATGTGATTTCACTCATACATGGAATCCAATGAACAAAATGAACTAACAAGCAAAATAGACTCATAGAGATTAGGCTGACAGCTGCTGGGGTGGGGGCTGGGTGCAGTGGCGGGGGTGGGGGAGAAGGGTGTTGGGCTGGAGAAATTAACAAAAAAGAGAAAAAAGAGAAAGAATTCATTAACATGGACGAGAGTGTGGTGATTGCCGGGGGAGAGGTGTTGGGGGAGGTGGAGGAGGGTATGGGGGGATAAAGAGGGACAGACAGAGACTTGACTTGGGGTGGCAAACACACAGCACATTGTACAGGTGGTGTGCTGGAGAGCTGTGCGCCTGGAGCCTGTACAGTTTTGTCAAGCAGTGCCATGCCCATACATTTTTAAAAAAGGGAAAAAGCCAATCTATTTGGACTTTCCCGATCACTTGTCATTAAAAAATTGGGGAAGTAAGTGAAATGAGTCTGAGTTTTGTATTTGATTTTAGCCTGTGTTCAAGCAGGAGAACGAGGGGTGGAGAATCTCTAAGTTGTCTCGGGTTAGCTTTATTCACCACCTGGATGCTAATCAGGGGAAAGGTAGTGGGTTTTTAGAGGCCATAGAAATTCGGAGATATGCGTTCAAGCTGCCTATCTATTTCATACATGGTTTGGTTACGTGTCATCTGTCTGGAGTCCCGAGTTTTATTTGTGTAAAATTTATTGTGTTACTATGCTTGCTTTAATCAAAGTTTTAGACAGAATATCTTGAAAGATGGTTCTTTATAATTTCTCTTCTGAAAATAGTCAAAATGTAAGGATCTATCATTCTTGTATCAAGTTAATTCAGTTATTGAAAAGCAGCAACATTATTATTCTATCCTCCATTACACCTAGGAAATAAGTCTCAATCGATATAGTCCTTGACATCCTATGAGGATAACAGAAGAAACCACTAAAGAATCTAATGTAGTGTACTTGAATAAGAGGCCTGGGTTCTGATTCTAGCACTCAGTTTAATCTTAATTAAATTAATTAAACACTGTCAGCTTTGGAGATAAGCAGTTCAGATAGCTTTAAGATATAGTTGTTAGTTCCTTTTCAGAAACCCCTCTGCTTTTCTATTTTATAGATAGCATAATTATAATGCAGTAGAAATCTAAATAACCTCATAAACTTATTCACTATTCAGCTGGTGCCTTGCAAACGAGAGAGATGAGAGAGGACCTTGCTCACCTGTGAGGCGGAGCTCAAACGTAGTCGAAAACCAATGAGAAGGGCTGGCCAAGCATCGCTAGCTGACATTGATTCAGACTTAGAAGGAGAAGAAGGGACGCCTGGAACAAGTAACCAGATGTGAGGACAAAAACCATGATGTGAGAAATGAGAGGGGCAGAATTTTATAAATTACATTTAAAATTTTACTATGAATATGGCTTGGGCTTCTCCCAAGAAAGGGAGAACTGTGGATGGGGGTGTAAAAATACCTGTTTTAAGTAAAACTGGGCCCTTGGTGGCATTAACACACACACACACACGACTAATAGTCACTTTGGACCTAACTCATCCCTTGTCTAAAAGAGGGACGAAGGTTGAAAGCTGTGGGTTGACACGTCATTAGCCAAGTTGAAGAGCCAACGTTCTGAGATAACATATCCCACTGGGAAGTGCCAGCTCTCCAGCTCACTGCCCACAGGCCAGCACTTATCACAGGCCTAAATTACACCACCCTTCCCAAAAACATACAGCGACACTACATACCTTGGTGTTAATTCTTATAATATATTGCATATCAGCTCCAGTATTGAAACTCAGAAGTACAAAAGATGTTGCATTTCTTTGCTTTCTTTAAATTGATTTGACCCAGCTTCAAGTCTCTGTCCTGAAAAGCTGGTGGAAAATTCTAGCTCCTTCGTAAGGCTCCTGGATGAGACTGGTGTTCTGAGCATTAGAGAGGCCCCTCTCCTCCTCACACTTCAGTTCACGCTGATTAAGCCTAGGATGTTTGTTGTCTTAGCCTTTGCAGTTCCTGAAGGCTGCCAGTTCTGCCATTTCTACATGTTACTGGTGATTGGGAATGGCCACGTCCTCAAAGCAGCCTTCCTGAGAGCGCTGAGTGGTCAAGGTGTCCTTCTTGCATACAAAGAGCACCGATGACGATCATTTTGCAAAAACAGTCTCTGCTGTCTTCATAACCTCATCATGTCCCTTCGTGGAAGCCTCCATCAAATACGACTTCTATCACTGTTTTTTGGTTAGAGCTCCCTGTCCTCCCCCAGGGCACTCAGCTGGAAATCCTTAATTAATTTGACTCTTATAAAACAGAAAGAGAGGCACAATCAAATTTGCTTGTATTCCTAAGACATGAATCTCTTCCTTTTTTTCTTTCAATTTTATTTTGCATGGGGTTTAGGCACACAGGCACGTGGTCAGACAATCATACACTCTACACCGTGTGTTCCCGTCAGCATTTTGTGCACCAGAGCTGGCACCAGACGTAGCCAGGCATAAACATATTTTTAAGTAAAGAAATATAACAGAACATGACCACTGGCTTGAAACAAGGTAAGAAAAAATTACACAGTCACAGAGCAACCAGATTTATAATTTAAGCAAAAATAGATACTAGGTTTTTTTTTTATTTTAATCATTGTTCAAGTACAGGATACTAGTTTTTTTTTAAAGGAAACTAAGCCCTCAGAAGAAAAGTTAATCCTCAAGATACACTAAAATTTAGACAGATACTTCCCTATACCATTGAAAATACTAATAAAAACACTATTTAAATAAAGATATCCACAAATAGAAGAAATATGAGATAAAAGAGGATGAAAATGAAATAAAATAAATAGAAATCATGAAACTGTTGAAGAAGTAAGAAGCAAAATAGATATAGCTAAAATGCAAGAATGATTAATGCATTTAATTAATTCATTATTTTATTTATTCAACAAATTAAAAACATATCAGGTACTGTTCATATTAGGTTATGGGGATATAATGATAAAATGAATCACAGAAGAAAAAGCAAAAGTAAAATGAGAAAGCTAGCTCAAAAAATGATAAAGATATAGAAGAAAATATGTATCTAACATGGATAATAGAGATCATGAAAGATAAAAAAGCAATGAAAAATATTCAGAATCAGAATCTGATAAAATTTACAAAGATACAAGAAGCCTAAATCTGCAAATCAAAAGTACATACAATTTTGAATGCAAATAATAGAGAACAATCAACATTAAGCTATAGCTTGGTGAATCATAGGGTAAAATTCAGTTTAGCTTTGACAGGGAAACAGAAGACTATAGGGACTATACCAGAGAGAGTCTGTTTCCCACGCGGAGGCCTGAAGGTACGTATCACAAGGTGGGTGTGGCCTCGGCTGAACGTTGTCCTCACAGACGGGGTAGGGGGTCTTACCAGTTGACTGCTCTGCCAGGCTCAGGGAAGCCCTTTTTTCTTTAGTTCATACAACATGCATTGTCCTGAGTGCAGAACAGAGGAATGAAATGAGAAGAAAGAGATAACCAGGAAAAAACAAGGAAAAAAATCTCTGTATCTATGAAATAGATAGAATATATATGGTAGTTAAATATCCTCCCACAAAAATCTCCAGGCCCAAATAACTTCATTAGTGAATTCACCAAACATTAAAGGAAGACATAATATTAACTACACACAGACTCCTCCAGAAAGTTGAAAAGCAGCAAATATTTCCCACCTCATTCTGGGGCCGGCATTACAATGATATTGAAGTCAAACAAAGACATTACAAGATGGAGTGGTTAATTTTACATGTCAACTTGGTTGGGCCACACTATCCAGATATTTGGTCAAACATTATTCAGAAACATTATTCTGGATGTTTCTGAGGGGATACTCATGATGGAATTAACATCTAAATTGGTGAAATTTGAGTAAAGCAGTTTGCCCTCCATAAAATAGTAGGCCTCATCCAATCACTGAAGGACTTAAGACTGACTTCTCCAGGGCAAGAAGGAATTCTGCCAGCAAATATCCTTGAACTTGAACTACAACATCAGCTCTTCCTTGGATCTCCAGGCTTCTAGCCTACTCCACAGATTTTGAACTTGCCAGCTTCCATAATCCCATGAGCCAGTTGCTGAAAATAAATCTCTCTTTCTATATATAAATATACACATCCTATTGGTTCTGCTTCTCAGGAGAGCCCTGACTAATGCACAAGAAAAGAAAATATTCCTCATGAATAGAGATGTAAATCCCGTACAAAATTTGAAGAAATCAAATCTAACAATACATAAAAATAACAATCCACGATGACAAATTGGTATTTATTGAAAAGAATGGAAGGTCAGTATACCACATAAAAAGCAATATAATTTGCCATGTTAAGGTTACTGATATGGTCATATCACTATAGTTACAGAAAAAGCAAGTGACAAAATCCAACATCCACTCCTGGTATTAACTCTCTGCAAACTAAGAATGGAGAGGAATTTCCTCAGTCTAGTAAAGGGTGCCTAAGAAAACCTACAGCTAACATTATACTTGAGAGTCAAAGATGATGCCTTCCCCCATGATCGGGAACAAAACAAGGATATCTGCCTTCATCATTCTTACCCAGTGTTGCCCAGTGCCATGAGACAGGGAGAAGAAACAAAAGGTTTCCTCATAAGAAAGAAACAATTTAAATTATTTCAATCACAAACGACATTACCGTCCATGTATAAAATATATGAAATGTACCCAAAACTAGTAGAAATAATAAAAGTATTTAACAATATTGCAGAAGCAAGATCAATAAACTCTTAGCAGGTGTATTTCAATACACCAACAATGAACAAATGGGAACTGAAATAATTAGGAATAAGCCCAAAAATGTATGTGAAATACATGCACGTATAAAACATTGCTAAGAGATATTAAAGACTAACTATAGTTTTTATATATGGAAAGATATATTTTTATTTAAGGTTCTGAAAGCTCAACAATGGTTGTCAGTCTCCTCAGATAAATTTATAAATTTTACATTGTTCTAATCCAAATTACACAATTCTTTAGAAATTGACAAACTGATTCTAAAATTTATTTGAAAATTTAAAAAAACCTAAAATATCTAAATATGCATAAAAAATTAGACTAAAGTCAGATGACTCATACTTACTGATTTCAGGATTTATTATAAAACTACAGTATTGAAGACAGTATAATATTAATAGACAAATAGATAAATAGAATAAAAGTAGATAGTCCAGAAGTAAGCCCACATATACATGGACAATCTACTTTTGACAAAGATGTAAGGATAATTCAATGGATAATGGAATTTTTAAAGAAATAGTGTTGGAACAATTAAATAATTATATGCAAAAAATGCTCTTTGATTAATCACTTGTACAATATGCATGTATATATATAAATTGACTCAAAATAGATTGCATACCTGAATGTAAAAAAACACAATTATAAGTGTTTAAAAAAATGGGAAATACCATTTTGGGCTTGGATATTGAAAAAGTATTTTAGATATGAGAAAAGAATGATCCATAAACATACCATTTATCAAAATTATAAATCCCTGCTCTTTAAAAGACACTGTTAAGAAAATTAAGCTAAAACCACAGACTACACAATTTTTGAAAATTACATATTTTATGAAATATTTGTACCCAAAATGTATGAAGAACTCCCAAATTTCAATAATAAGAGAATAATTGAAATCCTGGTTAGAAGTTTTGATACACACTTTTCCAAAGAATATATATGAATGACAAAAAACACATGAAGATTGATCAATGTATTTGGTCACAAGAAAAATGCCTTTTAAAACCACACTGAGTTAACATTACACACTTATTACCATGGCTACATTAAAAAATAAAAGACCCTGGAAGTATTAGTGAGGATACAAAGCAACTGCAGTTCTCACACACCGGAGATGGGAATCTAAAATGGCACTGCTACTTTGAAAAACATTTGATAGTTTCTTTAACAGTTTGATGTATTCCTACCACTTGGTCCAGCTCTTCCATTCCTAAGCATTACTCAGGAGAAATTAAAAGTCACGTCCACATAAAGACTTATGTATGAATATTCATAGCAGCATTATTTGTAATAACCCCAAACTGGAAACAACACAAAATCCATCAATCAATAAATGGATAAAAACTGTGGTATATCCATATAATGAAATACCATGAAACAACATAAGCATGAACTATCTATAACATGCTACAGAATGGACAATCTCAAAATATTTATTCTGAATAAAAGAAGCCCAAGTGAGTACATACTGTTCACGTAAAGAAGGAGGTAGTGGAAAAGATCCAAGTGTGAGAGATGACCAGAGACAAAAAGAACTTTTGAGTTAATGGACAGGTTTATTATTTTGATTATAGTGATGGCTTCATGGGTGTAGTACATATAAAAATTTATCAAATTAGTTCAATTTAGAGTATGTCAATGATACAGCAATAAGGCTGTTTTATTGACTAGTCACAGATAACTGTAGTTAAGAAAAATTTGAAGAAATAATATTTAAGAGTGCAATCTACCAACATTTGATTTTATTCTGAATTGCCTTTTATATAAAGAGAAGAGGGAAAACTATTTTGGAGCATAATATTGGACTTCACTATTTATCTAAAATGTTCTTATTCTCCTTCTATTCTTTCATGTGACTCCAAAACTATGTTTTTGCATAGTTAGGTGTGTTAGACAGCGTTCAATAAAAAAGTAACACAGAGCATTGAATTAAAAACCCTGAGCTATTAACACTTTAACGTTTAAGCCTAAGAGCATTCAGGAAAAGGTTTTGTGTTATATTTCATGACTTACTGCATCCCCTCTTTTAAAAAAAGCAATACGTTTCACAGAAGTTAGAGTCACACAAGCACTGAAAAAAACTGTGAAGATAAGGAAAAAACCTGTATATCTCCTAAGGCTTCCTTCTCCAGGAACTTGAAGGCTTATGCGAGTGCTTAGCAAGACTGAAACCATGGAGATCTGAACCGCAGTCAAAACTGACAAAGTGGATCTCAGAGGCTTTCTTTAGGTGTTACAAAGAATTGAAAAATGAGAGATGCTATTTTACCCAGCAAAATTTATAACATTATTCAAGTCAAAATAATGTCCTAAAATCATTCAATTCTGGATTTGTAAATATACTTTTAAACTGGTAATTCAGAATAAATGTTTAAAATTATGTATTTCATTGACATCCCCACTACCTATTATATTTGAGTATTGCAAATACTTAAATAGTTGAGTAAAGAATATTTGCTCAGAAAGTAATTAAGGAAATCAGTTTTTTAATGAAAGCAATTAGCATATTCACAGTGCTTCCATTTAATGTAATTGCTTGATATTAATGTGTAGCATAGATGGTTTAGTTAAATTAGATTTAATTTGGTATAGAGCATCAAAGCTTTCCAGTGAGATTAGATTTCACCAAGTAACTTGTGTTTCTAGATGAATAAAGTGTTTAAGAATAGCGAGTGGTTGAACATTTCTATATAATTGAAAATTATAGAAGATTCTTTCATTGCCCTTTGTAGTCAATTTTAAACTTTTGAGTCATTATGATGCAAGCCTGCCTACATGTAAGCAATATAGGATCTAGCATCACTTGGAGATGTCCACCAGTAACATTCCAGCTTTTGCCTAGATTCACAACCGATTTTAATGATAGTTTTGGTCCAACCAGCAAGAGTTCTTGCAGACTTCTCTTGTGGAGAAAGAGGGATGGACTTCCACCAGGAGAAACAGGAGTTTTCAACTTTCTTTACAATTCTTTTTTTTAAGACCACGTAGCAGACATCGAGAAGTCACGGGTCATTTTTTAAAACAAAAAGAAATACCTCGTTTTAAGGGAGGACTGGCATTCTCTAACTATATGTGCTTGTGGGGAGGCAGTGAGAGCGAGCCTGGGAAGGATGGACCAAGGCGAAGGTTGGCCATCGCCTTGAGCTCCCATATAAGATTCTCTCACAGTTATTACCACTCTTTGCACTGAAGTCATGTGCATACTTGCAGTCACATGTGTTGCTTTTTTCTTAGATTACAGTGTTATTAAGAGTGAAGGATTTAGAGCCGGACAATTTATACTCACACCCTAGGCCTGCCAGTTGCTAGTTCTGAAATCTACGTAAGTTGCTTAACGTCTCTGTGCCTTTGCTTCCTCACCAGTAAAATGTTAGTAACAGCAACCTCCCCATAAAATTGTTAAGCTTTAAAGAAATTAATTCAAGTAACTTTCTTAAGGTAATACCTAGCACATCATGAACATTCAGTAAATGATTATCATTATTACTAAAGCGGAAGTTTGGTACGGGCAGAAGTATTTATAACTGTTTCTACTAGTGTTTAATTCAGTATCTTGTGCCAAGTAATTTATATTACGTCTCCGTCCCTGCTGCTCTGGTCTCTGATCTATATGAGAGTCTCAGAAAAGCCGATCTGGTCCCACAGACATTAAAAACCCTCTCCTAAATGCTCAACAGCAAATGGATCCTTATCTCTCTTGATTAGTTGAGTTTTTTTTTTTTTTTCATCTTGTCTGCTAGCATATAAGCATCAGGAGGACATGGACTTGATTGATTCACTGCTGTGCCATTAACAAATATGTGTAAAATATGTGAGGGGTACTCATTGAATATCTGTTGAATGAATCAATTAAAATAATAATTCAGCAGAACTGGCCCAGATGCCTTGATGCTAGTTACTCACACTAATAACAACATTTTAAAAGACTAAAGGCAGAAACCTGACATGGTAGCAGCATGAATTAAAAGACTCAAATGGTGGTTATTTTCATATTTGCACACTTAGCAGTATTTTCTACTTAACAGAAAAATTAGCCACTTTCATGTCCATAAGTAGCCATGCCGTTTGTATTAATCAGGAACGTGTATAAAGGAAAGCAGATAGAGCCGGGCAACAAAAGCTGTCATCTCCATTGGTTCTGCCATAAGGCATTTTTCTTTAACTCTTAACAGGCCCTTTCACTTTTTCCCTCACCCTGATTACTCTTCAATCATGACAATCAATCTTGCTCTGTGCTCTGTCTTGCACCTGAAGCAGAAAGATGTCACTGCTCTCTGAAATCATCCCTCCCTGGAGATTGCCCCTCAACAATGCTGCTCTCACCTTGAAAATGGCCTTTGGGATCCCTATTCTTTTCTTAATGCTAATTCCTTGAACGATGTGTTTTTTTTGTCCCAATACTAGCTAGGATGGTGGTCTGGGTATTTAATATTTTGAAATTAAAACTGTGCCTATGGGAGATTTATTTTTTCAACGGGCATATTTCTATATAGTGGAAAAACTTTTTCCTTTCAAAATGAGAATATGACCTTATAAAGGCTTAAAGTCAACACCAAAATTCTGATTACATAGCTATTTCTTTTAGAAAATTGATCATATTTTTTAAAGTAACAGATATAAATGAAATGTTATGTTAGAGACTCTAAAATTAGAGTACTGTGAATATTATTTCTCAATAAAAGAATAATTTAAAATGTATAATGCATACCACAATGTTATTTAGTATATTTTTGTAAACAACACTGCATTACACACAAAAAGTGACAGTCTGAGAGTCTCTCAATGGCTTCAGCTTGTTGCGTCTCTGCTTGTTTTACATTATATTGTTACTGGTTTTTGTAATTGTGCCTTGATGCCATCTAGCACAGAAAAAAATGCAGTTACTCATTACCCATTACTAATAACTCTTCACCCGTGTGGTTTCTATTCATAATTTCCTTCATTTTGTTCCGATCTGTTTTTAAAGGAAATGTTTAAATTTTTTTTAGAGTTGGTGAGAACTCAGGACACTTTTTGTGTCGGTAATGGGGCCAGAGTGACAGAACTAAAGCGATTTTGGAGTAGAACCTGACTCGGTTCCACACCAAATCTAATGATCCACTTAGATTTTGAGATGAATAGAATATTTCCATTTTTTTCTGTTTTTATAAAAGAAACAACTCCTGCACACATACTTTTGCCACCTTCTGGCCTTCCTTACATCCAATCTATACCTCCTGCCCCTCGGAAGAATTCATTTTCCATTCACTGGGTCACTTTTGCCCACAGATGGCATAACCAGGTGTTGAAGAGACGAGATCTCACCTGCTCTACTCCTGTTTCATGAGTCCACGTGGAAAGGAGGCCTGCCTGTCTTTGACGCTGGCTTCTCGGGAAGGAGCTGTTGATTGAGTAGAAGCTGCTCTCTCGTGACCAACGAGATGCTTCTCGTATCCCGCTGTTTTCCAGCCTAAGGCCTAGAGAGCAGATCAGGCCACAATTGACCTCCTCAGACCAGAATCTTAGAGTTAAGGAGACGGAAGATGAAGCTAGAGTCCTCTCTTGGACCTCCTGGCCAAAGCCAGGTTCTCCAACGCAGCTTGAACCAGAAACTCTTGCAAAGAATCTAGTGAGTATTTCTTCATCCAGAAATAAACTGGTACTTGATAGCTCACTGAGTAATATTACTCTTTGTATGTACAACTTCCTTGACAGAAAATCTCAGAGAAGAAAAAAGGTGACTGGTAGGATTTAGGGACCCCCCCTGACACATACCCCTATCTGTTCTCTAAATGGTAAAATCGGATGCATGTTAGGGGATGGCTGTGTTTTAATTCAGACATAATGAAGGCCAGCCTTTTAACAATTCCACATTCTGCACCATTAGGTCTGAAACTTAGTCCCAGTTGGCTCAGAAGTGGAGGAATTGTAGTATCCAGGTTATGGTTTAGTGCTTATAGCCAAAACAAGCTGGAGAATAATAATGATGATAAAATCATTTCCAGTATAAAATTTTTCTTTTATGTAATTCTTAAAATATGTCTGTCAAAAAGCAATTATTACTTCCCTTTCTGCAATAAAAAAGCAGCCTCAGGGAAATCACATCGCCCAAAGACAAGCCTGAAATTCTAGCCTTTAAGTACCACAGAATTTTCCCTTTCAATCTATTCTTCTAGAAGATAAGACTTACTTTGCCAATGGTATTGGTACATGGAATTCTAACATGAGATATATTCATCTGTCTTCTGCCCCACCCTTGGCCAAGGAAAGGAATGAAATCTCAGGGGAAAAAACAATTTCTTTAGAATAGATGCCATGAGAGTGGGGGCGGAGGGGAAGAGCAGGAAAGAACTGACAGATTTTTGAACCACACAAAAATTGCAGAAGAAAAGACCTGTTTCCTGGAACATGCACTAAATACTTCACAACTTTGCCTTATGCTAAACTTGTCTGCTGAGGCTCTTCTATGAATTGAAGCCCCACCAGTTCGATCTCTTTCAGAGAAATCCTAACCAGAGATCTGAGCCGTCAGCAGTACAGTGATTCGACTCCAGACACTGCTGAGCTCTGAATCGCCCAACAAAGTGATCTGCGTTTGGTCCTGAGCACTCGGGGCCCCCAGCCTTTCAATCTCCTGGGAGCCTTCCCTTCCTCTGTGCCCTCAGGACAGCCCGCCGGGGTCTTCAGTGTTCCTCTGTCCCGTCTGTCCTCCGCTCCGTCTATGCATTCCTGACACTCCTCATGGGTGCTGAAGCAAACTCAGACTCAACCTCTGTCTCACGTCAGCGTCCCTCGCACCACCTGGATGCACGCTCCCTTTCATTCCCTTCTCCTGTCTGCTGCAGACAAGAGGGGAAGGAAGGAAACAGCGCAGCCTTCTATTATGGACAGGAAAAGAGAAGGAATGAGAGTATTTGTCCCTGGGTACACAGCAGTACACACCTTCCCCTCACTCCTCCAGCGAAAAAGACGCCTCAGCTGCCTGGACATCTCGCCTCACCGAGACCTTGATTGCTCACCTAGGTTACGGGCAGAAATGATGCTATTTGACTGATTCCTTCCCGCAGTTGGGACGGCAGCTATCTTTATGGAGGAGAACGGCTTCCAGCACCCAAGGGCGCATCTGTGCAGCATAGTAAATGTCTTGCTTGGAATTATAATCTGCTTAATTGAAACACTAGGAAGCTCAGAAACACCCTTTATACCCAGAACATTCTTTATCCCCTCTTCCACACACTAAGTCAGTGTAGTTTTTCAGACTGAATATTCAATAAATATTATATTTGAAGGTCTATGTTATCTTTGTTGAATGAGTAAAATATTGATTAAGGTCGAGTCATAAAGGATACATGCTTTACTGGTGAAAAAGTCAAAGGCATTTTCTGCTAATCTTCCTCATTGAGTGTTCAGGTAGTCGTTTTTATTAAACAGTTCACTAACCATTTCTAGCGTTCAGTGATACAGAAAATAATATCTAAGTTATCATGACTATTTTACACTTTCTTGGCTTTAAGTGTTCAACGACGTGTGAATAAATACCTGAATAGAAAGCAAACCTAAAATAATCCTTTATCAGTATCTGAGGGCGGGAAAGAAAGCTGTTGCAATTCTGAACTATCTGTAGGATTCCAGAGAGACCTTTGACGTTAACATGAAGAGCATCTGCAACAATGGGTGGTACTTAAATAGTCTATTATTTTCAAAGCATTCTAACTTATGGTTTTCCTTTTATACTCACAGGTCCCTTTTGTGAAACAGAGTAAGAATTATTAACACCATTTTACAGCTGAGAAAAGTACTGCTCAGACAAGTTAAGGGAATTGCTCAGGGCCGAATACCTTGCAAGTGGCTGCGTTAGGATTTATCGAAGGCATTCTTTACTTCCGATCCTGTCATCCTCCACGGTGTTCTGTTGCCTGCTTCTGAAAACCCATGACAAGCGCCATAAGACTGCACCAAGGCAGGATGGAAGAGTGTTACAGAATTAGTAGAGTTTCTCTTCAGGTCACCCGTGTTCTTTCTGTGCAGATCACCCCTCACTTGCTCAGATGCTACCGACCTCCCAGAATTCTGCCCTCACGTTGGCCTTGGATGAATATGGTGCTCACGGCAAGGGTATCTCTGCCCTCTCAACCTCACGCCCCAGAATTTCTCCTCTTCATTCTGTCCCTGTCAGTGGGGTTCAGACTGAATTAATCGTGGGGCTGGAACACCAGTTCTTGTGCCTCGCACTTGGTAGGCACTCCCACTTAGGAATGGGTCAAATGGACTTGAGTTAAGTCGTTGCCTTGGAACATATGGCTACCTCATAAAGAAATTGTGAAAACGAATATGTAATTTGATTATGGCTTGCTATGTACACTGCTACTCTTTCTTTTTCCCTCACTCTCAAACACTACTGATTAGTAAAGCACACATGGACTAAGGGTGACTCACTCTGACATTCTCTCTCACCAGGATTGTATCAGAAATCCCAAGGTCGGGTAGGGAGTTTGGAAACATTTTCTTCCCCCAACTGGACATATCTCCAGGGAGAAAGGCTGTCCCACCCCTCTAGACTCCCTGGTTCACCCACTCTTGGTATCGCCACTGCATTTCAGCAGAGGCATTGAGTGCCTTCACGCAAAGGTTATTTCAAGCAGAATGGTGGGCTCATTGCAGGGGGCAAGGGGGGTGTGTAAGTAATTCTGCAAAGATGGTTTCCTTATAGACCATACCCGCTGTGATCCTACCGCTTCCTCATTTATGACAGTAGAACCACTGGATCCAGTCTAGTCTCTGGAGGTGTGCTGGGGATGATGTGGAAGTTTGCACACACTGAAAAGGACCACTGTGTGAAAGAACACAAAGAAATTGAAATGGGGGAGAAAGGAAATTAACTTTAAGGTTGCACTTCCTCTATGTCAAGCAAGTCATCTACGTTAATTCTCATACAATCCTAAAAGTCATTATTAATACCCTTCTTATGTAGGTAAAAGAATTGAGTTCGGAGAGTTCAAATAGCCTTCCTTTGCTCATTAAACAGTACATTTGCATGTATACTTTGTACTTTAACACTAAATTTTAACAAGCTCATCAGACAGGTTCACTGTATGTACCTTACCAGTGATGGTGGCCAGACTTAAAACCCAAGCCCCTCCCCCTTCTCCTATGCCCTCCTACATGTATAAATTGTGCTGTGTGTGCTGTTAGTAAATAGGGACAAAACTCTCTGTAACTTGTGCAACCTTGCATACTAAGGCAGTGGCACCATTTTAATAAGAAAGTGTATTTGTTCTTCAGTACCTAATCCACTAAGATGCAATGAACAATAGACATACCAAATATTCTATACTGGGATCTAGTCAGACACCAGTGGATAGGACACACCTGAATGGAAAGTGAATGTCACCCAGAAAAATAAAATAATTTTCTAAAACATAAAAAGAATGTTCAGATTGTAAAAAGACTATATATGGATTACCTTTGTGAATTTCTAGTCTGTTATGTGACCGTGTAGGCCAACAACATTTATTTTCTATACAAGGAATCTGAGGACCTAAAAAGTGAAATGAGTTTGCTTAATGTACAGTTGCTATGTGCTGTACATGTATTATTTTCAAAGCAGACGTCCCTGGGATGTCAAGGTGCCCTTCAATAATTGCAGGACCACCTCTGCAAGCTGTCATTATGAAGATTAGTTGTTTGTTTAACACTGATGCATCTGGCACCGTACCAGGAGTCAAGAATATGTGCTCAGTGCTCAGGAGACACACTATCTAAATTAGAAAGACAAATAGCTGTTTCAAGAGCTCAAAGGGTGATTAGACCCTTGAAATGTAAGTCACCATGTTCACGTTTATAAAAAAAATGTTCTTTTCCTCTTTCATTGCCTTAACAGCTCATAAATACCACTGAGATGGGAAGAATGACAATAAGAGCATTTGTGAAACTGCGTGCAATTGCTTGAGAATATTATTCATTTTAGTGAGTTTATTACTGGACAGCTGTTTACAAATTTAGGAGCAGATTGTTCCATGGATGAATGAGTTTTGGTTGAAACAGGAACACGAGGGACCTTTGAGGTCCTCACTGATAATAGTCACACTAACCAGTGTTGCGTATTTCCCCATAGGGAGCAGTTGGATTTTCCACACCCGCTGATTAGTGGTAAATATTGTCTGAATTATCCTGACAATGTATAGGAAATGAAACATATCTTTAGGGATGCCGAAAACCCAGATATCCATCTGGAACCAGGAAAAAAAGAGTTTTCCGACGTTAACGTTGACATGCAGTGTGGTTTAAAACCCTACAGGCTATTGTCTCCTTGTCGTCAAACAGGTTATATTCATCTGGCCCATCTTTGTGCTGAAAAAGGTCCTTGAAGAACCACTTTTTAAAAAAAAATGTTATAAGCAAAGGTTGGAGTCATTTTAACTAATTTCAAACCCTAACTCTGCCTCTTATCTATGTGATTTGAACAAGTTACTTAAACTTGAGAAGCATCATCCCATTATGGAAAATAGGAATGGTAATGCCAGGATCTCAGAGACATTTTTAGAATGAAATAAGTTATTTTTGTAAAAAGCTAGCATAATGCTTGGCACAACATGAGTGCTCCAAAAATAGTAGATACAGTTATTGTTGTTACTGTTATGGTTCCCTTATGCCCCTTAATCAGTTTAGGCATGCTCTCCACCCAGAGAGAGTTCAAGCTGTGGTTCTGTGTAATGGGCCACAGAGAAAACAGTGTTTGCTAAGGAATCAGATAGATTTAAGCCTGAACAATGTATTAATTTTGCAAGAGGTTTACATTCACTATGAGTCTCGGGTTGCTCCTTGGAAATAAAAAGGGAATAATAAGGTATAACTCAGAGAGTAGTTATGAAAAACAAAATAAGATATTATATGTGAGCAAAGGAATATCATAGGTATCTAAAAATATCATCTCACATATACATAGCTGTGTCTTTTTTGAGAGGCAATATTTTTATTATTTTTATTATTTTATTTTAATGACACTTGGCATTCAATATTTTTTTTTGTATTAGTTTCAGGTGTATGGCATGGTGGTTAGATAATCATATACTTTACAAAGTAATCCCCCGATATTTCAAGTACCCACCTGGCACTGTACACAATTATTACAACATTATTGTCTATATTCCCTGTGCTGTACCCCTGGGACTATTCTGTAGCTACCAATCTGTAGTTCTTAATCCCCTCACCACTTTTACCTAGCTCCTCACACCCGTCCCCTCCAGCAACCATCAGCTCGTTCGCTGCATCTGAGTTTGTTTCAGTTTTGTTTGTTCATTTAGTTTGCTGTGCTAACAGATCACATTTTATTATAATCATCTATTTCATCCAGGCCACTGTAAATACTTGGAGTAAATCAACTCTTTCTTTTACCTCCATAATTCAGTACCTGAGTAGTAAGTGGTTATTTGTTTTATAGAATAAATGAGTGAATATGTGTATTTCATTTACTCCTCAAAAACAACCCTAAAAAGTCAAGTCAAATACATGTCGCTGATGGAGGCTAGGGTTGTCTACTTGAGAAAAGGTTTCAATCTCACTCCAAGCATGGATGTTAGGCTATAGAAACTTGGGAGCTCACTCCACACTCTTATAAGAACATTGCACCAGAAAGCTTTGCCTGCATCCCCAACAGTTTCAGAGCTTCTAAGAAGCTGTAACTAGTGGCTGAATCTTGACAAATACTGAAGCTAGGAAGATCGAGTGGGAATAAGAGCAAGCTGGACTGCTGCCAACAACAGAGCAAGGGTTCCCGTGAGTCAAGTACACATTGTGTAGCTAAGCCTGGCTGATTCATCCTGGAAGGATCTCTGATTGTTACGTTTATATGTCAGCTTGACTAGATCCCTGGGTGGGTGTCCAGATGTTTAGCTAAATGTTATTTCTGAGTATGTCTGTGAGGGTGTTTCCAGATGAGATTGACAGTTGAGTCAGTAGCCCGAGGAAAGCATACGACTGTCCCCAGTATGCGTGGGTGGGTGCCATCTCATCTGTGAGGACCTGAAAAGGACAAAAATGCAAAGGAAGAGAGAATCTGTTGTCTGTACCTGAATACTTGAGCTGGAACATTGGTCTTCTTTGGCTCTTGGACTGAAAATTACATCATTAAGCCCCCTGGTTCTGAGACCTTTAGATTCAGGCTGAACTACATTTGTTTTTTTTGGACCCAGCTGTAGACAGGAGATGGTGGTACTTCTGAACACTCATAATCATGTAATCCTCTCTCTCTCTCTCTCTCTCTCTCTCTCTAGTTTTCCTACTGGGTCTGTTTCTCTGGACCACACTGACTAATACAATCCCACTCAAGAGGGTCACCTGTCAGGATGTTGAGAGGGATTATCATGGGATCACGTGGAAAGGGAATTCTTCCATCAGAGATCTAGATAGAACACCAAAGAACTCATAAGGAAGCCATTAGGGTGTCTGTCACAGCAGAGAAGGGAAATACCATAGAATGAGTGCGAGGGCATTGCTCTGAAAATAAACAAAAGAAATACATCTTCTGCAATAATTGAGGCAAATGACTCACAATCTTCTCCATCAGCAATTACTCCTCCTCTCCAGGACCCAAGAGTGTTTTTTATCTTAGAGGAGAGGACTCGGTCTTGTTTCTTAGAGGAGAAGGCCAGTTATTTGAGATAAAAATACATGTTAAGTAAAATAGAGCTCATAGTAAAATTAAACCACAATAACAATAAACATAGTTGAAGGAAAAACTGAAAATTGGGTCGGGGGGGGAAATGATTCATTAGTGATTTGAAGGTGGGACAGTGTGCAATGAAAACAAGGTCCAGAGTAGAAAGGAGGCAATGGGTAATGGAAATGAGGAGGTCAATGCTAAGGAATGTCTTATAAAAAAAATTATCCTGATTGTCTAAACTATTTCTCATGAAAAGATGAACAGCTAATTACTGATCCTGTTAGTGAAAATATTCTGGACCCCATTAGCCAGAAAATTGATGTAAAATTGCGTTTTATAATTTAATTTACCCTTTGCAAAGAACATTCTCATTCATTATCTAATTCATTCTTTTTTTTCTTTTTTAACCACTGTTCAATTCACTCTTTTTTAAAGTCTTTTTAAAGCCTCAATTCTTTTTTAAAAAATATATTTTATTGATTATGCATGACAGTTGTCCCATTTTCCCCCCTTTATTCCCCTGTGCCCTGCACACCCTCTCAGCCACATTTCTCCTTTTTAGTTCATGTCCATGGGTCATACATATAAGTTCTTTAGCATCTACATTTCCTATACTATTCTTAACCTCCCCTTGTCTATTTTCTACCTTCCATTTATGCTGCTTATTTTCTGTATCTTTCCCCGCTCTGTCCCCCTCCCACTCCCCTACTGATAACCCTCCATATGATCTTCATTTCTGTGATTCTGTTCCTGTTCTAGTTATTTGTTTAGTTTTTTCTTCTCTCTCTTTTTTAGGTTCGGTTGCTAATAGCTATGAGTTCATTGTCATTTCACTGTTCATATTTTTTATCTTCTTTTTCTTAGATAAGTCTCTTTAACATTTCATGTAATAAGGTCTGGGTAATGATGAACTCCTTTAACTTGACCTTATCAGGGAAGCACTTTATCTGCCCTTCCAGTTTAAATGATAGCTTTTCTGGTTAGAGCAATCTTAAATGTAGGTCCTTGCCTTTTATGACTGAATACTTCTTTCGAGCCCCTTCTTGCCTGCAAAGTTTCTTTTGAGAAATCAGCTGATAGTCTAATGGGCACTCCTTTGTAGGTAACTGTCTCCTTTTCTCATGCTACTTTTAAGATTCTCTCCTTATCTTTAATCTTGAGTAATGTAATTATGATGTGCCTTGGTGTGTACTTCCTTGGATCCAACTTTTTTTGAGCTCTCAGAGCTTCCTGGGCTTCCTGGAAGTCTATTTCCTTTGCCAGATTAGGGAAGTTCTCCTTAATTATTTGTTCAAACAAGTTTTCAATTTCTTGCTCTTCCTCTTCTCCTTCTGGCACCCCTGTGATTCAGATATTGGAACATTTAATATTGTCCCCGGGTTCCTAAGAGGTTCCTAAGCCTCTCCTCACTTTTTTTTGAATTCTTGTTTATTCATTCTGCTCTGGTTGAATGTTTCTTTCTTTCTTCTGCTCCAAACTGTTGATTTGAATCCTGGTTTCCTTCCCATCACTATTGGTTCTCTGTACATTGTCCTTTATTTCGCTTAGCATAGCTGTCACTTAGTCCTCTATTTTGTGATCATACTCAATCATTTCTGTGAGCATCCTGATTACCAGTGTTTTGAACTCTGCATCTGATAGGTTGGCTATCTCCTCATTGCTTAGTTGTATTTTTTCTGGAGCTTTGATCTGTTCTTCCATTTGCGCCATTTTTTGTTGTCTCAACATGCCTGTTGCATAGTAAGGGGTGGAGCCTTGGGTGTTCACCAGTGTAAGGAAACCTATGTCACTGGGTGGTGATGCTATATGTAGGGGAGGGGTCTGAGAGGAAACAATGCCACTTGCTCCACTCACTGCCAGTTTTCAGTCACTTCTCCTGCTACCCACAAGAAAATTGGGCCCTTCTGCTGCTGGTTCCCTGCATGGGTGGGTTTGTGCATGTTCCAGAACCCTGTAAGTCTCTCCAACAAACTCTCCTGTGCAGCTAGGAGTTTCTCCTGCTGCTGCAAACCCTACTGGTGTTTTCAATCAGAGGTTTGAGGCCTTATTTTCCTGCACTGGGGCCCTGGGTTGTGCGGTCTCTCTGGCTCCCCAGTTGTTCCTCCCAATTTATCTGCACATGAATGTGGGACCACCTGGTCCGCCAGTCACTGCCTCACCATGAGTCCTCTCCATGAGTCCTGTCCACCCAGCTTCTGGTCTCTGCCTCTCTTCCAGTTACGTTTGAATGTTTACTCTTGAACTCCTTGGTTGTCAGACTTCCATACAGTTTGATTTTCTGTCAGTTCTGGTTGGTTTTTGTTTTTAAATTTGTTGTTGCCCTTCTTTTGGTTGTGCAAGGTGGCACTATGTATCTACCTATGCCTGCATCTTGGCCAGAAGCCTCAACTCATTCTTGAAGTAAATACGGAATACTCATTAAGAGCCTTGTGGAGAAACTCAGAGGCAATCCTCACTTGCCCAGAATAAAAGGGGCTTCAGGGAGTGTGGGTAGTGAGAATTCACTTCAAAGGCAGGGATGAAACAGAGCTCTCTGGGATGGCCCTCTTCACCGATGGCTTTGTACTCCCTGCATGCAGACTACCTTTCAGGAGGCTGACTCCACTCTTGCCAGCTTTCCTGCTCATGAGATTTCCCTAAGATGTTGCCTCTCTTGGCACAAGAAACGGCCCTCTGATGGTGGCATCACTAGCCATCATGACTTCTGAGGGCCTGTTTCACATTGATGGTAATTCAATTCACCCAAGTGTCTTGGGTAATTTTCCAAAATATGATATTTAAATAGTGTTAGTTTCTTGTACCAATTTACTCATTGATGAGCTTTCACGCAGGTGAGGAAATGAGAAACCATTATAGGCATATATAAAGCTGACAACTAGCCTATTTAGACAGAATTGTACACAGCAATCTGCTTTACTTCTAACACCCAGATAGCTGTAGCGTATATTTCCACCATATGTCCAGTACAGCACAGCTTTCAATTGCAGCTTCCTTTATCAGAGAGGCTAATTACATCCTCTTATGAACTTCCCATATTATATTTCCACATTGTATTTTTAAGGTCTGACTATCCTTTTCTTTTTCCTTCTGTATTTCATGTGTGACCTTGAGATGTCTGTAATCTAAATTCTGTCTTCCTCTTTTCCCCCTCCAATAAGCTCTTTTTCTTTTCACCAATCTGTTCTCACAGTCTTAGCCACCCACTGTAACTACTCCTTGCCTGGGTTCATTCCATCCCTCAAGGCTTCTTTTTAATCACTTTTCTTCATTTTCTGTGTCCTTGGTGGCCCTGTAAAGTCCTCAGACTTATACACCGCTCTTTTTTTTTATTTCCACCTAGAAGGAAATTTACAAGCAAAGAGTGACATGTGATTAATCACATGCAAATTCATGCATGTCTTTTCTTTTCCCCAAGGCATTCTTTCATGGAGCAAACAGAGATTGTTTAAACTGAAGACACAGTAGCAGCTTAAATGTTATTATTCCTTATTTTTTATAAAGGTGTTGATCTGGCAAAGATAATGCTCACTATAGTAATATAGGAGGCAGAGATTGAAGTGAATAGGAAATAATAATGACATAAAAGGGATTTACCATATAGGGTATAGATAAGAAAATGCCACAGTAAATATAGTATAAACCAAGTAGGATAAACCTCAGGAGAGGTCTAAACAGGGGTCTTGGGACATTGAGAAGGGTATATGCCATAAAAGTAGATCAACGCATTCTTTAGAAACAGGACATCTTTGAGTTGGATGGAATGAATAGTGAAGGACAGAGGGCAGGAGGGACAGAGAGGTTGACGAGACTTCCCAGGGAGGAAGTATGAGCAAAGACAAAAAAATAAAACAAAAGCACAGGATATACAGGGTTACTGGGAAACAGCAATAACTTTCCACAGGACAAGTTTACTGACCTTTTGGTCTGACCAGTTCAGGCTGGTAGAGCAGCTTAACCCTCTGAAGTCAAGCAGGGCCCCTGGCTGCTCAGAGCACCACCACCACCGACTTAAACCAGAACTCGAGTTCACTTGCTCTGGCCCCAGGGTTTTCCTGGCGGGAAGTGTGGACTCAGCAGTATTACTTAGATCTCTTCATTGAGTGAACTTCTCTGCGTGGTGTCTCCTAGCTGCCAGGTACAAGAGGAATGTGGTTTCTAGCTAGGAAGCAATGTGCTCAGTTTAAACTTTATTTCTAACAGATGATGAAGCTAACTGCAGGTTCTTACACTAGCCATCTAGTGCATCCTTATTCTTAATCTTGATTTTGAACTTTTCTCTCCATACATCAAATTCTGGTTCTCATAAAGAATGAGATGAAAGAAGACACCTAATTTTAAAGACTTGTAAATGTGTTTTCCTTGCTTTCAAACATTACTGCTTCTTTCCTTAAGATATTCTTATAAGGTAAACTAAAATCGATATATCATATCTGCAACCAGAGGCTTAAGAATACTTCTAAGAACATTTTCTTTGCTTTGATACTGTTAACTGGTATCTCAAAGTTTTTCATCAGTCCAGAACTTTCCTTTCTCCCTCAAATGCTTCCATGCAACCCTTCAGTGTGTGTTCAATCTATAGAAAGACGTGGGAAGATTATTAAAGCAAAACTGTTTTAGTGAGTTTATGCTCCCACAGGATTATACAGGATAAAAAGTGGGTTTGTTGCTTTTATTCTACCTCCAGGGCAGGGTTCAGGTTACCCTGGCTCAGAGATATTACTAATCTCATTTTTTTCTTGATAATTTCATTAGTTATGCATTATTCCAATGTGTTTGATTGGCTTAATAAGGACACTCACTAGGACATTACATCAGATAGTTGTATTTCCTTGCTACCAATCTGTACAAAACCAAAATAAATAAAAACACATCTTCCATTTAAACAAACCTGAGAGCTATAGTCAAGGTTAATTTGTTGTTAATTTATATTTTGCATAACCTAGACTAGCCTGGAAAAAGGTTGGTCATATTCCCCTGCATAAGCATTAGCTTTAGCTACTTTGTGACTGCTGTTCCTTGTACAAAAGTCTGGGATTCATATCTTTCAAGGTAGAAGGCTGAGTGTCCACATCGATTGTTCATAGCAACTAAGGAATGATATGCAGTTACCCTCTTGTCATGGAAAGAGCAACAATAATATTAATCATTTTAAATGGCCTGATCCAAAAAACACACTTCTCTGTGGTTAAACATCTGACAATGAAAATTGGAAAGTAGAGATGGAATGGTAGAACTTCTACTTGTGAATACAGGATGTTAACTAGAGATTATCTTGTCCAGGGCTCAGGAAAGCACAGTTTGCAGGGGACAGCCAGCCTTGTCCATTTGTTTACAGATTAGCTGGGACTGCTTTTGAACCAAATCCAGAGTCGTCACAACAAAGACCACGATGGTATGGTCCACAACACTGAAGATATTTACCGCCTGGTTCGTGGCGGAAAGGGCTCGCTAACCTCTGATGCAGTCCAACTCCCCTCATTCTGAATGTTTGGATGTTGAGTTCAGGAGAAATGAAGAGGGTGAAGTAAGAAGTAGGTCCCATATCTCTTGTCTCACAGGCTGGAACCTGAACAAAATTAAAGTGAAGATTCTTTTCCTATTAATTCAATCACAGTCTAAGCTCTCATCTGCTCAGACCAACTACTCATTGCCCCTGAAAATGCGTCAGGCACTTTTACAAAATGCCACTGTTCATATTCTTCCGTCTGCTTGGAATGTCATTCCTTCCTGCCTCGTCTGTCCTGGAAACTCCTACTTATTCTGTAAGGCCCAAATTAGATGTCATATCATCTCAGTGGCTTTCCTTGATCTCCCTCAGCAGAAATAATGGTTCTCATCTGTATTTTTATAGCAATTAATGGGTGCTTTTTAAAAAACATGTCAAACTGACACAGTTAAGAATGAATAATGTCACTCAATTGTACATTATAAGTGGTTAAAATGGTAAATTTTCTGCTGTATATATTTTACCATTATAAAAGAAAGAAATAATAGAAAATAAAAAGATGAGCATTGTTTATGCACCATCCCAGGGTTCTAGCATGCACATTGTGGGACCCGGTTTTATAGCAAAAGTCATTAGTGTCTAGCCTGTTTGAAAATGTTCACGGAACCTACCTGAATGCTGAACTTGTTCTTTCTAAAGCACTTTTCTAGCGTCAGTTTTTCCATATATATATATAAATATGAGAGAGAGTTAGAGAGAGAGAAAGAGAAAGAAACTATGCTAACCATTTTTCTGTTACGGCAATAACCACTATAAAGTCCGTAGCAAGAATAAGCTACTTAAAGAAAAAAAATGAATAAGCTACTTAAAATATCTCTTTGGCACAGTTCATTGTACACTTTCATCTTCCATGTCATTCTGGTCTCTTTAGCGGTGATCTTCATTTCCAGCCCATGCTAGGTCCATCTCCACTCTGAAGCCCACCTGTCATGGTCGAAATCACTGGACTTCCAGCCTAAGAGATTATACAGCAGCTACAGACTCTGTCGTGAAAAGCTCCAATTTAGGAGAAGGAAATGACTGTTTTAATTACAAGATTAACAGCCCTGATTATTTTTGTTTTCATCAGTAACTGGGCAAGTTCGAACAAGTGCAAAAACATAATTCTTCTGCATTTCCATTGACCTAGGTGGAGGAGTAGAATATCCCTCTGCCTATACTGAATGTCATGTAAAAAATCTTATCTCTGTGAATCCTGAACTCTGTTATTTCTTGCTTCCCTTCAATATCCTTCCCTGTCAGAATTAGTGGGAGAAAAAGAAAAAGAATGTAGGAGAGGCTTCTGTGAGGATCCCCTGATTAATTGTTTTACACCAGGCTTCAGAAGAGGTTTCTAGACCCAATGATAATCATTTGTCTGTTTAAGATATACTTGCTGAGGCCCAAATTTATTCACCTTTAAACCCTGATACCTAATAGGGGACCAGAAACAAAATAGGCAAACATTGACCATCTAATTGTATTATATAAGGGAGAAAAGTAGCAGAACATTGCTTCAGAAGTGGTCATAACCAAGAACTTGGTAAATTCAAAAATATTCAGGTTGAATCCCAGGCATTTAATCTCCTGGTTAACTCATCAGATTATGTGTTTAGGGAATATAAATAAAAGGCACAGAAGATAATACAAAAGTTGTACTGAAACAGACAAACAAACATGTGAAACAAATACTCAGTGTCACTAGTGATCAAAGAAATGCAAATGAAAAATCACCTTTAATGTGAATAATGCTCCAGGGCTAAGATAATGCAGACATTTTAATGCATGTCTATTTAGTGTAAGTTGGCTAAGCTTTTTAAAAAGCAATTTGACTAAATCTGTCAAAGGCCCTAGAGGTATGTTTTAATCCAGTGATTTAATTTCAGAAAAATCTATCCTAAAGAAACATTATAATGTATAAAAATTTTATGTTCAAGATGTTCACCTTGCTGTTGTTTATAATAGCAGAACTTGAGAACCTATTAAAAAATGAAATGAAATGTGCCTCAAAGGTTAAGTAAAGTGTACATTTACTCATAATTTTTTATAATCTATTAAATGTATGTTTATAAAGGGCTTAAAATAAATTGGAAACAGGATTAAACACATAGTTAAGTAAAAAAAAAATTGACCATACAGTGTGATCACAAATATTAAAAGAAGAACACAAAACAAATAAACAAATTAAAAAAAAAACAGAAAAAACAAAAGCTAATGAAAAGAAATATAGATAATGTTGAAAGGAATGTCATAAAAATATTGAGAGGCTTTCTTTGGGTTTTTTTATTATTGTGTGTTTTCTCCTTATTTCTTTGATTCCAAACTTGCTCTAATCATGTATTATATATAATGGAAAGATATGATTTTTAAAATATTAAATTTTTATTCCAATTACTATAGTATCTTTAAGTGATTAATGAGATTAGATATTTAACTACTTAATATTTTACTCAATCAATTATTTTACTACTAGAAGGGAAACCAAAACATTCTTAGTTTTCTTCAGTTTGCCAATTTTGCTGTTGAAAGTCAATGTGCTATTATTGCTATGTACTAATTATGCTGATTTGAAAATGTTATATACATATATAGCCTTTCTTAGCCTCAGTTTCCTCATGTGTAAAATGGTTATAATAATAATAATAATTACAGTAATGAATTCACAGGGATTTTGTAAATTATTAGAGAAGATAACAGACAATATTGAGAGCTGGTACTTAAACATGTTAGTTCTTTTCTTTCTCAAGAATATCTCTGTGATATGAAATTGTACAAACCATCATATTATACATTTAAGCTGTCCACAATACAGCCTCTTGGTTTAAAGGGAAAAAAAAATACCAACAATATTGCATGTGTTTAAAACTGAGCACCAGGCCCTGGCCTGGTAGCTCAAGGTGGTTAAAATGTCATCTCCATACCCCAAGGTTGTGGGTTTGATCCCCAGTCAGGGCACATACAAGAAGCAGCCAATGAAAAGTGAAACAAGATATCCATATTTCTCTCTCTCTTTTCCCCTCCCTTCCTTTCTCTCTTTAATATCAATAAATAAAGTAATAGCAAAAATTATAGCTGGTAACTAATAAATATTGTTAGAGGGTCAACAAAGAGTTCTTGACTCTCTCCTTAATCATTAGGGAATGAAGTTTTTAAAAAATAAATAAGGAAACAAACAAATAAATAATAAAACTGAACATCAGTAAGAATATAAAAAGAACATTTTCAACTAGTCTTATGGAAATTATGTGCTTTGGGGAAAGGTTTTAGATACCCTTTGGAATGAAATCTTTATACCATTTCTAATGGGATCCAAATACTAAATATATTCTAGTGTTTCAGGAATAATGGTACAAGAATATTTTGGAAAAAGTATGAGTCTTGTTAATAAGCTAATTTCACAGGCATATTTCTACTTGACAACTGTGAGTATTATTTTAATTAGAGTCATACTTACATTCTAATATAAAAATTACCACTAAAAACAGTCTTAATTTCCATCAAGGATAATTTATTTTATTCTTTTCACTTTGTTCGTGAACCCACACCCGTTGCAAATTATCTTGTCTCTTTTAATTAGTAGCCTAAAGCAGTCTTCTTATTTTTCACTCTTCTCTGCTATTTATATCAATTATCTTTATTTCTTTTTCAATTTTCCCTTCATTTAAATTTCAATGTAATAAAACCAGAATAAAATGATAATAAAAGAATTTTGCTGGCTTTTAAATAAAAATCTAATTATATTATTCTCATTTATTTTTAAATAGTGGGAAGGTATACACTTTAGTGAGAAACAATGGGAAAATAAGGAATAAACAAACTTAAATCATCAGTGTGCTCTAGTTTGAAATGGTTATTTTTAGCTAACCACAGGAGCCTTCAGAATAATAGAGAAATTATTTTAAATTGTTTTGTATTTTGCCATATTTCCTGTGTAATTTCAATTCAGGCCAGTTATATCACCGATGTGAAATAAACCTTTTTCAAAAAAATATTCCCTCTTTTAAACCATTAGAGTACCACCATAATAAGATATGCTAATTATACATATACAGCTTGGCATACACAAATCTGAGTTCTTATTGTAAATTAATGGCTAAACTGATACAATTAAATGTCTCATGTGCATATTTTCTTCACTTTTCTGAAAATGCATATTTAATTAACTTAATCTATATAATTTGTTTCTGATATCAGTAACTACTTCAATAACTTGAAGCAATATCCAATGACATAAAAGACACCTCTTGGAAATAATATACATCTATATTGGGTCAATGTCCCAATGAAAAAGCTATTTAGTAACATAATTAGATCTGAGAGTTAATTTGCACGTCAAATACATCAATTTTGCTGAAATCTCCACTCAGATATATCACTTTGGAGGAAAATTTAGTTGAAGTTTGAAGAGAGAAGGAAATTTTGCAGCGCTGTTATGTGACCTAAATCTGTGAAACAGAAATATTCAGTGTCATCCTGTAATGACAATCTGTAAATTTAACAGCACTTCCCACAGTAGGACATTTAAAAGTGGCTGATTGCATCGGAGTTTTGTCTGCTTCCTTATTGCTAACTAAGCTGACTGAACTACCTTCTTGTACTTTTTATGGATGTATTTGTTTAGCACATAATAGTATTTTATGGCTCCAACATTTAGGTTACTTTTTCTCATTTAATTGCCTCCTATAGAATGCAGATGGTATTCAGAAGTGTAGATTACTATGAGTGGAATATACATTTTCACCATACACAGAACATCAGTGTTACACATTTGCTTGGCTGGTGGTTATATTTCCCTTATTTGAGGTCGCTACTGGTCTTCATCAATGTGTGATAGTAAATCTGTGTTTCTTACACATATTTCCCTTTCAGATACCACAATTTAAAGATCATTCACACCCTTAGCTTCCAGGAGACCCTTTAAAACATTGTGGTTTTAGTGGTTTGAGAGACCCTTTGAAAATCTAATGAAAGCTATGAAATGTTTTGCCAGGGAAAATAATGTATATTCTCTCCCTCTTTCTCTCTCTCACACACACAATTTTTATTTTTACTTTTTTAAAAATCCTCACCTAAGGACATTTTTATTGCTTTTAGAGAGAGAGGATGCGAGAGAGGAAGGGAGAGAAAAAATATTTATTTGGGAAAGAGAAACATCGATCAGTTGCCTCCCATGCATGCAGATCAGTTAAGAAGCAACACTCCAACCAACCGAGCCACATGGGCCAGGACCACACACACTCTATTTCACATGCCTATTCAGGAGGCTCACAAAGTCTCTTGAAGCTTATTGGTGGATGCACTCAGCCAGAGGTATTCAGCAAAAACTTTTCTGATTAATCTTTTAAAATCTCTTCCTTAAATATTCTCATTCTTCAAACCTAGTCTTCAGTTACATGACTCTGCTCTTTGAACTTCCAAAATATCTAGCTATTGGCCTGGATGTTTCCTGACTACCTCACTATGTCCTTCCATTTCCTGAGAATGTCCCTTTGTCCCTCCTGCCCCTTGTCTGCTTGACTGGGTTCTGAACCAAAGTTTTTCTAAAATTCTTCCAGCCAACCTTGATCCTGGATTTCAGGCTAGACCTGAAGGTTTTCTGTGACAACGCTTTCTCTGAAGCATTGCTCCAGAATTCTCAATGAAATGGAACAATGCCCCAGCAAGATCCCACCTTAGCTGAAAGGAGAGGCAAAGCCAAGTAATTTTCAGGAAGTATATTCATTTGTGTGGTTAAAATATAATTGACTCAGGCAATTTGTATAAATGGAAGTTAGACAGCAATTTATAACAGAAACCTACATATACTCTTCAGAGTATTTGGGACAATTATTTTCCTACCGCCACATTTCTTTTTAGTGAATGCATACGATAAATGAGACGGCTTTATGTGACATTCTATTTTATTTTTCCAATCTGACCATTTGACAAAATTTAATGACTAAATGTACAAAGAGTAGACATCAAGGAAAATGGGAGAAAGGATATTAAACGGCTGTGATCACCTGTAATGGGAAAATATTTCCTAATAGAGAGTTCACGGTGGAGAATTGTGTGCAGTTAAAAGCTCAATTACACAGAATAGTTTAGTTCTGCTCTTTTTCTTCCTTTTTGAACAATCTTTTAACTGTGTGTTAACCAGAGATCCCCATTATTTTTATTTATAATTTCATTATTAAAATATATTTCTCATAGTCTTTATTGCTAATATGCAATGTATGAAGCGAACACTAAAATCTAAAATGGTCAATGGCAGCTGTGCCTCGGGTCACCATTTGACCATCAGGAGTCATCGTGTCATGTAGTAAATATGACCCCAATCAGATGTCATTGGGAAGATTTGTAGGTTGTTTCTATTTGTTAGTAAGTTTCTGGTTAGAACTTATTATGGCATCATTTTTTCCTCTTGTGAATTAAACTACAAGAGTCAAACAAAAAGTCAAATGAGAAGTCTAATTTTATACTTTCAGTTTAATTAGAAATTATACAAATAAGTGGATATATTTCAAGTTATTTTAAAAATCTAGTAAAATGGTTGGGCTTTAAACATTTTAGGTAAAGTAACTTTCTGCTCAATTATGTAGATAATTAAAAAGAAACTTATAACTGACATTTGAACGTATATGAGATGTTTATTATTTTTAATAAAGTTATTTAGTGAGAATTAGGTTGCTATTAACACTAATGATAAATAATTTTATGATTTTATTTATTCTTAGAGAGAGGGGAAAGGAAGGAGAAAGAGAGGGAGAGAAACATGATGTGAGAAAAAAATAGCAATTGGTTGCCTTTCTCATACCTCCAACTGGAAAACTGGCCAGCAACCCAGGCATGTGCCCTTCCTGGGAGTTGAACCAGCAGCCTTTTGGTCCACAGGCTGGTGCTCAATCCACTGAGCAGCACCAGCCAGGGCACAATAATGATAACTAATTTTAACAAAGGCCTAAAGAGGAGTCGAGTTTCCAATTGCACAGCCTGTGAACTGGGTGTGTGTGTGTGCTGCCTTCTTCCTGGTCGTGGTGGATATCAAGTCACCAAATATTCGACATTGTCATCAATGATAAGACAGAAGACAGCAGCAGGTTGATGGTATTTACAGTTATTTCCAAGTTAGAAGGCAATGAAACTCAAGTCAGAGAATAGAAGAAAAATTCAAAAGGCATTGAAGAGTTTATGATAATTAAAGGAAAATAACCGAATGAGTTTCCATGGAAAATCAGGAGCTTAAGCTTCTGGAAGCATGAGGGAAGGGGAGGGTGTAATTATGGGAAACCTTGCTATTCAGCAGCTGTGAAATGTGATGGTCAAATGCAAACCAAAGATTATAACAGACACCAACTGCATAGTAGTTTTCCATTGTTTTGGCAGCAAACAAAAGCCAAAGCCAACTGAAGCAGAACACTAAGAGATGCGTTCACATTCTGAATAAGGAAGTCAAATCTTGGTAAGGGGGTCCCTTGACTTGGAATTAGAAAGGTTTTCAGAGGTTGAGAAACAACAGCTAAAGGTCCGAGAGCTAAATAAATGACTCATTTCTCTTAGAATCAGACCTGTAATTGATAAGTTAAGTGACATTAATCTGGATTCTCCAATTTGCATCTTTTAATTCTATTCACTAAATATCTCTCAAATCCATTCTTCTTTAACCATCATGTCACCATCCTAATGCAAACCACCACCATTTCTCTTGTGGACAAAGCAAGAGTCCCCTCAGCGGTAGCCCCCATCCAGTTCTGCCTTCCTCCAATGCCTTCTCCAGATGTTCACCATGGAGGGGTGTTTCACCGTGCAAACCCATCCAGCCAGAGCCTGCTCCTGGCCCCAATGCGTTGCCTTCCTGTGAATTTTTGAAGGACATTTTTCTTAAGATAAATTACTTCCATCCGTCAAAAATTTGTTATGAAATACTTGCTTTGTTTGAATAAGATGTTTTATTACTGTCTACCAGAAAATATCCATAATAAATATGTAAATATAGGGTGAACACAGTGCGAAGAGCACTCACTCAAATGTCCTCTGGTTCACGGCATTGCACGCACAATCGCATGTACAACATGCAGCAGCCCTGCATGTCATGCCCACTGTGAAAACTCTCAATGGCATTCGTTTGTTCCCTGACGTAAAGGCTCAAGAGCCTCCCATGTTTGAAAGGCTCAACCAGGGGTGTCCAACCTGCGGCCTGCAGGCCGCATGGGTCTCAGGATGGCTATGAGTGCAGCCTAACCCAAAATCACACATTTATTTAAAACATTATGAGATTTTTTGTGATTACATGTCTCAGTATATTTAATGTGTGGCCAAAGACAGCTCTTCCAGTGTGGCCCGGAGACACCAAACTGCGGACACCTCTGCCTAGGTGTGTTCTCTGCCCAGGCTAATCCGCCCTCTGCGATGTTCTCAAGTCCACCTCAACCCTCGTGGCTTTTCTATCTCCCTCTCCTCCTTCACGTTCTCAGTATGAATGCCATTTCTCTCAGGAAGCTTTTATCTGAGACTGGATGCAGGTCATCTCGGTCATCTTGTACCTCAGAGCATCACCGTCTCTTATTCAGCGTCTCGTATGATAGAATATAGCTTCCGTGAGAACAGACCACATGGCGGGCCTGGTCAGTTGCCTCATAATTCCTGACACAGCGGTGTGAATACAGTAGGTGCTTAATACCTATCTGTGGGATGTGTAAATGAAAGTTGAGGCTATAAAATAGTGCTATATAATGAATAAGCATATGTTAAATTGCGAATCATAATGTCTTAATAAAAGTTATTTTAAAGACAATAAAAATGAGAGGGAAAAAAACAACATGAAATTAACATTTGATAAATTAGAATTGAGGTGTATGGTTTTAATTAGTTTTGTTCCTGACTATGAATTCTAAGTTTATTCCCTTCTTTAAATTGAGTCTTATATCATAATATGAAAACATTGTCCTTGCTGCTCCGTGTATAGTTTAGGTACTTTAGAACTGAGTTGCCGAGTACCAGGACCAAGACGTGGTGGGGTAGGTGGAAGCTACACTTACCTGCTCCCAGGACCAAACTGGAATTGCAACCAAAATATAGAGCAATCATCCTGAATGACCAGCCAAATGGCCTTAATGCTGCAGTTAAAGACATAGGGTAGGTGCCTGCTGTGGCTCAGTTGGCTGGGGATTGTCCCAGGAAGCAAAAGGTCACCAGGTTTGATTCCTGGTCAAGGCACATGCCAGGGTTGCAGGCCTGGTTCCCAGTTGGGGGTGTATGTGAGAGGCAGTGGATTGGTGTTTGTCTTGCACATGCTCATTTCTTTCCCTCTCTTTCTCCCTCCCTTCCCCTCTGTCCAAAAATAAATAAATAAAATATTGTTTTAAAAAAGAGTGCACCAGCAAATTCAAAACACCGAGTACTTTGCCTGGGCTCAATTTCTACTAGCTTTGTACCTGTAAAAATGTAACTACTTTTTTAGAATTTCAAATTTTCCAGGCCTGGCACCTGAAAGATTGTATGCAGTATCTCATATAAACCCTATGAATGCATCCCAGGAGGTGATACTATTATTGTCCCCTGTTAGAGATGAACTAACTCATTGAGGGTTAGAAAAGCAAATGAAGTATCTTGCTCAATGTTGCATAACTAGTAAGTGATGAAATAAGAATTCCAATCTAAATCTAACTTCAGCCTGTACACTGTTAACTCTGCACATGCTTCTCCTGAGAAAGAAAAAGACTCATCGCTTAATCCACCTAATAGTTGCACAATGTTGAGCAAATTAACCTTCCGTTTTCTCCTATATGAAATAAAAACAAGAGTGACCCTTACTTTGTAAATTGTAATATGGATTAAATCAAATAATATAGAATTAAATATCCAGGGTACATGATGAATATTTTTGTTACTTAGCAAATGCAGTTGACTCAGCAGATAAAATTTCTCATAACATTGGAAAAATAGTGAAATGGGTGAACACTTTTGAAAAAGTACATGTTCCAAAATGCCATTTAGAAAAAGTAGTAATTTAGCTTTTCAGCTTTACTTTCTATACTTAGATAAATGTATGTCACTGAAAAAAAAGAAGTATGATATTCTTTTGCTACCAAGGCCTTTCAATTGGTGGTTTAAAAGGATTCGCAATGAGATTGTTAATGACATAGAATGTTTCAAACGGGCTGGGTTAGTACAACCGCAGCAAAAAACACGTGAGAGGACCATTGTCTCTTCTCACATTAATCTTCTGCCATGAAAGATGCTACCATCACCAAATTTTAAACAAATTCAGACTTACTTGCCAGTGTGTACTTTTGTTTAACTAGCAACTCTGTCAAACTGACAGTGCAGAAATGGATATTACTTTGTATTTCTCAGGCACACTAAAATTGTCAGGTCTATATTTTCCCCTTTACAGTCATTGCCACCGTCTAGGACTTGTCATAAAGTCAGCCTCATTCAGTCCTTCTCAGAGCCACAGTGATCAGATGAACAATCTCGTGGCCCAGACACTGGGACAGTTTTATTTTGTGACAGAGCAATTGATGTGCCAGTCATTAACCTGGAAATTACCAACCTGGCCAAAATTATTAAACTTTCATGACAATTTGTTTTCTTTTCTACGTCCTGAGTGTTCCTTTAGTTCAATAAATAGCACACACAAATATATGTTTTCATGTATTTTACTTCATTGTTTACAAGAGAGGGGAATACTTAAAGCTATCTTCCTTTGATACATGTATTTTAGATCTGCTTGTTAACACCATGTTTCTTATAAAAGGAAAGTATTTGAAATTATTTTTTATTTTTTAATTTATTTTATTTTTTTCCATCATCATTTATCCCCCATATATTTTCCTACCCACCCCAGCAGTCACCACACTTGTGTCTTGGAGAGTTCTACCCCTTTGTGAAAATAAAAGGAGCAAACCCATAAAGACGAATAAAATTAAAAGAGCAAATCCAAAGAACAAACCTATTTTTTCCAGGTTAGTGTTCTCAATAATTGCACTTAGTAGAGGCTGGAATAGCCTAATTGCACTTTCATTTTGCCCACGTAATTACCTTAACTGAACTAAAGTCTGGTATGTTGAGAGTCCCCGCATCATCATTAAGCCAAGAATTGAACATTCTATCTTACACTGAAAAATTCCAATTAAGCCCATTTGGAGCTTTCTACCAAATGCCAGCACTAATTTCTTTCTGTAAAAGATCAAGGATGCCAGGATGTCACACCAGAGAGAGGCCAGTCGTCAGCTCATTAGCAAGATTGATGAACTATACGGGCCGTTCTTACTGTGGCGAGCAGCTCGACTTGGACTAGAGTCGCATCCTGAGACCATATGGGAGGTGTGGGAGGTCATCTCTCAACTTTACGTGGGCAGTTCAAAATGGAATGCTCTAAGGAGCTACACCGGGGGACGATGCCAAATCCTAAGACGACAAATGTAGTTAGGTGCTATTTTATTTAAACAGTCTATCTACTGATATAAGCAGTACTACTGAAGCTCTTCTTACCTCTCTGGCTTCCCCTCAATAAGAAATGCAGTGTGCAAGCTGACGGCTTTCATTTTCCTCTCATCTTTCTCTTTATCCTTAAGATATGATTCTGTTGTCTCTAAAACCAGAGTTAAAAATGGAACATAGAATTATCTGCTGATGTTTTCATTAGTAGTGAAATAAGCACTGATGAGTACATTCTGTATTGTTTATGTTCTTCAGTGAACTTTTAGAATATGGGCCTTCGAATAAATACATAATTTTTCAGCAGGCTTTCAGGGTTTAAACACGGTTTCACAAAAGAGCTATGTGGACAAGAAAGCAAAAAAAAAAACCCCAAAACATTGTAAAAGTGCACTGTTGAGGTCACACAGTTATCAGGGGCAAGATTTCACTGTGAGCCCAGCCAGCGCCTTTAGACTCCCAGCCTTGCCTTTTTGTTTCCTTGATTCCCCACAGATGACAGGCTGATCTGAAAACTCCATGTTTTCTAGAGAACACAGCACTGAATGAAATCAGTCAGAGGCTAACTCTAATGACGTACTAAAGAAGAATGCAAATTTATCTCTGTTTAGCTCCTGAAATGCCAGTGCCCACTCTCCATTGTGCTCAATGTACTGTGGAAATGAAGTTAATCTTTGAAGTCTTCTTTGGTCAACACGGACCCTGAGCAGATGAAGAAAGATCATTTTGAGAAATATTTAGTTCGTGTTATGGTAAAATTCGAAGTTAAAAAAATGACCGTGCAACTGAGGATATAGCCCTGCTGAAAATAATGCAGCATTTCAAGAACTTCTGTGCCTACCCGGAATAAAAATTCATGAATTCTTCCTAAATCTACACTTTCATCTTTCCTTGTCCACTTAGACAGTGTCTCTTTTTACTAGAACTTTTTTCCTTCATTAAGTTGACAATGAACTTGCCCTGGCTGGCGTAGCTCAGTGGATTGAGCGCAGGCTGCAAACCAAAGGCATCACAGGTTCGATTCCCAGTCAGGGCACATGCCTGGGTTGCAGGCCACGGCCCCCAGCAGCTGCACATTGATGTTTCTCTCTCTTTCTCCCTCCCTTCCCTCTCCAAAAATAAATAAAAAGGAAAAAGAGTTTACAATGAACTTGATGGGGTCACAAAATATTCTTTTGACTTCGGTCATACTTTTCATGACACAATGACTTAGAAAACTTAATTGGAATTAGGTATTTTCCAATTAATCAAAGATGAACAGATCTCTGAATATAACTCACATGCCAGAAGCTGATCCCATCCATTTCACATTGCTTCTTATTTCATATTGCTTCCTCCTATTTGAACTTTCCGTCCAAGGTCTGGAGACATCTTAACCCACTTCTACATGACAACTAGGAGAAGCATATACATTGAACCCTTTCAGGGCATGGAAGGGGAAGAAATTCATGATCGTCCCCTGCTGCTCCGCTTAATGGCGTAATTATACATCTGAAACTATATTAAAGCTAGAGGGGAAGAGGGAACATTCAAAAGGGAATTAGCCACATGCTGAAGGAGAGAACAAAGGGTATGAGGTTCAGTACTCTTAAAGAAAATGTTCCTTACACTTATAAAGAAGAAGAAAAGGAAATCTATTAGAAATTGAAATATACACACAAATCTACTAATATGTTGGTTTCCTTTGAGAGTTACAATTAAAAGCTTTCCTAGGTAAACCCCAAAGTAGGCTAAGATTTAAGAAGATGATAAAGTACCCAAATTACTTTTCCAGCTTTGTTTTCTACCATTCTCACCCATTTGTCTTTTACTCAGCCACTTGAGAAGTCATCATTTCATAATGTTGTTCATGGAATGCAACCGACTACAGTATTAGGACAAAAAGCATCTTGTTTGGGTATTGTTGTTATTTATTTATATTTGTAATAACAACCCTGGTGTTAAATCTCCTTTTCTAGCACTAACTACTTTTATGACTTTAGTCAGAGAATGATAATTCTATAAATCTTCTTTTCCTGGGTAAAATTGTAACAGTATAGGAATCCCAGAAATACATCTAGCTATTCAGAACATGCTAAAAAATAAAGATTAAAAATAATAAAAAGAAGAAGAATTATGAACATCTGGATGGCAAATATTAGGATATGATTCAAACCACACTGCTCCAAGATCTATTTCTACCAGCTGTGGCCCCACTCCAGGGCAGGGGCAGCGAGAAGACAGACAAATGGCAGTTCTCCTGAGTGTGGAGACCTGTACCTCAAGCTCAGGCTGAACACCAATGCCCCATCATGGAAGGTGGCAGGGTCTCGCAAGGGGACAACACCTGAGCGCCAGACCCAGGCTTCCCTCCTCGATGGCAGCCATTGCATGAGTGGTGGCGGAGCTTGGGTCCCTGAGACAGTTTTTAACTCACCTGGAATAGAAATGCCTGACAGAGAGCCGTAAACTATGGTAATAGACGTAATGCTAGCTACTCTAACATTATCAGTGTTTGTCTGATGTGTTGGTGTATGTGTGTATGGTATCTCTCTGTCAAATATGTATGTCTGAACTATATAATTTTATTACTTAGTCACCCCAATAAATTCAATCAAAATTTAATAGAGATAGGTTTGAATACACTCCTATACATTCACACAAACGTATGCCCGTGTATTCAAACACAACAGGAGTCTATTTCTCATTGACGTCAAGGTCAAATAGCAGTCTGTGACGAAGGAGGTGGCTCTCCTTCAAGTGCCCAGGTCTCCTTCTTTTTTGGCCTCTACCACCTTCTACATGACCTTCTGAATGTTCATATAAAGTGAGTGGATGGAAAAGAATATGCAGAATTAAGAGAAGTTTTTCTTTTTTTTTCAGGTGGGATGCCCCAGTGGACGGAACTAAAGGTGAAGACTTGGGTGTGAGCGGTTTTCTGGGGAGCACGCTCAGTGAGTCCCGTGGGGAGAGTATGTACGTAGGTCAAGGGCTGGAGAGGAACTTCAGTGCGCGTGCCAGCACTCCTCACCCAGGGCCAAAGCGGGGGTCAAGAGCTCGGGCGGCCCCTGTGAGCAATGTCCCGTGGACTTCCTCTTTCAGCCAAAATGAAATGACAGGGATGAAATTTACTTTCCCTCTTTAATTAAATAGAAAAATTAGTCAAAATGTATGAAACAATAATTTTAAGACATGAGGCAACAGCCATATTTTCCACCATAGGGATTTAAGACACATGGGGATTTAAGACACAGCAGTGCCAGACAGTACTTTCACTTCCAAGTAATAATTTAATTTTAAATTTCAAAGCTGGGAAATGTCATCTAGAAATATATATCCAAGAAGAAGAAATGGATTTGGTAAATAGCTAGCTTGTCTCTCCCAAAGAACCAATATTTAACGGCCTTAATGTACAGCAGTGCAGCAACAAGAACACAGCACACTGCGAAAGATTGATAGAACTTCTAAGAACAGGGATGCTGACTGCTGAGTTTCGAGTGAGTCACGTTGCAGGGGTAAAAGTCCGCCTTGTTCTCACCGGAACTTAAAAAGAAAAGCTTAAGAGCTGTATGTAAAGAAAGGCCTTTAGTGTAGTTTTAATTATTTTTATTATTTTTTGCTTTGTTTTGTTTTGTTGTGTCTTTAGTGGAAACCACGATTAGCAGTGAGTTCAACATTTATGTGACCGGGAGGGTGAAGCTAACAGAACAGCAACAGACATCCTCACAGAGATAAGAACTAGGATCCAGAAAATAACTCTGATTATAATCATCCCCTTTACATACACACACACACACACACACACACACACAGAATTATTGGACTGGGCCTGGAAGCTTCCAAAAGATATGAACAGCATTTTCAGGAGATCTTATCTTATTGAGGAGAAAGGGGAATCCAAGCGACATGCAGTTCACAAGTCCTTTTTTTCTGTGCACTTCCAACACACACATACTGACACAACAGGTTTTTGTTTCCATTTTCTAAATGTCCTTTTCCATGATATTGACCTTTTGAACTACCAAAAAAATGAACCGATCCTTAAATGAAAGAACTATGGGCAATATGTCTCAACAACATGGTAAGAACCTAAATATTCCTTTAGACCTCATGCTCTTCAATAGTGAATGTCGCTTTAACAATGGGGCATCTTTCCAGTTCCCACTGACGGAGCACCATCCAATGCTGCAAGTGCAGCAGTCCATCCCAGGCATCTCTTGCCCTTGGAATCCAGGCAACAGTAACTGAGTTACCTCCTTCTCGAAGGCTAGCAACAAGGGGATTGATCGCATTACCTATTTTAATACCCCAATTATTAAAGGGCCATTTTGATTGGCAGTGGAGCAGTCACCGCTTGGGGATGCTAGGTCACAGTGCGTAGTGAGGCACCAGTAGCAGAGGACCCAGAATTCAGGTGCCAGCCCCAGAAAGCCTGCAGAGTAGGGATGGAGACGGACTGTTACTTAGTGCAGAGCCCACAATCTCCCAATCAATGCCTGGTTAAGGTTATGACTTTTGTTCCAATACTTCATTTTTTTTATTAACCACACAAATCGCCTTTGATGAGCTCAAAGGGGATTTTGATAGCTTGTTGCTTTCGGCAAACTCATAAAATGGAAAAGTCAGCCCATAAGATCTGAAGAACAGAGTTTTAAACACAGGTTTCCTTTCCTTTTACTGACATTTAAAAGTAATGTAATTTAGGATAAACTACCAAGATTAAAATATTTCTTTTCTGCATTTTTAAGAATGTTTCATTAGAAAGAAAGGTAAAGAGATCATTTATTTGAAAGCACCAACACTGCATGAATAATATGGTGGTGTAAGTTTAAAATTGTGAATTATTTACTAAATTATAAGTGAACATATATGAACCTGTGTTGATGTGTCTGTTTAACTTGTGTTTTAGCTATAAGTGGTTCAAGTAACTCACACAAATTTACTGAATTATTCAGAAGTAGAGAAAATAAATTAAATATGACAGGTACAAGTTCATAAGGACTAACTCACAGATTTTTCACTACACCAAATACTAATGCAAGTTTTTGTTTTGTTTTGTTTTTTGTTTTTTTAATTGCCAGGTTAAAATTCAGTAAAATGGGCATAAAGAATGTCATCCAAATGAGTAGTTATAAAGAGAGCTAATTTTTTTTTCACAGCTAGGTGATAAATAATCAGTTGTTAAAGGATATCGTGATGGAAAGAAAATGCATCTATGATACTATTTATCAGCCTTCATTATAAATGTAGTTTAAGTTCATGAAAACTAAGCAAGCAAATAAAAAAAATGTGCTGAAAACAAAATACAGCCATATTGTGTACAGATTTAGATTTTTGACTGTACACAATTCTTTGTCTAAAGTATTGCCGTTGAACTTAGGCCTATTTAAAGATGCAGCTGTCCCTTTGCATCCACATTTAACCAAATTCCCATAATAATTATGTTAATGAAAGGTAGCAGGAACAGAGATTGCACTTACAAGGTAGACTGTCTGATGAAAGCATTTAACGTTCTGACTTTTCTGAAAGTTTTAAACTATCCAATTAACATCTATTTTAATTTAAGTACCTCTGAAAGTTTTAAACAACTATCCAATTAACATCTATTTTAATTTAAGTACCTCTGTCAGTCACGGTGGTTCTATTCCAGAGTCAGTAAAAAAACCTACCAGTTCCTTCAAAAGGTATAACTTTTTACTTTACATTCAGGGGAACAGCCGTAGAGACACATGACAGACATTTGACATTTACTTCATCTTTATTTAAATGTAGACTCGAGACAGTCTTCCCGTTTCTAACTTTATTTATCAGAAGTGTTTGGAAACCCATGCATCACCTTTTACTGCATAAAACACGTAGCTTTGGAGCAATCACAACTACTTTTTGTCAAATCAAGTTTCAGCCAACCTTCATGACCAAATTGTGTCCATACTACTGGGAAATACTAGCTTTTTGTCTTTAGATTCAATTTTAAATGCTCAATATACTTCTTTCTTTAACCTCTGACTCAGGAAAGAAAAGCCTGCAGGCAATGCCAATTTGATTTAATATGATGGTTCTTGGTTTAACTACATTGCCCTGAAAGGGATAAAACTCCGTATTAGAATTTCATGCACCATGATTTTTATACATCATCGGTTTTATAGTTTATTAAATATTACTTACTCTTTTTCATCAAATTATTCTAGAATTTACTGTATTTAAGATGTGGTTGTATTTTCTTCTTTGAAAAATAAATGTGAGTATCCATTAAACATAGTTTACTGTAAAAGATTTCGTCTTGCTTTTAGGTAACATTTTTTTGCCACATTTGCCTTCCGTTTAATTTCAGAAATGTTTCTGACTCTACTGTACTAAGCATATTTGCTGCTCCTTAATGAATTGATTGTAGTAGTTTTGGTTTCATCAGTGAATGAGTACATATGGTTATTAACACAAGGTATGCAGCCTCTTCCCCCAGTTGGTACTTGGCCCTTTACTTTTCATGGTTTAAAAATCTAATACGAAGTCAACTACACTGTCAGAGAATACTCTTTGTTCTAACCTTGGGGCAACTCTGCCAGTTCAAGAAAGTAGATGGCTTATTCTTAAATAAGTTTTTTTAAAAAATAATATATATATATATATTAGCTTAATTTATAAAAGAATAATAGTGGAGGGCTATAAGTATTTTTCACATGTACTATTAATATTTGTTTATGTAGTTTATTTTTATTTTATGTATTGGGGTGACATTGGTTAATAAAATTATTTAGGTTCCAAGTGTACAATTCTATAATCCATCAACTGTATATTGTATTGTGTGCTTACCAGCTGAAGTTAAGTCTCCTTCTGTCATTACTTATCCCCCTTTTACCCTCTTCCACCTCGTCCTGGTAATCACTATAGTGTTTGTTGTTTGTGTCTAGGGGCGGGGGGCGGTGGGGGGAGCAGGGTTCATTTTTTTTTCTCATCCCATCAACTTTTTCACCCAGCTCCCCAACCCCCTCCCCATGACAGCTGTCAATCCATTCTCTGTGTATCTATGTGTTTGTTTCTATTTTGTTGATGTGTTTACTCTGTTCATTAGATTCCACATATGAGTGAAATCATACGATATTTGCCTTTCTCTGACTGGCTTATTTCACTTAGCATAAGACTCTCCAGGTTCATCCATGCTGTGCAAAAGATAAAATTTCCTTCTTTATATTGTTTTGAAGTTATATTCACCCAACCTGGCTTTTATGTAGTTCCTATTAAGTTTTATGTCATTAGGTCCACTTAATTTCTTCTTTCTCTGGTCATCATAACATGAAATAGTACAGCAGGACTAAGGATATATATATATAGGTGAATCAGGCTACCACACATTTGCCCGGGATAATAATAAAACTCGGTAAACATTCATTTTTTAATCTTCATAAAATACGGTCTTTTAGTTAGTTATAAATTTACTTGAGTAATCATTCTGTCCACATTTCACTATTTTGCCCAGAGTACTATCAAAAACGTCCTTTTCAGGCCCATTAGAAGATGCTCAACATCACTAATCATCATGGAAATGCAAATGTAAACCACAATGAGATATCACCTCACATCTATTAGAATGCCTGTCTTCAGCTAGGTGAAGATGTGAAAATGGAACCCTTATAAATGGTTGGTAAAAATATAAATTGGTTCCACTATTATGAAAAATGATAAGGAGTTTCTTTAAGAACGTCAAAATAGATCTATCATATGATCCAAAATTCCATTTCTGCACACGCACCCGAAAGAAACAGGGTTTCAATGAGATACATGCACTTTCACATTTATCTCAGCATTATTCACGATAGCCAAGACATGGAAACAATCTAAATGCCTATGAACAGACAAGTGGAAAGAAGAGATGTGGTGAACATGCACCATGGAACCTCATTCAGCCATGAGAAAGAAGGATACCTTGCCATCATGCTTGGACTGTGAGATAATTATGCTGAGATAAGTCATACAGAGAAAGACACGTATTGTGTGACGTCACTTATATATGGAATGTGAGAAAAATCAAACCTGTAAAAAGCTTAGTAAAATAGTAGTTACCCAGGAGTGAGGGGTAGAGAGAAAAGATCGATAGTGTTCAATTGTACCTACTTGTAACAAGTAGTAAATAAGCTGTGGAGATGTAGTGCACAGTGTAACAAATATGGACGATAATAATGTACTATAATTGTGTAATGTGATAAATATTGCTACAATGACAATCATGTTGTAATATATAAATATATCAAAATAACATACAGTGCATGATCAATTTTCACAATGTTGCATGTTAAATTTATTCAATAAATAGTCTGTCAAATGTATTATTGGATTTCACATATAGAGTGCTTATAGCATTTTTCAAATCTTCCTGTTCAAAAGGACTACTAAAGAAAAATATTGATAATTCAGGATTACCTTAATTTAGTTCATTCATCCCACCTCCTACTGATTATCACTGACTTCGTGGAAGCTCAAAAGCCATCTTATAAAAATTCACTCTAGAACTTTATCATAATTTTAAATTCCAAGAAATAGTTTTATGTTTTATAGAATTTATTGTTACTTTTTAAACCTTATTGCCCTTTTTTATTTCAATTATTATTTTTCACCATCCCATGCTTTTATGGCCAAAATAAGTAAATTTCAGTGAAGCCACTAATTTATGTCTTGGGATCCAGAAATTCCCAAAATGAGAAGTGGCCTGAAGCAGACCAGAAACAGGAAGAAGAAACAGAAGGCTGTCAAATGCTCACATTTTTACGGCGGACACAGCCAGCTCTGTAAGCTACTTCCTCAGGCTTTGACAGAATTAATTCAGAGAGCATCGCGATGCTCACAGTCCAACACGTGTGCACCCTGAGAGTTTATGCCAGCCTAATAACCAACCCAGCCTACACTTCTCCAGTTTTTCCGTTATATATCCTGGAATAGTTAAGTAAGTGGGATTAAAATATCAGTCTATTGTGAAGTTTGAAGAGTGGAAGAAAGAAAATCCATTTACATTTCATTTTTTTTTTATAGTGGCTGTTGTAACTGTTGACAACAAAAGAGTTGAAAGAAAAGAATATCAGAATAAGAATATGTAACTCTACTTTCTTGTCTTTCTGGACAGCATAGTCTATAAGAATTAAGAACAAATAGAAATATGGCTCATCAAACTTTATTCCACATAGCCTATGACAGCCTTTTTCAAAAATAAGTCCCTACTCAAAGAACTTGTACTGAAAGCACTTTATTTTGGACATTTGGATTACTTGGACTTTTTCAGAAAAAGAATTTTCAAGAAGATACGCATTAATACTGTATATATGTTCTTCCCATATTTTAGCCAATTTCCCCATTTGAGAATATATGTATTTTGGAAGCCTATTTAATACTGATAACTTGTAACATACAAATTTTGAATATAGAATATATATACACATGGATATATACATATAATGTATATGTAACCACTATACATATATGATCCACTTAATGTTTTATGCAGTTTCTATTTAAAGTGTATTAATACAAAACTGGGACAATTGATAATCATATTCATAGACCTTTTCTTTAACCTCTAAAGTATATACATGTTATTCCTTTTTATGCATATTTATTTTTTTTTAATTTTTTTAAAGATTTTATTTATTTATTTTTAGGGAACGAAGGGGGGGGGAGAGAGAGAGAGAGAGAAAGAGAGAGACATCAATGTGCGGTTGCTGGGGGTTATGGCCTGCAACCCAGGAATGTACCCTGGCTGGGAATCGAACCTGGGACACTTTGGTTCCCAGCCCGCGCTCAATCCACTGAGCTACGCCAGCCAGGGATTATGCATATTTATTTATCTGTTTACTTATTTGCTTAAAAAATGGATGCATACTATGTGAAAAGCCTTCATTTAAATGCTAAATAATGCTAAGATTTAAAAAATAATAACAGTACAGTCTTCACCTCAACTATTTCTAATTCTTTCAGAACTGATATCAATAAGGAAAACAAATACATAAACTAACAATTATCTTGCAATGCGATAAAGTGAATGTATGTGCCAGGGACAGTGAAAGCAGAAAGGAAAACATGGCTTGTTTGCCAGAAGTGGATGATGAGACGGGTGGGAAGAACTGCTAATATTTGCTCACGGCGCATCAACAATTGATTCCTCTACTGCTACACCATCCATCATCTCCTACTGATGCTGCAGATCCGGGCTTTGTTTCCTAGATCAGTGGTACACGTGACCATGTTCCTGTTAACGATTGTGAAAGTGGACAAAATACTTAAATTACAATCAAGGTGTAACTTGACATTTTAAGACAGTATGTATGCCCAATTAATGTTAATGAATAATAATAATGTCAGTGCACTTAAGACTACACTTTCTTCTGCATTTGAGATTTTTCCAAGGGCAAGGTACTTTTTCCTCCCATCCCTCTCAATCAGTTGCTTATGCGTAGTTTTAGTCAGTACATTTTCAAAACAATGCAGACGCGATACATCCTGCCAATAGTACCTTTAAAATTTGAGGGGGAGTGTCGCTGAGGAAGAGGAGGAACTGTTTCATCGTTAGAACACTTAGTGTGATGACTTCACTCTTAGTTCCCTTAATGAGCATTAAATCAAGAACTTGGCTTTATTCAACCAGCCTTACCTGCCACGCTACCCCTGCGGCACCCTCGTGCACCTGCCCCAGGGCATCACGCAGCAAGAGGAAATGGCCTTTTCATTGGATAAATCGTATAGCTCACGGGCAAAATGCCATGCCTTTACGACTTAGGGTTTTAGCAGTCTTTGCTAGTAAACACTCCAACATCGTGATGGAGGCATTGCAGTCCTCAGCACAGGACACCTCAAGCAAACAAAAAAAATCATAACTCACAGGTGTTACATCTCACCCATAAATTACTCGCAGCTAGGGATGACAGTGAGGAACTGACCCGCATCCGTCTCCCTATTGCCATTCAGCTCTCGGAAAGTCTATGAGCAAGAAGTAAAACATGATTTATGGTAAGTTGCAAGATACCACGCTTGCATATTGCTGTGTGTGGAGCAGAGATCAATTCATGGCTTACAAATTTGTCACAGAACAGTGCATCTTCCAGTCTGCCACCTTCAAATTAAGTGTCATGATAAGAAAGAAATATGGCAGTGCCATGGGGGAAAAGATATACCACGTTTTGATTAGGTTACAAAAATAGTGTGGGGCAGCGAGAGACGGGAAACTGGAATTCTCATTTGGTCACAACATAAAGTATAAGATCTAGGAGATTGAAGCAGAAAAAGCAAATGCAATAAAACCGAAGAACAATAATCCTTACAATCAAAATGAAGATGGCATCTGAGGTTATAATGCAGGGAAAAAAAACCAAAAAACGTTATTGGTCGTTAGCAAGGGAATTGTCCCTTCGGCCCCTAACGTCATTTTCTAAGTATTGTAAAGGAAGCCAGCTTGTCACTTTACCAATCAGACAAATTTATGCCGACATCACCCTTCTGGGAACATTTATTTGAAACCCTTCTTAATTTATGTATTTCTCTTTCACTTTATGATTTTAAAGGTGAGAAGAATTAAGGAAGATGATCAAATGGTGGATGGCTTTATTTTTCTCTGTATACACAAGTGTAAATTATTCTTATTTTATGGCTGAGACTTATAATCTATCTTGAGATAATGAATAGGGCAATTACACAATTAAAACTGTGCTGACGAATATAAATGTGAGTTTGCAGATGCTTATCTGCCTGTACAGGGCTTTCCAGAAGCTTTGTGGATTTGAGTTGCATTCATTCCAGTTGCTTACATCAACACCTCGAGAAATAATCAGCAGATATAAATGTTGCCTTCAAATTTCTCCTCCTGTAGATAAGGAGCGAATGAGCTCTATTATCGATGTTAAGTTAATTGTGGGTTTTAACTTGACAAATGAAAAGCACCCAGCTTTTCAGTAGGGTAAAATCCCTTCTTGAAATCCATCCATATTTGCAAACTCGGCATGTCCACATCTGAATTCTTGAGCCTTTTCTTAAGCCTACGACCCCACCTCAGTAAGAGTCATCTCCCTCAACCCAGCTGTTCACATCCTATACCTGGGGATTTTGTTGATACCTTCTTATCCACTACCCACTACACCCTGAGCTTCCCCAGGTTCCATCAATCATATCTCCAGAATAATTCCCAGAGGCAGCCAGCTCTCCTTCTGTGACGCCCGCCTTCAGTGTGAGGCCTCTGCGTCTCTTCCCACTTCTGCAGCAGTAGCTTCTCAGCTGGGCCCATCATTTCCGCTCTCTAGTCCAATGGCCTTTTTAAAAAGAACATCTAAATGTGTTCCCTCTGTTCTGTAGAGCAGCACTCAATGTTTTTCCACTTCAGATAAAGTCAAATGTAAATCCATAATGCAACACATGAGATTCTTCGGTTTCTGGCTCCTACCTACCTCCTTGGATAAAAATCACATGGGACCCCCCCCTTCTCCCTGGTAATGCCCAGACATCCAGGACCTTTTTCAGTCGCCTTTTTTCCTATTCTTTTCTGGTGCTGTTCTCTGTGCTCCGAGTCTTTTCTCCCCATCCCATGCTCCTAACAAATTTTCATCCAGTGGGTTCCAATTCTTTAGGAAAGACTTGTCCCTGATCCCTAATCTTGCTGGATTTGGCCTGTTGCCTTCTCTGCTAGCATCCTACAGTCTTATAACATTTATCAAAACGGCTATTTTTTCATTTTATATTTGTTTATTTAGTCTCAGTTGTGCCCACTGAACGGTAGGCTTCACTAAGCAGACTTTGGATTCACGGCGCGCATCCTGCACGTGGTGACACCTTCCACCTGCGCAGCCGTTACCGTCTCAGCCCACACACTCAGGTACGTGTGGAGGACGTGACTGTGTCTTTATGTCCTTCAGTGAACATGGAGTCCATTCCGAGGGTCCATTTTATGGGGCCAGCAGGAAATTGAAATACAAGCAGTATTAGAACTCCATCTCCTCCGAGGGTCACACAAGGACCCAGGGGTGACGCCCAGATGGGAAGAGCCCATTGTCCTTGAGCCTCTTTGTCCAGCAGGGTTCAAGATCACAAGGACCTTTCTAGTGTGATGCCTCTCTCTGTCTCTGCGCCATGTGCGGCAGGTGGGAATTTTAGTCACGGTGGAATGGGTACCCAGGATTCAGTCTCCTTCAGCAGACTTTTTTTCTGAGGTCCTGTCAGCTTCGCAGGGCACCACCGGAGAACATGGGGTTTCCCTGCTCACAAACAGCTCTCCTGTTCCCACTGGAAGGGGGATTGTCCTGGCACCCATCTCTCCTCCAAGGCTTGCCCCTCCTCTCTTCTTGCTGTCCTCGAAGACACTTGGGAGTGCTGCCTCCTGCCCTTTCTACTAGCCGCACGCCCTGAATCCACTCTGAACCTGCTTCTTCATCTTTAAGATGAAATGACCATGGTACCTATTTTGTGGAATTAGTAGCACTTTAAAATCAATAAATATAAATGTCTTAGCAAAGAGTTATTCATAGTGAACACAAAAGAAATGTTAGCTTTTAATACTATCACAGGTTCAGTCCAGGAAACTTCTGTTTGTGACTCATGAAGGAAACCATTCAGCCAGAGCAATGAGGTTCAGAAGGATATGGTTTCAATCTTCTGTCCCAGCAGCCCCTCTCTGATGTCTAGAATGGTGTGGAGACTTTAGCAGGGACTCCATACATCCCTGAAGAGCTCCTTAGAATTCACTGCCTGGTGTCAGTAGTGCATGGAGAAGCAGGGAGCCTGCAGGCCCCACCAACAAGGAGACCGATGTCTCAGACCCAAGGCCAGAGTGGTGGAGGGAGCCCTGCGTGGATGGACTACGGGTACCCGCCACTGCAGCAGTCAAGTGGTGATGTTGTGAGGGTCTCTGTAAGCAAAGGGAGAAGCTTGGCACCATGAACAGAGGGATCCGATGGACCTGACAGTCAGCGGATGTGAAGCAAGTCCCTGGGAAATGGAAAGAGTCGGAACTTCTTAAAGGGTGAACGTGTCTGTGTCTGGCAAAGACCGCGTGGGGCTTTCGGCATCGCCATGTCGCCATCTGCATGTTACTTGGCGAGGAGAACCGTACTCATCTCGTGGGCTCGCTGTGAGGATAGAAAGAGATCTTAGAGGAATGTCTAGAAGCAGGTGAGTTAGTTCGTGGTGGGATGGACCACCAATCCCAAGATTGGAGAAAGGAGCAAACCTGTCTTATCCGTGAGTGGAGCCACTTTGGCACCTTGTACATAGCCTGAAGTCCGGCAAGTTCTCAGCAATTGTTTGTGTAAATAATGAGCCGGAGGGGAGTAGAGTCTGGCATAGAAAACAGCGTGTAAGCTGGTTCTTGAGGGGAAGTCCAAGGTGCAAAGGAAGCAAGGCGGGGGGGGGCGGGGGGGGGGGCGGCTTTTCAGAGACGTGGGACCACTTGAGGAAAGACAGGCTGGTCCTGGGAGCCTGTTCCCTGCAGCAGGAAAGGGGAAAAGGATCGGAGACACGAGGTAGGTGCCGGGAGACAGCGGGCTTGCATGCCGTGCACATTTTTTTTCTGTTGCTGTTGCTAAATGTGTAGTTTTCTCTATCCAATTAATTTGTTAACCCTATTGAGGAGAAAAAAAACACCTTGTTAAGCAGTCAACCACGGAGTTTCAGCATACCTAATTACGTATCTGTGCTCCTTCTCATTTTGTCTTGCTCTGATTGAACATTACCATCTACCGAACTGCTCCTTTCTAAGTATTCTTATTTGTCTTCACTGGGCGCAAGTGATCAGCCTGAATACTGATGCCATGATCTTAATGAGAGAGAAACTCCGACACTTTCAGGGGACAAGAAAAGTACAGATTTCAGGTTTTGCCAAGTTATCATCTTCTTGAACCCTAAATTAAAAATTTTCAATATCTCTGTGTATTAAATAGTAAGTTAGCAGTAATAGTTTACAAAACCAACAAAACCATTTTTAAGGTCTTCCTGATACACGGACACTTCTTACACTTATCAACATAAAACATTTTTTTTTGTTTTCTATTATGCATGTCATCTAAATCTTCATTCTCAAGCAACTAAAAAAGGATTTTTACAAATTCAAAGAGATTAGTATTTGTTTTATCAAGAAATAGCTTTTATTTTGCTGGCAACAGTTATATATGTTTCTATTTGTTAGTAATTGAAAATGCACTTGATTGAACTAGACAAACCTCCATTGTCAGCACCGAAGTTCTTCACCTCCCCTGACCCCTGACCCCCTGCCTGGACTTCTAAAGTACTCTGTGTGCATTTCTTTCATGGTATTTCTCATTTTGCACATTGTGTTTGAGTTTATGTAGGTGGTCTATCTTCCTGCTGAACTGTAAGACCTCTGAATGAGATCTGGGTCCTATCAGGCATTCTGACATAAAATATGCAAAAAAAAAACAAACAAAAAACACAAGAAGAAGCAACTCCTAAATGAATACGAAGGGAAAATGTTTAATAATCTGTCCCTATCAATATAGGGCTTAAATCTACAATAACCATTATGTTAGAATTCATAGCAAATTATATTTAAAGGATCCAAACACACATATATTGACTAGATATGGAAACATGTAAAGAAAACATATATTTTTACTGTGTGCCTCTGAATATCTCTTTATGCCCATGATCTGAGCAACTTCCTAGTTTGAGCTTAAAAGAACTCTTTTAGAGTGATGGCCAAGAAGAAAATAAGGTCTAAGTTTTTCCCATCTTTTTGTATTATCATTTACCTTTTTAACAACTTCACTGATTTTTTTAAATAAACCTCATTTTTCCCTTCCTTATCCTATGGGTGGGAAGCTGCTGCTGAGCCCGGGAATATTGCCCTGCTTCATTGCACGTGGGTGTGGCCGTGTTATTCACAGGTGGCCTGTGACAGCAGCTACTTGTGTCACAGGGTGGGTGCCTGTGTCCCTTCTTCTTGATGTCCGCTCGTTGTCCAGCACAGTCAGAGACTGTGGAGCTAAGGAGACAGCACACAAGACAAAGAAGTTCCGTCCCTCTGTAAATGCTCTCCAGTTGACCGGAAATACACATGCCCCACTTTAAGGCACTGGAGTGAGGAAAAAGTATTTATTGTAATTACTGAGAGTCTAGGTTGCTTCTGACACCATTAACATTAATTGCCTAATATGCAGGAACACTTCTGAATTCATCCAAATGTTGTAATGTCATAGCAACTCAGTATAGCCTGGGGCAAACATTAGATTTTTTTGTGTTGCAAAGTTTGGGGTTGAAACTTTGCTTTAAAACACATATGACCTTGGGTGAATCACTTTAACTCCACTTCCCTAAGGAATATATAGTAAAAAAAAGGAAAAATGTATGAGATTATATATACATATACATATATACACACACACACAATATACACACATAATATATAAGTTCCTTAAAATTCAAAAAGCATTTGTGTTACTTTAAGAGTCTTATAATTGTTATAAAAAGAAACCATCATTAAACAATATCACTTGAGCCTACAGAGTAAAGGAGAGTTGTATCCGTTGCCATTGACCATAATGTAGAATCATAGATGCTCATGGCCAAACAGCATGAGAAAAATGTCATTATTAAAACACAAAGTGGTTGTGGCTGCTCTTCCTCTGGACCTCGTTTTTCCACTCTCCTCTCTCTGAGTGATTGCCTTTTTCAGCTGGGTTCACTGTGAATCTAACGATGCTTGAGTGTCAGGTTAATCTATTGCATAGTGCACTTCCAAAGGCCAATTACGGACACATCGTGATGTGTTTTGTTGGAGAGGAATCACAGAAAACATGCATCTGAGCTGTTACAGCTGTGAGGCGAAAGTGTGTGACAGCACCACAAGCGTGTCTGTGTGTCCACGTGAGCAGTCACACGTGTCCCAGATCTCAGCACTTCAGATCACAACATTAGCCTCGCTGATCCTGAGAGACGTGCAAACTTGTGACTGACACAAGAAAATGACTCAGCACCGTATAGTTCTTTTTTTAAATGTAATCTTTATTGTGTTTTTCCATTACCTTTTAGTCCCCTTATACCTCCCTCCCCTCAGCAATCACCACACTGTTGCTGTTGTCCATGTCCATGGGTCCTTTTTCCTTTTTGCTCCATCCCTCCCCCCCACCCCCCCACTAGCTGTCATCTGCTCTCTATCTATGAGTCTGTCTCTGTTTTGCTTGATAGTTCAGTTTGTTCAGCAACTTGATAGAAGTTCTCCAGAAATGGACAACAAACCTAAAAATTTTACATGGAATTACCAATAACACATTATAGAGCTGGAAAAAAATCTCTCTAAGACTCAAATTTTGGTCAAGCATATAAGAACCAAGACATTTTTTCTGTTATCCCTATATAAAATACTTTTAAATTTTTATTTGAAAATATAAATAGCATGCATATTTTTTGAAGCTATCTTTCATTTGTTTTGTTGTGTTTGGGGTCTTCTTTGGACACAGAAAATTCCTTTTGATTCAAATAACTCATAAAGCCATAAATTCTGAATTCCAAAATAGAAATATTGATTTATCAGAGCCACTCATTTTTTTCATGCACTTCTAATCCAAATAACTCAGATGGTCTCAATGATAATATATTAGAAACAATTGTATCGGAAATTCTATGGTTAAAGCAATTGACAATTTAAAAATTATATATTAGGCCCACATTTCCAAAACACATTATTCTAACTTAAAACAAGTAAGTTTATATTCATTAGCCAATATAAGGCTGTGACATAGGGTCACAGCCTTCACATATGTGACTTGTGATTACCCGTAGGTATTATCTTTCTGGCATAGACTACACCATAATTTATTATCTGTGAATTTGAGTTTAGCTTCCATTAACAAGAAGCCACTCAAGCAGCAATCTGTGTGCAGAATCCATCTGGATTTTCCTCCCTAATCTTTTACATGTATTTCATGCACCCCTAATGCTTCTTTCAGCAACTTGCCTTATCAGATCAATGAATTTTACTTAACTTATAAAGAAACAACTTTTTCCCACCCCATTCATTACTTACATGAAATGTAATGACATTTTGTAGTTATGAAATGTTACCAGCATAAGTCAGTTTGGGAGCAAACCAAGTCCTCTCAGCCCACTGATCAGCAGGTGGGTCCAGAAGGGAGTCTCAGAGGGGGGCGGACCTGGGGGCCGCTTGTGTGCGCTACTTTGTGGATTTAGGTCAGTCAGCTGATAGAATTATGTTTGAGAGTCCAGGGAAACAAAAGCTTTGCTTGATCCGGCAAATCAGGTAAATGAAGGTTGAATAAAAGAGTTTCTATGGTTATTATTTTTATGTGAACAATTCTGATGGAAATAATTGACCATCTATGATTTTTTTCTGGGTTTAATTCTGCAAAGTATGACGAACTCTTCTGAGCCGTTAACGCTCAGGCACATTTTCCAATTGTGTTTTGAATTCTAGGCTTTAATAAGCAGATCAACAGGGAAGGGCTCCTTGTACCAACGGGTTGTGCCACCTGTGCAAGTGCTGCCCCTCATCACGTGTCCTTTGATCGGGTCCTTTGATCTCCTGCAACGAAGTCCTGCACCTTAAATTGGTCCCTCATCACCAGTGTGAAGTCGGTTAGAAAGATGAAAAGAGAAAAAGGTTTACTCTCTATTGTGGTAGTCTGGTTTTCCTTCTGTCCTGTATAAAATGAAGGGGGACAGAACTCACACACCACACACACACACACACACACACACACACGCACCACAAATTATTTATGGTAGGTGAGTGAACTGCGTTAGCATCTCAGTGCCACTGCATGCGGGCACTGCCGCCTTTGTTTGTTTGCCGCAGTGTGACACCCAGCACCTAACAGACTGCTTCACACTCTGGAAATTATAGGCATCAACACATACTAGTGGAAAAAATAAACAAATCGTACAATTTTGTTAATTTTGATTTGTTAATGAAGAGATACTCTGTGTACACATTGATCAAAAAAGTCAGTGAATTGTCAAATTAGAATTTAGGATCATTATACATTGATTTTTATGCATAACAAAAATGCAAGATTTGCATTTTTTAAATTGCCTGACAAGCTTAGTCAAATGTTTCCATGTTTCACAGCATTAGGAGATGAAAATTTATACTTTTCTGTCAGACTTAAGCGTAATAGTTAAAATATTGCTATAAACTACAAAGAACTATTTGAATATTTTAATAATGTTGGGTTATTTTATATTTCTAGATACAAATTATAGACAGATGATAAATAGATAATATTTCTAGATAAATATATCTAGACATATTTCCAGATAAAAATTATAGATAGATGATAAATAGATAAGTAGAAAAAATTTTCATTTTCGTTGGCTAATACTCGAATCACAGGTCTGTATGCTGTGCTATGCAATGTTTCATGTTACATTATGTTATATTATGGGAGGAAGTTGATCCTTGAAGTGAACAGAATTCTGCACAGAATTCTGTGAGCTTTCAAACTGTAGTATAAATATGATTACTCCCTGTAATGTTGGTACCCTGCTCTAGACTGCTGGAGACTGATACGTCCTCCTTCTTCCCTGGAGAAATTCAACCCACTTGCAAATATCAACACTGCTATCTTTCTCCTTTGACTCCACTTTCCCCCGGGGATCCTACTTCCAGACCAGAAAGGACACGCCCTGCGGGGGGAAAACCTACGGTTGTGACGGACAGATTCAACTGGAGCTAACAGGTCTTTTCAAATAAACTTTTGAATTTCCCTGCAGTAGCGTGTTGCAAATAAATTTCAATCAAATGGATGCAATGCTCTAACCTTGAGTGAGAAAGAAGGAAAAACACCTGAGAAATACAATTCTTTTACATTTATTCACTTGTACCTCCACATAATGTCAGCCCCTGTTCCAGTCTGCGTCTTATTTGGCCACGGGAGTTTCACAGTATAGTTTGCTTCTTTTAATGTACTGCAAAGGCACTCTCCATGTCTATATTTAACTATATAGATGGTCTCTGATTGGTGAACTAGTATAAATTCAAAAGGGTGTTGGATGTTTTCAATTAATATAATTCAAATCTTTCTGGAAGGATGTAATACTAAGATAGATTTGAAATTTTTACACTGGCATTATAACATCTTAAGTAACATTTTCATATAACAGTTAATGCATAAATTAAATGCAGACTTAGGTCCTTGTCCAAATCATATCATGTTTGTGTCTATTCATTTATTAAACACATTTGGCAATTATACTGAAACATCAATTTCTTTAACACATCCTTCTAATAAGTAATCAAATAACAGCATATAGAGCTAGATTTATCTTCTAGAAATTATAATAAAGCATTTAAAATTTTAGAAATAATTAAATTTGTCCTTGTTTTTAAAGATATAGGCTTGGAACTGTTAGGGAACACGGAGATTCAGAGACTTTTGTTTGCTCTTTAATTTTGGTGGAGATGTTACTTTCCTACTTTAAAGCTGGAAACAATTATTATGCATAATCAGTTTAACTCAAAACTGGAACAAGCTGAAATAATCATTAACAAGATGGCTAATTTTTCATACATTTAAATGAGGCTAGAAATTTAATCAGGGATGCATATTGGAAAAAAATAATTATCTCACTTTGCCCTATGGGATTTTAATTCTAATTTCTAGGCCTCCTAGCAAATACTTCCAGAGAGTTTCCAATTTTTTGTTTCCAGTAAAAAATAAATAATAATTCTTTACAGATGACACCCTGATATTGTAGCTCCACCCGAAACTCTTAGACTGTGCATCCTCATCACTTACAAATATGAACATTATGATGATTTGGGAGTCTGGGCCTTGACTAAACTAGCACCAATGTCTTCGACACAAAACCAACAGGTTTTCATTCTGCTCTAATTAGGAAGTTAATTCAGGGTCTATAACAAAGAAAACTACTTCCGGTAGCTGATGACTGAATATAATGTTAGCTGGTGTGTATGTCTTGTAAAATAACAGATAGGTTATTTCAGTAGCAGTCTTCTTGCTTATGTATATGAGTGTTTCAAGTAGGGCAAGAATTATAATTTCCAGTAATTATCAGAATCTTAATGTCCTCTCTGATCCACTATTTAATGTCATCCTTGGTTCTCTTGTGATTATTTCAACCACAGACATTGACTATAAGTCCTTCAAATTCCAAAAATTGTATTTCCTCTCCCCTCTCCCCCTTCTCCCTTCCTTTTCTTTCTCCTTCCCTTCCTTTTCCTTCCTTTTTGGTTGGGTTGTTCTCATTGTTGTTTTTGTTAGGAAGTATTAACTTCATGTTATTAGTATTGATAAAAAATAAGTGGATACCGGAAAAATTTCTGTTTCAGTTTATGATTATGGAAGAAGCTTTTACCCTAATCTGCAAGAGCAATAATCAATTGTTTGCCAAGTTAGTAATTATAATTTGATTTGCTCAAAAGTCACTTACAATGTCAAATAGATTTCCCATCATTCTGTCAAAAGGTTCAGAATCTATTGTTCTGTTTTTCTTGAGGCTTATGAATTACATTCAAAAATTAGTGGACAACCGACAAATATCCAGGGAATTTTATCAAGAAACAGCCAATATAAATACATTAGAGTTCTTAGTAATACAAGTTTTTAAAAATTTTTTGTTAGATCTACTGGTGTAATTGTTATCATACTACAATAGGTACATACTCTATGCCATTACATTAATAAACTAACTTTCTAATATCATTAGGAAATAAATACATTAAAAAGTGACTTAGACATGACCAATCAAAAAATATTCTAAATAGCCTAGTGCTATTCGCAAACTTAATACTGTACCTTATTATAACCTTTCTAGCCTCTTAATTATGCTTTTATTGAAGATAATAGCATTTAAAGTAATCAAATGCTAATAAAATTTTATCAGATGATGTGTTTCCAGCAGGAGAACAAGATAAGGAAGTAGCATGAGTTTCTCTCTCAAAATCAATTCTCTGGAAAAAAAAAACTATAGACAAACAAGAGGGAGGGAGAGGAAGGGAGGGCGGTGGAAGGACATGAGGGAAATTGTTTTTCATTTTCTTTGTGTTTTAGAAAAGGCCACGGCATTGGGGGTTACTTACTTAAACAAGCTATTTGTATATTTATAGGTACATATATGTATAGATGAAATGATATTATTTTGGTCTGGGTTTAATTTTAAGAAAAACAAACCACTAAAAGAAATAGTAAGGGGTTCTCACAGGGTTATGCAATTTGGGGAGCTGCTTACACAGTGTATATGGGGCCATTGTGTCTGTCTGGAGCTGGAGAATCAAGTCTCCAGGGCAGGCAGTTGGGAAGGGAACATGGATGTAAAGTAGTTGAGGAAGGATAACACGTGAACACCTGAGAATGATCCAGAACCCTCACAAGGACAGACTGGGACCCACACTAGTTTCTAGTCTCCTACCCCTTCAATTCCAATGAGGAGGTAACCTGTAAACTTAGGTGATGCTTTCCTGTGCAGCTGGGCATCACCTGGCCCAGAAATGGGAGAAACTGAAGGAGGGTCTGGCAGAGCACAAGGCGGTATTAGCCCATCTGCTTCCCATGACAGAAAAACGTGACAACCTGTCTGAGCAGCAGTCATAGCACCCCATGCCCTGAACTGACCCTCTGAGCATACAATAAATGTGGCTGTACCTTTTCTTCTACCTTCCAAGTCTCAAACTTGTCTCTCGTGGGCCACACTGACCTAGAACCTTGTAAGGCAAAGAATTCTGGAGAGTATAGTAAGCAGCTTCACCAAACTGACCCAGTGCAAGTCCATCACAGATACGGTGTCTGCAGTTTCTCTGAGTAGTCCAGGAGGGAGTGACTTAGCCCTAGTGGCCATGAGCTAACAACGTTTATGCCAGGTAAGGGATGTATGCGGAGAACTGCCCTGTTGTCTATACATCTATTTAGATAGAGGGGTAGGAGGAGAGAGAGAGGTGGGGGAGAGGGGCAGAGAGAGAATACCCTGAGTAAACTGAAACTGCCTTGAACTAGTGTATGAGTGTGTGTGTGTGTGTGTGTGAGTGAGCATGTAACAGGGAAGAGGAGGAAGTGGAAAGTGAATGGCCTGGGCATTCAGCCTGGGCACGGTAGCTAGATGTAACAGTAAAGATGTTGAAGACAATATTTTTAAACTTTCTCTCCATGACCTTACCTCACAGAAACACTAAGGGCAAAGCAGACTGCACTGTGCCAGTGTTTGTGGGGTAATTAAAGATTGCAGGAAGTCCCTGCTGAAATGAAAGTCCATGAGAATGGTCATCTACTCTTAAACCATCACCCTGCATGCACGTCCACCACACCCTGGAATGTGTATCACCTGAGAAGGCTGCCTGCTCCCCAACGCTGCTTCTGAGAGTTTTGAGACACACTTGATGCAGTGGCAGCAAATAGGAACAGTCCACAGTGGTTCTGGGGTGCCTGGACCATCTAACCTGGACCTTATCCTCCCTCTTTCTCCTGAACTCACCAGACTGAGATCTAGTCTTCAGCAGTTGATACTACATGAACACATGAGTTCACAGGCTAAAATAGACATGGGACTAAAATAACCTCAAGAGAAATAAAACAAAAACAAACAAAAAATAATTATTTTGTTAACCAAATATTTATTAAGTGCTCACAAGTACATTGCTATTGGCATTGACAATAAAGCGGAAAATCACACAAAGAAATAGCTCTACCTTCATGCCCTGCCTGACATTGACAAGGAGTAGGGGAAGTCAATAAGTGAGATAAATAACAACATCAAGGATGCACGCGCATACTGCTCTGAATTAGTATCATGATGGAGGTCTTAGTTCGTGTAATAAGTAAAGAACAGAGGACATTTACATTAGAAAGGAAGAAATAAAGCTGTCATTATTTGTAGGCAGCATGATTGTCTTTGTGGAAAATTCCAAAGAAACTACAAAAACAAAAAAACAAAAAAAAAACCCTCCTAGAACAAATAAGTAAGGTTGAAGAATACAAGGTCAGTATACAAACACCAACCAGATTTCTCTATTTAGCAATTGGAACAAGTGGAGAGAAAAAGCTCTGTGGGAGACAGCTGTCACCCATGCCCCTGGGTTCAATACCGCTCATGGTCTTCATCCTCATAACTGTCTGCCTTGCATATTTTGAATTAGCTTAGTCAGTCTCCACAATTACGTAAGTCAATTTCTTGCAATAAATCTCTCCTTTGTCCCACATGAGAGCAAGAGGCAGAGACTGAGAAAAATATAGAGAGATAAGTGTAAATACATAGATTTCTTCAGTTTAACTCAAATGGAATCCATAAAACATTGATACATGAGCTTTATCAAAATTAAGTATTTTTGGTTTTTGACGACTACTAAGAAAATCAAAATACAAACTATACATTGGGAAATTATGTTTAAAACTCATTTATTTATCAAGTAGAGGATTTATATCCAGCATAGATGAAGAACTTACAAAACTTAATAAGAAAAAAACCCTCTAATTAAAAATTAGACAAACTATCTGAACAAATAGTTCATCAAGAAAGATATTAGAATGGCAAACAAGCTCTTGAAAAGATGCTCAGTGATTAGATAAATGCAAATTTAAATAATGACTTGTCACTAAATACTGATTTGAATGACAAGATAATTAAGCCTACAGTTTCATGTGGTGATGAAGATGAGGAACAACCAAAATTCTTAACTCTTATGCATTGTTGATGGACATGCAAGATGGTACACTACTTTTGTTAGTGTAGATGACTAGTTAGTTATTAATAAAGGGAGGGAGCAAATAGAACCAGACATTAAGCCTGACTAACTGGAAAGCTACAGAATTCACAGGCCCCCCAGGGAACAGCAACATCTTCCACCAAAGAGACATAATCACCAAGCAGGCAGGAAGGTCCAGCTTTCCAGTCTCCCCAGGGAACACACCGCCCCTCATCCTGGGTTACCAGGGCGAGGGATAAAACAGTAGGGGAAATTCCTTGGCTAGTCGCATGTGCAGTAGAAACCAGATGACTAAGTAGAACTTTGAGGCATGCACTTTAGGAACCAAAATGGCAACATAAAGAGGAGCAATCTAGCCTAGGAAAATCTGGGGAAAGGATTAGATGGGATAAGTGCATGAAACCCCAGAACATCTAAGAAAGAGATAAGATAGGAGGACTGCCCAGCACAAGCTGGGGAAAACCCAGGAAGTAGGTTGGTCAGTTTGAATAACAAACCTGCTTGTTCCCCCAAACCGAGAAAATATATGCAAGATGATCAGGGGTCTCAGAGCAGTTGCTACTAGAGCCTGCCTGCCCTCTACATCCCCAAGGGTGTATTACTTCCTTCAACCTCAATAAATTCTGCCACTACACTTAAACGTCTCCCATGGGTGTGCCCTTTGAAATTCTTTTCTGGGGACACCGCAAGAACCCGTTTCCTCTGGCAACATATTGATGAAGAGTCTAGTAATTTCTCATGAAGTTAAACATACACCTACCACATGATCAAGTGATCTATGCCTAGATGTTTGCTCAAGAGTAATTAAAATCTAACACATAGAAACCTGTATGTCAATATTGTGATTTTTTTAATAATCACAAAATAATGGAAACAACTCAAATGTCTCTCAAAGGGGGAGTGAATAAGTAAATTGTGGCACAGCCGTACAATTGTTACAGGTACAACGTTCGTGTACCCAGTGCCTCAAAAGAAATACCTGTATTCAGTAGATCAGAATTCAGGAGTAAGGAAAAGTTTATTGATCCAGAAGGCTTAGCTTGAGAAAATGGGAGGTCTAATTCTCAAAGCCATCATCGGAGAGCTCAACATTCAGGCATCTTATATATCAAGACATGGGTGCGGATGGGTGGGGTGAAAAGGCAGGTGCAGACTACAGAGAGCCAGGGGATGAAAAGGGGTCCAAGGAAATAGGAGATTTCTGAATCCCTTTGCTCCTGGTCTACGCCCACTGATCTGAGTCCGGTTCTGGAGTCATTCCTTTGAGCACATTTCCCCACTGCTTCACGCACAAAGGGCGGCTCCAGGGTGAGGCAGAATTCCTCTGGTTAGTTAGAGTATCTACAGCAGGAGCTGCAAGCCTGATGGCCACCAAAGTGAGGAAGCATTTCACTCTGTTACACAAGGAACTACTACTCAGCGATAAAAAGGGCTGAGATACACATTATGGTAAGTGGAAGAAGCCAAAATCAAAAAGTGACATTCGGTATGATCCCAGGTATATGCCATTCCGGTAAAAGTTATATTTTTATTTATTTATTTATTTATGTATTGATTTATTTATTTTTAGAGAGGGAAGGGAGGGAGAAAGAGAGAGGGAGAGAAACATCAATGTGCGGTTGCTGGGGGCTGTGGCCTGCAACCCAGGCATGTGCCCTGGCTGGGAATCAAACCTGTGACACTTTGGTTCACAGCCCGAGCTCAATCCACTGAGCTACGCCAGCCAGGGCTCAGGTTACATTATAATGAAGGGGAACAGACCAGTGGTCGCCAGGGGTTGGGGAGTGCTGGAATGGAGGAATTTGGGGGCGGTGGAACTGATTATATCACTATTATGATGGTGGGTCTTCCACTACTCTCAACATCTGTCAAAACATCAGTAAAATAGATAATTTTACTATATGTAAATAATACCTTAATTGAAAAATAAAATAAATAAATAAATATAATACTAGGTAGTTATGGTTACCAAAGAAGAAAAAAATCAATTAGGAAGGAGTGATATACGAGTAAAATGGCCAGCAATGTGAAATTTTAGTGAGGGCGAGTGAGAAAACAGAAGGCCTAGGTACAAAGGTATTTTGAAATCATCTCCTCCAAGAAGTTGGTATATTTAAGGAAGTACAAGAAGATCAGTGTGGTTGTTAGAGGAGAGTGAAAAAGGAGGGGGTAGAAGGTGAGGTCACAGAACGGAGTCAGGAGTGCCAGGGGTATAAGCATGAAGTGGAACCCAACGGGCCACAGTCAGGTCTTTGACTGTTACCATGAGTGAGACAGGAAGTTATTAGAATATTCTGAGAGGAAGATCGGCTTACAGTCTAACAGGGTCACTTTTTCTTCTGTGCTGAGAAGAGGGCAACGCCAGGAAACAGGCTCTTGCAGTAATCCTAGGAAAGCTGGTGGTTTAGGCCAGAGGTGAGGAATAGAGGTTACACAACACATGTTTTATATATTGGATGTAAGGCATGAGAGTAAGAAAGGAGCCAAGAATACATAGATAGGAAGATTTTTGGTCTAAATAAGTGAAACAATAGAACATCTTAATTAAAATGGAAAGGATTTCAGAAAGAGCGGGTGTATTGAAAAGAGTGTGGGTTTTAACCTGGGACACTGAATTTGAAGATGCCTATTGTATAGCCAAATGGAGATTCGAGTTGGCAGGTGGAGCTCCTGCTAGAACTCAGTGGAAGGGGTCTAGATATATTAGTTTGGGAGCCATCCCAATCAAATCATATTTAAAGCCACTAAACCATATGGGATCACCACAGAAAGACTGTAGGTAAAAAGCGAAGAGGCCCAGAGGCTGAGCCTTGAGATAATATATGCATCAGAAACATAATTATGGGAGCAGATGAACCAAGAATGTAAACCAAGCATAATAAATATCCTTTCAAAGATAAAGAAGATAATGGTAATATAAAACAACAGCCAAACAGCACAAGACCTAGTAAAATATGAAATATGAAAAATATGAGTTGAAATGAAGAAAAAAATGATTCAGATAAATGATAAGATAGACATAGCTGATAACTCAGTGTGCTGAAATCAAAGTATAGGAATGTCCCAGAAAGCAGCAGTCAAGGACAAATGGGAGATATAGTAGAAAATCTAAGGGACATAAGCAGCAGAAAGAAATGTGTCAACATCTAGATTATAAGAGTCTCGAAAAGAGAAAAATAAAAACAAAAAATGTATAGGAAGTAATAGAAATAAATTTTCAAGAACTAAAGAGAGATGGATGACCTCAAGGAAAAGAGCAAACAATGAAAAAAAAAACAAGGATAGGCAGATAAATTATTAGAAAAATTGAGACTATCATTGCAACGACTAACTTCAAAAAGTTTCCAGATGGAAAGAAAAGTCTCCTGCAAGTGAGCAAACCAGCACACTGAATGCAGAAAGATAAAAAAAATTTTTTTTACAGTTTTGAAGGAAAATCATTTACCTTAAAATGTTCTATCCATCCAAATAGTCCACTAACTACAAAATTATTTTTAAAATATACTCAGTCATTCAAAGTTTTAAAAGGATTTTCAATACAAAGACAAATATTGAAGGATGTGCTGAAAATGGAGAAGTGATTCAAGCTATGTTATAAGAGATGAAAAATTGAGGTTATAAGATATTGGACATGTGAGATGTTACATACCCTTCTCATGATGTATGTGCAATGATATATCAAACAGACAAAAGAGAAACAAAGGTATTGAAATCTATCAGTATAATTTGAGACATGAACTACTTAACATACTACATATGGAACATAGAAGATTTAAAGGTTAAAAATGCCAAAGAAGCAATATAACATTTCTTTATACGGTCAGTAACCATAATTAGAATAATTTTATTTTTCTAATTGGTATTTTAAGTCCACGTTTTGCATACTACCCAAGTTTAAGAAAATTATCTGGCTACAAAGACTGAATGATTTTTAAAAAGAGTTGAAATGTCATGAGAAAGATAATTGTTATCTGAAGTGATTGCAAATGAGAAGAAGGTACAAGAAGGATACATAACTTTAAAATAGCAGAGATTTGACATCCTCAGCAACTTCTATCATTTTTATGCATGCCTAAATTACATTTGTCATAGAGAATTTAGACATTAAAGGAAATGTTAGCACTACACCTTTTTTTCTGGGAGATGAAAAAACTGTAGAAGTGTTTTAACTGTTGAGAAAAATATTGAGATCTAACAATGAATTCATATTTTACCCCATCATTTTCTGAAGTGTAATGGGTCTATCAATTAGTTTCCATCATGGAGTTATAAATTCTATAACAACCTATTGGGATTAATACAAAGGGATCCGCTAGGGTCAGTGGCCACCACATACCCAGCTTGTGGATTTTAGTGGGTCTTCCATTTCTAACACACACAAAAAAGCAAAGACACAGTTCTTTGTAGCCTGAATTTCATCTGTAATATTATCAGAGATAATATAAGCACTGGTATATGATTATTAAGTTCATTGCTTTGAGTGACACCTTGACATTTATTGCCATTGAATACCAACTGAGGAAAGTTATAAGTTCTAGCAAACAACTTATTTCTGCTTCCTAAAAGGCATATTCCAAGTGGACTGGCTGCATTAAGTTCATTTTCCTCTCCTAAACCAAAGAGTTTTAACAAAATAATTTTGAATCCCTGGCCAGGTAGCTTGGTTTGTTGGAGAATTGTCCCAATACACCAAGATCTCAGGTTCAATCCCCAGTCAGGGGACATACAAGAAGCAACAATGAATGCACAAATAAGTGAAATAACAAATTGACATTTCTCTCTCTCTCTGTCTCTCGTTCTCTCTCTTGCCTTTTCTCTTTGTCTCTGTAAAATCAATAAATAAAATTTTTTAAAAATTTTCATTTACATTGCATATGATCAAGTAGTAAAATCAAGGGAATGATGGGAAGTAAAGCAAATACCCTCATACGTGGGATGTCACCATCAATTCCAAGGACAATGAGAGCAAAAGCACTTGGCCTTTTAAAATAGCTCATGTGTTAACTAAAGCATTATGCAAAGACTCTAACAATAATAGGATGCTCAGTGCAATAAGTGCTCCAAAATATTACAAAAGAACTGTTATAATCTATCAAATGATTCATAGCTACTTATACATCATCAGCTTTAATTTGACATTAATATGTCCCATTTGCATAAGTGACTCTAGTGAAGGCCAAGCCATTTAAAAGGTTATTTATTAATTAAGCATTGATGAATGATTATAGACGGGAAAATAGTGATTTAATGTTTCAAAATCCGTGCCTCGTAAAAATGACAATTTCTCATTTATGGACTCTCGACTGTCCTATAGCGACGATCATGGAACTCATCAACCAGTCTGCTAGTTACTGGGCTTCTGTTTTAAAGCATCCTGTCACATTTCATGGACTGAAAATAAACACGAATAATGGGAGAAGTTGTTTAATTTCAAATCTTCCCCAGAAAGAGTGCTTTTTTCTGTAACAATTCAGACCAAGAAAATGTAGACCTGTGTGTCATAAGATATTTAGTCCTGAGAGTTGGCTTGTGGCCTTCACAGTCCCTTTGACCTTGTCACTGTCAGCGTCACACAGGACTCCGTTCTACCCAGGCAGCAGAATTGAGTAGTGAGAGCCACTTTCTGGAACACGCGAAATGCTGAAGCAGGCAGTCAGTCGTGGGTCCTTCCACCTTTATGCTCGTCCCTTCAGTATCGGCCCTCTCACTGCCAGCTGCCAGGGATACCACCCTCTTGGCTGCACCCATCCAGGCTGCCTCCTCTCCTGACCTACGGGATCACTGCGTTCCATGCATGCCCATCCAGGCACAACCATTGGGTCTCATCCCCTCAAATCTCGGCTGTAAATATGCTAACATACTACTGCGTACATATTATCTCTGACTGGTGTGGCTCAGTGGGTTGGGCGTCATCCTGCAGTCCAGAAAGGTCCGCCTGTTCTATTCCCAGTCAGGACACGTACCTGGTTTGCAGGCCAGGTCCCCTTCGGGGGCAAGGCAACCAATCAATATTTCTCTCCGCTCTTTCTCCCTACTTCCCCTCCTCTAAAAATAAATAAACTTAATTCTCCACCTGCACGGATTTACGATACCGGCCTCCTAAGGTTTGTTGTGCTATTAAATGAGGTTTGATCTAACACACCAGCAGGAGAAAGTGACTGGCATTCAGTAGGCACTCAATAAATGCTGGTGCCCTAATTTCCCTAAAGAGATAGCGAGGAAGTCTGGGCTTTTTCGTTCAGGAAGCTATAGATGTGTAACTGATGTCATTTTCCAAAATATGCCTTGTTCCCTCCATCAGTGAGGTCAGCTGACTTTGATCTGAATCCGGAATCCACACTTTACTAGTTGGGGGACTTGAAAAGCTCCTTAGCCCATAAAGCTGTGCTTTTTAAGTTTCCCTTGACCAGCGTCCTGTTTGGGTGACACAGACCCCAAGGTCCACATGTCCTATCCATTCCACTTCACAGTGAAAAAGGAAGCAGGTGACAATAAAGAACAGGAAAGGACACAAACAAACAACTTATAGGAAAAATGTACAATTTATAATAGCAATTTTCTTATCGTTAACCTGTAATAATAGTATTAATATGTTGCAAATTGTGTACATAGCACACATCCATAGGCAGAACGACACCTGCGAAGTGGCGCTGTACCCACATATTTGGAGGGAACTGTGCACACAATTGTCCGGCAAATGAGGTAGGACTTTACGTTGAACTATTGGTTTGAACCATATGGAACTGTTCCGTTTTTGTAGGTCAAAATGGTTGACTCGAGTCAGCTTCACACAGTTTAACCCAAGGTAAAAATGGTTGAATATAGGCAATTTCATTTGGTTTAGCCTAATCTGATATTTCAATGTGGTTCTTGAAAATAAGAGGTGAAAATATGTCGGTGTATCTGACCACTCCCTACAGGGTTGGGTGGAGAGCTCACGACAAACAATATCAACAGTGGCAAAGCTGAAGTAACAGTAAGCTGTCATTTAAGAGCAAGGAGAAACAGCAACAGGTCTGATTGTCAGGTCGAGACAAAGGCAGTGAGGCCTGCTAAAGGAGGGCTGTGAAAGTCGTGGGCCCTCCAGCTCTGCACACGTCTGGGGACAGTGCAACCGACACAGCATCGCTATGCCAGCGAAACCCTGGGTCACGTGTGCGATACACACCTCTCAGTCAAATGTCGGACTCACGTTTGCGATAAACGCCAGCAATGAGCTCATTTAGTTTATGAAAACTAAATGGTAGTTACCCTTAATTACGCAAT